>NW_024429204.1:28298409-29498409 GCF_017639785.1 Mesocricetus auratus
TCCCCATCTTCCATCCTTCCCCGGTGACAGACATGGTGGAATTGTCTCTTCTAGGAGTTGGCCTTCGTCTGTTGGGATGGCAGGAGAGGAACATGAGTGTTGGGATCTCTCGAGGTGGGCAAGGGAAGATCTGGGCTGCAACCCAACTCTCTTCACTGAGCCTCCAATCCTCTCTGGGCTGTTCCAAGAAAATGAGTGGCACTCAATTTGGAGTACACTCTAGAGGTCGTGTTTGTGTTCAATGCACTGAACTCCGCAGTGGGACTCTGGGTGATTTCAGGAAGTTCCTGAAAGTGAAGGATTTTCCTGCATCTGTGTAGTAGCTACTGACCATTGGCTAGGAAAGTGAGCCAGGGAGGAGATAGGTCTGGCTATAGCAGACTTGCAGACTCAGGAGAGTTAGGGTGTGGTCCATAAGCCTTCAAGACCAAGAAAAAAGTTTGGTGAAGGCCCTTTTGTTTCTTTTAAATGTGCTCATTGCTTTTATTTTTAAATGTAAAAGTAACAAAATTCCCTGGGGGAATGGTTGGGTGTAAGCAAAGCGTAAATGTGAAACCCACAGTTCCACCAGAAATCTGTAAAATAACCACTGTAAACACTGTGACATAAGTTCTCCTGTCCTTCTCTCTCCCTGTGTGGGTGTGTGTACGTTTTTGAAACTCTGCTAATTCTTTACATGAGCTTTACATCCTTTGTTTGTTTTCTTACATCTGCTACCATGAGCTGTTTCAATTTTCTACAAAGACGTCAGTGAAGCCACCAATGAAGTCGAAACTGAAACTTTAAAAAAAAATGTATTTTTTTTTTACGCACTAGGCACTGGCTTTAATCTATTTTATCCCTTCTCCCTTTCAGAAGAGGTAGGTTCTACTTTTTCCTCTCTCATTTTCTGAATCAGGAAGCTGATGCTTGGAGAGGTGATGTAAATTATGGAAACAAAGTGAAATTGACGGGGCTGGAGGGATGGCTCAGCAGCTGAGTGCTGGCAGCTGGTGCAGAGGACCCATTGGGTTCGATTCCCAGCACCTATGATAGATTACAACCACCTGAAGCTCGGAATCCAGGAGACCCACTGTTCTCTCTGGCTGCTGTGGGCTCCTGTACATACATAAACTCACACACACACACACACAGAGAGAGAGAGAGAGAGAGAGAGAGAGAGAGAGAGAGAGAGAGAGAGAGAGAGAGAGAGAGGCATGCATGAACACACACAGTCAGAATCTTAACCATCTCTCTTCCTCTCCTCTCTCTCTCTCATAAATGGTATTACCAGACATTGCTTTAGAATAGACGAATAAGAACAGGTCAAAGCAAACAAACAACAAACAAAAAACCATTCTCACCGTGTTCAACTTTATTGGAGGTCAGTGATGCAAAATTAATAAGTGGATGAGCTGGATACAGAAAGCTTATTATAATACTTCTAAGAGCTGTGGAGAATAGCAAACTGGATGGGAAATCAGATAGCAGTCAGCAATACAGTGTTGTGGAAGACGCTATAAAGAGTATTAGCTAGAAGGTAATGAGGGAATTGGCCGTTTGGGTGTTTTGAGGACAGGAAGTGCCCCCCACACACACACTCAGACTCCCGTGTTGGCTCCCTGGCTGGTAGGTTCTATTTTGGAAGGTAGTTGGCTCAGGAAGGCTCTGACCTCACTCATAGTTTAATCTAGGGATGGATCCGTTGTGGAGAGATAATGGAGGTCTAGTCTGGTTAGAGGAAGTAGGTCCTTGGTAGTTGGCCTTTAAAGAGTATTGCTGGGTAGGCTTTTGTGACAACATGACACAAGTTAGAGTTATCTGAAAGGAGAGAACCTCAATTGAGAAAATGCCTCCTTAAGATCAGCTGTAGAAAAGCTTGTAGGGCATTTTCTTAATTGATGCCCCATGGGGGAGGGACCAGCCTATTGTGGGTGGGGCCATCCCTGGCCTCCTTGCCCTGAGTTCTATAAGACTGAGCAAGCCATGAGGAGCAAGCCAGTAAAAAACTCCCCTCCATGGCCTCTGCATCAGCTCCTGCCTCCAGGTTCCAGCCCTGCTTGAGTTCTTATCCTGACTTCCTCAAATGATAGACTAAGATCTAGAAGTGTAAGCCAGATAAATCTGACCCTCCCCACCTCGATTCAGTCATGGTATTTTACTGTAGGGCTGGAAACCCCACGTAAGACAGGGTACCTCGTCCTTGCCCCCTTTCTGCCCCTCTCTCTTTCCTGGTTTCCATGTGTTAAGCAGCTTGGCCTGGCTACTGCAACCTGAAATCAGGAGCCAAAATCAATTCCCCCTCCTTGAAGTTGTTCTCTCAGGGCTTTTAATCACAAGGACTGATACTGTAGACCAGAGCAGACACTAAGTCCCTGAGGCAAGAGGATACTTGTATTGTCCTCAAGCTGGGGAACAATCAGGGTGGCTGGGTTGGAGTGAGTTAGATAGATGAGGAAGAGTTAAGACCAGAGATTTGGTACAAGGGTCCAGTAGCCTCCCATTTCACAGGTGAGGCCCGTTGAGATTTGAAGAGAGTAAATTTTTAAACTATTATAGAAGTTTTGTTTTGAGGTCTTAGTCTGGTATTTCACAGTACCACTCGTTACAGAAACTAACATGGGCACTGCATTTCTTTTTACAGTGGCCCTCATGAAGCAGCCTACCATGACAGGATGTTGAGGCTGGTGGACAGAGTTCCAGCTTTTTCCTGCCCAAGGTGCTAGGATCCTGAGTCATGATCTGTGCCTTATCCCAGATCTCCTGGGGGAAAGGGTGCTGGTTACCTGTGGTCTCCATTTGAGTTGACGACATTCTGAGATAACTCTGATAGGTTCTCCCATGTCCCCTTGTGTATTCTTTCCTCTCTCGTTGCTGCAACAAAACACAGGGCAAAGGCAGCTTAAGTAAGGAAAGGTTCCTTTTGACTCAGGGTTCCTGGGGAGATGTTCTATCAAGGTGTGAAAGGCATGGCGGCGAAGGGCGAAATAGACAGTCACATGATCACGTCAGGAAACGGAATAATGAACGCTTGTGCTCAGCACCTTTCTCCAGTTATTCAACCCAGGACCCCAGCCCATGGCATGATATCAATCATCTCTAGGGTGAGTTTTTACACTTAGCTTAATCTAGATAATCCCTCACGTGCCTGGAGATTTCTCTCCACTATGATCATACAACTCATCAAGTTCACAATGAACTTAATCATCAGGATGACTCCCCTTATGTGGTATGTCTGCATGGTTTCCCACACACTTCCCTCAAACATGTGTCTCATCCCAAGATTGCTTCTGGAAAACCTTGGAATGGACGCTTGTGTGTGACACGGGATGAGGTGGAGGACAGACGTATCCAGCGGCACTGACCACAGCCTGTGGTGTTTGGGGGGAACATGAGCACGTGTCAGTATGCATGGCACACATGATCCCAGGCACACATCCTGGTAGGGACTCACGTGTGAGTGCCAACACATAAGTTTAAAACCAGAAAGGAAAATGTAAGCAGCTACTCATGTAGACACTGGGCAAACAGAATGCTGTTCTTTGCTGCAGTCACTGGGGAGTTTCTGACCCCCTAACACAAACACACACACACACACACACACACACACGTATGCACACACACACGTATGCACACACAGGCTAGCTGGTGAGAGTGGAGGGGAAGACAAGGCTATTTTGCTTGGGAACTTCAGGATCGCTCTCTTCTACCTGTCTCTTCACTCAACCTCAATTCCAGAAGGTCAGAATTGGGCAGGGGCGGGGAGGTCTACTGATCTACTGAGAGGAAGGCCCTGGGGCTTCCAGGAAAAGTGGCATCCTCCCTCTGCTCTGAACAGCAGGAAATTCACTGGAAGATGCTGAATCACCCAGTGTCCCTTTCCAAACTTGAAGGGAAATCGTGGGTGGGAGTGCAGTCCAACACCTCTCACTCGGGTAATGGAAAGTGTGGGCTCGCCACCCACCCGGGTCCAGCCCATGGCTAAGATAATTGATGCTCTGAGGATAGGGGCTCTGGCCTGTGAGAGGGGATGCTTCAGCTAGCCTGACACTTATGAGGGTGGTTGTGACCCTCAGGGGACACCAGGCGTCAGAAGGGACATCTAGAAGAATAGACTTTACCAGGCACTCTAAGGTTCAAGTGGTCTCTGCCACTCTTGGGACCTCGGGAAGTAATGCACACATTTGGTCCTGTGTGTCCAACCTCATTTAGTATAAGAGATCGAGGGCAGGCATTCTAGTTGTTGCCTTACAGGATGTGTCTCGTGATGTCCCTTCCCCCGTGTTACACACCCAGCTGCTTCCAAGAGAAAGAGAAACAAGAGAGTAGGTAGAAGACTAACCTCAGCATGACAAGAGGTCAGCAACTTCCAGAACGGAAGCCAATAGCAGTGTCAGGACTGATGCTAATAGCAGGTGTGGTTTAAGGTCTGGGTGCAGCCCCTTCTTACTTCCCATCCCAGGGACCATGGCCACGGGCAACAAGACTCAGAATTCAGTCATTCCTTTAAATGCCTGGAGTATGGAATGTTCTAGGCTATCAGAGTGCTCATCCGGAGACTAAACAATGCTTGTTAATGTTCGTGAAAGCAAACTTTGAAATGCAAACCAGAATGAAAAGATCATCTGTAACTCCACCAAGCCTTGAGTATTTCTCTGCCCTGTCTTTTTCTTTCTTGGCTTTTCTGTGTGCAGAGTACCATCCAACAGATGGTAAATGTTATAATCTTAATTAATCAGCTTTTTTCAAAATGTCTGGATTATTCATTCCCCAGCTATTCTGGTGCTACACCCTGTATAATTAGATGGTCTACATGCTCTCAGGCTCATCTGATGCCTGTGGGCATGAAATTCCAGACTGCCATGTGAGGGGTAAGATGTGGTCTCATTATGTAACCTGTGTTGACCTGGAACTTACTATTTGGGCCCCACTGGCTTTGTAGTGACCACCTTCCTGCCTCAGCTTCAACTGTGCACCACAATGCCTGGTTCTTTTTTTGTTATTTTTTTATTGAGCTATATATTTTTCTCCACTACCCTTCCCTCCTCCCCTCTCCCTACCCCCCAATTTACTCAGGAGATCTTGTGTTTCTCCCCTTCCTAGGAGAATCCATGTTTGTCTCTCTTAGGGTCCTCTTTGTTGCCTAGGTTCTCTGGGGCTATGGATTGTATACTGGTTATCCTTTTTCTTTATGTCTAATATCCACCTATGACTGAGTACATCCTATATTTGTCTTTCTAGGTCTGGGTTACCTACCTGTCCATTTGCCTGCAAATTTCAAGATGCCATTGTTTCTTACTGCTGAGTAGTACTCCACTGTGTAAATGAACTACATTTTCCCTATCACTTCTTTGGTTGAGGGGCATCTAGGTTGCTTCCAGGTCTGGCTATTGTGAATAATGCTGCTATGAACACAATTGAGAAAATGTCCTTGTGTGAGTGTGCATCCTTTGGGTATATGCTCCAAAGTCATACTTGGCTTTTTAAGTGATGGCATTTGTGCTTTATGTTTTAATCTTCAGAGTATTTGAGATAGGATCTCACCATGTAGTTGACTGGACTGTAACCCACAGTCCTCCTGCCTCAGCCTATCAAGTGTAAACTTGTAAGTTTACGTCATTATGCCAATTCTGTTCCAGAGTCTCCTACATCAAGGAGGCTCTACCCCTCAGTCTAGTTAAGCATTTGCTAGCCTCAATTTTCTCTGTGTGCTTCTTTATTTTATTTGGGCGTAATCAAATCTCATTATAAAACTAGTGACATTTTGAAGTGCATACTTAAAGGCAATGGATCCTATACATGACAGTCCTACCAAATTCACCTTGGGTGACAAGTTATGTTGGGACTAAAGCTAGTATTTGACACCTTCGTAAACAAGGGCTAGACTCTTATACTGTGGGCCCATTCTGAGATTCATGCATCATCTATGCAGGGAGGAGAATGAAGACTTGGACAAGGTCGCTGTGAGAGACTCAGCAACCATAATCCAGTATGTGAGAATATCCATGTTGCTGGATTTAAGGACACCATGGAAAACTCTGTTGTACGCAGACTCACAGCGTTTCACTTGGCCCTGTGAATTTCAGCAATTCTTTTAAACGGTTCCTTATTTAACTGATGGAGTTTAAGCAGGATGGACCCCTGGTGCCCGTGGTGTCTACAGCTGGCCAGAGTGATCTGGTGAGTAGATCTGGTGAGTGATGCTGTGTGTGCTGTAGGCTTCAGAGGGAAGAAATGACAAAGCAATATCCCATAGCCCTGCGAGGTGAAGGGTGCGAGACCATGACCCATACTCATGTGCCAAGTAATCACTAAGAGTTCACACACAATCGATAAGGATAACTGACAAGCACGATTTTAAAACAAAACTCACTGCCAAGGTTACAAGATCTGTAATTATCCCTATCCTTAATTACCAGGATCACTTGAGGATGCAGAAGGTCCACACTGGTTGATTGCATTTTTTTAATATGGGTGGCTACAAGGTATTTCACAGCCTGCCAGATATCGGGCCAAATTTATACCATTTAATCCTCATCAGAACTTTGGCAAATTATGAAACACGATAAACCAGGCAGCTGTGGTATTTGTTCTGTGGCTAACTAGTGGCCACTGCGATCAGTAGTATTCAGTAAGGGCCACAGAGGTAAGGCCTCAAACAGCAGTGTCAGGAGGCCCCTTGGGGTCATCTGAAGGCTGGAGTATAAGGAAGGATGGCAGGAGAGAGTTAGGACACCGTGTGGGCTCAGAAGGCAGCTGGGCTGTGCCATGTTTGTGGTCCCTGAAGTGAGGCAGGGAGGTGGCTTCTTGGGAAGGAAGATGGTAGGAGGACAAGTCTTCATCAAGAGCAGAGGCCTTTATCGTCAGGTCAGCATGAAGCCACTGGTGTGTTTCGATGAGGGAGATACAAGATGGAACTTGATGTTTTGAGAAAATGGCGCTGATCAGTGCAGGCTGTGGGAAGGCCATACTGAGTGGTGACTCTTAGCAAATCACTCTTATTTCCTGGGGCAGCTGAGGAGGCTCAGGCCAGAGCACAGGCAATAGGAAGGGGAGAAATAACAAGACTCTGACCCATTTGGGAGGCAAAACCAAGACGCTGTGTTATAAGAAACAGTCCCAGCCCATGCGGTGGTGGTGCTAGCCTTTAATCCCAGCACTTGGAAGGCAGGGGGCAGGCAGCTCTCTGAGAGTTCTAGGCCAGCTTAATCTACAGAGTGAGTTCCAGGACAGGCTCCAAAGCTATACAGAGAGAACCTGTCTCAAAAAGAAGGAAGAAAAGAGAGATGGAGGGAGAGAGGGAGGGAGGAAGGAAGGAAGGAAGGAAGGAAGGAAGGAAGGAAGGAAGGAAGGAAGGAAGGCAGTCCCATTTCTCTGGCATTAGTAACCAGCATGGAAAGACAAAGGGAGACAGATTCTCAGGTCCCACCAAGACATGCTTTGGACATACTGTCTCTAGGATGTCTGTGAGGGTCCACAGGACATGCGCATCTGGGGTTTGGATGAGGCTGGGTGGAGGGGCATGAGTAGGATTGCTGGCACGTAGCGGAACTGAAGTCACTGGAATGTATGAAGTCACCAAGGTATACAGAGACCCTCACAAAATTCAAAAACCAACTCAGCTACTCCAAACAAAATACCCAGATCCTGGAGGATTTTGAAGTAAATGACTTGGAAGAATTTCCTCTGTGGTGTGGGATTCCACAGTCATCTTTGGCTACAGGAGGGACGTTGCTGGCCTTGGGCTGTGGTGTAGCTGACAGGATTTTCATTAAGCCAGCCTGGAAACCATGCCTCCACCCACAGTCCCATGCCAGGCCCCGTGATCCCACGGCCTCCCTTCCCCTTCCTTTCACTCTGACTCTGCAAGCACACCACGGCATTTAGGTCTTGATGTTCCCGAAGGGTCCTCAGGGTGTTGACAAAGCTTGGTTTACTGTCTCTAGTGCCATCATGAGCCACGGGTGTTTAGCATAATTGGGGGACTGGTGAATTGCACTTAGGGAAACCCAGACCCAGGATGTGGAGTGGAGGTCATAGTGTCAGGCCAAGAATCCCTGTGGAGGACAAGAAGGTAGCTACAGAAAAACAATGTTAGTGTGGACATCTTTCTCGGCTGAGTGGTGGCAGAAGAAAGCCAATTTCTCTTTGCCATGCTTCTCACAACCATTCATTCCTCTCCAAACATGTCACCAAGCGTCAGCTTGCTAACGTCCACTCATCACCTCCTGGCTTCTCTCACTCACTTTTCTCCAGACAAGATTCTTGATGTCTTTTTTTTCTCCAATATCAGTCTTCATTCCATCTTCCTAATTTCTATTAACAATACCAGTCATGAAATTGAGGGAAAGACAGCCATCCAATGTCATTCCTCTTCCCCATTAGCCACACCCACCAGTTTCTGGAAGCAGTAGTGATGGCTGCCTCTCTCTTTCTGTTCCTACCCAGTACTACAGGCACACACACAGACACATACACACACATATACACGCACAGACACACACACATACAGACACAGACACACATACAGACACAGACACACATACAAACTCACACACACACATACAGGCACACACACAGACACATACACACACACATATACACACACAGACACACACAAACACACATACAGACACAGACATACACACACAAACACACATTCCCATAAACCGCTCATACTACCTGTTTTTTCTCATTACAATCTGATTCTCAGTCTCCAACCCTGAAGTCTGGCAGGCTCGCGGTCTCTCTCAGGCTAACCACTCTCCAGAGCTCAGTGCAAAGCCGCTACCTGTCCCTTCTCCCATAGTCTACTCTCCTGGCTTCCCCACTCCCCCCTGTCAGTGAGGCAGACATATTTGCCCCATGCTACTTAGAGCATCTCTTACCACTCCCCTTTGTCAGTGAGGCAGACGTATTTGCCCCATGCTACCTACAGCATCTCTTACCTGATGCCTCACTTGTCCACCAGTGTCTTCTCATCTTTCCCTGGTTGTGGTCCCCCACCCAGTGGCCCGGACCTGATGGAGATGCCCCAGCTCTGTGATCACAGCCGCAGGCTCCTGACGCTCTTACCGACATTCTTTGCTCCCCGTTTAAGGGGTCACTTTCACCCAGGAGCTGGGCCTTCTCGGGTTCTGTGTTTCTAGAGACAGCCGGGGTTCCTGATCCAGAGAAAGTATCAAGGAGTACCGTCAGAAACGGATGATCGAAGCTGCATTCCCCTGTGTACATCAGGCACCATCCTTTCAGGAAGTAGCAAGTTGAGGAGGCTTGAGTGAAGGGACAGCTGACAGAATTGTAAAGGAACGATGCAGGGGTAGGAGGTACGGAGGACTCGGTGACAGCAGACTCCATTGCCGTTCTACAGTAGGGACCAGAGGAAAACACAGCGTCGCTAGAATGGGTGACAGCTTAGACTATGAGGCCACCACGCTAGATGGTGGAAGCCAAGGGCCACCAGATTGTCCCCGTCGGTTTACGCCGCTGTGGGCTTCCTAGTGAGCCATGGTCTGTTGTCTCTAGACCCCTGAATCTGACCTCCAGGCCAGTCACTGAGTGCCTGTCAGCCATCATACCTCTTGACTTCTAAGACCCCTGACGCAAAGATGGCAACTTCCTCAACCTACCATGTGCTTTTCTCAGAGACTAAGAGCCCTTGGCTGATCTCTGTCCCCAAAGTGACCCCTGCACAACCCCACCCTATGCAGCATGTGCAGTCTGAGAGTCCCCTCTCACCCAGCCCAAGGAACATTATACTATCACTGTGCACACACCCAAGCAGAATAACTCATGGCTGAAGTATACACTGGGCTTCAAACGAAAGCTCTGAAAAATAAAATAAAAAACAACAACAACAACAAAACCTCTGAAATGACAGGGACAGTCAGAAGGAAGTGCTTACAGACTCCCTGCCAGCCTTCCTGTACTTTCAGGGTTACTGTGGGGAGAGGGGGCTAGAACCCAAGCCACAAATCCTCTCTAGTAAGGATCTGTGGTGACTTGAATGTAATTGATGCCCCCCCCATAATCTCATAGGGAATGGCACCTTTAGAAGGTGTGGTTTTGCTGGAGTGGGTGTGGCCTTGTTAGAGGAAATGTGTCACTGTGGTGGCGGGCTTTATGGTTTTCTATGCTCAGGATAAAGCCCAGTGTCCCATTCAACTTCCTGTTGCCTGCAAAACGTAGGACTCTCAGCTACCCGTCCAGTGCCATGTCTGCCTGCAAACCGCCATGCTCCCCGCCTTGATGAGGAGCTGAGCCTCTGAAACTGTACGCAAGCCCCCACCCCCAGTTAAATGTTTTCTTTATATGAGTTGCTGTGGCCATGGTGTCTCCTCACAGCAATAGAAACCGTAACTAAGACAGAGTCTGAGTAGAAGGAACAGGCCGTGTCCTGCTTTAGCTCCCGACTGCTCGGCCCCTGAGCTTCCTCCTCTCAGTCACATGTTTTCACAGAAGCATCCGTCCACTCAACGTGTGTGAAACACGTTCAGCCCAAGTGCTGGGTGCTTGGAAGACGCCGGTGAACAGAGAAAGACACACCCCATCCAAGTGGGAACAGGGGAGAGATAAGTAATTGGTTGTGTAGTTAACCTAGTTTCGTATAGCTTTGCAAGGAGAGAGATGCTCTAACACAAAGAAAAAACAGCAAGGCAAACTCCGTAAAGACTGGGAGTGAGTGGAGAGAGGTTCAGTGCTAACAGCAACAAAGGTTCCTTCCAGGATCCAGCCTCTCTACAGGATTTCTTCCTTCATAGTTTCCCTATAAAGATTTTTTTGTAAGTTTTCATTAGGATTTTTTTACAATGTGTTTTTCTCATACTCACCCCTCCCCTAACTCTTCACAGATGCACGCCTCTTCCCTATCCACCCAACTTAGTGTCTTTTTTTGGACCCATCAAATTCAATTTGTGTTGGGTGTTCTTGGGTCTGTGGCCCTCTATTGGAGCACGGCCAACTTGCCAGAGGCCACAACTTTAAAGAAAACTGACTCTCCCTCTCCCAGAAGCTGCCAGTTGCCAATAGCTCCTCAGCCGAGGGTAGAGCTCTGTGCTGGTCTCCTCGTCTCCATGCCGGGATCTGGTCTGGCTTGAGCCTGCCCATGTCATGTGTGTACTGTCACAACCACTGTGTGCTATGAGCAGCACATTGTGAGCAGCTGCGTCCAGAGGGACAAAGCTCCAAGAGAGACTCAGTCTCCCCTGCTGCACTCTCACTGCTAGTATTCAGGCATTTTACAGGCCGGCCCTTGGGGTTCTGACAAGATACGCCCTCAGCTGTAGCCACTAAGAGCACTGCCTGTGCCTATTCAATGTGTTCAGTTTTAAAAGGGCCCCGCCCACCTCCCCTCCCCCATCTCCTTTCTCTCCCACTGCCCCCTGCCCTTTCTCCGTCTTATGATTCTTTTCCCTTAATAAAAATCCCTGTCTGTTTGAACTCTGTTGCATGGTGTCTTTTTCCCTCGATCTGCTTTTCTAGATTACAACACTCACCCTTTCTCACACACACAATCCTTTCCTCCCGTGGGACTGCCAGCCTGTAGCCCTGTGGGGTTGAACAAGATGAGGATGACCAGAATTCTCTTCCCCTTGCACTGAAATGTTCCCTCACTGCCATGCGTCTTTTCTTTTCCCGTTTTTGATATCTTTCTGGCTTTTTCTCTTTTTTTACTTTATGTTTTGGTGTTTTGCCTGCATGTCTACGTGAGGGTGTCACAAGCCCTGGAACTGGAGTTACAGGCATGTGAGCTACTTTGTCGGTGCTGGGAATTGAACCTGGGTCCTCTGTAACCCCTGAGCCATCACTCCAGCTTCTACCACATGTCTTTTTAGCTGAAACAAAGCTTGTGGCTCCTCCCACCTCAGCTTTCCCCCATGTCTTTTGCTGTAGTTGTTTTCTGTTTGTACCTACAGACATTACAGTGAGCATTTCCGTTATCTGTTCCTATATAGAAAGCACTGGAAGGCTTTTAAAGCCTTAAGGCGTACCCCATGCCCCCACCCTGTGACACACCTCTTCCAACAAGGCCACACCTCCTAATCCTTCCCAAACAGTTCAATCTTGTGGAGACTAAATAAGTATTGAAGCGTATGAGCCCACGGAGGCCATTTCATTCAAACTACCACACTGCACACCCCAACTCCCCAGGCCCATGACTGTATCACAATGTAAAACGCATTCAGTCCAACTTCAAAAGTCCCATAGTCTTTTAGAGTTGCAACACTTTTAAAGTACAAAGTCTCTTCTGAGACGAAAAGTAATCTCTTAATTACAACCCCCTGTAAAATCAAAAAGCAAATCACACACTTCCAACCTCCGATGTCCCCAAAATATATATTACCATTCCAAACGGGAGGAATGGAGTGCATTGAGGAAATGCTATGCCAGGGAAAGATTGAAAGCCAGAAGGGCAAACCCAGCCCTGCAGCTTCATGTCTGGTGTCAAAGGGTTGAGATGGCTCCGCCCTTCCGTCTTAGCTAGCTCCCTGTCTGCAGCTCTTCCTGGCAGATATCACACAGCTCGGCCGCCTGTAACATCTTGGGAAACCAGTGAAATCCAGGCTTCACTTTCTCAGCTTCAAGCAGTGGCCTCTCGGGTCCTTCATGAAAGCACTTCCTGGCTACGCATTGCCTGGGCTCAGCGACTCTCCTTGATGATGACTGAGGGAGATTCCATAGCCCATTGCTTGTGTGACTCTGAAGCTAGAACCACACGGATAACCTTGCCAAGTTCAGCTCTCATTGTGAGGTGGAGCCTGGCCCCTGCTGAATTACATTTGCAGAAACTTTCACTTGCTGCTGGTTTTCAGGAGCAGACATTCCCTTAGGTTGCTCCTTTCACCTGTCGGAAGCTTAACTGGGCTGGTCATTGTCCTGAGGACGCCCTACCCTTTATTCCAAGGTTGGTCAGACCTCACTTTCATCTCCTTATCTTGCCCAGCTAATCTCTTGTTCTCTTTCTCTCCAAACTCTACACTGTGTGATTCTTTTTCCCTACTGCCTCTTTTTTTTTTTTTCACTATATCCCTGCTTAAAAGTGATTGTGAGTAACCAGGTGACAGAATCAGTATTAGGCTCTCTTGAAATCCCCTCCCCCACAGAAATCCATCTATTATTTTCAATGTAGCTCCAAGAAAATTCTCAGAGACGTGGACAGAAAGCAGCCACATTTTTATTTTGTCAAACCATCACAAGGACCATCTCTAGCCAGATGTTAAAGTCCAGCTTGCAGCTGGGCGTTGGTGGCTCACGCCTTTAATCCCAGCACTTGGGAAGCAGAGGCAGGTGGATCTCTGTGAGTTTGAGACCAGCCTGATCTACAGAGCGAGTTCCAGGACAGCCTCCAAAACAATACAGAGAAATCCTGTCTCAAAAAAAAAAACAACAAACAAAAAAAAAAGTCCTTGCTTGCCCTGTAGCCTTGAGCTGGGCCTCCACTGCTATCCTCCACGCTTCTACTAAGCCAAACCATAAGTCCCACTTACAGCATTCAACCACTCTCCAACTCCAGAGTCCCCGAGTCTTTCACAGTCTCCCAAAGACCATACAATCAAGTTCCTCACATAGCCCACTCCTGGTACCAACTTCTGCCTTGGTTTCTTTTCTGTTGATGTGATAGGACATCCTGACCATGGCAACTTATAAGGGGATCATTTCATTGGCCCTACAGTTTCAGAGGGTTAGAGTCCATGAGGGAGGAGTGAAGATATGGGGGCGGGCTCCTGAAGACGCAGCTGAGAGCTCACATCCCACAGGCAGGAGTAGAGCAGAGTGAGGATGACAGGGGATTTTGGAGCCTCAGAGCTGTCCCCTCCCTATGACACACCTTCTCTAACAGAGTCACGTCTCCTGATCTTTGCCAGACATTTCTACCAACAGGCGACCTAGTGTTCAAACACGTGAGGGGGACATGCTCTTCCAAATTGCCACAGCGTCTACCCTGTTGTGGGTGCTGTGTCTGCAGCTGCCATCCTTGGCTGCCACCACCCATTCTCTTAGCCCTCGGGAATTCTCCAGCCTTTGGCTTCACATTGGGACCACGGAGGATGCAGCCCCAAAGACTGAGCAACTGCTGAGCTCTCAGCCTCTCTGACATGCAGCAGCTATTGCTGGAAACCAGTCTAATAGATGCCTGTGTAAGGTGTATTCATTCCACCTGTTTGTTTCCTCTGGAGGACACACACACACATACACACACATACATACACACATGTACACACAGACACACATATATACACACATGTACACACATGCATACACACACATACACACAGGTTCACACAGATATACATACACACATATATGCACACAGACACACATACACACATATGTACACACACATACATACACACATGTACACACAGACACACATATATACACACATGTACACACATGCATACACACACATACACACAGATACACACACATATGTGCACACAGACACACATACACACATATGTACACACATACATACACACATGTACACACAGACACACATATATACACACATGTACACACATGCATACACACAGGTTCACACAGATATACACACGTATGTGCACACATACACACATATGTACACACATATTTATACACACATGTACAGATAGACACACATATGTACACACACATACATACAGACACACATATATGTACACACACGTACACACATGCATACACACATACACACACATGCATACACACACATACACACACGTATACACAGATACACACATATGTGCACACAGACACACATATGTACACACAGACACACATATGTACACACACAAGCAAGTGCACACATGCACACACAGAGACACACACATATGTACACACAGACACAGACACACATACACACATATGTACACATACATATGTACACACACGTACACACACACATACACACATACACACTGGACTCCATCTGGACCTAAGTTCCCTGGCCAGCTAGCCTGCAACTCTGTTACCCAGCTCCTGCCAATCTCCCGTCTTCTTACCACCCACTCTCAGTACTTGGGGCTCTTTCTCTCCTCCCCTCCTGTTTGTTCCTCAACAGAAAGCACAGCATTTCTCAAGACTGTCCCACTGCCTCTGATCTGTCCAAAGCCCCCCTTCCTCTGGTGTCTCTGTCCCGTCTCAGGACTCAGCTGAGGAGTCAAGTGTCAGCACTTCCGGGTGACCTCCTTGAACTTGGCTGAACTCACTGCCTGGGGGCCACATGCCACGTCACCTTGATTTTCCCTGCGCAGCACTGACAGGACCTGTCGTCAGTCATCTTGCTTGGTAAGATGGCTATTTATTATGTGATTTTCCTATCTGAGAGCAGATCCCGTTTGTGTTGGACCCTGCTGTGTCCTCGACGGGAACAGAAGTGTCTGGTACCCGACAGGAATACAGAGCAACGAATCAATCACTGTTGACTGGAGATAGTCACAGTTACAAAGAAGCTGATTATCTGATAAAATCTGAACTTCAGACCCTAGGTCTACCCTGCATTTTCTAGGAGATGTGCTCAGCCTACTTAAGCTTTCTCAGTAAAATGGGACTGGAAACCCTTCCTTTGGGTGTCCCAGATCACTGGAGTTGAAAGGCCAACTGTGTTGAACACTGTGGGTCTTCTCATTTAACCCTTACCAACAGCTTCTGTGAAGTGAAGGGTTTTGGCCCTTTCTACAGAGGAGAACATTGTTTCTCAGAGCAGTTGATTGACACCCAGAAAATCACAAATAACTGATGGTTTCAGAGCAGGATGGGAACCCACATCTATCTGCCTGACACTCAGTAATAACACTACTAAGGCCTCCCCATCCTCTTGCCTTCAGTTCCCATCTGGCTGTGAAAGTGAGCTTGGAATCCAACTTCCTCATTAATTTGGCCCAAGCCTGTCTTGGCCTCGGCCTCTTATCTGTGAAATGAACATGTGGTCTAGACAGTGCATCTGAGTCTGGGTTCCACCTCTGGGCCACATGTATGAACAAGGCTGACACTGGCTTGCACCACATTCCTGGGACGTCTGTTCATTACTCACAGCAGGAAAGCAAACCCACCAGGAGCAGAGCAACAGGAGGTTAGAGGAATGGAAGGCTGAAGCCCACTGTGGGCTCCAGGAGTCTCTCACTAACCACAAACTAACCCACAGGCAGGCACGGGTCTTCCATCATCTCTGAAATCATACATGGCTTATGAGTGAGCTCACGGTGTCGAGCCACGGAGAGGACACAAGACCGGCTCGGGTTCCTCGGCACGTTGCGTAGCCACGGGAGAGGGCTGCCTCAGGCTTGTTGGGAGATCACAAAGGCTGGAAGAGGGGTGTCTGCAGAGTTAGGTAGAGCTCTGGGTGAGCTAGAGAGGACAGCAGCAAGGGATGGGGCCGAGGACTCTTCTCGGGGTAGGGGCAGTGCTGCCAGGTGGAGATGCGACTGCTGTAGCCACCCAAGCCCCTCATCCAGAGCCCGTCTTGTTGATCTGACGAATCTTCCATACCCAGATGAGGGAACTTGATCTCTGTGAAAGCTAGGTTCCTGATCATCTTCCTGGGCGTACAATGAGTTTTTTGAAGGTCTTGTGGGCACCGGAACTCATCCATCCACGTATTCATTCCTTCACCCACTCCAGTATCAAACCTCCACTGAGTTCCTGCCACGAGCTTCACTCCCAGACGGCATGTCCTTAACAGTGGAGACTGCAAAGCCCTTCCTTCCTGGAGTGCATGCTAGGACAGAGAGAAGGACAATCAGGACGTAAAGTGTGTGTCGTTGTGGGTAAAGCCATTAGACAGAGGGAGAGAGAGAGGCTGTTGCTCTCGATGCTGCCGTCTGTGTCCGTCTTAACAAAGCTGGGAAGGAGATGGCTTTCATAGCCACTCCAGGTGACATTGGAATCGTGAGCAACAGTGAGACTTTAAACCAGAGGCTTCTAGAAGTAAAGATGGACTCGCGGTGGAGACGGGGAGAAAATGGAAGAGCGGGACTCTAAATGTGACGCAAGGGCTGAGAGGGTGGGGAGGGCTACAGCGGTATTTTGTTTGTGCCTGTGGATAAAGCTCCCACTGTGTTCTTGAAGTTTTAGGGCAAATTAAGCTACATAGCTCTCGTCTCTCTCTCTCTCTCTCTCTCTCTCTCTCTGATACACACACACACACACACACACACACACACACACACACACACACATAGAGAATGTTGTGAGCCACACCTAGACAACATGGAGAACACGGTAAAATCGCAGTGGTCTTAGGGCTCACAACAGCATCTGTAGCTGAGCAAGAGACTTTCACAGTGGATGTTTTTCCCTAGTTGGGGTTCAATGTCTGACCACTCCCAGGCTTTCTGCACTTAATCATTCCATCATGTCTTAGGACAACAGCCAGGCATGCTCCCCACTGGCGGTTCCTGCTGTCAGGGCTGGTTCCTTGGTGGTCTCTTGGTGTGGGGGAGGGGAGTCTGGTTCTTTATGCCGCCTTTGGCATCTCTGGGCTCACAATGTCTTTTCATTTGTTCCTCCGTCTTCACAGAGCTTCCTCTTTGCGTGACTTCCCGTGCCTTCTTCGTCTCTCCACCTGAGGACAGCGATGCGGGCTTTGGGGCTCGACTTTAACCCAAGACGGCATTTTAGAATCCTAAACTAATGGCATCCACAAACGCCCATTTCCAAGTTGAGACGCTCCCTGAGGTTCCTTCCGTGGGCATAGGTGTGACACACAGTCCAGGAGACAAGCCCAGGGACGCGTTTCTCAGGCTGGAGGCGGGCTGTTGGGATAGCGGGGGAGAAGAGAGAATGGGAAAGAATTGTAAGCAAAGGTCTAGTCGTCCCAGAAAGGACACTGACAAAAGACAAGGGAAGGAATGCACCCCAAGTCTAGCCTGGTGAACCAATGAGTTTTGGGGGGTCACTTATAGGAGCACAGGGACTCAAAACCAGCTGCACCACCAAAAAGAAAAAGAAAAAACCACTGCCTGGCATGGGTGATGACTCGTGACAGCTACATTCCTGGAACTCCCAACATGGCTTAGGTAGCCTCTGCTGGCCTGGGAGTCCCCTCCTCAGCAGTTGCCCATGCTTATATAACCTTGGGGAGGGGCCTCACGACTTTCTGGGTTTCGTGGGCATCGTAAGTCACTTCCAGAGGCTCCCAGGGGTATAGGTGGGGCACCAAGGGTAGGGAGGGTGAGAGCAGAGGGGTCAGCAGAGGACATGTCCCTGTGGGCTTTCAGAAAGATCACAAGAGTTTTCTATTTAGACCCGCTGCTGCTCAGGCAGCCAGGGAGAATTCGAGAAGTGGGGAGTTACAGGGAGGGCGGGGGGGGAGAATCGTTGGATGTCTTGATCCCCACAGGTCACTTTCTAGGCCCTCCAGGAGTCACCAAAGTACCACAGCCACACACAGCGGGCAAAGGGTCCTACCCAGCACCCCTCGTGGTGCAGAGTGGATGGACGGCTTCCCAGTTCTGCCAGTGTTTTCTTGTGTGGAGTAAACAGCCCCAGAAACACATGGTGCTGGCTTGTCCCTCACAAACAGCAGCAGCCCGCAGGACTTGCAAGAACAGTGTCTAAGTTGTGCTTTGAAGCCCTGGGCCAATGCCGGGGCGGGGAGGGGGGCCGGGGGGGCGGGGGGAGGGATTCGCTACAAGGAGCATCCTTCTTGCCTCTTCAAAGCAGTGTCTCCCTACGGCCTCCCTCCCTCTCCCCCTCTGCAGGGGACATGCAGAGAGAGCAATGCAGATTCTAAAAGAACTCATCTGAAAGTCCTTAAGGAGCTGTGTGTGTGGTGCCTGGCTACTGGGCTTCTAGAGAGAGGAGAAGAAAGATGGTATCCAAAGTCTTAAAAGGGATCAGAGGGGCACCGCGGTGCACTGTAAGTGATAAAAATGTTGCGTGCTTTGGGCTCTAAAGTAACTGGTTCCAGATCCTCAGCCTCCTGCAAAACTGGAAAGCTTGAAGCAAGCTGTGTCCAACGAGAGAGCCTGGCTCACCACACGTGGGACAACACACAGCCATTTCAAACCAGGCCCCCAGAGAAGGCACCAAAATATATAGGTTGTAATGTCACATTAAACAAATGAATCAGAAGAAAATTCCCCCCCAAAAATTTTTCAACAACTGATTTTTGTATCATTGTTGATTACCTGAAAGTGTTATCTATTATAATATCCACTAAGTATAAGAATTAAAATACAAATGCTCAACTATGTCTCTTCTAGTTTGCAAAACTTTATGAGAACAGAGGTATTGCTTCATGCCTCTCCACAGGTCAACAATGCTTTGGTTAAATCAGGCTACTGAACTTTTTATTTAGTTTATTTTGTTACTAATTTTCTAGGAAAATGGGCAACAGATGAAATGTTTCCTTAGCTGGTAAATTATATACTCTTTCGTAGGGCCGAATTAATGAAGATTTTTTTGTCTTTTGAGTTGTATGTGGAGTGACTGACATCTATCTAGTCAATGTAACATTAAATTTAATAAGGGCTTGCTATTAAATAAGACAAAATCTGATGTGAGGAAGTAGATCACAAAATGCCATGGTTTCGGCTTTTAAATGATTATGTACTATATACACAATTATTTAAAAATAGAAAAATATTAAAAACTTCTCAAAATATAGCAGCACTGAGAATTAAGTCTGTGTGTACGATTTGATTTTTTTAAGTGTAGGGAGTGGGGGTGGGGCTGAGTGGTAGAGCATTTGTCTACTCTGTAAAAGGCCCTGTTTTTGATCAACATAGTTGTAAAAAAAGAAAATTGACAACTGGGTGTTGGTGGCACACACCTTTAATCCCAGCACTCGGGAGGCAGAGGCAGATGGATCTCTGTAAGTTCGAGGCCAGCCTGGTCTACACAGCGAGTTCCAGGACAGGCTCCAAAACAATACAGAGAAACCCTGTCTCAAAAAAAACTAATAAAATTGTTTAAAAGAAAATTGACATCCAGGAGCTTGAGAGTTGGCTCAGTGGGTCAGGGTACTTCTTACTCTTCCAGAGGACCAGAGTCGGGCAGATTACAACCACATATAGCTCCAACTCTGTGGGATTCAACATGCTTTTCTGCCCACCACCTCCTGGACACCCACGTAAAACTCACGACAAACAAAAATACATAGGCCTGTAGACATAAACACACATAAGCTGGAATTAAAAGTAGTTGCTGTCTCCATGCGCCCATCTGTGGCCAGACTTTCTAAATGTTTTAGTATGCTTTGCATAAACGCTCGTGGCGTCCAATTTTTCTAATTTTCATTACAGATGGGAAGCTGGAGAAACTCAGAGAAGAGGGGAACAACAAAAAACGTAGAAGGCTTATCTAACCCAGATCTGGAGGGGGGAAGACAGGCGGTATTGTGACCCAGGGGAAGCACAGGCTGGGGACAGCGTGGGATGGCTGCCCACACACATCCAGAGCAGCCAGAGAGTCTGCAGAAGTGAGGGGATCAGATGCCTCCCCAGCTAGAGGCTGCCAGCTAGCCAAACCAGAAGCTGTCCCCAAGTGCCCTCAACTAAGGAAGGGGCTGGAGGCCAAGGTGGCAGGAAGCTTAAAGAGCAGAATGTCCCTCGGAGAGTGGCTCCAACCCTTCATTTTACAGAACAGGTAACCTAGGCCTAGAGTAGGGGGAGACACACAGGGAAACACGGTAACAGAGAGAGAGAGAGAGAGAGAGAGAGAGAGAGAGAGAGAGAGAGAGAGAGAGAGAGAGGGAGGGAGGGAGGGAGGGAGGGAGGGAGGGAGGGAGGGAGGGAGAGAGAGAGAGAGGGAGAGGGAGGGAGAGATGGAGAGAGAGAGATGGAGAGAGGGAGACAGAGAGAGATGGAGAGAGAGATGGAGAGAGAGAGAAAGAGAGAGAGAGAGATGGAGAGAGAGAGAAAGAGAGAGAGAGAGAACTCAGACCCTTCGAGGGGCACTGTAGGGAGAGATCTGTGTACCCATAGCGCTGACCACGCCCATTTGGGTGTGTTCACAGGTACGTAGACCATACAGGGGATAAAAGGGCTAGGGGGAGGAGACTTCGTGTGCTCACGCTGGGTACATAGATCTCTCCCTGCAGGGCACACTAGCTCTCACCAGGCAGCCGTGGGCACAGTGCCCAGGTCCATTGCTCACACAGCACCAGTTAGTTACAGGTTTACCCAGACTCTGATCTCTGAGCTGTAGGCCCAGTTCTGCCCACATTCCCGGAGTTCTCTGAGGCCACTGGAGCACAGATTTCCTTCCGGCTTGCCCTGCCTTGCTGATAGCTCACGAACTCTCAAGTGTCTGCTCCAGGCGTACGCAGTCATACGCGCATATGCAGGCATGTGCCCTGCCTCCTCGTTCAGTCCCTCGTCCACACAATCAGTATCTGTCCATCCTTCTGTCCATCCATCCATCCATCCACACATCTATCCCTCCGTCCTACATCCAGCCAGCCAGTCAGGTGTTAACTTGACCAGTTTACTCATTCTTAACTTATTTCCTCTTCCTCCTTGAAAATGTTTATTGAGTTTGTTTCCACTTGTTTTGGAGCAAGTCGTGTGCACTGTGGTGTGCATGTGGAGGAGACCAGGAAGGCAACTGGTGGGAGCCGTCTCTCTCTTTCTACCGTGTGGGTCCTGGGAATCGAACTCTGGTCCTCGCGCTTGGCCGCAAGCTCCCTTGCACACTGAGCTCTCTCCCTAGCCCTTCTTTACGCGTTGTCTCCTCTTCTCTCCTCCCCGGTCCCTCCTGACTTTATACTCAGTACAGAATCAGATGTGGACCAGACGCTTCGCTCAGAGAACGTGAAGAAGGACGCCCCCAGGCAGCGTACAATCTTTGGGAAGAACTGACGGTGTGTGCAGATCTCTTCAGTCCACAGAGGACAGGGTGCTTCCTGTACCACAGCTGTCACTGCTCTTGACATTCTGGCGGGTCAAAGGCACCATGGCGGGGAAGCTGATCACCCTGCGCCTGCAGACGGTGTCCTTGCTGAGGGAATCCTGCATGCGGGGAGGCCCAAGCGTTTTGAGGATGGTGTTATGGTGTGTGGAGACAGTCCCAGGCTACAGCTCTGCCTTGAGTGCCAATGCCAAGTCGGTGGTCCCCGTGACTCCTCCATCATTGGTGGCAGGCACCCTGAGGAGCACACTGCTTGGTAGCTGGAGCACTCCTCTCGACTCCTATCCCCACTCACCACCTTGCCCACAGATCCTGAGCCCTGATTCATCGGCGACCCTTCAAATTGCTCCCTCCCATCCCCGCAGACATCCCCAAGGAGCGTGGGTGTGGCACAACCCCAGCCCAGCCCTCACCCCATCGACCCCATCTCTTTCATTGTCATCAGCTCAGGACTCCTCGGCAGCCCCGTCGCCTGGAGAGCGGACCCGCTTACAGGCTGACACCTTCCCCTTCTGTATCAGTGCCCCTCAGATGGTTCTGCGCCCCAGACTCTTGCCATACCCAGCCTCTTCACCACCTGGACTCCCTGCTGCCAATGCTCTCCCGGCCATGTTCCCTCCCCCACGGCATCTATTCGGAAAGTTCTGAAAGGTCTGACCATGCACTTCTCTGTTGGTCCCTTTTAAGTGTTCCCTTGGAAGGACAGCGCAGGTCTTCACGGCGCAAAGGCTCAGGACGACCTGGCCCCTCGGATTACACTGTCAGGGTGAAGTCTTTAAAATCCCACAAACACGCAGAGCGCTGTCTGCCTGAGTCCCTAATCTTCCTTCTACGTAGAAAGCCATGCTCTCTCCTTCTGCCTAAGTAATCCTACCCACTGACCGCCATCTAACTCTGACACCACCACTCAGACTGAGTGAAAGGACCCGATGTGCCCATAATTCTTTGGGCTTCTCTCAACTACAACCATAGTGGACATGGTTGTTCTGGACTTTTTGTCTGCAGATTAATACCCTCAGAGGTCAAGGCTATGGCTTTGGGCCCACAAAGATCCAGACTCCTTCCTGTGTCTGACATACAGTAGGTGCTTAATCCTCAAGGATAGAGACTCTCTCTACAGCACTCAGAGAGCTAGAAGGCACATGGGGGCAGGTTCTGGAATGTTCTCTGCCAATGGCTAGCCAGGGAATGTGGGGTCCGTGGCTTAATTTCTCTGCATCTCACTTGCCTTGTATATAAAATGGAGCTGGTGTGAAGAAAGCATTCTGTTCTCTCGTGAAGATTAATAAATTAACATGTGCAAGCTGCCTTCAATGGCACCTAGCGTGTACCGCACGCTTAGTAAATACTGAGGTGTATCGAAACGGTAGTAGTTTCTCCTCTTCCTCCTCCTCTTTCCCTCCTCCCCCTCCACCGCACCCTCCTCCCCCTCCCCACCCTTATCCTCCTCCTCCCTTCCTCCCCCTCCTCTCCCTCCTCCTGTCCTTCTCTTCCTCCTCCTCCCTTCCTCCCCCTCCTCCTCTCCTCCTCCCCTTCCTCTCCCTTCTCCTGTCCTTCTCTTCCTCCTCCCCTCCTCTTCTTCCCCTCTTCCTCCCTTCCTCCCCCTCCTCCCCGCCTTCTCCCCCCTCCTCCTCCCTCTGCCCCATCTGCCTCCTCCCCCTTTACTTCCTCCTCCTCTCCTCCCCCTTCCATGGAGGAGGAGTCCCTTCATGTCCCAGAGACCACATTCCTGTTCATCCTGCATGACCTACCTACCCACCTAGTGTTTTTCCTCCTTGTCACAGAGACTCTCTCCACCTGCCCTGGTTTCTGTGGTGACTTGTCCCCGTGCTTGTCTCTGGGACCCTGCCTTCTGTGTCGCCTCAGGCCTGGTTCTTGGGTGAGCCCACAGGCACCCATGGACCAAAAATGACCCGTGTTACCCACACTCCAGTGAGAGGCAGGTAGGGTGAACATATGTCTCTGAGTTAGGAGAGAGGGAGGGACACGGTCACATTGTTTCTGCATGGTGACTTTCTTGTCTCTCCCTGTGGCCTGGAGTCTGGACTGAGGTCTGGGAAGCACACTCAGATGAGGCAGCTCCAGGGAGCGGCACACTCCACGGAGGCACGAGAAGGAATCCCGCCCTGCTCTTGTCCAAGATTCCCAGACAGTCTTGACAGGAAGACTCGTTCTGGGGGAAGGGCTGTCTGGCTCTCACAGGCTCCGGAGTGTGTGAAACCCAGCACTCCCTCCTGCCAGATAACAAATTCCTATCCGCGTCCAGCTGGCTGCTCGGGTGCCAAGGGGAAGTATCGCTTGTCACAGACCTGCTCTTTGTCCACGCCGCATGCATGTTCCCTGTGCTCTGCGAGAGACACAGCAGCCTACCTGACTTCCCCCAGTGCCACCACACGCTCTTCCAGATGGCGAGCCGTATCTGGCTCTGCCTGTCTCTCCGCACATCTACTTCCTGTCCTTGGGGGAGCCGACGATAGATTTGAGGAAATCTGGCCAGGGTACACTCAGAACGAGAGCCCAGCTGCTCAGACACCCTTGAGTCACTCTGGTTTTGAAGGGCATGAGTGTAAGGATGTGTTACAGCTGGGTGTGCTGTCCTGCGGATGAGATCTGAGACTTCCCTGAAGGGATGAGTCAGCCGCAGGTCCTGAGCAACCAAGCACCCCCAACCCCCCACTTACCTACTGTGGGTACCTGATGGGGACGTCTTCTGTGTATATGTTTCTCTTACTGGTTGATGAATAAGGCATTGTGACCAATGGGGCAGGGAGCATAGGCAAGGCTAGGAGACAAGGAGAATTCTGGAAAGTGTGAGAATGCGAGGGTAGGGTGCACCAGGCATTCTCCAGTAAGATAAGACCACGTGGAAATACCTAGATTAATAGAAATGGGTCAATAATTAAGACAGAGCTAACCAATAAGAAGTCCTAGTCATCGGCCAACCATATCATAATTAATATAGCATCTGTGTGTTTATTTGGGGCTCAAGGGTGGCGGTACCCTGACTGGCCAGAAAAGTATTCTTACAGGCACCAATAGTGTGTTCAGATAAAGGTCTCACAGATGCCAGTGAGCATCCTGAGGTAACTAAAGGGATGAATGGCTGAAAAGCTGCAGGCCTCAGCTCTGCCTCTGTGGGTAACAGTGCTGAAAGTCCTACCTGCATGGCTTAGGTTTCTATTGCCGTCATAGGACACCACGGCCACAAGCCACTTGGAGAGGAAAGGGTTTGTTTCTCTCTAAACATACAGTCCTTCCTGAATGGAAATGATGGCAGGAATTCAAGCGGAACCTTGGAGGGATGCTGCTTACTGGCTTGCTCTTCGCAGATTGCTCAGCACCGCCCACAAGGAGCTGGGTCCTTCCGCATTCACCATTAGTCAAGAAAATGTCCCATACACTTGCCCACCAGGCCAATGTGACAAAGGCATTTTCTCAACTGAAGTCCCCATTTCCCAGGTAACCCTAGCTTTTGCTAGGTTAACAAAAAGAGAAAGAAAGAAAGAAAGAAGGAAGGAAGGAAGGAAGGAAGGAAAGGAAGGAAGGAAGGAAGGAAGGAAGGAAGGAAGGAAGGAAGAAAGAGGGGAGGGAAGGATGGAGGGAAGAAGGAGGAGGGAGGGAGGAATGATAAAAGAAAGAAAGATTCAGCACTCCTCACAATTTGAAGACTTGGCAGGATCTGGAGACAGTCACTTAAAGGCATAGTTTCAGTAAAATGGTATCATGGGGACTGTCCCTAACTCCAGTGTGACTCCTAGGACCAGGACACACAGAGAGGAAAGATGTAAGAAGATACAGGAAGAGGATGGCCACCTTCAAGGCAAGGAGAGAGACAGGCCCTGCTGACACCTGGATCGTGGCCTCAAAGACATCAGACTATTAGAAAATAAACTTCTGTCATGTGGGCCAATAAGGTCCACAGTATTTTCCACAGATGCCCAGAAGAGACGATGCTCTTTCTGGCTCCTTCCTCCCCACCCCCATGCCTACACCATGGCGCCCACTCTCCCAAGTTCAGCTCCTCCCTCTACTTTCTGTAGTCAATTTTTTCACTCATGAAGTCACAGGTGACTTCAGTGCTCACCTGTGGAAGGACATTCTGCTTGTCTTCAGGGTGGGTTACTAGAGCTGAAGCTTCTGGTAAGAGTCCTGGACTTAGTTTGGCACAAATGTGACTTTCCCTTCTCCCCTCCTTCCTCCTCTTTCTCTCCTCCCTTCTCTCAGTCCACAGTTTCATCCCCGCCTTTTCTTCTCCATTTCTCTCCTCCTGCCTCCTCTTTAAAGTCCTTCTTCCTCTTCCTCTTTCCCAATTCCCCTGAGGTAGATAGAATTTCCCAGGGAACAGAGGACTAAAGTCACCTGAATTTTCCCATCGTCCATAGCTCAATGTCAAGTTCCTCTCTGGGTCCGTGTTGGTGCCCATCTCCCTTTGCTCACAGCTGTAGGCAGCATCTCTAATGTCTGCCCTACCACATGTACCTACCTCATAAAACGTGTGCCTCTGACTCCCACACACACGGTGGTGGTTGCTGGGGCCTTATTCCCAATGTCTTCCTTCAGTCACTTCTGGGTAAAGCCCTTGCCCAGTGACCACTGTTCCTAATGGGATCCTGCTGTCAGCATGCAAGGCTTATTCTCCTCTTCCTTTCTCGGGAGGCTTCAGGTCCCGTTAGCATAAGCTAACATGGGTTTCTTCCCATTGATTGCAGGGGTCTGGACGGTATCAGTCCTAGGCTGCAAGAGCCATATTATGGACTGATGCCTTTAGGGCTGTGTTCGGAATAGCCCCAGAGTCCAACCCTGATTGGGGAGTGTGGATCAGGGAAGTCCTGGTTACCCAGTGTTCAGGACAAGACAGAGACATCTTGTCATTCAGGAGGGCTCTCAGTCCATACTGGAGACACTGATTTACTCAAGCATCCTCTTAAATAGCTTTCCAAAAGCGGGGTACTGGCAGAAGGCATGTATTATCATTTATTTGGGCTGACTAGGAAACACTTCCTTTAACCCTAGAGATGGTCCTAGAATGTGCATACACAAGCCCTCAGACTTTCTGTAAAGGCATATCTCACCAATCTTCAGACACATCCCACTAGCCCTCATAATAGGCATGTGGCCTAGGTTTATTGTTACACAAACTAGAAGCCATTCTCCACTGTGGCCAGGCCATCCCGAGGTAACCAGCTGACACCTAAAAGACAATAGGAGATTCAGCTCCTGGAACCTATACCTGAAATATTATATTCGTGCCCTAACACTTGACCAATGTATAGTGTATTCATTTTCTGAGGTTCAGTGGATTTCATTGACCAAAGAAACAAAAGAAAGTTATCATTCTACCTCATATGGGAGACGCTCAACTTCCCGAGGCTGACTTGAGACCCTAACCTCCACATGTTTTTCTAATTGAATCTCCTCTGGAGTCAGTGGGGACAGGGGCTGCTTGGAGGGACACTGACTCGGGAGCTCAGTGTGCAGACTTAGGGCTCTGGACACCTTCAGAGTTTCCAGGGAACCTCATGGGCAGGCCCTTAGAGATGCCTCCTTTCAGCACCACACTGCCTCTGAGGCGGTGGCACCTGGCCTGAAGATAAATGTCTCAATGAGGGCTCAGGAGAACCCTGGAGTGTCACTGGCATGGCTAAGGTATGAGGCTCCTCCTACCACAATCTGGATTTGACACACGTCTCGGCCCCTCCTTCCACTGTTCCCTGGAACCCCTGGCATCCAGGATGCAGGCGGCATGCCAGGCTTTGTGGCAGCTGTGCAGCAGCTGCTCGCTGTTCCCCAGCCTGGAATGCCCACTTGCTAGCCTCTGCCAACCCAAACCAGCCGGGAGCCAAGATGCACCATGTGCCCAGCTCTTTCAGCAAGTCTGCAGGACCGCGGAGCCACAAGCACTTCCTACTGTGAGTACTCCAGAAACTCAGGAGATCAATGCTCAGAGGCTGCACAGCACCCAGGGTTGCAGACCCTCGTGCCTGCCTGGGCCTTGGCCAGTGGGTTGCTTACTTTCCTTTTGCTGTGGTAAAATACCACGGCCAGGGAAAGTTATAGGGTACAGAGTCCGTCACGGGAAGGGAAGCTTGTCGGCAGGCTTGGTGACTGGAGCAAGAGGCTGAGAGCTCACATCTTGGGCGGCAGACATGAAGCCCAAGAGCAAAGTCAACATTGTATGACTCTTTAAATCCTCCAGGTCTTCAAACGCCCCAGACTGTGGGCTGCGTTTCTTTGTGGTACTGGCCTCTGTAAGAGACAGGGTAAACTGATGCCTGCCTGGCCATGAGGAGGGTGTGCCCAGCCTCAGTAAGTAGCAACAGCTTGGGTTGCTTCTTGTCACACAGAACTGAGACACAGAAAAAACCACTCCCTTCAGTTTAGTATTGCTGAAAGATGAGAGAGACAGCATGCAAGTCCTTTTCTTTTACCAGAAAGGGGAAAATAACTGTTTGGGGTGTGTGTGTGTGTGTGTGTGTGTGTGTGTGTGTGCGTGCACGCGCGTGCATGTGTGTATTCACACATGTGCAATGATGGAAGCCAAAAGTCAACCTCTGGTGTCCATCTCAGATTGGGGACAGGGTCTATGACAGGATGGAGAAGGACCCAGGAGACAAGTTTCTCGGCATGTCTTGGGGGCACTATCTAGGCTATGTTCATTGAGGTGGGAGGGTAGTACCATTCCGTGGGCACGGGTCAAAACAAACCGTTTCTCCCTCAAGTTGTGTCTGCTGTGTTTTGTCACAGCAACAAGAAAGGCAATTAACACAAGGTCTCGCACTGAGCCTGGAACTCACAACTTAAGCTAGACTGGGTGACCAATGAGCCCCAGGGATCCACCTGGCATCACCTCCTCCATGTTGAGATTTAGAACTCATGCCATCATGAGTGACTTTTTATATTGAACTGGGGGCTCGAACTTAGGTCCTCATGCTTGCTTATCAAGCACCTTATCAACTGATCTACTCATTCAGCCCCACCCTTTTCTCATAATGAGCATCTATTGAGTGCCTGTTGCATGCAATACATGGTCAACCCACAGAAGCATAGAGATTCTATAGGACAGCCATCTCACACCCATCTCAGATCATTGTGGCTAGAACCCGGACCCCAAGGCACAGAATGAATATTGAATGAAGACCCGGATGACCCCAAAGCTGCGGTCACTAAAGGGATAGGATGGGCCTCCAGACAAGAAAGTTGGATGTGAAAGTTCATGGGTTCTGTACATCTGTCCGTCACAGAGGCACTGTGGGTACAGGAGGTGGGGGTGTGGGCTCCAGCGTGAGAGGCACTGAGATCAGAGGACACAACGGAGGCTAGCTTCCATCTTGATCCAGCACAGGGGTCACAGAATGCTTCCAGACACCCTCAGAGACTCCACAGTGCTGGAAGCAGGAGCCTAAGACCCTGCAGGAGCCGGGAAAGGGGTCTCTGCTGGAGTTCGGACGCCTTTGCATTTGGTGTTCAAGTGTAGACCAGCTGCGTCTGCTGGCCACACAAGGGAAAAGCTGACTACAGGGGCATTTCTGCCATCTCATTTCAGCATCTCCTCCTTGACATGTCCTTACTGGAACAAACCAGCCGTGATGGGGATGTCCTTCTGTACATATGTTTCTCTTATTGGTTGATGAATAAAACACTGTTGGGCCAATGGCCAATGAGGCAGGAAGATAGGCGGAACTAAGAGAGGAGGAAAAGTCTGGGAAAGGTAGGCAGAGGAGCCCGCCAGAACCGCCGTGATGTAGCAGGTAAAGGAGCTGCAGGTCCGGCATTCTCCAGTAAGCCAAGACCACGTGGAACTATATAGATTAGTAGTCGTGGGTTAAAAAAATTTTTTTTGGTTTTTATGAGACAGGGTTTCTCTGTATTGTTTCGGAGGCTATCGGTCCAGCCCGGCCTCGAACTCACAGAGATCCGCCTGCCTCTGCCTCCCGAGTGCTGGGATTAAAGGTGTGCCCCACCACCGCCCGGCCGTTGTGGGTTAAAAATTAAGACAGAGCCAACCAATAAGAAGCCCTAGTCACTGGCCAACAATTTTATAATTAATATAGCATCTGTGCATTCATTTGGGGCTCAAGGCCCGTGGTACCTGCCAGGCCAGAAAGCTACGTTACACAGCAGGACTGTAGATTTTACGTGGTGACCAGTGATGAAAGAAAGAAACTGGAGGTCCCGCCTCGCACAACAGACAACCTCAGGGAAGGGACCTGACCCCAGCAGCTGGCAACAGTAGCTGAGCCTCTATGATAAGAACAAAGAAGATGAATACCAACCATTGCTCATTCTCTACCAGGTACTGAGGACCAACTGAGCGTCAGGACCCTGGAGGCAAACATTACCCTTTGTTTGGTTAAGTAACCTAGGCTACCGTACCAAGGCCCTTGCTTTTCTCTGTTTTCTCCTCTTGCGAGTAGTGAATCTAGGGTTCCCCTATTTGTGGCCAGACTCTAGCAAGTCAACCTCAGCTAAATGACCCAGCAGCAGAGAGGGGGGATGAGAAATACCACTGGGGAGGCAGGAGATTGAGCATGATAGAAGAAGAGTTACCATGCTGCTATTAGCATCTAGTAAAACCTCGAGCCCAGAGCTCCCTGCATGGCTTCTCCGTTGTCCCTTGGGTCACAGGAAAGGAGGTGGCACCTGGGCCTAACAGAGCTCATCCCATCCACTGCCACTTACTGTGGCTGACTAGATGAGCAGGTCACCATTGCGTATGCTGAACAGCCAGCCCGGGCCTGCATAGACCTGGCCCTCTGCCACTTACTCGCAAGCGGTGTGGGCTCCCAACATGTTCATGGGATGAATTAAATGACAAACAAACAGGCTGCGAGCAGATCTGATGCAGATGTCAGCCTCGGGGCCTCTGGGTACCTGGTCCCGAGACTGGGGCTGGAGTCTTCCATGCATCTGGCCCTAGTCAGACCGGCTTCACTGCCTGGTGGAGCAAGGCTGTTCTCTGACCCTACTCTGGAAGCCCTTCCCCATCCCCCCTTTGGAATCTATTTATTATTTACAGCTGCTCCAGGAGATCTGCCAGGACACCTCCTGCAAGATTACGGCTCCTGCTGGTTCAGTGAGCCTGCCAGAGATAAAATAGAAAGCAGAGCTTTGAAAGGAACAAGGGGACAGCCAAAAGCAGTCCTTCTATGACCTGTGCATGTTTGGCAAGCTGGGTGTGGGACACAGGAATGCCCTAGGCCAGACCCCCACCTTGGGAGTCTTACCAGGACAGGGGCCAAGAAGATAGAGAACATTCGATAGCACTTGCTCTGTGTTAAACTTGCCTACAACACCCCCACATACACAATGCATCATCACCACCATCATCACCGCCATCCTCATCACCACTATCCTCATCATCACTTCCTCAGCGCCAGGAGCCGCAGGAAGGAAGCGAGAGCACAGAGAACTCCCGTGAGTTCTCCAAGGCCACACAGCTGAAAGTGTCCCGGGGCAGGAATTCAGCCCAGTGCTCTTCAGGTAGCACTGGTCGGTCCATCAATCTCACGGGAGCAGCACCGGCTGTGATGACAGCCAGAGAGCCAGTCCTGAATTCCAAGTCGTGAGAGACTCCTAAAAGGTGAGAGGCTCTCCGGGCCTGCCTTGGGGTACTGACGGTATAGCAAGGCCAATCGCTAGGGAATAAGACGGGGTGAGACCTGAAAGTCAAGCATGGGGGATACTGAGGCAGCCGTCAGGAGCCGCATACTAGGACCAGGCTGTTGGAGAACGTAGTAGGAGGAGAAGTTGAAGGAAACTGTGACACCTGCCATTCACTTGGGTCAAAGGCCCACCTATGCCCAGGGCTTGGTTCCAGAACTTATACTCAGGAAACTGCTCCCTGTTCACACTTAAATGCTTGCCAGATATCTGTTCTCTGGGCCTCAGTTTCCCCAAAGATAAGAGTGTTTCAGTGAGCACTTCTAAAGAAACAGCTGCTGGGGAGTTGATGGAGGCCCGGGACAGTCAGTTACCGCAGCTGGAGGGCACAGAGATGGCTGATCCTAGGGATGGGGAGCTGAGTCAGAGGGGGCAGAGACGGCCAGCCCATGGGAAGAGAGCCGAGAGACAGAAGGGGGCCTTCCCGCCCTCCCTCCGTCACCCTGACCCCTCGCAAAGCCCCACACTGTGTCCAGCATCCCCACATCCAGCCTGCACCCTCCGGCTTCCCCCCTCCTGCCCTGAGAGCCTGAGCCCTCTGGAGCATGGAGGATGCTGGGTGAGAATTCACCCCCCCCATGTGGAATCAGTCCCGGGACTTTCCCTTTAAGAACTGTCAGAGCAGGCAGGGAGGCTGGCCAAGCTGGGCTGGAGGTGGGGACAGAGGGAAGAAAAAGAGAGAGGGAGAGAAGCAGGAAAAGTTTTTTTAGAGGGAAACGCAGGGCTAGTCTGTTGGCCTGACGTCAGATGAGGCTTTCATAACCCCCCGGGGGGTGCCGAGGAAGGCTCTCTGCCGCTCTCCGATGGGCCAGCCCAGTCCTGGCCCAGCTCCCCCGAGAGGCATCTGCATTCTCTGGGCTGAAAGGTAGCTCCTGTGCCACTGACTTCCAGGCATGAGGTGTCTCCCGCCCTGGACGCTGGCAGCTGTGGCAGTCCTGGTGGCGGGCAACGTCCTGGCCACGGTGAGTCCTGCCTGGAAAGGATCAGCAGCAAGGGGACCTGACCCCTTGCTGCCTGGTGCTGAGGCCAAGGGACTGGGGGTCAAGGCAAGATGGATTGGGATGGCGGAGAGAGAGGGGAGAGGGCTGCTGGGATGAGAAGAAGCTGGTGGGGACAGGAGTGGGGACAGGGGTAGCAGTCTCAAGACAGCCAGCCTGCTTTCCTCTGTTTCATACAGGGCACTGGGGATCAGCACCCGGGACCGGCTGGGTGATCTGGGGTGGATCACTCACCCATTCAGAACAGCATAGGATGAGGGGGTTGTTGGGGGGCATCCAGAGCCTGAGAGTGTGAAAACCCCAGGACTCTGGGCATCCGAACACCCAGGGGGAGAGGTACTGGGAAACCCCAGGAAAAGCCAGGAAGGGGCATGCCTGCTTTCGGCAAATTCCTGCTGAGCAAGCCGCGCTTCCTTCGTTTGGGTGTTTTCGAGCTGCACTGGTCACCACCTGGAGGTCCTGTGACCCTCCGTGGTTTGCCCAGCGAGTGTGTCCCAGAAGGCACCTGCAGGGTTCTCTCCCACCTGGGTGCAGAGGGAGGTTCAGAGGTCTGCACCCTCAAGAACCAGGGAGGGAGACACGTGGCAAGTGGGCAGGCCGCCGGAGCAGAGCCGGGCGGCTGGGCAAGAGGACAGGCAGCTGGGAGATGGGCGGCTGGGCAGGCTGGGCAGGCTGGGCAGAGGTGAGGCAGCCTGGGGCAGCAGGGTGAGCTGCTGGGTAGCTGCGGAGTGGGAGCCCCGAGCCAAGAGACATGGGAGCTGTGACGTTGTTGTCATGGAATCACACCGAGGATTTTTAGTGTGGGGGGTGACCACCATGCCTATTCAAGGTCAGGGTTCAGCTACCTGCCTTTGAGTATTGCAGCTCAGAACTAGGCCTGGCTGGGACTGGATCATAGCACCTTGAGGTGTTGCAGGCAGAGAAGGAACCTGTCCAGTTTGCACCCAAGTCCTCCATCTCTTGCACGGTGGTTGCTGGTGCCAGCATCTAACCCTACAAAAAAAATCCCAGCGTAGCCAGAAAGAAACAGAGGTTTGGAGTGACTTGGGACTTACCCGGGGTCACAGTCAGACCTTTGGTGTCACATCCTCGGCAGTCAGTCCTCCCAGAATTTCCTAGTCTGGAGCCCAGGAAGGAAAGAACTAGGCCTGCCTGGGCCTCGGATGGGACTGGGTACAAGCCTGCAGGTGGCTGGGCCTGGGAGGGCCGGGTGTGGATGGAGAATTGGTAAGACGGCAGTCAGAGTCAGGGTGAGGGGACGAGGGAAGCTCGTGACAAGTTCTGCGTGGCCGACTGGGGCATGTTCACTTGCCACTTGGGCTGCTGCGGCCGGAGGACAGTGGGGGCAGAGTTGTTTTCGGTGGATCCCAGCAGAGAGATCCAGAGTCTGGAAGGAGCGGGCAGAAGCAGGGAAGGAGAGCGCTTCCAACAAAAGCTCCCGGGCTACCCACCCCATCCTCCTAGGGTACTCGAGGCCTCTTCATACCAAGGTCTGGATTCCCAGGGTGTCCTCACAACCCCTGTCCCCTGGCACAGGACGGCAAAGAGCTGGGCCCTGCCCAGAATCCAGTGCCTGGCCTCGTGGCCAAATTCCACACATGGCATCCTCCAGAACGAATACAGAAAGGGAGTTCAAATCCAGCAAGGGGTCAGGGGCCCCATGGAAAGAATGACACTCACTGGCCATATGGAAGGGAAAGTATGTGGGAAGTGACGATTGCCAAGAAGACTCTGAGGAAGTGGGCTGGGCGGCAGCCGCCGTCTGATGTGCAGGCAGCACGGTGGGCCATTGGCAGGAGCGGGAGGCCAGCTGGGGAGGGGACATCATAAGTCGGGGAGGCAAATCCTGAGCTCAGATCCAAGCCCAGTACGGAACGTACGGCAGTGCTGGGGTTGACACTCGGCGCGAATAGCAGTTTATGTCATTTCTTTCCTTTGTCTTGCAAGCGTTAAGTGCCCACCTCTAAGAGGAAGCTGGCAGAGTATGTGAGCCTGCACAGGGACCGTGTACCTGGTAACACCCACCCATGTGTCATGCCCGTGTGGAGAGAACAGACTTGACTCAGTACAACCAACATCTATTGATGCTCAGCGTCGTCTGAAATCCCTGTCATAATAATAAGAAAAGGTAACCATCCCTCTTTGCAGATGCCAAAACTGAAGCTCAGAGAGGTTAGGTAAACTTCCCAAGGCCACACAGCTAATAGTCCATGGACGTGACATTTGAACCCAGGAGGAGCAGCATTCTTCAGTGAAGTCTTATGCTGCTCTGAGTCCTTGCAGAGAAACTGAATACATACAGGCCAGACCCCAAAAATAGTTAGCAGGTTGGTGAGGCTGCAGGCTGGAGAAATCCACTCGCGTGCTGGAGTGAGAGAGGACAAGGCAATGTCTTCCCGGATAAACAGGCTGCCACTGGCTGTGTCTTCTCACCCTGTCCATGTGTGGGCTGTGCACACAATTGTGTTGGCGGGGGGCAGAGGTAAGGGAAAGAGCTCATTGTTTGGGAAGGGAATGCAAATTCATTCTCTGTTCCCAAGAACCCATTACAGAATGCCAGGGACCTGGGCATGGGATGAAATCTTTCTTCTAAATGAGAAAGCAGCAGGGCCCAGTCTCCACAAACCTAGGCACAGTGCAGCCCTGTGAATCAACAGCTCTGCCCATCCCCATCCACCCACCCCTGATCGGAGCCCTGTGGGTGCCTTTAAGTCCCCGCCTGGCTCAAGCCCACCTCGGGGCTTGTCAGGGAGCTACTGAACGCTACTGACAGTCAGTTTGACACCCGGAGTATGGCATTTGTCCAGAGATGGGTCTCAGAAGGGCTGCCCCGTCCTAGCCTGGACAGACTTGTGCCCCACGTATGTGCTGGGCAGACCTCTGGTCCAAACACACACAACACACAGGCAGGGTTTAGGGACAGCTCCCTCTAGGACGACTGAACAGGTAACTGCCAAGGGTGCTTGGGACCTGGTGCAGACACCAACTCTAAAACCTGCTGTGATGTCCCACTGTCTCCCCACAAGACCCACCCCAGAACGGCTCCACTGAGAGCAGGGGAGGAGTCACAGTCATGACTTGGCCACCACAGTCATAGAAGCCATGCAGTGTCTCAGAGTTACACTTTGGCATGTGAGCTCTTATGGTCAGCATACTACGGACACCCCATTCGCCAGCCGCAGGAAGAGGCCCACTCAGTTCTGGCATGTAGCTTTAGCCTCCGTGGAGACCCACACATTGGAGCACTGCCCACCGAGAAGACAGAGTGCTACAGTCCAGACCCTCACGGCCCTTTGCAGCCTCTGGGCCCCTGGAGCCGTGATGAGTGTTCCGTTGGATTGCAGAGCTCAGTGGAGACAATGCAGGGTTAGCAGACTCTAATTCCTACCCTCACCCTTGTTGACAGTGTTTTGAGTTCAACAAAACACACAATGGACACCAATTTCTCTTGCTTCTGATTCCTTCTGATGTAACTACTAGAAAATTCTGTCTGTGTCTGGCAAACGGACTCAAAAGTACAGTGTTTGGTGAGGAAGGATCCTTTGGGAGGGTTCTGAGTTGGGCATTGTCCCTTTAAAGGGGAAAGTGTCCCTTTAAATGTTCACACTAGACTCCAGGGATGGTGGGAGGGTGGAAGAGAGAGACGGAAGGCATAGAGAGCATAGACACACACACACACACACACACACACACACACACACACACACACACACACAGGGCCTGCCCATCGTCCCAGCCGCTGTGCTGGATCCCAGGCGTACAGGCCCAGGTTTCAGGCAGGCACTAAGGGGACTGAGCGCACTATCATACCGCGCATGTGCAGAGCAGGGCAGGGTCTGCTCTCCAGGGCTCTGTGCAGCGAACCTTCTAAAGGCTGTTAGCCAGGTCTCCCGCCCTGGGAGCGAGGTCAGTGAGCACACCAGGGCTCTGTGCAAGAGAGGAAATCTGGTGAGCCCCCGCCGCCGCTACCGCGGTAATGCAGGTAACGGCGGTGACAGGGATGGGCTGGCACTGGTGTCGTGATGATGGTGAGGTCGTGACGGCAGAGGTCGTTAAGATGAACGATGGTGGTGGATTAAGGTGTTGATGGCACTTACGGTGATGGCAGAGATGGTGGTGATAATGGTCATGGTGATGGTAACACCGAGGATGCCTGTAGGGTTGTGTGTGTGTCTCAAAAAAGAAAAGACCTGCGTGGGTTCTGCGTTAGATTCCTGAGAAAGCAAGGCGCCTGCCTGGGAGATGGTTTCCTGATAACTCAAGTTTGCTTTGGACTTTCAAACAGTGGATGTGGTGAACCATCCTCTGCTCCCACACCGATATCCTGACACTCATCAGCCAGTGAGCCCCTTTCCCCTCCTCTACCTCCCTCCTCTTCTCCAAACACTCAAAGGAGGAGGCTGGAGGGAGGAGGAAACCAGGCCTCTGAAAGGGGATAATGGGCATTCCAGGGATGAGATTTGATCTCAGCCCGCCCACCAGTCTGGATCCTGAGACAAGTCCAGGCGATGATGATTCCACTGTTGCAGATCTGCTGGGGGCAGGGGGTGGGGAGGGCAGAGGCAAGGCTCTAAGGGCTCCTCCAGGGACTGCCTCTAGTCTATGAATGAGGAGGAGGAAAGTGGGCTGTTAGCCTCCCCAGGGCTAGAGAGTTTGGGGGGATGGGTGGGGATCTCACAGGATAAAGGAATACTTAAGAAAGCTGAATTAACCCTGTCCTTGGTAGAATGGTAGACTCGCTGAATAGCTGTGTGACACTAGACCCACCGCTTCCCTCCTTAAGTTCACTTTTCTCATCTTGAAAGCGAGCAGAGGTTGGACTTGACTCTTAGACTTGCTTCATACCGAAGCTGCTTAGAAGCCTCACGTTCATGCCTGGGCTGGGGCCACCACTGAACAAGCTACACTGGCTAATCTTCATGGATGTGGGGGCAGGGAGTGGGAGGTTGGGGGGGTGCTGCCTTCCTGCAGAGAGCTGCTAATCTTGCTGCCAAAACCGATGTGTCCCTGTTCCAAGAAGTCCCGTTGGTCCTTGTTCCTCTCTCCAGGTCCCAGGGCTGTTTCTCCAGTCTTAGTCTTGTTTGCAAACCCACCGCTATTCCCTGTCATCCTGACCGACCACAGCTATCCCGGCCTGACCTTGGGGGTGGGGGGAAATCTCACCATCTTGGTAGGCACAACGGGGCCCTTAACCAGCTCTCCCTGCCCATCCATGTTTCTGAGACTCACCCTTCATGACTCCCTTGTCCACTTTAAAAACCATTTCCTGAGTCATTTCCCCGTCCTCCATTCTCCATACCTCCCCTGGCTATTATTCCATCCCAGCCTGTCCGTCCCATGCCATGAGGGGCACTTACTCGGGACACCTCCAAGAAACCGTTCTCACGTCTCCCAAGTAGAGCTACGGACATCGCGATAGAGCATACCCTTGTCGAGTGGAAGGGATCACATCACCCAACTGGCCCCACCTTACGGAAGACACCCTGTGCTCCACAGAGCTCAACACCTCTTAATTCCCATCCCTGAGCCACCCCGACCCCTCAACCCTGGGCTTTGCACACAGGCCTGGCTCGTGTTAGGTTCCTTCCTGAACTGGAATGCCACCTACTGGTCTGTTGTGGGCTATTCTGGTACACTGTAGGTGTTGGGGGGCAACTTCGCTGTGACTCGTGAAGCCAGGCCAGGCCTGGTGGGGGCAGGGCACATTGTGTATGGGGAGGGTGGACAGAAAGGGGCCACCAAGGACCTTTCTAAAGTGGAGGTGGCTTGCTGGGGAGGGGCGTGGAATGTTGAAAGAGGACCTGACCCACTAGCTAAGAGGCCCAGGAAACAATTAGAGCCTCCAGACGTGGTACCAAATCAAGAGTATTGAACTTAGCAACCCACCTGCCTCCGCCTCCGAGTGCTGGGATCAAAGATGTGTGCCACCGCTGCCCGGTTTCATTGTGACGCTTCTTCAAGCTGCTGGAAGAAACCACCTCTGGCCTCAGCACAGAAGCCCTGAGGTGGCCGTAGGCAGGCTGTGGCTGCCCTTGCTCTTCCCTTGGTCATTTTCACTCTTGTCTCCTCAGAAGGAAGGGACTAGAGCTTGTGTGAGCATGTATCACTGTACCTGCAGGTTAGTAGAAGCTCTGAGTACGCTGTCCTTTGTGTTTGACACTAGGTACTGATATACATCCCAGGCTAGCCTAGAGAACTCCAGGCTAGCCTAAAACTCACGATCCTTCTGTTTCTGCCTCTCAATAGCTGTGTTCCCAGTACCGTTTGCCTTGCCTCTGTGTACATCTGAAGGATAAATAAATATACCAGGTGGTGGTGGTGCACGCCTTTATTCCCAGCACTCGGGAGGCAGAGGCAGGCGGATCTCTGTGAGTTCGAGGCTATGCTGGACCGACAGCCTCCAAAACAATACAGAGAAACCCTGTCTCATAAAAACCAAAAAAAAAAAAAAATGCTTGCTTCTAGTTTGGAAACATCTATATCTCTAGCCCCCTTTATCCTCTCCACACAAAACTGCCTTGTCCCGCTAGAGGCTTCCAAAGTGCAGTGTGTAAAATTGACGGGAAGAAAATGACAGTCTTCCACATTGCTTGTCCTGACCCCTAGCCAGCTGGAGGGAAAACTTGGGACAACTTTGCTCCCTGAGAGCCCTCCTGAATGTGCAACCTGGGGAGTCCAAGGCTTGCTGAGAGGGGAAAGGACCATCCCCTCATGCCTAGCTCAGGCCTGCAAAGCTTGGAGCCAAGGTCCTCCCACACAGTGGTCTAGGGGAACAGATGCCCAAAAGGTCCCAGGAAGCCCCGGGAAAGCGGCACCATCCAAAGGACCAGGAAAGCAACAAGGCAGTGGCAGTCACGGGCTCCTGTAGTGCACGCCACAGCCTGGAGCCAGGCCCACCTGTCTCTCACCTCCCCCAGAGAGTCTCTTTTCAGCCCCTGCTTCTAGCAGGGAAGACTCCCTCCAGATCTCTGGTCATTAGAGTGTGCGCTACCATTCCTGCCTCGACACTGACCCCTGGTGGAACATGTAGGCACAGCATCTCAAAGGCTTTGACCAGGCTCTCCACCTTCCCCTGCTTTTCCTGAGCATCGCCCAAGTGCACCCTGGAACCTGTGGGCACTCAGGAGGTTTCCCCTTGCTGGACTAATGGATGAAGCTATTGTCTCCTCTTCTGGGGCCCTTTGGAACCAAGGATGATCCCTGTTGCATTACAATCCTGTAGTGGTCCATGCATGCTTTGTACCTCCAGGCTCCAGATACTTGATAGAGGCTTAGTGCATAAGTGTGGTGGGAAGGTGAATGAATGAATAAATGAATGAATGAATGAATGAATGAATGAATGAATGGATGGATGAGGATGTGGTGCAATGACAAACCACACATCCATTCATCCAGCAAGGGGAAAGGCCTTGAGTGCCCACACGTTCCAGGGCGCACTCAGGCAATGCTCAGAGAATAGCAGGAGGGTACAGAGCCTGCCTGAAGTCTTCGGAATGCTGTGCCTAGATGCCCCGCCAAGGGTCAGCTAGCAATGACAAATGCATACTCTTGGGGGCACCAGGGTCGGACACGACTCACAGGGCAGCGAAAACTCAAATAAGTTCCTTGGGTTGTCTGAGCCTCTGTTTCTTCCACTGGAAGTTCCTTGGGCTGTCTGAGCCTCTGTTTCTTCCACTGGAAGTTCCTTGGGCTGTCTGAGCCTCTGTTTCTTCCACTGGAAGTTCCTTGGGCTGTCTGAGCCTCCGTTTCTTCCACGGGAGATGGGAATAGCACTTCCCAAGGACTGATGAAGGCCCCTGCCGCTTCCACCCTTTTACAAACGAGGGGAGAGTTCAGATGGATGGCAGTCCCCAGTGCCCAGCCCTGGCAGTGGTGAGGATGGGAGGCTGTCCCCTCACTTCCCTGTATCCTCCCAACCCTGGACCACTCATGTCCTAAGAGACGAGAGACAGGCGGCACTGGGCCCCCTGTCTGGTCCTTTCCGCCCAGAGAGGGCCCCATTGTCTGATCCCATGTCCCTGTTGGACACCTTCATGAAAATGGAGTAATCCCATTGTGTGAAGCCCAGAAGATTGACTTGGTTTCTGACTCGGTCTGGAGGGGTGGACCATGCTGCCCGACCCTTAGTCACTTCTGAGCTGTATCGCTAATGCGTGTGCAGGCTTTTCCCACAGTGCCGGACACGCCTTCTCAACGCCAATCAGCTTAGGCATTCCTGTAAGTTCAGAGACTTCCCTGCCTACCCACTGCTTTTATCCTAAAGTGTGGGACTCTTAGGGACATGGCCACTAAGCTACTTTCAGGCACTCTAGCAAGCTCTCAAGGGCTATGATAATTTCTATCCATCACTTAACAGTTTTTTGCCCTGGAGGGTGAAAGAAAGATGGCTGTCCCACAGCTATGTCTGGTGGCTCTGTCTGTGTAGGACTCTTTGAGGCACTTTATGCTGTATGTGAAGTATAGGCTTCGAAGAACCAGTGGTAAAGCAGGAAGCTGGCCCGAGGCTCTGCCCTCTCCCTAGCTCCCACCCATTGTTCTCAAACCATTGTTCATACCCTCTTAGGAATCACAAGGGTATGAGCCAACTCAGGCTCTAGGCTTGCCTGTCTAGAAGAACCCAGAGAGTTCAGTTTGGGATCAGTGCATCTGGGTGGGTGGTGGCTGCATTCAGAACCAGCCAGAACAGCCTTGCTGTCCATTCTTCTCCCTAGCTGCCCAAGTTTGGGTCTCTGGGGACAGTGATTGGTCATCAGTGTACTCTGTTATCAAGGTGACTCTTCTGGTGGACAGGAAGTCCATGAAGTTCCGTCGGGCTTTGCTTCTGCTAAAGAACCCTGAGTAGGGAGCGGAGAGGCTCTCAGAGAGGCGAGCATGGTAGCCTGCAGCCGTGGAGCAGGGTAGGCCAGCTATGACTGAGCATGTGCTGTGCACTCTGTCCCCGAGGCCTCTTGGACAAGGCCACTTTCTCTTTGTCCTGCATCTGCAGGGCCTGGTGCCAGAAGCACATTGTAAAAAAAAAAGAGTTTTATGTGAGCAACTTCAATTTGGAAAGGCCAAGCCTTTGTATTTTTATTGGTTTTTCCTGTCTGTCCTTCGTAGCCAGAATTCTCCTTACTTGCTGGTTTCTTGTCCTCTTTCTCCCTTAAGAGTAGCCCGGGGCCCCGGGGCGTTGTGTCTGCACAGACGCGTCTGCCTACTTTCAGGATAGGCGTATTGACCCTGCAGTGTTCGAGAGGATGACAGCCAGGGCTCTCTGGGAAGAGGGCAGGGATCACGCTCAGAAAAGCAGGGACAGGATCCCAGGAAAAACACAAGCTCAGGGAGAGGATCCAGGCAGTGTCCCCCAAAAGGAGGGTGCCTCTGGAGGGCCTTAAAGAGGACAAATGGCTGTTCCTACCTTTGGGCCACCAGGAAATTCTCCATGTGCCCACACGGCACACAGGGCCTGCTCCCAGACCATTTGAGGCTGAGCTGTGCAAGCCGTTGGGCTTACCTGACACCTGTCGCCTCCACGGGATGGTGGTGGCCTTGCTGGTTTATTCTACAGGACAAAGGCCCCTGTAGACCAATCCTCCTGGTTGGCTTACTGTAAGGGCAGATGAGTTCGTTGCTTAAAAGTGTGTGTGTCGGGGGGGGTGCTGGCTCTGCAGTTATGACCACTTGCTCCTCTTCCAGAGACCCAGAGTTTGGTTCCCAGAATCCATGTCCACTGGCTCACAATTCCCTGTGACTCTCGCTCCAGGGGAGCTGATACCCTCTTCCGGTCTCCATGGGCATCTGCACGCACATGGGATACACACAGATACGGACACAGACAGACATATAGACACGGACACACACATTCCTGAAGTAAGGCGTTCCTGTTCACTTCTACCTCCACACACGGCCCGGCACCCAGCACAAAGTAAAAGCTAGAGCTGTGCTGAGTCAGCAAATGAAATGATTCGAGTGGATAATGTCACTGCAACATTGATCGCCTTGTTGCAATTCTCATGCACACATCACCGCTGGGCATGTGTTGGTGAGGGGACTCTATGCAATGCTGCTTCCTCCAAGCCCATCACAGGGCCCAACACACAGTAGGTGGTGCCCGTCACAGGGTCCAGCACATAGTAGGTGTTCAGTAAGAATTATTAGCCAAAGGGCCAGTCTGCATTTCTGTCTGAACTGTCTCTCCGCAAGGCAGAAGTCCCCAGCCAATCATCTGTGTGTCCCTGTGTGCAGCAGAGTGTAGTTCAGCGGAGGTATGAGCTAACGGCTGGTCTACAGTCCCACACCCCAGATAATCCTGGGGTGCAGAGGGTTGGGCCTTGGGCTTCTTGCTTGGGGGGGGGGTAACTGGAAGTATTGCTGCCACTAGGTGGCGCCAACAGCCAAGACTTGGTTGAAAGTAAGTTTTGCCTGGCCAGACACTGCCCAGTGCATCCCATAAGCCTGGGAAGGCCTTCCTACCTTCCCCACCCAGATGCCAGGCCGGGGTGTGGGGAGTGGGACGCTCCAGGCAGGTACCTAGAAAGAAGCGCCTGCCTTCCGGGATTGCTTACGCGAGATGAACGGAGGGGGCTGATGGTGACCCCATACAGTCTGCACACCGGATGTACCATGAGCTGGACAGGCGTCGAGAAATGCGCTCTGGGTGTCTCTCCTGCGCCCGGTGCCTCTACGCGCACTAGACCTTCGACGTCATAGTGGCTCTCAAAGAGGCGTTCTTGTACCACAGGCTTCCAGGAAGCTGGGGGTATGTGCACACAGCCGTCCGGAAACATCCCTATCTAACCCTCTCGGACTCCCAAACTTGATGCTGAGAGGAGAAACTCATTCCAAGCATGACGTCATGAGTATCGGGTGGCCCCACAGCACATTCACCCAGAGCTCCACCCCCGCCCCCACTCAACACCTGAAGAGCCTGCTATGCCTGTCATGTTGCATTCAGGCAGAGAAACAAAGACCTCACGGAGAAGCCACTGTGTCTGTCCCCAACAAGGCAGTCGGTCGCTCCACGCACTTTGCAAGCATCTAGCGACTGAGGGTTCAGAGTGTCCCAGCGGGCCATAGAGAGCAACCACAGGGAAGGGCACGGAAGATGCCTTGAGGCGGGGAAAGGATGCTCTAGGCTGGACCCTAAGCTGAACCTGGACGTGGTGTGGCCGGGCCTTAAGTCGAGGCTACAGGTGACACAGGCCCACCACCGCTGCCTTGCTGGCCCTCAGAGTCCTCCTTTCTCTCCGTACCTGTGCACTTGTGGCATTTCAGGTCCAGATTCTGCCGGTCAGACTAACGCAGCAGCTCATCTCTGGTCCTCTTAGCCAGAGCTATTCCTGCCCCAAGCTGCAGAGAGCTTCTTCCCACTTTCCACAGCAACCACAGTCTTATTCTATGATCCGTAACTCTTAATGCTTGTCTCTTCATGTGTTGCATGAGCTTCAAGTACAGGACCAACTAAGTGTTATCTTCAAGTGTCTAAAACATAAAGAAGGCTACATGCGAACATCTGTAGAATGGCTGAAACAGGCCAAAAAAAAAAAAAACCACACACACAGGGTGCAGGTGTCTCAGTCCCCTCTGGTGCAGGGCAAGGAACCCAGATGGGGCCTGGGTGGGCAGGAGACGGGATTACAGACATGCAAGCATCTTGAAGATCTTGTGCTTGAACGCAGCAAGTCCCAGGCCAGTGAGAGACCCTGTCTCAAAAAACAAGGTGTGCAACACCTTAGGCAAAGAGCTGAGAATGTCATCTGGCCTACACACACACACACACACACACACACACACACACACACCACCACCACCACCACCACCACCACCACAGATGCACATACATGCAATGGCATACACACATCCATGCATTCATGCACACACACACATGTCAACACGCATGCACATACACTACACTGTATCAGACTCTACCAGGCACAGAAGACTCATCAGAGGAAGAGCTTGGAGCTGCAGAAGGCAGCAGTAGCTGTGGGTTGTGAGCAACAGAACTTATCAGCTACCCACATCCCGGCTCCCCCTTCTGGAACTCAATGTAGCCACGCATACCGCTGGGGCTATTGAGGCACCGAGGGAAGAAGGAAGCCAAGACAGGCTAGGGTGAATGCCAGGTGCCAGAACCTCACAGGCTGGGAATTGTTTTGGCTTCTCTGAACTTTGAGCTCCTTAATCTTACTGGCTTTATTGAAAGAAACAGATGTTTGTCTATTGATCGTATGGAAGTTAATTGTGAAATCATTCTAAACTCAATGAACATGGAAAGGCAATTGCAGCCATTTGGAATCCCTGGACTCAACAACCCATTTTCATGTCTCCCCTTCCTCCACAGGTCGTCTCTCCAGCCCCCACAGCCATGACTTTCACTCCAGTGCCGCTGGAGGACGCAACTGCACGCCCTGAGTTCTGCAAGTGGCCGTGTGAGTGTCCGCAGTCCCCACCTCACTGCCCACTGGGCGTGAGCCTTATCACCGATGGCTGTGAGTGCTGTAAGATCTGTGCCCAGCAGCTCGGGGACAACTGTACAGAGGCTGCTGTCTGTGACCCACACCGGGGTCTCTACTGCGACTACAGTGGGGACCGGCCGAGGTACGCAATAGGAGTGTGTGCACGTAAGTGAGACCCTCCGTATCCTCCCACTGTCCCCACTCCAGCCCAAGGACACCCACAGTCCTTCACCTAACCAGGCTTAGCTTGGTAGGAAGCATACGCCAGCCCAATCCAGTTAGAAGCCACAGGATGGGTCATCCTGGGGAGAGAGCAATAACTGCATGACTCTTGTCCCGAAGGTCTCATTGTGTCTCGCTCTCTTCCTATTAGACACAATTTTACCTGAGCGAAGAAATTCTGCCAAGAAATATCCAACCCTGATTTAGTTCTCTCAGTAGATACAACTCTTCAATAGATGCCCAACAGCCTTTTAGACGGCACTGAATCACTGCCGTAGTTCAGATATTTTGATTACCCTTTAAATTAAAATGTTTAATAATATGCATAGGAAAAGCCAGTGACCAGGAAATAATGAAAATGGCAGTCAACGTTTCCTGCTATCCATGCTTTTCCAGCGACCACCATTACTTTTAATTCTATTTTTCTAGTTATCACTACACAGCAATGTCTTCTACTATATCTCGATTGGTTTGCTACACTAATTTTGGATCATTTATTAATTTCCCTACATGGTAGTTGAGGGCTTAGCTCCCCGACGCTGTCAGATACCTTTGTCATCTTCCAAATGTCCTTGTTCTGATTTTTATCTGTATAATCATGACTTTTTTATGTTCTGACTATGTTCGCTGGAACCTAAGTAGTATACACGTTTGAATTCTCCCTTTCTGTAGTGCCTTCTGCTCTTGCTGGGGTTTCTAACTGCCGTTGCTTTTCTTCGATGATTTTGGTGTGCCTAGCATCCTTGTGTTTGGAGGAAGGCTGTTGTTTATTCTTCATGTGCTCCATCCCATGTCCCCTGTCCTCGGCACTGCTCCTGGAGACCATGTTTCTAGGCTTCGTGCTTCTCTCTCATGCCTGTGTCCTTAGTCTGAAGTCTCTGAGCACCGCTTGCCAAATGACACTGCGAGCCAGCAGGATGATGTGCAGCAGCCCAACACACCTGAAACGTCCCTCACCATCTCATAGACACGGGAACTCTTCTCCCATTAGTACTGGATCAAGAGCCCTCCATAACTTTAGCCCACTATCTGTTCATATACAGTAGGGTACCTCTTCTGTGCCGTACACCTCAGATTCCTGGGAGGACTGTTGAGAAGACTGCACACAACCCAAGTCGGTAAACGCTGTCTGCGCCCCTGGCTCCTCTGCGGCAACTTTCTTTCTTGTCTTGTCCTGTTTCTTAATTCGTTTACATTTGTATCTTTGGCTTTCCAAGTACATACTCCTGCTTCCCCCATCTCTCCTGTTCATCTCCTCCTGCTGGAATGTGTTATTAATGCCACGAAACATGCTCAAAGAAGACAGGCATCATAACCTACACGTAATTACCCAGTGCACTGATTGAAACTGTGTTTCCTGAATATCAGCCGGGCCCTGGTTAAATAAACCCTTGAGTCACAGGTGATGTCTGCTTGCTGGCGCTCAAGACTGACATCAGAAATAGTCATCTGCCTTTTCCCAACACCCAGGGAGACCTGGGCAGCTTCCCTGTGCTGGGATCACCCATGAGACCACACGTGCGGCCAATATTTCCTCTCCTGGCTAACAGCTGTCTTTGAGGTCATTTGGAAGGTGATTATACTAATCTCCAAACCCATAATGGGATCTTGCACGCCAGGCCTTGCCCCCTTATGGACATTGTCTCATGGACCCAGAGGTTGTCTTCCCCCGTTACCACGCCATGCCCACCCCACCCTCACAGCTTCCAATTGCAGGACTCACCCCCAATGCTACAGTCCCTCGGCTCCCTGCCACCAGGAACCTTGATGCGGTTCCCGTCCATTTGCTTGGCAAAAAAAAAACCACCCTGACCTAAGGAAGGATTCAATACATTTTTGCATTTCCTGTGACGTCCCTGGCCATGTGGAGTTGCAGACATTGAAATAGATAGACTTAAGCAGGAATTGCAAGGACTCAAAATGTCCCAGCCCACTGTTAATTGAGTAAAGGAGACCCCCCCCCCCGGAGCTCTGACCTTTCCGACTCCAACACTTAACTCTTTCATCCAGGTGCATCCTTACCCGTGAGCCTCACCACAAGCAGTCACACAGACACACATCAGTTGCACTGTGTACACACACATGCCCATGCCTGCACACACACACACACATTTCACACGTAAACATGTGCACACATATACACAATTCACTGGTGTACCCCTAAGCATTTCCCCAGAAACGTGACATAATGTCAGGATCCATGAGTTCCCCAAAACAAGAAGCACGGCAGGGCCTGAAAGTGCAGAGAGGCGGTGAGAAAAGAGAGTCTCTCAGACAGGTATCAAGTCAGCACACGGCCAGCTTAGCTCACGGTGGCCCCCAGGCTGGGCTAAACCTGTCTGGAGATTTGTGGAGAATTAGGCTAAGGCAAGGCAAATGCAAAACAAGCAATCAGAATGCTGCCACACAGGTCCCGGGGAGCTCAGAAGAGACGTCGGCATGCCGGTAAGCGCCAGTTCGGGCTGTCAGTGGTCACCTTCCCGGGCCACTGAGGTCAAGCAGGACAGTGAGTCTAGTCTTGCCTGGACTGCCCAGCTGTCAGGAGGAATCTAGGCTCGTGTGTGATTGGTAAACACTAGAGCTACCTTCAAAGAAACGTTTAAAGTTGTGTCTAGGCCAACTTAAACACGGCAGTGGGCACAGTGCCCTCTGCTTCAGAAGGTTCCGCTATTTAGGCCCAAACACCACCCCGATGCAACTAGAAGAGGCACCAGGGCAAAAAGGTCTGGCGAAGGGAACGTGGTGTTTCCAGGCAGATGGGCTTGGGCTTTCAGTCCCTGTTCTGCCTCCAGCTTGGGCCACACAGCTGAGTGTCTTCAGTAGATCCACCTGGTGCACGGAGGGGAAAACAGGAGGGTGGCAACTGTGGCTTTTGCTTACGTCTGAAAAATCATCTCAGCCCTGTCCTCCGTCATCCTCGGTAAGGGGAAGGTCTTCTTCCAGGACCACCCAACCTTGCATTGCTAAAGGAGGGGTTGGAAAACAGCACGGTGCTTGGGACTAGACAGCCAAAGATGGAATTCCATTGCTACTGCTTAAGTACTCCTGGGATGTCAGACAAACTCCCAGACCTCTTAACCCTCACTGTCCTTAGTAAGGACATAGTGATGAAGGGGGAGAGCCTCTGTGGGAAGTTAGGCTGCCACACGCTTAGATACAGTAGGAATCCAGTGCAGGTCGGGGGACCTGGCACGCGAGTGCCTCTATCCACCCATCGCATCAGCCCGCTAACCCGGGACAACGTGAAGGTTGAGGCTACGGGACCCAAGCCTCGTTCTTACCCCAGCCACAGACGATGAGGGCTTGCCGGTCCCGGTGAAGGAGCATGGTGGCTTTGCTGCCGCAAGCCTTTTAGCTCTAAGAAGGCTGTCCATGTCTCACCTGAACTTTCAAGTGAGGTCACAGGAGAGCTGGCTCTTTCCCCTCGCCCAAAACCAGTCCCCCATGAAGGGAGAAAGGCTTATGGTACCCGAAGAGGAGTCTGACCTCTGCTGGTGGGGAACGCATGGTCATCACACACTCTGACCTCCCTTGGTCTACGTGGGACAGGTTTATCAGCTGCCCCGCTAGTCAGCCTACAGAGAGAGAACTTTCTGGGCACAATAGTACTTGAACTTTGCTGCACACTGGACACTCCTGGGAGACTTTAAAGAATACCAAGTCTGCAGAAAGCATTGCTACAGTTTCTAGGGCTGTCTCACGTTATGTAGCCTGGGTATCAGCATTTTCAAAGGTTTTTCTGTGAGTTCCTTTGAGCTGATGGAAGGATTGCTTTTCCAAGGACTCCAGATCCCTGAACTGACATCTTTACACACACACACACACATACACACACACAAAAGTAGAGACTCACACGCTCATGCACACATCTGCCTACACATATGCACATGTAAACAAACACATATATAAACTAGCATGTATAAAGATGCACATTCACATGCATGCACATGTACACGCTCACGTATACACAGTTACACATACACACCTTCCTGGGGTTTGAGGGAGAGGCCAGGTGACTAGGCTCAGGGGCCCCCTTGCATCCTCTTCCTCTGCCTGACCTTCCTCTCCCCTCATCCCCCTCCTTTGTGGTGTCAGGTAGAAGGAAGGAGGCTGCTATGAGTTTAGTGTCTCTGCTGTGTCATTCACTCATTCCATCACTCGTGTTATTGGAGCACACGAATCCCTCCCTCTCCCAGACCTCCCCTGTCCCTAATGAAGTAGACAAAGCTCTCCTGACGAAGTCATCATGGGGGGACCTGAGTGAGATCATGGACCAGAAGTCCGTGTCCATGCGTGCCAGCTCCTGCTTCCTGGGTGTCCAGAAAATGATGGCAGTCACGAGATGTACACGCCCCGAGCCTGCGGGTCATTGGCCAGCTTGCACTCTGACGTCACCTGGCTGAGACTGTTTTGCTGTACATAACAATGGAAGGGGCAATGTGTTTCCTTACAGAACAAATTATGCCGTGAGACCCACGGCAGAATCCCTGGTTCTGACAGCATGCACACCTGCCAGATGGCCTGACACTTATGACCAGCCACCACCACCACCAATCCAGGGGGCAGGACAGAGCTACAGCAGACTCCTAACTGCTCTCCTCTGTAGGATTATGGCTGTCCCAGGACCCTCTATGTATAGTTCCAGATGCTATCCCCAAGGAGCACACAGCGCCAAGGTAGAATCTGACCCAGCAGTCCCCTGAACCCACAGGCCTACCTATATAGCCAACTCCACCGGGCAAATCTCATGTCTAACAAAGACTTGAAGCCAGCCTGCCCCAGTCCCGACTCCTCCAGAGAGGATGGAAGATCTTGCTCTCTGGGCCGGAGTACAGAGCTCTGGAAGTCTTCTTTGACTCCCGACAGTCTGCAGCTCTCCTTGAAAATGTGTCTGGAAGCTGAACTTTCTCACTGCTTTGGTCTGAGAAGCCACCGCCCTCTGCCTGGGTCACTGGGGTGCTATCCCCAGTGCTATCTTGTGGCCCTCTCCAGCCTATTGTCAATAACAGCCCATTGTCTACTATGTGAAATACGTAATTCACCTCATTCATTCAAGTTTCTTATTCTACTGTGTGCCGGGACGAGTTCTAGACACAGTTGTAGATGTTCCCCTGAGATGAGAGGAAGGTGTATCTGGTCTTTTGTTTCTCTCTTTCTGCTTCCCTTCCCCACAAGGCCTGCTCCTTCTTGTAGCCCTCACACACCTGCAGTAGATGCCCTCCCTACCTGGAAGACTTCATCAACACCTGGGCCGCCTCCCGCTCCTCCTAGTCTTTGTGGAAGGCAGGCAGGAAGCCCTCTCACGTCCATGGATCTTCCGAGTCTACTTGTCCTCAGCCTACGGCGAGGTCCACATTCACCACCCACTCCCTCTTCCCCCAACACTTGTCATGAGTGTCTGCCACCCTCAACAGATACTCCAGATGACCACTGGCCCATCTTTCTACCTCATAGTGAGACCCTCGAGGACCAGACCATTGTCACTCTGTCCCGCATTGGGTTCTCAGCTCCTGCCAGACTCCACAGTCCGCACCGAGGGAGACAAGCCCCTTCACTCCTAGGCTCTGGTTTCCGGTGTGTGCCTTTCTCCCTTGGATGGACATCTGTCAGTACCAGGCCTGGTGCTGGGGACAGGGTAGGGATGACAATTTCCTGAGCTCCTGCACTAGGGTGCTGGACCCTCCCACCCAGCATCCGGCAGAGTCCTCAGTGGCTGTCCCCTGATGCCATAAAAGGCCTTCCCCATACCCTTTCTCCCTGTTGTGTCCCACTCTTTGCCCTTGGGGTGCAGCCTGCTGATACATGGGGCAGCCCCTTCTTCCTCACACAGTGATTTCTTGGCGTGGCATCTTACACTGAGGGAACGCCGCCCAGAAGTATCTTGGCACAGAGCCCACGCCTCCTGGCCTGACATGTCTACCCCTGTGTTTGCAGAGGTGGTCGGCGTGGGCTGCGTCCTGGATGGCGTGCGCTACGCCAACGGCGAGTCCTTCCGGCCCAACTGCAGGTACAACTGCACCTGCATTGATGGCACGGTGGGCTGCACGCCGCTGTGCTTGAGCCCCAGGCCCCCGCGCCTCTGGTGCCGACAGCCCCGGCGCGTGCGAGTGCCTGGCCAGTGCTGCGAGCAGTGGGTATGTGAAGATGATGCCAGGCGGCCACGCCAGACCGCGCTGCTGGACACCAGAGCCTTCGGTAAGTGTGGGCACGGACAAGTGGAGTCTCCAGATACCACAGGGTCCCTGGAGTCCTGATTTCCTTCTAATAAATCAATCCCCCAGGTCATTCATTACCCACTCTACAACTCGCCGGTTATATGGTCCTGGGGATGTGCTATCCGAACCCAAATTCCCCATCTGTAAGATGCAAATGGTATATCATCTTTACTGCCTGCTTTATGGGCTGTTCGCAGCATAAAACCTTGGTATGACACATGTAGTCCTCTGGTATCTTACTAAAGTATCCCAGAGCGTGGTTAGGAACCTTGAGAGAGGATCAGATGGCAGGGCTTAGGAGGGAGTAGATGGGCCTTCCAGATAACTCGTTCCATTGCTATCATCAGGAGAAAAGATGCGGCTTTGCCTAGATAAGCCTGAGAGAAGGAGGCCCTGGGAGAGGGGACAGGAACATGTTTTTTTTCACCATTGCCTACGGGAGCTCAGTGTGCTTGCCAGATATTGGAAAGTACCCAGCTCACGTTTGCAAAGATTGCCATATAGATTTTGGCTATAAGGTGGCTGAAAAGATTAGTGAGTAGATAGCAGATAGATGATAAGTGGGAGTGTGTGTGTGTGTGTGTGTGTGTGGGAGTGTGTGCGTGTGTGTGTGTGTGTGTGTGTGTGTGTGTGTGCATGCGCACACACGCACTGCACCATCAAGACATGCATTATGGACAGATGCATAGAGAAGAAATGGTTGGAGAATGGAAGGGAAGTGGATGGATGGATGGATGGATGGATGGATGGATGGATGGATGGACGGACGGACGGATGGATGGATGGGTGGACAGACGAATGGATGGATCATAGATGGGTTGATAAAGGACAGATAGATGGATGATGGTGGATAAGGGCACAGGTAGGCACTTGAACGAGGGCAGAGGGGCAGGAGGAGGACAGGACAAGGGTAAGAAGCAGTACTGGAGTACACTGCAGAGCCCGGCATCTGTGCTGTGCATGGGGTAGCGGAAGGAATCCAGAGTGGCTCCTGGGCCGGGAACACAAGAGAAGGAGCGTAGTTAGGGTGATGGTTTTCTATCTGGGATGAGCAGGCTGAGTTTGGGGATGGTGAAGGAGGAAAAATGTCCGGTGAGGACGGCCTCACAGAGGGGGGCCCCCACAGTTGGTAGGCTCTACTTACAGCAGCCTGTGGCTGTTGATGTGGCCTGGGAATACCACACCACACACTGAGACGGAGGAGCCTGGGGCAGCGGTCTAGGGAGACCAGCCTTTGAGGAGTAGACAAGAGAGGGCCAGGGACTATGCAGAGATGAAGGGATGGTGGAGGTTGGGGGTGAGGAGAAGCTGGGAGAGACTGACACAGTGGATCACAGAAGGAGGGTGTCACTGGAGAAAATCACCTCTGAGGCAGGTGGCCCCAAAGGAGAGGAGGCTGCTTGCTAATGTTTTGAGAAATTCTACGTATACGAGTTTGCTCAGCTCATGCAGCCTGGCGTCTTGGCCTTGGTGCCGTCAGCATTCAGCATCGTTGTTCTAGGCGTGGCGGCATCCCAGCCAGTCCTTTCAGATGACAGCAGCGCTTTCCCAAGTTATGAGCATCCGAAACACCTCCAGGCATTAGCAAATGTGTCTAGGGGACAAAGCCACCCATGTGGAGAAACGGTGTGGCTTGGATGAGAGCCAGTGTCAGGGAAGGCTTGGTCTCTGGTAGCTCGGGACAGCTTGGCAGCTCCTCCCACTAAGCCTCCCTCCAGCATGTCTGCACAAGAGTCCTTGGGTGGAGGAGGGGAGGCAGAGGCTGCCTGCTCATGGTGTGTGACCCAGTGACCCAGTTCTTAGCCATCCCAGACACAGGCCCTGCAGCGGTGTGGAGGAGACCCAGAAACCAAAGCCTTTTATCCTCTCATCCTGCCAGGCAAATCCCTCCCTCCTAATTTACTGCATGCGCCCAGCCAGCTCATCCCAGACTGTCTGCCTCTGTCCTTGGATGCCTCTGTCACTTCCTCCCTTCCAGATGTCAGCGTCTCTCACCAGCGCTGTCTGCTGCGCATCTGCAAGCTCCGGAGCCTGAGTGAAGGGCTCTGTGCTGCCCTAAGTAGATTCCTCGTCTGCTTGGGGGGCTTTCGTCTCTTCCTCCCCCCATTCCGCGATAACCTTGCCTGTGTTCACTCTTGTCCTCTCCCTGTCCATTCTTCCACCACCCCCTTCTTTTCATCCGATTTCCTGTTTCCGTGGGATTTCTCTCTGTGTCCGCCCCATCTTTCTGCTGGCTGTTTCGTCCTGCCTGCCACCTGCCTGTCTCCCCCCTCCCGTGGCTCGCCACTCTCTCCTGCTCACCCCTGGCTAAGCAGGAAGTCATCAGATGTTAGGGAACTGCATGGTCGCGGGACCAGTCAAGAGCAGACAGTCAGTCCGATGGGACTTCAGTCAGGTGCCCGTACCAGCTGGGTTGCACTAGGACTCACTAAACCAGAGAGTTCCGGTGCATTCACAGACACACACAAATAAACATAAATATAAAAACAAATCTCGCTTTAGTGAAAATAACAGTACAAAAGGCAACGGGAGAATGAGGCCCCATCTGGTCACATGGCATGCAGTCTGGAAGCAGAGAGAGATGAAGGCTAGTGCCCAGCTTATTTTGTCCTTTTAATTGGTACGGAAGCCCAGCCCATGCCCAGAGTTAAGGCAGGCCTTCTCACGTCACTGAACCCAGGCTTAAAAACCCTTGCCAGACATGCCCAGAGGTCTGTCTCCTAGGTGAGTCTAGCCCCTATCAAGTTGACAGTCAATATCGACCATTACAGAAAAGAATTTGACCTGGGGACCACCTGGTTTTAAAGACGGATTTCCTTTCATGATTTCACACTTCATTCCTTGGTCAGAAAAAAATGTTAAGGGTAAGGATACAGTCTCCCCTCCCTGGGTGCACCTGCCAATTAGAAAGCGGTTTTTCTGCCTCCCTGTGGGGAGGAACAGCCCGATTCTGTCTGTCTATCTCTGCGTCTTTGCCTAGGCTTCCACATATCTGTTTGTCTCTGCCTCTTTCTGAGGAGAAGCCTAAACTCTTGGGGCATGGTGATGGCGGGATCAGTTGGAGCTTGTGGGGGTCTCAGACTCATGGGTACTCTGGCGTCCCTCTTCAGCAGCTTCGGGCACAGTGGAACAACCGCACGGGAACTGCATAGCTTACACTAGCCCCTGGAGTCCTTGCTCAACCACCTGTGGCCTAGGAATCTCAACTCGGATCTCTAACGTCAATGCCCGCTGCTGGCCAGAGCAGGAAAGTCGCCTCTGCAACCTGCGGCCTTGTGACGTGGACATCCATTCACACATCAGGGTAAGTCCGAAGCAAGGATAGGCATCTTGGGCAGGTGTGGGCGTGATGAGTGTGCGTAGCTACAGCTGGCTCCGAGCCTGGCCACTGAACTTGTTGGGAGTCACTCATAAGATGGAAATAACGAAGTCTGTCTGGCAGGCCCGGGGCAAGTGATTTAGGTTGACGTGACTGCATGGCTGGCCCACGATGGATTTCACTCAATGGATGCCTTTGTGGTTCCCATCCTATCAGAAGCAAGGTCACTCCAGGGAGAATTCAGGAACCACCCAACGTGTTCTTTCGGTAGTGATTCCGAGGGACCTGTACCAACTTTGATTCCCACGGCATCCCGCACCCGCCTGCACGTGTGAAGATTGCTAGAACTTGAAACACACGGGGCCAAACACCCCTCTCCTGTTAGTGTTTGCTGCTCTCAGAAGTCTCCTGCTACCGTCAAACTCCAGGCCCTTTCCCATGAGTCTAACCTTGGTGGTCATCTCTGAGTTCCTTCGCGCAGCCTCAAGGACCTCTCTGAGAAGCTGCAAAAGGCTGAGTCCAGCCCTAGGACTTAGGCATGGTCTTCCTTGTCTAACTCAATCCCCCCTCACTCACACCTTAGTGCTGGCCCACCCAACATCACATCTAACAAAGTAAACTTCTCAGGGCTCATCCCTGGATCCATGAATGAAGCAGGGTAGGTTCTCTGGATGCCGAGAGAAGGATAAATAGAGAAGAGAACCCCTCTTCCCACCATCATCTCCAGGCACGGGCTTGCTCCCTGTTAAGAGCATCTTGTCTTTGGCAGACATATACTTTTCTTCTTCTCTCCCTCTGCTATGCCAACCCTGGGTGCCATCGGGTCCTCATTGAATGCCTTCCGATTGGAAGTAGGGGTGGGAGGGGCCTAAGACGGGGAGAAATAAGAATTAGGGCCCTAATCTGTTCTAAGAAAACTTGTCCCAACGCTGGGCCCTTCACCATAGGTTCGTGATTCCTCTCCTATCTCCATGACCATCTACCCTAGCTGGGTTGTCCCAACTGGATAAGCTACATGCTCCCACCCACTGTGGATGTGCTCTGCCCCCAGCTCTGACGTGGTGCTGATAATATACCCTAAGAAATACTAGCTCAAGGCATTTAGTAAGTACCTACTGTGTGCCAGCTTCACAATTATATTAGTGAGTTATAGAAAGGGCCCAAGTGTCAAGGAGCCTGTGGCCTTGTGGATGGCTCTAATTGTATTTAAGTAATGTTAGTGCTGTTGAAAATGCTACATGATAATAGTGTGTGTGTGTGAGAGAGAGAGAGGGAGAGACAGAGACAGAGACAGAGACAGAGACAGAGACAGAGACAGAGAGAGGCATTGGATTAGAGGGGACAGGTGAGGGCAAAATGCCCTGCCTGGTCATGGAGTTCCATGCCAGCTCATCCACTCGCTACTTGGGAAGCTTGGTTAGCTAAACGAGGTCCAAGGCTTCCTGCGCTGGCAACATTGACATGGACGCCAGAAAGGTAAAACAGCAGGAGAGAAGGGAGACTGCAGGCTGTGAGATCTGAGCACAGCATGGAAACGCCCTTCCGCAGCCTGCGGTTTACCTGTGCCGTGTGGTCAGGCCTCGCTGTGTCTGCCGATGTCCTTCCTTGCTCGAAGGTGCTGCGAATCTGGAGCGAAGGTGATGCTTGCCATGGGAAGGGGAGGACCGGATGCTTGGAGGGGACAAGGGGCCGTGCATACTAATGGAGCATACTAACGGAAGGCCCCTTTCCTTTCCCGAAGGCCGGGAAGAAGTGTCTGGCGGTGTACCAGCCGGAGGAGCCCACAAACTTCACTCTCGCAGGCTGCGTCAGCACACGCACCTACCGACCCAAGTATTGTGGAGTCTGCACTGACAACAGATGCTGTGTCCCCTACAAGTCCAAGACCATCAGTGTCACTTTCCAGTGTCCAGAGGGGCCGGCTTTCTCCCGTCAGGTCCTGTGGATCAACGCTTGCTTCTGCAACCTGAGCTGTAGGAATCCAAATGATATCTTTGCTGACTTGGAATCTTACCCTGACTTTTCAGAGATTGTCAATTAGGTAGTCGTGTGGCTCGGGGCAAAGCTCCATGTTTGCAGAACAGCCAGCCCTCTGTGGCCCAGGACTTCACGGTTGAGCCTTATCTCATCCCCTTCCTCCTCAATTCTGAATTCCCTGATCCTGACTCTCGGTCTCTGTTGCTACTCCGACCATCCCGATGGCCCAGGAGGATGCTGCTCAGGCCCAGACTAGGCATCCTTTCTTGGGGATATTCTATATCACTCCAAAGAAAACACATTTTGGACTGTTCAAGAGGAATCCCAAGCCTGACTCAGCCTGTCTGGCCCGAGCCTGCTCAAGTTGTCAGAAATCCTGATGGGGCTGCACAAGGGATAGAATCCACTGAAAAGCCACTATCACAGACTCTTTTATCAGATGCCAAACTTGTGACACCAGGGTCCTCTCAGACAGATGGATGGGACCAGGGATACAAGAATAAGCTATTGTTTGGGCCTTGCTAAACGATACTATCATGGGCATTTCTGCCCACAACACACCAAAAGTGCTCTCGTTCCAAAGATCTCTGTACCACGAGGTCACTGAACATTTTCCAGGTGACGTCGACGGTGGTGCCATTTTTTCTTTGCAATAGAAAGTCATTTCCATTAATCTGGGAATAACTGAGGACACATTTCTCTTCTTCCTGCATCGTGAAGGGCTCAGTTGGGTTCATGTTGATTGGAAATGTAATTTGAGAAATTTTATTTATTCTTATTTTATTTCTGGCTGGTAGGTGGCAAGTCACAGTCCATCCTGTAGAGATGGGACAAGGCCAGCCAGTCTCACAAGTCATAGTTGATAAGTTCGCTGAATCTGCTGCATACCAAGTTCTTAGGGCAATTAGCCAGCTCTTTCTAACACCTGGACCTCCCTTGCCCTGGGGCTCCTGGGAGTTGGTAGGGACGTGGGGGTAGCCTGTCTGTAGTCTCAAAAACACCCTGGAACCATTGGGTGGTGGGAAGATGCCCTCATGAACCTTGGAAGGTTCTTTTCAAGTCCAGACCGCATGTAGCAGGATTTGTGTCACACAAATATGTAGGTCATCCTTCACTGGCCTGGGTGGCCTCTGGCAGGAGTGGTGAGGCCAAGATAACCCCTGGGCTCGGGATACATCTCTTTTGCTTTAGGGGTCTATTTCATAGCTTAAGTAGCTGCGGAGCAAAATGGCTCAGTTTTCTAGTCTGAAGATAGAAGTTGACCAGCTGTTTAGAAATGGAAATCTATTCAACCGAGATAAAAAAAAACCCAAAGAGTTTGTAAGTTGAAGAAAAAGATTTCTCCTAAGTGATGAGTCTATTGTTTAGCAGTAGAATGTAAGAGTTTCTGTCATCATTCCTTTAATGGGTATGTCCTATGGGCTCCCCGTTACTCTCAATATTTGCCACACATTTGCGCATTGAAGCTTTGTGACAACGTCAAGGAGTCTACTCCATCATTTCTGTCCTTGAAACTGTGAAATGGAAGCCCAAAGAAGAAACTCAACCGGAGTCACCCATCTGGAGAGTCACACCCCAGACAGATTAACTTCGTAATCCGTACTGCCTCTCTGCTGCTGGGCCTTCCAAACACGTCAGGATAGGAAAGCAGGCTGAATGGGCAACTTCTCAGTCTGGCCTCTTAATGCTGTCTCTCTAGCTCCTTTCCCATAAGAGGCGGGTGTTTGCGTATTAAGCATCCAAACTAAATGGGACAGGAAAAGGCATGTGAATTCCCGGTGACTCCTCCCAGCTCACGGCATGAATTTCTAAGATGGTTCTGTTTGCCCAGCACCACGCGTGTGGTGGTGGACAGAGGCCTGGGGGAGGACTATACTCGTGATTTCCCCTCCTTCCGGTAAGCTCCCAAAATCCTGGCCTTGTGCAAGGCGAAAAGCAGTGCTCGAGATGTATTTTAGGTAGAAAACACATTATGTATACACTCCTACGTTTCCTTAGAAGCATCCTTTTTCCAGGATCTCTTCCTACCAGTGAGAATCCTCCATTAAAGGAGGCTTAGTGCTTTGAATAAATGTATGTTCCTATGTGTACACGAGCTCTCATGTAAAGATGTGTTACTCCTGGGGATTATCACTTGTGTAAGGTGTTTTTTTTTTTTGTGGATTGATTGGAAAAGCCTATTTTTAACATCTAGCTCTCAAAGAACTTCCATAAGCTAGAGTCTCACCAAGTATCCATCCTTCTTTGGGAGAACTGAACAGAGCATCTTTGACCAAAGGAGGCTCCGGTAGAGGAGTCAGAGTGGTCAGCCGTGGGAATAGGAAGGACTTATGGCCAAAGTGACTCAGCTGTCACTGGTTTTGAGAAATGGACCTGGCCTGCATCGGGATCTGAAGAACCGCTTTAGAACCAAGAACTGAAGTCCCAGAGAAGAAGAAATGAATGCAATAGGAAGAAATTCTTCTGAGCAGTCAAAACCAGACTGTAGTGGTGTGGCCTGTTTCCAGGAAAGGGAAGGATAGCAATTACAGTTAAGAAAGCCAAAGTCCATTTATTGATAGCTTATTTGGTGCTAAGCACAGTGGTGCATTTTTATCAGGTTATCAATTAGCAGAGCTATGTTCAGTACACAACCTTTCTCCATTTGATAAATAGAAACTCTGAAGCTCGGAACTTACGCTTACCTGCTCTACCACCAGAGGAGAGCTAGACAGAACCGAAGCAACTGTTACTGGAGTCACGCAAAAGCAAGGCTTTAGACACCTCCCCCCCCCAGTGCTTAGACACAAAGAAAATGCAGCAATGGGAGGGAGCTAACCTTTTGCAAAGAAATTCACTGTGGCACCAAGACTGAATTTCTGAATTTCTTGGGTGTGTTTGAGAGAGAGAGAGAGAGAGAGAGAGAGAGAGAGAGAGAGAGAGAGAGAGAGAGAGAGAGTATCTGGGGCTCATGAGCCAGCAACTTACTAAACCTTCAATTAACATTTGGAGAGCCCTGAATATGCATCAACCAAGACTGATACTCCATGCTTCGCTGACATAGCCCACTTAATCCTTCCAGTGAGCCCACGAGTTATGGCATTACCACTGCCCATTTCCAGGCTGACACAGCAAGGTCTCCAGGAGTTAAGTGATTTGCTCAAGTTCTTACCAAACAGGGCATAGTAGACAAGCTCCAAAGCCCAGGATCATGTGACACCCATGACGTCTGTCGTGTCACTCAGACCACTTGCTTGCCTGTCCTCAGCCAAAGGCTCCAGAGTCACAAGTGGTGGCTCACAGACCCCGGTGCAGAAATTCTAAGGTTGAGGGTGATTGATTGATCAAAGAAAGTAATTTCAAATGATACGATTGTCTGTAATCACCCTAATTAATTTTGGACTGTGCATGAGTGGAGATTGCAGAGAGGGATTACAACCTCTGGCTGGTGTTGTCTTCTGTCGTTTCTTTTTAGAGACTTGATTTTGACTCAGAGGAGCCGCAGTGACAGCCCTAAATGGCTGGGAAGCCGAAATGGCCATGGGTAGTTGTGTGTTTCTGTATAGGGGTGTGTGTGTGTCTGTGTGTGTGTGTGTCTATTTTCAAACTGTGAGTATTTAAATATTCCTATTGCCATTGTGTAAGTGAATACACATAAAGAAATGTCTTGAGATTTCCCAACAGAGGACAAACAGCCCTTGGGCAGCCTGCCACGGTCTACCACACCTCATTTTTCTCCTGATTTGTGTAATAGGGAATGTGTTTGTTCACTATGATGAGTTTTCATTGTTCAAATTCTTTGTTTACAGCTTTTCTCCTTAAAGCAATAAATCATCAGCAAAAGTGACTTCTTTGATTGTTTTTTTCTTGTAGTTTCTGTTGTTAGGCGGCATGATAGAGGACTGGGCATGTTCCACCAATGTGCAGGCTGGAGAAATTAAGTCCCAGATATTGGATAGGAGAGAATAAAAAAATAACTTAAATGCTTGAGCCTGGAAACATAGATTCTGAAACTCAGACACTATTCCTGAAGAGACATGAAGAAACATCTCCTCACCCTAGATAGGGAGCCCAGGGTAGACCAACGGGATAGCACTGAAGTCTGCATTGGTGAACCTCGGCGTTTTATTGGAGCTACTTACAGGAGTCTAGATGGGAAGTTACCACGGGAGTACATATAAATCAAGGGCCATTGCACCACAGAAAACGCACCCAGCAAGGGAAGCTGGAATTTCCCAGCTCACGGTATGACTTGAAGGCTGCTCAACAGGTCAGAGTGTCTCTCTAGGGCAACTCAGCCTATCTGTCTTTAAACAGCCCTGCTGATCCTTCTGTTTTAGGTAGTTCAATTGGCCTTTGTTTCCTTAGTAGTTCTTACTATTTTCACAGCCTTGAGGGCTTATGTTGCTGGTCTGTTTTAGGGACTTTTTGAGTATCCTGAGTTGACTCTTGGGATTTTTTTTCCTTAAGAACAAGCCTGTCTTTATAAATTTTTGAGGCTTAACAAGCCTGTCTTAGAGCTTCTTCGGTCTTAACAAGCTTTGATCTTTGGAGAAAACTGTTTTGCAACAGCTAGAGTCGCCAATGTACCCAAGCTTAAAGATAAGCAGAAGGATTTTAGCCTCCACTCCATCATTCGCATGCTTAGTCACTGGTTTGGTAGCTTGCTATAGTCTTCACTAGATGTGGGGTACCTTGAAGTCAGGGCTGTGACAGCATAGCACAGTGTCTGGAGCATGTCAGGGTGAAATGACAAGAGTATCTACTGCGTACTGTCCTCAGTGCCAAAAGGAGCGCAGGGGAGCATAAAGCTGGCTGCAAGTTGTCATGGAAACAGTTCCGCCATTAGCACTCAGCTGGGATGTCTCAGCTCAGTCTCCCAGCTGGGGAATTCACAAAATGAGAACAGAGTGCACCTTGCTTGCTCCACTTTTAAATAGAGGGGGCAGCATAAAAGTATGATGTTTAACTCAAAGCCTAAGGGACCTAGGTTCGATTCCCCCCAGATCCCACATGAGAAACAAAAAATCTGACCGTGGTGACAGGTGCTTGGGAAACAGAGACAGGTGGATCCCTGGGACTCCCTGGGTAGTTAGCCAGCTTGAATCAGCAAAGGCCAAACTAATGAAAGACTGCCTAGAAGAAAAACAAGGAGGGTGATAACCAAAGAATGACAACTGAGGTTGACACTGGGCCTTGGCATGCATGCACCCACTCGTGCACACACACACACACACACACACACACACACACACACACACACACATAGACACAGACACACACGCAGACACAGACACACAGACACACACACAGACACACACACAGACACACACACAGACACACACACAGACACAGACACACACACAGATACACACACACAGACACACACACAGACACACACACACAGACACAGACACACACACAGACACACACACAGACACACACACAGACACACAAACAGACACACACACACAGACACACACACAGACACACACACAGACACACACAGACAGACACACACACACAGACACAGAAACACAGACACACACACAGAGACACACACACAGACACACACATACAGAGACACACACACAGACACACACACAGAGACACACACACAGAGACACACACACAGACACACAAACAGAGACACACACACAGACACACATACAGACGCACACACAGACACACAGAGACACACTCACAGACACACACATACAGACACAGACACACACACAGACACAGACACACACACACAGACACACACACACATACAGAGACACACACACAGACACATACACACACAGAGACACACACGCACACAGACACACACACAGAGACACACACACAGAGACACACACACAGAGACACACACAGACACACAAACAGAGACACACACACACAGACACACACACAGAGACACACAGAGACACACACACACACACACACACACACACACACCTGTGCATGGCCGCCACCGGCACTCACACAAACACTAGCTGAGCTGTTTCCCTGCAGACGGGGCGGCTACAGTAAGACTAAACGTCAGTGTATGACGGCACTGAGCATGGTTCGCCAGTGGTAGGCTTAGCCGTGTGAGCAGCCGCTGAAGGCTCTGACGGGTGAGGTGAGCGCCTCTCCAGTCCCTTCTAGTCAACCTCTCCCAGAGCAAGTGATGTCATAGCACAGGCCAAGGGGAGACCCAGTTCCAGGTGAGAAGAGCCGCGTGGCGTATTTCCGTTAGCGCCTCTGGACTCAAGCACAGCTTTTTTTTTTCTTATCACACAGATGTCACCATGTCCACTCTCATTTTGGCTGCATTCACAATAGTCAGGGGATGGAAGCAGCCTAGATGTGCATAAGGGGATGGATGGAAAGGGAAAGCAGGGACGTAGGACAGGAGCACTACTTATCCGTGAAGAAAAATGGAACACTGTGATTTGCTGGGTAATGGATGGAACTGGACAATAGCATAGCGACTGAGCCTCAGACAGACAAATGTTATGTGTTCTCTCTCGTGTAAGGGTCTAGCTTCTGAGCTTTAATATGCGGGGATAGACGTGTATAGATAGATTCCAGGAAAGAGGCCCATTCCAGGGGGAAATGGCTTTAATGGGGAGAATTTGCCAGTGTCATAGACACACACAACATGGAAGTGGAGAGCAGAGGGGGGGAGAAGAGAGTAAAAGGGGTGGGGGAGGGGAGGCAGAAAAACGACTGAGGCTAGGTGCATAAGAAAGCCCTACAGGGAAGCCTGTGTTTGTAAAGTAACCAAAATATAAAGTAAAATTTAAAACCAGCTGGAAGCTGGGGCCTGGAGTCCTGTAGGTGCCTCAGATTCAGAGGAGCCGACATTTACTCAATAGCAGCTGGTTGAAGTTGGAGGAAACGGGACCTGAAGGAAAGTGTAAATGCATATAAAGTAGTTGCAGGACAGGCTGGTGATCCTGTAATCCTGTCCGTGGACTACGGCAAGAGGATTGCTTGAGGCCAGCCTGGGCAACAGGGCAGGACTATCTCAAAAAAAGATCTATCTATCTATCTATCTATCTATCTATCTATCTATCTATCTATCCATCTATCTATCTATCATCTATCTATCTATCTATCTATCATCTATCTCTCTATCTATCCATCTATCTATCTATCATCTGTCTATCTATCTATCTATCAATCAATCTATCTTAAATCTCATCTGTTTCTAGATATCATCTATCAATTATCTATAATCTATTCTCTATCATAAATCTGTCACCTATGTATATCCAGGTATTATATTATACCAATCATCTATCATCTATTTACTCATCTAACTATCCATCTATCTATCAATCATAAATATGTCATCTATCTCTAGATATCGTCTATCTACCAATTGTCTATCATCTGTCTATCCATCTATTATCTATCACTTATTTTCCTGTCTATCATCTATCACTCATCTGTCTACCATCTATGTATGTATGTAGATATATATATTTATATATGTATATATATATCTGTCTGTCAGCATCATCCACCTATTCACACTTTAGTCACACCTTATCTAGAAATCCCTTTCCTGCTTTAATTGGGGCTGTCTCTACCATAGAGCTGCTCAGACATGGGTTTGAAGGAGACGCTGTGGTACTCTCTGCATGACACACCTCAGGCTCTTCACCCTAAGCCTCCTTTCTCTGGCTTTTATGCAATACAAAAAAAGAGTGGATTTCTTCATCCATTTCAGTAAAAGGGAGGGAGAGCTGCTGGAAGGAGCCTCACTGATGGCATTAAGAAATGCCAGCAGAGGAAAGGGAGAGAAACTCGAAACCACATCAAAGCTGTGGTATCTTACAAGCTTGAATGTGACCATCTAAAGGAAGAAAACAAAGACATTTAATGGAAAAACAAAGGACCAGTGAAAACCTTCCAGGCCATGGTGTTGATTCCCGGAGCTAACTGATGTGCCCCTATCCCTAGGCATTGACAGGTGAGGGCCAGTCCTGTGCTCGGGAGTTATACACACTGGAATGCCTCGTCAATTCTCAGTCTCTCTGAGTTTTGAAAACTACTCTTTTTGGGGAGTGGAGACTCCCCAGGAGCCGGTCTAGCCAAACTGACGAGTCCCAAGTTCAGTGGGACTCTGCCTCGAGCAGTAAGGTGGGGAGCAATGGAGGAAGATGTCTGATGCTGACCCCAGCCTCTAAGCACGTGCACAGCTGTACACACACAAACACACACTAAATAAAGGTAATGCAAATTCTTTTTAGAAGGAAGTCAGTAGTTAGTGAGCAGGGCAACAAAGTAACATATTGTGTGCGCCTGCATACTCCATATCTGCAAAGTTCTTTGCCTCCTAGGAATGCTGGGCATGCCGGGACCACTTCTCAGAGCAGGGATGAGTGGCAATGGGCTTTGTACCCATGGACTTGGCGGTCAGTAGATGATGTCACTGTAAATGCATCAGCTCCACTGCACTGATTCCTTGGGGCTTGTCTCAGTTGCTGTTCTATTGCTGTAATAAAAAAAAAATGACCTGCCTGGCGGTGGTGGCCCACGCCTTTAATCCCAGCACTTGGGAGGCGGGGGCAGGTGGATCTCTGTGAGTTCGAGGCTAGCCTAGTGTACAAGAATGAGCTTCAGGACAGGCTTCAAAACCACAGAGAAACCCTTTCTCAGAAAAAAAAAAAACAAAGATCATGACCAAGGCAACTCCTAAAGGAAAGCATTTAATTTGAGGGTTACAGTTTCAGAGGGTTAGAGTCCATGACCACAATGGCGGGGAGCATGACAGCAGGCAGGATGGCATTGGAGCAGTAGCTGAGAGCTTTCTAGACCTAGATCCTCAAGCACAAGCAGAGAGAGACAGAGAGAGAGAGAGAGAGAGAGAGAGAGAGAGAGAGAGAGAGAGAGAGAGAGAGAGACAGAAACCAGTAGGTTTCCAGTTCAATAGAAACCTCAAAGTCTATGCGCAGTAACACACCTCATTCAACAGGCCACACCTTCTAATCCTTCTGAGACCAAGAGAGGCCAAGCATTCAAACAGGTGCGGCTGTGAGGGCCATTCTCATACAGGCCACCACAGAGCACCTGCTGCATCGTGGGGTGCAAAGGAATAACGTGAGCCCAGAGTTGACTGGGTTAGGCAAGCTGGACCTTATTTAAAAAGGGCTGGAAGACGACTTAGTCAGTAGAGTGCTTTCCCCGCAAGTGCGAGGACCTGAATTCAAGGGGTCCAGGGCCCACGTTAATAACTAAAACAACAAACTAGCAAAAAATGGTCAAGAAAGTAATCTCAGGGCTGAGAGAGTGAGGAAAGGCAGATGCCTATGTCTAATTGTGAAGCCTGTGCCGCTGGATTGATGAGTCCCTGGTTCAGTGAGAGACCTTGTCTCAAAATGTAAGATGAAGAGAAAGCAGGGAAGACACTTGATATTGCCCTGAGACTTACACAAGTGCAGATACATGTGTGTACACACACACACACACACACACACAGAGAGAGAGAGAGAGAGAGAGAGAGAGAGAGAGAGAGAGAGAGAGCACCCAAGTACCACAAAACAGCTCAGTGGTTAAGAACACTGACTGTTCCTCCAGTTCGACTTGATGCACCTACATGGTGGCTCACACCATCTGTAACTCCAGTTCCCAGAATCCGACACCCTCTTCTGGCCTCCACACGCACCAGGCACACATGCAGTGCAGATTGGCATCCAGACAAACACGTGCTCATGTATAAAACACTTTTCTAGAAAGCCAGGCATGGTGGTGCATGCTTGCAATCCCCAGTGCTGTGGGGGTAGAGATAGGACAATCAGTCAGCCTAGCCTACTTGATAAACTCCAGGACATGTCTCAATAAATAAGCAAACCACAGCAGCAGCACAGAGACCGTCCTGAAGACTCCAAGAGCACAGCTGTGCATCTGCCCAACAAGGGCATCGGTTTCCGTGGCCGTCCTCCAGCCCAGAAAAAGCCTACACGGATCTCAAGCAAGTGCCCTTCACGCGGATACTTAATGCTCACGTAGGAAAGACCTGCAAAATGGGTGCAGACGATAATAAACTAAGACGCAGAGTTCTGTCACGAGGCGTTCTGGGACACAGAGGGGACGTTAAGAGAACTGGTGTTGTCCTGCTCCTGTCAGAACCTGGTGAACAGTGAAGCATTGGTGTTGGTCTTTTAGTGGCAGGCCCCAGGGGCTGTGATGGGGAGTCTCTGGAGTGATTTGCAATGGTTTGCATATAATTGACCCCCTTCAAAAAAAAAGCCTCCCACACTGTAGACTTAGCCCTGGGTGAACACTCAGAAACACAGCTGCATTAGGAGGGCACTGATCCCGACTGGGGCTAATCCATCAGGGGATTCAGAACCGAGTGGACCATGGGGAGGTGGTGAGTCATGGAAAGCAGGGCCTGACTGGAAAATAAAAGTGGTTTTCAGGTCCGTCCTTCTGGGTATTTATAGTCCCGGCCTCTTGCTCTTTGCCTCCTGACTGCCACTATGTGACAGCTTTCTCTTCCACAGTGCTGCTACCATGATTTCTGAACCGTCAGGCCACTGTGATAGCCGGTTAACCAGACTGAACTCTAAAACTGCGGGCTGAGATAAACCCTCCTGGGATCCTGTCATGGCCACAAAAAACTGACTGAAACCAACTACAGGTGTCCTATAGGTTTTTAAGCGAGTTACAAATGGGCGTTGGTGGCGCACGCCTTTAATTCCAGCACTCGGGAGGCAGAGGCAAGCGGATCTCTGTGAGTTCCAGGCCAGCCTGGTCTACAGAGTGAGTTCCAAGACAGCCTCCAAAACAATACAGAGAAACCCTGTCTCAAAAAAACAAGAGAGAGAGAGAGAGACAGAGAAAGAGAGAGAGATACAAGCGGACGGTGGTGGCACACGCTTTTAATCCCAGTACTCAGGAGGCAGAGGCAGGAGGATCTCTGTGAGTTTGAGGTCAGCCTGGTCTACAGAGCTAGTTCCAGGACAGCCTCCAAAGCCACAGAGAAACCCTGTCTCGAAAAACCAAAAAATTTTTAAAAAGGGAGATAATTGCAAAATGCTTGATACAATGAGGAATTATGTTAAACCCCGTTAACAACTTTCTCTTTTAAGATGCAAGCTCTGGGTCTCCACTGGTATCCAGCAAGCAGTTCGCCACCAAGTCATTTCCTGAGCCTGATGCTGGTGTGGCAAGACAAGTGCCTGGGGTTTGTGGCCAACTCAGCTTACATGGTGAGCTCCAGGTTCAGTGGGAGACTATCTCAAAAACCGTAAGATGGAGAGCAAGACAGGAAGATACCCAGTGTCAACCTCTAGCGGCCACAGGTGCACATAAACGCAGCATGCTACAACACATACACACAGAGCAAACATCTCCCGTGGGATAGGAGAACAGTTGTCTTTTACCCAAATGCTTCCCTCTTCTTCCAGGTTGGAACGTGTTCTCATCACCGCAGTGACCTGCAGTTGGATGCCTTGTGTGTGGTGAGGCTGACTGAGCAGTGTGTTCTTTTAATACAGAAAAAAAGATGTGTCTGGCACTTTGCACAGAAATGGTGACAGTGTAGATACATTGGGTTAAAGGACGCGATATTTAAATTACCTTCACCTGTCTCTTTCTTCAGTATTGTTACCCAAAGGTTTAGAAACCCATGTGACAGTGCCATTTGTACTGGTCAGAACCATCTGTGGCAAAGAACAGTGAGGGGCCCACAGCAGGAGCTCGGGTGTAAAGCTCCGCCCCTCCCTGTTCCACAACATCACACACACCCTCGCAGGGAAAGGAAAAGACACAAGCCACTGCAAAGTTACAAATTTATTGGTCTGGAAATAAATACAAACATCTCGTTAAGAAACTGCCCTGGAAAGACGTGTACACTGATTTCTTGTCCGCATTCAGGCACCCTGGTCTGGATCCCTGATCTTTCCACGCAAGGTCGGCGGAAGCCTCCATGGTAGGAGTTGGTGGGTGAACCGAGTCCTTGCCCCTCGTGCCGCCTATGGGGCATGAGGGACCTTTCTCTAGCAACTCTAAGGGCCTGGAACTCGCCAGGCCTCGAGAGTCAAGCGTGTCTGATCTGATCACATTCCCAAGGTTAGCCACACTGAGAATCTCAGGGCAGTAGTACAGGGTGTGGGCATTAGGCTTGCACTGCTGCCAACGCAGTCAGCAGGAGGGGCAGGAGGAGGGGGCAGGAGGGGAGGGAAGCGAGTTCCCATGGAATGTACGGATTCCGAAACCACCTCCTCAGCCCATCCCCCACCAGCAATGCGACATTTAGCTATCAAGCTTAGAGCCAAGCCCCAGATGTCAAAAATGGGTTTGACTCAATCCCACGAGATTCCAGGTCACGGGCTGGTGCTTACTGAAATCACACCCATGGGATCCTAGTCATCCAATCCCATCGCCTACGACATCGCCACCCCTTCCCCTGCCTAGAGACTCACAGACAAGGACCACTTGCCACCTGTTGAGTTCTCTGTCTCGAAGAATGCAACTACAAATCAAAACCATCTGCCCCAGGAACAAAGGTATCACCCTCTCATTCACACTCTGGGATGGGAGACAGGAACCAGTATTTGTGGGATGACTTTCTTTACAGAGCCTGGAGTTGGTTGGCAGTCTCTCCCTCACATGTTAAAAGGTTGTCAGAAAAGAAAAAACAGGCTGTGGGTTTCAGCATCCAGAACTTTTCAAACCAGTCCCTTCAAGTGAACTGTGGACTTGGCTTTCTTCTACCTGGCCTAGGACCCTGCCTCTTTGACTCCCTGTCTTGTTTTCCCTTCTTAAAATAAGGCGCCCAACTTCCCTGCCTCGCTCCCCCTTTCAAATCAGAAATAAGTTTGTTTCCAGGAATGGGTTTAGTGGGAGAGGAAACAGGAAGCAGGGGGGGGGGGCTGGCAAAATGCCGGCTTGGATCAACCTAGGCTTGGAGCCAGGCAGTGTTACAGCTGTATGTTTCTTAGTTGTGGCAGTCTGGCGTCTGAGGGTAGAGAGAACGGCCACCAGGCCACTTGTTAGCAGAACGGAACTCTGATCTGCTTCTTGCCACCACCCGCTCTGGTCCCAGGAGGCAGCCTGAACAACTTGGCTCTGCCACCGCCAGCGTTCATTCTTACAAAAAGCAGGTTTAGATTAATACCGCGTTAGCGCAGGGTGGCAGGCAGGGGTTGGGGGCTGAGGGAGAGATCACCAGCCCGGGATGACTGACTGATGCACACACTGCCTAGCAGGACACCTCCATGGACTTGGGCCCCGTACTGTTCCCGGTGGCACCAGAGTTGGGGGTGATGTTGAGACGCGCATCCTCGCTGGTGTGGGAGCGGCTGCGGGGGCCCTCGCTGGTGTGGGAGCGGCTGCGGGGACCCTCGCTGGTGTGAGAGCGGCTGCGGGGGCCCTCCAGGGAGGTGACGCTGGAGCCCGAGGCTGTGCGGGAGCGCATCAGGCGGGTCATGCTGGCAGACGGCACTGGGAACACAGAAGACAATGTGGTTAGGATACGGGGAGCCTCTTCCTGTGTAGGGCAACTCCCCTGTCTCCCTAGGAACCCAGGTGAGCACCCTTTCCCTATTGTCTTCATCCTTGGGACATCCACCTTCTGTGTTACTCACAAAAGGGACAGTAAGGCCTAGGTGTGGGAAAGGCGCATAACGAGCACATGGCAAGAGACCTGGGCCATTATCTGGGTCTGGGCCACCGCTTGTTAGGTGCTTATTTAGCTGGGTGGCTGCTGGAGTGTTGTCTGCAACACGAAGACCTTCGTAGGATCGTGCAACCTCCTCTGCAGTATATTGTAAGTAAGTAGGCAGGAGAACACGGAGGCCAGAAAGGCTAGAGTCTGCACCAAGTGAGCCCATCCCTGCCCACGCCTTGACCTCAGCCCGGCAGCCTCTGAACTTGTGGCGAAATGCATTCCTGATATTTAAGTGCCCTCTATGGGGGAATCTCTTAGGGTACTCATTGGGGGTGACTAAGGTCACACCCCAATGAAGCAGTGCCCTAGAGCAGACACCCAAAATTGGATTAGCCATTGCCCAGTGGACTCCTCTCCTTAAAGAGCAAGTGGTGCCGGGCGGTGGTGGCGCACGCCTTTAATCCCAGCACTCGGGAGGCAGAGGCAGGTGGATCTCTGTGAGTTCGAGGCTAGGCTGGACCGACAGCCTCCGAAACAATACAGAGAGGCAGAGGCAGGCGGATCTCTGTGAGTTCGAGGCTAGGCTGGACCGACAGCCTCCGAAACAATACAGAGAAACCCTGTCTCGTAAAACCAAAAAAAAAAAAAAAAAAAGAGCAAGTGGTGCCGGTGCTGCTGGTTCCCTTTCCCCCTCTCTCCCAGGCTGGCCTCCAACTCTCTGTGTGGTTGAGATGACCTTGAACACATGACCCTCCACCTCTGCGTCCCACGTGCTGAGATGACAGGGCTGTCCCACCACATAACTAGCAGCCTATTTTTAATTCAGAAAGATTTGGGGGTCAGCGCACATCTGTGGCTCTCCGCCGAAATCCGTGGGTCCTGATGACCTCACCAGGAAATGGCAACTTCCCGTGACAGCAGACGCACAATGGACTAGTCCCGGGAGCCCAGCCTCACAGGCAGACACTCTGTGAGCTGGAACATCCCCCTGGGCAACGCCTTTAGGCCTGTGACTCTTCCTCTTATTTCTCCAAGGTCTATGGGAAGCTTTGCCAGACTGGTCTGGGGGACAGAAGTGAGGCGAATTTGGGGACAGCCAAGGCCTAGTCTTTTCCTCCCAGAACACACAGCACAGGGGCTGTGATCCACTCCCAGCAAGGGAAACTGGACTGCCCAGCAGTTTTCTCCCATTTCCACCGGGGAAAGCAGGCTGGGTGAAGGGAAGTCCACAGGCAGATGTTCTGCTGGGGAGGGCCAGCTAGCCATGGGGACCTTGTCTGAGGCACTCCCATCCGGCTGCCTCGCTCTAGCTTGCTGGGAAACTGTAGTTCTTCACCAAATAGGCCCATCCGTCTCGAAACGCGTTTATAGCGCAGGGAAGAAACAGCTAAGAAGGATGCATGGACAGTGACTCCAAGCAGCAGGCAGGAAGAACTCAGTGGACGGCTTTGGGCCAGAGTCGCAACTAACATGTCAGTCAACCGGTGTCAGTCAAGGCTACTGGCCGGCTGAACGTGGGGGCCCTGGTCACAGCTTAGCATTTCTGAGAAAAGAGGCTGCTGAGTGACAAACTCACTCTAAGCTTGAAGCATTTTGCCTTTGGGCTCATGCACTCTGGTCTCCCTGGTTTCCCCTGCCTTCCACAGATATCCCTGTGGCCTGCTCAGCCCCTCCCTTGTAGGATTATTATGCTGGCTAAAGGGGGAAACAAAAAAGACTTCCCTCCTTTGCTACAAGTCTGGTCTCTTAAGCAAGGGTGTGATCAAAATTAGGGGCATTCCTTGTTTAGCTGTTGGTCATTAATTATTTTTTTAGGGGTGGGGGAAGTGTTTAAAGGGACAGCTCTAGCCTAGTATAATTCCTGTCCCGTAGTCCTAGCACATGGGAAAGTGAGCAGGAAGATTGTTACAAATTTCAAGACCAGCCTGACCGATAGATACTCTTGTCTCACCCCTGTCCCAAATAATCTTTAAATGGCTCTCAGGTAAACTAAATACATGTCAGGTCTTTCGTTCATGCAAACATAACGGCATCTCATTTAGAAGAGATGAGGTCTTCTGAGACCACACGACTCAGAGATGCCATCATGAGTCAGCATGCTGTGTGATAAACAAAGCAGCTGCTGATTCACTCCTCATTCAGCCACACGTGGCTGTCATTACTCCTTGCCCAGTGCTTATGAGCTAAAGCCAACCAAGATGACAGGCGGGCCCTCTCCTGCTCCTCACTGACTGCTGTGACATTACCACCCCACATCTGCCTGGTGCCCAAGGTGTCATACTCACTGTATCCCATGCCCTGCACAAAGTACTTGAAGGCCTCAGCAAGCTTGGCGGGCTGTAGGAGAAAGAGACAGACAGACAGAATATGAGGTCAATTAGAGGTCCAGATCACCATGGGTCACCTGCACCTGTAAACCAGAGCTGCGCCCAAGATGGAGTCACCACATACGGCAGGAAGAGCATAGAAGCCAAAGAACCAAGGGATGGCTATGGGGACCAGAGTCAGCTTTGCCTAGGAGCAAAAATCTCCCAACCTGCCTCACGGCTAAGTTACGGCACTTTCCGGGTCATATCCTCAACTGCATATAGGGCCAAGTCACGCTCTGTGCTCCAAGTCCAGTGCCATGAGCCACCTGGCCTCTAGGGACTCTGCAGAACTGGAAACCTGATACCAGCCTGACAGAGCCAGGCTCCTGTGTGCACACGGCATAGACGATGAGCAGAGAGAGTGGAGGCTGTCTACACCTAAAGACCGGAAGCAGTCAGCGGGTCACATGGGCGAACCAGTCCCTGCACACCAGGAACTCTGTGCTGAGGTTCACACCGGGTTGACGGAAGGATGGTGGGGTGAGTAGGAAGGACAGTGATGGGGGAACGGCAGTGAAGAGAAGAAAGAGCAGAAAGGAAGGAGGGAGGATGGAGAAATGACGGGAAGGGTGCAGGGGTAGAGAGATGGAGGGAAGGGCAAGGGTACACATTACAGCTCTCATGTGTGCGTGCGTACATACATACGTGCATGCATATTTACATATACATTCATGCATATATACATATACACACATGCATATATATACACATACATACATGCATATATATACACATACACACATGCATACACACATGCATATATACATATACATACATGCATATATAAATACATATACACACATGCATACATATACATATACACACATGCATATATATATATGGATACATACATGCATATATACATGTACATACATGCATGCACACATGCATATATAGACAATTACATATATGTATACATATATATATATACATACATCTATATATATACACACACACACAGGAATATGCCTATACACACATTTGGTGCCATAGCCTCTCTGTCCCTCTGTTCTGGGCTTGAGATCCCAATGTCCTGACAGCCATGAGCCTGACCCCGTGGCCACACCATGTCCATCTGGCAAATCTCATAAGCCTGTGGCCCTCCGGGTCACCCAATCCCCCAAAAGCTGCTTGGCAGGGATCTAGCAAATCCTCAACATCCACAAGCATATTTTACGAAGAAGATATGCATAAACTACCATTGGCTTCCACACAGGGGAAGTAGGGGAAAGAAAGCCCTTAGGACACAAAGGCACATGCACCCCACCAGTGGGAGGTGACGGGTGCTGAAAGCCACAGTTCCACTCACCTGAGAGATCTGAGGGAGGCCACCACAGTCTGCCATCTAGGAGGGAGGGAGGCAGGTTAGCACCAAACACCTAGGCCGTAGCTGAGGCGGCAATCTGTGCTCGGTCCCAGGGTCGCCCACCCGGACGCTGCTCTGGGTGGATTGAGGGTGATGCTGTTGACTGTACCCCCCTTAGCCTCCTTGGCAGCTACCCCTTAAAGCTTAGGCACAGCAACAAGCCCCTACAGACCACTCCACTTAACCCTTAAAAGCATACAGGGCTCAACGGTGCCATTTTGGAAGCCAGGGTGGCACGTGGGATTTTCAAGATCCCAGCCTCCAGAGTACCGGGAGATCCTTAGGAAGAAGCCTGAGCCTGTGGCACAGCCCAGACACAGCTGCCACACACATGTGGCTTTGGGTGTGCAAACAGCCCTGACAGCTTGCTGTGGGGTTTCTGAAGGTGTCTAACACAAGGTAGCGACCACACTGAACTCGGAAGATTGCTGGAGGAGGCTTGCCCGGCCTCACAGCCTCTCAGTGCACTAGATCTGGTACAGTGATGTACTTGCCCCACCCTAGGATAAAGAGACTGCTGTCCTACGTTTCCGGTCTATCCTGCCGCAGCTGCATGGACAGAAGTGTATAGACCCCTGCTGTCTAGTCTCCAGGATGGACCACTTGCTTGCTTCCTTAACCCTATCTCCACGTGTTCCTTTCTTTCTCCCTTTAAGACAGGGTCTCTAAGTATGGTCTGGGCTAGCCTAGAGCATGCTGTGGAGCCTAGGAGAGCCTCAAACCTGAGGTTCTCCTGCCTCTGGAGACTACGATATGCACGACACCCAACTCCAAATCTTCATTTTTATGGCTCTAACAACAGTTCTAGGCTCCAACAAGCTTAGCTCAGTTTCGGAAACATATGGTGCCTCTAAGCCACACCCGCTGCAGACCCAGTGTTGCTCATACCTTCAGCAGGGTGGTCTTCGTAGGGTCCAACTTGGAGTTGCATTCCACCTGAACCGGGGGAAGGGGGAGGAAGAGTAGGTAAGTACTTGACTCAGCCCAAGTCGAGAGATCCCTGTTCTCCCCACCTTCTGAAACACCAGCGTTCTTTCAGCCGTGGAGAAAGAAGGTAGGCTTTGGGTTGTTAAACATACATGGCTTGGAGCCTGGCCCTGTCACGACTAACTCTGTGACCTGGAGACAAGTCAGGGTCAATACTGCTCTGTGGAGAACAGCAGAGGCAGGGAGACACAGTCTGGACTCTGAGCGACAGCCTCATGTCACACATCTCCTGAGGTGTAGGGACGCTGAAAAGCAGACATGCTCTCTGTGCCTCCTTAACTGAGGCAGAAAGCTCTGCCTGACCCGGCTGCCTGAACCGCTCTTCCAACAAGCAGAAATAAAGGCCCACTTGCTGTGGGGACTGGGGGAGGATCCCTAGCTATGACACTAAATAAACCTCAATCCTGCCGCACGGATATGTGCCCAGGGACAGCAGGAGGGAGGGGAGGCACATGGCCAGGCAGCCAGGACGGGTGATCACAGCGAGAAGCTGGCCTGAGCTCTGCCCCAAGGCTGGTGTGGCATTTAAACAATGTCCTTGCTCTGGGAGGGGAAGGCGGGGAGACTCATACAGGTGTGCACCTGTGTCTGAACGGATACGTACCACAGCATCTACTGCAGGAGAGTTGTCCCCAACCACCAGCAGAGCAGGGCACCTGCACAGGACAGGGAAAGAGGAGTCAGTCCAGGGTCCCTCCCCAGGGTCTTACACGCCAGCTCCGGGCTGCGGCAGGGTTCTGAAAGCCTGTTTAGGTTCCCTAGCACCCTTCCCATCTCTATGCCCCTATGCTCACTCCCATCCTCGGCCAGCAGCTGAGGGCTAGCAGCTACTTATATCTCTGTATAAAATTGCAGCCCAGTGACTCCTGTGTCTTGGTACTTTCATTCCAAAGCACCCTCCGCCTGGGGAAGGAGCAACTGGAATTTTCCAGGAATTAAGATGGATCAAAAAAAAAAAAAGTCTGGCATAAATGACAAAGAAAATGACATATGCCAGGTTCACAGGTATCCGACAGTGTGGTGAACACCGGGAACCATAAAAGACACCATCACCGGCAGTGGAATATGTTAGCGGCAACCACTATATATATGAATGGCTGTCTTTTTCATGTCTAGGCTTTGGGAAGACTCGGCCATTGGTGCTGAACACACTAACTAAGGCAGGCAGCTTCCTAGTATTTCAACGGCTCCCTTGACCCGACACTGACTCCAGCTACGCAAGGAGAAGCTCGAGTCAGATGCCTTGGGTAAGGCATAGCCAGCCCTCTTCACCAAAGTGTTCCGCCCTAAGGTGGCATTTCTCACAGCCGGCAGAAGCCAGCAGCAGCAGCAGCCCTGAGTGAAGCATGGCAGCCTGGCTACACAGGGGAAGGAAGCCACTCACTGCAGGGTGACGGTGTGGGTTCCAGGCATTGGCCTCTCGATCTCCAGGTCCCGTCGGCTGCAGACAACACGTTCATGGTTACTATTGGCAGACCTGCCCCGGAAGCCACTCCCACCATGCCAGCCCCGGAAGCCACTCCCACCAGAGACACATAGAAGAACACCCATAGGCCATCTTTATGAGACCATGTAGCTCTCAAGACCTCATGGCCTCTTAGTGTCCACAGAGCCAACAGGTCTCATCTGCTTCCAGTGAAACCTTCCTCATTTTGCCTGAAGTTTGTTATCAGGGTTAATATCAGTTCCGCAGGAAAGCAAATCAGGCTCTCACTAGAGGTCCCTGCCTCCCTGTCCCCCTAGCTAGGGCCCCCACCCACCATTGCAAAAGTTCCAGGATGTTCTCCCGGCACCCGTCCGCTCCTAACTCAGCAGTTTTGAAGTCTCAGCACAAGCAGCCATCTCCAAAACTCGAGCCACCTCTCCATGTGTCCCACTCCGCTAGCAGAGGTCCAATGTGGACCTGGTCCCTGCCTGCATGTGAGCACCGGGCCTCTCTGCCTGCTGGAGCTCTGACACCAAAGCTAGCCCTGCGGAACTGAAATCCCGTCGCGCCACTTCCTAGCTGTGTGGCCTTGGGAAGAAGTCTAATAAACCTTTCTGTGCTTCCTCACCAGGAAAATGTCTCAACAGCAGCCTTTGCCACTGGCTGCTGTGCAGGGACCGGCTTACACCTGTGAGCCCCACTCCCTGTCCAGCCAGGCATCCGTCTTCTGGGTACCCATTTGCATCTTCAGACAGCAGCGAGAATGCCATGGGTCCCCTGCACTGGGACGCTGACGGGATTGGGGAAAGGGCACCCAGGTCCATCAGAGATGCTAGGCTCATTACAAATGTCAACTCACTTCTAGGAGGTTAAATCCTAGGCACCGTCCTGGGTGAGATGCATGCAAGGCTCACACCTGGCCCCTGTGTTGGGAGCACAGCAGAGGTGCCTCAGCAGGCTGAGGGAGTACATGCCCCATGACGCTAGCGACCCTGTGCTGCCCCTCCTCAGGAGAGCTCCACTAACTATCCTCATCCGGGCGGACTCTCTTCCCAGCAGCCTCCAGGGTTCCATATACCCACCATGCTTCTCTCTCTCTCACCCAGATCTACCCACAGCAGCTCTCACCCTGAGCCAGCCTTGGGCACATACCTCCACTCTCCACCCAGACTGCGCAGCTACACCCCACTCATCGGGTCCCAGTCTGGATAGAAGTATCGGGCAGCTCCTGGCAGAACTCACTCAGTGCTGAGGGCCTGGCAACGCCGGGCACAGTCATTGTCCTCCTAGAACTCAACTGTCCTAACCTACAGCTGCACAGACGGTCCAGGCCTGCTGCAGGAGGCTGCTGAGGCCCCCAGGCTGCCACGGCCAAGGCCAGCCCTGCACAGGGCTCTTACCTGTTGTAGGCGCTGATGAACAGGTGTAGGTTGCTGGGGTTCATATCGTTGAGAATGTGCTGGCGGTACGTGTGAACCACCTCCACGTTGTTGTGCATCTCCTCCTGCGGTGACAGAGGGAAGAGTGGGCGAGGCTTGTCACCACTCACGCCACAGAGATAGGGAGGGAGAAGACGGCCGGGACCCAGAAGGCCTCGATCTGGGGCACGCCTGTGGTGCCCGGCGCCGGCTGCTGAGTGACACCAGGGAGGCCTATCTTTCCCCCCGGGAGCCTCAGCTACACTGGGGACTCCTGCTTCACGGCAGACCTCAGAGCAAGCTGACCCTGTCACTTAGAACACCAGAAGGGCCCATTTGTCAGCAAGGATGCTAAGCCACGGCAAAGTATCCTGGGGGACAGTGGTCTGCGGGACCTGGTTAAAATAACAGTGCAACCTGGGGGCCTCAGCCAGCCCCAAGGGACTTGAGGACGGTCTGCAATGTGTGATGATGCCCTCAGGTTGCCCTAAGCTGTTTCCCAGCCCAGGGTGGCCCCCCAAAAAAGCAAAGCGGGGTGTCTTCTGCTGCCCTGAACGTTGGGACGGCATCACGTTGTCTCTCATTCATGAGCTCGGCAGCAGACAACGCTCCATCCAGTGAGCGGTGTGCATCAACGAGTCTGGGCAACCAAGGGGTTTTTCCAGACGTTGAACTTGTGTGTGAGCCGAAAGCACATCCTCTCTTGGGGCTGCTGGCTCTGACTGAGGCCAGATCTGTGACACCAGGCAGAGGCAGGGCCCAGGCCCGCCACCAGTACACTGCAAGGATGCATGCTCAGCCTTCAGCCCATGGAAGAACCAGGCAAGGGTAAAGGCTGTAGGCAAACTCGCAAGTTCAAATACCAGTCACGCTTCTCCTGGCTTGGGAGACCTTACTCTGGTCAGAGTTTTTTCCCCTCAAAATGGACTGAATGTGTGGTCACAGGGCTCCTGTGATGATTCTACGGTATGTATGTGGCCTGAGCTGATTCTTTGAGCTAATACTGGGGATGGAGCACCACACAGACTTGGAGCTGATCCCACAGATGTGTACACTGAAGCCATCACTCGTAACAACCCCAAACTATTACAGATGAAGGCCCATCCCAGGCCAACAGAAAAGCTGCGGTATGTCCACTGAGTAAAACATTACGCAGTACCAAATGGATGACGTCGTCCAAAAGTTTGTAAGCAGATTCCAAAAAAATTCTAAAATCATCTTGCTAAGGGTGAGAGGCCACAGCAAAGAGAGCAGTACGGGATTCGCGGACAGACATCCAGGATGACAGAAAGCAGAGCAGTAGGTGCCGGGGAGGCGTGAAAAGAGGTTCCAGAACATGTGTGTGTGTGTGAAGGACATTTCCACTGCCTTAGCGGTTCTGAGGGCTGACGTTTTTGTTCAAATACATACCACTCATTGAGCTTCAACTAAAGGCTTAGCAAGAAGCCTCACCCCTGCTGAGGAGCTACTGGCTGTTGGCTTCAAGGATGGTGTCCCTACGTAGGCTGCCCATGCCTATACTCTTGCTTATATCAGCAGCACCAGCCGGATTCAGTAACTAAACACACACACACACACACACACACACACACACACACACACACACACACACACACACACACACACACACACACACACACGGTCGGGAGGGAGACCTGGGAAGAGCTGGAGGGGAAGACATTGTACACATGTATGAAATTCTGAAAGGGAGGGGGTAGGAAAACAGTATGAATGGCTTGCTGGCTGTGAGTCAGTGTTTCACAATAATTCACAGACCTCAGTCTGGGTCACCCCTTGATCGTATCATGTGGCCCTGAGTGCGGGGACAGCAGGAAACACACACCACTCACCTTGCCGAAGAGGTGGGACACGACCATGTCTGGTAGGGCTTGGGTCCATCCGGAAATCTGTGGAGGGCAAGCAGAGGAGAGTTGGCAACTAGGACTCAGCAGCAGAGAAAGAAGACAGCCTGGGGCCCTGGGGGCAGAGTGACACCTGGTTCCCGGAGCCTCTCCCAGGTCTCCGGGACAGCCTGGCCAGAGCTTCACTCTGGGATATGTGCCAAAGGCCAATGGAGTGAAGGCTCTCCTGAACTATTGGGAGATGAGCGGGCACCTTTGAAAGGTTGGGACCCACAGCAGACCTCAGGGACATCGGGGTAATTTCTTTTGTTTTTGCCCCAGCCACAAGGCGGCTAGACTACTGCCGGGGCACACTGTCTCGTCACAGGGACCAAGTCCTCCAAACCGGTGAGCCCCCGCTTCCTCAGCGGAAGTCGGTTATCTCAGACACCGAGCATAGCACACATCTGCTTGTGTGGCGGACGGGCTCCTGAACCTACAGGGCAGGCAGGCCTGGCTTCCCATCTAGTTCCTTCCTCTTTGAGCCCACATGGAGGAGACAGACAGCATGTGTGGTGGAGTCACAATCCAGCTAGGCCAAGTTTTCCCTGCTCCCGAGGCCCACCACCTCCTCAGCACAGGCCCCATCACCCAAAGCAGTGAGGGCCTTATCCGCAGCGCGGGGCCCCACTTGACCCTGACTACCCCTCCCCCACCACCCCCTAGCTTCTCTCCTCCAGCCAAGTTCCTGGTCTGTGAATTCCTTCAAGTCTCTGAATTCACTAATGACTACCCACACCACCCCCAGAAGGACTGGATACAGCAGGATCTGAAAGCATGTTAGTACGCAGCTGGTGGTCAATAAATGTTCAGATCGTGACATAAAATCCAAAGCACTAGTTATGCAGCAGGAGCTGTATAAATGCAGAGTAGTACGCAGCTGGTGCTCAATAAATGCTCAGATTGTGACATAAAATCCGTAGTTATACACCAGGAGCTGTATAAACCCTATACATGTACACTGCTCTCCAGATAAGTTAGACACCATAGGGGTAGCACGCTTGGGTAGAGATGGGTAAGAAAGATGAGCATTTGACCTGGGGTCCTGAACTGGCCTGATGGCTACCTGCAGCTGAGGAGCACTGGGCTGCTGGCTGGCGGCCCTGGACCTCAAATCTCTTGGCTGTAACTGGAGGTGTTAAAAACCATGTCATCAGGACATAGCAAGGCTCCCACGGTAAGGATCTAATAAGGCATCCAGGCATGGCTGGCTCTGACACTCGGGCCGGGCACACCATAGGCCCTAGATACGCAGGCAGTCCTTCAAGGCCAGATGGCCAGCCATGGGAATTCATTAAGACCACAGCATCTCAGCCAGAGGCCAGCCCTCCTTGATTGGCTTGGAACAGGTGAGCACCAGCCAAGTCGGCCCAAATGGAATGCCCCTTTCTCAACTGGAAAATAAAATAAAAACCAGGGAGGATGCTTTGCTCCTCTGACCGCCCTACAGGCAGGGCCAGGACTCTTGATGCTTTTGGAAGAACCATAGCACCTAGCAGACAGGGAGGGGGGTGGGTGTGGCTCATGCCCTCTTCCTCAACAGCTGTCCAAACTAACAAAAACCCCCATTCCAATGAGAGACCAATCGCTCCAGCCCGAACGGCTTTGTCGGAAGTTTCTCCTTACCCTTGGCAATCCCTGGGGACTTTATAGAAAAAAGAAAAGCAACCATCACTTAAAAAAAAAAAACCAACAGGATCAACAGGGACTCTTGGGACAGCAGCCAGGGTGGAGTGACTTTTGGTTGCTAGTCAAAACACGGTCCAAGAAGGTTGCTCTCTTGGGCAGCAGGGAAAGTGGAGCCAAGAAGACACCCCCGGGAGGAGGCTGGAACCCCGCCCGCCCGCCCGCCCGCCCAGCCTACCTTGGAGGCGGCCCAGTCCATCCATCCTTCTGCACACGGATTCACATTCATAAGCACGAGGCCTTCCACCATCTCAGGATTGTTGAGCTGTAATCAGAGACACAGCGTGAGCTATAACCAAGGAATTAAAAAACACACACAGAGGCCTTCAAGCCAACAGCAGTGGAAGCTTGGAGCCCAGTCAGAAGTAGGTTGGGTCCTCCCAAGAGAAGCCACCGAAGAAAATGCGTTCACACTTCGGGGACCTGCAAATCATGTCCCCAGTCTCAGCTTTCCCGGATGCCCAGGGGTGCCCCAGTCACGCCACAGCAAAGTGAGAAGGACCCAGAAATGCCCTGTGGCTCTGCTGCCTGCAATGCCTGTGTATTTAGGACTCTGAGACCATCCCATATCTACTTGAAGCAGATACCCAAGCTGGCTTGCCTGAGCACCATCAAGGCTCTGCACTCAGCAGGCATCAAAACACCCCCTGAGTTGAGGGACGTGGGCCACTTTAAGGTCACTGGCAAAGGCAAGAAGGACCCCCACGGTGCTAGCAGTGGGCACTGTCACATTCGTATGTGTCTCGTGATCCCGTCAAGATCCCAGAGGGCCTGGATCACAAAACTCTGCAGGCAAAACACTGCAGGATCTGAGGATGCTGAGGGGGAAGCCATCCCCATTGCCTACACAGGGAACAAGGCCTGTGACCAAAGCCCTGTCCACTGTGGCATTTCAGCTGTTAGTATGAATGTACATGCACAGGGACCTATGGGGCACATATCACAAGGGTCTCACACACACACACACACACACACACACACACGCACGCACGCACGCACGCACGCCAGAGACCTCTCCAGAGTCTCATCTAACTCCACCCCATCCTCAGGCTGAGGTTACAGGTGCCTGCAGCCATGCCTTTCTTCAGCATGGGTTCTGGGGATTCGAACTCCAGTCCTCAAGTCTCTGTGCCTGCAAAGCAACACTCTTTTTCCCAAGTAGTTTTTGCGAACTGTAGAAGAACTTACTGCAAAGCGGGTCAGGATGTAGGCGCCGGCTCCTGTCCCCATGCCAATGACACTCTTGAGCCTGGAAACCAAACACTCAGGTAGCCGAAGGGAGACGTGACAGAGCTCCTGCCTGCCCCAGTAAATCCCCTTCGCTTACTCCTGAGAGCTCCACCCCTTAGATAGCTCTGAGGATGCCGGCAAGCTTGCCCGTGCCCTGAGAGGCAGGCTGCTCTGATATGCCCTCCAAGTCCAGAGCTGTGACCTTGGGAACCTCATCCCTCCTTTTCTCCTTGCTGCAGCCAGCCAAGGCTCTGAAGATGCTTAGCATCTACAAGAAGGCTCATTAAGAAGTTGCCTCACCCTACTCCCAAGCCTTAATCTGGTCTCCAAAACTTGCAACGAGAACAAACTGGTCCAGAACCATGGGGTTTAACCCTAGGAGAGGCTGCAGCGAGAAAGGAAGGGTAGCCTGCAAGGCAGAGTGAAGAGTCTGGAGAGAGAAGCCAAGCTTCCAGAGAACACTATTCCAGGAATGTGCCAGGGGACCAGCCAGCAAGGACAGAGAGGGCACTGAGGCCACTCAAGAAGCAAGGCTGCCGTCACGAGCTGGCATTCACAGTGGGTCCAAGCTGCTGCAAGTCCCCTTCCAGACTCATCTGAGGTCTCCGACCTGCATCTTAGTGGTCAGGCCAGGGACGAGAAGGGGGCCGGCAGCTGCCCTTAACATCCTTAGAAGTGAGGGCCCCTCGCTCTTACCCAAACTGCTGGAGGACTCCAGGGAGCATCTCAGCCAGCTGGTCCATGGAGGGGTAAATGTACCTGTGGGAGGCGTGGGGGTGCAGATCTTGAGAAATCAGACGCTTCGAAGAAACAAGTCATCCCTGCCAGGACATTCTGAAAGCCCAACACGGGCTGGCCCCTCCACGGAGCAACACTGGTGTGACATCCACACCCCTCGGCATCCGCTGTGTGAGGACATCCCACCCTAACCCCTAACCCTACAACTTCCTCTGCCCTGAGTCTTTTGCAGGTCAGTAGAGGGCAGCAGATCTCATGACAGATGGCTGGGAGCCACCATGTGGTTGCTGGGAATTGAACTCAGGACCTCTGGATGAGCAGTCAGTGCTCTTCACCTCTGAGCCATCTCTCCAGCCCTGCCTTGAGTCTTATCAGCTACGTGGAAGCCACTGGCCATCTGTCTAGACTCAGAAGGTAGCTAGCAAGCAGGAAGATCTGTCCTATCTCTGGTGATGCAGATGAAACACAGATCACATGGCATTTCACAGCTGTGGGTGGCCTCAGGAAGAAGCATCTAGAACGCGTGTGAAGGAGCGGAACCCATGTAGCAGTTCGTGGGCTGGGCGCACAGGTCAGGTTCCCTGTGAGGAACGGAGCCCATGGGAACCCAGCAGTACAGGGACAGGTGAGTCAACAGAAAAGAGTGTAAAAGGCACCGGCGGGATGGGAGCAAAGGGATCCAAGTGATCAAGGAGGGTCTCCAGGAGGCGGTGATGCTGAGGCAGTGCCAGAGCCCAAAGGGGAGACGGATCCTTGGCAGGGAGGACCCTGGAAGATGGTGTGACTTCTCTGCACTGGAGACAGCTTTGGGACAAAGGAGGGGCAAACACATGGGACTGCTTTGGGGGTGGCCACGCCTCAGCTTGGAGCTGGAGTCTCCCAAGTACAAGACGGAAAAGCCACCTAGCTATGAGGGATTCCGTTTCCTGTCAGCTTCCTGGGACCGGAGAAGAGTGGCAGATTCCTAAGCACGAAGTATCCTCCAGAAAGGAGGATACAGCCATTGATCTCCAATCCTGCTTTGAAGGCTCCAAGACAAGGGTGTCACCTAGCCCCGACTCCAGAGGACAGACAGGAGAAGCCACATCCCGTCCCAGCAGTGCGCTACACGGGAGCCACCTGGTAAACTTAGGGGGCACACGCACATCTAATCTGCATTTTTCTCTGGGGGAAGCAGGTCTAGGAACGTCATGAGACTTTACTTGGGGGTAAGTCTCCTCATAACCTACCCCCCATCTCTCAGACAGTAGTTGTCCAGGCTGACTTAGTGGGGATGCCCTGATTTTGTCAGCTGGTTAAGAGTTAACTTTACCCCATCATTGAACAAGCTCTTTAGACCTGGGCTATGTTATGTATGCTATGCTATGCTATGCTATGCTATGCTATTCTATGCTGTGTGTGTTATATGTGTTATGTTATATACACATGTAGCCATAAAAAATTGTTGAAATAAAATATACTGCCTTGGGCTTTCTTTCCTTCCTTTCTTTTTCTTTCTTTCCTGACTTCTTTTTTTAAAAACTTTTTGGAGATGGTTTTGCAACGAGCCCAAGCTGACCTCAGCTTTCCTCCCGCCTCAGCTTTCCAAGGGCTGAGATACCAGGTAATGCTTCCTGACGCCCAGCTTAGAAATAGGAAATCTGGTATTTTACCATGGCTAAGTTTCATTTTACCTTGACACTTCCCACACCACCTCCACCCCATCTGCTCCCGGGGTGAGGTCTCCGCTCTTACCCCGCTGGGAAGGATGGGGCACCATCCTGTTGGCCAGGGGCATCCACATGGCAGACGGCAAAATGATGTGTGATCTCCTGCATGTCCTCAGAGTTGAAGAGCGGGTTGTAGCAGGTCTTGTCTGCCGGACACGAGAAAGAAGTGAGGAGAGAGGGCTGGCCGCAATAAACCACACTCATTCATTCCACCACTTAGGAGCAGCAGAAGTGTGCGTCTCTGTGAGTTCGCTCGAGGTAGCCTGGTCTACACAGAGAGTTCTAGACCAGTCATCCTAGACAGTTTCACTCGTGAAATCCTATGTCAAAAGAAAGAGTACAAGTCTGCCCACCCTCCCCCCAGGCCTCCCTCCGGTGACAGAGGCAGGAAGAAGCCAGAGCTAAGATCTGGTACAGGGTGGAATTGGTCCCTAAGCTCCTTGAATGCCCCCTCTTGCATAATCACCACGGGGACAGTACCAGATATACCCACTCCTCCCGGCTTCCAGGCTGTGGGGTCTGGGACACCTTTCAAGACACACATACTTTTCAAACAAGGAGGGTCCACCTGTGTCTTCTGGAATGAGCCTCCCACTTGCTAAGGGCTGAAGCAAAGAGGCTGTCCTTGAACTCCTGATCGTCCTGACTCTCCCCACAAGGGCTAGGATTAGAGAGGGCCGCACTACCACCCACGCCTGGCCTCGTTTTCGGTAGCTCAAGTTGACCTGTAACTTACTATGTAGTCTAGGTTGGTCTCGAACTCACAGAGATGCCCTGGCCTCAGCTTCCCAAATGCTGGGATGACAAGCATAGGCCATCAAGCCTGACTTACTTCCTGTCATCTTAAAAATCCAACGTATCAATATTCACTACAACACTGTGTATAACAGTTAAGTCCAATGAACCCAAATATCCACCCTCCAGTGTGGTGGTTTAAATGAAAACGGCCCCCACAGTATTTGAATACTTAGTCATCAGGGAGTGGTACTGATGATTCGATTAGATTAGATGGACTTGGAGTGTCCCTTTGGAGTAGGTGTGGCCTTGCTGGAAGCAGTGTGTCACTGTGGGTGGGCTTTGAGGTTTCAAAAGCCCATGCCCACTCACTGGTTAAGAGCACTGGCTGCTCTTCCAGAGGACCCTGGTTCAATTCCCAGCACCCACACGGCAGCTCACAAAAGCCCACGCCAGTACAAGTCTTTCTCTCTGCTTGCAGATTAGGGAGTAACTCTCAGCTACTTCTCCAGCACTGTACAACTGCCTGTCTCCATGCTCTATGCCATGACCAAAATCTGCTTTGATTTCTAAGAGTTTCCTTGGTCATGGTGTCTCTTCACAGCAACAGACCAGTGCCTAAGACAGAAGTTGGTACTGGGAGTGGGGTATTGCTGTGACAGGCCTGGCCATGATGTTTGTTGGAGAAATGTGGATGAACGAGTGTGGCTTCCGGTAGGATCCTATTCACCAACAAGGGAGTGAAGTACTACCAAAGGCTACCACACATATAAATGTTGAAAACATGGACGAAGCCAGGCATGAACCAATCATGAAGGACCACACACTGCAGGGGCGTGCTTATATGAGAGTCTTAGAGACATACAGAAGGAGACAGGGCGTCCTCAGAGGGCTGAGGTCCATGAAAGATCAGGGCAGTGGAGAAAGGGGACAAGGCTTGTTTATAGGGTGACTACAGACTCCTAGGGCTGCTTGTGTTGCTGACTATGCACATCTCTGTGGTGACATCGAAGACTGTTCCACGCACTAATTTTTAAGTCATGTAACAGGTTGTTAGGTGGCGTAGCACTTGCTTCCTGTCCCCAGAGCACCCAATGCTAGTAACACTGGACCATACGCAGTGTGATTCATGTTTACCCAGATGGAGGCAGGAATCCCTTCTGGAATAGCTCCAAGTCACAAAAAAGCCAGAAGAGCGGCTGACTCCCGCTAGCCACGCCTAGCTGGCATTGTCCCTCCCCCAAGTGACCTGGCTCTCCGAACTCACGGTTCATGCCGATGTCGTGGTATGTGAGGATGACCGGACGGTTGCCCTTGGGGGTCCCACACAGCGTGACATGCAGGGAGCCGTGTAGGGTTTCAATGTCCTGCTCCTGCGGAGAGATCACAGACGGAGCCCCCGTCACCTGGGATTCACAGTGACAGTGTGGCCGAATCACTGGACTGTGGACACCTGCCGTGTTCCCAGCTGTGCTCTGAGGATGCCCCAAGTACACACCTCCTTTGGCCCCCGGGGCTCTGTGCTGGTGACAGCGGATGTTTGAGGCCAAAAAGAGGGAGGAGAGGGGAGGGGAGAGGAGGGGAGGGGAGGGAGGGGAGGGGAGGGAAGGGAAGAGGAGGGAGGGGAGGGGAGGGGAGAGAAGGGGAGGGGAGGGGAGGGCAGGAAGGCAGAGCAAAGCTGTACCGGGAGGCAGAAGACAGGTTGTGCACTATGGTCCAGGGACAAAGTGGCCCCAGCCACACTCCCTGAAAAGGACTTTGTTTTCTGCATCTGGCATGAGCTTCCTGATTCCCTGCACCTGTGCCTCACCTAACCTATGGGTAATAAATATTTGCTTATTTGCGGCTTCCTGGAAGTCACTCCCCGTTTCAAAGGACACCCCTGTTTCCTGTGGGAATATACAATGTGGTATTTTGAGTAAGAATGGCCCGCATGGGCTCATATATTTGAAAGCTTAAGCAGCAGGGAATGGAAACCTTTGATAGAATTAGAATTAGGAAATTAGGAGGCATGGCCTTGTTGGGAAAAAGCGTGTCACTGAAGGCAGGCTTTGAAAACAAAAGCCCACACCTGGCCCAGTGTTAACCTTTCTTTCTTTGGTCCCCGCCCTGACCCCTTGGCCTATGGGTCAGCCACTGTGGGCTGCCGAGCTCCCTGCCATTGATGATAATGAATTACACCTCTGAAAGTGTAAGCCAGCCAATTACATGCTTGAGTTTTGTTTTGTTTTTTAATGGAGGTTGCCTTGGTGTCTCTTCTCAGCAAAAGAGCAGCAACTAACACACACACACACACACACACACACACACACACGCACACACGCACGCACGCACGCACGCACGCACGAACGCACGCACGCACGCACGAACGCACGCACGCACGCACGCACGCACGCACGCACGCACCCATGCACGCACGCACCCACACACGCACGCACACACGCACGCACACACGCACGCACACACGCACGCACACACGCACGCACACACGCACGCACACACGCACGCACACATACTGCACCCCTTGGCTCCAGTATCTGTTGGTGTTCACCTCTCCTGTTTCACAGGTTGAGGTCAATTCCCACATTGCACCTCAAAAGTCACTCAAGAGCAGGTGATACCAAGCAGAGCTAACCTCACTGCTGTGAAAGTGGATCAGGCTTGACCTGGCAAAGCCTAACTAGCAGCCATCATATTACCACAAGGCAAGGGTTCACCTGAACGAAACCATCAGCCCGGGGATGGTAAAGGGAAGCAGAAAGAAGGTAGAAGTCTCAAAGGCATCCTCCTGGGACTGTCAGTGTCGTGGGCTAACAACCTTCCTTTCTGGGTTGACCAGAGAACCTGCAATGATCCACCTGACTCCCTCTCTCTCATGCATCACTGAGAGTCCTCCCCATGCACCCTCATGAGAGTGAGGAACATGCCCATCTTTCTTCTGCCCCCCAAAAGGCAGGCTCCATCTTAGTCCCAAGCCCTCGTCTCCCTGTGCGCTGGTTTGCCCTGCCTTTGTCATCTGAACCTCCCGTGTAGATGGTTGTGACCCTGCCTTTGCCCCACGCTATCTGTCCGCTTTGTTGTCAGTCAAGGCTTCTAAGGACCCAAGACCCATCTCCGGGGAGCGAAACTCCTCATCTGAGAGCACCAGCCTCCTCCTCTGATGTGGTTGGCTGCCCTCCTCCAGGTCAGCTGGGGACACTGAGGCCTTCCTTGTAAGCCGTACCCTCTCCAGATCATTTCTTGCAAGGGGTGCTGTGTGACGCCTGCATCCACACCTGGTGGTCAGAGGCAGGCAGGTGACACAGGGGGAGGTGCCCCAGCCAACCAGCCCTGTTTCCCTGAGTCATGCACGCCATACACTCACACACGTTGGAAACATCGGAGCCCACTTGCATCTCAGAAGGTCACGATGCATCAGCTTGCAACAAATGTGAGATTAAATAAGTAGGACACAGAAAAACCCCTGGCGCCACCAGCCTTCTCCCAGAATCTAGCACCCATACGAGTCTCTTGAGGCGGGAGGCAAGAGTGGTACCCCACGGTCTAATGGGGAAGACACCCACTCAGGAGCTGTGGTCTGGGAAGTTGAACTCTAACCTGTCTTGGGAGCAGTCTCCTTTGGGTGACCAGAATAAGGCTGTGAAGCCCATGGGGACAGGGATTCCCTGATTGGAGGACTATTGTAGCACAGACATCCGTGTCTACACAACAGAGCACGTGGGTGTACTGGTACAGCAGTGCTCATGCCTGTACTAAAACAGCAGCCCACATGTTTGCAGGGGTGGAGCAATGCATCCGGGTGAGCCAGTATGACACTGCTCACAGAGGCAGCGCACAGGCGTACTGCGTTTGCCGTGCTCGCGGGTGAAGCAGCACACACAAGCTCATACTATTACAACACTGTGCCTGGGTATGGATGTAGTCGTTTTAAGCAGAGCAGTCCTGATGCACAGTGCGCAGGGATGTCTGTGAACAGCAGTGCACATGGGTGAATTAGCAAAGGCGTGTGCATGGATTCACTGGTACAAAACAGAGAGAATGAGCCCTCATTGCAGAGTCCCACCTCCAGGGAATGGTGTCTGAGTGCTGTTTTCTAGCAAAGGCGTGTGCATGGGTTCACTGGTACGAAACAGAGAGAATGAACCCTCATTGCAGAGTCCCACCTCCAGGGAATGGTGTCTGAGTGCTGTTTTCTAGCAAAGGCGTGCATGGGTTCACTGGTATGAAACAGAGAATGAACCCTCATTGCAGAGTCCCACCTCCAGGGAATGGTGCCTGAGTGCTGTTTTCTCTTTTGGCCGCTTGCACACACTGGAGATGGAACCCGGGGCCTCACACCCACCAGGCAAGTGCTCTGTGGCTGCATGACGCTCCCAGTAGCCAGTGTGCCACCAAGGCCTCACTCTAGGTCCATACACATGTATAGCCCCTCCCTTGAAGAGGGTAAGATGGGCAGAAGGAGACTTTGAAGACAGCCTGGGCTACACATTGTCTCAAACACACATGAGCACACACTCAAGACTTGGCTCTGTCCCCACCAAGGCAGAGACACAGGGCGTCCTAACCCTGAAGACTTCCGGTGCACGCATGCCCAGAGCCCCCCACCCCCACCCCATTCTGTGGAATAGGAATCTGAACCTGTGGCAGTGTCTGTGAGGATGTGAGGAGACCGCAAGGCGTGGGCAGGCCTTGGCACAGGCATAGGCAGGCACAGGCAGGCACAAGCACCAGGAGGCACAGGCACCAGGAGGCACAGTTGGGCACAGGTAGGCACACAGGCACAGGCAGGACCCCTAACTCCAGCACAGTAGTCTCCTGAGCCATATGCCTTATTGTTCCCCCAAACAAATCCCCAGCCCCCACCTCCCCACCCCACCCCCGGGAACACAAAAGCCCAGTCCTGCCTCCCTCCCTCCCTCCCTGCCCCCTCCCCTTCAGGCTCAGCACTGCTCTCCTACCCAGATCAAGCTCTGGAAAAACCCATAGGTCGGGAGCAACAGTTCAGCCCCTTTGGACGTGGCTCATCTGCTGACCCTGAAGCCACCACAGAAACAATGGTCCATTGTGGGGCCACATTCTTTATTGTCTTTGGGGCTAGCCCACATGGTTCCTTCTAAAAATAGCCCAAGCCAGCCTCTCTGTGGATACCACCCTTCAAATCCTTGTCCCATTTGACAAACCTTCAGGCCCTTGCCTCTCAGAAGAGGGAGCACGTCCCCAACCCAAGATCCCCAGCAGCAGGAGTTGGATCACAGCCAGGTAGAGGGTAGCATCTGTATATTACCACCACTGAGACCAGCCTTAAAGCGGTGGAGATGCATATCTGACTTTGGCTCACCCCTTTAGAATCCTTACAAGTTATATTAATTCAAAGGGGTCACCTCTCCACCCAAGAAAGAAATGGTACCCTGCTGTGGCTTCCTCTTCTACAGGGACCCTTTCCTGTGCACAGTAGGGCTCAGGACTGCAGAGACATCAGAACTGTGAGTTGCTTTAGCTGTCTCTGTGTCCGACAGCAGGCAATCCCCTGTGGTGGGAGTCATCCGGGACACTTTTGGCTGGGATGCTGTGGGAACCTGTCTCTCGCTCCTCTACCTCTAGGGCCTTACACTCAAGGCTACAGCAAGACAGAGGCAGAGACCCAGCTCAGTGGTCACACAGCCAGGAAGACATGCGACAAACCCCATCATTCACTCGCTCCGAAAAGTCGAGAAACTATTTTTCTTAGGGGTGAGGGGTTGGCATAGGAAGATGTCAGGAGGGACCATTTGAGATCACTCCATCTTACCACAGGCCCAGCCTCCGGCTTCTTCCTATGTTCGACTCAGCCACCTAATGACTACCATCCTGCATAGATGAGGGAACCGAGAGGTCACACCGGAAGTCATACAGCTAGGATGGTGGTGCAATGGATTTAGACAGCCCAGGTCCACAGCCTGGCCTCTGAAGGTCCACTCTCTGCTTTGTGCAGATGAAGGAGTTTAGCACAGCAGTAAGCAACGCAATGGGCCCCGTGACTCCCTGGGGACCACCTACAAGCTGGGCCCCTGTTTCTCTTCCCCGCAGCATGAACCCGTGTGTGGTTACCCTGGCACGTGGAACTGAGAATAACCAACACCTGTTCCTGTCATTCTGCTGAAGTGTGCACCTGTCCTCACTGCAGGACACACACCTGTCCACACTGCAGGAAACATACACCTGTCCTCACCGCAGGACACATACACCTGTTCACACTGCCGGACACACACACCTGTCCTCACTGCAGGACACACACCTGTCCTCACTGCAGGACACACACCTATCCACACTGCAGGAAACATACACCTGTCCTCACTGCAGGACACACACACCTGTCCTCACTGCAGGACACACACACCTGTCCTCACTGCAGGGCACACACCTGTCCTCACTGCAGGACACACACACCTGTCCTCACTGCAGGACACACACCTGTCCTCACTGCAGGACACACACACCTGTCCTCACTGCAGGACACACACCTGTCCTCACTGCAGGACACACACACCTGTCCTCACTGCAGGACACACACACCTGTCCTCACTGCAGGACACACACCTGTCCTCACTGCAGGACACACACCTGTCCTCACTGCAAGACACACATCTGTCCACACTGCAGGACACACACTCCTGTCCTCACTGCAGGACACACACACCTGTCCTCACTGCAGAACATACAGCCTCACTGCAGGACATGCACCTTCATGGGCAGGGCATCAGACACAGAAGGGTCTCAACATAAGCCCCACCTACCTAGAGAGGCCCTTCCCATTACACCATGCCCACAACACATATACACACACACCACACACACACACACACACACACACACACACACACACACACACACACATTCTCCCTGCTGTGCTATCATCATGGATACTCATCCATAGCTGCCTACTCAGACCAGACTGGTGACTTCCAGAGAGAAGTCCTATCCCTGAGACAGAGAGGGTCCAGCTCAGACTGCACACTTAAAGAGTTCAATGGCCCATACAGCCAGCAAAGACACATACTCTTGACCCCAGTGTACACTCTTGCAAGCAGGGAATGGCACTTGGGGACACCTCCAAAAAAACATCCCTCTGGCTGCCACACCTGATCCGAGTGTGAGCACTGCAGCAGACTCTTGAGCCCTGAGATGGAGAGTGTCTGACCTACGTGAGAATAATCCTGTACCCACTCAAATGCCCAGCAAATCTCTCCTTTTTCTTATCTCTTCTGAGTCCTAGGATGGTCAGGAAACACTGCTCTGGCAGACAAAACGCCAGCAGAACTCTCTGGGGTCTCCTGGAGACTCTCGAAGCTAACAGAATGACACAGGAACTCTTTTACATTCTTAACTGGGGCGCTCACAGGACGCTCAGTGATTCAGCAGCTCGTGCTACAAACATGACGTTGGAGCAGGAAGACGGAAGGACCCTGGGGCTGAGTGATACATGTCTCCTGCTAGTTACACATAGAGCAACCATGGTTGTCTGGGGAACTGAGATGTGGGAGATACCAATCCTAGTATCAGCGTGTCTATTCTGTGCCATGTTATAAGTCATCAGCCAAATCTGAGAATCCCTGCCCTTAACCGAAAGCCCGGGGTTGCTCTGGTTTCATTTCTGCTGTGACAAATACCAAACGCAGTTTACTAAGGAAAGGGTGTATTTCAGTTTACAATTCCACGTCACTGTCTTTCATTGAGGAAGTCAAGGCAGAAACCTGAAGGGAGGCCTTTTTACTGTTCCACACAATGCTACCTCCAAGGAACTTAGGCCATGACCAAAGGCCTATGGTGGGCGAGCTTTCTTATATACCTGCTTAGGGAATGATGCCACCCACGACGTAATGGAGTTTCCAACATCAGTCATCAATCCAGACAATCCCCCACAGACATACTCATAGGGTAGTAAGAACCAGGCAATGAGATTCTCTTCCCAGATAATTCTAGTTAAAGCTAACAAGAACAGGGGTAAGGGCAAGCCTGCCTCTCCTCAGACTGTCACCAAAACTAAGACCCCGAAAGTGCCTTTCACGTTGCAGCCTCTCTCCATGTCGGTTGTTATGGCAACTGCAAGAGGGGTGATTACTGTGGAGGCAGAACGGCTGGATAATCTAGGGCTCTAGACACCAGCTGCCGCAGTCGCCATAATCTCACTCTTCCCCCAAGGACCTGGGCAGACACAAGAGGATGGCACTCTCCCAGATTCTGAGGCGGTAGTGGTGTGGGCCGCCCTTCCCCAAGGCCAGTGGAGACACTGGGGAGACGAGACTACAAGGACTCAAGGCTCCACCACACCCTTCCGCGTCACCATCCCACGAGCACAGGAAGAGAAGCTACAGGTCACCGCTGTGTTGGCTTTGGTTCAGCCCAGGTCACAGTGAAAAGCCAGAGTCTCCAAGGAAGGTAGACAGGGAAAGACTGTTCCTGGGACAGGAAAAATCGCTACCCACAGTACAGTGGGGGAAGCACCATGGTCCGTGCATAGCATCAAGGTACATGGATGGGAGGCTGGCCACGCCCTTCGCGGTAGTGACCCCAGCCTCCAGGCTTCACAGATTAGAACTAAGCCGTGGCGAAGAAGAAGGTGAGTAAGACAGAGGCCTTCTGTCCACGGCACTCCAGTTACCTGACGAAGGTCTTCCGGCTTTAGCCTGACAGAGCCTGGCCTGGGGCAGACAGCTCTACGCCCCAGCCTAGACAGCTTCCCTTTACTGGTCCAGGGGGCTGTTGCTAGGAAACCCCAGAGCAGGCAGCTGGCACGTCCCATCCATCCAGATGTGCATCTATCTCTGCCATCTGCCAAAGGGGTTTCTGAGTCTCAGAAGCTTTGCTGGGAATTGAGAGCAGGAAAGGGAAAAGGACAGGAAATGGGAGACTTAGGACTCTTCTGTCCCAAGAGTCCTCTAGTCCAGGGGGATGACAACAAGAAACAAAGTGTAGAGAGAAAGAACTTAGTCCAAGATGACTGCTTGTTGGAGCTTCCTATGACCTAATGGGCTTGCAGCAGAAGAGCAAAGGCACAACCTCCAGTGTGGCTTGCTCCAGTGACACAAGGAGCTGCAGGAAGGAGGAAGTGAACACAGGAGTCCCCGAGGCCAGACGCGCTGTCTGGCCCTCCACCCTCCAGCAGGCCCTAAAGGGAACAGCTGCTCATTTTCCAGAGTGCGCTGGGTGCCCTAACACATTCCCATGGAAACCAAATCAGATGAGCAAGCACAGGGTCTAGGTAGAAGGCATTAGCCTCTGAGGACCTAACAGCAAGAGCCAGCCAACCAGCCTGAGCCAGCCAACCAGCCTGGAACCAGAAGTGACAGAGCAGGAAGAGTGGACATGAGCACTCCCCAACACACACACACATGCACACACCACACACACCACACACACACACACACACAACTTGCAGAGGAGACTCTGACTCTAGATGTTGGAACTGAGACAGCATCAACACCCATCTTATCATCATGAGACTTTCCCAGAGTTGTATCTTAGATGTTAACACTGAGACAGGAAGAGCATTGCCCTCACCAGGCTGTCATGAGACTCACATGTGGCCATTTGTGGAGAGCACAGAGCAGTTTCCAGAAGCCAACCTAGACTTAAACTTGGGACTATCCTGACAATACACCTGGATCTCTCTGCAAAGATAGGTAACACCGTGTGTGACCAAGTAAGGAAGTGTTGGGAAACCCAATGAGTTAGACAGACACATCTGGAGCACTAGAGCAGGGCCGAACCATCTCAAACTGGCATCTCACAATTTCCATCATCTTGAATTCCAGAATCATAGTCAAAGAAAATAATCTCAGATCCCACACACTCCCACAACCCCAACTCGTGATTTATCAACTACAGGCAGAGGCTGGAACAGCCACGCACTGGGAACTGGGGCTGTGTGTCCAGGAGCCTCCGCAGGAGGGAAGAAGGCTAAGCTGCCGCCCAACAGGAGCCTCCGGGATGCAAACCACAACCTCCAGGTATCCTCACTGTGCCCAAGGTGCAGGCTAGTGGGGCCTCACAATGCCGTGGGCATCACCCTCAAACGGAAGCAAGCGTCCATCTCTGTACAGCCTTCAGATGGTCACTGTCCTCACCTCAGGGCAGCCTCGAGGACCAAGACGAGTGTGTGCGTGTGTGACTAAACCCCACAGGGTCTCCTGCTGGCTGCACAAGTGTGGGCTAGACCACCTCCCTCTGCCTTGGAAAGACACGCCCCCCACTTTACAGTGCTATTGGGGTGTGGAGGGTTACCTCTGCACTGCGAAGGTGCCACCTTTCTTAGTGGACTCCAAGGCTCGCACACAACAGTAGCTTACACCCTATTCCTATTGCCACATACACAGGACAGGTTGTCCTCTGAGGAAAACAGACAGAAGCCGTGGCCTTGGACCCACACTGGGAGTCCCTGGAGCCCGAATCAGACTAGACCCTTAAAGGCATGCCCCATACCTTCTTGTAGCTTATCAGGGCCCATGATGTAACTAGGCCAGCTTCTGACCCTTGTTCTAGTTTTTCCTTTTCCTCCTGGAGTCAAGGCCAGAATCCCCACCTCTGTGTGGAAGGATGAGTGGATCACAGAAGGAGACCTGGAAGATGTTACGGTTGGCTCCTCTGCAGGAATTGGCCGAAGCCGAGATGTGGGGCTGAAAACTGTGGAAGCCTAGGTGAGCGCACCTGCAGACTACCCGGCGTGTGCCTATCCCTCCCTCCGTGGTGTTCAGGATTGGGCATGATGGCACCGGGCACTGGACAGAGCAGGGTTTCTCCACTCTCTACAAAGCTGGAAACACGCCCTGACTGGCCTCCAGCTGGCTCTGAGTGAGCTACATACTCCAACTTTTGGGCAAAAAGGACAGATTTCCTAACACCGTCAAGATTAGCCCATCCCCATCCCGCAGGGTCCCGTGGACCTCTGTAACTTCCCACACACGTGCCAGTTTCCAGGGCCACAGGGCTGTATGTCTGTCTGCCCTCCTGGGGGCTGGTCAGTTCCCGCCTGCCTGGCTGGGACTCGGGCTAGCTTCTTCCGGAGGAGGCTACTAAGTGTGGGAATAGGGCTGAGGCCCCTCCCTTCCCTCTGACACCACATCTAGACAGCAATCCGCTCCAGGCCGATGGAAAGAAGCAAAGGAATAGGTGGACAGGTGGATTAAAAAAAAAAAGAGGACCCGCTCTCTACTTGCCTGAACATCGAACTCTTGTAGGAGGCCAGTGATGGTCTGTGGAGAGACGACAGAGTCATGGTTAGTTCCCTTGGTTAGAGAAGACAAACATTGGTACTCACGGTCCTCTCTTTTGCCTGGATCTAATCCCTATTCAGTGGGCTTTCCTTAAACTTGCCAGGGAAACTGTTTCATCTCAGGTAAACCGGTCCATGTGCTAGATTCTTTTCTGAGGACAGCTGGCCAAAAGATCTGGAGGAAGCAGCAGGGAGCAAACCCGGGTGACGGACACTACAAGTGGCTATGCAGTCAATACACACACCCACTGGCTGTACTCCTGAAACTCCAACGGGACCACGCCGCTTCCGAGTCTGCGTTCTGCATTTAAATCCAGTCTTTTGCTGGGGGAAGAAGAGGATAATGGAAATCTCGAAGCTTTTTCCTCAATTTCAGCACAAACAGCTTTCCGTGACAGGAAGGGCCCGGGAAGGTAGGAAAAGGTCTTGACTCCACTGAAGCCGGGACAGTGAGTGTGGTTCAGGGAGGATCTGGAGTCTCGCTGGCCCTGTCAGCATCAGTTAAGGATTGCTACTAGCTATTTTCTGCCCAGATTTTAGAGACTAAATGCAAACATAGAACGTCAGGCGCCAGCGGAGCCATGAGCCTCTGGGACAGAAGATGGTTCAGCAGAGCCAAATGCCCAAGAGGCCAGGGGAAGAAAGCAGGGTGCAGAGGACCACGGGGGCTGGGAAACTGCAAACCAGCAATAACGATGGACGGACGGACGGACGGCTGCAGGGGCCGTGACTGAGCAATATACAAGGACGTCAAGAGTCACTAAATACAGATGACAGAAACAAAGGGGACCAATGCCTGTGCAGTGCGTGTATGCATGTGTGTGTGTATATGTGTGTGTGTATATGCAGTGCATGCGTGCGTGAGTGCATGTGTGTGTGTATATGTATGTATTCTATACATTTGCTTATATGATATGCTATGCTATGCTCTTGTTCACATGTGTGCATCTTATGTACAAATGTGTTCATAACCGTTAGTGTGCATGCCACATACCTATACATGTGTGTGTGTGTGTGCGCGCGCGCGCGCCCATTATAAGCACATGACGGACTCACCTCCCCTTTTTCCACCAGAGGCTTCACCTCTGCGAGGTCCACGTCCTGTAGCTCCCGGGACATGTCCCTGCTATCTCAGACCTACCAGGGGGAAAAAAGGTCAGGAGGTCAGCACTTGCTGGATGAGAAGACTTTCTTGAAAGAGGCTAATAGCCGAATGGAACACATTTAGAAACGCCGCGCCAGGCCTCCCCGCTGTCCTCCAGCTCCTCCCACCCACAGCCATGCCCGTGCAGTGGGCTACAAGGAAGCCCTCATCCCTGAAGCCTTTCCCAGGCTTCCGAGCGGAACTGGGTAGATTTCTGAAAGCGGAAACAGACTCATCGTCACGGCTACACCGAAGCAGGTGGGTGGAGAACCAAAGGCCGGTGCCCCATCTAACCCTAATTCAATCTCATGCCGACACTTCCTCTAAAAGGAGACCCCTTTACTGATACCAAAGCCAGACATCCTCAGAGGGACAACCAAGAGACCAAAAGTCCCCCTGGGAGTCACCATGTCCAGGTGCTAAAATACACTCCTGGGCAGGACTCCAGGTTGCCTGACCATAGCAGAAGAACAGGACACAGGGACAAACCCAGGCCATGGGTTTGACAGGCACTGAGCCCTCAGTAGGACGCAGAAAGAGGAATCTAACACGAGTGGCACTTCCTGAGCCAGACCCCAAGAGGGCAAGCAGGAGCGGCCACGGGTGACTCCTTGTCTGGCGCTGGGACGCATACGCTCCCACGGGCCAAGAAATCAAGAAATAAAGGCTACAGAAACAGACAGGGAGCTGGGGGTGCTGTCCTAACGGGCTCCTGTGGAGAGAAGACAGCAATGATACCCACAGACCTGGGAGATGAACACGTGTACTTCTAGAGCCACAGTCAAGTTGGAAAGTAGATACCCACAGAGAGCAGCCGCAGATGAGGCTCAAGGGATGCTGGGAAACAGAAGTGTCACGGGTGGTTCGCGGAGGTCTGCGGTGAAGGAGACAAGCCAAGAGACAGGCCCAGGATACGGCCTTCTAACTACCTACAGGCAGAGTACGGGTCAGCACCCCGGCTGCTCAAGGCCCTGTAGATATTGCAGCAAAAGGAGCTAAAGTTTCAAAAAAAATTCCTGAGAACCAGCTGCCCGAGCCCACAGGAATCCTGTGACCCCTCATCTACAGGCCAGGCCTGCAAGCCAAAAACATGGCATGCCGTGGGTGGACGGGTGTGCTGGTCTGGGGCCCCAACGTGACTCTCCCCAGCAGATAACCACCTCACAAGAATGTCTTTATGCAGCCTTTTGGGGTCTGGGATCCAGAACATTTCAAAAACAAAGTCAGTTTTATATCTGCGAACATTCCTGGGCTTCTGCCAGCTCCGTCCTAGGCGGCGGGGCAGGAAAAGCTATGGTCTGAGAGTCTTGCTAATTCAGCATGTTCATAGTCCCGAGACCTTAGCCGTGGGACACCTCGCCTACACAGCCTTGAGAGATCTTCCAAAAGCCCTGGGCTCTGGCAACGCCACCTCCCATGCTGAGAGCGGAGGATTTCACAGTTCACAGGGATCCTGAACATGACTCTGCTCAACACAGGGCTCAGGGTGAAGCAGAGGTCTTTAGCTTTCCCACACGATGGTTCGGACAGCCCTCTTGGGCCCCGCCTGTGAGCCCCACCCATCGGGTAGCGAGTGCCCCTGCCTTGTGTGTCTAGTCTTCGGCCAACAGCGGTTACTTCGATTCCCCTCGGTTGGTCACTAACCCTGCAAGCTTCCTCTGCGGTTACAAATGCATCCATCACACTCTGTCATCTAGCTCAGTTTGGTCAGCCCTCCTCGGCTTCTAGAACGTGATGCCAGGTTCCGCCAGCTCTGTCCTCCTTGAGAAACTACAAGAGATCAAGCGCAGCCTCGGGCTCCCTCACTGAACTGGCTGATTCGCCCACCTCACACCCTTTCTCCTTTCCCCACAGGATGAGAAGGGATGAAAGATGGCAGTCTCCTGACACTTCAAGCACTTGCCTATCTGGCCTTTGGAGCCTTAGAACCCTCTCTTGACAGGCCTCCAACCAGCTATAGGCCTGATGGAAACCCAAGAGTGAAGGACACTTGAGTGTAATCTCCGATAGTGTGCTGTGTCTCCAAGAGGCCCTTCTACGTGCTTCAAGACCCTTTTGATTGTTATGAATGGAGTGCTACTGGGATTCATCTTGGTGGGTTGAGGCCAGGGACACCGCTGAAGATCCTACGGCGCACGGGACAGCCCCCACAGCCAAGATGACCTGCGACTCTAACCATGCAGAGGCTGAGGCATTCTCGTGAAGACTCAGAAACTGGTGTGGAGAGACCACATGTCCCAGCAGACTGCGGGGCATGCTTGGGGACAGAATGCTGTAAGTGTGGAAACACCTGTTCTCTCCAGGTCACTGTTTCTCAGTAACCAAGACTGGGCAGTAACCAGGACTACAGACACCTGGGCTACAACAGGCTACCTCTGTTTCATATATTCATCAACTGCTGGGGCCTACAGCGCTGCCGTTCTATACTCGCTCCCCTGACAGGACCAACGGGGGCCCAGTCCCTAAATGGCTTTGGCAGCCCAGCAAAAAAAAAAAAAAAAATTCCATATGTTTATTTTTCCCCCATAAGCTTCTGTACAACGATCGTCTTTTTAGGACATTCAGTGTAGAAAAACAGATTTAAAAGCCAAAACAGGAAACTTGGATATAGCCAAGGCTACATACAGGTATGGCTAATCTGTGGGTCCTTGACCTCCTTCCCAACCCCACCCACTGTGCGGTGCACCTCCAAAACTGCTCTTAGCCAGCAGCTGAGTGCCATAGGCAGTCTACAAGGTTCATGGTCTTAGTTTCTTCCTAAAGGACATTAGTAAGGACAAAAGCAGCTGCAACATGGAGAATTCGCCAGGTGACGGGTCTGGGGATAAAGCCACTACTGCTCCCAGGACCTCAGTCTCAAGACTTGTATGTGGCCCTCAGGCCCTCTCTACAGCCGAGTGGCACATCTGTCTGTCCCTGTAGGGCCTGACTCTCCAGGATCAGGAAGGAAACTGACCCACCAACATGTTTTAGCACTATGACATTTAGACCCTTGAGCAGCTTACGATGTTCAGATGTATCCCTGGCCCTGGCTAACCAACCCCTGAAGCCGTGACACCTACAAGTGCCTGCTGCACATGTCCCCTGAGTGCAAAAATCCAACCTTTTCTAGGATTGGTTGAGCTTGGTGGTATGAAGTGGGCAGTCAACTAGACACCATTCTCTAATCCAGTATACACTCACAACCACTTATCCCCAAATCTAATGACTTCCGCTCACACGGGCAGCTGTGGGGACTATAGGAGGGAGAATTTCCTCCCAGGGAAAGTCTCCTGCAGAGGGTGGGGCCCCAGGTCATGCCACCAGCTGGCAGCCTGGCTGGCACGGCTGCCTCCTGTCCCACCTGCCTGCTCCAGGAATTCTGGAAAATAAAATAAGGAGTGAAGACCACCTGGGGTTAAATAGCAGTTGCGGAGCAGACTCTAGTGTGGCCACCAGCCTCAAACCCAAGCTGTCTGAAACTGCATCTCCGTGATCATCCATGTGCATAGGGTTCCAGGGACATCGTAAACCCAGCTCGCAGCAAGCAGCTGGGCTGACACTGAACAAAGATACAACAAAGGATCTGCAAACAGCTGCTTAATGAACCAGCGTCTCTTCCTTCCCGAGCTGCTGGGGAGTCTCTGGGGCACTGTGAGGACACAGCCTGTGCTTTACACGTTGTTAATCCCAGAGTGGCCCAGCAGGGAGGAGAACACATTAAAAAATGTTCAGCCAATGCTAAACAGGTCTTGGTGTTGCACGATGAGGTCCCTCTAATATCAGAGATGTTAAGACCATGAGTGGCAAGGCTCAAGAAGGCTGAGAAAACCCATCTTGGTCAGTAACGAACGAAAACTCGAGGGCTCCTGGCCAAGCCAAGCCAACATGAGCTGGGAGCGGGGAGAAATGTAACCCTGGGCCTCAAAGGGCAAGGGGCGGAGTCCCTCCTGGCAACACAAGGCCACTTGAGAGTCACTAGGCACTCTGAGGGCATTGGGGACAGAGTGTGGGATTCTCGAGAAGTGGCAGGACATGTTTGGGAGTTCCTAGTGTCATGGGAATCAGGTCACCTTCTTGCCTTATTGTGAACCTCAGTGAGTCCACTTGCAAAGGATGCGTGTCTGTTCTTTGGACACTGGATGATTCCCAACACACCCGGTACACGTGGGGACCTAGGCAGGAAGGCACATCCCCAGACAGCCATGTGCATTGTGACCAGCTCTCCCTGAATGGCCCTGCCTGACCAGTTCGACTCTGTGAAACCCAGTCCTCTGCTTGCCCCCTCAGGCAAGCTCTCCTGGACCCCCTTGGGTCCCCGTGGGATGAAACATGCAGGGAAGAACCGCTCTGGGACTTCCAGGATCTTCACCCATGGGGGCTTGACAGTACAAAACCCCACATGGTCACACCAGAAGTGCCACTGGTCACTGCCATGGCAACACACTCATTTCTGTGCCCAAAGATGTCCTAGGCAGGGGCACTGCCAGCTCCACAGAAAGGTATCAGGAGCACGGTAAATGCCCCTCATGGGCCTTCTGGAAAGTTCAGTCTCAATCCCCCAGCCTAGAAGAGGATGGCCGCCTGGAGTCCTGTAGTGAAGCGGAGAAAGGGAAACCGGAGGGGACCACGCCTGGCTCAGCACGGCCTGCTACATCAGCAGCTGGCCCAGATTCTGCCCCCAGGTGACAGCAGCAGAATCATGGGCGTTCTCAGCTTGTCCTTTACCGTACCTGCGCTGGTGATCAGTGTGAGCAAAGGCAGCATAGCAGCCCCTCAATAGGACAACCCCAGAAAGTCTGCAGGGCAGTCTCACTTCCGTGTTAAGCCAGGGAAAACTCCCTTGGGACAAGCCCGGGTTTTCCCGCAAGCCCACTGGGACATTCCTATGTCAGTTCAAAGTCACTCTGAGGTCCCTCCGTGAAGCACTTGCCCAGATCTCTTGGTGTTTTCTGGACTTTTGGGACTGCAGGCTCTGGGAAGAGGGAGGTGGGAGCCCTGTACTGATTTCCTTATGTAATCCAGCTCATGAAGAGGTCTGTGGACCGTGCAGGGGACGGGCTGGAGCTCTGAGAGCTCTCCAGTTAGGGGAAGTGTAGAACAGACATCCAAACACCAAAAGACAGTACCAGCATCCTTCCAGAACCCACCAGACCAGGGTTCCTCCAGGGCCTCAGAACCCTGCAGACTACTGGGCATCACTGTCTGGGTCCAAATGGAGAAATGAGACAAGGGTCATAAGAGAAGTCGCCTGTTGCCAGGCAACCAAAGCTGCTCCATCCCCTATGCATCTGTGGGGACTGGAACTTTTGGTTTTTTAGACTGAACCCAGTATGCCACCAAGGGCTGTGCCATGGAACTATGACTCCCCCCATTTTTCTACACCTTTCCTTCTGAGACAGTCACAGGTTGCTCAGGCTGGCCTTGAACTTGCAATTCTCCTGCCTCTGCATCCCAAGCAGTTGGGATTACAGGGCTGTACTACCTATGGAAAGGGTGTGTGTGTGAGTGTGTGTGTGAGTGTGTGTGTATGTGTGTGTGTGTGTGTGTGTGTGTGTACATGCATGTGAGGTAGGAAGAAAGAGCAGAGGTCTGTCTGAAAGAGCAGGAAGAGGCAGTGCCTGTCCCCACCACCCCCATCTTCCCAAAGCGCTCAGTGGCTGGCGTCCTGGCACTGGACTCTGGCAGCTAGTGGTTTGGCAGACGACTATCTGAGGTATAAGCCAGCAACTGGAAGGGCATTGGTCACACTAGAGGGCTATTCTGCGAATCCGTGGGATGGGTGCGAGCTGTGCTGGCGAGGCTGAGACAAGCTTATTGACATCACGGAGCCGGTGTTAGCCTAGGACGGAAATGATCTTCATACAGAGCCCTTTGTCCCCGAGACAGGACTGCGTGCTGGCCACCCTGGTGAGATCTTCCCCCAAAGCGTCTCTGCCACTTCCACACTGCAGAGCAGCCCCTGCCATCCTCCCTGTACAGACGGGCTGGTTTGTGGCCCTCAGCATTGGAGACTTCCTTCAGGCAGACACGGATAGAGAACTCACTGAGTGCCAGGCTCTCGGGCCCAGGGAGGGGGCAGGGAGAGCACAGGACAGTGTGATCCCACGGGAAAATGAGAATGGACAGGCGCTCAGCCCAACTGCCAGGCACGGGACACGCCATGGGAGAATCTGAAGGGCAGAGGCTGCCTACCTGAGGAAGGCTAGCCCCATTGCATTTGTATTTAGAGAGGACTCCAAGACCAGTCTCAGTAGCAAGTGGGAGGAGCTGGGGTTGGAAACTAGGGAAGGGAGGGGCGGGGGGCTTGCCTGTGCTCTGTCTCTCTCAGCAGAAAACTACAAAGTGAGGGTGTAAAGCTTTCTTCAAATCCAAGGAAAGAGTGAACCTATCTATATAAAAGATGAACTGCTCCAGGCGCTGGTGGCGCACGCCTTTAATCCCAGCACTCGGGAGGCAGAGGCAGGCTGAGCTCTGTGAGTTCGAGGCCCAGCTGGACCAACAGCTTCCAAAACAATACAGAGAAACCCTGTCTCGTAAAAACCAAAAAAAAAAAAAAAAAAAAGCAGGGGTAGGCAGCGAGCATACAAGCCTACTAAATCCGATAGGAAAGTGAGCTTGGGTCAAAGAGCCTGTTTGTGGGCCCAGTTTGGGAAGCATGCTCTTATTCTGAGGTGCCAAGGCAGCCTTCCTCACATGCTCCCTAAGGGCTTGAGTTCTCCTCCACAACACCCACCGTAGAAGATGAAGCTCTGTGCCATCATCCAGACACAAACGTGGTCCCCCACCTCTTAAAGTCTCCCTCCTCTTGGAGGACAGCGCCCCCCACCGCCCCGTTCTGCGTCTCTGCAAACCCCTTCTGATTAGACAACCGGAGGCCACGTTGAGCGGCTGCATCTCCCAGGCAGAGAAAGAGCAAGCGAGAAGGGCTAGCCTAGGCTCAGACAGATGTGTTCAAGAAGGCCCCCGGGCCTGCAGAGAGTCTAACCAGCTTCCCCACCCACCCCAAAGCTGGGCCCAGAGGCTCTATGTGGCCTGAAGGGGCAAGGTTGGGGTTTGGGGACTGGCTAGGGAGGGGTGACTCCATTTGACCCAGATCCACTCACCAGATAACAAGCGCCAGCCTGTTTTCTAACCTGGGAATTAAGACCGTCTCCAACTCAATTGACTGTGTAAAACAATATGCTAGGCCACAAGGCAAGTGCTATGTATTGAGCGACCATGAATTTCCAGACCCAGGGGGCCAAGATGGCCTGGTGTGACTATGCCCTCCTCCCCTCTGCTGTCCCCCAGTCTCCTGCAGCAAGAATTCCCCAGTGCCCACCTTCAACCTAATCCTATTGTTTAGCTTTTCTGAAGAATGTCAGAGGGACAAGTCTGGGAGCGCTGGGGGTATCCACAGGCCTGGCTAGGGTCATCACAAACAGTGCTCCAGACCAGCTGTCAGGGGGGTGGCTCTGCAGGCTCCTCCACTGCTGTTATGGGGAACTTCCCCACAGTGGCTCCCCCCCCCCCCCGATGTGCTGACCGCTAGCCTCACTTCCACACGGATTTGCCTAACCAAGCTCTCCACACCCCGATGGGGCAGTTTTGTGTTTCCCTTTGTAGAAGGGGATACCTGAGGCACAAAGCCCCGCATGTTGACTCTACCCTGCTTTCTCCAGGCACCTGGGTAGACATGATAGAACACGATAGAGGTTTTGAGGGCTGGCTCAGCCTGGCTCTCCCACTTTCAGCCTCTGGTTTCCTCATCCACTCGATAGACAGGCAGTCCAGGACACCGGGATGCTCGGCCCATCCCATCCCAAACTGTGGCGGCAGCATCTCGCCATGCCAGTGTACTTGTGGTGGTGGCCACACCCCTTGGGCGTGGTTTCAGGGGCAGGTGTGACCCATTGCAAGATAGGGAGGAGGGGATGGCTGCCTCATGATCTCTTGGGTTGTGGAGAGCATCGAAAGGGCGGAGACTGCACCTTCTGGAGCAGGAACATTGTGGTGATTGTTTACTCTTATCTGTGGGAGTGCTTTCCCAATAAACACCTGCTTATCGTTTATCTTGTGTCTGGTGGACTCATTTAAACCCCGCCTTCGCTGGGCGTTGGTGGCGCATGCCTTTAATCCCAGCACTCGGGAGGCAGAGGCAGGCGGATCTCTGTGAGTTGGAGGCCAGCCTGGGCTAAGTTCCAGGACAGCCTCCAAAACAATACAGAGAAACCCTGTCTCAAAAAAACAAAAAACAAAAAACAAAAAACAAAAAAAAACCCGCCTTCACCCTCCTAGCTGGTATTCTGCCTGTTCTGGCTAAACCCTCTCATGCTAATTATCATGATGGCTTGCCTGGGACACCACAGGACCTGTGAAGCACACCTCAGATGGATCTCTTAAGGGAAGCCCTGCAGCTTTGGGGACATCAGAAAAACATGTCACCTGCTTTCTGTCCCCTGCTGGGACTAGCTCAGACCACCAGGGATCAATGCACCCAGGGGCCCCAGCACTGTTGGGGGGGGCAGTTAACTCAGAAAGCCACCAGGTGGAAGGACTGTGACCCATGTCTCTTTCTCACTAAACTGACTTTGCTTCTGCCTCAGCAGCTGATTCAAAAAAAAAAAAACTTTTAAAGAAACAACAACGAGCCAGGCGGTGGTGGTCCACGCCTTTAATCCCAGCACTCAGGAGGCAGAGGCAGGTGGATCTCTGTGAGTTCAAGGCCGGGCTGGTCTACAAAAGCCAGTTCCAGGACAGCCTCCAAAGCTACAGAGAAACACTGTGTCGGAAAAACTAGAAAAAAGGAAAAAAAAAAGAAAGAAACAATGAAAACAACTTACTCTCTGCCTTTCCCTCTAGGTGGCCTCATCTGAAATTCGGTAAACAAACTAACTCTTATTCACACCAGGTAGCATAGAGACAAAAATCACGTTCAGCACCAACCCAGAGACTTCAGATGGGGCCCTGGATGGAGTGCTGGCTCCCCTGACATCAGCACTGGCCTCTCTGTGATCTGTTCTCATCTCTAAAGTGGCAAGAGGCGGGACAGGACAGTGTCATAAACTTGGACTTCCTTGTCACATAGCCAGACCAGTGATTAGCAGTCTCTGGTTTGCCTTCACCAGGGGAAAGCTTGCGAGGACAGGAGACTTTGCAATGGATCCAGAAACCAAGCAATACCTCCAGACATAGGATATATCAGATGCCTACCTGGGATCCACAGGTGGGCCAGGGCAGAAGGCGGGGCTGTCCTGGTCATTTTTAATGTATGTGTGAGCTCTTCCTATGATATGAGCCAGGCTACTGTCCTAGGTACGACAGGCAAAGTTCTCCTTACCCAGGTACCTGGTACTGGCCACCGGGAGACCCAAGTCCCATCAAGCTAAGAAGGCACAGGTGGGATTAGCTCCCCGACATGGTCATCCAGAGTTCCTCCCCTTGGGCCCTTCCCAGGGCTTCCTGCAAAGCCTCCCTCACACCTTCTTACCCTCACTTGATAGATGCCAGCCTGGCCTGGAGATGGTTGAGCTACCCCACACACCAACGGTGGCCTGTCCCTGGCTTTCTCTTCATTCACACACGCGAAACAAGCAAAACGCTAGGATTTCTAACAGGAAGAAGTCACGCGGAAGACTTCCAAACTCATTTCACTCAGCAGCGCACTTGGGGTAGTGTAGGAGAACATGGGGAGGGCGGTGCATTGACGACCTGAATTCCCCATCTTCCACGGGAGCTACAAGGGCTCAAACAGGCTAGCTTGCCCAGGAAACCTGTGTGTGGGGAAGAGCTGAAGGCGGTTCCAGGACACGCGCCACTGGGCTTCCCTCCCCCACCTGCGGTTCTCCCACGTTCAGGCCCCAGGGATTCTACTTTGGGGATCCCTGGCGACTGCCAGCAGGGGCGACAGACAGGGAAGAAGGAAGGTGGCGGAGTAAGGAAGCGAGCCACAAACCCCAGCTTCAGCTGCTAATCTGACAGAGGCGGTGGCAGCGTGTTCCCCCGAGTCCGCAGCATTCCGCACGCCCCTCCCGGATCCCCCCCCCCCCCCCGCCCCCGACAGGCTGAATCAGAGACCGCCACGGGTCTCCCGGGAACGGGCGAGCAGTTCCAGCTGCTCTCCCGGCTAGAACGGCAGGGAGGACCGCCTGGGAGAAAGAAAGGGGAGGGGGGGTGTAGGCGGAGGCGAAAATGACGACAGTCGGAGCTCCTGCCAACTCGGGGGCTGCCAGGTGCCCGTGCGACCCTGGCGGCACAAGCCACCTCTCCCGCGCAGCCTCTGCGCCAGCCTGGCGCTACCTAGAGGGCCGCACCCAGCCCGTGCTGCGCTCGCTGCCGAGTCTCGCTTTGGCGCGTGCAGCACGCGCCGGGGACACACCCCGGACTCTCCCCCGGCACACACATGTCCGCTCACACGCACAGCTCGGAAAAGCACCCGGCCCTGCGACCGAATGGGAACCTGGGCGCAGATCACCCTGGTTCGGGACCAGTCTCCAAAGCAGATGACAAGCACACACCCTCGGCCCCTTCTGCCTGCAGGATCCCCCTTCAACGCTGCTCACCCCTACTCACCACGCGGGTACAGTCTGTACGGTCGCCCTTTCCCGGGTCATCCCAACGCCCATCCACACCCCGTTCACACCGGCGAGCACACACAGGGTGTCCCCCGTGAGCCCACTGGACAGACAGAGTCAGCTGTGACTGGGGTGGGGGTGGCACCAGGAAGAAGGACCCCAGGTGTCCCTAGGCTCTCCGCGTTAACTTCAACCCCCCTTCCCCAATTAGAAAGAAAGCGAAGACCGGACGCGTCTTTTCTTCCCTTACAGTAATCGAAATCCTTCCAGTGATGCCAGAGAGCCCCCACCCCCACCCCACGCCAGCGCCACCAGGTCCTCGCAAGGGCCACAAAGGCGGACGGGGAGTCCAGCAGCACCTCCAAGGCAAGCCTATTAAGGGTCCTGTCGCTCCCCGGAGGAAAAAGGCGTCCGGGGGGAGCTTACCTAATGAGCGAGCACGGAAAGAAGCCAACGAGGTTGACTGCGCGGCGCCCAGCGGGAGGTGAGGAGGAGAGAGGCGAGGATGGGTGAGCAATCAATCAGCCGCGAGAGGGTGACCTGGCAAGGTTTGTTTATGTCCGGGCGTAGGGCGATTTTTATAGGCGCCGGGGCCCCGCCCCCAGGGCCTCGCCACTCCCCGACCCTCAGCTCCCAGCCCAGCGGGGGACACACCCCTTTCCCCCGCTCCCGTCGCGTTCACCCTCCCTGGGCTGGGCTGGACTGGGCGGGCTGGAGCCGCCGCCTGTTGCGCAAGCCTTTGCAGGGGCGCGGCGGGAGGGACTGCCAGGCCCGGGCTGCGGCTCCTCCCTGCGATCCCCTCTCTGGGCCGCGGCGTGCGCGGCGGACGTGTGTGCTCCGAGCGGTTGTGTGTTCCCGAGCGTGTGCATGCCCACTTCCTTGTGTCTCTGCGCGGCCGCGTGGCCCCCCGTCGCCTTCTTGGAGTCTCCAAAGCGTTTGTCGGCTCCACGCCCTTCTGGGCGGCACCCCCACCTCCTCCGGGTCTCCACGTAGTCACTCCTCCGGAGCCCCATTTACAGCTGAGACTGCAGACTTTTCTTTCCAGGTTCCTTCATTCTCTCGGATCCCGACGCCCCACAACTCACTTCCTGCACGTTTCAGTTCCACACTATGGTCTCCCTGCTGCTCCAACCTGCCTGGTCAGCAGTGAGGACTCTACAGGCTGCCTTCGTGGTCCCCAGAACTCGCCCAGAGTTCCAGCGTTTCCAACCGTGGCCGACCCTGCTGCGGGGGCCATTCTAAAACCTTGGCCTGCCTGCCTGTTCCCCGATTCTCAGCCCTAGCCTCCACCTGAGACTCAGGGAGGCCTCTGTTAAGCAGGTGGACATCCTGGCTTCGCCTCAGAGCAGCTCAGTCAGAATCTTGGGGAGTGTGTGCTAACACGGGGGCTTTTTAATGCGCTCCCCAATGGGTGAGGCAGGATGGCTCGGATGGTAAAGACACTTGCCTGCCAAACCTGAGAACCTGATTTCCATGCTCAGAAACCAAAAAAGTAAAAGGAGAGAACCCACTATCACAAGTTTTCCTCAGACCCCACTAAATAAATAAATGCTATCCAGGTTGGCTGTAATATGAAGCGGCATTGAGAACCTCAGCACCCAGTCCACCTAGGCCTAGTCCAGTCATTGTCTCAGAGGCACCTGCCAGTCTCTCTGCCTCAAGGGACCTTCCTCTCCCCCTCCTACTAAGCCATGCCCTCAAGGCTCCTCTTGGCTTCCAGTATGGTCTAAATACCCTGGCCCTCATTCTGTTGGTCTATGGATGTCTAGGAAGCTGCTTTACCAGCCTGGCCTGAGCTAAGGCACTGGGAAAAAACTTTAAAAAAAGAAAGAAAGAAAAAGAAAAAAGAAAGAAAAGAAAATCCTTTGTTTTGAGAATATAGCCAAAGATTTCAGTTTCCCATCAGTAGAACATGGCTAAGCTGAGCTTATCCTGTATGTAGCTGTACTAAGCACCTACTATGTGCAAGAACTTCCTGGACCCTGGGGCCATGAGAGTGAACACTGGCATCCCTGGGAGTCATTCTGTTGGTTAACAAACCTTCAGACAAACTACGCAATCTATTACCCCACTAATAACCATTTTTCCAAATCATTCCCTGTTTTGTCTTTCAACAAACCTTTATTGAGAACCTACGGTTAGCTCCCGGCCAAAGAGTGTCCAATTTGAAATGCTGGCAGAGTTGCCAACGTTCCCAGCAACGGGAAATGTAGCCTCAGTGTGATCTGGAAGAGGTCACTTGACCAGCAGAAGCCATCTCCCGCCCCTTTGAGGAAGTCTTCTTTTGGGACAAAGCATGTAGAGCAACCCAGACCTGCAGCTGCAGCCTCCAGTGCGCTGCCTGTGGGACCTGAGTGTGTTAAGGAAGCCAGATGTTTTAGGTGCCCTGCAGCCCTGAGCTCTCGGCTGGACAAGCTGGACCCTGGTGGCTCCACCTGTAAATCCGGTCCTCAGGAGTCTACAGCTACAGCAGGGGGACTGCCAAGACCTGCATGGGCTTTGTCTCAAAGCAATACCGAAAAGGAAATGGTCAGGAGAGCGGAAGAGACGAGGGCGGAGAGACGAGGAAGACGTTGACCTTGGTGTGGAATTTTCATAGCACTGGCTTTCTAACCCCATAGGCCAATCACCTTGGGAAAAGTTCTGAGTGAGATCCACTTGAAACTCCACACGCCATAGGTTGTGGTGAGCCAAAACAGTCACGTTTCTCTTCCTGATACAACCGATTGACCATTGAGTATTCGGTGAAGCAAATGTGTGTGGCTACAACACCTATGCCCGGGTAAGAGACTGCCCTAATGCAGTAGTGTCTTCACCCCAGGACAGAAGTGCCTGCTCTCCACAGAGGTCACCCATCAGGGTGCTGACACCCACCTCCCCAGCCCAGGCCAGCTGAGGCAGCAGAGCCTGTTGAGTTGAATGTGACTGTCACTGCCCTGAGCTGTTGGAATGGATTCTCTTTCTCACTGGTCAGCAATAGAATTGGATTTGCTTAGCAAATACACACAGGCTGCCAACCCCACACGGGGTGAGATTAGATTTTCTAGGCTAATGTGCCCTGGAAATTTCTATTCGGCAACACCTTAGATTTCTTTTCTTTTTTCTTTTTCTTTCTTTTTTTTTTTCTTTCTTTTTTTTTTTTTTGGTTTTGGCTTGTTTTTTTTTTTTTTTTTTTTGGTTTTAAGAGACAGGGTTTCTTTGTATTGTTTTGGAGGCTGTCGGCCCAGCCCCACCTCGAACTCACAGAGATCCGCCTGCCTCTGCCTCCCGAGTGCTGGGATTAAAGGCATGCGCCACCACCGCCCGGCAACACCTTAGATTTCTAAACGACTACAAGACTCATCTGTTTCGGCCTTCTTCCTTGTAGTCTGTTGAATGCTGGAGTTGGGAGAGACTCCAGGGCTAGCTGGTCTCCAGGGGAGGAATGTGGAGCTCTGTGGTGCCTTGTACACCTGTGTATCTCGGGTTCTATGGAAATGACCTATTCCCTCTGACAAACACCTGTGAGCCACTAAGGAACCTATGGAAGGAAACTGGGAAACCGGCTGCAAACTTGGGGAAACGGAGACTGTGCTCTAGACCCAGAACACGTACGTACTTCGAGCATAAATGAAGAAGTGACGTTTGGTCTCCAGGAAGGTAGTGTCTCCTGGCTCCCGACTTCCATGAGCTTGCCAAAACAGCCATAACCAAGTCTCACAAGCTGTGGAAACAAAGGTGACATGTCTGTTCTCCCTCAGTCCCAGGGGACAGAAACCAGTGTCATAGCACAAAATGAGGCCTACTTCTTGGGAAACCTTGTCTGGGGTCTGGTGTTACTGATGATCCTTGGTGTCCATTGGCTTTTAGAGGCATTACCAGCTGTCCTTCTCTGTGAGTCTCCTTAAGCGTTCTTCCAGAAGGGCCTCCGTGGAAGTTACGTAATGATTCTTTCATGTATGTGTATATATGGTATATGTGTGTGGGCACATCCACCACAGTGATTGTGTGGGAGTCAAAAGATAACTTGTTTTTATATGTGTGGTTCTGTATGTGTGTGCGTGCATGCGCATGCGTGCATCTCGTGTGTATAAGTGCCTGAGGGGGCTACAAAAGGTATCAGGTCCCTTAGAGATGGAGTCACAAGTGGTTTCAAGCCGCCACTGCCTGAAGTGGATCTCTCTGACCACAGAGGACAACTCTGTAGAGTCAGTTGTCCCCTTCCATCTTTTTATAGGTTCTGGAGACTGGACTCAGGTTGTCAAGCTTGCATCACCGAGTGACATCTGGCTCTGCCTGCTGAGCCAGCTTGCTGGCTCTAACCATGAAGCTCAGTCTTGATTGCTCACTAGGCTGAGTCTGGAATCAACAAAGAGACGGCCTCTGAGTCCATCTGTGATGTTTTTTCCGAGAATTATCTGACATAAGAAGACACTCCCTGGGTCTTGCTTAGTTCTTGTTGGCCTGTGAGTCTGTCCCACCGTTCCTGTTTCTGCCACCTCTCACTGGCACTAGAAGCTTCTCGGGCTTCCTGGTGTAGATTGAAGAGCCCTCCAGGGGACCTATGTATCTCCACCAGCAGATTAGGACTCTTGAGGCTCCAGATGTGTAGACTGAGCACCAGCAGGTTAAGGCTACTGAGGCATCCAGATGTGTAGGCTGAGCACCTACTGGGTGCCCAGCCTCTCCAACACACAGACGGCCGTTTCGCAATGTTTAGTCCATTCTGTCTGTCCCTCTAGAGAACCCTGACTAATGCAACCTCATTCTAACTAATCATCAGAAAATGAAACCAAACAACACCAACTGTTTCCCAATGCAGTACTGTTTGCAAAGTCTGGGAAAACACAGTTTGGGAGGTTACTATTCAACCCAGCATATGGCTAACATGGATTTGGAAAGTGGGCAGAGAAGATTCCTGGGAGGCCCACGCAGCAGCCAGCCTGCTCAGGAAACCATGAGGCTGTTACAGACCTTGGAGAAAAGAATGGAAGCGTACAGTGTCATCGCTCGGACGCTGGCTATGACCTTTCCCGACCTGGAAGTCTTTCCACTCACCTCTCCCCTGCCCTGTCATGCTCTTATGCCTCACTTCAAGGAGCAGGGAGGAGCAGGAAGTGGGTAACTGTTAACTTCAGGTGTGGACAGGGCAGGGGACATTCTGCCCCTCCCTGGAGGAAGGATATGGGTAGAGCTCATGGAAGGTGGGCGGGGGAGGGAGTGGGGAACATATTTGCAGATAGGGAGGCAAAAGCTTGGGTTCCTGGGGGGTGGCCCTGTTGTCCTGAAAGGGGAGAGGGTGGCAGTCCTCAAAAGCCAGAAAATATGTATGATGCAGGGTCTATTATTTAAGTGACAGCTTCCCTGAGGTCTCCACCTGGAGGGAAGAAACTCAGAACAGATCCCCGGTCTACATTTAATAGACATGTGGGGCAGTATCTTCTTCCAGTGAGTGACTCAAGTAAGGACAGGGACAAGAGAACCCTCACCTGGGCATGAGTTTGGAACTAGAATCCCAGCACTGGGAAGACTAAGTAGGAGGACTGTTGTGAGCTTGAGGCTAGCCTGGTCTACGTGGTAAGATACTAAGGGGGCTATTCCTATAGCCAGAGTCAGCCCTGTCTCGTCCTCCGGAGCCCATGAAAAATGAGGGTCCCTCAGCAAACCTTCCTCCATCTCTGCCAAGCAGGCTTGTATTTAACCCCATACCATCTGGTTTAATTTACAACTCACCAGGCACAGTAAAGGGAACTGAGCATAATGGGATTAACAAGAATACACATGTCTTGCCCTTATGAGGGCATCTGCGGCCAGATTATCAGAAACGTAACTGTTGTGAATCTTCTGAGGTAAGACTCCAAGACCTAGAGACCCAGGAATCTGTCCCACTCATGGAGATGGAGGGAAAGGGCTCCGGAAAACGTTTGAAACAGAAGCTGCCTAGGTAGGAGCAGGTGGCTATGACCTCTCCACGTCCAACCCCTAAGCCAGGGGTTCTCAACCTTCCCAATGCTGCAACCCTTTACTGCAGTTCTTCATGGCGTGGTGACCCCAACCATAAAATTATTCCATTGCCAGTTCATGCTGTAAGTTTGCTACTGCTGTGGATTGTCATGTAAATATCTGATATACAGGATAGCTGATATGCTACCCCCAAAGGGGTCATGACCCTCAGGTTAAGAAACGCTGCCCTAGCAGCTCAACATCACTATGTCTTATTAGTTAGAATTCCTTAGTGCACACCTGACATAAATGTCATTTCAAACTGAGCAATAACGGTGGTGGTGGGGGTGTGTTTGGTTGTTGTTTTGTCCTTATTATTTTTTTCGAGACAGGGTTTCTCTGTGGCTTTGGAGGCTGTCCTGGAACTACCTCTTGTAAACCAGGCTGGCCTTGAACTCACAGAGATCCCCCTGCCTCTGCCTCCTGAGTGCTGGTATTAAAGGCGTGCCTCACCACTGCCTGACTTGGTCTTATTCTTATCGATAAAGTCAGGTTCAGATCTCTCTAGGCCTCTGTCTCTGTGGGACTCACGGATTCCCTGATCCGTTTTTCTTGATATTGGCTTTTTCTCAGGTGCCTCCTTTACTGCCTAATTACCCTTACTACAGGTGACTGAGAGTCAGTCAGTGAGAGACTTCCTGATCAATGATGACGGTAGAGCCCCAGGCTTTGTGAGCTTGACGAACACCTATCCAGAGCTTGCTGACCTATGCTCTGCCTGTCTACCTGGCCCCCAACAACTGTCCCTTCTAGCTGAACACGACTGCCTGCCACAGCCAGTCACGGAGATATCTTTTTACTCGTCTGCCTTAGGCCTCTGTAGGGTGAGCCTCCTTACTCCTGAACACAGTGACTCCTCCTCCCGGGAACAAGCACGTGTGAGCCTTCAGCGATGCTGGTTAATTCGATGGAAAGAATGCAGGGAAGAAGGAAGGGAGTGGAGGTAGGAGAAAGGGAGAGGAGAAAAGGAGAGAGGAAGAATAGAAGAAGGAAGGCAGGAAAAGAGAGAGGAGGGAGGGAAAGAATGGGGAGGAGCGGTGGGGTAGGAAGAAGGGAGGGGGAGGGAGAGGAAGGGGTAAGGGAGGGAAGAAGAAAGGATGAGAGAGGGAGAAAGGAAAGGAGAGAGAAGAGAGATGGGGGTGGGTAGGAAAGGAAGGAGAGGTCCTCTTGAGTCTCATAATACCTACGATGGGCTTCATGCTACCTGTGGTCATATTCCTAGGGCATCATGGCTCCCTGGCATTTCCCAAGTTTTAGCCTCCAGGGTTGGCTTTACTGTATCCATGGAGATGCCCATTGCCTTGCAGGAGCAAATGAGTGTAGTTGTCTACTTTACTCTAGCCTGGCTGATGTCTCACCCGGCTCCAGGGGGGGAGGTTACTGGCTCACTCTGACCTGGGGCCTGGCCCAAGAAACACAAAAGGATTCTCACAGCAAACCATAAAAGGAACTCCCCAACTTGATCACAAGGCAAATGTCACCTGCCTGCTTGTCTTGTGATGACTCACAACATAGCAGGTAGCCCTGCTCCTTGCTAGACCTGGCAGTAAACTGCATGTTGGTCAGTAAGGTTCCCCACCGGATGAACTGTGGAGTCTGGTGTCTCCCCAATTTCCTTTTCCTCACAATTTCATTTTAATTTTTATTTCATTCTGTCTCTGTGTGTGTTCCTGAGTGTGTGACCAGTAAGCACCAGGGATTTGCCTGCCTCTACCTCCCCAGAGCTGGTGGGGATTATAAAAGTGTGGCACCACGGTCAGTTTGTTGTTTGTTTGTTTTTTGTTTGTTGTTGGTTTTGTTTTGTTTACATGACTGCTGGAGGTTGAACTCAGGTCCTCATGCCTGCAAGGCAAACGGCCCAGGAACTGAACCCCTACAGCACACCTTGCCAGGCTTTCTGGAGCTAAGTGGTGTTAGAGTCACCACTGTCAGGGCCTCCAATGCAGTGTCTTCCCAGGACAGGGGTGGTGACATTCACCTCACAGGGAGGGACTCAGGCACTGTAGGTTTCTGACTCCCACTAGGGTCAAAGACAAGAGAAGAAACATGACTAACAGTCGCCTCGACGCCTTCCCACATCCTACCAGAGCCATGCCCAAGAGAGGAGTGGCCCCATCTGCCTAGAACACATGGCTGCCCCTGCTTTATTGCAGGTCCAAGCTCATATTTGAACAGGCAGACGGTGGCTTTGCCTCTAGCACACAGACTGTCAACAGAGTTTACCTTAATCCAAATCAGCAAGTGTTATGAAAACAGTGGGCAAGTTCATCTTACCACATTTCAAGGTTTTAGAAGGGAAGGCTTTGTGTACAACGATCAGCAAATGCTACATACTTCCATACATATACATATGTAACTGTACAAATACAACACATGCACATACACATGTCTGAAAAACAGAAAATATAGCAAAACATAAAATATAAGACAAAGCAAAACATAAGACAACCCCTTGTGTAAAACTAATATTTATTGCATCTCTGAGTTTCTCATTCTAGAATTTTTTTCTATAGCTTTGCGCGAGTGTCTGTATGTAAACTTACTATATTTGTATTTCAATTAATTCTTATATTTTTGGTTGTGAGGCTAGCCTTTAACGGCTGAGCCATCTCTCCAGCCCTCAATTAATTCTTAAGAGAATTTCATTCAATAAATCCTGATTCTCTTCACTCTCAACACACACACACACACACACACACACACACACACACACACACACACACTTCTCCAGACTGGCATCTACAAACATCTATCTGACAGTGAGGAGACGTTTTCTTTTGAGACTGGGTCTCACATGGTTGAGGGTGGCTTTGAACATTGGATCCTCTCAGGTGTACCTGCCTTGTGCTGAGATTACAAGCATGTACCATGAGCCCTGTTTATGCTCTGCTGGGGATCACACCCGGAGCTGTGTATGTAATAGAAAAGCTACACCCTCAGCCAGAGTATATTTAACGAATCTACCCACACAATCCTTTTCATTCCCTATAAAACAGACAAAACAACAACAGAAAGCATCGCACTTGGGTGTGTAGGCTAATGAAAGATGTAGGTGAGGAACCTCAGGATACAGCAGGCTCCTGGGAGAGACAGAGAGCACAGCGACTCCCTACCTTGATGTCTGCAGAAAACCCTCCTGGCCTTGGGACCGGCCGTCTGGTGGATATCTCTCACCTCATTTCCTGTGTCTCTTGCTGTGAGACCTTTCTTTGGTTATTTGTGCTTCTGTGCTGGTATGCCTAGCCCTGAGTACCTACCTCCACACGCACTTTAAAAGAGTAACTAGTGCCAGGCGTTGGTGGCACACGCCTTTAATCCCAGCACTCGGGAAGTATAGGCAGGCGGATCTCTGTGAGTTCGAGACCAGCCTGGTCTACAAGAGCTAGTTCCAGGACAGCCTTCAAAGCCACAGAGAAACCCTGTCTCCAAAAAACAAAAAAGACCAACAAAAAAATCATAAAAGGGAAACTCTGGGTCCAGGGGTCTGCAAGACTTTTGAAACACTGTTGCACTCGGCCTTCCAAAAGCCACCGGAGGACTGGGCCCCGGATGCTCCATCTCTGTCTCCGCCCAGATGCCTGCTTGATGAGAGGGGAGAGCAAGAATTCTGCTTTTGACACCGTGCGCTCAATTGTCCTCTTTGCTGGAGAAGTTAATGGTGTTACTTACTTCATGTATTTACAGTTGACTCCCATGGATCACAAATGAGAAACCCTGCTACCAAGAAGCACCACCTTAAGAGCTGGTCCCGTTTATGTGAATCAAAGCCTGAATCTCAACCCTCTTCCCAATCCACACTTGGAAGCCATTGCTCGGCTCCCAGGCAGGAAGTCGACTGTATCAACGGCACCAAGCCATCGATTCTGCCAGGGAGGAGCTGTGGAGGCTAAGCCACACTGCTCCCTTCTCTGAACCAACAAGGGGCTATTTAGCCAAGGAGAAAGTCGTGAAAGTGGGGAATAATTATGGCCTTAGCTGTAAATAAACCAGTACTTGGGTCACATTTGGTGGCTGCTGGATTTGACATTAAAGTGTCTTGCTGTTTCTGACTTCTCCCCTCTACCTGTGAAGCAGGAATTCCAGAATTCCAGTCCTCAGACATGAGGGTTAGAGAAGATAGGTAGGAGGCCTCACAGCTGATTTCTAGAACCTGCTGGAAAGAATCTTTTTTTTTTTTTTTTTTTTTTTTTTTTTTGGTTTTTCGAGACAGAGTTTCTCTGTGGCTTTGGAGGCTGTCCTGGAACTAGCTCTTGTAGACCAGGCTGGCCTTGAACTCACAGGCTCTCGGCATCTTTAGCTGTCATATGGAATGACCATCACTAAATAGTGCCCAGAATGTTTTCCCAGAAGGTTATCAGGTCATCTTCCTCCACTCCTCCCCTCGCCCCCCCTCCCCCGTCGGTGCTACCACTACTAGTCACACACATCTAGAACTAGACCAATGTTCCTCATTAGAAGGCCGGACCCATGCCCAGGCCCACTCGGGAGGCAGAGGCAGGAGGATCTCTGTGAGTTCAAGGCCAGCCTGGTCTACGGAGCAAGTTCCAGGACAGCCTCCAAAACAATACAGAGAAACCCTGTCTCAAAAAACCAAAATAAAAAAAAAAAGCTTAATATACACTTAGTACCAAGGAAGCTGTTCGACATTTGTGTATCATCATCATAATCTTCACACCTTTCTTTTTTCTTTTTCTTATTTTTAAATCATCCCCAGTTTATGAATGGAAACACCAAGGCTGGAAACAAACAAACAAACAAAAATGATTCATTTGCTCAAAGAGTCTCAGATAGCAAGGTAAAGCTGTAACTGGAATCCAGGTATCCAGCGAACTACCTGCCAACCTTGTCTTATGATCCGTAAGCCCACACCCTGTCACCAAATCCTCAACTCCTGTGTGCGAGTGACTCCGAGCACGTCCTTGTAGGCGGTGTTGGTGGGAACATGCTTGAAGCCGGTACTATCTCTGCCACCGGAGGAACCCAACACCCACAGAAAGTACATCTGGCCCCAGGTACCAGGTCTCATGACTAAATCCTGTCCTACAAGAATTCAGGCTGCTCCTACCTCCTCCCTGGCCCCTGGGCAGCCACGGGCCTGGACTCTCAAGAATGATACAGGCTGAGTCACCAGGTGAGTAACCCTGGCCAGCTTCTTTCCAGCTATTTATTAACAGAATGTAGGTGTGCGTGCTCAGGGATAGTCTGGCTCTTTGGGAAGCAGGGCTGGCTTGCTGTCCAAATCTGTGACGTCACCTGGCTGAATCATGCTTCGGGCCACCCCCCCCCCCCCCGATCCTTTTCTGGCAGAAGACTCGGCTTGTCACCTCTGGGACACCTCACTGCCACAGCAAATCACTGCCCCCCACGCCCCTCCTGCTGAATGGCATCACCGGTTCCCAGGCTAGCTGCAGCAACTGAAGCCTCTATCGGAAGACAGACTGACCCCTGGGGTACCCTGACCATGCTGTCTAACATCTCTAGACTTCAGTTCTCCTGTCTTCGTAATGGGTAGATCAAATAAACATTGTATCTAGGCACAAAGCAAGTCACCGGTCACCATTGTGATGGATATGTCTAGGTGGCTATCAGGTTGCTGGTGTTTTTGTTGGTGGTGCTGGCTTTTGTTGTTGTTGTTTTATTTGGTTTTTCGAGACAGGGTTTCACTGTATTGTTTTGGAGGCTGTCCTGGAACTTGCTCTGTAGACTAGGCTGTCCTTGAACTCACAGAGATCCACCTGCCTCTGCCTCCTGAGCGCTGGGATTAAAGGCGTGCATCACTAATGCCTGCTGGCTATGAGGTTGCTAGCAGCTGCCATAGACCCCCAAAGGACCTTGTTGTTTTATTTACTTTTGTTTATATTATTATAGTTGTTATTGCTTCTTTTATTTTTTGAGATTATAATATGATTACATCACTTTCCCTTTCCTCTTTTTTCATTAATTATTGTTACACGCATGTACATATGCATACCCAAAGTACACCTAAATACAACATCCATCTGCATTATATTACTTGTATGTGTCTGTTTTCAGGGATGACTGTTGGGTAGTACACATCAACAGTTCTTCCCTGGGGAGGACTGTTTCTCCCACTCCCAGCATTCCTTAGTTGCCTGTAGTTCTTTGTGTAGGACTGAGGCCTCATGGGTTTTTCTCCCACCCACTTTGGCAAGTCTACTAGTGTGTCTGGGCCATCAAGTTGGTGAGATTTCATGGGTGTATCTTCTGACATTATAAGGAGGTATGATACCATAGCAAACTCCCAGATCCTCAGGCTCTTACAGTCTTTGCCCCCCTCTCTTTCTGTGAACGCCTCCCCACCATCTCCTATATTCTGCAACAAGGGGCGTGACAAACCTCCGAGAAATGAAAAACGATTGCAGTATCCAACAGTGGAGTTCGTCTTATTTTTAGTACAGTGTTTAGGAAGAGACCTCCACCCAAAGATTAGAGTTACATGGAGCCCCGAAAGAGGCACAGCCCTTGCTGGCTTTTTGTTTTAGTAAAACCGGAGGCATGAAAGATTTGGGCCAAGAATACCAGAATGGAGGCAAGGAAATCTAAAGTGGAGAGAGTACCATGCTTCTGGGACAGGGCAGGGCTCCAGGTGCTGTGAACAGCTAGGTCGCCTCTATTCCCTTCCACAGTGAGCTGGGGGAGGGCTGCTGTGTCCCCAGCCCCCTCTCCTTGTCTCCTGAGACCCTCCAGGAAGCAGCCCTGCCCTGAGGACCCGTGGATACTGTCTGGTCCCTGTCGCATAGTTCTGGGCTCTTAGCATTAGTAGGAGAGCTGTAGTATTCCTCTTGTGATTCCGACTGAACTTGCCACAGAGTCTGCAAGCCATGGACGCACGTCCACGTGTCCACACTGACGACTGACATTAAGACAACAAAGAAACGGAGGTTATCTGTGTTTTTGTTGATGATGGCAGTTGTAGTGTAGTGAAATTCTGGAGATCAAGTAGTTTATGAAGAAAGAAGTTTATCTTGGCTCTGGATTCTGGCGGCTGGCGTGGAGGCATCCAAGCACAGGGCCTGCGTCTGGGAAGGGACTGGTGTTGCCTTCACGTGTGGTGAGCACGGCTGAGTATGCAGACACGGAAGAGTAGCCTGCTCTGCGGCTGGGTACGGGGTTCCCATCGATAATTCCATTCTGAAAGACGGGAGGCTGAGGGATTATCAAAATTTCCCAGCAGGCCTGATAAATGCTCTGAGACCCTGTTCCAACCCCAACACCTTGAAAACAACTCAATCTAATCCAGAGGTAATAGGTCCAGTCCCACAGAGCCAGAACTTACTCCTCCCTACAAAAGGCCAGTCATCCATTCTTGAGGTCCTGTGTGGAGACAGGGCAGGTCTCCAAGTGCTATGAGCAGCTGGGACGCTTCTCACTTCCATGAGGGTAATTCTGGGTCCTCGGGAGGGCGTAAGTGACCGGGGCATAAGTTGCTGTGACCAGGCATCTCCAACTAGGCTTCTCTTCTGTCCTTGTATTGAAGACTGAAGGCTTGAGCCGGGTGGTGATGGTGCACGCCTTTAGTCCCAGCACTCTGGAGGCAGAGGCAGGAGGATCTCTCTGAGTTCGAGACCAGCCTGATCTACAAGAGCTAGTTCTAGGGCAGCCTCCAAAGCCACAGAGAAACCCTGTCTTGAAAAACAAAAACAAACCAAAGGATATTTGTTATGAGAAGCTTTTTCTTTGCTAGCCGCTTTGGTTTATCCCCCGCCAGCCGCCTGGGCTCTGCTGCTTTGTAGTCCCAAATAAACACACAAGACGCTGTATTAATTATGAAGCTGTTGGCCTTGCTTGTTTCTTACTGGCTAGCTCTGACTTAAGTAATTACCCCATAATTGTTAATCTAAGTATGTTTCCTACCGGAGAATGGTTCCGGGCTTCCTACCCCCATGGCGTTACATGTTGACTCTCTTGTGTTTCTCCTTCCCAGAATCCTCCTTGACTCCTAGTCCCTCCTATCTAGATTCCCTATTGGCCAGACAGTGCTTTATTGGCATAAGACTTCCCCAACAGATATTGCTCTCCCTGGCTAGACATGGATGGGCTGCCTTACTCGGCAGCCGGTTGCTGCATGCTTAACTCAGATAAAGGGAAAAGAGACATCTCTTTGGCACCCTTTCCAGGGAATCAATAACTCTGGTGACCATTGGCTGCTGAACTAGTCAAAACACATCTCGATCATTAAAGAAAGTTACATTCGTGTACTGATTCAACAACCTAAACTGGCACAGAGCAGTTCTTTAGCAAGCTCTGCAGGAGAGGGTAATCGAAACAAAATAGATTCTTCCCTTAGACAAAGGCAAAGGCTCCCGTTTTTCAGGGGCAGTTTTATTTCCAACAGTCAAGAAGAACCCTAAAAAAGACAAGGGTAGGTAAAGTTACATGACAGAAGAAAGTGTGTGTAAATTATTTCCTGGAATAGGAAGTCTGGGCCACTGTGTTCTCAGGGACACTTCCCTCCACATCTTCTGAGACCTTCTGGGATGTGTCATGGGTGGAGTCTCCCCTGCCCACGGGTCTCTGAAGGATTTCTAGGACAACAGCAAATGATCATTTCATTTTCTGTTCTGAAGTCTACTCTGCCCCAAGGGTGCTGGCTCTTGGAGAAAAGCCTCTTAGTCAGGAGAGTACCCTACCATCCTCAACCAGTATGCTTGTTAGCCTAGAGCACCTGGGAAAAGTCTCAGTGAGGGATTGTCTACATTGTGTTGACTTGTGGGCATGTCTAGGAGGAAGTGTCTTAACTAAGTTAATTGACATGATGTAGGAAGATCCAGGCCACTATGGGAGGCCTCATTCCCTAGGCAGAAGGTCCTAGACTGTAAAAAAGTGGAGAAATTAAGAGTTGGGCATTGGTGGAGCACTCGGGAGGCAGAGGCAGGCGGATCTCTGTGAGTTCGAGGCCATCCTGATCTACAGAGCGAGTGTCAGGACAGCCTCCAAAACAATACAGAGAAACCCTGTCTCGAAAAAAACAAAACAAAACAAAAAGTAGAGAAATTAAGCTAAGCCTAAGCAAACAAGCAGGCAACATATTTGGGTTCATTTATCTCTGCTCTTGACTGTAGAAGTTATAACCAGCTGTCCCAGGCTCCTGCAGCTGTGACTTCCCCACAGCGATGGACCGTGACCGGGAACAAAGAGCTAAAATAAACCTTTTTTCCCCCAAGTTGCTTGTTGTCAGGATATATTTTATCACGGCAGCAGAAATGCAGCTAGGGTGGTCAGGTTGCATAGGGGCTTAGTCAATGTTGGCTGGGAATGGCTGCCTATGACCTCCTCCACAGTTCTTTGTAAAAGTCCTGTCCTCTCTAGGAACCACCAGCTTTGGACACAACCCCCCTCCATAATGACTGCTTTCGTAACAGGGCCAGAAGCTGATAACAAAGCAATCCAGGGCTGAGCAGAGCTACACAGCTGGCTTTGTAGTTATAAATCAGAGAGCAGAGAGATCAGTGGCCAGAGAGGAGGAAAGGTGGGAAACTGATCCCCCACGCAGAGCAGCAAGAACCCATGTTGGGATTTGAAGTGGATAGACCCTCTGTCCTAAGGGATTTGTCATCAGTGACTGGGAATTGTGTGTCGATGGCAGTGAACTAATCCATAGTGGCCTTTAATCCTGTAACAGACGAGTGTGAGGAAAACACTTCAGAAAGCACGTAGCACAGCGTGAAGAGAAGCTCTGCTCAGATAGAAGTAAGCAGGACCCTGAAGGCTGGGCTGGCTCTGAGAGGTCAGAGGGCACGCAGTCTGGAGGTCCGGATGACCACCTAGTCCTGGGTGCGTTATGGTCCCAATTTCAGAGACAGCTCATCTGCCTCTCAGGATGCTGGCTCTGCCTGCCCTGGCGGCTCGGCTCCACAGGTAGCTGCCAGCTCCTTGGGCAGGGCCAGAACCCTGCACTGGCTTGCCCAGGTGCTTCCTCACGTCCCCCTCGTCTCCCTCGTTCCCCACACACAGCCTCCTGACGTGCACATAACCTCTGGCCTGAAGCCAGGTGCGTCTGGTCTGGCTGCCTGCTGGGCGGGCGAGCGCTAGCCTCCCTGCCCCCACTCTCAACGGAAACCTGTCATTTCCAAACACCAGCATTCAGCAACAGTTTAGCTCTGGTTTCAAACATTTGTGGTCCAAGGGCCTGGGTAGCTAGCTCCTGTCGGTGAAGCGCTCGGAGGAGCACAGTTGCCCGTGCTTGGAAGTCCAGCGCTGAGAAGGTGGAGACAGGCGGATCCCTGGGACTCGCTGGCAAGCCACCCTGCACCCTAGCTTACGTGATGAGCTAGCTCCTGCACAACGAAAGAGAGACTTTGCCTCAACAAACAAGGTTCATGGTGTTTGAGTAACCTGGTGTCGTCTTCTGACCTCCACATGCGCGCACACACGTACACCCCAGCACACACACGTGCATCCACACATATATGAATACACGTACACACACACATATAGCTCACTAGTTATGCAGGGATTTTAGCCCCCATGTCTTCCATTGAACACTGAGGCAGCATTCATTCATTCCCTCATCATTCATTCAGTCAGGCAATTGTCCGATGGGGTCCACCACAATGATCAAAGTCTCTCCTCCTGAACACCAGAGAAAGAGAACAGAGGATGAGCCTTGGCTGGATCAGGAGGCCAAGCTGGGTGGTATCAATTGGCATAACTACATTGTGTGCCCACAGAAGCCAGACCCTGCACCAAGAGCCTCCCATATCTGGAGTCTTAGAATATTTTGGAGAAAGGTGAAGTTATGACTCTTATTATATACAATGAGAATGGGAAAGTGTCCTGTCACTTGTCAGCTCCTGGGGCAATGGTGACTAAGTATCTACAGTGAGGGCGTGATCCTCAGAATAAATTCCCTGAAGTTCTTAAGGCTGGAGTCCAAGGCCAAGGGGTCAGCATTGTTGGTACCTCCTGAAGATGAAGGACAGTCCTTCTTGACTCTTAAATCTTTGCTCTGTGTCTGAGAGTATCCAAATGTCATCCTTCATGTACCCCTTCCCCCTCCAATCCTATTGGGTTAGTTCTCCCCATTAGCCTCATTTTAATTGGGTTTACTTTTGAAACACCCCAGGGCAGTCACACTCTGGGGCTCTGCCAGTTAAACTTTATCGAATGCATTTAGGGGGCACAGTTCAGCTCATATCACAGACAGCAGGAGGTAGAGCCAAGATTTAACCCTAGGATGGAACGCCCCCCCCCCAAAGTCCATGCATTGCCTGTCACAGAGAATTCTTCCAGAGGCTGACAGGGTCACAGAGGTCTGAGACCCTGGACCTGGAAAGGGGTGTCCCTGCTGGCTAGTTTTTACGTGAACTTGACACAAACTAGAGTAATTTTGGAAGAAGGAACCTCAACTAAGGAAAATGCCCCCGGCAAGATTGGCCCTGGGGGGAGGGATGTCTACATTGCATTTTCTTGATGGGCGATTCCTGTAGGAGGTCCTGACACACCGTGAATGGTACCACACCTGACCCGGTGGTCCTGGGTGACAGATGGAAGCCAGCAGAGCAAGTCACGGAGAGCAAGCCAGGAAGCAGCACCCCCCCACCACCACCCAGGGTTTCTGTGTCAGTTCCGATGCTATGAGGCACCACAGCTACCATGGGCAGCGCCTCTTTGCGTTGGGCACACAGGAAAGGGACTTCCATACAGTTTAAACTACTTTTTTTTTTAAATTTTATTTTCCAGTTTAAATTTAGATAAGAATCAAGGTTGCTTCACAAGTCAGTTCCAGGTCCCTCTCCCATTCCCTCCCTTCCTCCCGTGCCCTCCACCCCCCGTTATCCCCTCATTTCTCCAGGGAGGGTGAGGCCCTCCATGGGGGTGTCCATAGTGTGTCATTTCATATAGGGCAGGGCCTAGACCCTTTCCCAAGAGTTCAGGGTGAGAGTGCACCTCACATTGTTCTATTGGAGTCCTAAACTACTCTTATTAATAATCTGAAATCCTCTGGGAGAATTACCATGGCTCTCTAGCGGCAGGGGAGCCACGCAGGCGTGGGCGCGGGCTAGGTGCGCGCATGCGCATGCGAGCCCTTGTTGTGGTGTGCCCTTTTCCCGCCGCCTTTGCTGAGCTAGCCAGGCAGTCTCCCTGAGTTGACAAGGCATTGTTGGCTTTCCCCACAGATGGGCGGGTGGTTCCCGCTAAGGTTAGAGAAGCCTGTGTTTTGCAGCAGACAGGTCATCCTGGGCCAGCAGCACGTTCATCACGGCCTCATCTTTGCAAGCCGTTCCTGCACGCAGGGGCAGGGCTGCTGCTGACTCAGGCATCCTGGCCCCTGGGCTGCCTGCTGCGGTAGAGCAGGACCGTTAGGACCTGCTAGATGTCCACTAGCCCCAGACGAGGGGAAGGAAAATCTGAAGGCCGGGGCAGGCTCCTGTCGGGAAGAGAACACAGTTTCCTCTCTGACTTGCATTGCCCTCCTCCCGCTGGCCATGTACTAATGCTGCCAGCGTTCCCACGTTCATTTGGATCCTAGGGGACGTTTTTAACAGCTTGCCAGACAGGCGCTGTGAAACGCAGGAAAACAGAGGTTAAAGGTGCAAGCCCGTCAACCCAGCAGGTACGTGGGAGGCTGAGACAGGAGGACCAGAGTTCTAAACCAGCCTGGGCTGCATAGCAAGTTCTAGGCCAGCCTGAGAGAGACCTTGTCTCAAAGTCACAATAGTAATAGTAACATAATGCTGCTTATGAGTGTTTGTTCACATGTACATGTGTGCACCACGTGTGTGCCTGGAACCTACAGAAACCAGAAGAGGGCGTGACATCCTTTGGAGCTAGAATGACAGATGGTGGTGAGCTGCCATGTGGGTGCTAGGAATTGAACCCAGGTCCTCTCCAAGAGCAACCAGTGCTGTTAACGCTCACAGCTCTCCAGCTGTACTCTTTCAAGTTTCTTTCTCTTGGCCCTGATGGCCTTACGGGCCACCTTTATGTTTACACTGAGGAATGAGCTTAGTCCTGTTTGCTCTTCCTATTCCGCTGTGTTGGGTGATTTCTGTATTCACGCCACGGCAATTCAACTAACAACTAACTGATCACCAAATTTCATGATATACTCAAATACCTGCCGTGATTCTTCCTTTAGATTTCAGAAGCCTTGAACTCACTAGGTCGGTAAGGATGAGCTGACCTTCAAATTCTCCTGGCCCCACCTCTAATGTACTAGGATTGCATGGCATGGACCGCTGTGCCTGGCTTTATGAGGTAAAGGGAACCCCACCCTGGCTTTCCAGAATTGTAGGCAAGCGCTCCTCAGCTCTCCCTGCGGTTTAAGAATGAAAATGACCTAGCCCGCTTCTGAAACCATGACAAAAGCTTGGAGTTTTGTTGTTGCTGCTGTTGTTGAGATGACACTAAATTTAGAACACAACCTTCATAAAATCTGCCATTGTTGTGCCGCAGAGTCTTCCTGGCCAAGGTCAGGTTTCGTGTTGACTTTGGTTCGGGTCTACCATTGTGTCTTTTCACAATGTCTTACAGTTTCCTCCGCAGCGAACCTTATTTCCTTTAAAATTTATTCCTAGACACGTAAAGGTTTTGTACCTGCTGTCCTTGTGTGTTCTTCTGCTGTATCTGTTTGATCAGGCAGTCAGTAAAAAGGAATCCTGTTAGGGCTTTCATTCTGAGGAAATGGAACACAGGCATTGGATTCAAAGTTGCCGGGATTGCTGGGGAACAAAGGAGAGGTGGGGCTACCCCGGACCGGAGAGATGCTGGCATACAACTACTTGCCAATGCGGTGGGGTCCCTGGAGTCTTCTGTTGCCACACCGGGATGATGCCCCTCTCTGGAGCTCAGAAGAGTCTGAGCTCCCCTCTCCACCCCCACGGCATCCCTAATCCCCCGCCCTGTGTTTCCATATCACCCTGTCTCTCTGGATCAAACCCAAGGCCTTACATATGCCGTGTCAGTATTCTGCCATTGAGCTACACACCCCAACCTAATTAAATTTATTCCTAGTCTATTTCCAGTCATCTCTCCAAAATGTCAGCTACTAGGAAACAAACCTTACGGATTACATTGTTTTGTCCATAGACGTTTCACTATTAAGCATTAAAAAGTAGGTACTCGGGGTTGGGGAGATAGCTCAGTCAGTCAAGTGCTTGCCTTGCAAACATGAGGACCTGAGCTTACTCATCAGAACCCACAGAGAGAGCCAGGGAGGCAGGGAGAGGTGACTCCCCGAGGCTGGCTCACCAGCCTGGCCTGCTTGACCAGTTCTAGGCCAGTGAGAGAACTTGTCTCCAAGAAGAGGTGGCTGACACCTGAGGGGGCATGACATCACACACACACACACACACACACAAGGTCTGTCCTAGTTAGGGTTTCTATTGCTGTGATGAGACACCATGACCACGGCAACTCTTATACAGGAAAATGGTTAATTGGCCATGGCTTACAGTTTCAGAGCTTTAGTCCATTTTCATCATGATGACACACACGGCAGCAAGCCGGTAGGCATTGTGCTGGAGAAGGAGGTGGGTGTCTCACTAAGCTTAGCTTGAACATAGGAGACCTTAAAACCTGCCCCCCCACTTCCTCCAAAGGTCACACCTACTCCCTAGTAGTGCCACTCCCTATGAGCCTATGGGGCCAAATTCATTCAAACTGCTGCATGGTGTTTTAGTGCCAGCCCTGAACTCCTTATCTCCCTGTCTCGGTCTCTGAGTGCTACACTTACAGACATCAATCTGCCACTGTTGCCAAGTCTTCCTTTCAAATACAATCACAATCATATCAGGCATATTAACACGTTTGCTGTGAACAGATACTTAGCATCAAAACTTCTCCAGTTGCAACATGAATCTGTTCAAATAGTCTAGATAATTGTAGTTGCTGAAAATGTTGCATAATAACTACACATTTCCCTAAATCCACGTATCTTTTTAAAACTTTAGCTATTGAATAAACTCGGTCCTACCTCTTAGTTGGATTCTTACAGCCTGGGCTTTTCTTGTCTAAATCTCTAAGTATCATTTGATATACTCTCACCTCTAGGTATTTCTTTGTGTTTTTGTTTTGTTTTGTTTTTGTTCAGCATAATGACTGGGTCAAGTTCAACTGGGATGTGGGGGACTGCTCAGAATACCTCAGAGGTCCATATAGGGAGTCACATATCAAATTTATCTCACAGGTGAACAGTGTTCCTTCCATTTACTATTTAGTTATTTAGTTATTTTTATTTTTGGTTTTTCGAGACAGGGTTTCTCTGTGACTTTGGAGGCTGTCCTGGAACTCACTCTGTAGACCAGGCTGGCCTTGAACTCAAAAGAGATCCACCTGCCTCTGCCTCCCAAGTGCTGGGATTAAAGGCGTGCACCACCACCACTTGGCCTATTTACTATTTTAAAAACAAATAAGCAAACAAAAACCCCAGCACTTTCATTTTTCCCCTTGCTTTTTTCAAACAAATTAGATTGTAGTCATCTATCTATCCATCTATCTATCTATCTATCATCTATTTATATCTATCTATTCATATATTTAATTGGTTGGTTGCTTGCTTTGTTTTGTTTTTTGTTTTTATCAACACAGGGTTTCTCTGTGGAGCCCTGGCTGTCCTAGCACTCGCTCTGTAGACCAGGCTGTCCTGGAACTCAGAGATCCACCTGCCTCTACCTCCCCAGTACTGGATTAAAGGTGTGCGCCACCTTGTTTTGAGATAAGCATAACCCAGTTCCCCTCTCTTGACTTCCACTTTTATCCTCAAGCTATGTCATTATTGTTCTGTTTGGGTGTTCCTTTTCTAACTTGATTTCTCGTGTTTCTTGTTTTCAATTTCTGTGCCCCCAAGTCACTAAAGCCCTCCTCTGAGCCCTGTTTTTCTCCATCCACATGTTCTGACATACTTTTCTCTATGTATTCTGCCACCGGGACTTGGATTCGCCTTTTGAAGAGTTGCTGCAAAGGGATGGCCTGGTGGAGTTTCTTTCTTTCTTTCTTTCTTTCTTTCTTTCTTTCTTTCTCTCTCTCTCTCTCTCTCTCTCTCTCTCTCTCTCTCTCTCTCTCTCTCTCTCTCTCTCTCTCTCTCGTTTTTCAAGAGAGGGTTTCTCTGTATTGCTTTGGAGGTTGTCCTGGAACTCGATCTGTAGACCAGACTGGCCTCGAACTCACAGAGATCCGCCTGCCTCTGCCTGCCGAGTGCTGGGATTAAAGGCGTGCGCCACCAACGCCCGGCGGGATTACAGATTTATGCAGCACTAGAGAACCAGGCCCCTGGCTTGTTGCCGAGCTGCTCCTCCTCTGCCAACAGAGCCACATTCCCAGCTCTCGGTTCCCATTACTAATTTCTAGTTCTAATGAACTGTGGTGATCAGAAAATGGTTCATATTATTTTCATATTCATTAAGGCTTTGCTCATGGCATATTTATACTCCATCTCAACAGATATCACAAAACACAACCTAAGAAAGCACATTAGTATTTTGGATTCAACATTAAAATGCCTATGCTAAAAAAACAGGATTTTAGGTTACATTTTAAGTCCTGTTTTATCATAATTTTTCTATCAGGTACTAGGTAAATTAAAATCTGCTAGTAACAGGTATAGTTTTGCCTACTTCTCCTTTTGGCTAATACATTTCACTTTAAGAACAGGACTACTGTTCAGTTTAGACAATGTTCATGGCTGTTTCGCTTTGCTTAGGAACTATTTTGTGTTTCCATCTTTGTCCCACTTAATACTCGCTCACCAGAATTCCTCTCTGCCCCAGAGCAAAATTTCAATTATTGTTTACCTTTCCTCTTTCTGTCTTTGTGTCATCTGCTTTGATGTTTTCAATGTGCTTTATTCTGGATAGTTCTAATATTTTCAATGTTCTTTATTTTGGATGTAGTACATTGAAGAGCTGAGCTTTCCTTTGTAACTTAATCTGAGAATTTTTCTCTTTAACAGATAATATTAAAAAATAGCATCTGTCCTGTGACTGTATGTAATGTTCTAACAGTTAAAATTTTATTGTGTTATCTATTTTAATGTGATATATATACATATTTAGTTCTTATAAAAGTAGAAAATTATTAGTATTTTGTTTTGTTTTGTTTTTTAAAAAAAGGTTCCGTGTAGTCCCAGATGGTCCTAAAATTCATTGTGTAATTCTGTGTGGCCTTGAACTCCTGATCCTCCTGCCACTAACTCTTGAGTGTTGGGATTACAGGAGTGGTCATCACACCCAAGTTGCAGTTAGTATATTTATCATAATAATCATCCGTATTTATACCTCAGTCTTCTTCGTTCAAGCCAGATGCCATAATGAATCTCATGTGGGCCTCCTCTTTTCCCTAAAGATTTTTTCACTGACATTGGGATCTATCTCAAGCCACTGTTGTTAATATTCTGAAATAGGTATTTGGTTGGTCAGCTCTAAACGGCAACTTTTAGTTTCCCAGCTATTCTGGTAAATAAGCTACCAGCAGAATTACCGTACTTCCCACCCCAACGTTATGTATTTTTATACAGCTCTGTCATCTCAACTCCACTCTTTTTTTGTCACATCTCACCAGTTTTGTCTAGTCCATGGCTAATCATGTGCTCATAGTCCTCGGTGAAATTCTGACCGGCTGAAATGAAGTCATGTGTCAGTAGTTCCTCAGAGGACTGATTCATGAGAACATTTTCATTAAACCTATTGGTGAAATTAGTTTAGCTGGGTATAAATCCCTGACTCTCACTTTCTTTCCCTGGGGATAGTGTACTGTAGTTTACTTGGGTATAAATCCCTGATTCACACTTCTTTTCCTGGGGATAGTGTACTGAAGTTTCACAGTCTTCTGACATCAATGTGCCTGTAGCCAACATAAATCTACCTTGGCTCCTTTATGTGTGGTTTAAGCTTCTTATCCAGCTGTCCAAATAATTGCCTTTACTTCATTAGCTTCCATGCATATGCATTAATATTGAGCACTTCTGTAAGTTTTTCCTGAAACAGAATACTTTTTTTTGGATACTTTGGATTTTTATTAGGAAAAAACAAACAAACAAACACAAGGCCATCTCATCACGGGTTTAAGAATTCTACCGCCGGGCGGTGGTGGCGCACGCCTTTAATCCCAGCACTCGGGAGGCATAGGCAGGCGGATCTCTGTGAGTTTGAGGCCAGGCTGGACCGACAGCCTCCAAAACAATACAGAGAAACCCTGTCTCGTAAATACCAAAAAAAAAAAAAAACAAAAAAACAAAAAGAATTCTACCATAGGAAGTAGCTGTGAAGCTTCACAAGCTACTCTGAGGAAAGACATGCCCTAGTGTCATTCAGGAGTTTAGGTAAGTGGGACTGCTATTACTATTATCATTGTCACTACTTAAAAACTGCCAGATGAGGTCCTTGTCTGTGCTGATCACAATGCAATGCTAGATATGGCTAAGACATGTGCCTAATACTCAAATATTACCATAGGGGGAGCTCAGACACCCACCTCCTCGAGTAAGCACACATGGCCAGGATGGCAACTGTGGTGGCAGCAATTACCTCTGGTATCAGCACTCAGCCTACCTTCCCCAGAATTCTCCTAGTCCCTAGTCTACTAGTCCCACCCATCTTCCTGCCTCATTGGCCAAACTGTTTTATTCACCAACCAATAAGGGAAACATACATACAGAAGGACATCCCACCTCTATTGAAAGACATCTCCCCCTCCCCTCCTCCTATTACGAGTCTGGCACTCATTCACCTTGGATCATGCTGGCTTATATGTGGCTTGATTCCCCTGCAAGACTGTGTGTGTCTGGGAGGGCAGGCCATGTCTGCTTTCGTCACTACCGAATCCTTTGTGCATGAAATACAGCCTGGATCATCACAGCACTAGGTAAATATTTCCGCACATGCATGAATAAGTATGCAAACGTTTCTGCCCCAGTTTAAAAACAACACAAAACCGTGTAGAGCGATGCTATGCTCACAGGTGTCTGACACTCAAGAAGGGGAGTTTTCGTAGACAGAGAAGTGGGGAATGGTCCTATGAGGTGGGGTGAAGCTGGGAGGAGTTTTGATTGACTGGTACCTGAGTCTAGACTGCCTAGGGAGACAGGGGACACTCACCACCACCTACAGCCCCCAGCCTCCGGTTTCTGCAGAACCCACAAAGGCCCCTCGGGTAGAGCACATATCTGAATTCATTGGGGCTTGAGCTAGTGGAGCCTGGAGCTCAGAGAACCAAACAGGTTTGCAGAAGGTTTTTTGTTTGTTTGTTTTTTAGTTTTTTGTTTTGGTTTTTCGAGACAGGGTTTCTCTGTGGCTTTGAAGGCTGTCCTGGAACTTGCTTGGTAGTCCAGGCTGGTTTCGAACTTACAGAGATCCGCCTGCCTCTGCCTCCCAAGTGTTGGGATTAAAGGCATGCGCCACCAACGCCTTTGAGAAGACAAAAAAAGTGCCTTAGCTCATACTGGAGCTGAATGGGCCAGCAATGGCCCAGTATTGGGGGGGGGCAATCATGAGGAACACATATGCTGGGTCGCTTAACTTACGGCTTTGGGAGCTGGCTGGAGGTGGGGTGTGCTCTCCAGAAGAGTCACAACTGACAAGTGATACGAACATTCCAGTTGTCTGCCCATACTACCTCTCCCATCCCTCCAGACAGCAGACAGTGACACTCCAGCGTCCAGTGCCAACCACAGCCCTGCAGACAGTGACACTCCAGCTTCCAGTGCCAAGCACAGCCCTGCAGACAGTGACACTCCAGTGTCCAGTGCCAACCACAGCCCTGCAGACAGTGACACTCCAGTGTCCAGTGCCAACCACAGCCCTGCAGACAGTGACACTCCAGCGTCCAGTGCCAAGCACAGCCCTGCAGACAACAGACACCCCAAGCATTCAATGCCAACTATAGCCTTGCAGAGAGCAGACACTGAAGCACCTGGTATGGTGAAGTGAACATCTTTTTTCTGCACGACCTCAACAACAGCCTGTGACATCACCGTGCCTCAGTTCCCTGATGTGGGATGTCCTTCTGTGTGCTGTGACCATATGTTTCCCTTACTGGTTGACGAATAAAGCTGTTTCGAGTCAATGGACAGGCAGAGTTTAGCTAGACTGGAATCTCAAACAAAGAGGCAGGGTCAAGGGGGACAAAGAGAGAGATGCCATGTAGCTGCTGGGGAGGCAGGAAGCCATGGCATCATCTAGAGAAGCCACGGCCATGTGGAGATACACGGATGAATAGAAATGGGCTAATCATTAAGAGAGAGCAATCCAGTAAGAAGCCTGAGTCAATGGCCAAACAATTATAAATATACATTACGTCAGAGAGGCTGAGTGAACCCTGTAGGCAGAGAGAAACTGGTCCAGTGGGGGAAAGTATCCCTTTACAGTTTCCTCCTCTGTGAAATGAGGATGATATACCCCCAGAGTCCTTGTGAGGAATCAGAGGGCTCTAGCGTAGGAGGAACACTGGAGACTGCCTAACACATAGTATGTATGCAGGTGTCAGAGTTACTTTTATTCTCATTATTTACCTAGAGCCTTCCTGTATATGCCAGGCTCTGTTGGGAATTACATGAAACACGTGGGTTGCTCGGATGGAGCCTACGTCCTTCACATGCTTACCGTACAACAACCCACCAGTAACCTACTAAAAATGCACCACCTTTGTCCCTGTGAGAAAACCATTTCTATGGCCATCCTAGCCAAGGGCCTAACTTAGAGATACTCAGATGAGATTTTTTTCATGTGCTTCTGTGTGTGCTTGGTGAAGTTGTAACAGAGTATCCAAGGCTGGCTAAATTACGGAGAAAAGAAATACTTACCTCACCATTATGGAGTCCAAAGTCAGGAAACTGGTGAGGGCCTTTTCAAAGCATCAGACCTTGTCGGAGGACACCACATGACCGAGGTGATGAGTTACTCTCTCATGATAATGATGTCACCTTCCTCTAGAGGTCAGGGCGTTCGTGATCTGATCACTTTAAATCTCCCACTGATCAGCACTGATACATTGACCACGGGCCTCCCGCACATAAACTTTGGGGGACCCACAACCCATACCAGCATGGTACTAGGATTGCCTGGCTTTCCTGGGAAGTAAACCCTGTGTGAAAGGCGAGTAGTTCGTGCTCCATTGTTTTGGAAGGCCACATGACTCAGGGAATGCCAGTGTCCTGCCAAGCATACCGTGTTGATGGGTTTATAACTGATCAGGGCAGTTCTGATGTTAGGTGTCAGTAACCTGACTGCCAATTGCATCTCCAACCGTCGCCATCCTGGGACATTACAAATCGTTTGGCTTCTATCTCTCTCCGCATGCGAAAGCTTGAACATGCTATACACCGTCTTAAAACTACGTTCACAGGAAAAGCATGCTATACAATTGTGGTTGCTTTCAAGGACCTACTAGGGGACACAGAGTAACTAGTGTTGGGTTTTCTGCAGGAAACAGGCCAGAAGGTCAAAGCTTGCCTGTTCGAAGGGCCGGGTGGAGTTGCAGGTACGTAAACACCCCTCAGAGAAGAGACTCCTCCCTGACCTTCACCTCACTTTCATCTGGCCTCTAGAAAGAGGGCAGCATCCACACTCTTCTGCTTTATCTGGAGTATACTCCTCGTACAAAAGAGCAGGCTTCCTGATAGCATTTGCATACATGTATGTCACATGCTTTGGTCACTCTGACTCGGCCTCCTTGTCTCCTCCAGCTGGTCCCCTGTCACTCCCCAAACACCTACACATCTGCTTTCATGGCGCTTTGTTTCTGGACTCCACACATGAAACAAACCACAGGGTTTTCATTCATCTTTCTTAATGCCATGATTTCTAGTCCCCCCCGCCCCATTTTCCTGCAAGCTTCAAGACTTCACTCTTCTGCTTTAGGGCGGAACAGAACACCACCAGAAGACTTTGAGGATTGCCTTCATCCACTCATTTGTTGATGGGCGTCTAGGCTGGTTCTCCTTCTAGGCCACAGTGAATAATTCTGCAACACTCATGGGTGAGCAGGTATCTTCTGGTGTGTTGACTTAGAGTCCTCTGGGTACGTATTTAAGACACAGAGCTGGGTCATGTGGTACTTCTCTGATTTCTGTAGTGACTACACTAATTTATATCCATGCCAGCAGTGTTAGGGACATCCCCATCCTCGCCAGCATTTTTTTCTGTTGCTATTTAACTTCTTCATGGCAGCACCTCTTAGCCTCTTCCCCTGTAAACCAGTAGTTTACAAACCAAACTTCCTAATGCTGCCATGGTTTACTGCAGTTCCTCATGCCGTGGTGACCTCAACAATAAAACTATTCCCATTGCTACTTCGTGACTGCAATCTTGCTACTGCTGTGAATCGTAATGCAAATATCTATGTTTTCTGATGGTCTTAGGTGACCCCTGTGAAAGGGTTGCTCAGTGCCTCCCAAAGGGCGGTGACTCACAGGTTGAAAGACATTCATTTGAAGGTTCCAGGACTAAAGAAGTCTCTATGTCCTTCCACTGTGACTGGGTGTTACCTCTCAGAGTAAAAGACACCAGGTAAGACATGCAAGACACGTTTGAGCCCTCCTCTCACTAACGTGATTCTCTGTACCTTTGTCTCTTTGTCTCTCAAAGTGAGAGGAAGGTATTCGTTTGGAGATCCCACTCAGCTATGGGAACACCCGGCAGTGGGCATTGGGCCAGGGAGTGTCAAGACCACATCCACTGGGAGCACAGCTCATCCTGAGCCCAGAAACCGTGGCAAATTAGGAGGAGCTCAGGACCAGCTCTGCCCACCAGCCCATGCCATGCCTACTGTCTGTTTTCCTATTTGCAGTTTCCCCAAGAACAAAGGAGGCATGGGCAGAGCTGACCAATGGAAGACAGGCTGAGACCCATCTACCCTCAGAAGCTCTAAGAAGCCTGTTAAAGGTTGGGTCTACTGAGAAAGGGAAGATGCCTCCATGCAGAAGGCACTGTCTCTGGAGGCTGGTTTTATGAGTCAGCTAGCTTGGATGAAGGGCTCCGGGATCCTGTGTCATGAATGAGAGTCATGCTTGCATCTATGGCCTCCACGTAGCCGAGCCCCTCCGTCCCCAGGGAGGCTGGACTCCCTCCAATTCTCTGAGCAAAGGTGGATGAAGGAGAGATTTACCTCCTTGATACACCTCACTGCCAGGGAAGCAACACTTTCCTTCCTCTCTTCTTGCCCCTGGATTGAGCCTTGCACCATTCATTCCTTGACTCTTCAACCTCAGTAAATAGTCTGCAGTCACTCCCTTGGCTCCTCAGACCCACTGCCCTGACTAGCAAGGATGGATGCCTATACGTCTCAAATTCCAGGACTACCGGAGCCATGCCTTGTAATGAAACTTAAGGGTGTGAGTTAGTTGTCTAAGGAAGTTGGTTATTGAGAGAAAGAAACCAGATTGCACAAGGACTCATCTGCAGGAATCCAGCAGCACTCGCAAATGACTTATTGACTGGAACCCTGAATGACAGGAAGTCCAGAAGCCCTTGCCAGAATCTCAGTGACCTGTGCTGTTGTAATTCACCTCAGCATCAGTTATTTGCCCAGTTGCTATGACAGCATCAGCATCAATTCACTTGCCCTGTTGCTATGACAGCATCAATTCACTTACCCTGTTGCTATGACAGCATCAGTCCGCTTACCTTGTTGCTATGACAAAACATCTAGCAACAACGACTCCAAAAAGGAAGGCTTTACTTTTGCCCACACAGGTCTGGGGTACTGTCCATCATGGCAGGAAGAGAAGGTTGGAGCAGTTTGAGGCAACTGCTCACACAGTCTGAGTCAGCGTTCTATTGCTGGGAAGAGACACCACAGCCATGATGACTCTTGGAGGAGAAAGCATTTAATTGGGGCTGGCTTACAGTTTCAGAGGCTTAGTCCATTATTATCATGTCAGGGAGCATGACAGCATGCAGGCAGACATGGTGCTGGAGAGGGAGCTGAGAGTTCCACATCTGGATCCTCGGGCAGCAGGAAGAGGAAGACATTGGGTCCGGCTTGGGGCCCTTAATGCCTCAAAGCCCACCTGTAGTGACACGCCTCCTCCAACAGGGCCACACCTCCTAATGCTTTCTAATAGCGCCATTCCCTGTGAGCCTAGGGGGACCATTCTTACTCAAACCAATGCACATATCCACACAGGAAACAAGCAAAGATGAATGTCCATAGTGAGCTTGATTTCTTATTTCTGTCTAGTCTGGGATCACAGCCCACATTCAGAGACAGTGTTCCCATTTCAACCTAAGACGTACCAAGAAGTTGCTTGGGTTGTTGTTCGTTTGTTTTAACATGGTAATTCCAAATCGGATCAAGTTGACACTCAAGATTAACCATCATGGAATCTAACAAAGGATGTGAATGCTCCTCATGGCGTCTCAGGACCCGATGTCAACCCTGGGAGAAGGTAGGTCCATCCAAACCCATCGTTCTAAGGTTCTTTGATCACCAGGGAGTCTAGAAATGGAGAGAGAAGTTTCCAGTTCTCCCTGTGCCGGACAAGGCATGGTTTCTTCTGTTATGAGCTGTCATCTACCTCACAAATAACGCCACCCTGCTACCTCAGGAACCTCTGCTCCCTGCTTTCTTCTCTTGGGCTTTGTGGATGTCTCATTCCTGCTGAACAGCTTACGGTGGGTAAGAAATGCTCACTGTTAGTTTCAAGGAAGGCCAAAGTTCCCTCTTGGCCTTCCTCACTGAACCCTCAGTGTTCTTCCATTCTCACATCAGTCCAGGTTGAAGTCCCCTACGTCTCTGCCCTCTCCCATGGTCCCTGAAACGTTCTCAGAGCTGTTGGTCTCTCGAGCCCATCCTCAGCCCTGTGGAGCTCTCTGGGCCTTCTCCTGTGGCCTTCCCAGTTAGACAGTGTTCCATCTGAAGAGGCAGCCTCATCTCCTCATCTCTCCATCTGTCTTTTCCACCACACTGTTGCCCAAATCCTAGTGAGCGGAGGAGCCAATGAGTGACTTTAAAAGATGCTGCTTAGATAATGGGTGGTTAACATGGGCCTTCAGTAAATCGAAATGTTTCAATAAGTTGCTTTTATACAGTGCACCCCTGGGTCCAAAATAGCCTTAAGCCTTGAAGTCTTAAAGCGAATCTCCTTTTTGCCTTCCAATTCCACTCCAGAGACTGATGCCCATAGAACGTTCCTTCTGCTTGAGACATTTCCCTTTTAAATGTTTCATACAACTGGAGAAACACCATACAAATTGCTGGGGGAGGGGGGGTAAAATGGAAAAATCAAAAGACTTCTGCATTCTGCAGAGAAAGCAGAATATAGAACAGGTGGTTGCTTAGTTTTACTTCTTTCAGCAGTGAGTGGTGGGAAGAGTTTTATAGTGTTCATGGGCACACACAGTTTAGTCAAGCCCCTATTAAAGCCAAGTATATGTGTATAATGGTCGCCACCAGGGCCTGTAGCCTCCATCCTGTCTGCTGTTGTTACTGTGTTATTCCCTTTTGGACCCAGGGACTTTCTTTTAGATGACAGCAGTGGGGTGTCCTCGTGGGTTTTTCTATATCATGTGGATTGTATTTATCTAATGATGAATGTGTCATATTTATTGCTTCCAAAGACAACAAAGGCACTTCAAAGGCCGGGACTAGGCCACAAGAGACCACTGCTCAGCAGGTCATCCTCAGCGCATAAACGAGGAGGCAGACATCCCGACTGTCACGTTTCTTCCCGGATGATTCTAGGTTGCTCCAGTTGAAGATTAGAAGTAACCATCGCAACAGCTTAGCCAGAAGAGGGCTTGCCCATCAGGCACAGACCCCTGGCTCCCACCCTCAGCATCGCACAAATGGGGCGGGGGCGGCGCCGGCCTGCAATCCCAGCACTCAGAAAGCGGAGGTGAGTGGGCAGAAGTTCAAGGTCATCCTACACTACCCAGTAAGTGCCAAGACAGCCCCGACTAGACAAGACACTGTGCGCACACATACACACGCGCGTGCGCACTCTTTGTTAGAATGTGTCAGGCTATTCCACAACAACGCACTTTGAACCCTCAGGGTCTTGACACAATGAAGGTTTGCTTCTTGCACAAGGAAACCCTGAAATAGGTCAGAGCAGACAACATCCAGGGTGACTCTCTTCTGGAAAGTAACGTCAACTTCCCCACCACCCCACCCCACCCCCGACTCCCGATCTCTGCAAATTTTATGTTATGATCTCATCATGCGGCCACCAAGGACCTGAAACAATGGGAGTGGGGGGAGGTGACGGCAGGGGGAGGGGGAGGGGGGAGGGAGATTTTTCCAGGGCCTTTTATACTCAGGGTGAGAAATGGCACGTAGAACTCTCAGCCATGTGTGCTGGCCCGTGCTCCTGTGACCTCAGCATGACTGTGCTGGAGGGAGCAGCACTGTCCTGCTGTGTGTCCGGAAGAGGAAACGGCATGCTGAGCACAGAGTATTGTGTTTGCTCTACGAAACTGGACCATAAATCTATAAACACAGAAAATGAAAACACCATTAGAAAGTGACTTTTTGTATGAGCACATTGTGAGTAATTTCTCGTTGTTAAGTATCTTTCGAATAATTTGCTGGCGTATCAATCAGCCAAACAATGGAAAACATTTTTAAAACAAGAAAAATATCTTTATATTTTGTGTGCCTTTGACAATTCAAAATATACCCATTTTGGCTAAGGATGTGGGTCATTTGCTGGGGTACTTGCCTAGCACGCATGAGGTCTAGGTTCAGCCTTTAGCATCCAAGAAGGAACACGGTGACACAGGCCTGTAGTCCCACCCAGCACTTGGGAGTTCAAGGCAAGGCAGAGCTACGTAAGACCCTGTCTCAGAAAAGGAAATGACAAAGAGAAGAAGGAGGGAAGGGAAAGAGACAGAGGGAGGGACAGAGAAAGGGAGGGGGTGAATCAGGCGGGCGGGAGGGCAGACAGGCTTGCACACACCCATTTTGAAGTTCATAAGGGTAAGCAGATGAGACTCAAACAAAAGACCAGCGCACGTTCAAATCCAATCCAAGTTCTCTCCGATTCCAGTGTTCAGCTGCCCCTAGCTTCCTAACCAAATCATTTCAGTTTGTTTACAAGAAGAACCACGATGGATACCTTTGGACTCTTTTCCCCCACCCCCTGTCCTTATTGGCTTAGAAGTTATTTCCAACGATCACAGTTACTCTTTTCACAGTATGGACGCCAGGACCTGTGCAGCAAGCAGAGCTACGCAAGCAAGAAGCCCACACTGAACGGTCCTGTCTGCAGCCTCCCGGATGTCACGTGGAGTCCCCGGGAACACGTAGATCTCATGTTCCCGAGAGGGCAGATCTGAGGCCAAGCTTCCTTCACACAGGCCAAACTCGGAGCTGAAGACCCGGCTGAGGCCAAGGGTTGAGACTCAGAGCTCAGAGAGCTATGTGGAACACTCACCACGAGCTTGTCCCGCAGGCCACCGGTGTCTGTAGGCACATGAGTAAACACGAGAGATTGATACGGACCTTTGGGATGTTATACCCACCTCAGAGGTTAAAAGGTAGAGATGGAGCATGAAAGTCACTGGAACACACATGATTAGAGCTGGTGGCTTCTCTTTGTCACTCAGTCTGACCATGGGATGTTGGCAGATTCTGTCCCAGGTTCTCAATGAAATCTGGATCACTGATCTCAGTGTGGTCACTCACTATTGATCAGGTAATTAATTCATAATTATTTTTGTAACAGCACAGGAGGAGTGTTGCTCTACAAGGTAAGCTACATGACGCGGAGTTGGACTCGATGGAACAGTTGTCATGGGCGATCTGTCTCCTCCATCCCAATCCATATGGTGAAGCCCTAAGCCCTGGGATCTACCCTGGGAGACTCCGTTAAAATGGTATCCTCTGATCCATGCCAGTCTCACAGTGAGTGATGTCCTGAGGAGAAATGGGGGTTAAGACAGAGACGTGTGGGTGCTTAGGCAGAGGGCTGTAGGAAAATACCAAGAGAGGATCCTGCCTGCAAGCCAGGGAGAGAGGACTCAGTTTGAGGCCCTTGATCTTGGACTATGCTGCTGCGGAAGTCTGTGATACTTGCCTATTGCTATCCAAAGTAATACAGCAATGTACTAGCTCCCTACCACCATGACAAAATGCCAGGTGGGAACGGCTCTGTGACAGCGTGTGTAAGCGTGCGTGTGGAGGGCAGGAGCTGATGTTGGCTGTCTGTCTCAGCCACTTTCCACCTTGTGTTTTGAGACAGAGTCTCTCAGAGAGCCTGGAGCTCACTGATTTAGCGAAACTCCACCTGCCCACCACAGGACTAGGGTCGCAGACCATGCTTTGGTTTTTACCTCATTCTTCTAGGGCAGGCATTTCACCGAGTCTTGCCGAGTCTGGCAAGACAAAAGGTTATCTGTGTGGGCTGCCCCATGCACTGTGTGAGGAGGTCCTGCCTGCCAGGACCCAGCTTGCACAACTTCTCTGACCTCCCCGCTGCCCTGCCAGGTCATCTGGTCCACTGACCATGCTCACACATTTAAAGGCCTGGTCGATGTCTAGGGCGTGGCTTAGAAACTGGGGCATAGACCACTATCGATTGGTGGAGATGAGGCAGGCAAGGTCATGGGGAGTTCATTTATCCATTCACCCAGTTATTCATCCAGTCAAGAAACTGGTTCAGAGCCAGTGACCACTGACCTGGAGGTCGGAAAGACAAATGAGGCTTGGTCCTTAGGCTCAGACACTCGCCATTGCACACCCAAAAACATGGTAATGGCTACCCACCACTGTATACTGTCCAGAGTGGGTCATGACTTGGGGGAGAGGGGAACATGCAGAGGGACACACTGTGGGACATTTATTCTCTCCCCACCAGGGTCTCAACGTATAGCCCAGCCTGGTGTTCAAAGCACTCCTACCTTCTGAGATTACAGACAAGTGTCCTCATACTGGGCCAGCAATGCCGATCTTTCCTGAGGCTCTCGTTGGTGACAAAGAGGTACAGGTGACAGCAGCTTTATCCTCCCAAGTTTCCCAGAGCCTCAGTGGAGTCTGCTTTTATGAATACGGAGTCTTGCTGAGCAAGATGAGGCAGTACTCATGCTGGGAATGTGACTCCGTGCACCTTGTCAGGGTATATAAAGCCCTGAGTGCGAAACCCAGAACCTCAGGGTTAGGTGTGAGATCCAAAGCCCACGCCCACACAGGAGCCACAACACCATACTTTGATGCCACGGCCAGAGGAGGTCCAGGCTGTCCAGATAGGACACTGCGGCAGGAAAATGTGGACATGGGAGGAGAATCTGGTAGGGGCTGAGGCCCAGAGCCATGCCAAATGGCTTCACAGGGCTGCTCTTAGTTCCCAGAGAGGTTAAGGAACTTGTGCTGGGAAACTGGGGACAAATTATAACGTTGCCATTCTTTGCAAGGCTAGCCTGCTGGGCTCCGGGGAACCCTTGCAGCCAAGGTCATTTGGCCATGGGAGATAGAAGTGGGGAGATGGGAGAGGGGGTTCGTGTGCCAATTTTTTACTCTTCCTCTTCTAGTTAAACACAAACCAAATAATGAAAGTGCTGCCGAGGCTCCCAGAACATGCGGCAGCAGCAGCCTGGGGCCTGTGCTGAGCTCTGGCGGAAGTCCTCAGTAGATGGGGCCGCAGCGGGGAATGTTTAACCAGGGACGGTACAGGAAGGTCCGTGCTTCCCAGAGCTCAAGCCGCAGCCGTGACCTTGGGCATTCCAGAAAATGCTGAGAAGGGTTTCTGCTGCCCAGAGCCTCCTCCACTCTCCAAACCAGGCCTGGGCTTTGCTCAGATCCATTTATCTTCCTGCCACAGCAAGAGTTCCCAAGAGACGACAGCAGGACCTTACAAACCAGAATAGAAGTACCTGGAGGTCTGGTCCATCTCAGAGAGACGCTGAGCACAGAGATGAGGTCTGTACTAACTTAGGCTCTGTGTCACCTTAGTCAAGGATGTGTGGAAAGCAGGAGCCTGTCACCCAGTCACAGCCGCCTTGCTGTCCCACCACAGGGGTGGCTTTCGCAGAGGACCCTTGAGACCTCACTGGCAACATGGACTGGTTCAGGACTGGATTCATACTGGTTCACACTGGTTCAGGGCTAGGTTCACACTGGTTCAGGGTTAGATTCACAATGGTTCACATTGGTTCACACTGGCTCAGGGCTAGATCCACGCTGGTTCAGGGTTAAATCCATGCTGGTTCACACTGGCTCAGGGCTAGACCCACACCGGTTCAGGGTGAGATTCACGCTGGTTCACACTGGCTCAGGGTTAGATTCATGCTAGCTCACACTGGTTCAGGGTGAGATTCACACTGGTTCACACTGGTTCACACTCTGCCCTCATTCAAAGTCAAGAAGGATCCTGTCCCTTGTCCCTTTGCAACTGAGGTAATCTCATGGTGAAGCCCTGCCCCGCGACCTCAGGTCAGGAGCTTCTGTAAGTTTCTCTGCAATCCCACAGTCCCACAGCTGGCTCAGTCCCGGCACAAGCTGGGTGCTGGACTTCCTCTCTTGATGCACCTCACACCCTGCCTCCAGATTAACCTCTCTGTGGTTATTTGAGGGGAAGTGTGGGTGAGAGTTGAGCCGTGCCAGGCCCTGAGGCAGGAGTGTACACAGTCATTGCTAGGGACCCGAGGGAGGTTACAATAGCTCAGCAGAGACCACAGAATGCGAGAGAAAGAAACGGCCAAGGTCACACAGCCTCTGCACATGCCACACACTTAGTGGCTTTGGGTAGGACACTTCATGACTTCGGTAAGAACGAGGAGGGGCTGTTGCCCATTTCTGCTGGACAAGGAGGTAATAGATCCTTGGTGTACTCACGGACTGGTACATCAAGTGAACCTCCTCAGGCCTGAGGGTGATGGTTCAGCCTCATGGGATGCCTCCTGGGCCTTGGAATCTATCCAGTACCCCAGAGCTCATTGGAATACAAACTGTAGCTACCCCTCAACTGTGTCCCCTGCACTCTTCAGACTCAGCCCTTCGGATTGACACGCTCCACCCCTAGTCCTTCAGGTAAGGAAGATGTCCCATGGCCATTCCAGTTGGAGACTGGAATCCCTGCTCTGTCCGTGCGATCCTGGCCCATGCCTTTACCTCTGTATGATAACATGAGGATGGTCATGGCTGTCTCAAGGGCTGCTACGAGCAAGAGATAAGCTTCTACAATGGTTAACTAGAGACAGAACATGTTATCAGCCGTTGCTAGTCGTTATCTAAATTCTACATGTGACCAAAATGAAAGGTACTAACCCTTTCCTCATTCCACACCCCCAAGGCCTCTCACAGGCTGGAAGACAGTGCAAGTCTGTAGATCACACAGCTGTTTGCTGAAGACAGCGGCCTCTAGCTGAAGCCTTCAGGAACAGCTTGACTGACTTGGGTACTGACACTACTACCAGTCACAGTGGTCCTCTCTGTGTGGATCACACTCTGTGACGTGACAGTGTCCAGGAGCCCTGTCCTTTCTTGCAACTGTAGGCCAAGTCACACAGGGCTGACACCAGCCTTGCTTCCCAGGACCTCATCAACTTCCTGCGGATGCCCAGCCACTTCCTGCCTCCTCCATTCAGGCATCATAGCCACCCAAGACGGCAGGTTCGGATTGAGGTAGGCTCAGAGTGTTGAATAAGATCAGTCCTGGGTGATATAAACCATTCTGAGTTCAACTGTGACATCTGGCTCCAGTGCTTCGAAACAGCTCCTCCCCACCCCATCCCCACCCCGCCCCCATCCAGGACAGCTGCTCCAGGCTGAGCAGCAGTGTGCAGTCAAAGGGAGAGGGAGAAAGGGCAGACACAGGCAGGCATTTGCTCCCTCTGCCTCCTGTGGCTGTGATGGAAGCCACTCGGCCTGTCACACCCTCTTGCCATGAGGGCTGAGACCTCTGAAACTTTGAGCCAAACTAATCCCATTTACTGCAGTTCACCAATGTCAAGAAAGTAACTGTTACACAGCTTCATATGGCCCACAAGCATACATGTTTCTTTGTCTATTTTGTACACACACACACACACACACACACAGGCATACACACGCACACTCGCACGCATGCACGCACTGGTATGTTGACAGTACAAGTCCTTAGCTGACAGGTGGAAGCTAGCCTCTCTGTCTACACTGACTTGGGACAGAGGGGACTGGGGCAGAGTTGTTGCTGCCTCTGGTCTTGCAACACCAGCTCTGCTGCTCTCCCTGTCTTCTGGCCTCCATGTGCTGGGGATCTGAATTCAGGTCCTCACGCCGCACTTAGCCATGCGAGCCATCTTCCAAGCCCCACCCTCTTTCTGTTTGCTTGGCTTGTGGCTCGGAGTGTTGGGATAGAGCAGGGGCTTCCTTGCACCTACATGGAGGTGAAAACACCTTTTAGTGACAGCGCGAAGCGATCTGTGACAGTGCCTGCACCCCTCCAGTCCATGGGGGCTGCCTGTCCCTGGAGATACAGTCTGTCACTGAGCTGGGGTCTCTTCTCCTGACTAGCCCTGGAACAGATGCCAGCAACCCCTCCCCTCCCCGAGCGTGTGAGACACACACACACACACACACACACACACACACACACACACACACACACAGCCCAAGCGGTCAGCTGCCCTGGGTCAAATCTGGAATGCGTTGTTTCGCTGTGTAATTAACAGTATTCACTTTTAGGGCCTGACTTGGAACTGGGTGCCAAGAGCATTCCTGAGGGGTCAGAGGGAGCATGTTTGTTGCAGCAGGAAGCTCCTGCCAGGAGCGCTTGGTTTGTGCTCTTCAGATCAGTTCCTGGGTAAGCCTCCCCGGGCCCTGCTGTGTGTCAGCCCTGGAGACCCAGAAAGATGGGGGGGGGGATCTATGAGAGGACAGCTGTGGGAAGGTCAGTGACACCAATGAGTCCAAGACATAGGGGGCGGGGACACATGACACAGATGGTCGCTCCTTGGGCCCTGAGCACCAATGTCCCCCATTATGCTAGAGACTGAGCCATTTGCAAAGGGACTCTTCAAGTCCAAAGGGTTTTTTTTTTTTAAAAAAAAAGAACGTTTGCTCTTTCTTCCTTTCAAAACTACAAAGTGCTGTGGAATGTGCCTGCTCAACAACACAGGGTCCTCAGCCCTCACCCGCGTGGGCTGTGCACACTTTCTTTTCCCCTAGCATTTTCTCCCAGGTTTCATAATAACAGCACCATGGAAGCTCATAGCACTGGGGCCGCACCCAGCCCTCACACAGGAGCCCGTGGGTGTATGTCTCACAGTGTCCATTATACGCATCAAGGGACTGGCCACTCCAGGAACGGTCAGTCCAGACAGCAAGGACGGATGAGCCCCTTTCTGAGCACTTGACCCAAAGACAGGAAGGTCAATAGCTCACCACCTTCATCGGAAGCCAAAATTTGCAGGGACCCAGTCCACTCTCTGCTGCCATCAAGGGGACAAGCAGTACAGAGTGTGGCATCCTTGCCTGGAATCCCAGCCCTAGGGAGGTGGGGACAGGAGAATTCGGAGGTCAAGGCCAGCCTTGAGTTCTTGAGATCTTGTTTCAACAAAACCTGTCAAACAAAACACAAGGAAGAAGAAGCTGTGTTGGTGTTTATCAGCCTCCCAAAATCTAGAACCAGGAGAGAAGAGAGCCTCACTAGAGGAAGTGTCTAGATTAGCAGTTCTCAGCCCGTAGGTCGTGGCCCCCTTGACAAACCTTTGTCTCCAAAAATGTTTCCATTACTATTCATAACATTATCAAAATTAGTTATAAACTATAAATAATTTTATGGTTGGGGTTAGGGTTAGGGTTATTAAAAGGTTGCAGCATTAGGAGGGTTGAGAACTACTGATTTAGATGAAGTTAGTTTGCAGAGTGTCTGTGGGGATTTTCTTCATGGCTGGTTGAGGTGGGATGGCCACTCTCAAGGTGGGTGGCACCATTTCAAGGTCTGGGACCTGGACCAGTATAAGACTGATGAAAGTCAGTCCAATACAAGACAGCTAGCAAGAAAGATCCCTTTATCCCGTCTCTGTTCTTGCCTGCAGATTCGATGAGACTAGCTGCTCTTGGTTAGAAATCAAAGCATCACGCTCAGGAATCGCAAAGGCAGCGTGTGGTCACCACCATCCTCTGGGGACACTGGGTTGGGTCTGGCAGTCCTGGTATGTAAGCTACATATAGCTGCCACACACAGAGCCAAGAGAGCGGTCCTAGCTGTAGGGCAGCCTGTGTGCCCTGTAGGCAGGCCCTTGTACAGTGCACAGATTAACCAGCATTACTGGTTATTCTGGTCGGTATGGTAAAGGTGTTTCTGAGCTGCGTGTATTCAAACCCATCTTTAATCCCTGGTTGTTCGATGCCCTAGGACAAGGTCTTTTTGTTGTTGTTGTTTTGTTTTGTTTTGAGACAGGGTTTCTCTGTGTAGCTTTGGAGCCTATCCTGGAACTCATTCTGCAGACCAGGCTGGTCTTGAACTCACAGAGATCCGCCTGCCTCTGCCTCCTGAGTGCTGGGATTAAAGGCGTGCGCCACCAACGCCTGACTTAGGACAAGGTCTCTAAAGTCTTTGTTTCAGCTTCTTGGTGTGAGATAGATTCTTGCTGTAAATCAGAGCGTCTGCCTTGTATAATGCAGCCAGATAGTAAAGTTAAGATACTGGAAGCTTCTGCAAACACCTGGGGTGTGGGCACCACTTGGCACCTGCTACCAGGCTGCCAACAGTGCCCCTGATCCTATGTACACGCCCCAACCGCTGTACCCCCTGCCTCCCACCCCTCCGCTCTTTCCTCTCGCACCAGGAAAACCTTTGCCTTGTAAGTAACAGGTGTTTGTGGGAAGAGCTTCATGTGTGGGGGGGCGGGGATGGATCTGGTGTCCCGGCTTCTTCTCTCCTCCCCAGTGACCCTTAGCACTCCTCTGCGCACCGTTCTCCACAGCACAGAGCTTTGCTCCCGGCTGCTACCTGTAGGGGTGCCTAGCAGGGTTTCCACAGAGGATGCTGCCCCCGCAGCTGCAGCGGTTCTGGGGCCCAGAGGTTGCAGCAGGGACCTGTGCCGTCTGGAGGAAGAGTGACATGGAGAATCACCGTGCGTGTTCCGCCCCTCTACTGAGCTGCCTGCCACGGCTCCACCTGCTGAGGTGCAGGGACCAGCCCCGTCTCCCGGCAGCCTGGTCCCCAGGTCTCCCCCAGCGCTTGGTGTAGCCCTTCTTACGGGTGCTGTGGGCCGGCTTTCTACTGCCTTGGTTCTTCGTTCTCGCTGGGAGATTGATGGAACGTTTTCTGAAGGCAGAGGCTGGGGTAGCTGGAGGCCCTCAGGGTGGAGGCTCAGGCAGTGAGAGCGTGTGCTGAAAAGATTGTGAGGCCCGGTTTCCAACTCCGCCTCACCGCTCCAGTATTCTCGAAGGCGGGCACTCCACCTCTGCGAGTTCATCCTGCTTGGTACGCTCACCCACCGTTTACGCATGCCTACTCTGTCCCCCTTGGCCCTGGACAGCCACAGGACCCATTCCTTGGGCCTTAGTCACTTTTAGTCACTTTTCCTGTTTGCTGGGATAAAACACCCGGATCAAAGCAATTAAGGGAAAGGTGTTTATTTGGCTAACAGTTCAAAGGTACAAAGTATCCCAGTGGGGATTCCAGGCAGCTGCTCACATGGTCTCACAGTTGAGGAGGCAGAGGTGCTGGCCTCACTTTCTCCTTTTTTATCCAGTAGGGACCCTGGAGTGACTCCCATGCCTAGAGTGGACCTTTCTATCCCAGACTCACAGGCTTCCATGGGGGAGGGGGAATGGGCTAAGTAATATCTCATAAGTGTGTTTGGAGTCCTGTCTCCTAGATGCTTCCAGATCCTAGAAGCTGCTGACCAACACTAACCCAGGAAAACAGGAAGGCCTGGGGGGAGGCAATAGAGACCCCCAGGCAGCCCAGCCCACATTCCTTGTCTTTCCCTAGGGGCAGGAGAAACTTTGCACAAGGTGGCTCTGGCCCTGGTGTGTATTGTCCAGACTCAGCAGCCTTCTGATGGCTCAGCCTGGGAGGAGAAAGCAGCTCTTTCTCTGCCAGACTGTCTCTAGACCTGAAAGACCCGTTATTGCCCATTGCTGGGCGGAGCTGTGGGCTGCGGCTACGCTCGGAAGCCATGCCCTGCAGTCACGGCAATGAAGTCTGCAACAGACAGACCCTTACCCGAGAGTCTGCCCACCACCCGCTGCTGCGCCCGGGCTGCACGTGGTCTTGAGGTGCTCAAGGGGGTGTGTAAGAGAAAGTTGACTGAGGGTGAAACTCCAGGGACATGACTTTCCAAAGCTGTCGGAGGCTGTACTGGACACTTTAGGGATGCGCTGCCGCGGTTACCCATGTGTCACCCTTCACCCATCACCTGTGGCTGTTGGGTAGCCCACCATGCTCTCTTGCTCCTGTTCCAACCCTCACCCGGGTCCCCGTACCAACCCTCACCCGGGCCCCCGTACCAACCCTCACCCAGCTCCCGTACCAACCCTCACCCAGCTCCCGTACCAACCCTCACCCGGGCTCCCATACCAACCCTCACCCGGGCTCCCGTACCAACCTTCACCGGGCTCCTGTCCCAACCCTCACCGGGCTCCTGTTCCAACCCTCACCCGGGCTCCTCTATCAACCCTCACCTGGGACCCTGTACCAACCCTCACCCGGGCTCCCATACCAACCCTCACCCGGGCCCCGTACCAACTCTCACCGGGCTCCTGTTCCAACCCTCACCCGGGCTCCTCTATCAACCCTCACCTGGGACCCTGTACCAACCCTCACCCGGGCTCCCATACCAACCCTCACCCGGGCCCCCGTACCAACCCTCACCGGGCTCCTCTATCAACCCTCACCCGGGCCCCGTACCAACCCTCACCGGGCTCCTGTGTGTAACCCTAATAATTCACTGGTTCACCAAGCAGGACCTGGGAAGACTCATTTCTTCGATCTTTTAAAGGAGTGAATATTCAAGTTTCCCCAGGGAAAGTCATACAAGTACCAGGTCTCACTAAGCCCGGAAACAGGCCTAGAAGGACATGCCATGGGCCAGGTTTGAAACCGTGTTTACATGTTTATTATATTCAAGCTGTAGCCCTGATAAAGTCCCGCCACCACCACCCCCAGAGTCCTCTTGGTGTCATTTTACTGTGTTTGCCTGAAGAATTCAGAAACTGTGAGGAGGCTCTGGCTCAGAAAGGAAACTCCCGCTGAGTTTGCCCCAGGGGTATTGTGGGTCAGTGACACACCAGACATGCCACACACACACCACACGCCTCCCAGTCCCGTGAGCTATGCTGGTCCCAGGCTCCTGCAAAGGCAAGACCTGAACACTTCCGTCCATCTGGCTGCTTGGCCCACAGACAGTGTTTATATGAGTATTCCAACTTAGGGCTGGTCCCTATGTGATATAGCTGTAGGTCATTTCTGCTGACTGCTGTAGCTCTCTCTCTCTCTCTCTCTCTCTCTCTCTCTCTCTCTCTCTCTCTCTCTCTCTCGACGTATTAGCAGACCCAACGGAGGGGCTGCTTGTGAGAGCTCTGACCTCCTCTTCCGGGCTGGTGCATCTGTGTCTAGAAGCTGAACAGAAAGGACACCCAAGGCAGTATCCTAACCTTCAGCCTTTATTGGGCAGCACTGTAAGTCTACCTAGATGGTGAAATGCCAAAGCCACACAGTGCTCAGGACTCCAGTTAGTGTCACAGGGACCGAGGAGGTGTGACAGGACAACTCTCAGCCACAGGAGTGAAGTGCGGTTGAATCTTGCCTCCATTTCTGACAAGCTCCTAGGTGCTGCTGGGGGGGGGGGGATGGGGGTGAGATGGGGACCCAAATCCTCACAGGACTGTCACTGCTTGACTGCCTGCTGGGTGACACCCACATCCGTCCCACACTGACTGTGGACAACAAACAACTGTACTGTCTCTCACTGAGCAGGCTCATGCAGTCCTGCCAGGTGCCAGCTCCACGATGGATGCTGGACAGGGCTCACTGAAAAGTTTCTGCGCCCCATAAGCCCTTTGGCCGGCACAGCAATCCAAATCAGACCAAGCCACACCAGATAGAAAAAGCCCACGCTTAATGGATACAACACTCCAGATGGTCCTCCAGCCCCCCCCCCAGAGAGGAGATGGGAAACAGGGACTGGAAAACCAGGAGTCTGTTTTCTTGGGGGGGGCAGTTTTAATACCCTGCCGGGGTGGTCCTGAGCATCTGTGGGGAGGGGTCATCATTTGGCAGGCTTTCTGAGATGCTGCAGGGTTTGGAGAGGAGAGAGATAGGAAAAGGCACTTGGGTGGAATTTCCACCACAACATTGCAGACTCTTTGGGTATATGGATGCCAGGGGCTGGGGTAAGGCTTCCTCCAGAACATCCACCACTCTGAACTGGGCCACATCTCTGCTCTACCGGGCTCATGGTCCGGAGGAGGGCAGGGTGGATGCTGTCACACAATGTCACAGTGCCCACTTCTCCCTGGACATTAGGATGCAGCTAACTCTGAAGTCACAGTTGCCGCCAGCATCACCCTGGCTTTTCCTGGAACTCCAGAGTGCTGAGGCTGGGAGTCTGCCAACTTCCTAGTCAATGGAGGGTTAGGCACTCTGTGGGCTGAAATACATGGTGAGCTGCTCCAGCCGTGACCAAATGGACAGTGCTGAAGGAGACAGGAGTTCCGGTCTCCTGCAACAGTCTGGCTAAACCGGCCCTGCCCAAAGGGCTGCTCAGCTCCTCAGTACGCCTGCAGTCTTGGCGTAGGGAATGACGGTGATAACTCACCCAAGCCACCCAGCACGTGATCCCTGGGCGCCTGGCAGAGGACATTGATTGATCTTGTGGTTTCTGGAGTCACGGACACAGATAGCACTTCTCACGTCTGTTCATGAGCCACAGATCACAGAAAAACTAAGCCCCGTGGCCTGGCCTGTCTGCGATGAGGCCTGGACAGGAAGCCTGTGTCTTTGTGTCCCTATATTCAGTTAAGCACGAGACACCAGTGACCACAGAATGGCACCTTCCATCTCATCCTTGTAGAAAACTGTTCTTCCTAAACTGCCATTTCCTGTCTCCCAGCGTTCTCATTTCTAAGTGGGAGAAACATAGATATTGCCATTTCCCTGTGGGCAGCTGTTGCTGGCCTTGTTTTTAATTTAGCTTTTTATTGATTCTTCGTGGACTTCCCATCATGCATCTCGGCCCCCCTCATCTTCCAGTCCCTTCAAATCTGCCCTCCGCCCTTGCAACCTCCCCTGCAAGATAAAACAAAATAAAATATAAAAGAAAGAAAAATCCTATCGTGGATGCTGTAGCATATCTCAGTGAGTCACACAGTTTGCCCTTCAGGTCATACATTTCACTTGCAAGTGTCCATTGTACTAAGTCATTGGTCTGGTTCGAGGCCTCTGGTTTCTGCTACGCTATCGATGCTGGACCCTCACGGGGACTCCTCTAAGATATCCTGCTGCTGCTGTGTGAGGGAGATCCTGCAGCTTTGGGTCTGTCAAACCTGACCCTTCATGTGCTCTAACAGATCATTGATGGGGCAGATGTTGGGCATTCAGGAGTACTCTTGTAATACTAGCAATTAGAGAGGCTGGGTCAGAATCGGAGCTTGAGAGTGTGGGGCCATTCTCCTGAGTAGTTGTTTTGTCCCATTGAATTTCCTTCTGACCCTTCTAGGATCCAGGCTGGCTACATGAGAGTTGAAAGTTGTGTTTTCAGTTTTCATTACTGTGCCTAAGAGAGACCCATGAAAGAAAACTGTCCCTCACCTGTAGACCCCTTGTTCAAAGACAAATACTTCCTGAAATGGTGGAGACTGTTGTTTATGGGAGAAAACAAGCCACATGTTTCTCCCCTAAACAAATTTGTTTGACCCAATGCACCAGATGTGCTTGATCACACATAGGTGTGAGGTACATAGGCAGGGAATACATCAGGCCCTGATGTATATAGCACATAGTTGCCCCTGGTTGGACCTGGTAGGAAATATGATGGCCTTATGGGTGTGCCATTTATCTATCTATCTATCTATCTATCTATCTATCTATCTATCAATCTATTTTTTGATACAGGGTTTCTCTGTTTTGTTTTGGAGGCTGTCCTAGAACTCTCTCTATAGACCAGGCTGGCCTTGAACTCGGGCACTATGCTGGCCTGCCTGTGTCACCTGGCAGAAAGCACTCACCAATACCCTGGTTAGGTCAGCATTCCATGACTAACAGTCTGCACACATGTGCAAAGGACCCTTTAAAAGTCAGACCCTGCCCATTAACACTCTCTTTCCTGCTCTCTCTTTCCCACTGTTTTTCCTCTCTCTTCTCACTCTCTCTTTCCCTGGGGCAGACAGGACTTTTCCCGTCTTCCTCTTCTCTTCTGTCCTCTCTCTGTGTCTCTCTTTACCTCTTTCCTCTTTCCTTCCCTCTCTCCCTCTCCTTTCTAATAAAACTTCTCCTTAAGCTGTATCTGCCTGGCGTGTTTGTCCCCTACCTTGGTCACTGTCGCCTACCATGGAATCCGCCAAGGTTCTGCCCTCAAGGTCCCCCTTATGCTTTATCGTAACACCCAGGGAGAGGCAGGAGCTGTCACCTGCTGATCCTGAGATGGAAACATCCTGCCCTTGGGCCTCTTGTGTCAGTGGTCCCCTGACAGATCATCAAGAACCATGGAACATGGGTTAATCGAATGTCAGTGTGCTTGGAATAGGGAGGGCAGCAAAGAGGACGGGCAGCAAAGAGGAAAACAGGAGAGTAATTTTTCACAGTCCTCTTGCCTGGATGCTAACTTTTCTCTACAAAGGTATCCAACCCCCAGCTATGCATGAGTTTTATATATCTAATTAGCTATACATATATCACACATTATACTTATTTAATTTCTTGGCTTATTATTATTTTTTGAGACATGGTTTCTCTGTGTAGTCCTGACTGTCCTGAAACTCACTCTGTAGACCAGGCTGGTCTTGAACTCATAGAGATCCACCTGCCTCTGCCTCCCAAGTACAGGGATTAAAGGCGTGCGTCACCCCTGTCCGGCTGAATCACACATTTTATATTGATAATGGTTTTCTAGTTTGGTTCTCACAAAGTCCTTTGCTGTGTTCCCTGCAGCTCCATCACTCCCCTGTCCTTGAAGTGACTTTCTCGTACCTATCATCTCCATCCTGGCCTGCGAGTCATCCCTGTCTCCACCAGGGAAGTGGATAGGACCCACCCGCTGGCCTCTCATGATACCTCCTCTAGCCTTGTGGCTTTCCCCTGCTCCTTCCTCCAAAGCAAGCCTGCCTGGCCAAACCATCTGCTGGCTTCCCCGGGGTCTGGGATCTTTACAACCAGAGTTCCCATTAGTGCTTTCTGCGTGGTGTACCAGGCTCCGGGAAAACTCTGAAGTTCATGAGCTAACGGGAACGCTGTCAAGCAGTGCTTGATACCTGGTGTTCCTTTTTAGCCTCTAACCAGGGGTTACTTATCAGATATCCTGCATACTGGATTTGTGTTACAATTCATGACAGTAGCAAAGTTACAGTCATGAGGCAGCAACAAAATAATTTTATGGTTGGGGGGTCACCACAAATGAGGAACTGCATTAAAGGGTCTCAGAGTTAGGAAGGTTGAGGACCACTACTCTAAGGTGATGAATAGAGAGCCATTCTGGTCAGCTAAGGACAGGACTTCTGTCCTGACTGGCTTCTTGGTGTAGCAGATGGAGACCAATAGGAAGGCATTATTTGGAGGTGCCTTGGGGACCGGGGAAGGAAGTAGGATTGAGCCAAAGTTGGGCGGGAATGGTCCCAATCCTGCTATGGCTACCCGGAGCTATGTAGGGCTGAACTGCTCACTCTGCAGACAGCAGTCATGCCGTTATGCCAAGGCAGTGAATTGGTTTCCCGGGGTAGACTACTTAGTGGTTCAAGACAATAGAAATACATTGTTTCTCAGTCCTGGAGGCTGGGAATCTAAGGCTAAGGTATGGTCTGGTGCAGTCTTCTCTGTTCCTCTATTCTAAGAAAGAATTCAGTCAAGAGACATAATTCAAGCAGAAGTTTATTGTTGGGGCCCACAGAGATGGCTCTGCTTCCTCTTGGCTTAAGGTCCGAGAGTTCAAAACTATCCTTACTCTTCCAATGTTAAAATCTAAAGACCTAAGCCATGGCTACTATAGGATGTTTGGTCTTGGTCTTTGGTGTCGTATCCAAAAAACAAGAGACTTGGTCTGAGGTGTGGTTACTCTTGACCCTCAAGGCTAGATAATCAGAAATTTAGTCTATGGCACAGTTACCAAATGTTTGAAGAATTAAGGAAGAAAGTCTGTTTTTTTTCCTTGTATCATGATAAAGGAGTCTTTTGCCATTGCCCCCTATTCGGTTGGGATGTATAAGAATGTTGAAGAATAAAGTTGCATAAATAAATCAGTATTCACTGGACTGCTCTCCTGACTCTTTTCTGTCTCTCTATCTTTTCCTTAGCATTGTTACCATTTCTCGATACACACCCCCCTCTCAGGCACAAACACAGGTCAATACAGACTGGCACCACAAAGACCACCTGCTACAGGTGGCTTCTACAGTTTATGTCACAAAATGTGTGTGTGTGTGTGTGAGAGAGAGAGAGAGAGAGAGAGAGAGAGAGAGAGAGAGAGAGAGAGAGAGAGAGAGAGAGAGATGGAGACAGAGAGACCAGAGGAGGTTAACCTGGAGGATCAGATAGCTTCTTTTTGGGTTCTGCCTTGTAGATTTTTATGGTGTCTTTGTCAATATGCATGAAGTGACTGACACATTCATGGGAGTAAACTGATCCTTTTCCCTCTCAAATCCCATCAGGCCGTATTTCTTCCCACAATCCTCTCAGAAAGCCTGTGGATGTCAAAAGTGCATTACCGATAGGATTCTAATGGAGCTGTGGTCTTCTGAAGACGCAGCCGTTTGATGAATGCTCACAAGTGGGAAAGTGCCCACATACCAGGAGGAACACTCATCTCGAGGATGTTTACCCATAAGAGGGCACCTGGCTGTCAAGAGACAGCCACTAAAATGCAGCTGACTTTTCTCGGCTTCCCAGCGCCTAACTCCCTGCCTATCAGTCTCACAGGAGCTGGCAGGATAATGCTGCCCTCAAAGCTTCGGAGAACATCCCTGGGAAGTTTGCTATGGAAGGTTCCGAGGGAGATGTTCAAGACAGACTCTGAGATGAATCACTGGGGAGTAAGGAGTTCATCAGAAAAGGTATTAGTAATACCACAGACAGACAGACAGACAGACAGACAGAGGCATAGTAATACCACAAGGGTTCCAATGGGAGTTCAAACCCCAGCATCAAAGATGAACAGCAGGGCAGGGTCTCTGGAGAGGAACCAGAGCTCACGAGGCAGAGGAGGGAGTCGCTTCTCATATGTATGGACGGGGAGGCATGTGCTGTCACCGCATCAGGGAATGAGCTCTCTGATTCCCAAGCCGGGTGAGAGGTTTGATATAAACTCATAATGCCTCAGTAGAGCTCCTGTCAGGATCTGTGAAGAGGGGCGAGGCTGCGAGCTCCCTGATTCTAGCTCTAACATTATAGTCCGCTCCTCTCTCGCCTTGTCCAGGCTCTAGCACCCGGCAGGACACCTTGTCATTCTTTGGGTTTCAGAGGCATCACTCTAATCTTTGTCTCCATGGACACAATTGACTCTGTCTGTCTTTTCAAATAAGGACATGTTCCCTGGCCAGCAGGGCACAGCGGGGGTCGTGCCCACAGAAACCTGGAATGACGGGACAAGAGACAAGAGAAATGGACAGCAAGACAGGCTTTCTGATCAAGCTGTGAGCTTTTATTTCCCTTAGGCGTGTTATATAGTGGTTAGGGCAGGGAAACCAGGTAGGGTGGAGTAATGAAAGGAGAGAGATGGTTGCCTAGTAACCAGGCCACTGAAGGTGAGCGGATAGCAGGTGTTGGCAAGGTGAAAGGGTCGCAGAGGGAGGGGTTAAGTGACCTAATTGTGGAATGTTTCCTTTTTCGGCATCGGCTATTCCTGCTAGCCCAAGTTCATTAGGAAATTGGGGAGGGGGGAAAGGTCGATTGGGACTGAAGGTAACTATTCTTTTAACACAATGGACTATTCTTTTTAAAGAGGCTGACGATATTTACAAGCGGTTCTAAATAACAATGATTGCTCCCGACAGACATGGGTCATCTTGGATCAATGTCCTATCCCACTTAGTGTGGCATTATCTTAAACAATTCTATTTGGAACCATAGTATCTCTAAGCAAGGTCATACTCTGAGGTACTGCGGGGGGGGGGGGCGGGGGGGGTTAGAACCTCCATTGTATTTTTAACACAATTCAACTCACATCAGTTAGCCAGGCGTTTACGCCTGTGTCCGTTAACTATTGCATGTGATCACGCAGTGACCTCAGGCAAGGAGACCGTCTGAAGTTGCTGAAGGGGTTCATAACGGATGGCTGTGTAGGACAGTGCCCCTGGCAAAGGAGACTGTGGCCCTATCCTGATGGTGACTCAGTCAGACACTGTGTGATAGAGCCCACTACATGAGGTAATTGAGAGTTGGCCCTCCTGGCTTGCTTGTTTTTAGGTGACACTGTGTATTATAATTTGGGTCAAGCGAATTCTGTGTTTTACTCTCCTGAGGTCTGACGTTATGTTCCTGGCTCTGAAGCTCGCCTGTGCCTGGCTTATCTTGGTGCCTCCATTGGACATGAACAATGGAAGACGCAGCCAAGGTTGCAGTCAATGCTTTTGTGATCTGAGAAGAACAAGGCTCAGGGTGAAGTCAACACAAGAAAAGACAGAGAGGGAAGACAGCAAATTCTACTGACAGCCATAGAGCTTCTGACACAAGACTTTTTGAAGTCCTTCCCAACTGTCAAATTTTTCAGCCCTTTTAGCTAGTAAATTCCCTTTGTCACTTGGGTCAGATACATATGAGGTATTTCCTCTTGCAACTAAACCATTCTAACTGGGGTGAGAAGTTACATCCCTGTCCAAAAACTAGCAAGTAGTGAATCAAATTTAGCGGCCTTGGACTCAGAGCCCTGTGCCACCAACACGTCTGTCCCTCAGCACTGAAACTAGATGAAATCCAGGTGGAATGGAGTCCAGAGATGGCCTGGAGTGGACCCAGCAACCTATGAGTATCCTGATGTAGTGTGAGTGATTGGAGCTCTCACAGGTCATACCTTTGGAGCTTTAAATGACCATTATGTCTGTCAGTTTTCTGACACTGTGACAAAATACCCGGGACAATGATTTTTTGTTTGTTTGCTTGTTTTTTCAAGACAGGGTTTCTCTGTGGCTTTGGAGGCTGTCCTGGAACTCGCTCTTGTAGACCACGTTGGTCTCAGACTCACAGAGATGCACCTGCCTCTGCCTCCCAAGTGCTGGGATTAGGAACAATGATTTTTAAAGAGGTTTGGTTAAACTCTCTGCTTCTGGATGCTAGTCTGTGGTCACTTGACCTTTGTCAATTTGGGCCTGTTGTGATGGCATGGAACACATAGTGGCAGTCACCTCATGGAGCCGGGGAAGACACACGCACACGCACACACACACACACACACACACACACACACACACACACCACACACACATATACACAGAGAGACAAATGAGAAAGGAAAAACCTATCATCCTAATATCCTCTCCAAGGGACCTACTTCCTTCCACTAGACCTCATCTGAAGTCCTTATCACCTAAGAGTGCCGTAAGCTGCTGGCCAGGTCTTGTACACATGGCTCTGGGGCGCGTACAAGAGCCATGGCAGAAAGGGTAGGGTAGAAAGTTCTTGGGTAGGGTAGAAAGTTCTTTGCTCGTCTATGTCAAGCTCTGTGTCATTTCTCCCTTTTCCTTTCTTTCCAGCTACTGTCACCAGCTTCTTTTCCAGCTCATTGTCCATGATTCTAGAACCTTCTTACTAAGCTTCCGGTGCTTGGAAGCTTCACAGAGCCCTGGGAGAGTAGGGGTGAAATGCAAACTGCTGTGTCCTTGTCTCGCACCCGGCAGTCACAGGTTCAAGCACTGCTATAAAGACGATACAGTTCTCTCTTCCCCCCAGAACATCATCAGCTCCTCTCCACTCATGGCCTTTTTGCTGGCTCAGTCAGTAAAGTCAGTCTTGCAAGCATGAGGACCCAAGTTCGAGCCTCATAACTCACAAGAAAAAAAAGCTGCTTGTGGAGTCAGAGAGAGAGAGCTCCAAGGTAAAGGCGCTTGCTGCTAAGCCTGAGGATCTGAGTTCGACACCCGGGACCCACACTGTGGAAGGAGAGAACTGATTCCTCCTGCTTGTTCTCTGAGCTTCACAGGCCATCATGAGATGGGCATAGATTCACACACAAATAAATCTTAGACAAAAGGAGCCTGGGGCTATAAATTTTGTTACACAGCAGTGGAAGTTGGTGTTTTTTAAAAAATGAATCCAATCTGAGTTCCTGAATAGCTGTGTGGTTAGGGGAAGCTTCCTCAACCTCTCTGGACCATTGCTTTTGCTGAGAAATTGAGAAAGCAGTCATAGTATAGGCCGACTGATAGTTAGTCCACCAGTGACATCCAAGTAGAAATCCCTGATGCAGCGGGAGATGGTAGGACGCTGTCTTCAGCCTGTCCTGCAGAGTGTAAGTGTGGTTTGTCTTAGGGGCACCTTCTGAGCAGCCTCCCAGACAAAACTGTGATTCCAAGAGACTGCACAAATAAGGGAGACATAGTCTGACTTCTAGAAGGTTAGACTCCTCTCATGTCACATGCTCTGTTATGTTTCCTAAGGTGCCATTCTTCCCCCAGGGTTCCCCACCGAAACAAAGGGCTGAGAGCAAGAGACTGAGTCACTGAATTGGTATCTGACTTAGAATCCCCTTGGCCAGAGTCCTGGTTTCACTTCTGCTCAGTTGCAGCTGGGGCCTTATCTTCAGATCCTGAAATAGCAACCTGGTACCAGCCAGTACATCCCAGACCCTAGCAGGCTGCTACCACTATTGATTCCCTTATCTTCCTCAATGGCAACGGCTGTTTGAGGCGGCCTAGAGAAACTCACTGCTGTTTCAGGGTGTTGATGCAGCTAGGAGCTGCTCTCTGTGCCTGCAAACTAGCTGGTCAGCCATTTCCCAAGTGCCCATCTGAAGGCTGGGCCTAAGAGACATCAAGGGCCTAGCTCTGAAGTGTGGGAGAAGAAATCACGGGTCATACACATCACATGCAATGCATGCACCTACTTAGCATCTAGTTTCCCACAGAACAGGGTGATGAGGGTAAGCCAAGGGCAGGCTCCTGCTTGGAGGAGGAGGTAATGGCAATGAGGACCTTCCGGGGCAGGAAAGGGAAGCTGGGTTATAATATAAAACATATTTTGAAAGGGTAGAAAAATATTCTGGTTTGGCCAGAGAACAAGCTTAAAGGGAAGAGATAGAGGAGGGGACACAAGGAACCTGGTGTTCTTCCAACTGCAAGAGGCTTCTGGAAATTTCCCCGAGTGAGACATCCAACAAGGAGCCTTCCAAGTCTAACGAAGGGCACTTCCTTTGCCCCATCTCTCCACAGGGACCATCTACCCCAGACCCAACTCCAAACACAGCAAAGGTGCTTTCCCTTGGGTTCTTAGCCTGTCTTCCACAATCAAGTTGGCTCCTGCCTTTCTCACCTTGACCAGGGAGTCCAGCTGCAGTCCAAGGCTTGTTCCCCTTAACCTGATTCCAGCAGGGCAGGGCCTGGTAATGGGTGGCCTACACCACACTCCTCAAACTGGAACCTAGTTCCCGGAGAAGGACACACAGCACAGCGTCCCTCATCCCTTGAGGTCCTCAACGGTGACATCAACCTTCAAATGCTTTCTGACCACCTTGCATCAACAAAAATCCAGAGCTAATTTTGCAGCAGTTCAGCTCTCCCCGTCTGTGTAACCAGGGACCCTGGGCTCGTCTCCCTGCCTCCCTCTCCTCATCTCTGAATGAGGCTCACGGAGAAAGCACGTGTAGCATGTGGCATGCTTTGGAATGCTGTGGGGAAGTCCTTTTGTTTACTGTGAATGTGCTTTACTCTCATTGGCTAACAAAGAGCTGACTGGTTGGTGGCTAGGCAGGATTTGTGGTGGGGCCAGAGAGGACGCTGGGAAGAAGAAAGGCAGTCTGAGGAGTAGCAAGGAGATGCAGAGAGAAGCAAGATGAACGTGCCATGCCGAAAGAAGTTACTGCCGAATGGCAGAGGGTAGATAATATGGGTTAATTTAACATGTAAAAGCTACTTAGTAACAAACCTAAGCTACTGGTTGAACATTTGTAACTAATAATAAGTCTCTGTGTGGTTATTTGGGAGTGGCCAGGGGGACAGGACAGAGATGATAGGTGGTGATCCCAACAAAAAACTCTGCCTATAATTGGCACCCCAAGTTGGGCACCAGATGCTGTTTGTCTAATTATTCTTTATCACTAAAAATCGAGAGTCAGATATCGGGGTAAGAACCTGAATGATCAGAGACGTAGTGGAGAAGCAACCAGTGACCTCCTCTCTCTTCCATCAAAAAAGTCAGAGATCCTCTTTAAAGCCCGCCCTTCTGCTTCCTGTCTATCTGTTCTCAGTCCTCCAAAACCTCTATGGTGACTTTTGGCCGGCTGGTAGCCAGCTTGGCCCTCTGATTCAAAGCAAACTTTTTTTGGCAGAATTTCGATCCAAATATCGCATAATACTGGAACTTGTTGAGTGGCCCCATCATTCTTTAGGGCACAGGGAGGTACCAGGATTCTGGACAGTTCTGAGTTCCTCCCTTTGGTGTCTCATCTCATGACCCTGAAGCCTTAGGATTAGGGGCCACCTGTCTCACCTGTAGACAGTGGGTCCCACTAGAAGCTGACACCCTACATCAGAGGGCTCACAGCACCACCACCCTGCAGGCACGGCCACACAGACTACCCGGCAAACTTGTCCTGGCCTTAGCTAAAGTTCAGCTACTCCTGTATGGAAAAGAGGGACAGACAGCAGCGTGTCAGGGCCACCCCCAAAAGAACAGGCCAGCAGTGCAGCCATACCCCCCTAAGCCCTGGTCATCCCTACACCACCTCATCTCTGAACACCTGACCTCTCCTGGGATGTTCTTCCCAGTAACTCAGATCCAGACCCTTCAGTGACTTTCTGGAAGCTTCCCCAGACTCCAGTGGCTTCTGCTTTCTCCTAAGCTCCAACAACCTTAAGTCCACACTGAGGACTTAAGTCGTATTACCTAACACCATCATTACCCACAGAAAGCAGAAGCCACTCCAGAAGCAGCCTTATCACTGCAGGGGACGCCAGAATTATAGTCATTTTGGCCCCTGCTTCTTGCCTTGCCTGGAGCCTTCACTCTGTTTTTAAAAGCATCTCACTCAGTAAGACTCTACTTTTCCAACCCTCCCCCCCACCCCCAGGACTGGCTGAGTGAGACGTTCAGGTGGTTTTAAATCACAGGTTGGGGCTGCTGAGGAGACAGGTAGGGGGTTGAAGGAGGAAGATGACAGAGGAGAGGAAGCAGGGAAGGAGAAGAGCTAGAGGGAGGAAGGAGGGGTGGAGAGAGCAATCGGAGGATGGATAAGGGGAGAGAGAGAGGAAGGGACAGGGAGGGAAGAAGAGAGGAATGCAGCAGCACCAGGGACTGTTTGTGACAAGTGTGGACCACAGCCAGCCTGGCGATCTCGTTTTAGGGGAACATTCTATGCTCTCTGACAAGTGGGTCCGCGGGGAGGCCCTCTTATGGATGGTGCAGGGAGCATCAGGAGCTGTCCCCAGGAGGTCAGTGCCCCTGAGGGCAGAATGAGGCACACTGGGAGCGGCCAAGGCTAGGGGCCAAATCCAATTCTAGGAATGACTTTGGCGGGAACTAGGGAGTGACCGTGGGCAAACAACTGGGAACCTCGAGTTCCCGCGTTGTGAAACACTGCATCCTCAGAGTCAGGGATGTCTTGTGTGGAAGCCTAGCTTGGGTACCAGGTGAGAGCCAGGCATGTGTGCAGAGCTCTAAGAGGAGGTATGAGTGAAGCCAGGAGCGAGGCCCCACACTTGCATCATCTGTGGGGCTCATTAGAGGAACCCCCAGACGATGAAGCAGGAGGGCACGATCGAGAGGAGAGGAGAGGAGAGGAGAGGGGAGAGGAGGAGAGGAGAGAAGAGGGGAGAGGAGGGGAGGGGAGGGGAGGGGAGGGGAGGAGCATATTCTGGGATCCAGACCAAGCATCTAGGATGACCGTGGAGGGGTCTACAGGTGGGAAGGTAGGCGTGGCTGCGGCCTCAGCTCTGCTTCTGAGCCCAGAGTCTTCCCATGAGTGCAATCACAGGCACACAGGTCTGAGGACGCCTCCCTTCATCTGCGGTGGTCTAGCAGCTCACGTGACCAAAGTTTGGAAGAACTGGAAGATGCGGGCGTGGCCAGATTCAGGCGCCATGGTGTGTGTGTGTGTGTGTGTTTGTATGTATGTACCTGCATGTGCACATGTATGCAGTGTGTGTGTGCATAGAGTATATGCATGAATGCATGCAGGCAGGCCCATGTGTGTGTGTGTGTGTGATGTTTGCATGTATGTACCTGCATGTGCACATGTATGGAGTATGTGGTTGCATAGAGTATATGCATGAATGCACGCAGGCAGGCCCGTGTGTGTGTGTGTGTGTGTGTGTGTGTGTGTGTGTGTGAGTGTGTGTGTGGTGTTTGCATGTATGTACCTGCGTGTGCGCATCTATGCAGTGTGTGTGTGCATAGAGTATATGCATGAATGCATGCAGGCAGGCCCATGTGTGTGTGTGTGATGTTTGCATGTATGTACCTGCATGTGCACATGCATGCTGTGTGTATGTGTATAGAATGTATGCATGAATGCACGCAGGCAGGCCCGTGTCTGTGTGCTGTGCTGTGTGTGTCATACATACATCATGCTCTGCTTCCTCTTTGTTGTCATCAAGGCTGGGTGCACTGCCCTCAAGCAGTCACAGGATAGGTTTTGCCATAGCCTTGCCTTGTCCCCTGTGGGCAACAGATCCCAGGAGAGCAGAATACCACTTTGTGTAGTCAGCAAAACCTTGGGGACCCTCGCTGAGCTGACGGTTATGTAGCTGGCTGAACTGTGCCCATGCCTGTCCCCTGAGTGGAAGCCTGTGTCCTCACCCCAGAACTGGGACTGTGTTACCTTATATGGCAAAAGGGACTGTAAACAAGCCTAGTCAAGTTAAGGGTCCTGAGATGAGGGCATTGCCCTGAGTCACCCTGATGGCAGCAGTGTGAGGACTACTTCCCGTCTGAGGGAGGTCGGGAGAGGAGAGATAACCACAGGTCCTTGGTTGCTGCCCTGTTTGCAGATGGCTGCTGAGCAGAAGCATGTCCAGGCCTCCAGAAGCAGGAAGGGGCGAGCAAGTGGATCTCCATGGAGCCAGCAGAGGGGCGATGGTTCTGGCTGGCCAACATCTCTTTTTGTCAAGAGATACGCCCTTCAAGCAACTGACCCCTTCAGAGCAGCGAGGTAACACGTTGGCATTGGTTTCAGCCGCTCAGAATGTACTGAGCACCACTGGGGTTAATAACCCTGCTCATAGGCCATTTTTGGACACACACCCCTCCTCCCACAGAACCTCTGGTGGTCCAAGCATGGGGTGGTGGCCCTAGGGCAGAGGGATGCTCCTTCACTAAGGACTGACCCATGGGAAGAAGGCTGAAAAGCATCATTGTGTGCTGTCTTTAGAAGGTGCTCAGGAGCAGTGAGATGGATGGATGGGTGGGAGAGGGCCCTGTATAAAATATAGTGTGATGTAATCCAATCTGGCCTCCTTGCTATGAAGTTGGGGGACGACCTTGAACGTCCCCTCCTCCTGCCTGCATCTCCCAAGTGTTGAGATTACAGGATTCCACTACAGTGCCTAGTTAATGTGACTCTGCAAACTCAGGACTTTACGCAAGCTGTGCAAGTATTCTACTATTAAGTCTCAAAAAGCTGGGGCAAGATCCCCCATGGAGGGGATTACCCTCCCTGGGGAATGGAGTGGGGACTGGGTGGGGGGCTGGGAGGGCTGGTGGGGGGAGCAGGCGTGGAGGGGAGAGAGAGGGAGCTGGGACTGACATGGGAAGCAAGGTTGTTTCTAACTTAAATATATAACAAAAAAGTGTTTAGCCGGGCATTGGTGGCGTACACCTTTAAATCCCAGCACCCTGGAGGCAGAGGCGGGCGGATCTCTGTGAGTCTGAGATCACCCTGGTCTACAAGAGCTCGCTCCAGGACAGGTCCAAAGCCACAGAGAAACCCTGTCTGGAAAAACCGGAAAAACAACAAAAAAAAAAGGACCCACTCGTCTGTCCAGTGAGGGACGCTCACTGAAGCTGGCCATGAAGGCTACTGGCAGAAAAGCCTGTCTCTCGGCCTGGCTGCTCTCCAGGCTCAGCCCTGTGCCCGCACCCTGCTGCTGATTGAATCTCCAGAGACTCCCTGAGCAGCGAAGGGAGACCGGGGTACACCGGAGGCGCTCACACCTGAGAACCCCTGGAACGCTGTGTGCTGACCCCCACCGTCTGCCAGAGTGCTCTCACCCCCCACCACCCCCTTGCCTCCGGTGGTGAGCTAGGGTGGATCTGATATCCAGTTCTGCCACTTAGGGGAGGCAAGGTCACCTTGCAGGCGGCCTCTCTGATGTCACCCTCCCTTCTGCAGCTTGGGGGTGCTGAGGTGAGGGGTGTGGTCTCCTCAGTACTGTCAGGACCTCTGTTCCCTCACTCCCCTCCTTGAGGCCTCCCCAGAGCTCACCTGGGGTGTGAACGCCCCTCCCCCCGCCCTATCCGGGCACCACGTCTCGAGCTCTGGGCATTAAGGAGGGCCGCGCAAACCCCCGCTACTCCTTCCCTTTCGTTCATTCAACCGACATTTCCTGAGGAAGAAGTTAGGGCCCAGCCCAGGGTGGAGACAATCAGGCCGGCGAGCCAAGGAACAAGATGATGGGTGACCATACCCCAATAGTTCTGCGTCACCCCCAATCGTGTCCATGTGGCAGAGATGTATCACAAAGTGGGATCATCCGCCTCCAGATCCTACCGGGGGCCACTGGCGGGCTCTACCCTCCTCCTTGCCGGGAAGCACCCTTTCCCGCCCAGAGGGCTCTGTCTCCTGCATAGTTTGTGGCCTGGGTCCCCACAGCGCATGTCTGTCTTGAAGATATGCAAGTCCAGGACACTGATCTCCGTGTGTGTGTGTGTGTGTGTGAGTGTGTGTGTGTGGTGTGTGTGAGTGTGTGTGTGTGGTGTGTGTGAGTGTGTGTGTGAGTATGTGTGTGTGGTGTGTGTGTGTGTGAGTGTGTGTGTGTGGTGTGTGTGAGTGTGTGTGTGTGAGTATGTGTGTGTGTGGTGTGTGTGTGTGTGAGTGTGTGTGTGTGGTGTGTGTGTGTGGTGTGTGTGAGTGTGTGTGTGTGAGTATGTGTGTGTGTGGTGTGTGTGTGTGTGAGTGTGTGTGTGGTGTGTGTGTGTGTCTGGTGTGTGTGTGTATGTGTGTGTGTGGTGTGTGTGAGTGTGTGTGTGTGTGAGTGTGTGTGTGTTGTGTGTGTGAGCGTGTGTGAGTGTGTGTGAGTGTGTGTGTGTGTGTGGTGTGTGTGTTGTGGTGTGTGTGTGTGTGAGTGTGTGTGTGTGTGGTGTTTGTGGTGTGTGTGTTGTGGTGTGTGTGTGTTGTGTGTGTGTGTTGTGTGTGTGCGTGTGTGTGAGTGTGTGTGTGAGTGTGTGTGTGTGAGTGTGTGTGTGAGTGTGTGTGTGAGTGTGTGTGTGTGAGTGTGTGTGAGTGTGTGTGTGTGGTGTGGTGTGTGTGTGAGTGTGTGTGTGGTGTGTGTGAGTGTGTGTGTGAGTGTGTGTGTGTGGTGTGAGTGTGTGTGTGAGTGTGTGTGAGTGTGTGTGTGTGAGTGCATGTGTGTGTGAGTGTGTGTGTGAGTGTGTGTGTGAGTGCATGTGTGTGTGAGTGTGTGTGAGTGTGTGTGTGTGAGTGCATGTGTGTGAGTGTCTGTGTGAGTGTCTGTGTGGTGTGTGTGTGAGTGTGTGTGTGAGTGTGTGTGTGTGAGTGTGTGTGTGAGTGTGTGTGTGTCTGTGAGTGTGTGTGAGTGTGTGTGTGAGTGTGTGTGAGTGTGTGTGTGAGTGTGTGAGTGTGTGTGTGAGTGTGTGTGTGTGAGTGCATGTGTGTGTGAGTGTGTGTGTGTGTGGTGTGTGTGTGAGTGTGTGTGTCTGTGAGTGTGTGTGTCTGTGTGTGTGAGTGTGTGTGTGAGTGTGTGTGGTGTGTGTGTGTATGTGTGAGTGTGTGTGTGAGTGTGTGTATTTGTGTGTGAGTGTGTGTGAGTGTGTGTGTGAGTGTGTGTGTGAGTGTGTGTGAGTGTGTGTATTTGTGTGTGAGTGTGTGTGTGAGTGTGTGTGAGTGTGTGAGTGTGTGTATGGTGTGAGTGTGTGTGAGTGTGTGTGAGTGTGTGTGAGTGTGTGTATTCGTGTGTGAGTGTGTGTGTGTGGTGTGTGTGAGTGTGTGTGTGAGTGTGTGTGTGAGTGTGTGAGTGTGTGTGAGAGTGTGTGAGTGTGTGTGTGTATGGTGTGTGTGTGGTGTGTGTGTGTGTGTGAGTGTGTGTGTGGTGTGTGTGAGTGTGTGTGTGTGGTGTGTGTGAGTGTGTGTGTGTGAGTATGTGTGTGTGTGGTGTGTGTGTGTGAGTGTGTGTGTGTGGTGTGTGAGTGTGTGTGTGAGTGTGTGTGTGAGTGTGTGTGAGTGTGTGTGAGAGTGTGTGTGAGAGTGTGTGTGTGTGAGTGTGTGTGTGAGTGTGTGTGTGGTGTGTGTGAGTGTGTGGTGTGTGTGAGTGTGTGTGTGGTGTGTGTGAGTGTGTGTGTGAGTGTGTGTGAGTGTGTGTGAGTGTGTGTGTGAGTGTGTGTGTGGTGTGTGTGAGTGTGTGTGTGAGTGTGTGTGAGTGTGTGTGAGTGTGTGTGGTGTGTGTGTGAGTGTGTGTGTGAGTGTGTGTGTGTGAGTGTGTATGAGTGAGTGTGTGTGTGTGAGTGTGTGTGTGTTCCTGTGACAGCTACTGCTGCCTTTGGCCTTGGAGCTTTGACATGCGGCAAAGGAATTGACTTTTTAACTTTATTTCCACCGGGCATTGGTGGCACGTCTTTAATCCCAACACTTGTGGGGCAGAGACAGGCTGAGCTGATCTCTGTGAGTTCAAAGCCAACCTGGTCTACAGAGAGTGCCAGGACAGCCTCCAAAGCCACAGAGAAACCCTGTCTCGGAAAAACAAACAAACAAAAAACAAAACAAAACTTTATTTCCATCAGATCAGTTACATGAGCCACCATGACTGCCGAGCGGGTGCATTGCAGGACGTACGGCCTACACTCTCCTTCTCAAGTTTGGAGAAGTCAAGACACTCACAGAGCTCACACAACCCGGAAGTGGAAAAACCTGAGAATCAGAAACCAGCAGAGCTGGGATCTGAACCCTGGCGGTCTGGGTCTAGACTCTGAAAGCTTTCTCAATGAGTGAACTACCCTCAGAGACATAAGATAGTCTACATTTGCTCAGGCCTGGCTCTTGTCACTCAGTGTCTAGAAGGTACCTTTGCTTCCGGGAGCTGAAGGCCGGTCGGGATGCTGGGCTTAAGACTTTGCCTGCCAGGTGGGAGTTGGAGGGACTGGCTTGGGCTGAGGCCTGAGAAGGGAAACAGGGGCTGGAGTCCTGATAAACAGTTAGGTTGAGAGATACCCAGAGCGCTATACGCTTTGGAGATGAGATAACCAGGAGTAATAACGGGGCTTGGGGAGAGGCTGGGCTGTGCACTGATGACTCAACAAGGTGTGTGTCTGTGGGGGGAGGGGAACCAAGGCCAACAACTCCAGGAGGTGACTCCTCTGCCATTCTGCCAGGGAAAGGGCCCCACAGAATGTAGCTGGAGGCAAAGGCTCCTATGGGGAGCTGGGTATACATGGGAAAATCCCCCACCCACCTTCCTGGGCAGGCCACCCAGGTGTAGTACAAATAATATAAACAGAGGCAGATATTGGGGTTCAAGCCGGAGATCAGAAAAGCAAAGCAGTCAAGTCACTAAGGAGTTCTCACCTCTACCAAGGCTCAGACCAAAAGGGGCGATCCTGGCCTCAGCGTGACTGCAGACTGCATTGCTCCCCCCCCCCCACACACACCCGTCTCTGCCCGTCTTATATTCCTCTCTAGTGCTGGGATTAAAGGCGTGCACCACCACCACCGCCCAGCCTCTAAGGCTAACTATTGTGGCTGCTGGGATTAAAGGTGTGTGCCACCACTGCCTGGCCTCTATGGCTAACTTTTATGGCTGCTGGGATTAAAGGTGTGCACCACCACCACCACCACCACCACCCAGCCTCTAAGGCTAACTATTGTGGCTGCTGGGATTAAAGGTGTGTGCCACCACCGCCTGGCCTCTATGGCTGACTGCTGTGGCTAGCTCTGCACTCTGATCTTCAGGCAAACTTTATTCGTTAGATCATAGACAAAATATCGCCACGCATAGGGTCCAGCATGATCGAGCCCTTGATGGTCAGAGAACAGTGGGCTCACTGCTTAGTGCTTACAACTACAGCAGATAGAAGACAGCATACCCACCATGTCAACAAGGTTTTAGCGAAAATAGCCACAGGCAAAGTGCGGGGCTGAAACCGCTACCTTCTCTCTGGTCTGACTTTCAGAGAGGGCAAATTCTCTTCCGTTTGTAAAATACCGATTCAGTTTGGAGAAAGCTTAACACAGTTTCAGAGATCTGGAGAGGTAACTCAGTGGGTAGGAGTGCTTGCTGCACACCCATGTGGACCTGAGTTCTAGTCCCCAGCACGGGTGTCAAGAGCAGGATGCAGCTGATGTCCCCACAGCTAATGTCCTCCTCTGGCCTCTGCATGAACATACCTCTCTGTGCACCAGCCCCCTCTCCCCACCCAACACATACAGTTTCAGCCTTGGGCAATGGCTCTTCAACCCAGCAGGTAGAAAGAAACGCAAGGTCCGGAAATCTGAGGTCGTCCTTCACTGTAGAGTGACTTTGAAGTCAGGGGTACAGGACATCTTGTCTCTGCTCCCAGACCATAAAACACACACACACACACACACACACACACACACACACACACACACACACACACACAAAAGAGATTAGTTAGAGGCGCTGCAGACCAAAGATGGAAGCCGCCCACAATCCTCTCGGCACGCCCTCCTGGGTTCTTTAATTCACCAGTGACACTGTCTCACAGTCACTTCTGTATAAAATGTGAATTTATTTTCCTGATAGTCTCTCTCCTCCCCTCGGAAAATAGGCTTCGGGAGAAGGAACGTTCTGCGTTCTTGCTAGCCTTAGAAAGCACAGGATCCAGATTGTATCTGGTACGTACTAGGTGGTCGGTAGATTTCTGTTTGATGAGTGAGCGCTCTCAGCTGTCACAGGAAAGAGGTGACGGTAACAATAGTGCTGAACTGAGCAGATGAAGTCGATGGAACAGCAGAGTGGGCCCCTGGGGAAGTCAAGGAAAGGGTCACCTAGTAGGAGAACAGCCGGCTAAGCCACTGTCTCAGTAGGTTTGCAAGATAGCGGCCATGATGTCTTGGTAGCTGTTGGCTCCAGGGGCTTCCTGCCTGGTACCAACCCCTGCTTCTCCCCTCTCTACTCCTCAGCCCCACTCAGCTCCTGGAGAAAGAGTCATTTGGCTCCTCAACAGTGGTCACTTGGGACAGCTGCTGTTAGTGGATGCAGAGGCCTGGGGGACACAGCTCAGGCCATCTAGGGGCCGGCTAACCAGATCCCCTCCAACAATAGCTGAGTCTTCTGGAGCCTGGCGATGCCCTATCCAGATTTTGGTTTTCTACAATGTTCACGCGTGTGTAGGCACACATGAGCACACGCACGGCGTGTCTTGCCTCATGTGATTAATATGAATATTCATGATTTACATGCGAAATTCCCCCTTTCTGCCTTTAGCCTGTTTCACTTTGGATCTGGAATCTGGAATGTTCCTTAAAGGCTTATGTGTTGAAAACTTGGTTAGCAGTTTGGAGTGTCATGCAGAGGTAGGGGAGATGTCAGGAGGTAGGTCTAGTTGGAGAAAGTAGGTATGCCCTTGAGGGATCTCTCTCCTCCCTCCCTCCCTCCCTCCCTCCCTCCCATCCTCCCTCCCTCCCTCCCTCCCTCCCATCCCCCCTCCCTCCCTCCCATTCTCCCTCCCTTCCTCCCTCCCTCCCTCCTTCTCTCTCTCTCTGTCTCTCTCTCTCTCTCTTTGTGTGTGTGTGTGTGTATGTGTGTGTATGAGTGTATGAGTGTATGTGTGTGTGTGTGTGTTCCCACAAGTAGAGGTTGGAGGATAACGTCAGCATTGGTTTAGCCTTTTAATTCAGCTGAGACAGTTCCTGTGTTCCTCCATGAGTGGGCCAGGCTCGGCCCCCATGCTTCCAGGAATTTTCCTGTCCCTACCTCCCGTGTAGGAGTGCTGGGATTAGCAATATTAGATAGGTTTGGGGGTCAGGACTCGGGTCCTCACAGCTGTGTGCAATAAGGGCCTCACGCACCCAATAAGCCATCTCCTCAACACCAACGTGTACATTCTGTGTGGAAGAAGACCATCTAAAAAACGCTACACACTGAACAATTCCAACTGGGAAGAGCAAAAGTAGAGACAGAGAAAGACTGGAGGCTGCCAGGGCCAGTTAGGACAGGCAGAGCTCAGGGCAAAGCCTTGAACCCATTCTTTGGAGTAGCTCAATACTGAGAGTGCCCACCCGTGGGAGGACCTGTCACTGTAGTTCATCACTCGTAACTAACGTACTAGCCTCTGTGGATGTAAGAGCCAGCGAGAGTGCATGGGGAAGGAGGTGCATGGGCACTCTGCACTTTCTGCTCAGTTTTGCTGCAAGCCTACAGCTTCCCTAAAAATAAAGCCTACTTAAAATGAAGGGTTAGCCAGCACGCCAGGAATTGTTTATCTGCTTCAGGGAGGGGAGGGGATGTGCAGGAGAGAGCAGACAGGTGTGGAGGTCAGAGGTTAACATCCAGGTCTTCTGTCACTCTCCACTTACTGAATCTGGAGCCCAAGTCAGCCAGACTATCCGCCAGAGAGTGCCAGGGACCCTTCCTTGTCCCTGATGCTATAACACTAAGACGGCAGGAGTACCAGCCAGGTGATGGTGGTGCTCGCCCTTAGTTCCAGCACTTGGGAGGCAGAGGCAGGGAGATCTCTGTGAGTTCTGAGGCCAGCGTGGTCTACAGAGTGAGTTCCAGGGCAGCCAGGGCTACACAGAGTAACAAGGTTTCTAAAAACAAAAACAAACAAAGATTATAATGATGATCTCGTGGTTGCTGGGAATCCCACCTAAGGTACTCAGGCTGGTGCACCAAGCACTTTACTGACTGAGTCACCTCCCCAGCTGCTTATCTGTTTCTGTGTCTCAGCCACACGTAATTATCGCCGACACACAGATGGGCCATCACAACCCTTCCCCCCTCCAGATCCACAGTGGTGCTCAACCTGCCTACTGCTGTGACCCTCTGATACAATTTCTCATGCGGTGGTGACCCCCCAACCATAAGATGATTGTGTTGCTACACAATTGTAATCTTGCTACAGTTACGATTCATAATATCAATACACAAGATATCTGTTGCTGGGAGGTGGTGGTGCACACCTTTAATCCCAGCACTTAGGAGGCAGAGACAGGTGGATGTTTGTGAGGTGAGTTCGCAGCCAGCCTGGTCTATAGAGTGAGTTCCAGGACAGGCTCTGAAGCTACACAGAGAAACCCTGTCTTGGAAAAAAAAAACATTCTGCTATGTGACCTCTCAATTGGGGGGGGGTGTCTCAACCCACAAGTTGAGAACTGTTGCTTTAGATGGTACCAGGCAGAGGGCTGTATGGGTGGCTTTCTCTCTTGCTCTGAGGCAGCTCTCTCCTCAGGGCAGTGAGGACAGGTGGGTCTTAGCAGCAGGTGGATGCTGTGTCCCGCCACACAGCAGCCTCAGAAACCCAGTGTCCCAGAAACAACCTTTGTGCAGTCTGAGCCAGCGCCCTTGGGTGCAGGCTGGGAGGAGGGCCCTGGGGCTGACTCCAGGCCCCAGAACTCAGGTCCTCTCTGCCCCCTTCCCTGCTCCCCCGCCTCCACTCTGTAAGCAAGAGCATACTTGACGACCTGCCCCTCCAGGGCCTTGGCTCTCCGTCTAAGTTGTTTCCCAGAAAAGCTAAATGTCACGATCTAGAATACCAACCCAAATTCAGCCCCATGCATGTTTTGGTAGCTCCAGCGAGCTAGGAATGGTTTTTAATACTTCTGAAAAAAATGTATTGAAAGAATAATATTTTGTAACATTTGGGGGAAAAAAAAGCAGGCCTAGAATCCAAATGTTAGTGTCCATAAATAGTTTTGCTGGAATCCAGCCACGCCCACTCATTTGCTTGTTGTATACCTCAGCTCCTGGGCTCCTCACCCTCTGGCCCTTCCTGGAAAACCCAGCTGCTTCTTGCCAGGGAGCCACTTGGGTAGACCAGTTAGGTGCACACAGACCCATGGTGTCAGCTTTCTCCCCCTGGAAATACAAGGCCTGAGAAAACAACGGAGAGGAAAGGTTTATTTTGGCTCCTGGTTTCAGACTGTTTAGTCCTTGTTGAAGGTCAGGGTGCTGGAGAATGGGGGGCAGGGTTTGGGGGAGTTTCCTTCCCTCCAGGCAGAGAGGAAGCAGAGAAAACAGCAACCCAAGGGGCCATCCCCAGAACCCATCTCCTGCAAGCAGGCAAGACACACACACACACACACACACACACACACACACACACACACACACACACACGTTCGCACAGATGCACTCACTCACTTACGCCAGCCCAGCGTTGCTTGTTCAAGTTTTGCATCAAGGTCAGAGCCTTCCTGATGCAATCATCTCTGTATGAACATGCCCTCACCAGCACATCTTCCAGGGTCTCCCAATTCTTTCAAATCGAGTAGGAAAAATAAACAGGATCCCCCACATCACAGGAAGTCACTTCTGAGGGCAGAGTATGGGGAGGGTAAGACTTCAAAATAAGAGTCTTATGAGGAGTGGGGATGGGGGTAAACACAGTATAGCCTCTAACATTGCCTCACCAGATGGAAGGCAGACTACAGGAAGTTGGGAATGGGGACCATTACTGTATTGATTTTAATAACTGCGACATTTGTGTTCATTAGTGAAGGGACCAGACCCTCACCCAGCCCCCTGGCAGCCATGACAGACTGCAGAAAAGGCCCAGCAAGGAAAAGGCCCCTGACTCAGAAACACGTTCTGAGTTCCCTCCCTTGCCGGCCCCCTAGTCACTAGGAGGCCAGGTACCCTCGTGTGGCAAGGAACCAATCAGAAGTTAGCTGGCGGACTCTGAATGTGCTTTGTGATAACAGTGGAGTGCAGAGCATAGCAGCCACCTTGGGAGGGCCTATAGCCATAGCAACCTGCCTGCCGCAGCTGGTCACCCAAGCCCAGAAGTACACCAACCCTGAGGCTGTTGTGGACCCCCAGACACTCTCCTTACTCACCCCAATACATTCCCCACCCCTTGGTCCCTCCACCCGCTGTGTCGGACTGGACAGAGGAAGCGAGTTAATACAATTAAACAATAAAAGACTCTTTGCTTTTGCATCGGATCGGGTCTCTTGGTGATTTGGGGGTTCAGAGTTTGGGCACAGCATTGGTAAGTGCTGTCAGTGTGTCAGTAAAGGGGCCTTGACTCTAAGTGTACAATGACACTTGAGTTCATTCTGCATTATGGCAGTAGCCACGCTGGAGAGAGCTGGGCAGCTCGTCTGCTGTACAACCTCAGGGCATGCTGTTTGTGTCATCGCTGTCCATGTCAATATTGATAAGGTCATTTTTCTATAGCAGGCTTTCCCAGTCCCTGCAAAGGCACAGAGTGGCCTCAGGTGACACTGCTTCTTAGCCTCCATTTTCCCCCCCCTCAGGGATGGAAATGGACCTTGGCACATAGTAGGTGCTTAATGAAGTCAAGCTGAGTGAAAGTGAAACTAAGCCTTTCTCTTGGACTTGAGGGCAGGGTGCTCTCAGTTGAAGGAAATAAACAATCCGCTCACAGCTTGGGCTCATTGTCCCTTCCTTCAAAACAAGTCTTCCCCATGCTGCCACAGGGACTGGGAGCCAGGGCAGCGCATTGATTCATTGAATAGTCATGATCTTTTACTGGCTTCCTTGGTACCTTTCCCTGCTGAGCTTGCTCCTCATTCCCGTGGAATAGACTGTTCTAGAAAGAGTGGATTTTCTATTATCTGCGGCTGCTTCTGTTTCCTGTCACATCCTCTATCTGCTGGGAGCGCTATTATGGATGAGAGGGCTTCGTGGAGGCCCCGGCAGTGGACGCTGAGAGTCGCTTGACCCCCTCTTTCTCCTCCCTAGATGAGTGGACGCAGTCTCTCCTGCAGCGGCCCTCAGCGCTCTGCCGTCTGTGGGGATTCCAGCTGCAGAGGTAGAGGAGGAGAAAGCTGGATGGAGAAGGGAAAGGAAGAGACCTCATCTTGGCCAGGCGCAGGGCCAGAAGCAAGCAGCCCTCAGCCGTGATCATGGGGGATTGGCGGCGGCTTCAGCCCAACAGGTGCAAGGATGTGCCAGGCCACCCACAGAAGCAGGGCGGAGGTGGCTGTGGGGAAAGGTCCTGCCGGGCTTCCTGGGTTGCAGGGCTGGTAGGAAGCCCTGGGCACCACGCTAGGGCTGAATGGCTTCATTCTCTCTGAAAACAAATGCTGGCCTTGTTTGCAGGTTTGTTTGTGTCCTTTGCTTCCCGTAGGCGCTTTCTGTTCTCCTCCCCCAGGCTCAGCCTCGGGCAGGCCACTCTGAGAGCCCAAGCGTCCAGAATTTCTGGAGTTTGCTCCTCAGCTCAAGCCAAGAGCAAAGAGCCCCCTGGGAGCCCAAGGAGGAGAAAAGGGCTCTGCCTTTCCGAGTGCAGACTGGACTGTGCCTCTGCTTCCACAGCGTCTAGGTGTGGCACTGCCGTAGAAACCCATCTGTGCTCCCCGTGAGCAACAGTGAATACTCCATCTCGGTGGAGTGTTCAATAATGACAAGGGACATTAAATAAAAAGGAGGGGGGGGCTCTGTGTGACATGACTGCCGGCCTAATGTCTGTAAATGCAGATGGGTCTGAGTGCCTTTAATCCACCTTCATCAGCTGCACTGACATTCAAGTACTTTCACCTTCCAGTCAGAAGCTAATCCACGGAAAACTTCTCTCTTAGAAGACCTTAGAAAAGGAAAACCCGTCTGGGGAGGAGGGGACAACACTCAGGATGCCTGCTTCAAGGCCAGGCACCCGAGCTGAGCTTCATGGGTAATCCTTGTGTTGTTCCCAAATTCTGAACCCCCCCCCCAATCACCAAGAGACCCATTCTGATGCAAAAGCACAGAGTCTTTTGTTTCTGCTTAACGAGTTAAACCCTTTATCCTTTCATCACAGCAGGTGGAGTAAAAGGACCCCAAGGGGCTGGGAGGGGAGGAGTATGTTGGGTAGAGCAAGGGGAGTGTCTAAGAGGTCTGTAACAGGATTGGTTCACTTCCGGGCTTGGACGGCCCCTTCTGTGTTGATTGGTCAACTGGTTGTTATGGCCTGTAGGTCCACCCAAGGTGTTTGCTATGCTCTGCGCATCACTGTTAGGACACTTTTACCATAAAGCATGTCCGGAGTCCATCAGTTAACTTCTGATTGGTTCCTTGCCACGTTGAGGGTATCTGACCTCCTGGTGACTAGGGCAGCTCCTGCAAGGTCAGGCAAGCACATCTTGCTGGGACTTTTCAGCAGCCTGTCACGGCTGCCAAAGTGGGGAACTACTGGGTGAGGGTCTGGTCTCTCCCCTTGAACCAATTCTACAGAGTGGACATAATTCATTGATTCTGTCACCATCATCTCCAGACCCTTCAAGTTCCAGCTATGCGGGCAGGAAATAAAGTTCAGAGGCACTGAGCTCAGTGCTTTCCCTGCTCCTCTGCTGAATTCGAACCCAGTCCTGCCCCCTGGATCAAGGCTCAGCAGGCTTGTCTCAGTGAATTTCTAATTGGGACTTATTTCTCTGTTATGGAAAACAAAACCATCAGTACTTCCTGTCTACTGGCTCTGCCCCCCGTCCCATCCCCCCAGAAGAGAAAGAAGATTTACTTCTTAAGACACAGGTGGGCCACCACCATGCCTGCCTTCTCATCAGCTAAAGACTATCTCAGGCAGGTGCTGCTGGCATTTTCATTTCAGGGATGGGGCCACTGAGCCTCGGAGCAGTTAGGAAACTTGCCTCGGGCACCACACTGCTGAGAACCTGGAGCTGGCCCAGACTCTGTCCTTCTTGTGACCGCCCTGCACCACAGTAGTTCCCACTGAGCTGAAACACAGGCTGGAGGTAAGGAAGGAGGTTACTGGAGAGAAAAGCCTGGTGTGTGTGTGTGTGTGTGTGTGTGTGTGTGTGTGTGTGTGTGTGGACTCTGAAGGTGGGGGAGGCCGTGTATGTGACAAGAGTGAGACCTAGAGATTGGGGAGGACCAGAAGATGAAGAAGGCATTGCACGCACGCAGAATTTGAGGTGGGGCAAGCCACTGTGCACGGGCAGGGCCTTCAGGGAGGAGAAACCATCCTCAGGTGGGGTAAGCCTTCGCACAGGTGTGTGGCCTGAAGGGGAGGCAGAGTCCTGCAGAGTCCTGGAGGTGGAAGATGAATTTGCTCAAGGGCAGAGTAGTGAGACCCAGAAGATTGTCACACAAGCTCAGAGCTGGGAGCAGAGGTCTGCACAAAGGAGAGAGCTTGGAGGTGGGAGAGGCCATCACACAGGTGAGGGGGCGCATTCCACAGGTACAAAGCCTTAAAGGGGCACCATACAAATGCAGAGCTGGAGGGCAAGGGGCAAGGCTGGGGATGACTTTGCTGGGGTGCTCAGAGCTTAAAGTGGGGGCAGTCAGTGCGGGAGCCGGAGGTTGGGAAAAACATTACACCCCTGAATAAGAAGGGGGTGGGAGATCACCACCACACAGGTGCCCAGCCTAGAAACCGGAGAAGGCCAGTCTTCATGTGTGGAGACCCTGGGGCCTTGAGGGTAGCTATGAGCGATAGGGGTTTCTCTTATTGTGCCCAAATTCTGAACCCCCAAATCACCAAGAGACCCATTCAGATGCAAAAGCAAAGAGTCTTTTATTGTTTGATGAGTTGACAAGACTGGTCCCTTGTCTGTCCTATGCATGGGTTGATGCCACAAGGATCCAAAGGGGCTGGGAGGCAGGCAGTTTATTGGGGAGTGCAAGGAAGTGTTTGGGGGGTACGCAACAGTCTCAGGATTGGTGTACTTTTGGGCTTGGAAGACTTGTCCTGTGTTGATTGGTTAGCTGGTTGCTATGGCCTATAGGCCCTCCCTGGGCAGTTGCTATGCTCTGTAAGCCACTGTTACACCATTGTTACCGGAAAGCAGTCAAGAGCCCGTCAGCTGACTTCTGATTGGTTCCTTGCCATGTGAAGGGTGTCTGACCTCCTGGTGACTAGGGCAGGTCTGGCAAGATCAGGCATGTGCTGAGTCAGGGGCCTACATCTTGCTGGGCCTTTTCTGCAGCTGGTCATGGCTGCCAAAGCAGGGGGTGGGTGAGGGTCTGGTCCCTTCACTCTCCTGCAGAAGGTGGTGGAAACCAAGCTGGTTGCAAGGCATTCAGGGAGTCTGGTGCACATGGATGGCTTGCAGACACTGAGGGCATTTGAGAAGGTCCTAGTGCCAGTTTCTCAAACAGCCGTGCCACAGCCTCTACCACAGCCACAACACTGGCATCTCTGCATGACTCAGAAGCCACACATCCTTCTGCAGGCACGTGCGGGCTCTTGATGTGAGTCCGCTGCGACAGTGAACACTGGGAACTCTCCCATCTCCTGGGCTCTTTCTCCTGTTTTCCATGGGGCCCCACCCACGATCTCCCATCAGCTTCCTCCCAGGGGCCCCTCCCCACCTCTTCTCCGTCTCCCTCGTATAGTGGTGGAGTCGTGGGCTCTTACTCCACTAGAGTGTGTGAGACAAGACAGTCCTAGACAAAGGCCAAGCTTCCCAGTCATAGTCTGGGGCTCCCCACACTGAGCAATGTGGATGCGGCCCAGCTGGGAATGGTCTTCAGCTGGGGGGTAGAATTACTCGAAGAGTAGTCTGCTGGAGTGGGGGAGGGGAGGATGCAGAGAGCATGGGCGAGCAAGGGACTCCACCTTAGCTTGGGAGTGAAGCCAGTCTACAGAGGTCAAGGGCGGTGTGATGATTTACACACAGTTGTCAACTTGATGAATCGGGAGTCACCTGGGGCTGTCCTCTGGAGGGAACGTGGCCACACAAAGGTCAACTTTCCCCGTGGAACTTCAGGAATGAGGATAGACACAGCGGTGTTAGTGTACATTATCATATTTGCTCTCAGTACTTTACACCGATCAACTCACAGGTGACATGACTGCCATCCTCATTCTCGTTTGTAGAAGAGGAAGCCATGGCTCTTAAAGGTGAAATAATTGTTGAAAGACCACACAGCTCTGTTAGGTGGGAAGCTGGGGCTTGATTCTCCCCATCGCCTGGTTCCTTTCTTAGGGTTCTTTTTTTTTTTTTTTTTTTTTTTTTTTTGGTTTTTTGAGACAGGGTTTCTCTGTGGCTTTGGAGCCTGTCCTGGAACTCACTCTGTAGACCAGGCTGGTCTCGAACTCACAGAGATCCACCTGCCTCTGCCCCCCCCCAAGTGCTGGGATTAAAGGCATGCACCACCAATGCCCAGTTCTTTCTTAGGTTTCTAGTAGAGAGAAATAGACCCATAGCTGGATTCATGGGGCACAAATTGGTTTATAGTATGGGACTGGATCTCCACTGAAGGGAAGTTCCTGCTCTGTGAGAAATGCCTGTGTCTCAAGGACAAATGCATTTCTGCTAAGACAGAGGGACTGAGCTGTTCCAGGACAGGCTCCAAAAACAATACAGAGAAACCCTGTCTCAACAAACAAACAACAAAACAAAACACAAAGGGATCGAGCATGGATCTCACATTGGCTCAAGACAGTGGAATGCAATATGTCTGTCTGCCTGAATTAGAGTAGTTCCAGGGAAAAAAACCCCAGCCTGCAGCTCTTTCACACAGCTGGAGCAGGCTGGATGTCAACTGCATAGTACCCTAGGTTCCCACCAGGGCTTCCTCAAAAATTCGCACTGAGGAAAACCTGGGAGGACCCTTCTGCTTGTGTGAGACCCAGCTTTGTTCTTCTTCCCCTTGTGATTTCAGACTCCGGTTAAGAAAGGAGGGAGAAAAGTTCATTGTATATTTTTCACTTCCTCTGCGTTTGTCTGAATATGTGAGTTTGAAAAAAAATCAACAAAAGGAAATGAAAGGAGCAAGGGAGGGAGGGGAGGAAGGGAGGGAGGGGAGGAAGGGCTGACATTGCTGGTGAGCTGCCCCTTGAGATGAATCAGGATCAAATATTCTAGATCAGACGTTCAACTGATCAGAAAGTTCTAGAAGGCACAGTCTTGGTATCCCTTCTCTCTTCCTGTTGTTTTAGCCCCTCCCAGTATAGAACAGAGGCCAGGACACATCAGGATTCCAGTGTTGTCAAGCCCCCTGGGAAACCTAGGGCAACCCACAGTGTGGATATCTTTCTTGGGGGGGGGGGGTGACTGATGCCCCTCCCGGAGGGACTGGTGACTGTGTGGCTGTACCAAAGACAGAATGGGGCATCATATTGCACGATACAGGAACAAGCTTGGCTCAAGATGTGCATTAAAAACTTGATTCTTTTTGTTTTGGTTTTTTCTTCATTTTTATACGTCTTCCTTGAGTGGACTTTTAAAACTGTAAAGCAGCCGGGCGTTGGTGGTGCAGGCCTTTAATCCCAACACTCGGGAGGCAGAGGCAGGTGGATCTCTGTGAGTTCAAGGCCAGCCTGGTCTACAGAGCGAGTTCCAGGACAGCCTCCAAAACAATACAGAGAAACCCTGTCTCGAAAAACCAAAAACCAAAAACAAAACTGTAAAGCAACATCTTCTGCTCATGGCTAGGAGCTGGTTTAGGTATGAAATGTACCCCAAAGGCTCGTGTGTTAGAATGTGGCCCCCAGGTGGTGGTGGTGTTTGAGACTTCCAAGAGGCAGAGCCTTGATGAAGGAAGGGCACCGTTGGGGGGTGGCTCTGAGTCTGTAGAGCTGGCTCTTGTTTCTGTTCTCTCTCTCTGCTCAGCATGGGGATTGAATGTGCTCACTCTGTTTCCTGACAGCCAGGCCAGCCTCATACTCTCTACCACACCTTCCCTGCTGTGAATGCCTAAGTTCCCCCTGCAAACCATAGTAGACCCGTTCTCCTCTAAACTGCCCTTTTCCTGGAGTAGTCTATCACAGCAACAGAAAAGTGACTAATACACCAATCAATCGGAAACCTATCTGTGTTTAAAGTTAATCTTCCAGGGTGGGGGGGGACCTACTGCTTGGCCTCTTAACACCCCTGCCTGCCAGTAAACCCTTGTATTATTTGGCCTGTCAAATTCTATGTCATGGACTATGAGATGAACCAATATAGTTATTGTGGCCAACCTGAACTGCAATTAGATATTATGGTGGCACTTTTGGGATAGCTCCCCTAAAGGGTACATAACAGCTTCTTCCATGCTCCACCCAACCAAGAGTTTCCGTATAGCACCACCCACCATCTTACACCATTGGGTGTTCGTAAGACTTGCATCAGTCACTTTCCTCACTGCTATTTCAAACTTCCTGACAAAGGCAGCTTAAGGAAAGCGAGGCGTACTTTGGCTCACCGTCTGAGGGTGTTTTCCACGGCTGGGAAGGCATCTCGGAAGGAGTGTGAGGCGGCTGGTCACTTTGCTTCTGCTGGTACTCAGTTCACTGTGCATTAGGATGGGTTTCTATACCTCATTTACCCCAATTAGAGACCCCTCACAGACATGCCCAGAGGTATGTCACCAAGGTGATTCTACAGCTCATCAAGTGGACAACTGATTTTAACCTTCAAAAATACTAGCCAAGGATGGTGGACGGGAAGTGACAGACGGGATCCGAGTTAGTAATCAACAGAGACTCAGCCACATTAATTCCATCTATTCTGACACAGAACCCAGTGTCTGATAAGCTTGAGGTTTCCGGGGCTTCTGTTGAATGAACCTGGATCTGATTATAACGGATGGGTTTTCCCTTTGACCCTCTGTTCGGCCCTCTGTCATCGGTGACTGTCTCTTCAAATGCTGCCAGCAAAGATCTTTGTGGGTCCATGAAAACAAAATGATGTCATGCCTTGCAATTGCTTAGTAACACTCTATTAAAATAAAAAAAAATCATGGATCTGCTACCTACACATCCTTTTATCAGTAGACTATGAAATGTAATGGGGAATGGCTGCACCGTCATAAACAAACGGGGGAATTTCCAGTTGCTTTTCAACTAATGTAGGAAAGACATCTGCTACAATGGCCTGCACACTTTCATAGACCTCTGGGGGCGGGGGTGTGTGTGTGGGGGGGGGGATGGCTAGTTCCTGACCCTTTCCAGCTCCTGCCTTTCAAAGACAACAGAGGAAGACCCTGGCAGCAATGGCCCCACATTCCTCCCGAGTGGTAGCCAAGCTCTGCATCCCTGCTTCCTATGTTTGACAGGATATGTGTTGAAAGAATATTCAAAATAATCCCTATAGGAAAAGTGCTCCCAAGTCTCTGCTTGGGTGTGCTTGGGGGCAGGGACACCACCCTACTTTTCGTCTAATCGTTGGAGAGCAGAGTGCACCAGATTCTAATCTTAAAAAACTCCCACCTGCTGGGCTCAGTTCAGAGTTCCGGGTCCTTGAACACTGTCCGTCTCCTCCCATGCCAGGTGGGTTCCACCAACGGTGGACCTGGTGGCAGTGACACCAGGGACTGTGTCTCTCTGTGGGACTTCACTTGTGGATGTTTCCAGGCCTTGGTCTCCTCGTGGTCCCCAGGGTACAGACATGGGCTCTGACCTCAGTGTTGCTCCTACTCAAGACTTGGGAGGGAGCGTTGCCAGAGTGAGTGTCATCCTCTGGCTTTCACTCTTGGGGTAACATGAAATCCCATAGCATTGATTTCTTTCCCTCCCCCCTCTCTGGAAAAGTGGGCAAAAGGAGCACAAGCCCTGGGTCTTTCTCCTTCCAACATGCCAAGGCGGCTGGCTTGATTTGGTTACGGCCAGGATGGAACTCTCATAAAACACTGCTGTCAATTGTGATGGAAGAAGCATTTTAAAAGGAGGGGTGGTTTGTTTGGGGTCACAGCTTGAGGAAAAGCAGGCCGGGAAGTACAGTGGTGAGACATGACAGGGGGACACATGGCCGCTAGCTCACACTTAGTGCTTCAGGAAGCAGAGGTGGGACATGGGACCAGAAGTGAGGCTGGACTATAGACGTAAAAGCTTCCCAAGCCTGCGACCCTTACCTCAGAAGGGTTCCAGAACTTCCCAGAGCAGGGTCATAAGCTGGGGAGCAGATGTCCAATTATACAAGCTTATGACGGGTGTTTTATGCTCACACTGATGAGCTATCCGGGAGCAGAATAACGAGAGAAGTCTGTAGAAATAATAGTGCATAGAAATAACAGCTCAAGAAACAGAAGGGGCAGGCAGCACTCAACCCAGGACCCCTACCTCAAGCTCCAGGAGACCACACAGCACTGCTCCCTGTGCTTTCCTAGACTTATAGTCAGAGAAAAGGGAGAACATCACTGATGTAAGTGGTGTTTTCAAGAGGGAAAATTAAAGATAGCAAACCGGGCAAATGGCTCTCCACCTGTGCTGGGCCCGGTGGAGGTGGTCAGCAGCTGTTGGATTTCCCCCCTCCTGCATTTCCACCTGTGCTGTGGACCGGTGAGCAACTTTCTGCCTGCTCTCACTGAGTGGTGCCCTGGTAAATGAGGCCCAAATAGGCTCCCTTGTTCCTTCCATCGTGTGGAATGGAGCAGGGGGATATACAGCTCTGTTGGCCCCTTGTATTTGGATCTCTGAGCTCCCAGAATAAATAGTGAGTGATACAGTTTTTATTGCTCATAAACTACCCAGTTTCAGGTATTTTATTAACAGCAGATGCTTAGACTAGGACAGTTTCCAGGGATCCACAGGTTCCTACAAGGTCATCAAGCCAACTAGGCTACCAACTTGGCACCCAGCTTCTATCTGGCTGACTATACTTGGTGTAAGACGAGAGGCATTTGAGTAAATATCATGGACATGGGAGAAGGAGTCTTGAAATCCTATATGGCTTTCACTTCTAGCCACCAGGGTGACCTGGGTAAGTTGGGGAACTTTATTGATCTTCAAGGGTCTGCTTTGTAAACCATGGGTACTAACGCATACTCACCTGAATGTTTTAACAGATCACTTCCCAAGACTGTCCAGGGGTGGGATAGAATATTCTGGAAGGTCATCAAGGTTAAGGGATCACAGGGGCTTGATCTTTCGCCTGCTTCAAGGCTAGGCATCACTCTTCACGGGTAATCCTTGTGTTGTGCCCAAATTCTCAGGCACACTTAACTGCTACTAATTAGCACCAATTTATGTAGAAGTGTCACTGAATCACAAAGTCTGCAGAAACAGCAAGTGAACTAAATAGTGTAAGTACACAAAGACCCTGGCATGGAATAAGCCTTCAACTAAGATTAGCCATGATGAATATGCAAATAATTATGCTTTCCAATGTGTTAACACCAGCATCTTTCTGTAGGGCTGATCTTCCACTGCTGTAGAAGCCCTTCTGCTACAGGCATCTCAAAGTCACCTGAGTCAATCCGAGGCCACTCCCACTCACCTCACTGGACAGATACCTCGAATGGGGTCAGGTTGACAATCATTGACCATGGAATGTTCTAGGGCAGGCCATGGCCTTAGATGCTTGTCGGTAAAGAGACCAAGGCTGTGGAAAGCAAAGGTTGGACTGCTGTGTACCGGGTGGAATGAAGGCAGATTGTCCCCTCCCCACATGAAGACAAGCCATTCAGCGAGCCTCATTTCAGTCTCTTGGTGATGATGGCCCTAGCCACCACCAGTATTGCAACTCCCACAATTTTGTCTAATAGTCCTTCCTACCTCAGTCAGGCCAGTCTAGACATTACCCCACAGATAGGACCAGAGGTTTCTCTCCAAGAGGATTCTAGATGCTGTCAAGTTCACAACCAGGTAACTGTCACACCTAGAACGTGTCGTTCATAGACAGAGCGGGGAGGAAGGCATGTTGCTTCTTGCCACTGGCCTCCAACACTATGCTTTAGTCACAATTTTTCTACCAATGTCACCAAGAAGCTTCTCATACTCATATGGGGGGAGTATAAGGACCCATCTTTCAATAGAAGGAGGATCAAAGTATTTGGGATCATATGTTGAAGTCACCATCGCAAGTTAGCTATTCTTGCTATGGAGATGCAGCCTCTTCATCTATAAGAGAGTAGTAACACCTGCCCCCAGGGACCAGGAGGGGAATAACCTGCTCAAAAAGAGCAGGAGAGAGAACTTAGTGGGTGCTGTCCTCTGCCTGCCCCTGGGTAGGGGTGACCTTTCTCTCCTGTGCCTGCAGTGGTCCATGCATTCACACAGTACAGGTGGAGCGCCGCTGCGAGGTCTCCCGAGCCTGACATGTTTGTGAAGATGCTCACAGCCATAATGTAGTAACTAATTGCAATCCAAGGGAGTGGGTAGTTCTGTGTCGAGGGGTGGGGAGTGTTCTGTCCCCCCCCCCGGCACAGCACTTGTTCCCATATGGGAACACGTAAATACAGCTCATCGCTCACTCCGCGTGCCAGCTCTGATGACTGACATGTGCTGGAGGATGCTGCAGGCTTTAAATGACTTCCATTACTGCATGTCGGCAGCATTTTATAGTTTTGTAACACAGTGTTGTGATTTGGACATGCACCCCCCTCCTAATTCACATGTTGGGCATTTTTTCCTCAGGGCAGTGGTGCTGAGGCGGGGGCTCCTAAATGGGGCTGTCTTGATGGCCCAGTCCTTGTGAATGGATCGATGCTGGTGGCACTGCTGAGTTTGTTAGGAAGATGATTTGGGCTCCCTTCCGTACCCTTCTGCCTCCCACTGTGGACTGACTCACCAACAGGGTCTTAGCCAAGGCCAGCTCCTTGACCTGGGACTTCCCAGTGTCCAGAACGATGAGAAATGATGGACTTTTATAAACGTAGCCTTTCCTCCCACCATGGTTTGGCAGCGCAAGAGAAGTAATCAGACTGGAGTGGATGGTGAGGTGTGTGTTTATTAATGCGCTCCCTGAAGACAGATGCCAGCATAGCGTCTGTTTGTGAGCAGCCCTGCCCACTCACCCCTGCTGTGATGATCAGGCATCCGCATGATGCAAGGGCTTGGCAGAAAACCATTCTCTGTCAGCGTGCCCCAGCCTTTTGACGTCATGCCACGATGTCATCTGCACAGCTCATGCTCAAGAATAATGTGGCTGAGTTACCAAAGGAAAAGAGGAGCTCACAAACAAATCTTGTAATGTAATTTGTTTTTAAGTAATATATTTTGTATTGAACCTCACTCAAAGCTGTTCTGGGACTCAAGCAGCCCACAGGATATAGGATGGATTTGCCTGAGGCTAGTGAGTGTTCACCAAGAGGTAACTGCTGCAACTGTTGGAGGTGGTTGCGGGGTGGGGGGATGGGGGGGAGACAAGGGGGTGGGGGAGTCTGGCCTCCATTTCCTCAAGGCCTCAAGGATACAAAGCCCAGGAGAGTGGAGTCAGGGAGGGAGAAAGGGGAATGGAAAAATGAGAGCTAGATGGAATGCAGAGATACATCAAACAGGGGATAAAAGTAACGGAGATCCAGGCTGGGCTAAGTGAGTAACGTGCTTTTCCTATAAGGGTGAGGACCAGAGTGTGTGTGTGTGTGTGTGTGTGTGTGTGTGTGTGTGTCTGAGAGAGAGAGAGAGAGAGAGAGAGAGAGAGAGAGAGAGAGTAGAACAACCTTGGCTGTTGTTTCTCAGACTCTGTTCACCTTGTTTTTAAAAGACAGGCTCTCCTACTGGCCTAGAGTTCGCCAAGTAGGCTGGGCTGGATTCCTGCCCATTGAGCCCTTGGGATCCATCTGTCTCCACCTCCTTGGTGCTGGGACTACAGGCACAGGACATTACATCTATGCTCTGTTTGTTCATTTGATTCTTAAGATTAAAGTCAGGACTTCATGCTATCAAGGGAAAGCCATCTCCCTAGCCTCTCTCCAACCTTTTGTGCCCTTTTATGACATGTGGTTGGCAAACAACAACAAAAATCGACAAGTTGGGTCAAGTAAGTCTTTTTGATTCCAAATCATACTCTGCATCCAGGCAGAGTCCTGGCTATGTTCCCCCTCTACCCCTCCTGAAATTGTCCAATCTGATTTAATATTTCCCCACCCAGGCAGCTTCCCCTCCCTCCCCACTCCGTCTTTTCCCCTCTCCAGGCCCTCCGTCATATTTGAACCTTCCCCTCATATCTTATCGACATGTTCCTATTTATACTTGTGTGTCTATGGATTTCTCTCTGCTACAGATCCAGGACTTTGCCTCATTGACTTAAGCATTCTGTATATGTACTGAGGATAAGTATTGACATTACGTTTGAGAGGCAGTGGGGCGGGGCGGGAATTCAGGAAATTCAGTCCTCCGTAGGAGGACCCAACTACGAAAGAGACTTGACATTGGGTTAGTAGCTCTTCCGTACACATAGTAGGTATACAGTAGGCACATAGTGGTGGTGACACCGGCACCCTTCCCCTTTGAAGTGTAGCTCTGTGTCAACCCACGGGAGTTGCTGAGGTCAGAAGTGTCCCTGTCCCTTGTGCGGGATGACTTGTGGCGGAAGGCACTCAGTGTGTATGGAGGGTCACGCACAGTTCTAGAGGCCGGGTCTGGTAAGTGATGAGAAAAGACAGGGAGAGGCAGCAGAGGAAGAGGTCACTGCACCCCACAGGGCCCTAGACACATGACAGAAACTGGCTTGGGCCACGGTATCTGAGAGTTGAAGCATGTTTTTATTTTTTATACTTTATTATATTTTTTATATTTTAAACTGTGTGTGTGCGCATTGAATGCAAGCTCCTGTGTAGGCCAGAGGTGTCAGATCTCCTAGGAGCTACAGCTGGCTGTGCGCCACCTAACACGGGCGCTTGGGAACCGAGATGAGCCTTCTGGGAGGTCGGGACTCACTCTTAATCACTGTGCAGTCCCTCCAGCCTCCGATGGTTTTAGGTATGTATATTCCACTCGCTGCTCGATCTTCTCAATTGCTAGTCTTCCACAGAAGCAAGCCATGGGGGTCATTTGTCAAATTGCGGGTCTTGATCGCGTATGAAGATGCAGGCCCTGGAATATTCCACAGAGGCTGCCGCTGTGTATCAGCGGTCCTCACTGTCATGTTTTGAAAGACTGACAGTATAGTGGCCATCTGTACGGACTGCTCAGGCAGTCCATGGTGTCTGTCCCTGTCTTGGTAGTCTATGTAACCTTGGTAGCCTATCCTGGCTGTGAGTTTTGTCTTGGGATATCAAGCCCATGATTTATGCACAGAACTTTTGGGTCCAGGGGAATGAAAGGGTGCCATAGTCTTCACCCATCTCTCACCTCTGTGTCCCAGAATGGTGAGCCCAAATCCCCTCCATTCCTACAGGAGCCCCCACCCTCCAGGCTGTAGAGTCTCTGGGGGCCTTTATAGTGAATTTAGAAACTGAAGTCGGGAGTGTGGCTGCTGTAAGATGAGCCCCTCAGGCCTTTCCCTGTCCCTCTTTGTCTGCATCCATTCTCCAGGCTCCGCCCACGCCTTCCTCTAATCTAACCCCAAACTTCATCCTGCTACACCGAGTCCCAGCTCTCTGGAAAACCATCATTCCTTGTCCCCAGTGGGCTCTCTGTCCTCACACTCGCCATGGCTTCATGCCAGCAGTCATGGAAGGAGATTTGCTGAGGGTTCAGAGCAGCCCAAGGGTCAACATAGGTAAACTGAGTCTGGCAGAGGCGGAGTGACGTGCCCGGGGCCAGGTAGACTGAGCATACCACCCCATCTGGCCCCGCACAGTGAACAGGACTGTCTCCTCTGCCACCAGAGTATGTGGTGCTCAGAGTCTATGCCCATCCCCAGTGACCTGAAATGTAGACTGTAACTCCTAGGCTCCCGGGCCCTGGGACTCAGGGATGGATGAAGTACGAAGATAATGACTATGGTCAGGGAGGAGAAGCTGCTGAGCAAAACGGTTCAGAGGTCACACTCTGAGTCACACTGACACAGTCCAGTCCCTGTCATGTGACATCACTGCTCTACGCTTGAGCAGGTAGCATAGCCCTCCTGATCCTAGTTACAAGTTCCAAACTGCAACAGCCACAGTCCCTAGCTCCTCTCCCCCAGGGACTGTGACGAGATCAAAAGAGTTATAATCAAGAGGGAGACCCCATGGCTATCTGTGTGCTGGAGGGTTAGCATCCAATCTAAATTCCATCCCCTATCCAGCAGTATAAAGCTGGGGTTGCTCAATGGAGGGAAGCAAGGGACTGTCAGTCAAAATGGATTTTAAATGTCATCCAAAGTCTAACATTGTGACAATTCTCAGTGGTTTTTTTGTTTTCATTTTTTTGTTTGTTTGTTTGTTTTGCTTTTTTGGGGCAGGGTTTCTTTGTAGCTTTGGAGGCTGTCCTGGAACTCACTCAATAGACTAGGTAGGTCTCGAACTCACAGAGATCCACCTGTCTCTGCCTCCCAAGTGCTGGGATTAAAGGCCTGTGCCACGACTGCCCGGCAAGAATGCTCAGTGTTTTTAGTCACTCATCAATACCCAGGGAGGTTTACACTAATCAATAACAGATAACCCACAGATGCTGTCGCCAGCAGTGGAGACACCAGAATTCTTCGGCAAAGATTTTAGAACAACAATGGTAAAAAAAAATTAAAAAGCTTTACCAGGACTTCCAAGATGGCTCAGTGGATAAACGCTTGCCGTGCAACGGTGGGGAACTGGGTTCAGAGCCTCAGAATTCATGTAGAGCTGGGCTTGGTAGCATGTCTGCAATCCCATCATTCCCGCACACACTCTCAGAGCATCCTGTCCCAAACAAGGTGGAAGGCAAGGACCCACGACCGAGCTTTTCTCTGATCTCTACGTCACAGCGCTCGTGTGTGCTGCATACACATCCTTACTCCCACTCGCTAACGTGCACACAGACGTCACACATACACGAAGACAGAATTTACAACCACACGCTAACGTGCACACATACACACGAAGACAGAGTTTACTCCCACACACAACGTGCACACAGACATCACACATACACACGAACACAGAGTTTACTCCCACACGCTAACGTGCATACAGACATGCACACATACACACAAAGACAGTTTACTCCCACACGCTAACGTGCACACAGACGTCACACATACACACAAACACAGATGTTACACATACACATGAAGACAAGTTTACTCCCACACGCTTATGTGCACACTGACGTGCACACATACACACGAAGACAGAGTTTACTCCCACACGCTAACGTGCACACAGACACACGAAGACAGAGTTTACTCCCACACGCTAACATGCACACAGACACACGAAGACAGAGGTTTTTTTTTTAACAAGCTCTTTTCTGACTTAGTCATCCTCCCAGCTCAGGGATATAATGTTAACCTCCGGGTAAGTCTCGCTTACTTTCTACAGTATCCCAAAGGGTCTGGAAACCTGAGAACCAAATGACCATCTCTGCATCCTGAAGATCCAGACCCAGGCCTGGCTGCAGGGATTGCTTGGGTATTAATGGAATCTGGTTGCCTGTGAGGCCATAATTCACAGATAAATAACATGAAGTACAGCCGGGCATTGGTGGCACACGCCTTTAATCCCAGCACTTGGGAAGCAGAGGCAGGTGGATTTCTGTGAGTTCGAGGCCAGCCTGGTCTACAGAGCGAGTGCTAGTATAACCTCCAAAGCAATACAGAGAAACCCTGTCTTGAAAAACAAACAAACAAAAAAGAACATGAAGTAGAAAGCCCCTCCTCCTGTGTCAACTTGCAAGGGGACACAGTGCCATTTCCTGGTGTGGGGACACGGTTTCTAGTTCAAGCTGGCTGATCATGGGGTCACTAGAAGGTCTTATCTAACAGGGTCCCCTCCTCTCAGGGATGCCAGCCCACAGGGAACAATTTGGAAGGTACCACCTGCAGGTGTGGCTGAACTATCATAGAACCTCAAATCTGAATCCCATTTTTCATCCGGGAAAACTGAGGCACCAAGGGGAAGGGACTTAGCTCAGGGCCAGTGTGGTGGGAGTCAGAATGAACCTAGATCTTTGGGTTAAATCTTCTCACCATGAAGTAAATGTGTTACAGGTTGGACCGAGATTCCCAGTTTCTGGGACCCATCCTGCCCAAGATAGAGTAAGGACGTCAAGCTGTCGCTACCTTGTATTCATTCAGAAAATAGTTTCTGAGCTCCATATTTCTATTAAGGCTCATGGCGTGTGTTGTTTTTGTGGAACTGCTCCAAACCACAGTGGCCTGAGCCCATAAACACTGGACATGGTCCATGAGTGCATGGGTCAGTGGGTGGTTGTGAACATCGAGTCAAGCTTGGCTGATCTTTGAGTTTTCTGTTACATCAGGAGAAGTCATGGGAGTCTTATTTGCTGGGAATAGGCTGTGCCGGACTCTGTTACTCCATAAAAGAGTGGATTTTCAGCATGTGGCTTGCCCTGGGGGATGCTGAGAAGCAGCTTTTGACTCCATTTTGAAAAAGGAGGAAGACTGGAGACCCAGGGGGAGAGACCCAAACATCACCTCCTGCCCAGCGCTGCGCAGGCTGTGCAGACTGAGAGTAGAAAGAGCCCCTCTGTAAACCTACCAAAGTAAACTAAAAGGACACACGGGCATATTAACATCGTAACAGGGAAACCGGGGCTGAACTTATCAGACACACCCGACCAGAGGAAGTGTGGAACTCCCTTGCCTGAGCCCCAGTAAGTGGCAGATACCTAACAACCCGGTGACAGCACTGTGCCCCTGACCTGATACCTGGTGTGCATCAAGGACTACCAAACAAAGAACACCTGTCTGTCCCTGGAGCTCGGATTCTGCTATTGACTCAACCTACCTGAATGCCCGCTTTCTACCATTATCTTTTCCAGGCCTCAGTACAGCTCTCTCTCCATGCTAGTCTCATCATTAGAGATTCTGGTAACATTTTTATCACGGCTTCTGAGGCTTTTTTGAATTCTGCCACAGATTTTTAAACTTTGTATTTATTTTGTAAATCACAAGTATGCACATAGCTACACACACACATATATATAGTTAGATATACGTATGTAGATGAGAGATTTGTTGTGTGACATGTGCTGTATGAGAGTTAATATATGTATATTGATGAGAGATTTGTTGTGTGACATGTGCTATATGAGAGTTAATATATGTATATGGATGAGAGATTTGTTGTGTGACATGTGCTATATGAGAGTTAATATATGTATATGGATGAGAGATTTATTGTGTGATATGAGCTATATGATATGAGAGTTGATATTGGTAATTAAGATTGGAATCAAAGGATTGGCATTCCTCTAGGCCAGATTGATGTGTCTTTTGTGTACATGTTGTCTTATTGGTTGATAAATAAAGCACTGTTGGCCAGTAGGGAAGCAAGATAGGTGGGACTAGGAGTCGATGAGGATTCTGGGATATGTGGCCTAGAGTAGAGGGTTGCCATATGATCCCTGGAGGAAAGGACATGTCAGGAGGGCGTCCCTTGGAAAGATACATCCTTATAAAAATATATATTAGTAATTATGAGTTAATAATTAAGTCAGAGCTAGCTTTAAGAAACCATAGCAACAGCCAACAGCTTCATAATTAATATAGTGTCTTGTGTGTTATTTGGGGGCAGAGACAGAGGCAGGACCTAGGCGACTGGAGGAAAGAATGCACGTTACACCAGATTACCAATGGAGGTAGTCTCATCTAACAAATTGCTGCCATTGAAATATCAGCACCTTGTGAATTTACCATTATTCAATCAATACTGTCACTGTGGAAAGACACAGCCATGCTCGTTTATGTTTCTGACTAAATGTGCTCATGCCATTCAGGCAGTAGAGGTGTCAGGGTGACTGAAGCACCTATCCATCTTTCTCTGGTAGACCAGTAGTCCAGGTTTCACATTGGACCAGGCCCTAAGGGAACAAGTGGGTACTGAACAGCTCCCGGCCTCAGAGTCCTCTGTTTCCAACTTTACAGTTTCACTCTGCAGATTCCCCTGGCCCCACAAGTGGCAGGACCTGCCAAGTCTCCAGGCATGGGGAGCACATTCGGTCTCTTCACGGTCAACTATAAAACTGCACCACTGAGGGACCTGGATGCAGGGTTGTTAAGAGAAGCTTTTTCCTTGAGTGAAGCCGTCCCGCCAGCCTGGTTCCAGAGCCACATTAGTCCCAAATAAACACACAGGAGGCTATATTAATTATGAAGCTGTTGGCCTTGCTTGTCTCTTACTGGCTAGCTCTGCTTTAAGTAATTACCCCATAATTGTTAATCTAAGTATGTTTCTTACCGGAGAATAGTTCCCGGCGTCCTACCCCCCCATGGCGTCACATGTTGACTCTCTTGTGTTTCCCCTTCCCAGAATCCTCCTCGACTCCTAGTCCCTCCTATCTAGGTTTTCTATTGGCCAGACAGTACTTTATTGACAAATGCACAGGCAAATAACAGGACTTCCCCAACACAGGGTGACTGACAACTGTGGTTATTTTTGCTCTTGACCCTAGAGCTGCTTCTAAAGGCTTTGCTTCTGTTTCTTTCTGGTTCTCCAAGGCTGTGAGAAACGCTCTAGATGACACCTGACACTTTTGGGTGAGACCCGACTGTGACTCTCCCCAATTCCTTCTGTTGTCTGTGGAGAACAAAACCACAAGGCCTGAGACCCCGAGTGACTATGACAGTCAAATTCTGTGCCTCCCACCGCGTCCCTCACTTATACAGGTTGTACATGTAGCACTGGAAAACGTAAATGAAAAGCTATTTTCTTCTGGTCAAAAAAAAAAGGGGAGTCTGTCTTTGGTTTTTGGTGAATGTGTAAGATTCCAAGCTATGCAAATGTAAGAGGCTATGCAGCCAGACCTGTCAATCATCTGCCTGGGGAAGGCGGATTTAACTAACACCATGCCAATGAGACACGAAGAATAATTATGCTTTTAATGAGATGATAGACTTTTCCTTCCCATAAGCCCTGCTTTGGTGCCATTGCTATGGAGCGGTCACGAGGCCCGGCGGGGTCTGCTTACCTATCTGAGTCCCAACTTGGAAAGACCTAACCTTCCTTTGTCTTCTTTGCCATCTCTTTCTTTCGTTTCTTGGCCAGAACCTGAATATGCTTTCTCTGGGATTTGTTTTCAGTGTTTATCTGAGGCCATGGGGCTGCTTACCAAACCTCAATGCCTAAGTTAGACACGGCTTGCTGGCTTCCTCTTCCCTGCCTTCCTCCTCTGGGCGGCTTCTGGGGGCGGGCAGCTTCCCTGCCCTGTTGTTTTTCTGTTTAAATTCTAATAAAATTGTACCTGAGCCTTTCCTGAGTTCATTCTTAAAGACGGAGAACTCTGACAGGAGACCCCGGTTTCCCAGTGAGATGCGATAACCCCAAATTTCTGGTAACAACACGATAGAAATCCTTTGCTGTTTCACGTCTGAGATCTGAGGGTGCTTGTCACAGCCACATAACTTATTGTGCCCTGACTGATACAAACCCAACCCTGTGCCACACACCACTCACTCACTGGCTGTGGAGGTTAAAAAAAAAAGAAAAAGGGAAATCCTTGCTTCTTCCTGCTCGCATCCTCATGAAGGCAAAAATGCAATAGCCAGTCAGTGAGCAAACTAACAGGTGCCCAAACTGCAATCGATACAGCGAGGGACACAATAGGGCTTGGATGACTGTGCAACTTTCTCACTGGTACAAGGCCAAGTTTCTGGAGGAAGCATTTATACCAAGACGGGAAGGTAGAAGGAAGGTCTCGACTGTGTGGTAATAAGAACAGCATTCCGGGGAGGGATTGGCACGAGAATGGGCAAGGCCTGGCTCACCAGAGGAAATGCAGGGAGGCCAATGTGGCAGGAAGAAGTGGGGGATGATCCTCCCAGGATGAGGATATGGGCGGGGAGGATGTCAGACCACCCAGCAGTGAGGGGTATTTGGGCTTATTGAGGCATCCTGGGGGGGGGGTGTCTCCACAGCCTACCAGCATGGGGCCCAAGAAACTGCATATATCTTCAGAGGGGACAGGGAAGGTAACATTTTGTGCCCTTGGCATAAACACAGATTCTAAGACTTGTTCTTGGCATTAGGGGACCTCAGAAAGGGAAGTGTGCCTTCCCCAAATGTTTACAACATGGTGCAGCTTCTTCCTGTCTTCCTCTCCAAAGCTGTGGCCAGGTTGGGGGATGGGTTGAAGGTATCTCATGAACCCTGGTCTAGCCTGGGGCCCTCAGAGATGAGGTGTATGTGATTTGATGCCTGCCTTTAGATACTCACTCCAGGCCAGAGACAGGGACATCAGGCCAGTCAGACTCCAGGGAGCAACAGTGGATCTGTCAATTCTGTTAGACGAGCATAAGACAACTACCCCAATTTCTGAGCCAAATTTGGAGCAAGCCAGGATGATGGACCTGAGATTCCCAGAGAAATGATTATTAATTACATTAGTCTGGTGCTTATAAGGGCGCAACCCACAATACACTTCCCTCCTTCATCCAGTCAGGGGCAAGCATGCATCAGGATGCATTTCCTGCCTACATCCCTTCCACCTACATGTGATCAGACATATCCTGTGTACTTGGGGCAACCAACCTTGTTTACGGGAGTGAAAACACATGGCTTGTTATCTTACACGAACAACAGCCTCCAGCACTCCATGAAGTTATCTGTCCTTGGGTGAGTGGGGCTTACAGGTTGGGGCAATTTTGTTTTAAGTACATCTCTTAAGCATAGTAATTTAAACTTAAAATATAGTTTTATCTCTCATAGGTCTTGGCTCAAGTCTTAGTCCTTCCTTCCTATAAGCCTGTTAGCAGGTAATGGGAACCTAGAGGCTCAGGCTACCTGCTTTGACTTGTAAACTGTTGGCTCGGTGGCTCATAAAGATTGCACGTGGACTGAAGTGGGCAAGACCTGGCTCACTGGAGGAAGCGAGAGGAAGTCAGTGTGGCAGGAAGTGGGAGATGATCCTTCTGGGATGAGGATAAGAGGAGGGAGGAGGTCAGACCACGGGTCTTGGAACTGTGAGAGGGACTTGAGCTGAGCCTCCCTATGCCAGTCTGTTCAGATGCATGCACGCACATGCGCACGTGTGTACACACACACACACCATACACACACGCTCACACACATACACACACGCACACACATGCGTGCACATACACATATACACACATGCGCACATGCACACTCATATATGCACACACACATATGCACATGCACAATACACACGTGTGCATACACACATGCACACACATACACACATGCGTGCACACACATACACACATGCGCACATGCACACACACATATGCACACGCACATATGCACATGCACACATATGCACACATGCGTGCATACACATATGCACACACATACATATACACACATATACACACACATGCACATGTACAGACATACACCATGTGTTTTCCATACTCTCATAGCAAACACCCATCACAGTCACATGCCATATACACTATACCACCCTGCAACATATCCACACCCCATTTCTTGTCATATCATACATATGACATGCATTACACCAAACATGTGCCCCACGTTATACACATACACACACTCCACACATCCACACATGCACAAGCACCATATGGACCACACACAAGTCAGAGCATAACAAATACCGTATCATGATGAATCATATGCATACCACACATGTATACCACATGTATCACATGTAGCATATATGCTACCCACAGTACTAGTGCTACACACAAACAACCCTGCATCTCAGGAATAGCAGGAGCAACGGAAAAACCCAGCTCTCTGCAAGGACCCGGGGACAGTTCTGAAGAGGACAACAGGAGAGCATGGGGCAAGCACTGATTTCCTTTACCAGGAAGATCCTTGGCTGTCCCGGAACTCGCTCTGAAGACCAGGCTGGCCTTGAACTCACGGAGATTCGCGGGCCTCTGCCTCCTGAGTGCTGGGATTAAAGGTGTGCGCAGTGTATTTTTAAAAAGTTTTGACAAGTTCCTATGTTAACATCAGAGATTATCATAATAATTCCCTAGTGACAGAGGCATATTCTCTCCCAGTCACGGAGGCTAAGAACAAGGTAATTCAGAGGCTGGCATCTGCTCTCTTGTCCCTGACTTCCGATAGCCTTCCTTGGATGGTTAGACATACCCCTCAGATCACTGCCTTCATCATCATGTGCTACTCCATCCTGTGTCTCCTTGCTATTCTAGCAAGAGTTCCGTGATCCCAGAGCAATTCATCTTGTAGCCATTAATTAAATCAGCAAAGATGCTATTTCCAAATGACAGCTCTGGAGGGTCTATGCAAGCCATATCAGGCCAAAGGCTTTCTCAACTTCCAGAGAAGGTATTTGAGGAAGAGCCCTGTGACTCTGCTTCAGCTGGCTAACTCTGCACTCACTGTGTCCCACCCAACTAGTAGGAGCAGCAGGGTCCCTGAAGGGTAACATGTACAGGGTCTATTACTGTCAAGAGCTTCATGGCTGTCTGATTTTTTTTTCCTTTTTTTCTACTGCTGTGATTAAACACTATGGTCAAAAGATTTATTTCTTCTTGCAATTCTCAGGTCACAGTCCATCATGGAGAAAATCAGGGCAGGAACTGAAGTCAGGAACCTGGAGGCAGGCACTGAAGGAAGGAACCTAAATGCAGGAATTGGAGCAGAGGCTAGAGAGGGATGCTTCATACTGCTTACTGGCTTGCTCCTCATGGCCGGCTCAGACTGTTTTCTTATATAATCCAGGACCATCTACCTAGGGATGGTATGGTCCACAGTTAGTTGGGCCCTCCCTCATCAATTATGAATCAAAACACCACCCTATAGCTCACCTATGTTAATCTTAGAGAGGCATTTTCTCAATTAAGAGTTTCTCTTCCTGGAGGTGCCTATGTTTGTGTCAGGTTGATCCAAACCAATTAGCACAGGGCTCAAGGAGTGGCTGAGTTCTCTTTTGCTAACTCTCTTGGCTAACTGTGCCCTCTCAGTGACAACGGGGGTTCTTGGTTACAGTTTCCCACATGCCGGAGGACAGCACAGGAAGCAGGATGTGTGAGAACTGATGCTATGTTTTATTTTAATTACTGTGACTAAGAGATCTGTAAAACAATAGTGCCCTAACATGTAAGCCCCTTGCCCAAGGACAGATACTGCCTGCAATGCTGGAGGCTGTTGTTTATGGGGAGATAACAAACTACATGTTTTCACTTCCCTAAACAAGGTTGTTTGACTTAATTATACTGGATGTGCTTGATCACATATAGGTGAGAGTAACATGTAGGAAATATGTCAGGATGTATGCTTGTCCCTGGTTGGATGTAGGGGGGGGGTCACAGGCGGTAAATACATAAGATAAATGCTTGCCTCTGACTGGATCTGATAGGAAATATGGTGGCTTTGTAGTTTTGCCTTTTTAAGCCTCTGTAATGACTTGTGGCTATTTTCTGGAGTGGCCCTAGCCGGAGACCATCATCCTGGCCAGTATTTAATGAAAGCTTGCTTCAAATTAGGCTCAAAAATTGTGACAGTAGTCTTATTTTTGACTGGTGGGATTAATGGATGTCTCAGGAGAATCAATGGAGTTTGTATTCCCTGAAGGGGGCACAGAGTTGAGGCAGGACTTTCCTATTTTAGGGACCCAAAGAAAAAGATGTCAAATGGAAGGCCCTAGCAAAGAGACACCATTGTATCATCTGGGACAGGGCAGTCGCCACCCTACAACTGGCTCCTGTCGTGTGACCAAGTCCACTTTCCTGGAACAGAACTTACTTTTCAAAGAGAACCAATGAACCCTCCAAACTGCTGCATTTACAGATGTACAGGGTTTGCAACATCAACTTCATCGGGCAAAACAGTGACAAAGTTACTATAGCCCTCTCTCCACCTTCTTTGCCTTCAAGGTTTGAGTCTACAGGCTGTCAAAAGGCTGTGTCAGAAGGCTCTATCTGAGGGGTAGACCAGAAGTACCTGTAAGATTATTACCCCTAGAGAGGGTTTTCCTCCTCAGAGGTCCTTTCCTTCTACCATTGTCTAATCTCATCCCTGAGAGTGTCACATGCCATTCTGCACTAAACTTTGTCTTCTTAGTTCTGTGCCTGAGGTCACAAGGACTGAGGACCTGAGGAGGCCACAGTAAATCCAGATAACAACAGTGTAGCTGTGAATGAGGAAGGATGAAGGACCCGCCCCACATCAGCCACCACCTTGTCACACCGACTACTTGCTCCACACCAAGAATCAGGCTGTCTTACCTCAAGACTGTCTGTCCCTAAGCAAGACAGAAGATCCTATACTACCATCTTTTCATACTTGGGGAAACTGAGGCTCTCAGGCAATTCTTACCCAAGCACCCCCAGTTGGTAGGTTGACAGGGACAGAAACCCAGATCTAAGGCACTCAAATCTTTCCACAGACTCTAGTAAGGCTCCTTCGTTTTGGCTCGCCTTTTTTGTTTTCCATGAAATTCAAAGCTGGGGTGGGTAAAGAAAGGAATTTGATAGATTTCTCCAGCCTGGAGCTCTTCCCAGAGATCTGGGGGCAGAGAATCACCTTCCTCTGACATGTCTTCTCTGCCAAAAAGGCTTTACAGCCATCCCTGCACTCTGGGCTTCTGGTCATGCACTAGATAGGAGAAACCTGGAGTGTCGTGTGTTCAGAGAGCCATCTCTCCTGGGTCCTCATACTCCAGCCTGGGTCTTCCTGGATTCCATGAACAGAGGCTTTGGAGCAGAGAGGAAAAGAACCTGCTGGACCAGCAGGAAAAAGGGGATTCCAGGATCCCAGCGACTTCTGCCAAACCACAGAGCTCCTACAGCCAGTTCCCAAAACAGCTTTCAAAACAGAGGTGGCCTTGGGATCGATGGTGATGAGCAGAGGCTAGGATGGAGGCTCATTCTCTTCCTGACCTACAGGATACCCCTCCTTTCCCCTGAACTTCCAAACAAGAATGTCTCCCCAGGATCAACAACTCAGCCCTGCCAGCAAAAACTCTGCCCCAGGAAACCTCAGCTGGTGAGCAAAACAAGAATCCACATAACACACTTGTTTTTACTATTCTCATCCCAAAACTCCAAAACACATTCGGCAGCAGCTCCAGCTTGATCCTCAGTGACCGAGCCCTTTTGACCTGGGAGACCTCTGCAGAGCAGCTCTTCCCCAGAAGCAGTGAGAACACATGCATGAAGATCCAGGGTTTCAACCCATCACTGCCTTGCTCTGTAATGGTGGCAAGCCTAGTCCAAAGGCTCTTACGAGGGAGGGGGCCATCCTCAGTGACCTTCAAGCCTGCTTGTTGTCTTACAACTGCTACCCTGGTACCCTGGTCCTCCAGAAATTTCTTAGCTTTAAATAATTGCTCAGATATGCATTTACTGGTGATCTTGTGCAAAATTACACTCTTAAATTTGTCCCTTTATTTTAATTTTGTGCGTACAGGGGCTTTGTCTGCATGTGCATCTGTGCACCATTAAGTGTGCAGTGCCCTCAGAGGCCAGAAGAGGATGTTAGATCCCGTGGGACTGGAGTTACAGATGGTTTGTGAGCTGCCTGCCACATGGGTGCTCGGAATTGAACCCAGGACTTCTGGAAAAGCAAGTGAATGAAAACATGAGATAAAAGGAGGGGGGACACCACTACTCCTAGACCACGGAGGAGATTTTAGGTGTAGATAAAAGGAGAAGATGGGCAGAGGGAAATGTACATGCTGAACATGGCCAGCAGACTAAACCAGACCACAAAAGAGAAAGGGAGAGAGAGGGAGAGCAACAGAGATGACAATGACTAAGAGGAGGCAGCCAGGGCCGAGAGACCAGGGTAAACGAAATGGCTGGGTTACATAGGGATCAGGCTGGGGGAAGGGAAGTAGGAGCCCAGCTCCTGGGAGCCATAGGCTTAGAGTAAGGGGTGGGGTGAGAGGTGTTGGGAGGAGCCGCAGCTCCTGAGACTTGTCCTGGGTTTGAGACTAACAGTGCTCTTAACTGCTGAGCCATCTGTCCACACCCTGAATGTTACCGTCTTTAGACCTCAGCTGTCTCCACGGAATGAGAAGGGGTTCATCCAGCTGTGACCATCAAGTCAAGGTGGCTTCTCTTATTTGTGGACATCTCCAATGCCCTTCCCTTCGTAGTTTCTTCCTCTTCTCTGGCTCCAATATACAAATGTGCCTCAGTGACTCTGAGGATTAATAGTGGGTGGCACCTTGACAAGACCTAGGCTCATCTAAGCCATGTAAGTGTTTGCTTTATATAATCAAGGACCGTGGTAGTTTGTATGTAATTGGTCCTGTAATCTCATAGGGCGTGGCACTGTTAGGAGATGCGGCTTTGTTGGAGTGGGTGTGGTCTTGTTAGAAGGAGTGTGTCACTGTGGGGGCGGGCTTTGAGGTTTTCTATGATCTCATAAGGAGTGGCACTATTAGGAGATGCGGCTTTGTTGGAGGGGGTATGGTCTTGATAGAAGAAGTGTGTCACTGTGGGGGCAGGCTTTGAGGTTTCCTACACTCAGGATACTGCCCAGTGTCTCAGTCCACTTCCTGTTGACTTCCATTCAAGATGTAACCAGGACCACGTCTGCCTGCACACTGACATCTCAGGGCCATGCTGATGATGAACTGAACCTCTGAAATGTAAGCAGCCAGCTCAACTAAATGCTTTCTTTATAAGAGTTGCCATGGTCATGGTGTCTCTTCACAGCAATGGAAACCCTAACGAAGAGAGGGGACTTGATTTGATTCATACATATTTAAATTGTTTTCTTTTCCTAGTGAATGATCTCTTATCATTACACAGAGCCTTCTTTATCTTATGACCATTTTATTTTGTTTTAATAGTCTTGGTATGTAATCCAGGCTGGCCTCAAACTTATGACCCTCCAATGTCTGTCGTGAGTGCTGGGATAACAGGACTGCACTATCATGCCCAGTCATTCTTGAGATGTCTTTTGACTCAGATTCACTTTGTGTGGGATTAGCATAGCTATTCCTGCTTTTCCTGGATTACCATCTGCATAGACTGTGTTCTGACCTTTTATTTCCAGTCTGTGTGCCCTGTATCTAAAGTGAGTTTCTTGTAGGCAGCGCATTGGTGGACCCTAGATTTCTTTCCCCAATCTACCACATTACACCTTTTGACTTTGGATCACAACATGGAGGAGAGTGGAGTGGAGCCACCTAAGACTCCTTCTCTCTGGGGTTGGTGGCTTCTTCTTGGTGTCTTTGGAACCTTCACAGCTATTGGCTAGCACTGGGGCCACTAGACTTTTATAAGTTGCCATATAACTCAACATTCCATGTAAAAGGCAGGGAGTCTTTGATAGTAGAAACTTCACCCTGACACTTTGCAAGCACAGTGCCAAGCATGGAGCAGGCACTCTGTTCCTTCTGAGTGAATACTGTTGGTGAGCACATTAACATCTATCAGACTCTTGTATCGGGTCAGGTGCTGTGTGAGCACATTTTGCTTCTGTCTTAGTTACTATTCTATTGCTGTGAAGAGACACCATGACCAAAGAAACTTATAAAAGAAAGCATTTAATTGGGGGCTTGTTTATAGCTTCAGAAGGGCTGGTCCATCATGGTGGGCAGTACTCTGGCAGGCAGGCGGCATAGTGCTGGAGCAGGAGCAGACAGAGAGAGAGAGAGAGAGAGAGAGAGAGAGAGAGAGAGAGAGAGAGAGAGAGAGAGAGAGAGAGAGAGATTGGGCCTGGCATGGGCCTTTAAAACCTCAAAACTCACCCCCAGTGACATACCTCTTCCAACAAGGCCATACCCCCTCCAATAAAACCACACTCCCTAATTCCACCTAAATACTCTATCATCTGGGAATCAACCATTCAAATATATGAGCCTGCAGGGACCATTTTCATGAAAATTGGCACAACTTCCATTATTTCTTTTAATTCTACACACAGGCTGATGAAGCAATGATTAATTATTGCTTGGGTACAGAAGGGTGGATAAAGGAAATTTTTCAGCTGGGAAAAGCAGACCAGCATTCAAAACCAGGTGTCCAATTCCAGTTTACCCCTCATTATTGCCTCGGTTAGTATCTCATTTTGTTCAACGTGACAGAGAGCTCTAAAGGACTAACAGCCTGGCTCAAACGGAAATTGTGTGTCTCTCACTTGGAAGAAGCCCGATACAGGCAGCAGGGATTGGCACAGCAGTGGAGGAGCTACTGGAGAGGCTAATGATGACCTGTGAGTCAATCGAGACATTGCAGCAGTCCAAAAGAAATGAGAGGATCACAGCTCTGAAACAGAGAGCAAGTTCTACCCAAGTTAGAGTCGAGAGAAATCAATGGTGAAATATGCAGGAAATGACACTAGAAGCATAGGAAGGGTGCAGGCCTCTTCACCTTACACAGTGGGAAATCCACAGACACTTCCCCACCTTAGACCAGGTAAGAGCCCAGGAAAACCCCAAGTCTTTGTTTTACGGTACACAGTCATGTAAGCTGAACAGTAAGGACATGTTCTGAAAGATGAGGTATTAAGGGGACTTCCTCCTAGTGTGACTAACCTAGTGTGGACTTATATAAACTAGGTGGAGATCAACTACTCAGCATAATCACATGAAATAATCAAGGAGATGCTGTAAACATAAGATGTGCAATGCACTTTAAAAATAACCCAAAACCACGTGCTCTGACGCAAGGATGAAAACTGTGGTACAGCATGTATATAAACCAGGGTGACGTCAACTTGATTGGATTGAGAAATGCCCAAAGATCAGTCAGTAAGGCATACTTCAAGATGTATATGAAAAGACATTTGCTGAGGGGATTGGCATGCAGGACATCAAGAGAGACAGACCCCAGGAACACGGATAGTACCAGTCTACTGGCTAGGGACCAGACGCAACAAAGTTGGAAAGAGGAAAAACCCCACTAGCCCAGGCTCATGGCTGTACTTCCTGCTTCCTGGCTGCCACATGGTGAACAGCTCAGCTGCAACACCCCCCCCATGATGATTCTGGCTTGCCACAGGTCTTAAACAAACACCAAACAAACAAAGAACAATGCAGTGAGCAGCCCATGAATCAACCCCCTGCAGTCATGAGCTATGGGGAGTATACGGAACTCTGGCCTGAGAAAATGTGTTTTGGTGACCCAAGCACAGCCACGTCAAGGACCCTGAATAGGCCCACAGCATTCGCCTCTTGCTAACCGTGCTAATGCCTAGTGCCATCCCGCTTTTCCTCATCTTGCCGTCTGAGAAGCATTTATCTAATAACTATCAATAAAAACTCAGGAGTCAGAGACATGGCGGAGAAACAAACAGTGATCTCCTCTCTCTGTCTTTGTCTCTCTGTCTCTCCTTAATCTAATCTTTCAAAGCCCCACCCTACTACCCTACTTCTTCCTGTGCCTCTCTATATGTCCTCCGTCCTCCAAAACCTCTACGGCTAATTTTGGTCGGCTAGTAGATAGCTCCACCTTCTGATTCAAAGTAAACTTTATTGGCAGTCTCAGGAGGGTCAGAATGCACTGAAAATATCACACAACAGCCCTCACCACACCCCACAGCTCAGCATTCTGGCATTGTATGCCTGCTCTCAGCGGCGTCCTTGACCTCTCCCTTCTCTGTTCTTAATGTTGTGGGTATGCAACAGTCTCAGAACTGGTGCGCTTCCGGGCTTGGACAACCTGTCCTGTATTGACTGGTCAACTGGTTGTTACAGCCCGTAGGCCCTTCCAGGGTGGTTGCTATGCTCTGTTGTGCCCGTGGTACCTTAAAGCACATCCAGAGTCCTGCCATCTAACTTCTGATTGGTTCCTTGCCAGGGTATCCGACCTCCTAGTAACTAGGGCTGGCCCAGCAAGGTCAGACAAGTACATGTTGAGCCTTTTCTGCACCCTGTCATGGCTGCTAAAGCAGGGGGCTGGTCCCTTCACCAGTAAGAACCGGTCCTTTCTGTTCTTTGTCTACCCAGAGGCTCACGATGAATAAGCGTTTAGTACAACACACTTTCCTTATGAAGCTGCTTATGGCAGCTTTGTGTCCTGGAGAACCAGTGCAGAGCCCAGCACCTAGATGTTTCTATAATGTATATAATAGGGATCAATATTTTACAGCTACAGACTGTATGCCTGGCACTGTTCCTCGAAGCAGTCAATCCTTAAGTTGTGCAGGTCACGGTAATAAGCCTAGATAGTTTTTCCTCCTTTCAGTTGGTTTTGGTTTTCTCTTGGGCATTCGGTCAGCGCCACAAGAAGCGGCCAGCCCAATTAATAACGCACTTGATAAGTTTAACTATCGCCTGTTGTAGACGGTGCATAGCTGTGTGTGCTCTGCTTTTACGAGACGGACAGCAGAGTGCTTTTGTCTGTGCCCTCGTCACTACAAAGGTGGGGATGGACGAGAGTGAGGATGGGTGCCATAGATGTTTAAGTGACAGAGAGAAGGCAGGCGAACGACAAAACAAAGAGTGGATACGTGAGTGGATCCACGACAGACCATGCACCTGGGCAATGACCGGATCCTGAATTAAAGAATGGAGAGAGATTAGATAAGTGAGTGCATGGGATGTGGGATGCATGGATAAATAATGAACAACTAGATGACTGTTGGAACATATAGACGATGAGTAAATTAAAAAATGGGGAGAGATCAGCTGAGTGAATGAATGGGATACGGTATGCATGCATAAGTAATGAACAACTCCATGACTGTTAGGACGTATAGATGATGAGTAAGAGAACACATGAACAGCTAGATTAATGGGGGATGGGTAAGCTTGGCTCTCCTTGGGCGTGCACTGCAGTTCATACTACACCGTTAACTAGAAATCTCCATTATTTAATTGCCGTGTCTTCATTTTATATATACAAGTGTATTATTTATTTATATCATACTTCTCCTTACCTCCCCACCCTTCCTTTCCCCTGTTCATCGCCTTCTTTCTCCCAGACCATTATGTATGTACTTTCATGTCATACATACATATGCGATGGTACGTATCTACATCAATTCTGGGACCTACAGATGAGAGAACAATTTCTTACTATGACTCTGCAGTTGTATCCATTTGCCTGTGAATGGCATGATTTCCTTCTTCCTAGCTGAGCATAATTCTGTGATGCGTCTTTTGTTTTCTTTATTAAGTCCCTTGTTGATGGACACCAGTCAGTTCAATTGTGCTTAGCGTCGCAGTAAATTCGGATGTGCAGGTGTCTCCGTGACATGGTGACGCAGAGTCCTTTGGGTAAGTACTCAGGAGTGTCTAGCGTGGTCATTTGGAAGGTCTATGCCTTAGTGTTTCGAGGCGCCTCCATACTGACTTCCATAGTGGCCGCAACCTTACCAGCATCTGTTGATACGTGTTTTCTTAATATTCACTCTGACTGCGGTGAGATGGATCTCCACGTAGTTTTAATTTGCATCCCTCTGCTGTCTGGTGACATTGAACACATGCTCATATATTTGTTTCCATTCGTATTTCATCTTTTTAAGAACTGTCTCTTCGTTGGTCTGCTCGTGTCAACTAGAATCTAACCACGTCACACCTCTATGGTCAACTAAATAAACTCCGACTTCTTTACTGTGGCATGTACTTTGCCTCCTGGCCAGCTTTCTTCCTTTCTCCATAGGTTATTTCAGCAGAGGAACTCACCCCTGACTCAGCACCTTCTATGTAAGTATCTGCACGTTCTAAGCTGAAATAAGGCTGAACCCCTGCCACAGCCTCATCTGCCATCTGCCCACTTGGTGCTTTGACCTCCTTTACTGGGGACCTTCCTCTTTCTCCATTTTGGTCCTCTTCTCTGTGTACAGAATTCCACCTCTGCACCTAACACACTTCAGTTTGCTTCTTTGCTTGCCTGTGTATCTCAGCATCAGCCTCAGAGGACCCTGGGAATCTCAGAGCAAAGTACTGCACCTGGAAAAGAGCAGGCACTCAATACAATTGTATGCTCTGATATGAGTGGTACTGCAGGGCAATGGCCTGTAAGGATCTCTGTTTTCTTCATCAGAGCCTGTCGATAGGAAGCATAACCAAGGGAAGGAGTCTGAGAGAGGTTGAGGATCCTTGCAGCGGGGACTGAGTCAGTCTCGAGGATCCTTACAGGGCAGACAAGAGAGTCAGAGATGGAAATGGGACAAGGGGAGCTGGGGTAGGACTGCCGATGTTGGGGAAGGATGGAAGGCCACAGTTCAAGATTCAGGTAGGATCTCCAAGTTGGAAATAAGCATCTCCTCAAGGCCCAGAAAGAACACAGCCAACTGATGCACCATTTCAGCCCACTAAGTCCACTTTAGAGCCTGTAGTAGCAGGACTGTAAGATTATACTCTGGGCTTGGTTTCATTCGAATTTGGGTCTGTGTGTTTCTACACGTGTGTATGTCTGTGTGCGCATGATGCACATGTGTATTTGTGTGCATGGATGTGTACATGTTTATGTCTGTGCATGTGTATACGTGTGTGTGTGTGTGTGTGTGTGAGAGAGAGAGAGAGAGAGAGAGAGAGAGAGAGAGAGAGAGAGAGAGAGAGGTCAATCTTTGGTGTCATTAGTCAGAACTCTCCATACCGTTTATTGAGGCGGGGACTCTCCCTGTCCCAGTGCTCACAAGTAGGCTAGGCTGGCTGGCAGCAAGTCCTGGAAGTCACCTCTGTCTGCCTCCCTAACACTGAATTACAAGTGTACACCACCATGCCTGGCTCTTTTCTACTGACTCTGGGACTTGAACTCAGGTCCTCATGCTTGTAGGAGAAGCACTTTAGCACCTGAAGCACATCCCAGCCCTTTTTTAAGACACCAACTGCATTTGTTCTAGGAGCCCCAGGATAGCAAGGTACAACGCAGCCCTTATTGGACCTCACACGCCCACCTCCTCTCCCCACCGGCTTCACTCAACTCCCAGGACAGACAGAAGCAAAGCAACCTTCATGTCTGGGAGCGGTTGGATTCCAGTGCTTTACTCTCAGCTGCTCTGAATAAAAGGCTGCTAGCACCAGCCCCTGTGGTCCAGACAGCCAGAGCTTGGTAACAAACAATGCAAAATGCCTTACTGTGTTTTTTCAGTCCAGATCCCAGAGCAGGAAATCTCTGTTTCCCCTTCCATTTCTGTGGTCAACTGAGAATAAAGCCTGGGAGGGCACAGTGGCCTAGGCTGTAATCCCAGAGATGGGGTTGGGGGTTTGGGATGGAATCAGGAGGATCAGGAAATCATGGCCAGTGTCGGCTACCTAGGGAGTTCGAGGCCAGCCTCGACATGAGACCCCGGCTCAAACAAAGAAGGCAGCCGGGAGTGGCAGGCGTTCAGGGTTAGCAGAAGCGCCAGGAGCCAGCAGGCTGCACCCCTGCCTCCATCTTCTGCTACCACAGGCTTGACCTCCCACTGAGAGGAAGAGGCTATAATCGGGTCATCACTAGGTGCCAAGTCAGCCTCCAGCACCAGCCAGGTGGGCTGTGGCTTTCCCAGAAGTCTCTGTGCTGTGCCAATTTCTCCTGGAATCTGCCTGTTCATGCTGCCAGGCAGATTCCTGTTGTAGGCTCTGATCTCCTCCAGGGGAGCCAACGGGGTGGGGCAGGGGGTGGGGAGAGGCAGGCATCCAGGCATGACTGCCAAGGCAACTCCAGAGTCAGCACTCACTGTGGAGGTCTGCGCCTTTGCTCTAGAGGGCACAAAGGCCCCCAGGAAGAGACCACAGGCACCTGAGTGATGAGGGAGAGCAACACGCCTTAGCTGCCTACCAAAGCCTTGCAGCTACAAAACTGACTGATAGGCACGGTCGGTCCTTTTGTTTGTTTGTTTTTCATTTCCTTTTGTTTTGTTTTGTGAGACAAGGTTTCTCTGTGTAATAGCCCTGTCTGTTCTGGAACTTGCTCCGTAGACCAGGCTGGCCTCGAACTCACAGAGATCCACCTGTCTCTGCCTCCTGAGTGCTGGGATTAAAGGCCTGCGCCACCACCACCCCTCGAGACACATTTTCTAAATGCCAGTTTAGCCTTATAGATTCCTCTAAAAATGTCGTCCTTCTGTTCCATTCCCTACACTCCAGGGAAATAAACAAACAGGGGAATAATGCCAACCAGAAGAAAACAATACCAAAGCAGCCATTTGGATCATGATTTACGTTGAAAAAATCATTATAGTATTGTTTCTATGAATAAATTTAAGACACAACACAAACGAAATGTCAGGATATCGGATGGATGAAGTTTGGTAATTCTGTGTGCTGGTAGGCTAGTGGCTGCAAGCTGAAGGTTTCATGACATTTAAAACAGGGTGACAGGAAGCACATGGCAAACCTGGGAGACTGTGTGATTCAACAGTGATGTGCGTGCAAGTGGACACACACACTTCCCAAAGAACGTTCCGGAACACTTGGCGTGGTTGCCTTTGTGGCTGAGGCATACTTTGTAATTTTCTAACATATAATTATCTGTGTTGTCTAAAATAACATGTTCATTTATGGTTCCTTCCCCCAGCCCCCTGAGACAGGGTTTCTCTGTGTAGTCCTGGCTGTCCTGGAATTCAGTCTGTAGACCAGGCTGGTCTTGAACTTGGGGATCTGCCTGCGTCTGCTTCTCGAGTCTCGGAATTAAAGGTGTGCACCAGCACACACACCTGGCTATATGTTACATTTTAAAAAGAACTTTTTTTTTTTTTTTTGAGACAAGGTTTAGCTCTGTAGCCTGGGCTAGCTAGCTATGAACTCACAGAAATCCCTCTTCCTCAGCATCCTGAGGGCTGGGATTATAGAAGTGTGCTGCTGTTAGAGGCTGAAGTGGTTTTTAAAATTTTAAACATTTATGTATTTGGTGAGTGAATGTGTTTGTGTGCGTAGATGCATATGTGTGTGTGTTCACGTGCTCATGCCATGGCGGGGGTGCATGTCTGGAAGCCATGAAATTTGTGGGAGTTAGTACTCTCTTTCCACCACATAGATTTTTTTAGGGACTAAACATCCAGTTCCTTTACCTGATGAGTCATCTTGCTGACCCAAAGGACCTCGTGGTGAAATAAACCCAGAGGACGGGCAGTCAGTCCGTGTCCTGTGCCGTGGATAGAGAAGAAGACAGCACAGAACTTGGGCGGCGGAAGTCAACGGAGCCCGGGCAGCCACCAGGGGCCATTCCCCTGGATCTCTCTAGTGCTATGGACATCAGCCAGGGCACAGGTGCAGTCATGGACCTGTGGCAAGCTGGCTTGACCCCTCACTCTGATGTCCGTCTCTTCTTCAGAGGCCCTGGCCCTCTGAGTCTCCAGCATGGATGCCCTTGAGCTCCTGGGAGTGAATGTTCCCTTTGGATACTTAGATGCTATCTCGGATTTTCTTTCCATGTATTTTCTTTCCATTCTAATGGATATTCCATGCACTTCTGGTTAACACTGCCCCCTGAACTGACATGAGTGTATGTCTCTTCAGACGGATTCTGGAACTCTTGGAGGCCGTTTGATGGCCACCCCAAAGGTAGGAAAGAGAATGGCACTTGGGCCCGTGGCCAGCTGGCTCAGGACTAGGGCTTCTCTGTCCAGAGGAGACCATGGGTTCTCAGGCAGGTCAGTTAAACCCCCAGCCTGAAGTCCCTGGGACTTTGGGGCCTATCAGCTATGTTTATGAGAGACAGGTGGAAGCCCCAGCACCCTGGTTATTCATTACCCTTTATGAAACGCTGATATCTCAAACCCTCATAAATGGGCTAAGAAGTGTGAGTCAGCCAAAGGCCAAACCAGACAAACGAGAGCCTTACTGATTAACCAGCCTTACAGCAACCTGCCAGCTGCCCAGCAGCATGGAGAAAGGGGGCAGGGGGCAGAGCCTGCCCTTGGTCTATGGGCCCTGCTCATCAGGAAGCCACACATCGCCCTTGGATTTCGGCAACTCTTGGACTTTCTTATAGTCTTAAAGGCCAAGGACCCTACCTCTCTGGACTTCATGAAAGTCCATTGTGGGGAGATGGACATTACTCTACTGAGCACCTATAGGAAAAAATTTCATCTCCCCTTTCACAGGGCCCAGGGCCTCACCTTGAACTTCTACTCTGCTCCTTATACTGAATCGTAGTTGAGAGCACTGGTAAACATTCTTGTGCAAACCAGGACAGATCCAAAAACTCCTTTCTGCTCAAAGCATCCAAGAACAGTCCTTGTGACAGAAACAAACAAACAAACAAGGGAAGAAAAATGCCCTCTGAGGGACACAACTACCAGGGACACAAAGTTTCAGAGACATTGTTTTGGTTGATGATTGGATGTGGTTGTAGTTTGAAGGTGAAATATCTCTCTGAACACCCGTTTCCCAGCTGGTGATGTTATTATGGGAGAACACGGAACTTTCAGATATAGAATCTGGCTGGCAGATGCAGGTCATTTGAAGCCTGGTCTTGAGGGGTGGAGCCCATCCCTGGTATCAGTTTGACCCTTGGTTTCTTAATACACCAGGATGTAAAGAGTCTTCAGTACAGGCTCCCATGGTCATAAACTCCACCAAGCCTTTCCACCATGAGCTAAAAATATACCCTACCTATTCATTAAGTTGCTGCAGCCTGCAATTGGTAGACATTGGGCCTAACTGCCTCAAAAAACCGGAATAACGCCCTCATGTCAAGGTCCTTAACTCAGTCATGTGTCTTTGGCTAAGCCAGGTGAAGTCCTCCCCTTTCTGTTGAATTCATTCAGTTCAAGGACTTTCTCGCCATCTTTCTTCACATTGCAAATCTTCATCTTCTTTTCTGTCACAGGCATACACACACACACACACACACACACACACGCACGCGCACGCACACGCACGCACACACCAGTACACACATGCATGCACGTGCACACGCGCGTGCACACACACACGAATGCACAGCTTCCTGAGGCCCTTGTGTGCAGAATATTCAACTCAAGTTTAGGGAAGGGCGTTCACACCACAGCGATGCCTAGCTCTGCCAAATGAGTTCCACAACCAGTTTTCGGCTCCCAGGCCTCTTCCCCTGCCCCGCTGGCCCAGGCATTTCTGCTGCCATTTCCTTCCAGTATTGTTCTTCCTGTGGGCTGCTTTTCTGCTCTTCCTTTTCCTCTTCGGCCTCCGCCCCACCCCCTCAGCCTGGCCTCCCATCCTGCACACTCTTCTAGGGCATGGCCCTCTCCTTTGTCTCCTTCCCACGACTCGGCCGCTCCACACAGACAGAATACGGGAAGAAGGAACTGCCTGTGGCCTCTGGGTCATGGCAACTTCTTCCTTGTCTACCAAAATCCTGCTGCTGCGCCTTCTCGGCTGTGGTGTGAGAGCACTGAGAGGAAGGCTGTCCTTGTGAGTGTGGACGCCGTGGCTGGAAGGCTGGACAAGAATGAGTTTGGCTCTTTCCTTCCCACTCCTCCCCGTTCCTTCCCCTTCTCCTCTTCCGGCCGTCTCCTCCTCTTCCCGCCGTCTCCTCCCTTCCCGCCTCTCTCATCCATGTTCTCTTGCCTGTCTGCCTTCTGCCATGGGCTACGATATTAGGAAGACTCTCACCAAATCTAACCAGATTTGAGGTCTTCACCTTTGATTTCCCAGTCTCTTCCTAGGGTGGCAAGAGACAGATCTCCATTTATTCATTTATTTATTCATCTAATTAAATAATTAATTAGGGTGTGTGTGAGAGACAGACAGACAGACAGAGATATAGCTAGATAGATAGATAGATAGATAGATAGATAGATAGATAGATAGATTGGGGGGGTTGTAGAAGTCAGTCTTCTCTTTCCGCTATGAGTTTTGTGTATTGAGCTCAGGTTTGGCAGCAAGATCCCCTTACCTGCTGAGCTGTCTTGGCTGGCCCCGATCTATTTTTAATAAATGTTCTAGTCTCAGGCATTCTGTTATGGTGGCATAAAACAGACCACAAGAGTTCGTATTGGGAGCCAGAGCTGGCATGCTCTAGCTGTGACACTGAGAGGAGGTTCTGACCCCATGAGGCTTCCTGATAGAGGTCCTGGTCACAAACCCCCAGTCAAAGCTCTGTCTGTGAAAAGGAGCTGGCAAAGACACATCTGATGAATGATTTGGCTCATGCAACAAGCTGAGACCCCAGACATCATGAGGCTCCCCTGCTGGGCCCTGTCCTACTTCCTGACCCACGGCATTTGTGAGCATAATGAAATTGTCATTTGACGTCACTAGCTCTTTGGAGCATTTCACGTTACAGTAAAACAGAAACCAAGCAGTCCCTTGGCTGTAGTGCTGTGTGGCCATTCCTTTTGTTCTCTGGGTCCTTGGCTACCATCCCACACTGCCCTAGGGTTTCTTGTCAAGATGGTTTCCTAAAGAAAACCCTCCCAGGAGTGCCTCTGATGCCAGCAATTAAAACAGAAAGACTTACTCCTCTGCCAAGGGTTTTAGTCCTTGGCACAGACACAGGGACATTCAATTACTGTTTTTGTTTGTTTGCTTGTTTTTTCTTTTTTATTTCTGCTTTTCTTTGAACCCGAGGAGCCCTGAATAAGAGAGTGTGGGGTCAGGGAAGAACCAAGGCAGAGATACACCGCTGGCTCAGGTTGGACCACACGTCTGCCTGGCAGGGTTCAGCCACAGAGTAGCTCTCGTCAGGTGGCTTGGTAGGAAATGCAGCCCAGATGACGCAGCACAAAGCACTGGAGGCTTAGAAAGGCCTTAGGTGCAAGGCTGCCAGATAGAGCACCAGGCAGCTAGTTAAGTTTGCATCTTAGGCAAAGGCACGACCCCACCCACCCCACCCCCGCCCTCGTTCCTGTGTGTGTGTGTGTGTGTGTACACGCATGCATACATCTCTCTTTCTCACACACACACACACACACAAAAAGAGAGAGAGAGGTCCCATGCAAATCTAAGAATGATTATAATAAAAAAATGATTTGGAATTTGCTATTTCTCTCAAAGCAAATGTAACCATAGCAGGGTTTCCTGTATTTTTACTTGCTAATTTGGGTAGCTCTGCTCTGGGGACCTACTGAGAAGCCAAAGGTTAGAGCAGCAGGGAACTTCCTTCCCTGGGCTGCAGGATGGGTGGTGCCTGAGTTCAGGGACCAAGGGTGTCCTGTCAGGTGACCCAGACAGGCATGGCCTGACAAAATCTAGCATGAAGGAAGCATCACCCATCTCTACTATGGAGATGTTGCCTGGGGTAGCAATTGGAGAGTAACTATGAGCCCCTTCCAGGTTCTTGCCCTTCCTGCTGCTTACTGGTGGCTGAACCCAGCATGAGACACTGGCCAGGAATCCTTATAAACGTAATTTGCAGAAGTGACTCCCGTGGGACACAGCAGAGCACCACAGAGGCACTAACCACTACACTCCAAATGTTGTTATATTAATAAAAACTGTTGCATTCGATGCCCAAACCAGGTCAATGCTCGCAGTGTTTGCAACACTGCATTAAGCAATCTTAGCAGAGTCTTTCAGATTCCTCTTCACACTCATCAGGACGTTGAGGCTCCGGGAGATGAAGAAATGTGCCCTGAAGTGCATGCAGAAGTAGGTCCCGGGCCGGCACGGACGGCAGCAGGAGGGAGGAGGACCAGAAGACAGGGACCCACTGGCAGCACCGCTCACCGCACAGGGAGGGTCTGGGAAGGATGCTCCCATCCCCCTGGACCACATTCTTTATCTGCCAGTGCACCAGACGTGGCCTCTCTGCCCCACTCTTCAAACAAGCGTGGAACTTAGAAACTTTCGTGTTCTTCCTCCCTACTTCTCAATAGGCATGCATGTTTTAGAAATCCAGTAAAGCCAGAACTCTTGTCAGGGTCCAGTCTGAATCCTGGCTTTCAGTTACTAGCTCTGAACAAGCTTCTACGGTTGTCTGTGTGCCCGTCCGTCCATCCCATCCCCCCTCCCCTGTTCCTTAGGGACACAATGGAGCTGACGTGACAAGGATGACACCCACGGCAATGATGATGATGATGATGATGATGATGATGGTGTCCGCACCGCAGTTGGGCTCACCAAAGGCAACCATACTTCTCACATAAGGCTCAGGGCTGTCTGTGTGAGGGGCTGGCAGCTCCCCTGCTCACTGTTGGGAAGCTGATGGTTGGATACACCCATAGGAATCCAGGCACACAACCTGTGTCTTTAAAATACCGACCCCTATTATATACAGTATAGAACCCTCTATGTGCCGGGCTATGCACTGGGTCTCCAGGACACAAAGCTGAAGGTTCCATGCCATGGCATGCGGGGAGCATGCTATACTGAACGCTTATCCATCGTGAGCCTCTGGGCAGACAGAGGACAGAAGGGACCGGTTCTTACTGGCAGTGGGATTGCCGTTCCCATCAGACCAAGGAGGAGGCAGTCTGGCAGAAGATTCTGGAACAACGTTGGAAACAGAGGCCAGAGGGGTCAAGGACTCGGCAGAGGGCGGGTACAGAGTGTGCGAATGCTGGGTTGTGGGGTGTAGACAGCCAGGCAAAGACAAAAGAGCAGATGTCATGAGGTACTGACCCCGGAAAGGTCAGCAAGACGCAGAAGCTGAGGGCCTACTAGGAGCGATGGCTGGTCTTCAGAAAGAGCTTGCTTTGCTTACACTGATGTTGCACTGGGTGGGTGGGGGAACAGGAGGAAGCCAGCAAGAAGGAAAGGTTCCTTTCTGCCCTTGGGTGCCAGACCCTCTCCACTACAGCTCCTCCTCGGCCCGCCCCTTGCCGGTCCTTCGACCCGATGCCCCCCAGGTAGCATGTGGTCTTGCAGGATCTACATTCCAGGGCTCCCAGCCCTGCCTACCTCCTGCCAAACGAGTCTGAACTCTGTCTCCCACCCTCAGGACCCACCCCGCTCTGCCCTGTGGTTAGCTCGGCAGAGGACACAGAGGTCTCCGGCTTCACAGCGCCTTGAATTCCTTCTTCGTCTGTTTCACAGTGAACAGAGACCTTCAGGGTCTCACGAAGGCCATGGGGTCGTTTGCTGTGAGCCCTTGGACACAAACACTGTCTACGCCTCTCCAGGGAAGAACTTGTGGCCTCTGCTCCTTGGCTCTCAGCAGGGTTGTAGGAAATCACTTGGATTATGGACCCTGAGGAACACAGGAAAAGTCAGAACTTGGAATACTTTACAAAATTCCTGAGCACACTCTGGTCTAGCACAAAGGATTCTTTTGTCCTAGACAACAACATCAAGAGGACATTCTGTAGGAGGTCACTGTCTAAAACTTCCCTCTGACCCGAGCCTCTGGCTGGGGCCCTTCCCCCTCATCCCACTTAGGTCATAGGTGCCAAGAACATTAGGATCAGAGCGAGAAAGACCTTCATATCCCTCACTATCTGTTAGCACCAGGCATGTCCACAGGCGTGGACTCAGACCCAATAGCTTGCAGTTCTACTGGGGGTTGGGGGAACCAGTAGGAAAAGGGGTGGGACTGAGGAGATGCTTCAGTTGGTTTCTAGAGTCCCGTGTTCGGTTCCCATAACCCGCGTGGCAGCTCATAACTGTGTAATTCCAGTTCCAGAGTATCCGATGCCCTTTTCTGGCCTCTATGGGCACCAGTTACAGACACACATGCAGGCAAAACACCCATAAGCATAATATAATAAAACAATAATAAACCATTTTAAAAAGGGGGAGTGATGGGGGAATGTCCTTCTATAAGCTGTGACGATGTGTTTTTCTTATTGGTTGATGAAAAAAGCTGTTTTGGCCAATGGACAGGCAGAATTTAGAGAGGCAGAAATTCCTAACAAAGAGACAGGGGAAAGAAGACAGAGGTGGAGACGCCATGTAGCCGCTGGGGAGGCAAGACGCCAGGGCATCACCTAGGTAAAGGAAGGCTTCGTGGTGATACACAGATTAATAGAAATGGGTTAATAAGAGACAGCGAGCCAGTAAGAAGCCTGAGCCATTGGCCAAACAGTTATATATATATATATATATATATATATATATATATATATATATATATATATATATGTATGTATGTACACACACATACACACACACACACACACACACACACATATATATATATATATATATATATATATAAAGTCTTTGAGTGGTTTTTTCGTAGCGGCTGTGGGGACCCAGTGGGCAGAAAGGAACCAGTCCAGTAGGATCAGACTGGACAGAGAGAAGCCTCCTTCTGCAGAGGAGCCTTGCATGAGGAAGTCAAGTCAAGTGGGGGATGCTGTCGAAGCAGATGTTGTGACCCCTCCTGTTCCCCCTCCTCTTTGTTTTAAGAAAAATAAGATGAATGGTGTTACATTTCCCCATGGTCCTGGGAACCATGTTCTGCCTTGCCACAGTTCCAAAGCAAAGCATCGAAAACCCTGAAAACTTACTAGCAGAAATAAACACATCTTCTGGTTGAAACTGCTTCTCGCAAGGAGTTCCGTAACAGCAACAGAAAGCAGACTAATGTACTCCCTAAGCCCTGGATGAGCTCCTGGAATGGTCTTGACAGCTTTCTAGAGGGCTGGGGATGACACCCCTGTCTTTGTATTTGGTGCTGGCCCTGCCTCTCAGCTGCGTACATATCCATCGAGTTTCGACAAATGGAGGCCTTTCTCTATTGGACCAGCTCTGGCTGATCACCTACTCCATGCCAGGCACTGTTCTAGGCCCTGAAGATTCACAGAGAGCTCCCAGAGCAGACAACAGAAATGCAACTATGAGGACTTGGGGGAGGAGTATTTTATTTTATATTATTTTTTTAGGGCTAGTGATTGAACTGTGGGCTCTGGAAACCTAGAAGGGATGGAACAGGGTGTCTGATGCTCCTGATAAGGAAAGAGAGGACATAGGATTACTCCAGAGAGCCAGAAGGGCGTTCCTGTCCCCCAAGAGACACAGCAACTAGCCCTACTGGAATGGCTTGTCCACCACAGCTTGGACTTACAGTCTTAGGCACGAAGGCAGAAGGAGGACTCTGCTTAGCACCAGCTCTCCAGGACACACCCTCAGCTATGCCTGCGTGCATCAGGATATCCAGGTATCTGCTGTAGGCACCACAGTGGCTCCAACTGGCTTCACGTTGAATTTTCCACCTTTCCGCAGAGAGTTCGGCCGACAAAGGGAAGCTGGCTTGTGCACCCGGAAGCTCATTTCCAGGATGGGCAATGCAATCTTTGCTCTATTTTTGGAAGACTCCTATGAACTCTGCTTTACTCAGAAGCTTGCCCGAAGCCTCTTGGAGTCAACAGGTGATGACAGGGCTTGGTTTCCTGGTGTAGCGTTTCTGTATCCAACTTTCCCTTTTCTTCCATCCCAAGGCTCGCTGCCCAAAATGTGTAGCCTGACCTACACCATTTGGGACTCACAGAACACAGTCCTCGGCTTGAGACTCTGGTACTCTCTGGCCTCCACCGTCACAAGAAATGTTGAGGGTGGACCCGAGAGAGGGGAAGCTGAGGAGTCTAAGTCTAATCCTTGTACCCCTGCAGCAGCTGTCCCCAACCCCCTCCTCCCTGTGAAACTTATCACACCTGTTAGCCTTCCAGGGCCTTCCTAGGTTCCCACGTTCTTGGGAAAGGATCAGCATGCTGACCCTGAGGGAGAGAATTTAATCAAATGAGAAGAAATCTTTGAGATGCCATCGGTGGTTTTCCGGGTTTGAAAACTTAGCTGAGATTCTCATAGCATTCAATCAGCTGCTTGGAAATATAATGCTGCTCAGCACAATACATTCATGATATGTCATTGTCACCTCTACCTAGCTGTAAAAAAAAAAAAAAGCAAAACTGTCATCCACTCAGAATGAAGCCCTGTACCCATTAAACGGCTCTTTCGCCATACCCCCAACCTACCACCCCCTCCTTACCTTCAGCCCCTGGAAACCACTGCTCTGTCTTTGTATTTTGGGAGACAGGGTCTCATGTAGTCCAGGTTGGCCTTGAACCTGCTTTATGGCCAAGGATGACCTTGAACTTCTGATTCTCCTGCCTCCTTCTCCCAAGCACCTGGCTCCAGGTGGGTTTCACCACCCTGGCTTATACTGTGCCTAGGGTTTTGTGCCTGCTAGGTAAGCACGCTACCAACTGAGCTTCATCCCTGGCCTTGCTCTGCCCTTGGTGTGTGTGAATTTACGTTCCCGTACACTAAGGACTCATGCAGCAGGCACCTGATCTGGGTTCTGTCCCTCAGCACGGGCCTCTTGGTGGTTGTCCACACAGAAGCGTGAGACCGGGTACCGTTCCTTCAAAGGCTGACCACGGTGCCCCTGAGTGGCCCCCATTCCTCCCTCCATCCTCCTGCTGACGGGTGTGGAGGCTACTCCCTCATTTCATCAGCAGTATTGCTGCCGTGGGTGTGAACACTCGTGAACATGATTGCAACCACCTGCAACGCATATCTAGGAACAGAACTGCTCTGGGCCACTTTGTTTAACTTCTTGAGGATCTGCCAAACTATTTCCTGCCACAGCAGTGCCATTTCCATCCGAGCAGTGAGCCCGAGTGTGCCAGTTACCACCCTCCTCACCAACACTGGTTATTTTCCACTGACGGCGTTGATGCCAGCCATGCTGGCCGCTGAGTGGGGTGGCTGTGAGTCTGCCTTTTCCTAGTGACGGGCGGTCTCCAGGATCTTTTCTTGTGTCTGTGTGTCTTCTTTGGAGAACAATGCACTCAAATAACTCTGCCACTTACTTACGTATTTCTAAAATCGTGTGTGTGTGTGTGTGTGTGTGCTTATGTGTGAATGTGTGTGTTAGTTTGTGTGAGTGTATTGCTAGTGTGTGTGTAGAAGTGTGTTAGTGTGTGTGTATGAATGTATGTGTGTTAATGTGTGTATGAGTGTATGTATGCGTTAGTGTATGCATATGAGAGAGTGTGTGTGTGTGTTGCGGTGCATTCTTGTTGTAAGTGCAGGCGCCTGTTTCTCAGTGGCTGTCAGAGAAATACTCCCAGGGTTGATTCTTACCCCCCACCCTCTTTGAGACGGGCCTCCTGCTATTCCCTACCACTCCGTGTGTGCCAGGCTAGTTGGCCTGAAAACTTCCCAGGATTCTCCTGTCCCCACCTACCACCCCACTGTAGGAGGCCAGGATTAGCGACTTGATTGGACAGGTCCTGTGAATCAGAACTTGGGATCCTCTTGTGAAGAGAGCAGTTTACCCACTGAGCTATCTCCCACCCAGTTTCTCCTCTTTTTAATTAGATTGCTTGATTTTGTTGTTGAGTTGTCAGGGCTCTTTACATATTCTTGGGACTGGACCTTTTGAGGGGGACAATATTTTCTCCCATCCTAGAGGTCTTTTAAGAATTTATTTTGGCAAGATGGCTTAGTGGGAAGAAGTACTTGATATAAGCCTGTCAACCTGAGCTAAATTTATGTGTCCCCTCAAAGTTGTCCTTCAGTCTCTACATGTGTGCAGTGGCATGTCCTCTGACCTCTCCTCATGGAGGTGAGCATTAGTGTGTGAGCGTGTGCATGAACACACTTGCACACACACAATTTGTCTACCTATCTATCTACCTACCTATCTATCTATCTATCTATCTATCTATCTATCTATCTATCTATCTATCTATCTATCTATGTTTTTCTAGTCAGGGTTTCTCTGTGTAACAGCTCTAGGTGTCCTGGAACTAGCTCTGTAGACCAGGCTGGCCTCAAACTCACAGAGATCAGCCTACCTCTGCCTCCCCAGTGTTGGGATTAAAGGTGTGCGCCGCCACCTGACCCAGTTTATTTTTAATGTTAGTAACAATTTACTCTGAAGAGATGAAAAAACTTGCTGGTAGCTTCTGTGTCACCTCACCCACGGTCTTTATTTAGGACACTTGACATATGCTAGTAGCTACCTGCACATGCATTTCCTTTTATTCAGGAGATTTAGCTGTTTCCCTCAAAGAGGCAGAAACCGAGTGTCAGGAAGTCTTTGCATGTGGGCTTTCTGTGAGGGCTCAGATTACTCTAACGGTTGGAAGAGCAGGTTCCAGCCAAAAAGCCCAAATTCAGGCCACAGAATCTCACCAATCCCTGAGTTTGAAATCCCAGCAATCCCTGAGCTTCCAAGATCAGGTCACAGAATCCAACCAATCCCAGGTCACTCTGGAAGGCTCCACACGCCCCCCACCCCAGGAACCCCTATACAAAGGCTGTCCCTGGCTCAGTTCTTGTCTGCTTCTCTCCCAGTAAATCTATTGCGTGATTTGTTTGTGGTGTGACTTTGTGGTATCTGTTCCTCGGATCCTGACAGCCAGGATACCTTTCTCCTAAATGCTACAATGCTTACATTTTCTGTCTACCTTCTCTGACCTAACCTGGCTCCATTTGTCACTTAGAGCCAACTTGACAGTTTTCAAGAATACACTACCTTGTGGTTATAACCGGTAACAAGCCAGGTTCCTTGAACTCGTGACTCGCATTCAAACAAAGCATCCTCTGCCCGATCTGCCCAGTGTCTCCCCAACTTCTAATAACCGCCATTCTACCCTCCGCCTGTTGTGATTCCTTCAGATTCCACACCAAGGTGAGGCCATGCATGACCTGTGCTCATGACTGATTTCATTGAATTCAGTCTCCTTTGGGTTTATCATGCCAAGCTGACAGGATTTCCTTCACTTTTGAGGCTGACAGAACTCTCCTGTGCCGTGTTCCAGCTCCCTCGCCCACGCGTACGTGAGTAGGGCTGCTAATGTTGGTTCCATCTCTTGACTGTGAGCATGAATACAGGGTGCGGAGAGACAGACCTCACGCTTCCTTGCTACATACTCAGAAGAGGAAGAGCTGGGTCATACGGAAGCTCTATTTTTAGTTTTGAAGAATCTGCGCGCCCTGTTTTCCACAGTGCCTATGACTGATTTACATTCCAACAGTGCACTTGGCTTGCTTGACTCACCACAGAGGTGTGAGCGTGGGGTCAGAATGGTCACCAAGGGGCACTGAGGGAGTGGTGATGGGGTCCACATTTCCTGTGTACCTTGCTACACTTCACGGCGGGAGGAGGGTCTCACAGTGGGAGGAGGGTCTCATGGCCTCATGGCAGGAGGAGGGTCTCACAGCGGGAGGAGGGCGCCTTTTCACACCTGATTTTGAACTTAACCATCTCTTTTGGTTACACACTGCTATATAAAAATTGCCCCAAAACATAGGGCTCAAGGGGGCAATTCTCACTTCTGCAGCTCACAAGGCTGAAGTGGAGAGGACTCTTCTCTCCCCCACATGGTACAAACTGGGACACCCCTCTGGGGACACAGAATCCCTTCCCAACCGTGCTTACGTGGTTCTCCCAGTTGCTCTTACCCAGGGTTCCTGTTCACACCACAGTCTCCGCAGCTGTGTCCGAAGGTTGTAGAACCAAGAATTTGAAGGTCCCACCCTTTGAAGACCTGATTTAAATAACATAATGATTTCTTCCAGGCATGCTTGTAATGGCTGAAAGAGTCACCAGCTTGTCCTGATTCACGGTTAGGGGAAGCAGAATAGTAGGAATTTCAAAGACTCTGAGGTTGTTTATTTTTGATCTTTCCCGCCAGGTGCTAGAGGACATGACAGGAACCAGATCTTGAGTGCGCATGGGGTGGGAGCAGTTCTTTCTGTGTGGTACTCCTGCCTTCCACACACATCTACCGGCTCAAGAAATAGAAAGCAGGCAGAGAAGTCCTGGATCCCGTGTAGACCAAAGTCAAGTGTAAGTGAGCCAAAGCCTGAACAACGGGAAGATTATTGTACAGCACAGATGTGGCGACAGAGGGCGGATATACTCTGGCTTGGGTGGGAGCGGCACGAAGAGCAGCGGGCAGGTGATGAGACAAGCTGCAGAGGGAGGAACTGATGGTGAGTTGACCCGGTGTTCTCTTCATTGGGAGATGAAAATATCCCGAACACACGCTGCAGGAATAGGGCCGTGGCGGCGTGGATAAGGAATAGGGCCGTGGTGGCGTGGATAGGAGTAAGGCCTCTCCTAGAAGCAGAAGGGCAGGGCAGATGCTGGGTGTGTGGAGGGTGGAGGTGACCAGGTGGGACTCGTCAGTCTCAGCTGTGAGAACTGGTGGCACCTGTCCTGTAGTGGAGAGCACAGAGGAGCAGCGGGCAGAGCCGGGAGGGGAAGGAAGGTCTGCGGGGTTGAAGCAACACTAACCGTCCCAGGAAACGCCTTAGAAGGCAGACGGACATGGGGACCTAGGTGAGGAGTGTGTGTCTCCAGAGGTCAGGAGGAGTGTTGTCAGGGTGAGGAGTAGGACAAGGGATGGAGACTTGAGCAGTGCAGGTAGGTGAGTGTGGTGTAGGGAATCTGCGAAATGTTCTAGAAGGATATAAACAAGGACAGAAGGAAGCCACGGCAAAGATGAGGAGGGCTTCTGGGCCTCCCGCAGAGAAGGTCCTTAGCCCTCTTCCCATGCTCTGATGAAGTCTGATGCTACCCCCAGCATCCAGCTTGGAGTACCTGCCCTTCTACGGTTTCTGCACAAATGAACCCCTTGGAAGGCCCAGGCTCCCTGTCTGGCCGGCTCTGGGGTGATGGACTAGCCCAGTGTCTCCTCTCCACGGCGACTCTGTGTGGAGCCAGGCTCAGGGGTCAGTTTCTCTGGCCTCGAGGGCAGGGCAGTTCTCACCATCGGCACACCACACCACACTAAGTCCAGCTTCTCTCTGGGAGTTCGGCCTGGAATCTACCCACACAGCATGGGGTGCCTTGATGGTGTGTGCACCTGACAGCTATTTTGGGATAAGGGAAAGGCAGTGTCAGCTCTGAGCCTGAGCCCCTGGTTCCCACTGAGGTCCACAGCTGCTGAGCTGTGTGGCCTGAGCCAAGAGGCTCACTTCTTAGAATGCTAGATTTATAAAACGTTATGTTAGTAAGGCTGCCCAACTGGGGCCATATGAAAAGCAGGTAAGGGCTGGCTTAACATGTGGCTGGAATGTTTAAGCTCTCACTACAGGCTAGCGTTCATCCTATCGAAACAAAATATTATGTGGCAATCATCATGGTTCTGATTCATCTGCCTACCAGGTTCTGGGTACTTTGCTAGACTGATGGGCATTTATTCAGAAGCAATTCACCTCTAGTGTCTTTGCCTTCCAAGGGGTGGCCTCTGGGAGTGGAACAGCAGGGATGGAGGGAACCTTCACTTACAAGGACCTGGCTCAAGCCTTTCAGTGTGTGTCTTGGGAGCAAAACTTCTGAGGTCAGCACTTGGAAAGAGCCACCCTGAAGTTCCTGAGAATGGGAACAGCTTGGATTCCTGGGCAAACGATCCACCATCTTTCCATTGTATTCTTGATGCTCAAGGTACCGGTCAGCATCTCCAAGTGCTCTCTGCCTTTGCTTACCCACAATGGCAGCTAGGGCACACCACGGCCTCGGTCTCCATCCTCCTGTTCCCTCTGATGCCTCCCTAGGGTCTGGCCTGCTGCCTGCACTCTCTAAGACTTTGGATCTGAGCCCTCTGCTCAAGCTTACCTGGGCAGACCTGTTGAGTTGTCGCTAAGTGGCTCTAAGTCTGGGACAGTATCTCTGACATCAAGGAAGTTGCCCTCAAGAATCCTGGAAGTTCCTCCCCACCATTCATTCTCTTTATGGTTTTGTTTGCTGGGTCAATGGACCTAGCACAGAGGTGATGGGCATCAGATCAAACTGCTGACATTTGAGAGCTTATGAGCCATTACCAGCTTCTTGCGCAGTGACCTTGAAGGCTATGTGCTGAAGGTGAACTTGGCAATGCCCTTCACGAGACAAAAATATACAGGGCAGGTTGGATAACCACACGGGGAGAAGCACAAACCCCTGAAACTGCCCCAAGAAGAAACTAGCCTTGCTTTTCTAAGTTAGCGGGACTTGGAGCCCATTTGTTTTACATTAGCCTGTCCCAGCCTGATGGATAGATACACCATCAGCTCCCGTCTTCATTCTTGGCTGAGTGGTTACGAACATGTGATCGCAGGCAAATGGCGTTACTGTCTTTGGTACTGTACGTACATCTAACTTTCAGTCTCTTGTCCACCACGTTGGTTAGTACCCTTTGCAGATTGATAAACCAAGATCCGGAGAGGCCAGGCTCCCTGTAGGCATATGATTCAGAAATCACAGAGAGCCAACAAGACAGGGATGGGGAAGCCAAGAACAGATTTCAGATCCAGGGGCCCAGTGGGCCTAGGTTTCATATGACCCAAGGAAGATGACACCCAGAGCACTTATTATGCTGTCCACACTGACTTTGGCGTTCTCCTACTGGGCCCAGACCTGTTTTCTTGACTTTGCTTAGTTTGCTTAGCTAAGTGACAGAGACAGTGTTGCTACCTGAAAGGCGTTGGGCTTGCTCCCTTCTAAGGCGAAGTCCTCTGAAGTTCTGACTTTGTTCATAGCTGGGTACCTTTTCTTCCGTGGTTTTCAAAACCGTCACAATCGTGACCAAGGTGGCTCTGCTGCACCCTCTGGTGGCCACCCACAGAACACTCCAGTGCTGCTCTATGCCACGGCCAGAAGGATCTGGGCAGCCCTGGGCTAGGTCAGCTTTTCTGCTCCAAGCTACTATGCAGGACTCGTGTCCAGGGTTCTGCTGGGGACACCACCCAGGGTCCTTGTCCCCTATGTCACAAGTGTCATGCTCATTGTTTAGAGCTCAAATCCTCCATCCCACTTCAGGGCTACCGTTGGAGAGATGGGAACGTTAATTCAGGACTCAGTGGAGGCTAAGCACAGTCTGCAACGGACTAGGGTGCGTGGCTCAGCATTGCAAGGAGGGGCGGAAGGTCCTATTGCCCATCCCCTCCAGCTGAAGTGTCCGTCTAGCTTCACGGCAGTACCATGCCCCCGGTGGCCAGGTCAGCAGGGGAGTGGCCACGGAGGAAGTGAGAAGAATAGGATGTTCTACCTTCTAGAGGGGACCAGGAGGGTGGAACCTCCTTGAGGACCTTGGGGCCACAGGTCCAGCTCCACCCACCATGTGCCTCGACAACAGACATTTATCTGATTGCTCAGGTTCCGGAGGCTAGAACTCAGAGACCAGGGTGGCTTCCGGTGAGGGATGTCCTGGTTCATAGGTGGCTGTGACTTTACATGGTAGAGACAGAGAGAGGGAGGAAGAGATGGAGACTAGAAAGGGGGGAGAGAGAGGTGGGGAGGGAGGGAGAGAGAGAGAGGGAGGGAGAGAGAGAGAAAGGGAGGGAGGGAGGGAGGGAGGAACACTGGTATTCAATGTGTCTGTTCTTGCTACAATGTCCTTATCAGATATATCTCCAACCTTCCTCTCACTTGAGTTGCCTCCCAAAGACCCGATCACCAAATGCCACAGGGAACTACACGGAATTGAACGAGTTTGATTATAGGCTGTGTGTGTGTGTGTGCACATAGATAGCATGTTGTATGTATTGTCTCTGTGTAGCTTTGGAGCCTATCCTGGTACTCTGTAGACCAGGCTGGCCTCGAACTCACAGAGATCCCTCTGCCTCTCAAGTGCTGGGATTAAAGGTGTCAGCCACCAGCGCCTGGCTGTATTCATGGTATATTATGCATGCCTGTAGTTTGTGTGTACACTGTGTATGTTGTCTCTGTGTATTTGGATAATGAATAAGCATGACCCTTGGTGAAGAAACAAAAGCAATAGAAGAAAAGGAATTAGAAATGGTAAGCCTGGGAAGACAAGGATGGACATACAGGGAGCAGGGTGAAGTCAGACAGGATGGAGTTCCCCTGTCCAGGACTGGCTTCCTTGCTAAGCCCATTGCCCGTTACGGACTCAATGGTTGGTGCATGTGTGTGTATAATCTGGTGTGTCACTATCCAAGCTTTGTCCATGGAGGTCAGGCACAGAGAAACTCTGCAACCCGCTCAGCCTAGCCCAGCCAGGCCATAGCCCCCAGACTGCCTGGGTCTGGGGACCTGTTCATGTTGTCCTGGAACTGGCTTCGGAACCATCCAGTGAATTCAGGGGTGGGGCAGCAGGCTGGAGCAGGCAGCTAGGCTCACTTCTCCTGTTTACCATCCGCGGTGAGCTGTGTTGGAAGAGCAGCCAAAGCAATCGAGGTAGCATATAAACTGGAAAGGGCCACGCCTATCACGAGGGAGGGATCACAGGCAGACACCTATCTCATACGACAAAGTTCCAGTTCAAGGCTTCTGAAAATAATTCTTTAACAAAAAAATATCCCAGTAAGAGGGATTGTATCAACTTCAGAATCTGCCCTGAGCTCCTCCCAGGGAGTGGTTCTCTTCTCTGCGTACTGGGGCCCAGCCAGGCAAACATCAGGGCCACTGGCCTGTGTCCACCTTGGCCTCCTGGGATGTTTTGTTTCTGGTCACTGCCCCCTCTGAACACTGGCAAGGTCAAGTTCATCTGACAGAAGGCAGTAGAGGTTCAGAGAGGTTAGGTAACCCGGCCAGGGTCGCACAGCAGGGAAGGGCGCCACACTGTCTCCTGGGCTTCTACCTACGGGGAGGGCAACATCCCAGGGGACCCCAGGAGATGACTCATGCAGCCATTTCAGGGCTGGACACCCATCCCCTTCCTGCCCCTTGAATAGAAACTTCACCAAAGCAGAACTCTGAACACACCCCAACAATAAAATAGCTCTTTTTATTCACGTTGGTTCGGATCATTGGAAATATTCAACAATAAATAAAACAAAAGCAGGGGCTGAGGAAGGCAGGCTCGCTAACGTCATTGGAAATGCATTCAGACTGATCCGGAGGATTACAAGGTAGGGGGGGCGAGAAAGCAAAGTGTGCATGGGTGGCGCTGGGCCGCGGGAAGCAAGGAAGGTAAAGCTCTTGGGAAGGAAAGTGCTTGAAGAACTTTGGCTCTGAAGGGGCCTTGGCAAAGGGCTAAAGTGATTGTGCAGGCGTCTGGGGTGCAGGGGGGAACTCACGTCCACCTACTAAAGAGAGCTGAGCAGAGTGCAGACCAGGCTCTGGGCGAAGGGCTGAAGTGATTGTGCAGAGGTCTGGGATGCAGGAGGGACTCACGTCCACCTAGGACAGCAAGATCCAGACGAGGCTTCGGAGACAGGTTAATTAAAGCTGGTGCCACGGGGCAGACCCTGGGCAGGAGGAGCCGAGTGAGCAGAAAGGTTGGGAGAGGCGAGGGTGGGGTCCTCCCTTCTGCAGAGGGAGGTCACCAGGCGTAAGCGGGCCTGGCGAGGCTGCACGCTGTTCGGGTAAGGACAGTTACTGCACTCCGAGGCCGAGGGCACGAGCCGCCGCTCTGCTGGCCTCCGCCTTCTCCCCTCGCCCTCGTGTTTCTTACACGTGTTTGCAGCTCCCGGCTGACAACCAAGAGGAAAGCTGACATTATTGTTATCTCACAATTGGCTCGCCAGACTACGGTGGCTGAGCAGCCAAGACCACATCTTTGTCACCTCGGACGGCTGTGATGAAACCCGTGGCTTCAGCTGCCCGACTTTGAGCAGCTGTCACTCTATCCTCAGGTGGGCTGTGGGCCACCCAGGGCCTCTCGCGCCCTGCATACTGGTGGCTGCTTTGAAGGGTACAGATAAAGCCAACCTCTGAGTTCTCCATTATCCCCTGTGGTCCTTTCCACATTGGATAGGGAGGCCCTTTCCCCAGAAAGTGCGATGGGCCTCTAGCAGCCCCAAGTGGCCACCGTGGAGACTGCAGCACCCTCTGCACCCTTTTCCTTAAGGCGATCTCCAGACCTTCAGGGCCCCAGCTAGTTCCTGGCCTCCTTATTCTATCCATCCTGTACTATCGTGGGTCTGTCCCACTAGTCCATGGTTTACCAGATGTTGTCTGATGCCCAAAAGCCAACCTAAGGCAGCAGTGTCAGGATTTTCTCTCTGGCTTGTCTCTTCCAGGAGCTAAAGGGCTACAGATAGCCTTCTCTCTCCCCTAAGAGGCCGAGGATGGGGCAGCCTGCCACCAGCACAAGAAACACGTCTCCTGGTTCACTGCAGGTTAGTAGTGTAGGGTGCTGCTGAGAAGCCCCTGGGTCCCCTGACTTAGCAGCTTCCCGATCAGCTCTGTGCACAGCAGCCAGCCCAGTCTGCTTGGGAAAGGGAGGTTCTTCCTGTTCTCAGCTACCCACACCCCAAGGAAAGCTCCAGTTACCTTAAACTAATTGGTGCACTTAATTCTGGCCACAGTGGACTGTATCTTATCCAGTTAAAAGCCCGCAGCTAAGCCAGTGAGACACAGGGGACGGCTGAGGGTTATGGGAAAGGGAAATGCTGCCTCCTTGGATGAAGGAGGGAGGGAGGGAAGGAGACAAGGAGGGAAAGAGGGAGGCAGGGAAGGGGAGTGGGAGGGGCTGATGGAGACAGGAAGAGCTCCCTGAGCTGTGTTCATCTAGAAATGGCCACATTCTTGCTGCAGACACTTGCTCTTGTGCAGTAGAGCCCTGAGCAGGCTGTCACCCCAACGCCAACATCCGCTAATTCTGACTTGTCTGAGGGGCTGACCCACCGATGCACAAACGAAATCTGCTGAGTTCCTCACACCCGGACCCTTGAGGAAGCCTCTCCGGAGCAAGGACCTCACAGGAGCTCAGCCTTTTCAGTCAAGGGTCTTATGTCAGAAAGATGTTAAAAGTGGGACATCCCGTCCCTCCATTAAAAGCCCGGATTCTGCGTCTTTGAGAACTGAGCAAAAGCTACAACGGAGCCACTCACAGGACAGTCTCCTGGGAAATAAATGGCAATCTTGGCGTCCGCTCTTTGGTGATGCCCATGAATGGACCAAAGCTGTGTGTGGCCCCCTGATGGAGGCCCCTGAGCTCTGATTGCACAGGGAAACCTGAGCAAGGGGCGACCTCACCACCCTCAGGACACCTCTCTCACACTCTGCCTTGATGAAGCTGCTGTGGTCTTTAGGGAATACTTTCAGTGGAAACAGAGGTTTCTCTGATTGGACATCTGCAAGGAGGTGACAACTACCGTCCAGGGCGCATTCACCCTTGTCTCCATCCCCTCACCAAGGAGTCCCAGGCTGAGTGAGTCCCTTCTGCAACGAGGAAGAAGGCAAGTCAGCTGTGCCGGAAAAGGAGGTGACACGGGTGGTACAAAGGATCATCACTCCTGCCCCCCAGCAAGGCCCCCAGTCCAGATGCCTCAACACACACACACACACACACACACACACACACACACACACACACACACACACACACACACACACACACACATCCGGGAAGCTCAGAGGCCTTCCTCTCCATTGCTGCTCCCATTTGCCACGGAAGGCAACAAAAACCTTGTGAGCAGCAATGGGGAAGAGTGTGCACAGGCAGGGTCAGCTGAATTAACAAATCAATAAATAACAGCAAGTCTACAGAGGGAGGAGGGGAGGACAGACAGGAGCGAGGAGAAGAGGTACATGCATTTCAATTTTGGTCATAGGATGCCTCCATTGAGACTCCCCCCATGCATCCAGGAAGGCGGCTGCTAGGGACTCAGCCCAGTGTTCAGGACTCAGGGGAGGATGCTGGTTGTTAGTGGTCCTGAACCCAACAGTCTGAGGAGGAAACAGAAGCGAGTACCCATCCCACGCCCGGCACACTCTGAGTGGTGCAGAGTGTCATTTGAAAACAGATTCCGAGCTATGCAGCAAAGCGGGACTCTCTGGAGGAGCCCCCCCACCCCTTTCTAGCTGGGGATCTTGCTTCATGTCAGCCAACGCATGCATTTCTTCCTCAAGTTCAAAGGCACGTGGAAGTAGTCAGACCTGCTCCGGCCATCCGTGTAATCACACAGGATGGTGAGGAGGGCTTCCCCCCGCTGTGGCCAGGTTTCTACGGGAGACCTCTGCAATCGGACGCTTTGCCCGCCATCATCAGTGAGCTTTGGGAGGAACGGGACAATGGGGATGCCATATCAAGTGACAGGCCAGGCTTCATGCAAAGGCGAACAGCGTCTTGGCCCAGTGCTGGCGTAGCCCAGTGCTGCTCTGCTCTGTCACAGTTGTCTCAACTGCCACAAACATCCCAGCCAGAGTCTGAGTTGAGCACGAGGCTCACAGTTCAGTGGCAGCCTCTAAATGACTTCCAGGAAATGCCCACCTTGTTGAACATAGGAATCTTCAGGATTTGTTTTCCCCATGCTCTATGCCCCACCCCCACCCCAGAAGTCAAAATAACTGCCATCATTCGGACATTAGACCTTTCTCAGTATCTGCCCACTCTCCCCCTAGCTAGGAGAGAGCAGTGGGAAAGTGAGAGGCTTGCTCGGTACCCTGGGAGAGTTGGACAACTTTGTCAAAAAATGCTACCCAAATGAGAGCGCCAGAGGCTGCCGGCGAGCCTGGGAACACCTCAAGTTCAGCCCTGGAAGCTTCCGGAACAAAATGGCTCCAGTGAGATGCTGGGGCTGCAAGTTGAGAGGTGAGGTGTGGAGAGTCCGTCCCTGACAGGTCGCAGCGTCATCTCCCCTTGAAGATGCGGATCTTGCTGGCGGCTGCCAGAGTGGTGGTGACATTGTACTCGAAGTCTGCGTCATGTACCCCGGTCTTCCGGAAGGCGCCCGCAGACGGGTTGTTTTCCCAGTAATGGTGCCAATTCCCTTTGCTGTCTGCCCCGAAGCCGTACAAGTCCACCTGTGGGGCAAGGGCAAGGTGAGACCCAGATAGCGTGACCGTGGTAACAGGCGATTCAGGAAAGGCTGCCTGCGGTTGTCCCTGGGATTTCATGGTAAACATTCACGATTCGGAGGAACCTTCTTCAGAAAGCCAAAGCAAGCCCAGTAAGGCTCAAGTCCAATTCCAGCCCAAAGACACCTTAGGTAGGCGATCCTGAGGGGGACTGGGCCTCACTAGAGCTCCCAGGGGTCCTGAGAGAAGGTGCGGAGAGGGGATTGGAAAACAGGCAAAGCTGACTCTTAACACATCATCTCAGAGCCTTATTTTCTCATGCAGAAAGGAGGCCACGAGTCATGAACACGGAAGGTAGGTGACAGGTTTCCAACCCTTGCTTCTGAGGTCCCAACTCCATCTGAGGCTGGGGCCCCCATACACGTGACAAACACCAGTGGCTACTTATTCTGCACCTAACAGTGTGCCGGGAAATCAAATGCAGGATTTCTTTCCCCAGGTGCTACCTGGCAGGTACCGGGGACCTACCCATCGGGCTTCTACCTTACAACGTGTGGCAGTCACAGACAGGATGTCACTTATAGAGACAAGGGTTAAATCCATGGCTCCCAGGACACTGCGGAAAGGCCACAGACCCAAGGTGACAGGGGCCTCTTCAAGGAGGGGCCATCCGAGTTGGGTTTTAGCCTGTGGGTAGCTGGTGGCCAGTGAGGAGACACTCCGAGGAGCATTAAAGGAGGGCGTATCATCTAGCTGTGGGACCGAGGACAGATTGGAGCTAGAGAGGGGTGAGCCCAGCAGAGCAGGGATCTTTAGGTAGAACGGAAGACAGGAGACGGGAGCAGGGTCTCTGAGGGTCCTGCTCTGGTCTCACAGTTGGTGGGCAACAGAAGCCCCTTATGCCTGCTTAGCTTCCTAGAAATTCTGATGAAGTGGGTCAGGGTGTGGTCCAAGCCCTGAACGTAGCTCCTCGGTGGCTTGAGCAAGCAACCTGAGGGTGGTAACTGTGGCCTTTTTACCTCTTCCTGTCTAATCTGGTTAGAAATTGCTTCTTCATTCTGAGCTGAACCAGAGCCCAACCACCCTCCTTGGAATGTTCCAGAATGCCCGCTCTCGAGAACAGTATTGTCTGGCTTCCACACACCTGGTGGCACAGGTGCCAGGGACCCTTGGAGAGATGGGGTTGGAAAATGTCTTCTTCCCCCTCCCCTCCCCTGGACTCCCATGGGAACACAGGGTGCAGCCGGGGTGGGGGGTGGGGTTGGCGGAGAGGATGGGTAGCCCTTGTCCCTGTAGCCTGCGGGAACACAGGCTGACATACCTCATCGCAGACATGAATGGAGAAGATGACGGAGAGAATGCCAGTCGATGGGTACCGCCCATGGCCCTGCAGCCAGTTGTCAAAGACATACTTGATGAAGGCTGGGTGGTAGATGAGGATCTGCAGGGAGAATGGACTGGGTGAGTACAGCCAGCAGAGGGCAGAGCGCCGAGTGGGTGCTGTCCTGCTGTGGCTGTAAGAACAAGGTCACGCAGGGCCCTGATAAGCATCCCTACATTGATGGACCAAGTGCTGGGGACTGTAGACATCCCGCATGGTTTCAGGGCTGAAGGGTGATGCGGGCTCTGGGCGAGAATAAGCGTAGAACAGCTTCACAGCGCCGGGGGAAGTCTTGAGGGGGGCAGTAAGTGGTGTGGAAATTATAAATATCCCCTGGGGGACAGGGAGTGTGACCCATGACTTCACAAGCACTCCGGGAAGCAGTGTGAGCGATCATGACAAACGTCACACTGCGTTAAAAACATACCCATAGGCCACCTGTTCTGCCTGACATTGACTGGAGTCTCTGACCTAAGGTAGCCTGTATGAGTCTCTGACCTAAGGTAGCCTGTATGCATGGCTTTCCTCTCCCCTTGTAAAGAAATCAAGGTTCAGAGAGGCTAAGCAGCATGTTCAGTGTTACACAGCCATGAAGGTTTCCCTGTGCCAGGCATGGCCTGGCCTCATTCCCTGTGACTGCCATGGGGACACTGAAGGGGACTTTGGCAGCAGCAAAGGGTATAGGCAACCTTATGCTATTCCTCTGGGAAGGGCTGAATGAATGCGTCCACAGGGCTCCTCATTACTCAGATTTGCTTGAGGGCATTGTGGTCTTAGGAAAGAGACCCCCCTCTGGAGACTTCTATGGCTTCTTTCTGGGATTGTAGTGCCCAAGGCACATGGGAACTTCATCTAGTCCTAGCATGTGATGGGGGATGTCCTTCAGCATATATGTTTCTCTTATTGGTTGATGAATAAAACACTGATTGGCCAATGGCCAGGCAGGAAGCATAAGTGGGGTGACCAGATGAGGAAAAGGCTGGGGAGAGGAAGGCAGAGGGAGTCTGCAGGAGAAGACGCCATGCTGCTTAAGAAGTAACATGTAGAATTACAGGTAAGCCACAGCCTCACGGCAATACATGCTTTCATAGAAATGGGTTAATAATTGAGAGTAAGCTAGCAGTAAGGAGCCCAAGCCATCGGCCAATAATTTTATAATTAATATAGCATCCATGTGTTTATTTGGGGCAAACAGGCTGCGGGACCAGGCTGGAAAGAAACTCCAGCTGCAAGCATGATCTAGGTTGTGGCCCTGGGCATAGTACTGGCCTCTCTTGAGCCTCCAGAAGTATGACAGTGTGCACCAAGATCCAATGTGATGGGTTTTTCACACATGTTCCTGCTTTTGCACACATCTGGGCCAGTGAGGTATATGCCCTCCTCCCCGCCCCAGAAGTAGAGTCTGGCTTTGGGAAGCTCCCGGGAATAGTTAAAAACAAAACAAAACTGTAGCCTACACTCCCCCTGCCCTCCAGTGAGAGCTGGACATCTGGTCTACCCTGGGTTGGCTGTAGTAGCTTTGGGTACTCCTGAAGAATCACACCTGGGGCAAGTTCCCAGGTGGTGGGGCTGTTCTGAGACCCACTTTGAGGACTTAAAAGCTTCCCAGGTGCCAGGGTTTGGGCACTCTGTGTGGCTCAGTGCCACCATCACAACACCAAACCTTGGAAAAGAAGTCGCCAGAGTTAGAGGGTCTTAAGCTGCCACTTACCTTCTCCTGTTTCACCTTGATCTTCGGGGGCACAGGGACATAGGTGCTGCAGATCAGGAAAGAGAAAGGATTTAATGTGGACAGGGGCCACCTGGGGAGTGACAGTCTTGGTGAGGGTAGGGAGGTTTAGGCTCTCAGAGCATAGCTCCTGCGGTAGCTCCAGAGTGGCACCAGGGGGTGACCCTGACTGATTTGGGCCAGAATGGGGACTTGGCTCCAAGCACAGCCTTTCAGGGGCCTAGGGATGTTTCTCTCAGTCTTCCAGAGTCAGAGCATCTCTGGCCAATAGCAGGCCTCAGGCTGGTGCTGGGGAACGGACTGGGGTGACCTATGGCTGTTGTCAGCTCCTGCAAGCAGACATGAGCTACAGCATCGGGGTGTAAAATCCACTACCCATGGAGCATAACTGGTGCAATTCAGGCTCCCCATGTATCTGGGCACCAGGGGAACACCTTGAGCCAGCAGCCGAGCCCAGTGCTGAGCCCTTCCCTCACACCCTGTCCCCTGGAGGCATAGAGTTCCTGGAACCCACAGTTCTTGGCTCTGGTTCGGTTCCTGAGAGACCTGGACTAAGACCAGGAGTTATGTGGACATCTGGAAATGGAAGCCACTCCCCTTCGAGAAAAGCCAGGGACTGAGGAATTAGACCCAGATGGTTGCATGGGCTTTGGGTCAAGCTCAGTGTTGGGCAAGTGGTTTGGCCCAGCCCTGGTTGCTCCCTGGAGGCCAGAGCTAATGAGAAGCACTGCTGTGAGGATTGAATGAGACGCCAAAGTTTCAAGTGACAGGAGCCATGCCTGGGGAGAAGACAGCAGCACGTACGCCTGGAGAACCAAAGCTGACTTAGCCACAAAGTACGTGCCCAACAGCCCTGCCCGTGCCGTGGGGCAGTCTAATAGCAAGGTGCTCTCAGCACTGAGGCTGGACATGGAGTTACCACATGGGCTCTCAGCACTGAGGATGGACATGGAGTTACCACAAGGGGCTCTCAGCACTGAGGCTGGACATGGAGTTACCACAAGGGGCTCTCAGCACTGAGGCTGGACATGGAGTTACCACAAGGGCTCTCAGCACTGAGGCTGGACAAGTCAGTCCATCAACTAAGGAGATGGCAGCCACATGTGTACCAGGAGGCATGGGGGAAGAGACGTCCCAAGGAGCCGTCCGGCAGGAGTGAGCCGTGGTAGGAGACAGATGGGCACAGGGCAGTCACTAGAGAAACTCACTGAGTGATGGTGCCTGTGGTGGTGGCACTGATCACCCACTGCAGGTCGGTGGTCTTGAAGGGGACCAGGACCATGCTGACGTTCTCTCCCAGCTCCCGGAAGCTCTCAGGGTACATAAGATGGTGGGTGGTCTTGCTCCCCACATCTGCCTCAAAGCCCACCGTGGGTGCCCTGTTCATCCTGGGAGGAGAGGAAAACGGGGTGTGTGGTAAGAAGGCTACAGTTGGAGTCACCTGTGTGATAACCACAGGTGAGCCTCTTTGTTCCCTAGTCCTGTTTCTCCATGCGAACAATGGGGACATTCTAGACACAGGCCAGACAAGCCCAGAAGAGCAGGTCTGAAATCCCCGCTGCTTGGGAAGTCAAGACAGGAGGATGACACATTCCAGGCCAGTCTGAGAAACTCAGGGGAAGACAGCTTGCCTAGCAGGCATGAGGCCAAGTTCTATCCCTAATTCAGTAACACAGAGGTCAAGGCTTTTTTGTTTTTGCCTTTTAAAAAGATTATTTATTTATTATATACAGTGTTCTGCCTGCATGTCTGCCTGCTGCCATAAGAGGGCACCAGATCTCATTACAGATGGTTGTGAGCCACCATATGGTTGCTGGGAATTGAACTCAGAACCTCTGAAAGAGCAGCCAGTGCTCTTAATTGCTTCATTAACTCTCTAACCCCTGTTTTTGGTTTTGTTTGTTTGTTTTAATAAAAGCAAGTGGGGGTGGGTCTTGCCTTCCAGGAACTGACCACCTGTGTAACTTCACCTACTAGGTGCCCCGTTTTTATGATCCAGAACCCAGACAAGCTGTCTACCAAGTTACACCTTTGAACTCAGGTCAGCCTGACCACGAACCTGACTTTCCTCTCATTGTGGGCCTTCCCACTGATACTAGGTATACTGAGAGTCAGGGAAGGGGTCTATGGGCATGAAGCCATCCATCCATCCATCCATCCATCCATCCATCCATCCATCCATCCATCCATCCATCCATCTTCCTGAGATACCAATTCCACTTGGGGACAGAGGAAGCAATGTTGACATTCAAAGTGTCTGGTTCATGGTCTAGATTGAAAGCCAGTGGGGGTGGGGACGGATTTGAGCCCCAGAAGCACAGGCTTCAAATCAGTGTTGCACACCCAAAAGCTGCGCCTTAGCTACTAAGTCACCAGCCCAATGGAAATCCCCAGCCAAGGCTTCCTCTCTGCATGCCACCTTCTAGGGAAAGACGGGGACCTGAGACACAGGTCAGTCAGTACTGGGGCCCCGGGTCTGGATCCTTGTCCTCTGAGCTGAGCCAAGGTGTTTCACACACCTCTGAGGTTCCCTGGGCTTGGCTTAAGGGTTTAGTGCTCACCTTACCACAAAGTCGTGGCTGTCGATCTCAGGCCCATACGAGGAGTCCTTCAGGTTCCCGGAGTTTCCCACGACTGCACAGCGTCGGCAACCCACCAACCTCTTGTCCAGCATAGGGTCCACATTCCCGGGCACCACACGAAACAGTTCCCTGATGGTGTCGCTCAGGTTGTTAGGTTTCCTCTCCCGCTGGAGCCTCTGGGGCAGAGGACAGAAAGGATGGGTGGTCAGCTTGGCCCCACTGCCACCAAACCCAGCTACTAACAATGAAGGCACAGGTGGCTAGTGATAGCCACCCCCGTCCCAAGACGGGAGACAGGAAGAAAGCTCATGTACTTATTCTGCAGGTACTCTCTGGGCACCTACTGTGTGTGAGACTAGCACTTTAACGGACCTTCAGTTATGAGGGAAGGGGCCAGGGCCACCCCAGACACCGAGGACAGCAATGATCAGTGCATTTCTCAGTCACATCACCTGCTAAGATCTACTTTTGCTACTGGTGGCAGGTGAGACCAGCCTAGACTCAGGGTGCACCCTAGAGCCAAGGCCATGCGCCCTTCCCAGGAGAGGACTCCAAAGATACAGGAAAACCATGGGAAACGGGAGCAGAGATTGGGTGCTGTAGATGCGGGCCAAGGGAAGCCACGAATGGTCAGCTGCAGCAGTAGGAAAAAGCATGGTGGTAAAAAACCCTTGGCCTCCAGGACGGTTCTGTGTGATCACTTCTGATGTCTTAACCCACCAGGTCCATGGTGATTTGTTATGGGAGCCACAGGAGGGAAAGCAGCAGGGTTTTTCTCTGACTTACACGTAATAGATGCTCAATAAACAGTTGCTGACCGAAGAGGTGACTGAAAAAAAACGACACCCTGGATGCTGCCGGATGATTGGTGGGTCCCCCCAGACCTAGCTTGTGTCCCCCTCATCCTTTCCAGCCCCTAGGCTGCTCACCAGCCACCACTGGTATGTGTCCTTTTCCATCAGAGCGTTGTGGGCTGTCAGCAGCGGCTGCATGGTCTTGTTGAAGCGCTGGTCGAACCAGTAGGAGACCTTGCCCTGGCTGATGCAACGTGTGCAGGCGCAAGGCTGTGACTTGATGAGCTTGCGTAGGTTGTCTGAGAGCCCCAGGGCCATGTGCTTGGAGAACCAGGCAGTGGGCACTCCCGTGCTGGAGTAGTTCAAGACAAAGGACGTGAGGAAGATGAGAAGCAGGGAGAAGGTGAGCCACTTGAGCGTCCTCTTCCTCATGGTCATCATCTCTACCCTTGGCCGGCTCCTCTGTGCGGACGGCAGGGGGCGGGGACGACCCTGCCTAGTTTTGAGCGGATCCCAGAGATGCAGGCGCAGGCAGCAGGAAGGGGAGGCCACCGAGGCAGCCGGGGCAAACCAGCCTGTTGGAGCCGCGTCTAGGTCTGTGGTCTGTGTGGTGGGTGAGATGCAGTTGCGCCTGTATTGTCTTCCTTAGGTCTGTGGTCTGTGTGGTGCCAAGAGCGTGGTGGGTGAGATGCAGTTGTGCCTGTATTGCCTTCCTTTTGGTAAACGGAGCAGAGCGGTTTTTCTCAACCCCGAGCACAGTTGAAAGCGTGGCTTGGTGACTTTAATCAAGCCTGGGAAGAGCAATGCTCTGCCCCACGCCAAAGGGATCAAGGTTTAATCCCCACTCTGAGTGCACCCCTGGAGGATCTGAAAAAAGGTCTTGGTGCAGACTGTGGGGCCGATGCGTGGCCCCTCTCCTCCAGAAAGTGTGGCTCGGGACAGTCCTTAATTAGAGCTTTGTGTTTCCCAGGCTGTCACCAAGGATGGGAACTTTAAGGACATCTCCAAGAAGGTACAGAGGTTGAGAAGCATCTGTGGAGAAAAAGAGAAAGAAAACACGGAGCTTGGTGACCTTGGTATGGAAACTGTTTCTCTTGCCACACCTTTCCCAGAAGCCTCAGGGGCTTCCTGTGGGCTTTGATAGCATCTGCTTCTAGCTGGAATTTTGCTTCCCAATCCATCTATCAGGGTATGTCACTGCTGGGCCATCATTCCCGCCACCATGGACAAGAGTCACTCTGGCTGCCAAGCTTTGCCACAGTAAATCTAACCCACCCCAAGTAGTTCTGGGCAGGTATTCTGTCAGAAAAACAAAAATAAAAAAACCTAATACAATGGCAGGAGCTCAGCTTTTTAGTCTCTCCGATACTGATTTCTGCTTCTCCAACTCTGAACCTATGCAATTTACATACGAGCAAGTGCCTCCAACGAGGGAAAATGGCTCAGAACCTAAGCCCCTTCCCCGGAGGTTTCCTTTGCGAAGGGCGTAGCCTCTCGATGCTGATGAACTTACCCCATCTCTCTGTCCTTTCAATCACGTCTCCATTCGGCCCCTTGCTGTCCTGGACTCCACCGTACCTCCTGGGAGTCAGCACCCACTGCACGCAGGAGGTGGGTAGCTGCCTCTCCACTTTATCTCCTGCCTTCACCCCACAGTCCTCCTTTGCTCAGGGAGCCCCACCCTTCAAGCTGTGGCTGTTTCTACCCAGAGTCCTCTGCTTTGCAGCCGCCCGGATACTTGGGAGAAAGGATCGTTTAGAGAGGCCCCCGCTGAGCTCCAGTGTATCTCCCCTCTCTATAAACCACAGGCTGGGCAGGAGCAGGCAGAGTAACAGTTGGAGCCTCAACAGCCCCCGCCCTGTCCAGAAGAGCCCAGTAAGAGCTCTTTTTGTGAGCTCTGTGTCAGGCAATTTTTTCACATGCACCCTGACTCTTGGCCCAGTGACTTTGGCCAAGATCTTGTCTTTCTTATCACTGAAAGGTAGATCCTCTCTAGGACCTTGGGTGTAAGGCGAGCTTTCGGTCCTGGTTGGTCCCATGGCCCTTAACCCCCTAAGTAAACACACATACACTATATTCATTATGAAACTGTTGACCAATGATTAGGGCTTCTTATTGGCTAGCTCTGTCTTAATTATTAACCATTTCTATTAATGTATGTATTTCTGCGTGGCCTTGGCTTACTGGAGAACACCTTGTGCACCTTTCTTCCTAGGCTCTACATGATGACTCCGTCTGTCTACATTTCCAAGAATTCTCATCTCTTAGCCCTGCCTATACTTCCTGCCTGGCCAATCAGTGTTTTATTCATTAACCAGTAAGAGAAACATCACTTGGGTTCTGACTCACAGAACCATGAAGCAGAGAGTAAGACCTGGGCCAGTGAAAGGCCTACAACATGCTACAGAGCAGAAAGAGCCTTCCCCAAACTGCTCCACGTCCAGCCCTGTCCTGCTCACTGGACACTCAGCATCACCTATTCTTGTTATGGAAGGTTTTCGCTGGAACCAGGCCAACAGCCCCAAGGAAAGACAGTCATAAGCACACCACGGTTCCCCTGGGCTGTGGGCTGTGCCCTTCACCTCTCTGACCCTTCCTTGCTTTCTGAATGCAGAGAACAGAACAGTGCCCCTCAGGCCCGTGTGGAAAGAATGACAGGCACAAAGGTGACTGGCTCAGGGCACCACGCTTTCTTGAATCCCAGATGCTTCCTATGTAACCCAACAAGACACCTGGGCTGTTTCTCAAGGGCAAGGTTACTGAAAGGCCCAAATGACACCAGGCATCAAAGAATACAGGCCAAGGTAACCCCTGCCTCTGGTGCCTCTGTTCCTCGAGGTGGTGGCAGCTGGCCCTTCAGTGCTTTCTGGGGACCGGGGAGACATATGATGTGTGAGACACATTAAATAGTCAACCCATGAGAGTGGTCACCGTGGGCTCCGAGGCTGATCCAGTGAGTTTGTAGCTGGTTTTGACACCCCAGGGCAGTGGATTTTACCCGTGTGTTGTGATCCCCTTGATAAACCTCTATCTCCAAAAGCATTTACAATATGATTCATAACAGTAACAAAATTACAGTTATGAAATAACAACAAAAATAATTTTATGGTTGGGGGTTCTCCCTAACATGAGGAACTGTGTTAAAGGGGCAGCATTAGGAAGATTGAGAACCACTGGCCTAGGGGCTCCCTCACCTCGGCTCAGCTCCCACTTTGCCGTCCCTCTGGACTCTCTATCCCTATGCTTGGGAGCACAGATGCATTGCCCCTTGGAGCCCTCGAGATTGACACCTCCGTGGAGAGACTATCACCCTCACAGTTCTGGGCAGCAGTGTTGGTTGGGGCCAATCTGTTCTTCATGCTTTGCACTGAATTATAACTAGGGCATAGCCTTTGTGGTCAGCTATGCCTGAGTGTGAACAATGAGTCTTTCCTCGCCCAGAGACCCTGGGTGAGAGTCTACCTCTCTGGGCTCAGGTCTGTTCCTTAAGACAGAGCGTTCCCTTTTCTCTCTCTCTCTGTGTGTGTGTGTGTGTGTGTGTGTGTGTGTGTGTGTGTGTGTGTGTGTTATTTTCTAAGGGCCTATAGAAATTAAGAGCAGAGCTTCTTGGTATCTAACACGCACTAAAACAAGTCATCTCCACCAATGCACACATAATGCGGTTGAGACTCAGCAGGGAAGCCTCTGACCGAGTTTACACACAGGAAATGAACCATGAGCTTGAACCTGGGTCCTCAACCATCACTTTCTCAGATCTGGGAATGATGAGTCTAGACACCATGTCCCTCCCTTTCCCGTGTCTGGTACATCTACTCTGCACTAAGCAAGAAATTCCAGGAAGAAGATGCTGGCCTTGGAAACAGAGTCCGCTGAGCACGATCTGGGGTTTCTGTGTTCTCATGCAGGGGTGTGTCCTACTCCTGCTTTAAGACGTCATTTGGAGAACCCACAGCCCAGTGAGTCAGTGCTGGAGGCCGCTGCCTGGAGCCCAGCTGTGGAGAGAAATATAGCCCCAGCTGCTGCACCGCCCAGAGCCTGCAGCTGAGGACTACTCAAGAGTTTCTTGCTGTTGATGCTAGGTGACTCGCTTTCTCCTGAAGATGTCCCCTACCTAACACTTCCTGGGGAACTTGGGAGACTGGAGATGTTCAGAAATCTGCCCCCCAAAATTCTAGGATCCTGTAGTTAAAGTCATGTGGTGGCCAGGGGCTAGGGGAGGGAATCTGCTTCTAAATGACCGTGTCCATCACTACTGTGTACCAACCCTGCTTAGAATGTGTCTTGCTGACCGGGACCCCAGGTTGCTGTCTACCACGGTGAGCAGCTACACTGGCCTCCTCCATACTCGCTTCCATCTCCAGTGAGGGAGGGCCTGGGTCTAAAATAATCTCATTTTTTGAGCTTTTCTTGCCAAGAGAGCTCTGCAAGCACTTAGCGGATGATTCCTGGGTAGACAGAAGAGACAGCCAGGCCTTTCTTCTGCCCCCCCGCCTTAGGGTGGAGGCTGCAGGTGGTTTACAGTGGATTTTGGAGCCTGCCTTCCCTACCTAAAGTCTGAAGATAGATTTGTGTTCTGTGCTGGTTTCCTGAAGCTTGCTGGTCTCGGGGTCCCAGCCAAAGCAGGTACCCTAAATACCCAAGGCCCTCCATCCCCTCAACTTTGCAAAGGACTGGCCTGTGAGAAACACTTCCCTTGCATGCTCCCAGATTGGATCCTCAGTGCTTGTCCTGGAGACAGAGCCCTAGGATCACATCTCCAACCGAACCTGGCAGCCAGTGGTCACATCCCTACTTATTCTTACCCCGGAAGCCCAACCCACTCCCCATTTTAGCTCTACGTGCTCTGCCCAATCCAGACAGACCTACTGTTTTTGTGTGGTGGATGATTTTCACTGTCAAGCAGGCTGGATTTAGGATTTACCAGGGAAATAAAATAAACCTCACAAAGGTAGAAGGAGGTGGCTGGGGAGTTGTCTCAGAGGTTAAGAGCACTTCTGCTATCGCAGGGGTCAGGGTTCGGGTCTCAGCACCTCCATTAGACAGCACAAACCTACCTGGATGCAGCCCCAGGTCTGAGGGATCTGATGCTGATTTACACTCACGCATACCCATTGCATTGGAAAAAGAAGATGTGACTTTTCAACTTCCTGTTCCATGTGGGGGGGGGGCACTAGTGGCTTTCCCTTCAGAATGTCAAGTCAAAATAAACTCTTGGTTTTTTGTTACTTATTAGTTACAAAAAGTAACTAATACACCTGCCCCCCCTTGAGTTTGTTAGGCATTTTGTCTCAGCAATGAGAAAAGTATCTAGTATGTGAAGTTCAAGCAGTCAGAGAGTCTCTTAGCTGCTTCCTGGAGCCAGCCCTGCTTTGTAGAGGAGGAAGTCGGGCTCTGAGAGGCTGACCTTCCCAAACCACATGGAACTGGTGGCAACAAGCAGCCTCTTTCAACAGTGTCTATCACATTATACAATGACATGTAAGCCCTGACTTACTCTGGGCTTGCTCTGGGTCAAGGCTAGGAAGGGCTGAGTTGGGTCCTAAGTCAGTCCTCCAGTGTCACACTGTCACCCCCCCATCACTCCCCCATGCCCCCCCCATCCCCTGGAAGCCTGTAGTACTCTTCTGACACAGCTGATGTGGTGGTTCGAATGGAAACGTCCTCCATGGTTCCCAACTGTTGGCACTCTCTGGGGAGGCTTTGGAGACTTGCTGGAGGGAGTGTGTCTCTGGAGGTCAGCTCTGGGAGCTCAAGGCTTTGCCCTGATCCTAGGTCCCTGCCTCTCTGTTTTCTGCCTGTGATTCAAGACACGAGCCCCCAGTCTCTGCTCCAGCCTGTCGCCCGCTGCCTCTGCTCCATCACCGTCTAAAACTGTAATCCCAAATACACTCTTCTTCTGCAAATTGCCTTGGTCGTGGTGTTTTATCTCAGCAACAGAAAAGTAACGAATACACCTGTGTGTGTGTGTGTGTCATCTTCACCACCAGATACTGACACCAAAGATTGGGGCCAGAGCCAGGAAGTATCATGCTGGCCCCTGTATTAAATCTGCTCAGAGGGGCCAGTGCCTCCCAGGAGGTCCCACTAAAGACTTCAGTGGCTTGGAAATGCCTGACCAGTGACAGTTCAAGGAAGGTTTCTTGGAGCAAGTGGCTCTGCAGACATCTGGGCTTGGTAAGGATGAGGGGTGGAGGGGGGAGACTGAGGGTCCTCTCAGCATTTGGTAATGCCAACGGAACCAGTCAGGATTCCGGAGAAATGGGTTTCCTTAGAGGGTCCAAGGTGGTGGACACAGCCTAGTCATGGGATGCTTGTGAATGCAGATTTGAGATGAAGGCAAAGCAGAGGTATGGTCAGTGTGTGAGCACGGTCCAGGCTACAGTGGCATACAAGGCTGGCACGCAGAGGGGGTCCAGGACACTCCCGAAGGAGGCCAGAGAGCAGTTTGATCTCACCCGTGAGACCAAGTTTATCGCTTTTGGTGCCTCGGGTTCCCTGTTCCTTCCTTCACCCTCTCTCAGTCAACTCTCCATAACCGAGAGGTGCTGGCAGATGGGAGACCCCCTGGCTGCCCTTGCAAGTCTCTTTCCCGACTCTCCCATCTGCCTTCTCGATGGTTTCCTTGCTGGGAGGATGGGGAGCAAAGACCCCATTGACACACAGATAACCCTTCAGGACACTGTTTTTCAGACGCCCCCGGAGCCTGATTAACCGGGATTAGAGTCACGTGGGGAGCGGTCGGGCTACATTTTCATATTCTCAGCAGCACAGAAGGAATTTAAATCCACAAATCTTCTTAAATCCACACATAAACAGCAAGAGAGGTGAAGAAACGGAGTGGGAACTGGAGGGATCCTGCCGGCTGGGTACCCAGGCACACAGGTCCTCCCAGGGTGTCCCTGACTCGGATGGTGCAGCAACCAGAGCACAGGAAAGGCCGCTTGGGAACCCTCACCCCTCCCCCAGTGGTCCCAGGGCTGTCAGCTGCTCCTAGGGAGCTCATGTGAGCGAGATGTGGCAGCTGGGCTGCTGGGAGTTAAGCTTCAGAAAGCTGACATGTGTCCTTCCTGCACACCCCCAATTCTGACTGCAAGAACTTTAGACGGTTCCAGAAGAGCCTGGGACTACTGTTAGTGGGTCCAGGATGACCAAGATTGTGGTATGGAGCCCAGCACGCACCAGCCCCTGCCTGTGAGAGCCGCCTAGGCACGGAGGACTCAGCCATGTCTCCGCCTGCAGCAGGGTCTTAGATGAAGCTGCCTAAGCCCCTGAGGTGAACAAAAGCTTGCCAGAAAGAGCCACTCTTTCACGTGACAGCTTACCACACCCAAGTTGCCTGCTGGCATCCCCCCGAACCCAGGGAATGAAGGCCATTGCTTTAGGGACCAACACTGTAGACGCAGAGGCTACATAATCCTTCTGAGGCCTGGGATGAAGACAGGAAACAGAGGGTGGCCTGTCAGGCGTGTGGGCAGGCAGGCCTAGCAAGCAGGAAACAGTGATGACTGGCGGACCATGGAATGTGTTTCCCGACCCTAGAATAGCCCTGGAGACAGCCACAAGAAATATGCCACTGCCAGTGTCTCCCTATCTGCACCTTTGTGAGGGAAGCCTGAGCACGGCCATGCAGCCCCGTGCCAGGGAGGAGCTCACAGCACCCGTTTTCTGATGGAGCCTGCTCTCTTGGGTGGTTCTGCCAAGTGCAGCCTCGCAGCTCTGAGCTAATCTTTCTTTGCATACGGAGACATGGAGACAGGAAGCCCCGAGGATGTAATTCACTGCCACATTGTGAGTGACAAGACCCCAGTCAAAGCCAGACATAACTCCTGGGTCATGCTGCCCATGCCTGTGATAAATATCATATCCTGGGGGCCAGAGACACCTTGATAGCACCATGCTACCTGATGGATCTGTGTGGTCACGGAGGCATCTCCTCATCAATCATTACATGTCACAGGGCTTCAGGGCACAGGGGGACTCACTAAGAGGTCAGCCCCCGGGTGTGCGGTCAGCTGCAGGACCACAGCCTGCCACCCTTCCCCACGCATGAGACGATGCAGTAACATCTCAGAGTGGGAAAATGCAGGCCTTGGCCTCCAGAGGGTGCTACCCCGTCCGCCCCTTCTCTGGGCCCCTGGGCACTTCTGTGTCCCAAGTGGAGCAGCAACTTTAATCCACACCGTCCGATCAACCGTCAATGTGTCCACTTCACGCGTTAGTTAGGGAAACGAAGCCCAGACTGGAAAGCTTTGCTCCTTGGCTGCAAAACGGTGGCACTTCACACCCAATGTTCCTGTCTCGTACTACAGCTTACTGCATGTGCAAGCCTTAGTCCTGGTCTCTGCCTCTCAGAACTTAGGAAAGTAAGGCACTCCAAGCCTGAATCCAGGCAGAATGGCTTTCTGACTGTTCTTCTTCCAGTTGAAAGAAACTCAGTTCATGGGAGGTTTACTAAGTCCTTCTGGGCCCCCAGGAAAGAACTGCTCAACTGTTCCCACAAATGAGCTTCAGGCCCTGGAGTGTCTGGGGATACAAGGCTGGCCCAAAGCTCCAGTCTGGAAACCCTAGGCAATGCTAGATTTTGCAGCTCTTAGGTTTTCTTTGCTAAGAGCCAGAAACCTGGAAACAGAAGGGTATTGTGCCAGGGGGCTTGTCCTCCTGCTCTGCTCATCGCCGCTCACCTCAGAGACACGCTTTGTCCCATTTCAGGGTCAGAGAAACACTCCCGCGCCACCACCTCCCTGCTTTAGCATCTGAGGTTCACAGAGGGGATGCGACTAGCCTAGGAATGCCCACCAGTCTGTGGTAACACTGAGGCTAGGACTCGGGGTCCTTGACTTTCTGAGAATATCCCTTCTAGTATGAGCAGCTGTAGGAACTAGGTAGCAGGTGCGTGGGAAGTGCCGACGAAGCAAGCTGAAGAAGTGGACCCGGATGGAGGCCACGCCCCTGCACTCCTCCAGCTCTAGTCTGCCTGCTGGGCCTCCCTCCCAAGGCCTGCTCCACACAGTGGCCCAGTCTCGCTTTCTGGATGGCCCATCTCCTGCTCACGTGACATCGTGGGCCTGACAAGAGTATCCTGCAGAGAGGGCTCATGGTCCTGTCTCTGAAATGCCTTTTGAGAATAAACGCGAAGCCACAAAACGAAGCAATCTCAGATTCCGCTGAGTGCAGCGGACTAAGGATCAACGAACGGCTCCCTGCCAGAGACGCCTTTGTCCTGCGTCTGATTTCTCTAGTTCCCTCCCCGCCCTACAGGACCCCGGAGAAGACAGACAGAGGGAAACCGAGGAGGGGCAGCCGTGCGGGTGAGAAGGTGGGGGGACCGAACACACAGAGAATCAGGGTGGAACTGAGCAACGGGGCACCGAGCACACTCCTGACTCGGGGCTATCGGCACACCCTGCGGTCTTTTTACCCCCAGGGTCCCGTTCTTTCATCGCAGCTACCTTGCTTGCTATCTTGAGTCTATGCAGGCACACACGTATGTGCACACGCATGAGGGCGCACTGCTGGTACACGTGCAGAGGTCAGAGGTCCATGACAGGTGTCTTGTTTTTTTCTGTCAGGAGCCATCCACCTGATGTTTTGAGACAGGGACCCGGGCTCACCATATAGGCTATGCTGGCTGGCCACAGAACCCCAGGGACCCGCCCATCTTAGTGTCCCTGGTGCAGAGGTAGTAGCAAGTGTCACTACACCCAGCTTTTGAAAAGCGTGAGCGGAGGAACCAGACTCAGGTCTTCACGTCTGCGAGGCAGGACTCTGTTGAACTGAACCATTACCTTGAGCCCTCCCTGAATTTGTGACTCTGCCCTCCTGACCACCTTAAAAGTCACCTTGCTGTCACTCCCCTCCTGCCTTACCCGTGAGATGACCCTGCACTGGGGAACACACTTGTTTTTCTGTGTGTCTCCCGATGACCTGGGGCTGGATCTCACTAGCCTGCCTTGCCCAGGGCCCCCAGTTGAGGACGGAGACTCGGGACAACAGGGAACACTCAGGGCCCAGAACCAGGTTCTTTCCGCCCGGGCCTCACAGAGGTGTGGGAGACCTCGGCCTCCTCAGGTGCTGAGACCTCATGGGAGGAAGAGGGGAAGAGGAGCCTGTCAGACAGCTGCGTCCACCTGGATCAAGCAGCCTATGACCCTGGAGTTTTGCCTTTTCTGTCTGACCCCGGCTGAGCAAATTATGGGTTCGGAGAGCGGTTTCCTCTGGCTTCGCAAAACCAAACAACTAAAAATAACCAGGTGGTGCAACTGTTCAACCACCCAAGACGGTGTCACTGGAGGGTGAGATGAGTCTGTGGGCACCTCTGTGGCTGAGTCAGGATGTGACACAGGTATGAGGAGGCGCCTGGCCCCTCTGTCGCTCCGTGATCGGCTCCCTAGAGAGCTGGGTCCTCAGAGGACCTCTCTGGGAGATGGGTACCCAGCTGCCAGTCACCCAGGACTCATTCCCTCAACTAGCCCTGGAGCTCGGGAGTGTCCTAACCACAAACCAGGCCCCAACTCAGCCCAAGGCCCCAAAGCTCTTTCTGTAAGCCCACAGTTCTATATGAGGTCACCAGATGACAAAAGCCACAGCTAAGTCTTTGGTGGAGACAAATCAGTCCAACACCATCCCAGACAACAGAGCACAGTTTCTAGAGTCAAGGAAAAACAGAGTTCTAACCTGCTGTGCCGCATCAGTGGAATTCCTTAACCTCTCTGAGTCCCAGTTTCTTCATCTGAAACACAAAAACAATGGCTCAGTTGCCTCCTGCAGTTCACCCAGCTCAGCCTTACAGGCAAACTCCAACTTCTAAAGTGGGGTGATGGCCTGGTTAAGGGTTCGGTGCCGGGGAAGAACTCGAGATTGCCTAAAGCAGCACAGGCTCCTCCCACTCCTGGGGGATGAACATGGCCGCCAGCAGACTAAAGCAGGGAACAGCCCTCTGCCCTGGGCCCAGGAATAGGGGCTGGCTCCAGGGCATATTCCAACCTCAGGGCATGAGCTTCCTTATAGGGAGGGGGCAGCAGGGAGGATGTGACAGAGCCTGGGCCAGAGCTAGCTGGGGCCCCAGGGGTCAAAGGCCATGACCTCGCTGACCCAGGCTGTGAGGGTCCAGAGACAGCCTGTCCCTTCGGGTAAGAGATTTATTGGCTGAGTTCTTAGCCGCACAGGATGGGGGAGGGGCTCTCACGGGCTTCAGAGGTGGGGGGAGGAATTCCCCTGCCTGGTAGTTGATAAGCAGCCCCCATCCCCGTGGTAGGTGCCTGCACTCAGGTTATCTCTGAATCTCGGGCAACAGAGGGAGGCAGACATTCTTGTGCCTTAGAGCTAATGGCTATCCGCCTTGTGGGAGACCTGACGTGCAGGCCCGTTTGCACACAGCAATCTTCCTTTAAGGAAGAGAACCGAACTCACGGGCAGGCTGACTGTTCCCCGTGCCCGTTATTTCCCTGTAGCAGTGGGAATCACAGAGAGTCAGCTGAGTGTTGGTTCTGCCGCAGGTCAACACGGCTTGAAAGGCCCCTGACCCAAACTGAACAGTCACAGTCACTCTGGGGCAGGAGGCAGAAAGAAGTTCTGGCTCCAGAACATTCTTTTGTGGGCAGGAAACAGATAGCCAGGTAGTTTGTAGGGAGAAGAAGTTGAATCTGAGAATGGGGGTGGATGATGGCTGGTTGAGCTTGCGTCCTAAGGTCTGAGACGCATGGGACATCACCAGACATCAAGTGTGGTGAAAAATCACACCTGCCCGGGGCTATTTCTCCTGCCAGAGGAGAAGAACGTCCTAAGAGGCCAGGCCCTTCCTTCTCTTTTCCCAGGATGCTTCAGTGGCCTTTGAACCTGGGTTTGCTGAGGGCTGCTGCTATCAAGAGTGAATGGGGCCGGGCGGTGGTGGCGCACACCTTTAATCCCAGCACTCGGGAGGCAGAGGCAGGCGGATCTCTGTGAGTTCGAGGCCGGGCTGGACCGATAGCCTCCAAATCAATACAGAGAAACCCTGTCTCGTTAAAAAAAAAAAAAAGAGTGAATGACCCAGAGCCCGGATACTCATGCTACAAGTGTGCTTTTGGGCACTGACCATGGACCAGATGACCAGGACTGTCACTCAATGGTTTTCTGCCCCTCTGTCACAGACATGTGGCTGCCTGTCGGTTTCCCTACCTATAAAGAATGACGGTAGTACTTAATCTCCTCCGGTTGCTGGGATGATCCAGAGGCCAAAATAAAGACAGTACCCAAGATGTGCATAATAAATGTTCTCTGAAAGCTGGAACACCGTCCTCACTGCCATCATTGTCGTGACCACCACCACCACCACCACCATCACAAACATTACTACTGTACCATGCAAATAATTATTCCCTGCCTCCTCCTCATCACTGCTGTCCCCATCACATCATCAAAAACATCACCACCATCATCGAAAACACCACCACCACCATCATCGAAAACACCACCACCATCATCAAATCACTATAGTCACCGTCACCACAAACATGACATCACCTCATCACGGCCACCACCATCACCAGTCATCAGAAACATCACCAACACCACCGTTGTGATCACAAAGAACACCACATCATCATGCTCCCCACTTGTCCGTTTCTTTCCTGATACAGTACCCCGACTAAAGCAACCTAAGGGACAAAGAGTTTGGGATCACAGTTCCTGATCACAGTCAATCAGTGAGAGTGAGTCAAGGCGGCAGAACATTGAAGGGGCCTGGTCACATCACAGAGATGAGAGAGAAGAAAGAAAGAGAGAGAGACAGACAGACAGACAAACAGACAGAAGACAAAAGAAAACCAAGAGGGCAAAGAGACCTAAGAGCGCACACAGCCCAAATGTCTGAGCTATAAAGGGAAGAGAAGATTGGGGGGGGGGTGAAGCTCAGGGGCTGGAGGGGTTTGGGGTAGGGGTAGGGTGAGAAGTGCTGAGAGGTGAGCCAGGACCTGTGAGAGGCACTTTCAGGCTGAGAGAGACTGGCAGCCAGAGTCTGCTTTGATATGATAGGTACCTCAGTTAGTCATTTGTCCCTGGTTTCTTTGAGAACAGGGTGGGAACACTCACTCTGTCTGCCTGTCTGTCTGTCTGTCTATCTATCTATCTATCTATCTATCTATCTATCTATCTATCTATCTATCTATCTATCTATCTCTATCATCTATCTCTATTATCTATCATCTATGTTGTCTATCTACCATCTATATCTATTATCTGTCATCTACCTATCTATTTATCAATGTATTGATCTATTATCTATCTATCATCCATCATCTATTATCTCTCTCTCTCTCTCTCTCTCTCTATATATATATATATATATATATAAAACACACATATAATCTTTATATATCAAAACTCTCACTTGGCACCATTTCCTACCTACAGAATGGTACCACTCGCAGTGAGCAGATCTTTCTACTTCCATTAATATAATCAAGATAATCCCCTACAGACATGCACTCAGGGCAACTTAATCTATACTTCCTTATCAGGTGATTCCAGACTATATCAAGTTGATAAAACTAACCATCATCCCCACCAAGATTACCATCAGCGTCAGCATGATAACTGTCATCACCTCCACTGTCGTCACCCTCATTAAGGTCACCACCCTCATGATCACCTATCTGCTCCAGGACAGAAGCTGTGAGCTCTTCCTTGTACCTGCTTCCCAGGAAAGGGAGTTTTGGCGAGAAGATCAGACAGTCAGAATCAGTCATTACTACAACAGTTAATAGCGGGGAGCTGGGTCAGGGGGAATCAAGAACGTGGTGCTTTGCAGACACTGCTGAACTGGGTCCTGTGCTAAATAGACTCAAGTACAACAAGACTATGCATGTGTGGCATCAGAAAACACGAACGTGTAGAGTCACACCCTTGGCAGAAAGGAAACGTGAGAGAGGGGGGCCATCTGCAAGTCTGGAGAAGCCCTCACCGGAACCAAGGCTAACACCTTGATCTTGGATTTCCAGCCTCCAGAACATGAAGCATTATATTAGTATTACATTTCGGTCCTATAAGCCCTCTACTGATGGTATTTTGCCATGGCTACTCCAGCAAAGAATGCCGGGCTCTAGCTATGATCCCATCTTACAGATGAGGAAGCTGAAGTACATGGCAGAAAGTACATCATGATGCTGACAGTCACACAACAGCCAAGTGGCAGAGGCACAGGTAAGACTCAGGTATCCAGCTACACAGCCAAGTGCCTGGTAGACAGAGTTACTGTGCAAATATTTATTCCCAGCCTCCCAGTGCACCTCTTTTACGGGAGAACAATAGACTACCGATCACCACTTGCTCTGGCAATGATGCATGCCATCTCTGGCACAAGGCTCAAATGTGACTGCGGCCCTTTCAGGAATCACAGGAGCTAGTCACATCCCAGCTAGAGACTGCCCTCAACCTAACCAAGGCTGGAAACTCCCAGAACAACACGAGCCACAGTCGCAGCTAACACAGCTGTTGAATGAGCAAAATCCACCACCAGAGCTAAGCGTAGGGTACTGTTTGTCACCCAGCTAAGCTTGCACATTCAGAGTCCCTTTTGCAATGGCTACTTTCTACCACCAAGCATTTGACTTGCAAGGATGGAGGAGGGAGTCGGGAAACCTGCTTCTATCCACTGTGACATCAAGCACCTCAGTGGCCATGAATAAAGCCTCATCACCTCTCTGATCCTTTGTCTTCACCTGTAAAATAAGGGCGTGTTAACCATTACTGAAGGTTCACAGAAAAGAGCTGACACGGAATTACCTCCAGAACGCTCCAGAACTTTGTTAGGAGAGAAAATCTTGTGACCATAGGCAGCCATGACTGGGCCTTGAGGTGCGAGGGGGGTGAGAGAGGGAAAGGGGGGGGGAGAGAGAGACAGAGAGAGAGACAGACAGACAGACAGACAGACAGAGAGACAGACAAAGAGAGAGACAGAGACAGAGAGAGAGAGAGAGAGAGAGAGAGAGAGAGAGAGCAATCGAGCTCCTATGTATAACATGATGGCCGTCTTGAAGAAAAAAGAGGGTTTATACTCTCACACTAAGAGAGCTGCAGCAGGGTGTGGCCTGACTTCTAGGAGACCAGGAGAGAGGTGATGTAGTGGGGGGAGGGGGGGTAATCACGTGTTCTTAGGCTGTTGCAAAGAGTGGCTGAGAGACACATGGAGTTCTCAGCACCGTGTCTGACAAAGGAGAGCTGGGGACGGACAGATGAGGATGATGACCTGATGTACGAGGGCTGAAGACGGGCACCAAGGGGCTGGGTCTAAATCGAGGTTCTTCATATGTGCTTACAGCAGCTCCTCTGGGGCCCACGGGGTGGGAGGTTCATATTGCACTCAGGTCGGGTGAGGGCGGCCGGGAAGGGACGGTTGATTTCTTTAGGTACACAGAAGCCCAGAAGGGATAGTAGGGTGGGAAAGGCACATGTGGGGTGCAAGTGACCCCCCTACTCCCCATCTGCTTCTTAAAGGAGAAATCGAGACTGGGCAATGTTTTCCCCAAGGTTATGCAGTGGGCAAGCCTAGGAATTTGAACTGGAACGCTGGTCTCCTGGGATCAGCCAAGCACCATCCTGCTGCCTTATGCTCACACAAGGGAGGCGAGCGCCCTCACCTCCATGCTGTCTTCAAAACGATGTCAAATGTCACCTCCCAAGTGTCACCTCCCCCATGAGTGGGCGACCAGATCTTTACACAGCACAAACCAAAGTCCGAGTTACTTCTGAACTCCGCCTTTGCCTGGAAAAGAGTGGTCACACTTGGCATATCACAACAATCCACAGGACCCAAGGGACCTTGAGTAGCTGGATCCCAACCAAAGAAATGAACACCTGAAACCTGCCTGTCCAGTGAAGTGACTCCAAGGGCCACTGTATTTGTTTGCAACCCGAGGAAAGTCCTGCCCCGGCTCCTGATCAACAAGCCCTGCCTGCCCCTACTTGCTGCTCAAGTTTCCTGTCAAATAGGAGTTGCTTCACCTGAGAAACTCCTTTCCATTTCACCCTACTAACCCCGGAAGCTGGCCTCTTTGCCCCAACACGGGCTATCCTTGTGCGTTTGGTCAGAATGAAGGCCAGCTCCTCACCATCCTAGGTTTCAATATGGAGCCATCCCTGTCCCTCAGATCAGAGTGAGGGCCAGCCCAGCTGGGAACACACACCCACTCTGCAGCTCCTTCTCCCAGGCCTCTGCAAACACTTCCCAGTTAGTCCACATGCACTGAGCCCCCTCTCCAGGCTCTGTTGGAGGAACGGAGACACGCAGTGTGGGGTTGACCCGTGCTGTGAACATCATCAGAAAGACCCTTCCAAGTTCAGCGAGATGTTTCTAGAGCAAGGCCTCCAGCCAGCACAAACCTGGCCCAGTCCACTGGTTTCATACGCTGTGTTAGAAGTCAGCGGTCACTTGTCTAAGATTTACCAGGTCCCCGCTACATGCTGGGCCCCATTTCTGATCCTGGCAATGGTTCCATGAAGAAGATGAAGGCTCTTCTCTCGGTGGTTGGGTGTGTAAACAGTGAACAGGTTTGTAGGGAAGCCTGGAGTCAGAGGCAAGAAGAAGGATGGGAAATGGGAAGCTCCAGCCCCCTGCTGTGATGCGTGGCAGGAAGTCCTTGTCTCTGGTCCAGATGCTAGGGTCTTTGCAGTATCTGCCAGCAGGCTGATCCATTAGCCTCCCTTCCAGTGAATCTAAGCTGCTGGCGCCATGCAGCTAGTTCTAATTAAAATTCAACCTTAGAATTAAAACAGCTCCTTGGTTTCACTAATCAATGAACCAATTAGCACCACTAATTCAATAAGGCAATCTGATCAAAATTAAACATAAAAAAAGAGTCCCTCGGTGGCAGCAAACTTCGGGTGCTTATTAGCCCGGTGGCTAGTGACTACTGTCGCAGCCCATGTTGCTGTACAACTCTCTGTCACAGGCAAACCTGGGAGATCCTAGAAGAGTCTGGGCTGAAGGCCTTGGGTGGCATCTCTGTCCTACATTTCCCTGGGTGTGTGACCTTTTTTGGGAGGGGATGACCAACTCTGAGTTGCTTCTTCACCTGTAAGACTGGAACAAAACTGATACCTTGAGCTCTGGCAAAGACCTTCTGAGTCAGTGTGGGGGTCTGAGGGAGGGGACTGGCTTGAGGCCCCAGAAGAAGATCCTGCCGAGAACAAAGATCAGAGACCAGGAAGACGGAGGGCCAGAAAACCTCCAAGGGGAAGCATGGTGGCGTTGGCAGCAAACTCGGCAGAAAGAACAACTCTGTAGATCAGTGAAATAAGGGGTCCCTTGCCAGGTCCAGGCACATTCACCCATTAAACTACTCAAGGATGAAGACTCTTTGCATACCTATTTTCACACCCCTTCTCATTTCCTCTGCCCCTGGGAACCTGTACACTCTGGAGTTCCCAGGCCAAGCCCATCTCTTACTCTAGCTGTTGCTACGCCAAGACAGAGGAACTCCTAGGAAGAAACCATCAGTGGCCTCTTGGAGATCAGCTCTACCCAAGGGCTTCTCGGCTCCAGGTGAGCATCCACACGAGACTTGAGCCAGAAGCAGCTCGACACTGCCTTCATCTCACAAAAAGTTGGTCACAGAAGTGGGGTACACCTGCAGGACTGGACACAGGAGCTGGGAGATGGCGCTGATGAGCTGTGTCACTGTTCTCAGAAGACAAGACTGTGCGAACTTGCTGATTCACAGCATGGGTAAAGTGTGTGAGCCCCAGTGACGGCCCACTGCAGGGGAAAGCCAGGGACATCTGCCTGCAATGTGCAATGGCCTCTTTCACTCTGAGTCAGTCTGTGACCTCTGCTGCTCAGGAGACCCCTAATCTCTCTATCTCATTTCCCCTCAGTGACCCCTAACCTCTCTATTTCATTTTCCCTTTAAGACCACAGGTACTTGGGTCAGGAGTGTAGCTCGGATGGTACAGTACTTATCTAGAATGCTGGAAGCCTTGGATTCGCTCTTCAGTATCTCCCAAACTGGACATGGTGGTTCATACTTATAACTGCTACGTTAAGTGGAGGTAGGAGAATCAGAAGTTCAAGGTCACCCTGGGTTACAAAGACAAGTTCGACAACAGCCTGGGTTAACTGAGATCTATTCTCAAACAAAACAAATGGAGGTTTAAAAAAGGAAGTCATGGCTCTAAACTTACAGTCACCTTGAGTTCCAGGAATAGCAAGGCCTGTAGGCAAACAGCCCACCCTCAAGATGAGAACAATTATCTATGAAGGAGAGGCTGCACCCAGGAGCAGCTCATCTGGAAAAAACAAAACCAGACTGGTCCCCTTGGGCAAGGATGGTGAAGTCGGTGAAGACAGAGATTAATAACATATCGATCACCTTGCATGACTGAAGCTAAGACAATGACCCCGAGTGGGAATCCATCTTAGATGGGAGTACAGTGCATACCAGAACCCCTAACAAAGCCAACTTGGGGGTCACTGAACCCCTCTCTTCCTCTCTTCCCGTTACATTGATGGAATCACCCTGCTTTTTCCCTTCCTCACCCCTTCATGAGTGTGTTGGGGTGGGACTTCTGGGCACATGGCTAAAATTACTGTTGCTCTCTGTGATGAAGAAAGCATTTCATCAGCACAGACAGCATCCCATGCTGGCACAGAGACGTTCCCTGTGTATCTGGGCATCAGGTAAGCTTCATAAGCTGAAGTGGGGGGGGGGGGGGACAGGGCATGAGGTGGCCAGCACCCGGGTCTTCATCTCTAAAAGTCCTGCCGCTGAGCTTTCCAACTGGGATTTGAAGGGAACAACGTAACTGCCCATCACTGTAGCAGCGAAGGGGCAAGGAAGTGTGAGCCTTTCTTTCCATTTCTGTTTTTAATCTCCAGCTTCCGAATCAAACTTGGAGTTCCTGGCCGTGTGCACTCTCCTCAAGAGCTTCAAGAGATCTGCGAACACTTTCTGAAGATTCTTGCCTAGCCAACATCTGCTGAGGACAGGAAAGCTAAACGGGGAGTGGTGGGTGGGAGGGGGGGCTCAGGTGAGTGAGGTTAGTGAGGGTGAAGGCAGCTTTTCTGGGCCACCGACCAGCAGATGGGCAGTTTACACTTACTGGTCACCTACTGTGCGCCTGGCACTTTCTATGCTAGTGAACACTAGCGGCTTAGGCGTACACACTTTCAAATATGTCATGCGGATGAGTCCCTCAACCCTTGCAGGATGAGTCATGGTCAGGTGACTTCCTGTCATCTTAGACAAGCGTACGGAGGTGAAATTCCTCGTTTTGGATTTCACAGCTCGGGGAGGGCAGTGTCGGTGCCTGAATTCAGGTCTCCAGGTTTTAGCGCTGATGCCCACAGATACATATGACCCTAAGATGTCTCACTTCACCTCTGACTCGGGCTTTTGAGGCCACTCACAGAGGCCACGGAGACCAGGAAGGAGACAGGGATCCCCAAATGGAGCCCATAAAAGCTCCATCCAGCTCCTCAAACCTGGTTCTGCAGTATGTCACCAGGTCACCAAGCATGGAAAAGCCAATGGGAAAACAGCCACCCAGCGAGGCCTCTGAGAAGCCAAATTGGGTTTCCAGTCGACAATTAAAATTGGTGAAACAGCCCCGGCTGCAGGAAAATCTCTCCGGATCTGGGTCAGAAGGGAGAGGAGGTGCTTGGCGAGGTGGAAAACCCTCCTATGTTCTTCAGTGTGGTATAGCAGCTTCCTCTGAGATCGGAACATTCCATCCCCCCTCCATAGAAGCTTAGAAAGATGGGACGTCAGGGATTCAAAACGGCTTCAGGAAGTCCCTGAAACTGACCAGATTCCCTAAGCTCCTCCCTCCCCGAAAGTATACAAACACCAAAGACTTTCACCTCTGACTTAGATCTTTGGTGCTACTCACAGTCTCCTCCACTCTAACAAGAGACCACGGAGACCAGGAAGGAGACAGGGGTCCTCCCAGATGGCCTGCTTGCTTCTTCGGTATGTCACCAGGTTACCAGGTGTAGAAGAGCCACAGCTACCTAGTGAGCCCATGCAAAGCCAAATTGGGTGGTCAGGCTCAGACAAGCCCACCCCATGAGAGGAAGCAGAGTCCTGTCTGCAAGAGCCCCTGTACAACCAGAAAAGGTCACTCTCCAACCTGTTGAGCTGCCTGCAGCCTGCTGTGCCCTGTGCTCTGTGTTTCCGGGTTTTAGGGCTGTCATCTATTCTGTGTTGGTGATGCAGCTGTCTTTGAAACGTTTCTCTTCCTGTAAGAAACCCCTCACCCAGATTCCTGTAGCAACTCCAGTAAAACTCACTGGGTCACCAAGCTGGCCTTTGACGGTATGCATACTTTGGTCTATTTATGGCTCCCTATTTGGGGTGTGCAGATGTGCATGTATGCTGAGTCTCTGAGGAAAAGATTGTCTCACAACAGTAACAGTACCCTCAGCCGTTCTGGAAGGAAGGGGATGGAGGGGATGGTGACTTCCATGGTGGGAAGATGGGGTCGGGGTCCTCTTTGGGTCTAGCTGGGGCTGCTAAGGGTCAAGTGTTTGACTGGGCAAGTGTTTCAAGTCTCAGGAGGCCCAATTTCCCACGAATCAAGGACAAGGTGAGAGCTGGGGTCAACAGAGGTACGGGGCGAGGAACCCCATGAAGAGTCCCACCTCCTAGGGTAACCCAGTGTGGTACCCTATCACTTCAAAGTGGGCTCCTGGACTTTCCAGTCCAGGTTCTAGGCTTCTGGTACCCTCTTAGCAGGGCATCCTCAGTCTCGAAAGAAACAGGACTGAATGCCACGCATTTCCTTCCTCCCTTGGTGAGTGCCACCCGAGAAGCCTACATCGCTCCATCAAGAAAGCCCTATTTACGTCGCAGCACAGGTGACCCTCTTAGATGCCTTTTGGCGTGAGGTGACTGCCTCTGGTGTCTGTTTTCCGGACTCCTCCACTGTCCTGTCCTGTCCTGGTCTTGGTGGAAGGGTGTGTCTCCTCGGAGAGTAAGTTCCAAGCCTCCATCATTGAGAAAAGACCTCCTGCAGACTGTGCCCCGTTCTAGGCTCTCCCATGCCGGCACTCCGTAGCTCTCCTCTCTCTGTTCTGCCCTCCAACTTTCCCTTGGTCTTCCAACTTTGCCCCTCTTAGCACACTCCTGCCCCACGGACCTTCCGGTTCTTCCCTACCATCCCTTCCCCAACTCAAACGCCATCCTTCAGGAAGAAGAGCACAGTCTAAATAAAACACAACCTGCATTTCTCTGTCTCTTTGCCGGACAACTCTAGTAGAGCCCATAACTGTGATGCTAACCAGGCAGTGATGGCCAAAATGGCCAGCAGAGGGCCAGAGAGATGCCTCAGTGACTAAGAAAGCTCAGAGGACTCGAGTTTGGCTCCTAGCACCCATGTCTGGCAGCTCACAACCATCTACAACTGTTTCCAAAGAGCCGAAGGCCCTCTGTTGCCCCCCTCCCACACACAGAGAATAACGGCCCTCACAGAACCATAGCCACACCCTGTCACGAAAGAGAACTGTCTGTAGCTCCCATCATTCCAGGTCTAGTTTTCTGTGCTCAACCATAGGGCTGTCCAAGCAGAAGGACACACAGCCCTCCGGTCTTGAGCATGTCAGGCAGCCTCTTCAGGAGTGGGGGCAAGAGTAGGACCTTCAGCTGAACTCAGGCAAAGAGAGGTTCCAGAACTCTCCCCAAAGAGGCCTGGGTTACCATGCCCAGGACTCTGGGAACCCCCTGACTTCTGGGCTTCAGTTTCCCCACACATCATCATTACTGAGCTCAGTTGTGCAAAGTTCGTATCTGCACCCCATTGCACGGCAAGTGGTGAAATGTCAAAGTTGCAGACATTTTACATACCAGCCCACATCCTGGTCGCCTTGAGAGAGGAAAGGGATACTGGGAGCCTCCTGTTTTACTTTTTGTCTGCGCAGCAGCCATGCCCGTCCCCAGCTCCCACAGGCTCTCCCAGTCCACTTCAGGCCCCTGCTCCTCTTAACTCACCCAGACCAAACACACCTGTACAGATGTTAACATGTGATCCTTGACAGCCCTGTTGCCACTCACCTTTCTGATCCCCTGCCCCCATCATGCTCAGGGCAGACGGAACACTAAGCTTGAAGCTGTCCCTCCCACCTCTTGCTGGCAGGATCACCCTCCCTCCCTGGGACCCACTCAGTGACCATCGGAAAAACACTACCTCGGGGCACACCCAGAGCTCTGCCACCAGTGAGGCCTCCTCCTATAACTTTGTTCTGCATGGACCCAAGGTCCAGCTGAGATGCTTGGGAAAGCTCCTGCTGGGAGCTCCATCCCGGTAATAATATCCTGCCTGTAGGTTTCCAGGGTTTGAAGGGACTTGAATAAAAGCAGCCAAATTAACCCAGCATTTCATGCTACACTCTCCTCCAGGGAGGCTGGTGACTCCTTGGAGACCTGCTTGGCAGAAGCTGTGACTACAGTTGCATCCTGCTGTGAGGTACAACCAGCCCAGAAGCCCAGCGGGCACTGCAAAGCCATTCTGGTCCGGTTGGAACTCTCCTCCCCTGCTCAGTTGTATTATGTATCAGGTATACCTCCTGGTTCCCAAGAAGGCGCTCCCTGAGGTGCCTCTCTAACCCTCAGGGTGCAGGTGGAGACTAGGCGTTCAGAGAGGTGGGGGCCTCTGGTGGAGACCGTGCAGCCTGTATGCACTGGAACAGGAAGGAGAGACTTCCAGAGGCGGGCTTGCAAACCCAACTGCAGCGTGGCACGCAGGGAGAGCAGCTGAAGTTAATCTGTCCAGCTGACTTGTGAAGGGCAAGAAGAAGCAGCCGCAGAGGGAGGGAAGCTAAGGCCAGGCAGGAGGGGGGAAGGCAAAGAGCCTTCCTCAACTACTGGAAAAAGGCAAATGAAGACATGCGGTGACATCCTGTGACACTCATCCGCTTGGTGGAAATGAGAAGGGATGCTGTGGGCAGGCTGTGACATGTTCCTGCCATTTCCCTTAGCAATGTGTGTGTGTGGCACATTAGCTATGCTGAGGAACCTTCTGGAAGTACTAAGGCATGTTTCATCCAGGCTTGTGCAATACCCCAGCCATTCCCCACTTGGGAGAATCCCAGAGCTTCCCAAATTATCAAGCGGTCTCCAGGAGGTTGATATACATGTTCAAAGATGAAAAATGGTTGACTGCAAAGAATTTACAATAGCATGGGATTGTATTGACCATTTACAATGACATGGGACTGTCCTGCTATGGTGTCAAAGTGGCAGGAATCAGGAAATAAGGAGACAGCCATCACCCTTCGTCACCCATAGTGTCTAAGAAGGCATAGGGCACACGTCTAGAACTGGACAACTGAACCAGCTGAAGGACTGTTACCACTAACGTTCACATCTGGGGGCCCGGTGTGGGTCTACACACAACTTCACCCATTCATTCTGTGTTTATTCTGTCCATGATGACTGAGCCCTTGCTTACCCTGGGTTAGGTGATATCCTAGGTGCAGGAGGGCCACAGCAGCAACAAATCTGACCAGAGTGAAGAACGATTCTAGGAAAGGCAGAGAGGAAATGAAGGCAGAAATGCATGTCCTGGTTGGCTAATCCTAAGGCCCTTGAAGAAGAATGCAGACCAGGACCGGAAATAAGGTTCATAAGGGGCAGATTGCTGCTGGTACTGTTTTTGTGGTTATTCTTCGGGGAATTCTATTTTGCTGGCCTGGAAGCTTCTGTGCCCGGGCAACTGCAGGCCAGCCTTCCAAGAGCTCTGAGTCATGCCAGCCCTAAGATAAAATTGATAAGATCATGAGGACTCACAGCTGCCAAGTCGTCAAGCTAGGATGCTGAGTCAGAGCCCATCTCTGCATCTGCTGAGCCGGGAGCACCTAGGGTTTGATCCCTGCTCTGCACAAAAGAGGCAAAGGCCCCTGCCAGGAGGCCTGCTCCTAGCCAGGTCTGCTCTGCCACAGCCTTCCGCCTGGCGCAAAAGAACAGCCACCCAGACACGAAAAGCCTAGAAAAGGCTGTCCCTTCCATCCTGAAAATCTCCTAGGAACCTATTCCAGGAAACAGCTCGGTGTACTGCCATCTCTGTGTGAGGAGACGTTTATCATCGTGTCGTTTCAGTGGGCACCATGCCAGAGTTCTACACATGCTACTGCAAGGAAATCACCAGGATGGGCTGAGGCGGTGCCCGGTGCAGGCTGCGATCCCAGCACTTGGGAAGTGGCAGCAGGGAGATCAGCATTTCAAAGCTAGTGCCAGCTACATAGACGATTCCAGACCAGCCTGGGATATAAAAGACTCTGTCAAAAAAAAAAAAAAGGAAGTCACCAGGTAGGTAAGTCAAAGGTTATCAGATGGACAAGGCAGCATCAGCATCCTCCAAACAGTCTTAGAATTCCCAACAGCACTGGAAGTTATCTGCTGTGCTGCACAGTGTGCACAGTGGGGGGGGGGGGGCATGAAGAAGCCAGAACTCCAGGAATCAAAAGAGCCTAACACACAGGGACAGGCAGGGGTACTTCCTGAGAAAGACAGTCCATGGGCATCTGGGTGTCTATTTGGTTTTTTGTTTTTGAGCTTTCAGAATCCTCTTAGCTTTTCAAGATTTCTTTCAGGGACCACAGAGCAGTTTTATGACCAGAAAATATAATAACCGTCTAACTAATTTAAAACACTGAAAACTGGTGGTGCCCAATGTTAGGCAGGGAGTCGTCACCCCCACTCTAAGGACCTTGACCCCAGTGAGACTTCCAGAAACTGAGTATCAGGCTAGAAGCAGCCTAGGAAACACTAGCAGAGGCTCATCTTGAAGTCGATGGAACAGTGAAGGACACACTTAAAAGTCAGAACGGAAGCGACAGAGGCTAGAGGATCCTGCACCGCATCCCAAGACTCCGCAAAGAGCCCAGCCCAACTGTGGTCTGAAATCCCAACCCAAACCCACCAGAGACAGGGTGTGTTCCAGAGCACAGAGGTCTCTTTCCAACTGCAAAGCAGGGTCCCCCACAAGGGGTAGTCGCTGCTTGCTGGTCTGCTGTCTGTTCTTGGAGGAGTGTGCTATGACTGAATGTCAGAGATGAAAATCTCAGGCTGGGAAGAGGCAGCCACCTTAACCAGGGCAGCTCATCAGGTGTGGGGCGGTGCACAGAACGGCGCATTTGCCTTCCGACCCAACTCTCCTGCTGCTTTACACAATGAAGGAGTGCTTGGATCTGGGTGCAAAGTCCCAGCCTTGGCATCTTGGCAGTTGCCCTCGGGTGCGAAGGTTTCCCTCACTACCGGAGAGCGCATGACCCTCTCTCCACTTCCTGGCCACCTATGAATTCCTCTGCTCTACCAATCTTCCCACCACGACGGACTGAACTCCCTGAAACTGTGAGCCCAGATAAACCCTTCCCAAGTTAGAGTCATTTCCCCTAGGTCTTTGTCATAGCGAGGGTAAGCAAAGATGTCCAACAGCAACGACGATAAATTGGCTAACAGCTGGCGCTTCTCAGGACCCCAGATAGGCTAGGGTTCCTTCTCCTTGGAGCCTGGGATCCAATGTGGGGGATTTTGAACACAGCCTTGGGCCAACCTGTAAGGCAAACGGCTCCCAGCAATCGCATAGCTAAGCAGGGATGGTTCTGGAACTCCACCAGGGTTAGGGGACTGGAGGGAAGATGAAGGAGATGCTTGCTTGAGGTTGACACAGCCTTGAGTGACAGACTAAAAGGCACACAGGTCCAGTCTGAGGTCCTCACAGTGTGCCTGGCCATGGAAAAGAAGCCTTGAATAGGAAGGCTGGGCCCAGCTCGAGGCATTTATTTCTCTGTAACACCTATTCTCAAATACAATAAACCCTGTCTCTAGACAGCCCAGATCCTCACCATCGGTTACTGTTCATTACCACCCAGGGCCTGCAGGCTCTTCTGGAGTAAGAGGTGGGAAGTAGAAATAAGTGATGAAGGCCATTAAGGCTCCCTAACCATCTGGAGCCGTCAAATTCCACTGGGAGGCCTCCACATTCAGTTAGTCCGACTGCATGGTTTGCTTCAAGGTGCCCGTGACTTCCATCTCTTTATAAACCATCTTCGAGGACCTGGGGCCTAAAGTCTGTGAGTTCTTTGAGATGCAATTAAAAGCCAGAATGGAACAGAGAGAACCCTGGGCTTCAGGCAGTAGAGACTACTGCCTTGAAGGCCTGTGATTACAGGCAAACTCGAGGTCACAGCCAGGACTCTGGGTAAAAATAACCCACCGTGGTTTCCTGGGCTAAGAATCCACAGGGCTAAGAGTTCAGTGGGCTCTTTCCTGAACACTGCAGCTTGGCATGGAAGGTGGGGTCCTCCTGGTTCACAGAGGGCTGAGGGAACCACACAGAGAGGGAATGAGGAGAGGTACAGGAGGCCATGGGTGTGGAGGGCCAGGCTCAGCAAGGTGGTACTGCAGACAAAGCTCAGCTCTCAGAACACCCCAGGCGGTCCTGCTCTGACTCCTCATTGGCCAGACAGGACAACTGAGAGTCGAGAGGAGAGAAGACTCATCCAACCCCACCCTAGCACTATCTTGATCCTGGGGCTGGTTCAAGACTCAGGGGCCCACCCAGGCTCACCCAGGTGAGCACGTGCTGTCTGTCACCTGCATTTTAGCAAAGGGTGGCTTGACAGGATTGTCTTGACTCTCATCAGAGAGAAAGCAAGGTGAGATTTCTGTCTGTCTGTCCACGGTTCAAAATGAGATTCTGTTTTTTTGGGGGGAGGGGTCACAAAGCCTTAAAGCAGATGTTGAATTTCTCACTTTGTGCATGCTGTGTGATCTAAGTCAGTTCTGTTTCTATACAGCAATGCTCTCATCGGCAGAAAGGGCCTGGAGGTAGGAGGGAGAGAAAGATCACCCTGCTTCCTTGGGGGAGCACTTCCCGGGGGTGTATCAGCTTGCCACTAGAGCAAGGATGGTGAGTGACATCAGATGGTGACATCAGATGCCAGCTTGCCCTCTCAGCTTCTGTGTGACCTCCAGCAAGAAACTACAGTGACTCAGTTTACTCTGTGGGAAAAAAGAGGGTAAAAAAGGTACCGTTTGCCTCATAGGTTGCTATGACAACTAAATAAGAGGATGTATACAGAGCCCTTAGCATGAGGCCACACAGGCACCTCAGAGTGAGTACTAGGACCCCCTGCCCCGGCCACGCTAACGCAGAGCCCGGCTGTCCTCAAGCAGGAACAGCTTGCCCTGGGGGGTTTCAGTACCTCTGGGCCCGGGATCCATCACAATTTCCCAGAGAAGTCAATCCTACTGGGTCCGAGCAAGGCTCGGACTTAGAGACCCAGGGCCATCGCCAGGAAGGAGTAGGGCATTCCCAGACATGGGAGACTTGAGAGCTGAGATTGAATACCCTACCCAGCCAGCTTAGGGTACTAAGCCACCGCTATGCTTCAGTTCCTTAAACCTTTCCAGGATTTAATAGCGCATATGAGGAGGGGCTTAGTTTAACCATAAACCTAGAAGGCTCCAGCCATCCCCTCTATAGCCTTTACGCTAGGCTGGTACTCACTGGGCGTGGCACCACTGGCTCACCGACCCACTCACACATCAGTTGTGGGGGCAGACTACAGGGCTAGGCACTGAGGGTGCTGGTGGAGTCCCCGTCTATCGATGGGGACATACATCATTAGTAATCAGAGGTGCACTGGGTCACACAGGCTTAATACGGCCTGCCACCCGTATTTACATGTCTATAAAGCTGGTGTCTGTTACTGAGACACACCCAGTTGTCTGGGTCCTGCTGTCGCCACTTCTGCTCAACCACGGAGACCTCGGTAACCAGGAGAGAAGGTCTGGCCAGCAAAACCTATTTACTGCACCGTCTTCTGCCACAGCCCTACTCATGAAAGCTGGAAACCACCATCCCATATGCCCTCCTTAGCCAGGGTCCCAAATAGCTCCAGGTAGGACATGCCCAATCCACTGAGGCATGAGGACTTCTGTGGAGACACGGAGTGGGGTAGCTGGACCTGCAGTGATTTAGTTAGGATCATTTGCCAGGTGACGGGACAGGGGTAGGGCTTCTGGGCAGTGAGGCTAGCCTGTGCCTTTCCAGAGAGCGTGTGAGGCCATAGGAGACTAAGTGCATGGCAGGCAAGGCTTGGGGCCCATCCCTGTTCTTGTAGGTCTCAAGCCGCTAGAGACAGGCCACCTAGGAACAGCTTTCTATATCTCCCTGGCCACAGGAAGGCAGAGGATATGGGTGGAGTGGGCATGGGCTGCAGTTTCTGAGGCAGGACTTGTGGAATCTAGCACCCACAGAGGGAATCTGCCAGGCAAACAGCAGCTGGCCTGTAACGGGTTCTCGTCAAGGAGAGAGAGAGATGGGCGTGTTTGGGGGTGGGGGACAGGAGTCCCTGAGGATATTGTACTTAGGGGACTGAGAGTGGGGAGCTGTCCCTAAAGGAAGTTGGAGTTTATAAAAACCAGCCCCCCTCTGAAAGACTTAGACATTGTGCGAGGCAGGCTGACATGAAGAAGAGGCTCAAGGTCTACACAGGACACTATAGGCCTAAGGTTGCTGAGGTGTTGGCAGAGGCTTCCGACCCAATGTGAACTCAGAGGGCCCCAGAAAGTTGCTGAAGTTCAGAGAGGAGTGGGGTGTCCTCCTTGTAGAGGCAGAGCCTCACGAGAGGCCACCACGGCCGTTTTTACCCATCATCCATTGTCATGCTCTCCGTCTCTAATCTACTGCTCCTGCCTTGCTGTCAGCTCCCTGAGCGCTGCCCTTCCGTCCTCCAGGGACCTTCCCGCATGTCCCCAGTGTTCACAATGACTCCCCTCTGCAGCACAGCTCTGTCCCTTGACCTTCCATCCTCCAGGGACCTTCCTGTGTCCCCAGTGTTCACAATGACTCCCCTCTGCAGCACAGCTCTGTCCCTTGACCTTCCATCCTCCAGGGACCTTCCTGTGTCCCCAGTGTTCACAATGGCTCCCCTCTGCAGCACAGCTCTGTCCCTTGACCTTCCAGCCTCCAGGGACCTTCCTGTGTCCCCAGTGTTCACAATGGCTCCCCTCTGCAGCACAGCTCTGTCCCTTGACCTTCCAGCCTCCAGGGACCTTCCTGTGTCCCCAGTGTTCACAATGACTCCCCTCTGCAGCACAGCTCTGTCCCTTGATGGCCAGACTCTTGGCCCACTCTTGCTAGCCAGTCAACATTCCCACACGTTCCCGTATGCCAAGGACTCTCTGAGTGTCACACGAGTCTCCCCAGGAGCACCCTGGCTTGTGCGGATGGGGATTTGGTTTGTTAGAGTGAGGAAGTACCCCAGCTCTCTGAGCCTTGTCTTCCCTCCGATCTCTCCAATGGATGGATACTCTTAGTTGAACTTGCTGAAAAACACAGCAGGAAGCCAGGCACTCCAGGACTTCATAGAATGTCCTCAGGGAAGTATCACTTCAGGACATCACCAATGGCCTCTGGAGACTTCCCTCCCTCCTCCCAAGGTGCAGCTGTTTCAGAACAGGAAGGCCAGCCTTGCTTCCAGTCCTAAAGAGCCTCACAGCTGGAGGTGTATACACCTTTGCACAGCAGCAAAAAGTAGGAGGCAGCCAGTCAGACAGAAGTTATCACCAGCCTAAAGAGGAGCTCCAGGGAAGCAGAGGGGGGCAGGCTGTCATCAGGGGTCACTCATTTGCACCCCACCTCTGTAACTACATTCCATACAGTACCTCTGAACACACCGGCGTCTCTCATTCTGGGTACTCTGTACTCTAAATTATACACTCCAAATCTCAGAGATGACACAAAGTAGGTCACCTTTGCTAGAGTGACCAGCAGGGTTTGTTTTTAAATTGGCTTTAGCGTATGCACAGTACATTTAATATATTTATAAGTGTATACGACACACATAACAGAATGGTATAAACCACTGCATACTATATAGTGCTTATATACATGTAGTACATGAATACAGTAAGTACACACACACATATACACACATACATATATGTACATGCATCAGCGCGAATGTGTGTAGAAATACATACACAGATACATACAAGCTCTGCAGCAATTCTAATCTACTTGTCTCTTGGAGTCTTATGCTATTAACTTGCTAACTCTTAGAATTATCCTCGAAGTAGGTGTTGCTACCCCAGTTTATAGAGAGAGCGAGTGAGGCACAGGAAACCACAGCTGGGAGTGTTCATGAGACTCGCTGCAGCCGGGTGAGGAATATGGCCACTCCCCACTAAGCCCCAGCCGGCCCCTGCGCCCGTTGCTCCTATATCCAGGAGAGGAGGTGTGGGTCGGGGAAAGTTCAGATCATGCCCCAAGTAGGGGTCTTCAAGGATTACAGCCGCTCTGTGGAGTTCATACTCAGAACCATTCCACACTAACACCAGGCTTCCTGGTCTTTCACGCCTATCCTCAGGGGCAGATGACATCCGATTCCATGACGGACTGAGGCAAAGGCAGAGACTGGCTTTCCAGGTGTCATGTAAGCCAAACACTGACCGGATCTGCCCCAAACAACACTCTGCTCACTGACTCCATTTCTACGCATTTTTCATTAAAATGCTGCGTTCGCCACCTTATAATCGATTATTACTATTTTTGAGCAATGCAATAAACATTTCAAACACTCTTCAGTATTTTCATCCAGTACAGTGTATATTAACAGATCTGCATTCTGGTAGTGACACAGTTGGGACCATCCAGATGCAGAGTGGAGGGGCATCCTGTGATAATCCTAGGGGAGAGTTGCCTTCTGCAGCCATTTCTTGGCTAGTGTCCCAAGCTTCCCTTCCTGCCACCCGCCTGCCTGTCTGCACGGCAGTATGGTGTGCCCACCAAGGGCAAGATGTTTCCTGCAGCTAGAATAAGGGGCAGCTTCCAGGCCCTGTGTGTGGGTGTGAAGGACACCATCCATCCATCCATCCATCCATCCATCCATCCATCCATCCATCCATCCATCCATCCATCCATCTCCCCCTCCCTCCCTCATTCTCACACCCAAGCACACACAGCTGGTGAAGTGTGACGTACACTATGAAGTGGACTTCAGGGCATTTAGCAGAGCCAGGATTATCTGGGTTGCAGCGGATACTGGAGTCCCGGAAGCCCCTGAATTCCCAGGGAATGTGGGCATTCCTCCCTCATGGTCCAAAGGCGCTCGAGATTTCGTGGAGCACTGAGATACCATCACCTGGTACAAATAGCCCGAGGGCCCCGCAGACAGAGACCCACAAATCACACTTGTGCTGCTTTTGCCCTGTAGAGTAGCAACAACCCAGACTGACCCGAAGTGGGCCACTGTCCAGCGCAGCTCATTAACTGCCAGTGTGCACCCCGCCCGGTCCACGTGACAGTCCCTAGAGAGGGCAGGATTGGAGAAGGGGTTCTGCCATATCGGAAACAAGCACCCTCAGCCCCACTTCCTGCCCCTTCCTGGCCTGACCGACCCCTCCTTGCTCCCACTTCTCCGTGACCTGGACACTGAACCCCACAGGAAAAGAGATCCACTTGCCTGTCACCTGATCCCACCAGCTGTGGAATCTCCTTGGCTTTTGCCCTGTGCCCCTCCCAGCCCCTTGGGATCATTTTCCAGCTCCTGTTGCCAGTCTTCCTGGCTTCCTTCCACAGCCAGGTCACCGTGGCAAACAGGTGGCAGAATTATCAGAGCAGTCCCCGTGTGTCCCTCCTCTTGGGAGCTCATCCCGGGGACACGGTTCAAATAAAGGGGAATGCTCACAACATCACAGGGCTGGAGACAGTCGCCACGCGGGTCATATACATTGATACGCATGACATACAGACACACAGCAACAGAGAAGGATGGAAACTCCCAGCTTCCACTGCTGTTTGCTGGGATATTACGTAACAACCGTGCTGCTGCACAATGACGGCTCAGGGTGATTCCTGGAATGCTCTCAGTGACTCCTTGACCCTGATACAGGATTCCAGGTGGAAAGAGATGGTCCGGGACGCCTAGAGGCCCCTGTAGAGCACACTGCCCATCTGCTCAAGGATGAGCCGGGAACAGATTCTATTCTAGTTGACAGAGAGAAGCAAGCCTGGGCCTCCGGCCTGAAAGGTCCCTTTCCTGTTTCTTTCCTTTCTCCTGATGGCCTTTACTCTGACACAGAGGGTAACTTTAGTGCTTAGAAAAGTGTTTACACAAAAAACATTGAGCAACATAGTGACGTGTCTTCCCCGAACAAGTCCTCTTGGACATGCTGTGGGATCTAACACAAAGGCTTGCCAAATGGATCTCAGGCAGGCTGGCTCTGTTGCCCTCCCTCCCCCTCCCCCTCCCCCTCCTCCTCCCCCACCTCCTCGTCTACGCATTGGTTTCCGAAAGGGCTGAAGGCTACTTGTTTGCTTAAGAAAGCGAGAGGCAAGCAGACATGTGAGTGGCAGGTGTTCGGGCCAGTATCCAGAAAGAGCAAAGGTTCCCAAAGTCAGTCAAGACCCCCAAGCCCACAGGGTCTTCACAGTTTCCGTTGCCCCAAAACTAGGTCCGAGTTGGTGTCACAGGAGAGCTGGGACCTGAGGAGGCTGAGGAAGAATGACAGGTCCCAGAAGATCTGCCTAATCCTCACCCTCTCAGATCAATTCACTCTGGATGTATGGTTTAGGGCTCTCGCAGGTGGGCCAGCCTGTGGTGCCTAGCAGGGCGTGAAGTAGCCCGGCTTTGGGCTGCATTTGCTAATGCTTTGGGAATGACCAGACATGCCTGCTTCAACCCCTTTCTCGGTGCGAGAAAGAAAAAGCCGTACTTGGCACAGGTAAGAGCTCACAAGGGAGGCAGACACCAGTCCTGTTCCTCCAGGAGCCTGCACTGGGCTATTCAGGACTGCCCAGGGTGACCGTGAGATGCAACAGGGGGGATGGGAGACGCCAAAGGTTGAGGATGGGGTGACAATGGAAATGGGAAGGAATAATTTCCAGAAGACAGGACAAGTGCATACACTGAGTTTTGAAGGCGAGATGACAAAGGGCTCATTAGGAGGCTGGGAAGATGCCCCCACCGCCACCCCAGGAAGGAAGAGCATATATGCAAACCCCAGGGGCTTAAAGTCCCTGAGGCACAGCAGATTCCCATCCGGAGAGGTCACAAGACCTATGACATCACAAACTATGTCTCTACCCACGGCCACCCCACCCTTTGTTGTGGACTCAAGTTCACATTAGAATAAATAAATAAATAAATAAATAAATAAATAAATAAAGCCAAGCCTATGTTGAAGGTTTTGCAGAATAATTAGCGCTTAGTAATTGTGGAGAGCTAAACTGTTGTAGTCAGAGAGAAAAGCATCCTGGCCTGGGCTGGAGGTGCAACTCAGTTCGCAGAGTGCTTAATTAGCACGTCCTGGGTTTGGTCCCTTGCATCGCAGGCAGAAGCAAGGCGTGGTGTTGTTGCTTACTTGTAATCTCAGCACAGGGAAGCAGAGGCAGGAAGAGCAGAAGTTCAAGGTCAGCCTCAGCTACAAAGCCAGTTCAAGGCCAGCCAGGCTAGGGGATGTCTCATAAGCCAGTATCACGGGCTGCATTTAAGTCTTCTTAGTATCCATTTATCAACCACCTCCATGTCTGGCCCTAATGTTCTTTTAACTTCAAGTGACACCGTCAGAGTGTGTCAGTACACCACCAGCTCCCACCCGTGAATCAAAAGCTAAGCACGACACCGCACAGCCTCTGAGATCTATAGCAGAGGCATTCCAGTCCCTTTGCTGCAGCCTGCCTGCATGCCTGATGTTCCCACTGAAGCCTTGGGTCAATGCGTTGTTTTATGACTTCCTTTTGTTCTGTAACATCGAGTCCGTGTTACCACTTAACGGGGAACCACATTACTTGGTGCAACTTGAATCTGTGTTCCCGGTGGATCCGTGGTCACTTATGTTTGGCTCAAAATAAACTTAACTTTCCCTCTGGAGCAAGACCTGAGCACCGTCGACCCTACAGATGACCCCTCTGTCTCACGCTGCCCACGGGCTTGACTCAGCCCTTGTCTGTCTAGAACTAATCCAGGCTATCACTATCGACTCTGCCCATGTCACAGGTAAGGAAAGTGAGGCCAGGATGACTCGGTGGGTAGCAGAAATGTGATTCGCACTAATCACTGCTCTGATGGTTGCTCTGTGCTGAGCAGGAGAGGTGAGGTTGGGAGAGCTAGGATAAGACTAGGAACCTTGGCAGTCTTGTCCTTGCTCCCACAGAACTTGGACTCTATCCCAGGGATATTGTGAGCCTGAGGGTTACAAGGGGGACGACACAGAGGGAAGTGTGTCTGGAATTAAGATCATCTGCAGAGCCTGTAAATGCCTGAATTCTAAGCATCTGGGCACGAGCAGACCCAGATCTGGTCATTCGTGAAGACTGAAGGATTCGGTGTTTGGGGCTGCTTTCTAAAAGCACCTGGGAAATCTTCATGCCCCTGGTGGCCCTCTGCGACACTGGGCGGGGCCACAGTGGTTGATATCTGTTCCCCTGAGGATGAGTGCTGGATCCAGGGGAGGCTGATGTGAGTCACATCTGCTGCGAGAGAGCAGGGTCAGGTGACAGCAGAGAGGCCACAGCAAGTGCAGGGACACTCCTGGTCCCGACCTTTAAAAGCTGCTGTGTCTTCGGGGTCAGGACAATGGAGCAGGCGCTCGATGTGTAGGCAAATGAGCTGCTGTAGCGAGCCCAACTGAGGGCATATAAGCCGGAGAGAGAACTCAGCATGGCCTGCTCTCACTCTTCATTGTTTTCTGGACACACATGGGGCTTTCCCCTTAGCTTCCCAGGGTTCTAGGAAATCCTACACGGGCTCACTGTGAACGACTCCATTCTAAGCTGTATTTTATTTAACCCGTTCCTGCACTGGGCCACTCATGCTATTTCCCTGAGTATTAGAAGCTGTCAAAGAATTAGAAACAAGGATCCCGGAGAAGCAGCAGAGCTGACAAGCGAGGTTCCAGAAACACACTGCAACATCAAAGCCCAGCTCAGAGCCATGTGCCTGGGGTTCCACAAAAGTCTTGCACAGTTTGGAGTTATCTCTAAGGAAACACTATATAAAGTCACACATTTAAAGGAAAATGCATGCTCTTGGTAAGGAGGGTGCACCTGGCTTATCAATAGCTAGTTCCCACAGTGGCTGGCCATCTACCCTTAGAAGTGACCTCCAGCCGAGCCTTTGGAGGTACTCCCACATGCTCCATGCACACTCAGCACAGTACTTCTGCAGTTCAGCTGGTCCTTAGGGTGCAGCCCAGAAATGGGGGTCACTAGGTCAGTGTCTTAGGTACTTTTCTGTTGCTATGAACAGACACCACAATCAAGGCAACTCCTGCGAAAAAACACATCCAAGTAGCGTTTTTAAGGGCTTAGTTCATGATCATCATGGCAAGAGGCAGACAGGCATGGTGATGCAGCAGTAGCTGAGAGCTTGACATCCTGATCTGAAGGCAACAGGGAGAGAGAGAGAGAGAGAGAGAGAGAGAGAGAGAGAGAGAGAGAGAGAGAGAGAGAGAGAGAGAGAGAGAGAGAGAGAGAGAGGGGACAGATACTGCACCTGGTGTAGGCTTTTAAAACCTCAAAGCCCAACCCAGGAACATAATTCCTCCATCAAGGCCACACCTCCTAATCCTTCCATTTTTCTCAAACAGTTCTACTCCCTTGTATCCAAATACACGAGCTTCAGGGGGCCAGGTGGTTCTCAAACTAGTCTTCTGGTTGGCCTGAAGACTGTACAGAGTGTGTTGTTGAACACCCCATCAGCACAAAGGGAACAAAAGACTTTACCCCATCTCATCAGACAGAAAATGAAGACAGGAACACCATGTTACCAAGCGCTAGTGTGGATGTCCCTGTCCTCCCAATGGTCGCCCTTCAGCGTATATGTCCAGGCATCAGCAGATGACCTGTTCCCCACCAACAAGCTCCAGAGACCCAGGAGAGATGGCCTGATAGCCCCTCAGCTGCAAATCCACTGAAGACGGAGACTGTCCCACGCCAGGACAGTGGTACACCATCCCCAGAGCACCCCACTTACCAAGGCTTTGCATTTCATTTTAAATCTATGACTTAGCATAGTATCTCTTTATAGAGAACTCCAAACTGCATATGTCTCCAGCTGTGCAAAGCCAGAACTATGTCCCGTGCCTGCCACTAACAGATGGATCTATCTGTTTCTCCCTGCCTGGACTCTCAGCACCCCAGAGGTACAGCGTCTGCTGATTCCTTTAGCCTCCAGTGCCCAGAGCTAGAGTGCCTGAGAAGAAACCGTGGAGGGAAGCACAGACAGAAACTCACACACCCACGGGGCTACTCCTTCCAGACACGCAAATACGCCCCCTGGCTTGTGTCTCCCCTCTTCCAGGAAGGGGCACCTGCTCTTGACACCGCCACCTTCTTCTCAAAAGCTATCAACAGAGGAAATTCCCCAAGGTCCTCTCCACCCAGGTCAGTATCCAGGCACTGCCACCATGCCCTCTTATCTGAGCTACGGAGAGCCTGTCTCTGGTCCCGCTGATAACGTGGCCTGCTGTTTTTAGAGGAAACAACTTAGCACTGAGAGTTTCCATGCATATGACTCCGCCTGCGTGTGCGGGGGCGGGGACAGGCTCAGTTCTCTGCAGGGCCCTGGCCCCTGCTAAGGAGGAAACACGCCTGTCGTGATGTGTGACCTACAGTCACCCATGTTTCTCACCCATCAGCAGTGGGGGCAGGGCTCTCCACAGACACCTGCACAGGCCTCCGTTGCCCAGACAACTGCAGGGCTCCATACCCCTGGGCCCTGGCCCACTCTCCAGCAACTTCTATCATGCTTCCTATTCCTCTTTATCACTCCCGGCTCGGATGCCCACTCCCTGGGTCTTGGTCTAGAGTAGCACCAGTCACATCCAAGAACTCAGAAACACTTGTGGACACATGAGGGAAACTAGCGTTTGTCACGAGATGCTGGGAATACAGCTGTGCCTAAGTTAAGGCTTCCTTGCCACTGCAGCTCAGCCAGGTAAATCCAGGGCAAGGGAAGAGAGTTCTCAAGTCTTCCTCCCACTCTGAGCTCAGGACAAGATGCCGCCATGTGCTGCCTTCTCGCTGCGCTCACCCGCTGAAGCCATTCCTGACGCCCTGTCTGCGCCACCACACTGGCTTGAGTCCCCTTAAATCGTAAGCCGAAACAAGTCCACCTTCCCTCCCGGAGCTGCTGTCAGGTGTTTGGTGGCAGCGAGGAGGGGCTCATCTGTGACGCTCACCCTCTGCTGGGCCATTTCCATCTGAGCAGAAAGGTCAAGACGGGTGCTCACCCGAAAGCGGCTGCACCCGCGGTAGCACAACGCGGCATGACTGACAGGTCAGTGAGACTGGTGGTTGGGAGATTGCCGAGCCATCTAGTAGCAATATAGGCTGGAATCTCGTGGTTGTCCTAGCCTCCTCAGCAGGAACTCCTGATGTAGTGACTATGCAATGGCCAACTCCTCAGCTGGATGAGGGCTAGAGCTGTCATTGGCCAGAAGCAAACATCTGGGATTGCTTTGTTGGGGGGGGTTTCTAGGTTGGATTAGTTGAAGCAGGAATGTCTACCCTAATCGTGGTGGTACTCATGAGTGGGCTGGGGTCTTGAACTAAATCAAAGGAGAAGAGAGCAAGCTCCTGACTGTGGACGCCGCGTGACCAGCCGCATCAGGCTCCCGATACCCTAAGTCCTCTGCTACAACGGACAGTCTAGACCTCAGACCGTGGGCTGCAATTAACCCTTTCTTAAGTTGCTATTGTCAGTGAGGAGGAAAGTTACCAATACAGTTTGCTTAGAATAACCTGGATGATGTGTATAGGTGTGTGTGTGTGTGTGCGTGTGCGTGCGTGTATGTGTGTGTGTCCTACATAGGTACATCTTTTCTAGCACTGTGCTCAGAATGTAAGGTAGGAATGCATACACGTAGGACCTCACTGTGGCTGCCACACCGTTCTCCCCAGAGAGGCACCAAGGCACCGGCAGAACACTGACTCCGCACAACACACAGGCAATCTCCAGATCCAGACGCCCAGGACACAGCAAGTGACAAGTGAGTGTCGTCAGGTCTGCCCTCAGAGCCGTCGGGCAGCACTTGATGTAGGGTGCAGCAGTGCCGGGGCCAGGCCTTATTTGTCATGACGGTCACTTGTCACGGAAGGACAGTCGCAGTTCAGGTGTCTCTCGAGTGAGTTTCCACGAGAACTGCACAGCTCGCCATTAGAAGGCCGCTCTGCACTTCTAGGGGAGAGCAGGCGCACATGGCTGAGTCTAAGAAAACAGGGCAACACCCCTTGTTCTGCGGCATAGCCCTCAGAAGAGCCTGGAAAACACAGCACGCGTCTCATCCCTTGTCCTCAACGTAATTCCAAGTGTGGAAAAGACAGCGCATGTTTTCTCATCCCCCAACGCAAGCCACAGCATAGCCTCGTGGGAGAGTCTGGAAAAGACGGCACATCATCTCCCCCGCGTGGGGGCCAGCAGTCACCCACCTCGGCAGGCTGAGCCACTGCCTACCTCTGTCTCACAGGCACAACTGTCCAGCTCTGAGCCTAGCCCAGCGCAGTCGTGGAAGGTGCCGGTGGCTTCTTGATGGCGTTTTCAGTTCCTCAGAGTCAAGTCTAAAAATGGAAAGCAGAGAGGAAGCTCAAGTTAGCTTGGGCCTTTCTGAGATGACTCAAGACAAATGACTAGGACCGCACTAGCCCACCCGAACAGTCACACTACAAAGGGTGCTCCAAGGCACTCTTGTCTCATGGTCCGTGTAGGGAGAGCCAAACAACGGGTTCAGATCTGTTTACAGGGTTCACAGGAAATGCCGGGCAATGGGACACAGCTCGGAAGGGACACTTGGGAGAATGGAGGAGCAAGTGACCAAGTTGGTCCGATGTGAAAGGAAAAGGGAGTGGGATGCCACCATTATAAAAGTAAAAGCCTTAAGGGAAGGGTCCAGAAGGACCAGGAAAAACAAACCAAGGGCGGAGGTTCAAGAGGGTTACTGGATAGTGTGTGGACAGCGGAGATTCGCTGGGCTTCTGCTGGCCCCATCTCTGCAACGCATCCCTGACATCGCCAAGGTCATCATCCGTCCCAAAAGATGCCCATATTGTGAATTCGGAGAGCATGCAAATTAGCCTAGCACAACAAGGGAGCGTCCCACACTGCCCCGCCACGGCCCTCGTTGCGGAGAGGGTCCCCGTTTCCCCAGACTTGTCTGCATTCACAGACTTCCCTCAAGGGTGGGGTGCACTCCTCCACCTTTTGCTCCTGAGACTGACTTCACAGTAGGACAGCAGGTAGACCACAAAGGCTCAAACGCAGGATGCGGCAGAGAGTGGGACGCCACTTGGCCGTAGAGCACATGCTCAGTATTCAGGAGGCCCGGGTTCCACCCCCAGGACACACACAGTCCAAGCAGTATTCATGCAACAAACCCACTTCCTCACAGCAGGGACTCTTTCCCCCATCGCATTAACGGGCCGGCCAGGACAGCCCTGTGGATGATATAAGCCACCATGGAGAGGCTTCGGTCTCCCCTGCTAGCCCAGTTTGCTCCTGAGGATGTCAGATACAATGAGTCCCGGCCAACCTAAGTCGATCAGAAGCATGTATCCTCTCAGAGTCAGGAGAATGAGAGCAGGGAAGCCCAATCATGCCCTGGGGTCTGGGCTATGCATCTTGAGAGAAAGCACTACTAACCACACGCCCACCCTGGTAGCTCTTCAGAGCAGCTCATGGCAAATGAGGAAGGAAGGCAGCCTAAGGAGGATGGTGAGGAGGCCGGGACGAGAGGCCGGGAGAGCTGTTTCAGGTGAAGAATGGGCAGGTAAGTAGGTAAGTGGTCAGAAGTCAGCTTTGTCTAAGGCTTGGGTCTGGCTCTGGAAACCCACATGGTGTTGACTGTAAACAGTCTGCCAGGAGCCGCTGAGGGAACAGGATGTTTACAGGGAAGACACAGGGAAGAGACTTAAGCAGAAGGGCTCAGATTCACAGTATGGAAAAAAAATCCTTTCCTTCCGGCTGTATCTTATGTGAGCTAGCTGCAGGGGAGGGGCCGCCAGCCACCAAGCCCAGCCCCAGCCTCTTAGAAGGCCACCACCATCTCCACTGAGAGTCTTGCCTCTCACGACAGCTGGAAGGGGCCTTGATTACAATTAAAAGCTAGAAGGACCTCGGTTTTCAGCAACCGGAGGGGAGTCTTGCCTCAACAGCTGGAGGCGCCTTTACTCTTACCAACAACTGGAGGGGGGGTGGCCTCTTAGCCTTGACTCTCTAGGCTAGGATAGGTCTCGCTGCCCTTGACCTGACCTCCACACTTCACTGGCTGGCACAATCCCTTTATTTTTGCCCTTTCTACTCCCTTTCATATTCCAGTGCTAAGGGCACCTCCCAGGACCCCTCTGCAGACTCCCAGACAGAGGCCACGGCGGCCCTGTACTTCTCCAAAATACTTCCCTGGATTGCTAAGCCCTGAAGGGAGGAGACGCTCATCAGAGTCCCTGGTGTGGCACATGGAGAACGTTAATCACTATTATTCCCCTCCTCTCTCTCCAGTGCTGGGATAAAAAACCGGGTCTTGTGCAAACAAGCTGGGCAAGGGACTTTATCCTGGGGTGCCCACTGTTTCCTTTGTCTCACTACTTACTGCCTATTCACTTTTTAACCCAGTGCAGGCTAACCTAATACCAGGCCGCTCCTCACCGGGCTGTCACTGCTCTCCCTAGAATGAGCTTCCTGGCGGAAGAGGGGCCAAACTTTACCAGCAGGGATTCCCCCACCCACCCTTCCTACCTACTGTATTTACATACAATTTTAGGTATTTTACATACATTACTGAGGAGGCACTTGGCAGTTGTTGAATGAATGAATGAAAGAAAAAACAAAGCCCTGAGCATCAACTGGAGTGGAGCCGGTTTACAATTTAGTGGATGCCTGTACTTGAGCGTGGGCCTCAATTAGGTTACACCTTACTGAACAGTTGAAAAACATCATGATAGAAAGGCCTGCACATATGTGTGCATCCCTAGAGGTAACGCTTTGGTTATATCTGATAAACTATATCTTAAGACATAAGGGAGAAAGTTGAGAACCACTTTAGCACAGAACCCTGCTCCCCACTGAGCCTCTGTTTGTAGACTGGCACCGGTGGGCATCAAAATCAGGGAATCTCATTGAAGCAATGCAACCAATCCTGAACCAGTTCTTTCCTTGGTCTGGACACAGCTGGCTTGGCTTGAATCCAAAATATCTCCTGAAGCCTTGTAGGTCAAAGGCTCTGTTATCAGCTGATGAGACTCAGGGAAGTGAACGGATCTCAAGAGGCCTGACTTTACCCACGAACCGTCCACTGATCGAATTTCTAAGTTGATGGCCTCATTGGGGGATGATGGAGAGCAGGGTATGGGCCTGGTCGGAGAAGGAGGTCACTGGCAGCATGCCTTCCAAAGCTGTACCTTTCTATCCCCCCCCCCCCCCCGCCCCCCATCTGCCTCCTGGCAGCCCTGAGCCGAGTGGCCTCCTCTGTGGCATGATCACACAGGTTCTGCCTTACCACAGGCCCACAGAATGAGCCACAGCGGACGGAAATCTCAGAAACCGTGGGCCAAACTGATCCTCCCCACTCAAGTGGGTCTTCTCCGTCATTTCCTCCAAGGGGTGAGAAACGAGAAACATCTCTGGGTGTCTAAGCTCAGCTCACCTCCAGCAGCCTCAGTTCCCCAACTTTGGGGTCTAGCCCTGAGCTCTCGAACATAGAGAAAGCCCGCTGCTGATGCCAAGGGCATCCAGCTCATTCTTCCCATGCCTTGTATTCCTTAATGACAGTGCCCCAGAAACTTTGCTGAAAGACCGCCTTGCAGCTCTGTCCCTGACGGTATGCCTCTATTTACCCAAGCTTCCAGCAAAGATAACAACTATAAATCCTCACCACTGAATCACCACCGGTGGGTGTCCAGACACTCAACACATGAGCTGCACACACAGGGGAACTCAGACATAACATTTATTCTCTATGGGGCCAGGGATGACTTCCCAAACAGGAAACCCAAGTTCCAAGCTTCTTAAGGCTTTAAGAGTGGCCACTCCATTACCTAGCTGGATCACTTAGCCTGTGGAGTGGAGAGTGCAGACTTCAGGCTGCGTCAGTGTGTTCTAGGCTACTCAGCTCTCCATCCTGTCCAGCTCCCAGGCAGCATGAGTGCCCAACCCAAGCCACTGGATTCCAACGGGACACTCAGAGACAAGAAAAACATTTACCAACTAAGTCGAGCACCGATTAGGATAAACTCCAGCTAAACAAACCATGCTTATGTCCCTCTGTGCTCCTATTCCCTGCCCTGGATCCATAAGGCACTCTATCTTTGACCTGAGTAGTGTATCCGCCAGTCACAGCCCCCTGGTACGCCTGTCTACACACAGTAGTATACATACAGTAAGTCTCACAAGAGAATGCTCTCCCATTTTGTCCCTTCGCAGAGCAGGGCAGGGAACTGGAGACAAAACTCAACATCATTCCTAGAGAGACAGAGACAGCTCGCTTAATAAATCATAGCTGTTCCCCTCCAAGCAGAAAATGATCGTCTGGATAACTTTTAACGTTGTCTGGCCTGATACTATCTCTGCATTTATGAATTACAGGATTTTTACTCCCCGTGGGCATGTCGTGTTCTGACCCAGCATGGATGCTTCGAGGTGTGCCACGGGGAAGGGCGGTCCAGTCAAGTGTGTGATCTTAGAATAGCAGCTTTCCTCAGATTTACTCTCGGATAAGATGCAAAGTACGCCCGCTTCAACTGTCTTGCAGGGCTGTGTTGGAAAGTAGATGAGTTAGCAAGAGCCTGGGGCCTGGGGAGGTGGCCCAGAGAGGAAAGCGTTGTCTGCACAGGCCCGAGGACTTAGTTTGGATCCTTAGAACCCACACACAATCCAGGCAGCCTGTAACTCCAGTGCAGAGCAGAGACAGCCAGGTCTGCAGGACTTGCTGCAGCCAGCCTGACTGAAACAGTAAGCTGGAGGTTCAGTGTGAGACTGTCTCAAAGTCTAAGGTGTTGATGAACCCAGCAAGACGGCCAACTTCTGGCCTCCACACCCAGGCGCGCACACATGTGTGCACAGATAAACAAAAAAAAAATAAATAAAGAATGAAAATTATAAAAAAGAACATGGCATCACTTTGACAGAAACTAAACGAAACAGTAGTGAGAATAGTAGGTGCTATCTCTAAATGCCGACGACACGTTGCTAAACTGTCCTTCATACTGTGTGTGTGTGTGTGTGTGTGTGTGTGTGTGTGTGTGTGTGTGTACTCTGTCAGTTTTTGTCATTCTGAGCATGGATATATATGGAGCCTTGGGATTAAGCAAACTTGGTCACATGACTAGCACACTCAAGAGTCTGAAATAGAAACCTAAGGCTTAGCTAAACTTACTCATCAAGTCCAGAAGCAGCGTAACTTACTACCCGTGAACACGTACATGGCTTAACTGGGCTGTGTCCCACGCTACTCTGCCCTAGGGAGGTCAACAGCAGACTTTTGGGCACTACCTTCCAGGAGTGCACTGTGGAGCGAGGGGACAGAGACCCAGACTCAAGGAGCTATGCATTCCACCCCATAGGAGACCACGCACGCACAAGTGTGCTGTTTCCTAACTACAGTCCTGTCCCAGACAGGATGCTCCTGGGCCATGAGTGTCTGTCTGCATCTGGTGAAAAGGGATAGCTGTCCGAGGAATGAAGCCAGAGAGAGAAGCTAGTGGGCGCTGGAGGGGAGGGCGAGGCCTAGAAAAGTCAGGGTAGGGGCCACAGGCTGACGCAGAGAGTGCAGACAAGCTGCCCAGAGAGCAGGTCAGCTCTCCTCTGGGTGTGACCGAGGTACTCTCGAGGGCCTCTGGATAACCTCAGGTAGGAAGCCGAGGGCCTGTTAGCTTGGGAGGGCTGTTCTCTTGCCGCGAAGCCTCCATGTCTGAAAAAGGCTCCACACACAGGACTCCTCAAGGCGGTGTGTATTTTTGAATTTGAAAGTCAAATGCTGTGGTCTGGCTCCTTTGAGAGAGAAATATTATCACTAACAACAGTGGCTACGGTTGAGCCTGGCTAGGGAGGCTGGCGCCACACTAAGCACTTTGTGGGAATAATTTCTCTCCACTTTCGTTATACAACTCTGAAACTCCCCAGCCCAAACCCATTTCACAGATGTGGAAAACTGAGGACATGAAGAAGTTCCATGATTTTACTCAGGGCCACACATGAATGGGTGGAGGTGAAACTCAGAGCCAGGGCGCTGTCGCGTAGGCTGCCCCAACACTCATGTTCAGAGCCGAGCCTTACCCCACGTCAACAGATACTCAACAGAAACATTTCTGTGAAGTGAGCCTGCCTCATCCATGACCTCCACGTGAGCAAGGTGACCTCCCTACCTAATCACTCTGCTGGTACCGGCTTTGGCACGCCAGGAAAGTGGGTAGAGACACTGGAATAGCCCATTTATTCCTCAAGCAGCCAGGCAGGACCGACTCAGGCGCCTGAGCCTCCTCTGAGGACTGGTACAGCAGGAAGGATGCCTGTTGTCCCTGGGCTGCAGGAGGGGGCGGGTCACTCGCTGCCCCACCTACTCCTCCTTTGTATGGGTTTGCATGGGGATGAAGGATGTCCAGAGAGGACGCTACTGGCCGTTCCTAGGCGGTGAGGTGAGGAGGCTTTCAGTGGGACTGGCAGCAGCCTGAGTGGCTCTTCTGTGGGGCCAGGTGCAGCTCAGGGGGCGTGTTCTCATCAGCTCCCGAGGACACCTGGGAGCTGTGTGACCTGGGCGAGGTTTTCTAGCCAGTCTCTTCTTTAAAGGGGGGAGGTCTGTGAGCACAGTCTTGTGGGTGGGAAGACAGGATGAGGGAGGGAGGGAAGGAGGGAGAGGGGAACGGAAGGAGGAAGGAAGGAAGGAAGGAAGGAAGGAAGGAAGGAAGGAAGGAAGGAAGGAAGGGAGGAAGGAAGGAAACCCTTGCCTATGACCATGGAAACCTTGGACTCAGCCTCTGGTGCCGGTCACACACACACACACACACACACACACACACACCCGCCCCGGTTCAGATCGAGAGTGTTAGAAGGAGACAAGCTGGTAGAGAAAGTAGGTAATAGCCTCAACTGCCCGTCCTGCCCTGGAGACTTGGGTCTTGACTGGTTTCCATGCCTCAGCCTCTCGGGTGATACCAAGACACCAATAACAATGGTGTCTCCAACCCTGTTCAGGAGGAATGCGCCAGAAGAGCCAGCCGGGGGACTCCCTGGTAGGTGCTCGCACAGATAAGGGCCAGACCGATGCAGGCTGGAATACACAAAGGCCAACACAGACTTGCTCAGGGTGTAGGAGCCAGCGGCCGGTGAGAAGGGTCAGTGGGAACCAGCCTGGCAGCCACCGTGATGAGGCCTGCTCCTTGGCCCACTCTGATGTGTGAGGAGAGCCAGACGGACACCACCACTGCTGGGGGGGGCAGAGCAAGCACCCCAGAGGGCCTGGCCTGAGCTAAACAAAGAGCAGACTCCAAAGCCGTCTCTGCACACCGTCCAGCAAACACACTCTGACCTCTTAAGCCCAGGACTCGGCCTGCTGCTTCCTCTGGAAACTCCCCCTCTTTAAAAAAGGTGTGTGAGGACTGGTTTTCTACCCTACGGAGCTTCTGTGGGCACAGAGGTCTCTACACGCAGAGTGTGCAAGCCCGGTCGGGATATCCACAGGGAGTTAGTTTAGCCAAGGAAATGGCTCCAACAGGCACTGCAGCTGAGCGAGGGTGTCACTCACAGCACAGCCCCCGGCGACTCTTTCCACACACTTCTGGAGCAACACTCCCTTGGCATCACTTAGCACGTCCTGGGAGATGGGCCCTGTGAGGACCTGTTTTACCCACCCGGAGCCACTGGACAACTCGCTCCAGGACACACAGCTATGAAGAAGCCGCAGAGCTAAAACTTCAATAAACGAGCCAATGAATCAGCGAGTGACTCAGCAGATGAATAGCTGAAATATCAGGGAGGAGGAGGTTGAACAAGGGCACCCAGTAGGATTTCATAACTCCTCGTTTCACACTAGCATAGCGTGTGAGACCTCCGTAACTTGCCGTCAGCGAATCAGCTCATGGCGTCCTTGCCCAGCCCAGGTGAAGTCAGGATTCCATAGCTCAGGGCAAAAGAGGAAGCCTTCCTGCCTGCACCCCAAGGATGGTTCCCAGCCACGCTGCTGGTCTGTATTCCAAACCCGCTCCGCAGCCTCCAGGTCTCCCTCGGCTGCGGGTTTGGCATGGCAGGAGTAAGTTTCATTGGTGTAAAAAAAAAAAAAAAAAAAAAAAAAAAACTCCTGTCCGTACTTCTGGGCTCACAGATGCTTCCTTCAGTCAGTACCAGGTCACAGGTACAGACAGGAAAACAGCACGAGGTTTTTCGTCGGGACCAATGCCTCCACTACAGAAGCTAATTCTTTTTCTTTCTGTTTCTTAAGTGTGTGTGTGTGTGTGTGTGTGTGTGTGTGTGTGTGTGTGTGTGTAGGGGGGTGGCCGCAAGTGTGCACATGACACGGTCCATGTGTGGACACCGGAGGACACGTTTTATTTGAGAGTCATTTCTCTCCTTCCACGTGGGTTGAGACGGAACAGCTTTCGGGCTTGCCTGACGAACACTTTTTACCAATCTTGCCAGCTCCAGGAAGCTACTTTTTTTTTTTAATTCAAAGTTCCTATTAAGTGGGTGGCAAGGCTAACTAACAGCCCATCTTATCTTCTCTCTTCATTTTAATTTCCTTTTTGGCCAAAAGACCACATTTTTTTTTTACCTTGGAGATTAGCCTTTGAAACTTCCAGCTCTGCGTCCCACAGAGCAGCTGTGGGCCGTGGCAGCTAATGTATTCCTCAAGCAACGACTTTATCCCTCTGACCCTCCTCCAGGTGGTGGGATTAGCAGATCTTCTGCTAAAGGAACAAGGCATCTTCCTGTCTTTTGTGAAGATGTTATTAAAAGAGGGTTTTCAAAGCCACAGGCTTACACAGCTCTTTAGTTAACTTAAAGCAGACCAGCCTCCCAAGGTGCCCGTCTAGGAAACCGGGGACATTCTCAGGCTGGCTTGCAAACCAAATGCTTGCTTGGCTTTACTGCTGGGTCCTGCCTCCAATTCTGGGAGACTCACCATGGCTTTGAGCACGGCTTGGTCACCAGGCACCATAGGGGTATATGGATTCTGTGCTTGCTGGCACCAAAATAAACTAAAATAAAATACAGATTAAATAAACAAACTTTTAAAAAAGCACTTGCCATCAGAGACAAGAGACGGAAGTGAAGATGGCAAAGACCAGTGAGTCTAGAACCAATCAAATCAACCCAGGAAGCCCAACTGGGATGTAACTCTTAGCGCACACTGATGACGGCACTTAGCGCACACTGATGGCGCACACCGGTCTACCAGGGGGTGAGGCTGCTGATCTTAGACTCAGGAGAAATAAGCAGGGAGACTCAGGACCTCTGCCTGACTAGGCAGTCAATGCATTGAGTCCTCCTCGGCCACTAATGAACATGGCTCAGGGGGGTGAGTCTGAGCCCTAGGGGCTGGGCTGACGTCCTATCAGACACAGTTCCGCTCTCCCACATCCCCCAAACCTCCACAATGCAGAGTTGCAGGGTACTGAATCATGCTCTCCGTACACTGCATGTGATCTGGGTCTGGGCTCTGAGAGTGCCAGGAAATTCCAACTCTACCACTTTTGGCTACGGGGATCCACATCAGTGTCTTAACCTCTCTGCTGACTCTCAGCTTCCAGTTTCTGTATCCGAGCAATGAGGTTAGAATACAAAGCAAGAGACCACCCAGGCTGCCTTGAGGATGAGGAGCAGGATGTCAGAGGTCAGAATCTCCTGCCAGGGAGCCTGCTTGCAGGGTAGGCCAAATCGAGTGATGATCACGGCTCTCTGTGGTCAGGTAAGAGCCCTGGCACCTTGTCTCCCAACTTGGTAAAAAAAGATGCAGACCTAAGACAAGCCAGATGGCTCGGCAGGTTAAGGCCTTGCCCCCAAGTCTGGCTGCCTGAGTTGGATCCCCAGGACACTCCCAGTGGAGGGAGAGAACAGAAATCCGAAAGCTGTCCCCTGACGTCACACAAGTGCTTTTATATGCCATCTCACAGTCCTATGGGCGGCCTGTTTATCTGCAGAGTAGGAAGAGCCATTGTAAAGGGTGACACTCGGAAAGTCACCCAGCGCAGACACTCAAGTCCGTGGGAGCTGAGGCTGGTGGTGCCCAAGATGTTCTACCTCCCAGACCCTGGAGGCTCCTTCAGGCCCTGCTGTAGACACAGTCCGCCAAAGCAGGGGAGAGGGCAGAGCCTTTCACTACAAGGCTAGTGATGTCACCACAGTCCAAAGCAGGGGAGAGGGCAGAGCAATCTGGGCCTCCACCTAAGGGATTTATCCTCTGGCTTCTCATTGACAGTGGGGACTACTTGGACTGACATACTGCTGCCTTGGGCTGTGGCAGAATCGACTGAGACCCCAGGTGGGGGTTGGATCTTCTCAGTAGATCCCCTCTCTATGCTCTATACCTGACTCCACCCAGTCCCCCCCCCCCCCAGGAAGCTACTGTAAAGACCACACACACACACACACACACACACACCCTGCCCCATGTCCTGCCAGAATCCCTGCCTTCTGGGTGACTTGTCTTTCCAGAAACTTGAAGCTGCACACAGCGGGTTGGATTAGGGCAAAATGCTTGTCCTTCTCCAGTTCCTGAGGTCCCTCCCCAGATGTAGAGAAGGTACTGATGTCATTTCCTGCTGACCCCCCACTCTCCAAGGTGCTGCCCCCAACCTCTGGGGGGAGGGGAATTCCTTTATGCAAATCTCCACTTGAATTTCCTGTCTGAACCCCCAAATGTCAAGATGTTTAAAACGTTTCATACTGTGGGCATACACTAAACATTTAGTAAAATGTAGATGGTACTGAAATCCTCCTCAGGGGAGCAAATTAGATTTGTGAACATAAACTTCTGTCTCCTAGGCTCTTCCCAGTTCCTGAGATAGAGGCAAGGTGGGCCTTTTACCTTGCTGTCTCCTACTTAGGACATGGAGGTTCGAGCATGTGAGTGGGACAAACCCAAGACCCAGGAGTTCTATGTCCCAGGGACCGGTTTTCCCTTCTTGGGTCGCCAGACCCCTCCCCATCCCCGACCTGGGAAATGTCCTGCCACCTGAGCCTTCCTGTTCTACTTTAATTCCTGTTGCTATGAGAGACACCCTGACCAAAAGCAACAGAGAGGACAAGAAGGGTTTATCCTAACCCAGGGTTCCAGGTTCCTGTCTGCCACTGGGGCAAGGTCCAGGGAAGAAGCAGGGATACTGGAAGGCACAGATGTTGCTTGACAACTGATTTTCGTCTATCTTTCTCTTTCCTCATATAGATCAGAGACAACCCCACCCCAACTCCCCACTCCCCACCCACCCCCCCACCGGGGCCTAGGGAATGATTCCACCCACAATGAGTTCAGCCTCCCTACACCAATGAGCAATCAAGACAGACAACCCTCCAAAGAAATGGCCACAGGCCAGCCCGATCCAGCCATCCCTCAGGCAAGGCTCTCTTCCCAGTTAATTCCAGGTTGTGTGGAGTTGATTCACTCTAAACTAACCATCATGCCTCACTGCCAGGATCGTGGTGGCTAGATGCAGTCCACTCTCGGCACCTTAAACTCAGTCTGAGTTCTCCTTCTCCCCCCCAGCCTGACGATAGTGTGTCTGGTACCAGGCCTGGTCCAGGGCTTCGGGGCCATTTCTCAGCCCCTGTCCTGACCACTTAGCAACTGATCTTCCAAAGGAAAGGAGGCATTTTTAATGGTTTTTATATAACTGAAAGGAATGAGAAACGCAGACTCCTCCAGGGCAGCATGGGGGACGTTCAGAGGTTAATAAGCTGTTTTACCTTAAAATCAGCTGCCTATTTACAGGGTTTCCCTGAACTTTCCAGAACTTTCTAACTCCATTCCACCATCTGGAACAGACGCCCCGACACAGTCACTTTCTCTGATAAACAGACCTAATTCATCTGGAGCTTGGCGGCTCTGGATCGAACCTTCCCTCCCGCCTTCTCCCTATCCCCACCACCCAGGGGAGAGCCCCACGCACCCACTCAACGTAGCCCGCGGGCGCAAGGCCTGACCTGCGGCACCTTCTCCCACCTCTGGCTGCTGTGTCCTGTAACTCCACCCTCCCAGGTCTGCTGTCCAAATCTACCCGGGAGGTGTGAGTCAAATATTCAAAACAGCATTAGGATGGATTTTCAAAGTAAACCCGGGGTAGCCTCTCAGCTTCCCACACAATCATACCGAGGCCCGTAGTCAGGGCCCTGCAGGCTCTAACCATCCTAGCACGAAAATCTGCCAGGGAAAAGGACACAGTGAAGGACTCGGAGGCCAAAGCACCCCCAGTGGCCTCAGCTCTTTCTGCAGAAGGCAGAGGCAGCCTGTCATCTCAGAGCCTCGGTTTCCCCACATACACAGTAAGATACGTGTGCTATCTGCTAAACACCATCCAAGGAAGGACATCTGCAGTCAAATGCTCCACCACTGAGCTATACCCCCAAGGAAAGACATTTGCTCTGCTGCAGACTGAGAGCAGAAACCCTGCATTCCCAAGGCTTGGTACCTGCCACCCTCCCCCCAAGATTCCTTCTGTGGATCCCTCAAGGAGGAAGGGCTCACAGTCTAGGGAACCCTTTTAGCGCAAGTGGCTTTGGTTGTGATAAATAGCACACGTGGCATGACTGACTCTTCGTCATCCCCTGCACCGTCCCCAGAAAACTGAGACCTCTGGGACAGCAGGAGTCCACGTGTTTGTTTTTCCACTCCTGGTTATCTCCAGCACCCTGTGAGGTATCTGGGACAAAACAAAGTCCCCATAAACACGGGTTCATAGGGAGTCAAAGCAACCCAGCAGTCTCTCCAACTTTAACCAAAGAAGCAGTGAATTCCAGACCTTCCAATGATATGTGATGTTGGGTCTCCCACAAAAAAACCATCAAGATGTGAGTGGATGGAAATGAGTGGGGTTTGGAGATGAGGGAGCATAAAAGGTTAACACACCACACTGGTGGTTTTCCCCTGGGGCTCACAGTTTTGCATGAAAGCTAACAGATCCAAACAGAATAATGTCTAAGGTCACTTTCAGTTCATGGACAAGGAGGTCGCCCTGGCCTCTTTGCAATCTGCACACACAGGAGCCCCAAGACATCACAATGAATGCGCAGTCATGTGCCAGACCTCACCTTTCCAAACCCAGCCTTAAGAATTGCTGGCAAACACCTGACCAACCGAGAGAGGACTCAGAAAGACAGGAAGCTACCCTGTCAGGGAGAAGCGAGGACCTTGAGATGTGGAGACAGCAGGCTTCAGTCTCCCCGGCAGACTAGTTCTGAGAAAGAATCCAAGTAAACTTAAAGGAGGTAGGGACTTTCTTCACAAAGAGGCCCCAGGTGACTGTCGGCAGAACACTACAGCTTCTTGTTCTGTGGAGAGTGAAACCGAGACCCAGGACCCAGAATAGCTTGGGTGCCACGTTGCAAAGCAACGGAGCCTTGGCACTGAGACTCAGAGGCAGGTTCTCACCGGGGTCACGTCTGGGTTCTTCTGACCAAATTAGAACAGACAAGCAAGCTCTCGGGTTCTGGGGCCAGTGAAGGGGAATGCAGTTTCCACAGGGGTCATGCAACTGATGATCGAAAGGGCCTGAAAATCTGATTTTGGGTTTCTTTTGATCTGACCAGCTCTCACAAAGCAGTGGTTGGGAAGCACTCTAGAAGTCTCCCTCACCGGTGGTCTCATTTCACAATTTTCAGTAACTTTACAGTCAGCTCAAGTCCAAAAAAAAAAAAAAATACTACACAGACAATTCTACAAGTTCTAAATTGGTAAGTTTGAAGCAGCCTACTGCTGAATATCGTAACAATTGCTCCATTTTGTTGCTAGTTATGGTTAATCTTTTACTGTGGTTTAATTTAAAATTTGGACTGTGTTACAACACTCCATGGTAGCTAAGGTCTTGGATATCTACCCAGATCTTGGGAAATATTTGTAGATAAGAGACCATTGTATAAGCACAAGTTGACTGATGGACTTTACTTTTTTCTTTTTCTGTTTGCTTTCTGGAGACTGGAAGCTTCCACCAAACAATAGCCCTGTCCAAACACAAACCCTGAGTTAGCAGCCCCAGTCAGGTAAATTAATGGGGAGAGGGGGTAGATAGCAAAGTCATGTAACCCAAGGTCCCTTCCAGGGAAGGACTGCCCGGCACTTGTTTCTAGGGTAGAGTCCTGACGAGACAGGCTTCTTGGTGGAAGAAGAGATGGAGATTCACTTGTCATGTTGAGGACCTAGGACCCCAAGACATCCTTTTCTTCCACACACAAGGATAACTTCCCCAAGCCTTGGCAGGCAGGAGGGGAATTAGGATTCCTGACATTGGTGACAGCCTGCTATTCAGAGGTCCCAACCTGAGGAGGCCTGTAGGCGTGGCGGCAGCCTGCACCTGTAGATGAGATCCCCACACTGTCTACAAATAGCTCAGAGAAAGTCAACTTCCGCTTGCTGCTGCAGAGCCCAGCTTAAACCCTCAGGCCACTTCCAGCAGCACTTCCTGTTTTCTAGCTCCAGGATGTTGGTCCCTGAAACAAAGCCAGTGTGGGGAAGCCCCTGCTAAGCCCAGGCCCTGGCTTTGATGGGCAGTATGATCTCAAAAAAAAAAAAAAAAAGGCAGGAAGAGGAAAGGTCAGAAACGAAATGTCAGAAAGCACAGGGAAAAGCGAGCTGTTCATTCTTTTATTCCTTTGGTCAGCTCCTGTCCAAGCAAAAGCGCACACACAAGCGTATTGCAAGCATATGTCTGCACGGTACACATCTACACACAGTTAGTCCGCAGGACTCACTCTGGAGCCTGTAGTTACGGCTCCACTTTACAGATAAGGAAACTGAGGCCCCGAGATGCTAAAACACATTTTTACAGCTAAAATCTCCACCCTACATCCAATTTTAGGCACACGCGGGAGACACAGAACGGTGAGTTTCAGGTTTTTTTTTTCGGTCAATCACGGAAGTTCAGAAAATGGCAAGGCTTTTTGGTGTTTGGGCAGGAAGGGGAAGTGCTCGGAGGCTCAGGGGAACCAGCCCTGAGGCTTTGGTCTTCCTCCCTCACAGCTTAGTCCAGCCGTTGTTTCCAAAGAAGGCGGCAGGGGGCAGTGCCTCTCTCTTTTTCAAACTGGGGGCGCTCTGGGCCATCATCCAAGAAAGAAAACCAGGGGACACCGCCCCCGGTTCCCAGAAACACGCACTCCGGTTTGGCGAGGGATGTAGTAGGTGCTCAGCGCGCTCCTAGAAACCGCTGGGCGAATTTAAATTTAGTAGTTTTGGTAAGGGACGAGGGGCGTTCCGACTCCAGCCAGCGCCTTCTGTCCTAGAGGCCTTTTCACTGAGCGCAGTACTAGCACCTACTATGTGCCAGGAACGGCGGCAGAGATCGCATAGCCTCGTCCCCGGCTCCTGGCAGCTTTTCTGCTGGGGAGCGCCCCTCACCTGCCACAGAGAGGGGTGGGCGCTTCATCTCACCTCAAGTCCACGAGGGCGAGGGGGGACGCGCGCGAGCTGGGAGAGGAGAGGGCTCCCCATAAACACAGTGGAAGTCTGGCGAAGGCCTGCTGTAGCCACTGAGCGAGCTTTTTCCCGTCCTCTGGGTCACTGATGTCTCCTGGGACTCAGCCTCCGAGATGCCGGGGCCAGCCCAGCCCCCACTCCCTCGCGCACTCCTGGGCGCGCACATCCTCTCATGGAGTGCCACCAATTCCTACTGGCGGCAGGAGCTGGCTAGGACCCTTGTACAAGAGGCTGGAGAAACTCCAGGTTCCAGCAGACGGGGATGGAGAGTGGGGGTGGGGGGGTGGGTCCGGGCACCCTTTCCCGAAACCCCGCTGTGAGCCAAGGCGACGACCCCTTTACCTGTACCACGAGGGGGGGCACCGGTCGACTCAGTGCCCATCTCGAGTTCAGCCGCACTGCCTCCCGCAAGGTCACGCTCAAACACTCACGCATAGAAAAAAGAAACAAACAAACAAACAAGCAAGCAAACAAAAAACTCCAAGGGCTGAAAGTTGCTAGCGCAACGGTCGGATTCGGAGCTAACAGTACTCCAACCAAGTCGCCCAGTCCGGTGTCAAGGTTTCCCACCCCAGGGCACTCATCAAAGGGGCGGACGGTGCCCTGCGCAGCGCATGTCACATTACAGAGTCACGGACAAGTTGCTAACTTTTGTCACATTATTTCTTGGCAGCTGTGGCGCCTAACGGGGTTGGGGCAGACTCCCAAGTTTCGAGTTGCCACCGCCTGCTCCCTTTGCCCACGCTAATCCATCCGCTTTCCAACACACCACATCCAGTTGTCCTGTCCTAAGAGCCAACTTCTCCCGGAGATCCGGCACAGCGCGGGATTAGAGGTGTCCCGGGGGCCAACAGCCTCCTCCCGGCTCTGCGCCTGCTCACAGCGGACTGGGAGACTCCATCCGGACACTGTCCCACTATCTCTGGTCTAGATAACCAACGGCCTCCAAGCGTCCCAGCTCAAGACCTCGGCTTCCCTAGAGAGTGTGGGCGGGCAAGCAGCGCCTGATGGAGTCTTCTACCCGCGGCCCGGGCTAGTAGGAGCTACTGCGGTGCTGGGTGCAATGTCACCGCGGCCGCCCGGGGAACCGCTGCCACAATCGCCGTAGGCTCCCCACTGAGTTCCGGGAGGCTCCTCCGGTAAAACGCCAGAGAGCCCAGGACCTCAGGGCTGGAGTCTCCTCCCTGACACTCCTCCTGAGACCACCGTGGTGGCGGTGGCCGAGACGCAGCTCTCTCCCCTCGTGTCTCTCTCTTGGCGCCCAGGGTCTTCGGTCCCTCCTCCACTGTCATGCCTTCCCAGCCCCTTCCCCACCCGTTCTGTCCCGGGGTCCGGACGATCACCTCTGCACTCAAAAGAACACATGCGGAATTTTCCGAGCCCCAACTCACGAGGCGGCGCCGTCCCTGGGGCACCCGGACAGCGACCAGCTGGGTGCGCACTCGCCCAACGCCGGGGACACGCCGGAGTTGCCCGGCTTGGGGTACAGAGGAGGCTCGGAGGGGGTATCTAAGGAGATGTGTCCGGGATACTCACCCCGACCAGCTCACACCTCCGGGTCCCCCCGTACCTCCTCTTCTGCCTCCTCCTCTCTCCTCCCTCCGGTCCAGGGCTCTTTGTCTTTGCAAAGTGTCGAAAGTGTCTGGCATAGTGGGCTCCGCCGGCAGAGGCTAGAGCCGGGAGAGCGGGAGGCGGGGTGAGGATGGGAGCGGCCTCTGGAACACCTTCCCCCGGGTGTAACGGGAGTCGGAGGCGGGGCGTCCGGTGAGGGGCCGCCTTCGCCCGCCGGCTGGGACCAAGCGGCGACTTGGGCGCGCCCAGCCCCGCGGCCGCCTCCACGGCGCGCAGCCCTCCCCTTCCTCCGCCCAGCGCCCGCCCCTCGGAGCCCCGGCGCCCCTCCGCCCCTCCCGCCGGCCTCGGCTCGGCTTTCCCCTTGCTTGGGGCTTCCTGAGAGCCCGATATAGCTCGGCCGAGCCACGTGGACCGCAGCGGGCTGGGTGGAGGCCGGACTGGCCTAAGAGACGCCGGAGGAGGCAGCGCGGGCACTGGATCGCCGCCCCAAGAGAGGGGCTCTGCGGGAACAGCGGGCGAGCCTAGGGAAGAACTCCCCAGAGGCCTAAAAGCTCGTGGGGTCAACCCCGGGGCCAAGGCGATGAGCGTGCACGGAGAGGACGTGGCTGACGGTCCCAGAAGATTCCCTCCCTAGTCGGGTGTGCGGTGGAGAGAGGTGGCGAGCCCCCACCCCCACCCCCCGCAGAGCCATCGCTTCCTCTAAGGGCGTGGGACTCGAGGTGGAATTTAGGGAAGCTGGGGGAGGGGAACAGGGATTAGGGATCCCGGATACTGGAGCCTTGGCGCGGTCAGGACTCGGAGCCGCAGAGCCTGGCTCCGTAGCATCCACATCCCCGCCCTTCCAAGATGCTCGCCGCGGGTGTTCTCCTAGCGGATGGACAGGCAGTGGCGTCGTCCCGAGTTGGGCTAAGTGGGAACTTGAGTTACAGGGGTCCCCATGGCAGTTTGGGGCTGGGGATTTGGTTTGGGTACTAGGCTTGCGGGTTTTCTGTCCCTCCCAGTTTTACTAGGTAAGTGCGGCTGGCGGATATGGAATTTACCGAGTGCGAGTCATAGATCCTAAATAGTAGGTTTAAAAAACATTTCTGAAATCTTGGCTGTCAGTTCGTATTCTCTCACTGGGACTGTCTCTCCTGGAAACTTTTCCATGGGACGTTAAGAGGAGAGACAGGGTGCGCAGGGCTCTTTCCGTTTTCGGCTGAGACTTATGGGGTAAATAGACCTTTGGCGCGGAGAAGGCTAGGGCTGCCTAGCTGCTCTCACTCACCAGAAGGAGATGGTAATTTAGGAGAGAATTTGCGGCGCTTCTCCACGACTGTGTGGTCTTGGGCTCATGGGGGGGGGTGTCCTCTGTGTCCTAGGTTTGATTGGTGCCTCGACGTCCTCCCTTGCAAATAGTCCTAATCACAGCGTCCGTTTGCTAGGGTTTGTTGTGCTGAGCAAGTGGATACAGGCATGCAGAGCTCCGGAAACTGTCGTTGGCATCTTCTGAGAGCTCAGCCCAAGCCCGCTGCAGAAGGAGGAAGGAGTGTGGTTTCAACTGTGCTCCTGCCCTGTCTAGATAGCGTGGAAGCATTGTGTAAGACCGGGGGAGGTGGGCTCAAGTAGAAGGGAGGACAAACAAAGACCAAACAAACTTCCGGAAAAGAAAGAAAAAAGGAATTGAGACCCACAAGTCCGATTGTGTGTGTGGGGGGGCTGTTAATGTGCCAGACCTCCTTCCCTCAGGTAAGTCTCCTGGGGCATTACTTGCCACTTGACTGGCCCCACCCGCTGGGAATTTGAGGAGGGTTCTCCAAGGTGTACTATGACCCGTGCTGAGTCCTCTAACCTGCTGTCCTCGGTTGACTTGGGTTTCCGAGCTACACAGGGGATGAGGTCCTTGTCTTACGCCGAAGTGTCTCTGAAAGCTTTGTTGTTTTCTGCGACTCTGGTCAGACTTGCAGCATCTGACATTCTTTTGTGAGTATGGGAGAGGAAGGCAGAGTTCCAATCCTGCCAGCTACTGTCCCTCGTAGCACAGCATCTTCCAACCATATCTGGTGTAGTCCTCTTAGATTCTTGGTACCCAGAGTCACAGTTTGGAGCTGGCGTACACGCCCTGGGGACCCTCAGAATGCAGTTTAAATGGTCACCTAGTTGGACCTCTCTGCAGAGAACCGAGCTCTGTGGTTTGCAAAGCTGTATCTGCTGGCTTTGTGCCTCTTGATTTGAAGAGGGATTCTGTGACTGAGGGAGGGACACAGCTTCCTGCTGCCTGGAGCCCTCTCCCTGTGGTTCACAAGGTAGTAAGGCAGTGCTGGATGCGTTAATCTTGCAGGTAACCATGGATGCATAGAGAATCACTTAGGAAAAAGGAAACACTATGTGAATAGAAAGCTGTTGTATTCTAATGGTTCTGTGGAGTGAGCTTTAGATTAGGCAAGTTAATAGCCCCAGGGCATCCAACTGGTGCACTATGCTGTGAGAGCCCATGCCAGCTCTGTTTCTACCCCTAGATGGTTAGTGGGTCCCTGGATGACTTCAAAGGGGACTCTGGTGAGCTCTGGTGAACGTGCATAAACCATTGCCTCATCTTCATAAAATGCATCTGCTTCTAGTAAGGAAATGCAGGTAGGACCTTTTTAAAATCCACCCACTCCCTTGTCTTGTTACAACACAACTTCTTTCTAGGTAACAGGATGGGGCCTCCTGTCTTCTTCCTTCCCTTCTTTTCTGTTCCTGCTTTTTCCTCATTTATTTACTTATTTAATTATTTATTTTGAGTTGTGATATTCTGTTCAGGCAGCACTTGAGACACCCTGGACCATTTCCAGAAGCAAGGGAAACAGGCTGTAAAACCGGGGGTGGATATATGTGTTTCTTCTGTCACCCTGATCATGTCTCCCAACATGCCCTGCTGGGGAACCACTGAAAGCAGTCATTGCTGGGAGTGCCTGCCCAGCGTGTCTCCCGGGAGCCCTGACATGGATTTAGTGCACACTGCCACCTCCCCACGAGTTCAGAGCACAGTGAAGCTATGGTGCTGACGGCGGAGGAAATTGATTTTCTCTTTTCCCCTTCCCCCTCTGTTGGCACACCAGAGTGGAAAAGTACTAATGGGTTCCAATCCCCCTGGGCGATTGTGCAGAAAAGAACGCAGGTGTTGGGGCTCGCTGGAGGCTCTCAGGGGCTGGTGCGTGCTGTTTTGTGTTTTGGGGTGGTGCTTTCTTGGCTCTCACGGCTAGGAGGACTCCCTGAAGTCTCCTTAAGTGGTTAATGTAGAAATGGCCAAAGTAATGTGACTTGGGAAGCTGGAAGGGGAGCTGCCGCGTGCTGGCTCCTGTTGCGTGTGTGACAAGTGCTAAAGGGTTAAGGATAAGCTTCAATACTAGTGAGAGCCACCGGAAAAGGGAGATAAATGTGCTTGACTCCATAGTAGAGCACTTGTCTAGCTTGTGTGAGGTGTGGGTTCAGTTTACATTACTGCATAAAAAAAATAAATAAATAAAAACCGGAAGGAGGAAAAGCAAACATCGGAGTAGACCCAGAAAGCTCTTGTCCACTTGCATGAACACAACTAATTTATTTTATCCATTTACCGGGGGCACTCATTTGTAGAGGTCGGAGAACAACCTGTGGAGGTTGATTAACTTTGCCGTGTCCCCCCCAGACTGAACAGGTGAAATGACTTGGTGGCTAGTTTTGCCGTGCCCCCCCCCCAGACTGAACAGGTGAAATGACTTGGTGGCAAGTGCCTTTGCCAACTGAGTCATGCTCTCTGTTAGGTGCCTTGTGCTCTTGAAATTATCCAAGTCGGAAGACCGGTTGCTGTCTCTGGGTGGTGTTCATCGATTAATTCACCCCCCTAAGATCCTAAGTTAAGGTTGGATGGCAGTGTGAAAATGGTGAGGTTGCTCTGTCCCCGTAAGGGGTGGTACCTTGTAGGAGGTCCTCGGGTCACCGGGGAATGTTCTTACAGGGACTGTGGGAACATCCCTGTCCCCGCTGCTCTGTCTAGAGCTGCGCCTGCTCTGGATGTGGGCTGTCCTTCTGTGTGCTGCGGATGTGTGTTGCTTTCATTGGTTGATAAATAAAGCTGATTTGGCCAGTGGCCAAATAGAGCATAGCTAGGCAGGTGATCCAAACAGATACAGAGAAGGAAAGAAGCCATGGACGCAAGATGTGAGGTAACAAGCCACGAACCATCCTGGTAAACTAGAAACTTGGGTTAATATAAATGTGGGAGCTAGTTGGTAATATACCTCAGCCAGTGGCCGAACAATTATAATTAATATTAAGCCTTAGAGTGGTTATTTGGGAACTGGAGGGCGGGATGAGAACCCTCTAACTGCACGCTCCCACCTGGGTTTCAAATACAACGAATTGCTGTCATCTGTCCTCACCAGACAGCCTAACCAGTGATGCCACCCTGATCTTGGAGCTAAATAATCCACGTTCACTTCTTAAGTCAATGGCATCAAGTATTTCCGTGCAGCTTTGGATCCTGTCCTGAAACTCACTCTCTAGACCAGGATGGCCTTGAACCCAGAGATCTGCCTGCCTCTGTCTCCCAAGTGCTGGGATTAAAGGCGCGCACCACCACTGCCTGGCTTATCTCCAGCTTTCCTATTGCTCGAGTAAATAAAGGTATTTTGTTTAAGCTACTGCAGGTCACAGTTCTGAGTTACTGTCGCCAGGTTTATTTTTCAGGACCATTTCCCCCACCTTCTCCTAGGTCACTCCCAAATCCCAAACCCTTAAAATCTAATGAGTCCCCATAACCTGGAGAAACCAAGTCTGAATTTCCAAAGCCTGGCAGTCCCAGACCTTCCTGGTGTGGTCCCATGTGCTCCTCAGCTGTGATCTAACTCTGGGATACCCTGGGTCAGCAGGTGTGCGGGTTAAACTAGATGCCGTGCTTCCTGACAGCCGCACAGTTTGCTGGGCTGCGGAACACTTGAGTGCCAGCCAGCGTGGATTCCCCAGGCCCCAGAAGAGTCTAGAGGGCTCACGCAGGGTCTGGTTTCTCAGTAGATCTCAACTGCCTTTGCAGCCTTTCCAGCTGCTGTAAGATGCACAGGAGCCGTGGTTTAGAAGCATCCTTATCCTAGGGCCCTCCCAGCTGAAGGAGTTTATTTGTGCTGATGTGGGTGGCTGAGAAGAGCAACTCAAAAAGCTCGGAGTTTGATCTAACACACAGGCAGTACACGGCCTTTGGGGTAATAGACAAAACCACCCCATGCCTCTTTGACTAATGCTAGTGGCTCAATCCCTACTTGTAGCCTCCCAAAGTGTGCTCTCTCTCTCTCTCTCTCTCTCTCTCTCTCTCTCTCTCTCTCTCTCTCTCTCTCTCTCTCTCTCTCTCTCTCTCTCTCTCTCTCTCTCTCCCTCTCCCTCTCCCTCTCCCTCTCCCTCTCCCTCTCCCTCTCCCTCTCCCTCTCCCTCTCCCTCTCCCTCTGTGTGTGTGTGTGTGTTATAAGTTCCAGTCTTTGAATTTAGGACCCACCTTAATCCAATATGACATCATCTTAAACTCAGTTAATTGAATTTACAAAAACCCTATTATCAAATAAAGTGAGGTTCCGAGGTTCCTGTAGCCATTGTGGCCTTATGGGCTGAAGACGGATGCCCCAACGTTACAGAGGAACTTTGGGTGACTGTCCAGGTAGCGAGATGTCTCTGTCAATCCTAGTGTTTATATATTATCCTTCTGTGGTCTTTGATGGAGTTGAAGACAGATAGTTTAATTCTTACTAAATAGACAGACCTGAAGAGGTATAATACTTCATTTTTTTAAGAAATAAAAATGTAGAAAATGATGGGGGATGTCCTTCTGTATATATGTTTCTCTTATTGGTTGATGACTAAAACACTGGCCAGTAGAGGCAGGAAGATAGGCAGGACTAGGAGATGAAGAGAATTCTGGGAAAGGTAAACAAAGCGAGACCATGAAGAGACGCCACATAGCAGAGGAAAGGAATAACAGGTCTAGACCCTTCTCGGTAAGATAAGACGATGTGGATTAATAGAAATGGGTTAATAACTGTAAGACAGAGCTAGCCAATAAGAAGCCCTAGTCATCAGCCAACAATTTAATAATTAATAATGCCTCTGTGCCTTCGTTTGGGGCTGACACGGCAGGACCTGGTGGAACAAGAAACTCCTCCAGCAACGAGTAAATACGTACTATGTGCCATATACTTTCCTGAGTGCTGGGGATGTGAAAGTGGCCATCCTTTGGACAAGCATTCACTGGTAGAGAACTGCCCAGTTCAGCACTCTGGGCAGGACTATGGTATGGTGTTGAGGGTGGAAGGAGCTCACCCAAGGGTGCAGAAAGAGTTAACCAAGCAGAGGAAGTAGTGAAGGGTGTGAGATGGTTCTCATGGTTCTCCACTTGCTGTTGCGGGGATCACCTAAGAAACTCCCCTCTGGGTGTGTCTGAGAGTGTTCCTGAAGAGGTTCATCAGGGGAGGGAAGACCCATCCTGAATGTGGGTGGCACCATTCCATGGCCTGTGGTTCTGGGAACAATGGATAAGAGAGCCTCCTTAATGCACGTGCAATATGACCAGTGTGTCTCAAATTCTGTCACCACAGTGGGGAGTCTTGCTTGCCATCATGGTTTCCAGACTTCCGTGCACTGTGTTTTGGCACTGAATCAAAGGGACCACCCCTTCCTTGGGTTGCTTCCTGCCAATGAGTTTGATCATAGAGATGAAACGGTAATGACTACAACATCCCTGACTGGAATGGGCAGCGTTGAGGAGGAGGGAAGAGATTGTTCCATGTTAGACCACCAAGCAGAAAGGCGTTATTGCTCACACTACTTCTGCTTACATCTCTTACTCTTGCTTCAACAGTAGACTCACGCTGTTGCGGTTGGGATTTTATTTATTTATTTATTTTTTATTTTAACACATGTACCATCTGGAGAGGCCACAGACCTCTTTGGAAAGAAACCCAGAATGACAGAGATCCCAGAGAGAAAGATCTTGACCATCATTGAGTGCCAAGGCCAGAATCCGAGGCCATCATTGAGTGTTGGATTTCCTACCATGTCTGAGAGAACTGGAATCTAAGAGACACTCAGGTAGCCATGGTCATAGATGACTCAAAGGCTGGCTCATCAAGTGCATCTAGCCCCAATGTGTGCAGTAGCTTCCCCATACGGGTGGCCTCCCTGAAACACGGAGCCTAGATCCTAAGAAGCAGCATCACACAGCCAGGAAGAAGCTATGGCTTTTATGGCTGGGCTTTAGTGACAGAGTGTCACGCTATGGTACAATTGTCCTTGACATGTACAAGGGCTGAGCCCAGGAAACCATCTTGGATGCCCCGCCCTTGCTGGGGCTCTAATCCCTTCTGTCAAATGGAAAAGCATTTGCACGTAACCTGTGTGCTCTTTGTTCTTAACTCTAATAAATCATTTGTGGATGTTACATAGTCACTCTGCCGTATTGCTGGGAAGACTGACAGAAAAGGGTATATATGGATTTAGTACTGATACATACTTTTAAAATATTTCCAAACACAGCTTTTGAGTCTGCTCTCTGTTCCCCTGGACAGACAAAGTGGCAAGGAGTTTCTGGCTGTGATTTATAAAGCCAGACAGTTGCATACCGAGGATGCAGGTGTCGGAATGGTTCAGCCAGAGATAGATTGAGAAGGACAGGTGAGGATGGGATGGGGTAGGAGTGGGAAATGAACAGATCCCAGGGGACACAGCTTGGGAGATGGCCACATACAATGCAGGCTGTCAACGGTTATCACCTGGACCATGGAGATGTTTACTCACCCGAGGCAGTATTCCTGTTGGCTAGCCCAGGCAGGCAAGAAGGACTCAGCTGAAGCCTCTGGCTCCTTCCTGGGGTCAGACTCTGGTCCTTTGAGTCCTATTCATCCGTGACATTTAAAAGATGGGGTTCAGCTGTAATATGGCTATGGGGGCTGGGCAGACTGAGCAGGAGACTTTACATTCTTGCTTATACAGTGAGGAGGTTAAATGAGAATTCCAAACCATGTTCTGTGAAACTGAGGGATCCCATGAGGACGCTGATTGGTGTCAACCCATGACAGCACACAGCCATGGAGAGTTGGTACACAGGGCTTGGGCTGCTCTGAAGGACCGATGAGCCATTGCACCCACCCTCAAGTCACATGCTCTGAGGCACTCCAGTCCAACAGCAGTAAGCATCATAAAGGGCTTTGGAGGAAATCGTAGATGCGTGCGGTGGACAGAGGCAAAGATGATAGTGGTGAATGATGACAGAGTCTGTTGTGTGTGCACTTGTGCTAGCATTCAGGGGAACTGTCCTCAGGGTTGAGACATGGCTTAGGTGAGGTATGACAGTCCTCACAATGGAAACTTTTTTGTTCTCTGCTATTTCCCCTGACTGAAGTCAAAACAGGCAAGTGGAAATGACCGGATCTGAAATCTGCCCCAAACCATAAGGTCGTCTATGCCTTCATTCTCCAGGAAAGCTGTGAGGCTCCTCAGGGATGGAGAATGCTCTGTGTTTGGATGACAGTTGCACCTGAGCCTGAGGCTCAAGAGGGGTGAGCCCATCCCTACTGTCATCAGTGTGTATAGGCAGTAGCAAGCATCTACACAGCTCCTTACAATGTAGTCTTTGGGTTCCCTCCTCAAAAATGGATCTCAGATGCTGTAAAGGGAGAGATGACATAAAGGATTAACTGTCTCAGCGCCACATACTCAGAGAGCCTCTGATAATTGATGGCCATTACTAATCTAAGTGTTATCTTCTTGACGTATATTGTGCTGGTCAACATATTTGTGAAATTTGTGAATGTTTTGTGGATGAGAATGGAAAAGTACACAGCTTGTGAGTTGCCAAGACATGCCAGGTCTCTGCCAGGCTGGCTGCATCTCTTTGGGGCAGAGAATTTTCCAATCATATGTGTGTGTGTATATATATATATATATATATATGATATGTCTATGTATGATATGTCTATATATGATATGTCTATATATGATGTCTATATATGATGTGTCTACATATAGTATGTCTATATATGATGTCTATATATATGATGTTTATATATGATATGTCTATGTATGATCTGTCTATATATGATATCTCTATATATGATATGTCTATGTATGATCTGTCTATATATGATATGTCTATGTATGATCTGTCTATATATATGATGTCTATGTATGATATGTCTATATATGATATGTCTATGTATGGTATGTCTATATATGATATCTCTATTTATGATGTGTCTGTGTATGATATGTCTATGGTAGTGGCCTCAACACTGCCATTTTCACTTTTCCTCTTTTTGTTTTGCGTTTTTTATTTGTTTGTTTTGTGCCAACAAGAAAAGTAGCTTTTGTTTCCTCCAGTCCAAACCAAGTGTCAATATCTAAATGTGTAATAAAAGATTTCAGTGCTTGAAAGGGATGTAGATGTTATCTATATCTGTTCCTGGAAAAAAATAAAGAGCTCCTTAAGCAAATTCTCTGGTGTTTTGTTTTGTCTTTTGAACCTTAGTAGAATAGGTTGACTCTCCTCGAGACAAGTCCACCAAGCTTTCCCTTTCCCTTTTGGTAGTTGAAACAGTACCCAGAAGGCACCAGTGGGGACTGTCTCTGTCATTCCATGCCCTGTCAAGTGGAACTGTTTTATACACAAGTTAGGTGTCTGGAACCCAGCTTGCTGGCTTCTAACGTGAGGAATGGTAGGGTTAGCCTCGGACTGCCAGGAACATTCAGTATCATGACACATATGCTCATTAGAGCATCTCAGTTCCCTCACTCTTGGGACCACATGCCTAGCAAGAAGCAAGTTAAGGGAAGAAGGGTTCCTTTTGGCTCACGGTTGAAGGTCAAAGTCCATCATAGTGAGTCCTCCCAGCAGCAGGCCTGTGACAGCAGAACTCTAAGACCACTTTCTCATGTCCTGGTGGCCCAGGAAGCAGGGAGATTGGGGCTGAACTATAAATCACCAGAACTGTCGTCTAGCAACCCTGTTCATTCAGGGAGACCCGGCAAATCTAAAACAACCTCAAAACAGCGCCACCTGCTGGAGAGTGGTTTCAAACACGTCACTATGGGGGATGCTTTCCGTGCAAACCTTGTGGTGAATGTAGACGTGAATTTCTCATTTCTCCCTTTTTCAGTTCTGAGAGCAATTTTGGTGCAGCATTTTACAGTTTGGGACCTCAGGCTGCATCCACGACAGTTAATGATGAGATGGAGCTATCCACGAGTTGATCTCACAGTACAAATACTCATAGCTTTAGGCATCCGATCCTTATTTTGGATAATTGGGGAGAAGAGCACCCCCTTTACCCTTTAAAGACGGTATTTGGGGAGTGTCTTTAAACACTTCCCAAATACTTGCGGTAACATCTCCCTCTGTAGGCTAGTTTCACTCCTGTAGCTTTGAGGGGTTCTGAATAAACACTTTTATCCCCAGTATCCAGGTGCTGAAGGCAGTGGGCATCTGGGGGCCATTAGCAATCTGCTGCAAGGTAGAAGAGGCCCAACCACTGAACTCAGATCAAGGCTAAGGGTGTGAAAACCAGACCCATCCATAAAATGTGGACTTGTAGTTTCTCGTTGCTATGGTAACTAGAAAATAGTCTGAATCAAGCAGAAGAGAGGGAGGAAAACTGCCCTTGCACTCCAGACAGAAGTCTCCGGCTGTTCAGTCCTAAATTCAGGATGGAACTTGCCCGTGATGCTAAACTCAATTTGTTTATTCCAGCTCTAAGCCCCTGTCCACATTGGAAAAGTTCAGAATTATAGAGAGATTTGAAAATGACAGGGATGAATGTGGGTGAGAACCAACCCCTTTTGGGTTGGGTGAGGTGTCCTTAAAGATGTTTCCAGCCAGGCGTTGGCAGCACAAGCCTCTAATCCTAGCACTCGGGGGGCAGAGGCAGGCAGATCTCTGTGAGTTCGAAGCCAGCCTGGTCTGCAAAGTGAGTTCCAGGACAGCCTCTAAAATAATACAGAGAAATCCCATCTGGAAAAACCAAAAAAAAAAAAAAGTTTCTAAAAGGCTCAAGGTAGATTTGCCAAATGTGACTGAGCTGCCCCTTATTTTGGACCTAGCATTTCACTGAGGGAATTTAAATAAGACATCACCAACCTTGCCACATCTCATTAATTCCAAGCAACCAGTAGCCTTTCCATTTGTATGCACCCTTATTTTCTTGCTTTAGGCTTGGGTCTGCCTTGGCCTGTCAGTTTAAATGCAGGGAGGGTGGATGTTTAATGACTTTGTTTTCTGAGCTCTGCTGAAAGTGAGTATTTAACAGGAGACCTTAAGGGGGACAGTTAAGATTTCATCTATGTTGACATGGATTTGTGAGCTGAATTCAAAGACCAAAAGATAGCTGGGTCTGGAAAACTCAGGGACTGGGAAGATGGGAAACTTGGGAGTTAAGATCACTTTCTGTTCCTGCAGAGGATGAGGGTTCGGCTCCCAGCACTCACACAGTGGCTCACAACCACTTCTGACACCCTCTTCCGGCCTCTGTGTGCACAGCATAAAGGCAAGCGGAACCACTCATACTCATAAAACAAAAAGAAATAATGTTTACATTAATACATCTGTTATAATCGAATTAAATATTATATATAAATGAATGCTGCATAGATAGATAATAAACATGTATAAGAATTTATGTGTATGTATGTATACATTGTGTGTGTCCGAGGGTTTGAGTGTGCTTGTGGCAGTAAGAGTTTAGGAGTCAACCTTGGGTGTCATTTCTCAGGTGCTACCCTCACTGTTTCAGACAAGGTCTCTCACTGGCTTGGAACTTGCTGTGTAGACAAGACTGGCTGACCAGCAAGCTCCCCATCTCCACCCCCAGGGACTGGGACTGCCTGTGTGTGCACCCCCACACTTGACCTGGTATGTGCAACCACATTACTCATGGAACCATCTCCCCAGACGGAAGTGCATGCTCTGAATGCACACTGACGTAATCACCTTTATCTTAATTTATTAATGTACAGAGCAAGAAGGCCCTGGGAGTCTTTGTTCCCCTCTCATAGGCAGAGCTGTTCTATGCCAGGTGCGATGTTGAGTCTGTCTGACATGAGGAGTGTGTAACCGGGAGACCTCCCCTTCCTTTTTGCAGTGGTCCACGTGAGGCCCAGCATAGCTGGTGTTCACTGGGAAAAGCAACCACTTTTCCACCTGTTCTGCAGGTCCCAGGCATTCCTGCAGCCTGTCTTCCCATTAGTAGTCTACACGTCCAACCCAGAAGCCAGCCAAACTTTGTGTGTTTAGATCAAGAACTGATGCTTCCTAACTGTGTGACCCTGAGTGTGTTACTTCTCCGAGTCTCTAATTCCTCATCTGTGAAAACAGGAAAGTGGTTGCATCCTTCTCTGTTATGGGATTCCTGTGTAGGTCCTGTCACTGCTTTAGCCCCCAAAATAACGTACGGAGACTCTGTTAGTTACAGTGTTGTTGGCCAATGTCCAGGGCTTCTTATTGGCTAGTTCTGTCTTAAGTATTAACTCATAACTACTAATACATATATACATATACATATACATATACATATGCATATACATATGGTCTTCTGTTACCAAAGATGCCAGCTTCATGCATCCTCTCTTCCTGGGATCACATGGCGACTCTCCACTCTTGACTACATTTCCCAGAATCCTCCTCGACTCCTAGTCCCACCTATCTTGCTTCCCTATTGGCCTACAGTGCTTTATTTTTCAACCAATAAGACAAACATATACACAGAAAGACTTGCCCCATCACTTCTCCACTTACTGTAAGAAGTCACTGGGATGCTTGCAGGACTATGATAGGCCCAGCCACGTCTGCTGTACGTAAGTGACTCTCCAGAATTTACCTTTCAATGTCACCATTCTTTGTAGAAGAAGGTCTCATTGTAGATCTTTTCTCTCCCCAGAACCTCCTCCCCATCCTCTTGTTTGTTTGTTTGTTTGTTTGTTTGTTTTTCGAGACAAGGTTTCTCTGTGTAGCCCTAGCTGTCCTGGAAGTAGCTCTGTAGACCTCCAGACTTGGTTTTGAACTCACAGAGATTCTCCTCTCTCTGCTCCTCCCGAGTTCTGGTATTAAAGGTGTGTGCCACCACCACCAGGCCCCCACCCTCTTACAGACCTGGTCCCGGCAAACAGAGTGCTCTAAAGATGTAGGCTGTGTACGTGTAGCAGGATCAAGGCCCCCCAATCTCTAGATTCTCTCTGCCTTCTGCATCAAGAGAAGATCCCTCTAGTGTCATGGGCAAGGATCTGGGTCTGTTTTGAGCACCCATGGGTATTTCCTGCACCATGCATCCTAGGACAATATTTAGATGGGGATGTGTGGATAGTGGTATAAGTGGAGACAGCTTATTAAAAAAGAGCACCCCTTAGCCCCCAGAAACACCTGACCTGACAAGAGTTAACTCTTGAATCCCAGGCTGATGCCTGGGAATCCAGCATGGGACTGATCAAGACCCCCTGAATGTGTGTGTCAGTGAGGAGGCCTAGGTAACATATTGGGCCTTGGGTAGTAGATGGGTATTTATCCCAGGTATACAAAGGAACTTTGGGCGCCCATCCAACAATGAGAGATGCACTCTCACCCTGCTCCCTCTTCCACCATGTCCCCTGAGCCTGAGGGGTGGGAGTTACTTTGCAGATGTACCCATTGGAACTGGGTTCCATGACCGTGCATTTTGATTGGTTGTGGTTTTCTGTACCGGTCTCCATCTGTGGCAAGGAGATGTTTCCTTGATGAGAGGTGTGGACTACACTTATCTGTGGACACAAGGACAAATATTTAGAGTGTACACAGAGATTATGCTGGCTTAGTAAAGCTTTGGCTGTCGGTTCTCCTCCAAGACCCATGACGTCCCTAGCTCTGGGCGGCTGCCTAACCATGAACGGAACAAGGGCAACGGCAACAGATTTGCCAAAGTGGACAGGGGAAAGCCCATGAGACCTCAGCCCTACACAATGAATGACAGGCAACTGCGGAATTCTGGGAGTGGGAGAAGCTGTCCTCTTCAGGGAAGAGCCCACCAACCAGTTATCCAGTATCAAATTGTCATCCCTGAAAACATATACATACCAGTACATTATAAAGACAGTGGGCATATTGAGGAATACATACATACATTCATACATACATGCATACATACATACATACATAAATACACACACATATACATGTACATACATGTATGTTAGGTTTCAAATCTGGAACAAATAAATGGCTGAGGTTCCTATTTATCATATCAAAGCTGATACTGACCCCCAGGTTCTCCCAGCATCCCTTAGTCTCTGCCTGTTACAGGACCCTCTTAGCTGACACCCCCCCACACCCTTAACGTCTCCGGCCCCAGGGCTGGGATGGCCTTCCCCCAGCTGCCCTTCCTGTAAAATCCAACGGTTTTGGTTGCCCACTCTCTTTGTACCCGTGGGCCTCCTGGCTGCTGCACCTGGTCCCCTGGCTCTCCCCTTTTCCTTCCCCTCCCCCTCTCCTCACATGGCACAATTCAGTCTGGTCATGTCCACTCTGGACTCCCCCAGATGTGCCTGCTTCTGGCTATGCTCTCCCCCGTATAAACTTTCTCCTTCACCATACCCAGGGGCACTCGCATTTCCTTTCCTTTTTATTTCTTTTTTTTTCATTCAGTATATACATATACACATGTAACAAAAATTAATGAAAATAGAGGCCATGATTTGAGAGTGATCCATAGGAGGGCTTGGAGGTAGGAAAGGGAAGGAGGAAATGATGTTAATTATCTTTTTATATCAAAAACAAAAGAAAGCAGTCTGGGCATGGTGGCCATGTTTTTTGTAATCCCGAAACCAGGAAGACTGACACAGATGGTCCCTGGGAATCGCTGGCTACCTAGGCTAGCCCAGTCATCAAGAGTTAGATTATATCCTAAAAATAAGGTAGCTAAGCTAGTACCTGAGGCATGACACCCAAGGTTGACCTGTGGCCTGGATACACACACCGGAGGTGGAGGTGGGGGATAAAAAGGGATTAAGTTCCCAAGAAGGAAGTATACCAGAGCTGGGGGAAATGTCAGTGCTTCAAAGACAGCAGCTGCAGGAAGGACTGGGACTTCCGCCACACTCCAGTTCTGAGGGCACTGGGATCCTTCCCATAGCTCACACGCGAGCACAGCGGCCTGTAGCACAGCTCAGACCAAGTAAGGAGCATTTCCAGCCCTCCTCTCTGCCACTGGCTTTCCCCACATGCTAATTCCGACCCCACTGTCTGCCTGACTGCCCTGTTCTTACTCAGGGCAGGGTTCAAGGCCCCCAGGCAACACACTCAAGCTACAGACTGAGATGACTTTAGGTAGCTGGTTTAATGCACTCCTAGGGCTCCGATTGCTTTGCCCAAGAAGGTCCGTCTTTCTGGGCCACAGGGTCATGCAGGCAATAGGGGCTTCAGACTGGGAGCGTAAGTAGTGGATGTCCATATGACTCTTGTTAAGACAGGGAGTCAACGCTTGAATTTAAAGGACGGTTGGTCAGCAAGTCTCAGTGTAAGAAAGAGTAGAGGACAATGTTCTGGAGAAGGGGGAGGGGGAGAGGAAGAAGGAAGAAGGGAGGGAGGGAGTGAGGGAGGGAGGAGGAGGAGGAGGAGGAGGAGGAGAGGAGGAGGAGGAGGAGGAGGAAAGCACCCTTGTCCCTGCAGTCATTCATGAACCATCTCCTGTGACCCCTCATGCCTCTCTCATCTGTGGAGTGTAGGGGACTCCTCAGCGGGGTGTCAGCAGACACCTGTGCTCTCCTTTTGTCCTCTCCCTGGGGCAGCCACACATCCTTCCTCCCTGAGGTGGCTGAAATGAGAAACACACCCCCCCACATAGTCTGGGGAATTTGAACACTTGGTCCCTGCTTGGTGGGGTTTAGGTGGTGCAGAAGGCAGGCTTTGAGAATAAAAACCTCACTTGCCGTGGAACTCATTCTGCCTGTAGCCTTGGGGTGCCAGCCCTAGGACGCGGTCTTTTCCGGTGGCAGCTGATAAACTGGCGGAGGGGAAGGCTCTCCTCTTGCTCTCTGGCTCGCACTTGGTGTGGTCAGAGACCAGGGGGTGGAGTGGTGGTGCTGTTGACCCCTGGGCAGGACAGCTGGACCAAGGCGGTGGGATCAGCCGCGGCATCTGCCTTGTTCTGTGTCTGTGAGTTCATCTTTTATTCTCTCTGCTTTGTGCTTCTGTTTGAAGATGTGAGCCCTCCGCTTCCTGCTCCTGCCACCATGCTGGCTGCGAGTTGCCATGACTGCAGTGTGCATCGTGGACTCTATCCCTTTGGAGCCAAAAGCCAACCTGAATACCATCATGGACTCTATCCCTTTGGAGCCACAAGCCAACCTGAATACCATCATGGACTCTATCCCTTTGGAGCCACAAGCCAACCTGAATACCATCATGGACTCTATCCCTTTGGAGCCACAAGCCAACCTGAATACCATCATGGACTCTATCCCTTTGGAGCCACAAGCCAACCTGAATACCATCATGGACTCTATCCCTTTGGAGCCACAAGCCAACCTGAATACCATCATGGACTCTATCCCTTTGGGGCCACAAGCCAACCTGAATACCATCATGGACTCTATCCCTTTGGGGCCACAAGCCAACCTGAATACCATCATGGACTCTTATCCCAAGCCAACATACATAGACTCTTCCTTCAGTTGCCTCTAGTCGTGATGTTTTGTCACAGCAGCGAAAAGTAACTGATACACTCCATCTCTCCCGGTGTCCAACACAAACAGCCCGTGCTAATGCTCGGCACACTGCAGAATCTTAGTGCTCTTTCTTCCCTCTCTCCGTTCCATCCCTATGCCCAACGTCTGCAGCCTCCGCTCAATTGCATTCTCCCCTGGATAAAGCCCCCGTCTTTCCAGCACATTGTTGAATCATATCGGTTCCTGCTAATTGGATCTCAGGTGGATCCCAGCTTCCCCTTTGACCACAAGACCTATTCCTTCATTTCATTTTGTGCTCACTGTCAGTCTGGTCCATGACACATTATCCGTCACTCTTAACAGCTCCTAAATTTTCTTTGCCTGACCATGCTGTCTGTCTCTCTAAGGGGCATTTTCTTCGAGTGTCTGGTGGTAGAACCTTTCCCAGAGGACGGCTTCTGGGTAGAGGTCCTGGCTTAGTGTCTGCATATCTGCGCAGTGAGGTGACTTTCTTTCCCAGTGATGAGTTCCCCAGTACCAACACGAGTAAATTAAGAAGACTCTGAATGGAACATTATTTAGATACAACAGCAATTCAGGCATACGCGCACCTGCAGATCCCTGAGTACAATCCAGCTGGGACCGTAAGTACAAAGGTGATTAATTCCAAGTAGTCAGCTAGGCTGTCACATTTGCCTTTTAGGGGATGCCGGTGCCCTTGAGCTGTAGAAGCATGACCCTTGGAATATGCCAGCACTCAGGGTCAAGATGAAATGATTTGGAGTAAGTATCAACCGGTAGTGTCCAGTCCTACAATAGATGAGCGAGATGACATCAGCATCATTCAGTGTCAAAAGAACGCATAGCAAATTCCATTAGCTTGGATTGAGGGAAATGCTAGGGCATTAGCGGAAACATGACTGCGTCCAGAAAAGAATGTGACATGCCAGGTGCCAGGCTTTTCAACGACCTCTTGTCCTCTTTGCTTCCTAATCGACGGATGAGTGCATAGGCACCAAGTCCTCCATTGCTGCTCTCTTCTGAAGGTGACAAAAGAAAACATAAAATATGAGCTGTTCCACACCCATAAGATGACAGCTCCTTGAGAAAGAACAAAAACCTTATGAAGCACTCGTTCATCCAGAATCACTGGAAAATCTGCCATGGTCCCATGTGCTGGCTGCCTGCCATATGTCAGATTTGACATTGTCTGTGGCAGGCAGAGGACCAGATGAGGCAGTGACTTTCACCCCGACTGGAGTTCTCTACAGTGTCTTGGTTTTTCACTCTACTCTGTATGGCAGCGTGTACTGCTCCTCCTGTCTCTGTCTGCCCAGACGCTTGGGCAGTTGTTACCTCCTGGATAGGACCCATCAAGTACCTAAAATTTGAAAAAGGACGGCCAGCCTGTGGAGTGGTTTGAACGAGTACAGGCTCTGTAACCTCATATGTTTTAATACGTGGTCCCCAGTTGTGGAACTACATGGGGAGAGGGAGGGGCGTGGCCTTATTAGAGGAGGTGTGTCACTGGGAGTGGGCTTCGGGGTTTCCAAAGACTGGAGGGGTTGCCAGTGTCTTTCTTGTGCCTTGTGGGCCTGTCTCATGAGGTGTGCCCCAGCCTGCCTGCTGCCATGCTCTCTGCCATGATAGTCATGGACTCTAACCCTCTGAAACTACAAGCCCCAAACGACCCTTTTCTCCCATAAGTTGTCTTGATCACGGTATTTGGTCATGGTAATAGAAAACTAATGAAGGCAGCCTGCTAGCTGTCTTTAGCACCGAGCCTGATCTCTGTGCTGGTTCACTCAGCCTGGGCACTAGAATCAGTCAGGGACCAGTGTGCCTTCGCCTTGCCGTTCCCTCTGTGATCCGCCAGCTTCTCCATCCCTTTTCATCGTCAGTACCGTCCAAGGGACTACCCTCAACCTCACCGCGATCTCTCGAGGAGTCACCCTGCAGGGTTTGTGTAACTCTCTATATACTCCTGAGCCATGTGTTGCTTTTGTCTGTATCTGGTTCTCCCGCGTGCCTGCATATCCAGCCTGTGGTCCATGGGCTGCATGGGGCCCAACACCAAATCATAAATGGTGGTGAGCTAAAGACAAGCCTAGCCATTGGATGTCACCCAAACAGCACTTCTGAGGGAGAAATTCAGAGTATCTCCAAGCCAGGCACGGGAAGCAAGACCAGGTGATGAGATTCAGCCCTTCCCACCTCTGTTGAACATCTGGAAGCACAGCTGCTGGTAGACCAGTAGTTCTGAGGTTTGAGCCATCAGAAAAGGCTTTATGTAGTCAGACTTTGGGTTCCGTCTGGTTCTGCAGCCCTTTAGTCCCCCCTCAAATAAAACACACAGGGGCTTATATTAATTATAAACTGTTTGGTCAGGTTTCATACTGGCTAGCACCCTCTTAATTATTAACCCATAACTAGTAATCTATGTATTTCTACATGTCCTTATCTTACTGGATAACGTCTTGAGTCCTATTCTCCCAGTAGCTACATGGTGTCTCTCTGGCAGCTTCTCTCTGCATCCTCTCCCCAGAATTCTCCTAGTCTGGTAGCCCCGCCTATACTTCCTGCCTGTCTACTGGCCAACCAGTGATTTATTCATCAACCAATAAGATAAACATATATTAACAGCATGCAGGACATTCCCCCACCAGCTTTAGACTCAGTTTATCAGTGGATGTCGCCTTCTTCAAAATGGCCCATTAATGACAGTGATGTCCCTCCTTCGCCTTATTGTAAAATAGGTCAACTGAGTACTCAAGAGGTTTGGAGACAGTGGATAAAATGTGTGATTTCTATGCGCATCGTGGCTGGTAGAGTAACAAGTGTCTCTCATAACTTTGTGTACTTCTTAGATTCCAGGCACAGTCCAATGAGGGGCAACAGACACAACACCCGGAATCCCCCCTGTAGACACGAGACAGAGATTCTCATGCGTATCTCTATTTTGTAGAGAAAGAAAATGAGGCTAGGAGAGGTTTGGGGTCTTTCCTTGTGTCACACAGATGACATGGAGTGACTCTGTGATTGCTGACCAGACTCCTGGTAGTGGGAGTCATGTTCTAGGCTTGTCTTTCCCTTTGAGAAGTGCCCTAACCCATGTGGGCTGCCAGTGTGTAGATTAGCCAGAGGGATAACGTGCAAACCTTTGGCAGGAGGCTACTGGGCCTGGCTCTGCACCGTCCGTTACTTTATGACTCTGCCTGTTCCAGGAACGTCACACTTTAAGACTAGGTTCAGCCACACGCTGGACCAATGACCTTGAGTCAGGCAGTCCTGATGGTTTGGTTTACATCATGAGCCTTTGTGTTTTATCAGCAAAAGGAAGACAGCCTTCCCGTACAAGGTCAGGAGGGCAACCATGCAGCTTGGAGATAACCCCCAACTCAAAGCCAGGAACCCAAGGAACTCAGCCAATATCTGCACCCTCCCCTTTCCCCTGCTGAGCTTCTGAACTTCCTCTGCGATTGCCCTGCAAATGATCTGCCCCCACCACAGATGCCCCGGCTATGACTCTTTCCTGCACCTTGTACTCTCCCTGGTGGTGATCTCTGCATCTTCTTTGTTGACTTTTATCTGCTCTGTTCGGGAGAGCTGGGTTAGGGATTTACCTTTTGGGACAATTGCACAGCAGAGCCCTCCAATGAGTGCTGGCGAATGCCAGCAAGATGAAGAGAGGATCGCCTCCATACATGCACTTGGCAATGACTCAGAGTTTGGATTTGACTTGGAGAACCCCGTGTGTGGCTGAACTTCTCTCCAGGAGGACAAGGGGTGAAGGCTGGCTGTTGATGGAAGTTTCTCGTCCTGCCAGGTTCTGCTGCTTCAGATGCTATATTAATTATAAAACTGTTGACCGATGACAAGGGCTTCTTATTGGCTAGCTCTGTTTTAATTATTAACCCATTTCTATTAATCTACGTATTTCCATGTGGTCCTGGCTGGAGAATGCCTGGACCTGTTACTCGTTTGTGGTCTACATGGCGACTCTTTCACGGCGCTGCTCTGCCTACCTTTCCCAGAATTCTCTCCTTTTCCTCGTCCCACCTGTCTTCCTGCCTCCATGGGCCAAACAGTGTTTTATTCATCAATCAATAAGAGAACATATATACAGCTGTTTGCTTTTTTCTTGTTTGTTTTGTTGTTTTGGTTTTGTTTTCTCTTGCCAGTTAAACAATAATTTTCACTGCCCTCTGTGTGGAGTCTAAAGTGGTTAGGGCAGGGACTTATCTAATGAACAGAGCACAGCCCTGCCCTAATTTCTGGCCTCATCACAACAGCTCTTGCAAAGCCCCAAGTGAACAAAGTAGCCACTTGAGGAACGTTTTTAATGAATACATTGTTGTCCTCCTCCCCTTTCAGGGTGAAAACGCAGCAGAAAAGGTAAGTAGGTAGGCTCTGGTACAAAAGAGATATGGAGTGTTTGCCTCCTTTCCCCCACCCCCACACAGAGTACACAGGAAGAGTGTCAACCCTCTGGATGAAGTCCACCTGCTGCTCTAACAGCGTGCCTGCGAGAATGAGCACAGGGGCACCTACTCTGATGACACACAGTGTGTGATGGGCGGATGCACCAGGAGGAGGAGGAAGATTGCAGAGTCTGATGTGCCCTCACCTCCATGTGAGCAAAGGCTGGTCCGTGTGTGGCCTTAAGGTAAACGAGTTTCTGTTTCTGTGGGCTGAACTTGCACAGGCATGTGACAGGGCTACGCACTCTTGGGGGTAGACCTGCGGCCCATTTCACCAATCCTGACCATCTCACTCCCACACACAAAGACACATTACAGACTCACAGGTTAAGTGTGGCATGCGTCTACCACCCCAAGCATATCAGATTGGCATCACAGCCTGATTACATACTTCTGCAGTCACTCTGACCATGGTGCTGTGTCATCTTGGAGAAGAACTTCCCTGCCTGTGACTTGCCATCTGGTCTCAGGGATCAGCAGTCTGCAGATGCAGCCTACCCAGTAAGCCGGAGTCTGGACTGCTTGTGGGGCTGATTGCACAGGACAATGGGTACCACGGAGACAGGACTCAACAGGGGACTCTGCTGCCTGTCAACTTTTCAGGATCCATGTGACTCTCACCTACGTGTGAAGGAAGCGGATGTAACACGAGCTCTAATAGGTCTTAAATAATAATGGCCCAGAGTCAGATATTGAGGAAAATGCCTAAAGATCAGAGAGATGAAGGAGCAAAACCACACCTTTGTCTCTCTAGTCTTTCAGCTTTTACCCTTATATCTGACGCCAGGCTTTTTTTATTAAGACCCATAGAACTCTCGTGGCAAGGGTCTATGTGACCCAAAATGCTTACAGCGAGGGGGAATAAGATCCAAGACCTCACCGATGCTGGACAAGTTCTCTACAGCAGGGCTGTACATCCCAACCCTACCAGCAGCGTTCTTACTTGCTTGGCTTCTACCTTTTGTGTTTTATAATCAGTCGCTGCAGCCTGCATTCATGTCTATCAACCTTTTCTTTCTTCCGTGTGTCTTTCTTGCTTTCCTATTGTTTAAAGGGCACTGTTTTGTGTTTCTGCTCTGATTGTCCTAAACCAAAGTTTGCCCCACTCCTTCATGGAGGTATTTTTAGTGCGTATATGGAATTACAGGGGGCAGGTATTTCCTTTCTGTACTTTGAAGATGTCACTCCATTGTCTCCCGGATCACATGGTTTCTACTGAAAAATAAGGCTGCCGTGGACACACATGGGGCTAAATCAGAGCATACCATGGAGTCAGCAACCAGGTGGAGACATACACGGCCACCCACACCCCCAGGAGCTCTTCCTCGACACTATCAGCGCCGGCTGGCTCTTAGCTCTTTTCTGGGCTGTATTTGAAGGGCACCACAGGGAAACCTGTGTTGGTTCTGAGAGGACTGCCCGGGAACTGGATCTTGTGGCTATGGAGGCTACAGTCTCAGTGCTGTGTGTTGCTTCTTGCTAGGAGGCTCTACACACTCATTTATTAATCCCATCTGGGATGGGCATTTGGTCACAGCCACCGGTGCTAAGAGTGTTCTAGTACATCAAACAAGGCAGGGAGCCACACAGGCCCACGAGGATGTTCGACCTCAGTTAGCAGCGGACGGTGGTTGCGGTTTCCGGGTGCACGCGTGAGTGATTGGACTGTTTCAAGCCACACTGACTAGGAAAGTTTGTCTTTTACTCCCCATCGCCCTGGGAGATGGCCATATTAGCTCTGCTTTACCAGATGAAGGGAGAACCTCCAGGGCCTCGCCTGTGGCCACACATCTGGCAGGAGACAGGTTCTAGTCCTGGTCTGACTGTACCCAGAGGCTCCTTCCCATTTCCTTCTGGTGCCCATTCTGCCTTCTGTTGTCTCTGCGCCTGGCTTTAGGTGCTACCTCAGGGTCTTTTTGTTCCATGGGTGGGTGTGCGCAGAAGAGTGTCTAAGACAGGTGTGTAGGGGAGAGATGCCAGGGGTAGAGAGCTGCTGTGTCAGGGAGGAAGAACGTCAGGGAGTGGGGCGGTTGGAGGGTGTGACAGAGAAAGGGTGGGCAGGAAAAGACTGAGTAAGAGTCTGGGTGTGGGAACCCATGGGACTTGGCTAAAGTTGTCTCTGTTGATTTATCTCCTGTGATGGTGGGTTCCCTATTTACACCACACACCCACCTTTATCTTTAAAAATAAGGAAGCGCCCCCCCTCCGTCTGCAGGATTGCCATTATGTGGGGGTTGAGACGGTGTCTGCTCTGTATTTTAATAACATGGCCAGCTCCTCTGAGCTCAGACAATATTTCTTCTAATTAATGTTGTGCTGGATATTAAATTTCTGACCCAAGCCTTCACCCTGCTGAGCAACCCAGAGGCACATTTGGAAAACTTTGTTCCTCACAGTGGAAGGAGGAGGGCTTTCTGTCCCCTGTCCTGACTTCCCACCTCTCAAATCAGGCTCTTTGGTCCCCTGGGCAGCAGAGCTCATAGATTTAGGTCTAAAGAACTGGGAAGAAGTCCCCCTGCGGAGTGGACCTTACCCAGTTGGCCTCCAGGGCCTTTGCATTCCTCTGTGGTATTTGGTGGATGTAAACAAAGCTAAAGAGACTAGCTTAGCCCAGAGGCTGACTGGGTAGTTCTCAATCTGGAGCCACAGGATCCTTCCACAAACACGGCCAGTCAACCAAAGAAAAATAAATGTTTCAGCATCTGTCTTATTTACACAGTGTTTCGTCAGCACCTCTGGGTACTTTTCCCATTTCTTCCTGCCGTACTACTCAGCCCAATACCCACACACGCTGCAGGGACATACGTCCATACTCACGTGGGAGGGGTGGGGGAGGACCATTTTGAGGGGGAAGCAAGCCAGCGGAGTCAGGCGAGCGGGTGGCACACCTACTATGACTATGCGTGGCGAAGTTCTTCAATGCCTTCACTGTCCCAGTGAGGACAGAACCAACCTGCTCTTCGAGTCACGGCCATCCTGGTAAGCTGGCTGATCCCGGGAGGCTTTCAAGTTATGGTCCACGGAAGAAGGGGAGAGAGTACATTCCTCAGTCGTGAAGTCTGGGGTCAAGTGCAGGCGGTGACCTTGAGACAGTTCATTTACTGTCCTCTGCACCATCACTTGATGACGTCCTAAAGAGCCACAAGCTCCCCTCCCATCCACTGGTAAATTATTCAAACCATGGTCCCCCAAGGATTTGAAATTCTCCAGGATCTCATGCTGGGAGAAAGAAAAGAGAGTCAGAGGAGGAACTTGTCACCTCAAGAGAGATTTCACGCAGTTTTGACAACTTGTCATACTATCTTGTGAGGGTGAGGGGCATCTGGAGTGGAAACAATGACAGGTAGTGGCTGGGGTAGCATCGCACCTTGGCCAGGACTGCTTAGTCACTCATGCCAACCTTCTGCCCTCTGTTTAACCCTAACCCTCAAGTCAGTCAAGGCCCTGAAGATGGACTCACAGGGGCTGTCGCCCGAGCTCTTTGCTCCTCTGCCCAAAGTAGACGCGCTGAATGAATTTCATTTTTCTGCCTTTTCACCATGAATTGTCTTTTTATTCGGCTTGCTGAGGATGGGTATGTGTGCCTGGCTTGACAGGACTTCCAGGTTCTGACCCCAACAACTGTGGTAACAGTAGGGACTGCCGACAGTACCCACTCCATAGGTCACCCTGGGAATTAGACAGCTCTTAGCTCCAGAGTTAGATGTAGAAATCAGGTAGCCTTCTACCTTAGATTTTGGGTTTTGGTTGGTGTTTTGAGACAAGGACCAGGTCCAATCCCCCAAAGGGCCAATATCCCGCACGATACAACTCCATCCTGTTATGTGGGATCAGGATGCGTGGGAAGGAAGCCCTTTCCAAAATGCTCTAGTAGCAGAATAGTAAGGTCAGTGGTCACACTCACGAGTCTGCGGCCTGGGTAGTTAGGGTTTGTATTGTTGTGACAAACACCACGACCAAAAGGCAAATCTGGGAGGGAAGGGTTTATTTGGCTTACACCTCAGCATTGCTGTATGTCACTGAAGGAAGTCGGGACAGGAACTCAAGCAGGGCAGAATCCTAGAGGCAGGCATTGAGGCAAAGGCCCATGGAGGGGTGCTGATTACTGCCTTGCTTCCCATGGCTTGCTCAGCCTGCTTTCTTATAGAACCAAGGACCACGCCCCCACCCCAGCCCAGGGATGGCTCCACCCACCATGGGCTGGGCCCTCCTGCATTGATCACTAATTGAGAAAATGCCTTATAGCTGTTACTCATGGAGGCATTTCCTCAGCTGAGGCTCCTTCCTCTGATGACTTTAGCTTGTGTCAAGTTGACACACAAAACCAGCCAGTACAGTCTGCATCTTCTAGCTTCTGGGACTGTCTTGATACCCGACAGAGGCTGTCACCTCAGCTGTTGGTCCAGGATATAGCGCGGTGACCCCACCTCTAAAGTGCTGCCTGGGCAGCCTCCATCCTGGAGAGGTGCTGGGTTTCCTGACCTGAGTCCCGCTCCCACGAGCTGCTGAGTGAGTGCCTTCTCATGCGGACAGTGTTCTGATGATGTCCCCATCATCCACTGAGTGGATCCACGATGCCCTCTAACCTTTTCCTGTGAAGGTAAGACAAAGACTGGCTGTTTGGGGTACTCATGTAGTTCATGAGATACACACTTTATATGGTTTTAGAAAGTAATGGCAATTGAAGCATTTTTCTTTTTCTTCCCCACTAAATGTCCACTTTCACACATTGTCCTTCACTTGCAGTGTGATCAAAACATGTTCACCTGACAGGGCTTTTTAGTATTTACTTGTCGCACTGCTGGTAGGAAGGAACGGTTGATTCTGTGGGAACCCCTGAGACGGAGACTGTAGAGATGTTTGTGGACATCATTGTGGTCTGGTGGTCACGTACAACCACCTCTCCCGTGACTCCTCGCCGATGACTTCCCTTCCTCAGCAGCCTCCGGCGCCGAGGGCTTGGAAAAGCTGACACACCCCTTCCTCGTCCACCCAGGATAGCGATGGTCACTGGGCCTAAGCTTTCCCGGTGGGCACCCTCCATCCATTCCCCAGCAGCAGGGAAGGTCAAGCCGCCAGTCCTCCTGATGTCCTGAGACAGAAGCTCTTTTCTCTCCAGACTTGCAGCGAGCTGACAGGATGTGGTCTCCCGGGCTGTGGGAGGTCTTCTTGCAACTTCAGAGAAACGGTGCCCAAGGCTGAAACTTGCTGAGAGCAGAGCAAAGCACTGCCTGGGGACAGCAGAGCAAAGCACTGCCTGGGGACCTGTGCGTGACTCCTTCCCTCCTCTCCCTCTCCCATACCCTGCGTAAATGAACCTCTGCCTCTGAACTTCCATCTACGCAGGCCAGGTTGAATCAGCACAACTCCTGTTATCTCCCATGCACACCCCTCCAAAAAAGATTTACTAATGGCGCTTTGACAGGGAGGACAACACGAACAAATCATGTGCCCAACCCAGTTTGTCTCCCATCCCACTTTGAAAAATCAAGTCTTTGAGTCCAGAATAGCGAAACGGTTTAATAAAACAATCCGTGTCCGGATTCTGTGTGTTTGAAGTTCCAGATTTCTCCCGTCACCAGGAAAAGACATTCCCCATCCCGTAAGTGCTCCTCACCTCCTACCAGGCCAGGTGAGTCTGCACTCTGCCTCCACCGCACAGGGCATGCGTCTCCAAGATGCCTTTCATTATTGTGCTGTGACATCCAGGTGGCCAGTGGGACTCCTCCTTTGTCCAGGCATTCCTTGAGGGCTGGTCATTTCTAGGCGGGCTGTGTCTAAACGGTCATATCAGAAGGGGAAGGCCAGTGGTTTGTTGAGTAAACAGCTGAACCTATGACACAGCTCATTCCATCCCCCTGGGCAGTTTCATGGAGCAATTCATCTATTTTCTGACTGGTTCCATGTAAACGCCTAGATGCTGAGTGCCCCCCCCCCAGTCTCTCCCAGTGGGTGAAGACTCCTTGGGAGCAGGAAATAGTTGGAGTGGCCATTTGCTAACCTGCTACACAGCAGCCTGTGTGGTTTCACCAAGTAGCATTTCAGATGGATAACATTCAGCAAGCCGATCCCTGTAGTGAATTAAAAATCCCTTTTGATTAAATTGCCTGCTACTTCAAACGCATAGGATCTAAGTGTGAGTTGTTTTTATTAAAATGTTTCATTTTTCTGGACCTGATTCAGTTTTTCAAAGCGGCACGGGAGAAAAACTGGGGAAGGGGACATGGTTTGCTAACGTTGTCCCTGGTCAAGGTGGCATTAGTAACTCCTCTTTGGAAGGGTGTTCATGGGAGGGTCAGTGGGTAAAAATTAGTGACACAGCCTTGCCTCGTGACTCTAAATCACAGGCCTGCGAGCCAGCAAGGACAAAGGAGTTGCTGGTTGATTTTGAACCTTGGAGCCATGGGCAGCTGGTGGCTTGACAGATGCTTGTGCAAACTGAATATGGTCTCTCCATTTCCAGCCTTGGGTTTCCAACACCCAGCCTGACTTAGCAGGGACTGGAGAGTACATCAGCCTCCTGGGGAACTGGAAATGAATTCATGTGACCCGCATCTTCTCAGGGACTCCTGGTAGCCGCAAGCCATGGTCATCCCTGAGTCATGTTGGGTTATTTCTAAGTGTGTGTGTGTGTGTGTGTGTGTGTGTGTGTGTGTGTGTGTGTGTACAGCACCATCCCTTGTCCATGCAGGATAATTTTCATCCTCACAGGACAGGAATGCCTCTAACTAAATCACATTCATATTTCACCTACAATGTTCAAGGCACAGACAGCTGGGAGAGGGTCCCTGTTTGGAATTCTGGAGACTAGTTGCTGCTGATCTGTTTCTGACCTGTGCGTTCTGAGGAAAGCCATCTTCTTGCTGTCAAGGACTGAACTGGGGTATGACCTTTAAGAGCCCTCCTGGGGCTGATGTTATCACACACCCCCATCTTGCTCTCATAATTAGGGTTTATACATTAGCTACAGAAAGAGATAACTGATCCTGGTTAGATAGCCTTCCAGAGAGAAGTGTTCTCAGGGAACACTTAACAATTTGTTTTTCTATGGCCTGAGATGTCCTCAGGCACACAGAGCAGAGCCCAACTGGTACCCATTAGCTACTGCGCCGGTGTAGCTGATGAGCTCTCTAGAGTCTATCCGGTGATCTCTTTACTTAAATGCCTTTTTCCTGTGCGAGGAGTGTTTGGCCTCTTCTTTACTCAATAAACTCTTACCATCCTGCAAAAGCAGCTCCAGCATGCCTTTTTTAGAATGTCTTATCTGACCTGCTTGGGAACATCGAGTAGATTCAACTTACCAATTTCTTAAGTATGCCTGCTTTTCCTGACATATTTATTGGAGGGGAAAAAAATACCAACCCTTGTCATGGAGACTGAGAGAGGTTCACACACACAAATCCCCTTCTATAAAGGAAGGCATGAGCTGTAGTGAAGTGATGAGGGTTTAGCAGAGGGAAGTACAAACATCCTTGCGGGCAGAGTCCGGAATGAACCCTGTTGCAAGTGTCCTCCTCACTGGACCCCAGGCTGCTGGCCAGAGCCTAGAGGATTTTTCCCCCCAGCACTCAGAGGTGTCTGCTTGCTGAGACTATGTAAGCTCTGAGGCACTCAAGGTGAAGTCACTTGTGGTCCCCAGAAGCTGCCTCGGGAGTCAACAGCAATATTTTCTTCATGCAGGGCTCCTAGTCCGGCTATGCAAGATGGCGTGTTTTTAATGTTATTTAAATTCGGAAATAATTTCAGGTTGACCAGAGAGTCACAAAGACGGTCCAGTGTGTCCCTGGAGCCCTTGGCCTGCTTCCATGGTGTTGACTTCACATATGCCCATAGTCTTTCTGACGAAGTGCAGGAGACGTCATTGGGACAAAAGTAACTGAGTCACAGACAGGAATCCAGCTTCCTGCGCTTGTCAATGGCCTTTGTTTTGTTGTGCCCAAATTCTGAACCCCAAAATCACCAAGAGGCCCATCTCGATGCAAAAGCAAAGAGTCTTTTATTGTAGATGTGTAACAAGCTAACCCCATTAGCTCGGGCCCTTCACCCAGCCACCATGGCGAATGGCTGGAGAAAGACCCCAAACAACCTCAAGGCAGGGGTATTAAAGGGCAGTGTAAGGGGAGTGTCTAGGGGTATGAGACAGTCTCAGGATTGGTGCGCTTCCAGGTTTGGGTGACCTGCCCTGTGCTGATTGGTCAACTGGTTGTTATGGCCCATAGGCCCTCCCAGGGTGGTTGCTATGTTCTGCAAGTCACTGTTGTGCACTGTCTGTAAAGCACATCCAGAGCCCTTAAGCACAGCCCTGTTAGCTAACTTCTGATTGGTTCCTTGCCACGAGGAGGGCATCTGACCTTAGTGACCAAGACAGGAGCGGCAAGGTCTTGCAAGCACGTGTTAGCCTGTAATGACTGCTAAAATGGGGGACTGGTCACTACAGGTTCTGGTCTCGGAGCTCATCCAGGATCCCACACTACAATCAGCCACCGTGTCATACCAATCTCCAGCCAGTGTTGTGTCTCAACTGTGCTAGCTTAATTATCCCCAGTTTTCTTTCCTTATTTTTGCTTATCCAATATGTTTTTCACATCGTGTGTCTCGACCCCGTTCATTCCCCATCCCTTTGCATCCGCCCTTGCAACTGCCCCCAAAATAAAACAGAATTTAAGAGAAAAGAGTGAGTTCGAGGCCGGGCTGGACCAACAGCCTCCAAAACAATACAGAGAAACCCTGTTTGGTAAAAACCAAAAAAAAAAAAAAAAAAAAAAAAAAAAAGAGAGAAAAGAAAAATATGACGTGCAGTAAATAAACCCCTTTGTCCACATATCTTAACTTGCAAGTGTTCATTGCAAGGAGTCATTGGTCTGTTTCGAGGCCTCTGGTTTCTACTACACCATCCATAATTAGCCCCATTCTTAAGGAGAAATCACCCCATGGAGCCTGCCCCCCCCCACACCTTAGCAACATTTGTAATCTCAATCTAAATGAATATGCAGGAATAATGCATGTATATGTTACATGCTTCTATAATTTATTTCTGCTAACTAGAAACAGAGTTTTTGCAGCTCCTGGAAATGCATAAATTATTTGTTTCCTTAAATTATGGATGACATGTTTATAGCAAGCACATATAAATTGTAAGTGTACATTATAAATACCTAATCCTATTTGCCAACATTTATTACCCATGTGCTGGGGGCTGAACTTCATGCTAAACACTTGGCAATCATCTTTTCATTAAAGTTTCTCTGTTGTCCCACAGAGAAAACAAAATGTCTTAGGTTTTAACTTGTCTTTCATTAAACAGAAACTTGGAGAACATTTTGAGGAAGCTTCAATATGCAGGAGATGGAGGCTTCTGGGGAAGAATGAGGGCCACCATTTAGAGGTGTCCTAACTGGAGGATGCCCATCTGGACAGTGTGTTCTGAGTGTCCCAGGTGCTGCTGCAGGAACTTGTCCAGATGCCTAAGCTTGGAAGCAAAGGGGACTTCAAGGAGGGACAGCCTCTTTCGTTCACTGAGTTAAGCTATGCTGTTTATTTCCCCTGTGGAGGCATAGAAGCACTAGATTCCTTCACCACGAGCTTCCTTCAGGAACTGTAGCCCACGTGTGTGGACCAGACAGACTGAGAGTCAAACACCCCGACCACAGGGATCATCTCTGGTAGTGTCTGATGTCATCTCTGCCTTTCCCCCACCCTGGTGTTGTATCTTTAGACTAATAATGTCACCTCAGGCCCCTGCCTCCCGCGAGGCTGGCCCAGCTCAGTTTCTCACTTCCGCCACTGAGTCCCTGCTTGTGTAGTGAAGGTGCTTCATGCTGTCCCTAGGAAGTGTGAGCCTCCCTGTGCCCCAGGACCTTTGTCCCACTTCCCCTCCTTTCTGGTACCTTCGTTTTTTTTTTTTTCAGTCCCCATGACGCTTACCACCCTGTGTTTTCATCTCTTACTCACCAGACAGAGTGACTGAAACACATTTACAATGCAGCGTAGGGCGACAGGAGAGTCAAAGTTACAGATTAAGAAGTGATTGGGAGATAAGGATAAGGACTGGGCTCCTCAAGCTTCCCAGAGGCTTGGGAATGAGCTTTGTAAGGCACTGGGAAGAACCAGGGAGCATCACAGCTGTGGAAGCAGACCCGTCTCTTAGCTCTGTCCGAAGGAGAACCAGCAGGGCTGAATGGGTTGTGCTGAGCTCAGAAAGCATTAGTCAAGGGACTCAGTCACATCCCTGGGGTTGCATGGAAGCAGTGCTGGGGTAGAAATGGAAAAAATCACACTCCAGAGCCACCGGGTGCCCTGGCTCCGCCTCTGGGCCTAAGGCAGTCTCTGGGGAGGAGAACCAGTGATCTGTGGGTTCACACCCTTTAGCCCCTGATGAGACCCACAGCACCGGGTGTGGGGAGTGTGCCCAAGAGGATGCCTTTGCCCTCCAATAGGCGTCATTTCCCTGCGCTCCTCGAAGTGCAAGCCAAATGTCTGGCTTCCTCAGTTTCCGAACATTCCATAAGACAGAACCCCTACAATCCAGGCTACTGCATATGGTACAGCCTCTCACAGCTGCAAGCTTCCCTGGCATTTTACCCACAGAACTGTCCTATCTACTGGGACTATGTATTATGAGGATTTACCTGACTCCTCCAAAATTATTTTTTATCATGGAGCTCAGAGTTGGAGACTTGCCCACGGAATCTCTTACTGCCAGACACTGACATGAAGTTTGTGTGTCCTGGCTCTACATTCTCCTTGACTGTGGCTCCTGGAGGCCAGGAGTTATTTTATTCATCCTGCACCCTTCATGGCCGTGACAGGCTGGCCACAGAATAGATGCCACCTGCACCAAAGAGCTTGCTTCCCACAGGTTAATGCCCTTCCCTTGGCCCTGACCACACACCCTGGCCATGGTCAGTAGGCCTCCCCACCACCCAGGAGGAGCCTCTCAGTGGGGAGGGGAGGAAGGTTGGCTCATGAGGGTTGGAGATTTGGGGCCTCCTGGAGGATGGTACAAAGTTGCTTAACTTGTCTACAGACTGACTAATGTCTTGATGACTCACAGAGTCAAGGGCACCTGGAACTGGCTTTGGCTCTTGATCCCAGGGAAGGAAGTCCTCCCATCCATGTTTTGTAACACCCGGGGGCACTAATTTTTTGTCTGGAAGCAAGATCAGGTCTAGCAGCTCTTCAGAAGTAAAATATTGGCACTTGTTGCCCTGACCTGTAGTCTAGACAGATTTTGTCCTTCAGCAAGTATGGAAGGGCAGGTTGTGCTGAAACCAATATTATCTGTAGTTTGATCACCATACAGGACTATACAGGTGTTCAGGTACAATTCTAGTTTCAGTGGATTATCTTTTTTTTTTAAAGAAAGGTTTATTTTTTTAATTTATTTATCTATTACATATACAATATTCTGCCTACATGCCAGAAGAGGGCACCAGACTGAATTGTAGATGATTGTGAGCCACCATGTGCTTTCTGGGAATTGAACTCAGGACCTCTGGAAGAGCAGTCAGTGCTCTTAACCTCTGAGCCATCTCTCCAGCCCCAGTGGATTATCTTTTAACCATACTCCTTACCTGAACTGTCACTGGATTGAGGTTACCCATGGTGATGACCAGAGGGGAAGAAGGGGCCAATGGTCGTTGGCGGTATGGGAAGTCATAGGGAGCAATCCCAGAAACAGTATTTTTCTGTGGCCTCTGCTTCAATTCCTGTTTCCAGGTTCCTGCCTTGAGTTCCTATCTTGACTTCTCTCTATAAGCTGTAAGCTGAAATAAACCTTTTCATCCCCAAGTTGGTTTTAGTAATGGTCTTCATCATAGCACTAAAAACCAAACTAAGACATACATGGATCCAAATGGACGCCAGCACTTTATGATTATCAAAAAACAAGCCTAGTAGGTGACAATCACTGTCTACTGCTGATAGGGGTATGTCCTGTGCCATCTATAGTAATCAAAGGCTTTGGACTTCTGATTGTAAGTCTGCAGAGCACTACATCATTAGGAAGCTCTCATCTCTCTTACTGGTGGTCCAAAGCAGAGTGGTCAGCCTTGAGACAATTTGCACGCCACCAACAAAACAGACTTAGTAGGTTGCATTTATATCTAATGGTGCGTACACATATACACACATACATGTATACAACAATAATAACCAAAGAAAAGGGGGCTATCAAGTTAAGAGTTGGGAAGGACATGGGAGTGGTTCAAAGGGGGCAGCAGGGAGGGGTTGGGGGAGGAAAAGGGAGAGGAAGTATTTCAGTAGCCAAAAGAGACATTCATCAAGCAAACTTCCTGCCTGTCCCACCGCCTGCTACCATCAAAACGTGATTCACCTGACAGCAGAAATATCTGCTGTCTCAGACTATGCATGAAGCCCCAGTATGAAGGGCTAAGGATAGATGGAGATCTAGTGTGGGAATGGCAGGTCTGGCCACAGAAGGACCCATTCCGTGTGAGAGCAGAGTGGGGCTTCTGTAGGAAGGTCAGATGGAAAAGGGGAATGGGGAGTCGAGATAAGACATTAAGCTCCAAAAAGGTGTCCGTGGAATGTGGACGGGAGTCTGAAAGGGGAGCATGGGGAAATACCTCATCCCACAGAGACAGAGGAGTATCAAAGACCCCGGTGCCTCACAAGCACGAGATACCTACAGTGGCTAGAAGGCAGAGGATATGTGAAGCTTCTTTAGGAGATGGGAAGTGGGTGGGCTTCCTAGGCAAGGATGGGTGGCTCAGTTTTCTTAGGTGCCCATTCAAGACAGCTGCCTATTGGGTTTGTGGAGACCAGAGGAAGGCGTCTGTAAGTGAACTGTCTGGGACATCCAGAACAGGATGACAATATATCATCGATATTAGGTAGGACATAGCTTATGCCTGGTCTCTAGGGTACTGTTTCAAGCAGCACCAGTCAGATGCCTGATCAGGATCCAAGCACAGCTGAAGAGAAAGACGTCTGTTTCTGTGTTCATCCTTCTTTCTGCTGCTGAGCCTTGAGAGTCCAGAGCAGAGGGATTGGTTTCATAGCTTTGGAAGGCTGTTCCTTCTAGTTCCTCTTCCCCAATTGCTGGTTCTCAAGTCCTAGGATAATATGGTTGATTCGGTCTGTGTGCTTGGAAGTTTAATCTTTTTCTGGGCTCTTGACAATTTCGGAAGTTGAACCTGAAGCTATGATACCTATCAGATGAGGTGTCATTCAGGGGTGGGGGAAGGGAGAGAGGGCAGACTGTGTCTTAGAAGCCTAACATGTAATTATTCCTGATCAAATTTAGCTGTCCAATAAAGGCAGTAATTACCAGCTGAGGATCATCAAGGCATCTTTGCAGAGCAAGTGTGCTGTTTGGATGCTTCTATCATTAGGCTAAGGACTCTTCAGACTTCTGTTCTTTTGTGGCATCCTTCATTTGCAAGGCTGTGGTGCCCACACCACAAGCAAGTCTGAGGTTTTGGAAAATGAAAGACGAGGTGCCCAGCCATTTGTGCTAAGAGAATGCATGTGCGTGCTTTTATTGCAAGAGAATGCATGCGTGTGTCTTTATTTCAAATGCTAAGAGGTTTTTTCTTCATTGCAGAGAGGAAGCAGCCTTATATACAGGCTTACAGCACAGTGGAAAAACTCCAGGTTGAAGAGATCGTGTTTTCCTTATGCTAGATGTTGATGTCAGTGGGGCAAGGTCGGGGCAGTAAGCCAGGACTAGAAAACAGGATGCACTTGTTGGCTGACCAGCGACTCACAGAGATCCTGTGGGGCTGGGACCTAACACAAGGCTACTGATACCCACCCAAGTCATGGCTTTCTGTGACTACACTGTGCTGTGTGCTCAGGATACAGAGATGGTGAGGGGGGATATCTGTCCATATCATCTGGGACCAGTGCAGGCCACACAGGTCATCAGGACAAAGCTCCTAAGTATTTTGTGCTTTAAGTCAGAGACAATATGTGCAGCCAGGAAAGGCTTCTTAGATAGCTCTGAAGGGGAAAGTATCCTGGCTGTTGGAAGGGAGGCTATATCTATAGCTCTGAAGGGAAAGGTATCCTGGCCTTCAGAAGCTAGGCAATACCTACAGCTCTGTTCTGGTGGTGAATGGTTTCACCACAGGAATGCAGCAATACTGCTCCCCTCCAAGAGAGCCATGAAAACTCAGCTCTGTTCCCTTCTGCTAAGGGAGTTTCCCACAGAGATGTAGCAATTTTGGTTAAGGTCCAGGGAAAGTTGTTACTTTTCTCTTCCTCTCTGCTAAGGAGTCTCCCCTCCCAAGGGTTCCACCTCCCACAGAAATGTAGCAGTTTGCACCTGCTCAGGCAAAAGTTGTTACTTCTCTGTCCTGATCCATTCCAGCAAAAGAAGGCCTTTGCCCAAGAGCTTTACATGGGAAGGAGGAATCCAGGAGGGTGGCTACATCTGCGGGGGTGGAGAAGGGAAGCGGCCAACTGAACAGGCACAGGGCTTCTTAGGGTGGGGTTTTCACAGGGAGATTTTCAGGGTGGGACTTGGTCGGATTTCAATCCCTGGAGCTTAGTTAGACAAGCCTAGAGATTGGCTGGATTTCATGTTCAGTTTGTCAGGGGCAGAGTGTGTTTCTTTGGCTCTGGTTTCAGGATCAGGGTGTGTTTCTTTGGCTGGCCCTTTTGCCCTATGTATTCGAGTGCAGCAAGTAATAATTCTCCAGAGAGCTTGGCACATGCAGAGACGTGGATGTAAGAAAGCTGTAGAAGCGTGGGCACGTAGCAGTACGACATGGCAGGAATGTGACGTGTTAGGGGAGGGGCAGTTGAGAGAAGTGAGCTAGGGGGAGACACCACGTCTGCTCACAGACTTTGTTCAACACTCCCTTCACCCGTCTGTTGTAGGTGAGACGTGAAGGTCCTGGGTGTGGCCAGATCCCATTGCTAAAATGCACTCTGGCTGGGGTCGTAAGGAAGTGATGTCAGTCCCAGCAACTGGGCAAAGCAAGCTGCCGCTGCTGTCGCCATCCAGGAGAGAGGCTGGGAGAAGGAGGCAGAGGCTGGGAGGCAAGCACTGTTTGCACATTTACCGTGGAAAGATGGGATTTGCGGAGGGAACTGGGCTCTTCATTGTGATGGAAACACTACGTGAGATCTTACTCCTGTGGAGTCAGAAGGGCATGAAACAGAAAGCAGACAGAATGCTATCATCAGGCCCGTGGCTTGTGTGTGGAGACAGAAGTCAGGAAGCCAGTGCATGTGTGATTGGACTCAACTGTGGTGAGTCTCACCCGGACCCAACTTCTCCAATAAGACTCTATTATGATATTCATGCTGCCAGAATTCTAGTGTAACAAAGAGGGACAAGACTTTCCATACACGGGTTTAGCGTAGAGCATCCCTCTTCCAAAAGGCCTTCAAAGGATTCTGAATTGTGCGGTCTTGGGCCTGGACCTTCTTTGTTTATTTGCTTCTTCTGTAGAGTTAGACATTTGGAAGGGGCTTCGGAAGCAGCAAGCTGGGTGTCAGGAGCGAATGCCACTCCCCACTGCTACTCATTCCTCTTTAGTGGCTTGCTCCTCTAGTTAGTATCATAAATCAGAGGGAGAGATAGAGATAGAGATAGAGATAGAGATAGAGAGAGAGAGAGAGAGAGAGAGAGAGAGAGAGAGAGAGAGAGAGAATAAACTACTATCATGGTCCAGTATAAAAAATAAGAAGCTGGGGAAAATATCCTTTCTGTTTAAAAAAAACAAAAAGCAAGCATGCCTTTCCACAGGTGATAAAACCCAGCAGTACCAGTCAGAAGCAGCAATCATTGACTCCATCGCTCTATAGACCAAAGCTGCTGTTCCAAGTAACTGTCTAACAGGGTCTTAAGCAAAGCACTACCCATCATGACTATTTTAAGCAGCTATGGATCGAGGTTCAGGAGATTGACATTCTCAAGGTAAAGCCTTGTGGACTGCTCTCTGGGTGGAACTGTAGGATTCCAAGCCAGAGTCACTGTCAGGACAGGTTATGGGTTTGTGGGTTCAGCACCAGCAGAGAATTCACTGTTCGGTGGTGGAGAGGTTGGGTAACTTACAGGTGGTCTCTACTTGTGATTTCAGCTGTGATTCTAAGTGTTCAACCAGAGTCAGTTTTCTGCAAAAAGGCCTGCAGTGTCATTCTGTGCCACAAGGCATCCCTACCTAAATTGTGGCAGTTGAGAATATGCCACGCAGGGCTGGTAAGTTGTCTCAGCAGGCAATGGTTGCCAAGTCTGATGATCTGAGTTTGATCCCTAGTAGTAGAAGAAAAAACTGACCTACACACACACACACACACACACACACACACACACACACACACACACACACACACTGTGGCACATGTGTCCCCGCTCCTGGCCACAAAATAAGTAAGTAAATGTCATTAAATGCATCCTCGGACATGGTAATGATCAATAGTATGCCACGCACAGCCTTTCCAGATGCTTTCAGAGATGATGTTCCTACTCTGAAAAACATTCTGAGTAGGAATTAAGGTTCCCCTGCATCTAAGAGGTGTTATCTGACTTTCCCAAGATCACATTATTTGAACGTAACTCTCCTGCCCTGAGAATTTATATCCTTTGTAATGTCATGAGGCTCTTAATATGGACTTTCTTCCCCTGATAGCCAGGGAATAGGTGACCCCACCCAAGGTCTATCAAATCCTGCTCTCTGAAGAGAGTTCAATGCAAGTTTGTAAATAAGGAAACAGTATTTGGAAGACTAGACAAGGGCAGAACTTGGGTGTGATACAAATGTTGATCCAAGGGAGAAACGTCTGTTGAGTCCTGCACGCAATGGTGACTCTTGGAGCCATGCCGTGGTGTCATGTCTTCTGTCGATTGGAAGCACACCCACATTCCTCAGTGCTGGTGCAGGAGAAGGCCCCTTCCATCGAGTCATGGAGACACAGACCCACTGTGGTACAGGGCTGTTCTCTGAGCCAACAACAGCCAACACTGGGAGTCTAGCTGTTTCCACTTGCACAGGACTGTCCCAGCCAGGCTTGTCCATTGCTGACATTTCTTCGCAGAGGGAGGTGAGAGTGTCCCGAGACCCTCATTTGAGTATCCAGTCACTCCATACCACCTATTGCATACAACACAATTCTACCCTAACTGCACATGGCTTCAGGGAGAGGCAAGAATGTACAGGCCATGGAGAACCAGTGTGTGTGTGTGTGTGTGTGTGTGTGTGTGTGTGTGTGTGCATCTAAGGCTGTGAGAAAGCCATCACCCGCTGGGTAAAGACTTTCCAGGAAGGCAGTTTTTCATGGGAGCAAACCATACTCCTGTAAGTAAGCCCTATGGTCTGTAAATAATCCCAACCAATGCATTGATTTGTCCGAATGAACTCTGCTAGAATTGCACCTCAATTTGTTGGGTGGGTTTTAGGAGGAGGAGGAGAAGGTGGAGGATGAGGAAGAGGAAGGTAGGGAGGAAAGGAAGGATGGAGAGAGGTAGACAATGTTTATGTCTCTCTGAGAAAGAAGTTTAGAAACACCTCCTGAGTCTAAGATGACCTGACCTGACTTACTCTTCTCTCCCACGGCTCCTGCCTGATCTTAGTCTCCTGGCCATCCCTGATCATCAGTCCCTAGGCTGTCCCTCCAGGAATCCATCCTGTACTTTGCTACTTATCTTTTAAATTTTTTAAATTGAGTATTTTAAAATCTCATGTTAAATTAATACATACTTATTCTGGAAAATTTGGAAGATACTAGGCAAGAAATTATCCCAGAGAAAAACTGAAACCAAATCTGGGCTCATTTATTTCCAACTTTTATAATGTGAATGCCTTCATGATTGCTGCCATTAGAGATCTGCTACTATGGATGGGGGAAGAGATCTGTTACTATGGATGGAGGAAGAGATCTGTTACTATGAATGGGGAAGGGCACTGTGACCCAAAGAGTCATAGCAACAGAGAAAGGAACAAAATGGAGAAACAAAGTCATCGTTTCCCACCACGCCCGTCCAGAAGGAAAAGAGACCTGTGTTTTGCAGGCATAGCTGTCTTGTGTGTCTATGCAGGGAGTCCCCAAGATCAAGTGGAGGACCTCCTAGGAGAATCCCATCATTTTTTCAAAACAATTTGCTGAATCCATCCATGCAAAAACAGTCCTGCTGATAGAAGACTCAGCAAAGTAAGGACCCTCTCTCTCTCTCTCTCTCTCTCTCTCTCTCTCTCTCTCCCTCTCTCTCTCCCTCCTCTCCCTCCTCTCTCTCTCTCTCCCTCCTCTCTCTCTCTCTCCCTCCTCTCTCTCCTCTCTCTCTCTCTCTCTCTCTCTCTCTCTCTCTCTCTCCCTCCTCTCTCTCTCTCTCTCTCTCCCTCCTCTCTCTCTCTCCCTCCTCTCTCTCCCTCTCTCTCTCCCCCTCTCTCTCTCCCTCCTCTCTCTCCTCTCTCTCTCCCTCCTCTCTCTCTCCCTTCTCTCTCTCCTCTCTCTCTCCCTCCTCTCTCTCTCTCTCTCCTCTCTCTCTCTCTCCCTCCTCTCTCTCTCCCTCCTCTCTCTCTCCCTCCTCTCTCTCTCTCTCCCTCCTCTCCCTCCTCTCTCTCCTCTCTCTCTCCCTCCTCTCTCTCTCTCCCTTCTCTCTCTCTCTCCCTCCTCTCTCTCTCTCTCCCTCCTCTCTCTCTCTTTACCCCCTTTCTCTTTCTCTCTGTGTGTGTTTTCAAACACACATACACACACAGGCACACACATGATCTTACACACTTGTGGGCCTGATGCAGGGGACAGAGCATGCATGGACATTTTAGGAAGGTGGAAATTCATTCTGTCACACATTCATTTACCGGTAGTGCCAGTAGCAGGGACACGGTGGATGTCCCCTCTGCTCAGGTTTTGAGCAGGTACTAGGAACTTAACAATGACTAGCTGAGATTGCTTTTTTCGTGAAACACAGAGAGAGAGAGAGAGAGACAGAGACAGAGACAGACAGAGACAGACACAGAGACAGAGAGAGAGATTCTCAGGGGCTCACAATATCCCCCCTCACACACACAGCAAGGGTTCCCGACTGTTCTGGTTAGTTTTTTCTTTTTTGTTAACTTGATACAAGCTAGAATTAATCTAGGAAGAGGAACCTCGATAGAGAAAATGCTTCCATCCGCTTGACCTGGAGGGCCATCTGTAGAGCGGTTTCCTGATTGATGTGGGAGGGCCCGGCCACTGTGGGTGGCGCCATCTCTGGACAGGTAGGTGGTCCTCGGAAGTCTGAGAACCATGGCTGGGTAACAGCTGGAGGAACAAGGTAGCAAGCGGCCATCCCTCCATGGTTTCTGCTTCTATTCGCTCCACAGGTTCTTGGCCTGATGTACTGCAATGACTACAAACTGTAAGCTGAGATAAACCCTTTCCTCCTCAGGTCGGTTTTGTGAGTATTTTATCAGAGCAATCGAAAACAAACAGAGGCATCAACCTTGGCATCATTAATATTTGGGTCAGTTCATTCTTTGTTGGCAGAGAGGGGCTGTAGCATTGTCCCTCCTCCTACCCATAATCAAAAATGTCCCCAGGGAAAGCCCAAATGTCAAGGGGGTGGAATGCCCACCGGTTGTAAAGCTCTGTTATCGGTCCCATATTGAAGCAAGTAATTTGGTGATGGAGAGGGGACACAGTCAGCCTTCTTTCTAGGGTTCGGTGCCATTGGAGCCAATCTACCATGGGTTGAAATGTTTTGGGAAAATAATTCATCAGGTAATCCGGTGGAAACGATGGGTATGAGGCCCTGAGAATGTCTGGACGTGTTCTCTGTGTTTCCCCTTTGTCCTGCATACCTGGTGTTCCTCCCTCCTGGAATGAAGAGGCACGGAACAGACTCTTGCTTGTGGTTTTCAGCAGCTGGGACTACCCACCCTAGTCTGTGCTTGTTTTTTTCCATGATTTCAGTTACTGATGACCAGCCATACATTGAAAACACTAAATGGAATCTTTCAGAAACAAATCCTTAGATTTCAAATCCATTTTGTTATGTTATGATAAGCATTTGATCATCGGTGACAACTGTTGCTCTCTTAGTGGGCTTGATGTATAGATGTGGTTTCCTCATAGGTTGGTATGCATATGAAAAACAGTATGTATAGGGTTTGATGCCATCTGTGGTTTGGGGCATCAAATAGGAGCCTTGGAACGTATCTGCCTTGGGCGATAGTGTTATAACCAGAAGCAAATCTTGGCTGCTGCAATGCTCCAAGGTTTGTGTGGTCCTGTGTTCCTGTAGCACAAGTGTTTACAAGTGTGTACCGCACAAGTGTGTACTGACCGATACACCTTTGTGTGACTAGAGCCAAGCAAGATGGATGTCATGGGGAAAAGGCTGGGGGCAGGAACGCCATAACAAGATGTTTGTACTACACAGTCCACGAGGACACGCGGCTGCACATACAACATGCCGAGAGCCCAGTCTTACAGACCCGATTATTAGCTAAAGTAGCCTAGAAGACCAGATTCTTTCCGGCAATGCTAGGCGTCACTTACACGGTGCTTTCGTGTGCCAGGAGGCCTTCCAAGTGAGATCACAGGCATCGTGGCCTTGGATCTTCCCTCAGGTTCTAGAAGGCAGATGCCTATTATTAGCAACATTTTAAAGATCGGCATATGGAGGCTTAGAGCAATTAGCCACTTAACGTGTACAGCTCAACCGGGGCAGAGTGGTAATTCCAGTTCATCAGATCTCTTTGATGCCAGCATCTTCCTACTCAGTGGTAGGGTGGATTCCCGGCTGGGCTACCTGTAGGCCTGCCGGTGAAAAGACAGCTTCTGCTGGTGTCACTGAAAGTGGATAAGTGTCATCCGAGTAAGTCGCTCTCCTGGTAGGCCCGGGGAAGCACAGGTCGTTTCGAGGGAGACCCCTCGGCATGAAGCTGGCAGACCGGCCGCGGTTGAAAAGGCAGTGCTCTGAGATTACAGGTGAAAGAGGCAAGCATGTACATCACATCCATTCACAAATTGAATTAATTATAGTTGGCTGGAGCGCAGGTGGAAGGAATCCAGCTGGAGCTTGTTTAAAAGCAAGAGAGAAAACGACGGAGGAGAAACGGAGGCAGTGTCTAGAAGCCAGGGACGGCAATATGGCAGAGCTCAGGACGGCTGGAGCCAGAGCTGAAGCAGGCCCCCCCCTCCTGCCTCCTCGGTGGGCACGCTTTCCAATTTCACAGCTCCAACCTTATGCAGCTGCCATCGGCTCTCAAGTTTCCAGATTTGTGTTTCAGCCACCATGGAGAAGCATGGCTCATTCTCATTTCCAAACACCAGAGGGAAAGACCCGTTCAGTGAGGCTGGGAATGCGATTGAGTTAACAGCGTGCTTGTCTGCCATGCAGGAAGCCCTGAGTTTGAGCCTCTAGCATCACAAAGCTAGGGCCTGGTTATGCATGCCTGTAACCGCAGCATTTAGGAGGGTCAGGAGTTCAAGGTTATCCATAGAAGACATGTTGTGGGACTTCGTTCTGTCAATAGACTTGGGGTACCGGCTTAGGGCAGAGCTTCTTGTGTGCCAACTTGACCCCTTTAAAGGAAAGGAGAGGGCACTTGCTTGCTCTCTCGTGTGTTGGTCAGAGACAGGACTGCTGGTTCCGTTCACCACCAGGGCAAAACAGACGACCACAACAGCTATCTACTTGGTTGTGTATTTGCGAGTCCATTCTAATAAATCCCAAATCCCCCCCTTTAACCAGCTCTCCTGGATTTGTCTATATTTGTCTACAAAGATACATAGCAAATTGAAGGCTATCTGAGGCTATATGACATAGTAACTTTGTGGCATTTGATTCAGCTGCTGCCTGGGTGTGGTGGTATAGCACTCAAGGCAATTCTTTTTTTGTTTTTTGTTTTCAATTGATAAATTTTTTTTTATATTTTATTTTTAAATTTAAATTTAAATGAGAAACAAGATTGCTTCACATGTCAGTTCCAGGTCCCTCTCTGTTTCCCTCCTCCCGTGCTCTCCCACCAACCCCCCCCAATATCCCCTCATTTCCCCAGGGAGGGTGAGACCCTCCATGGTGGTGTCCATAGTCTGTCATTTCATTCAGGGCAGAGCCTAGACTCTCCCCCCAAGAGTTCAGGGTGAGAGTGCATCTCACATTGTTGGATGGGAATCCAAAGTCCATGTGTATACTAGGGATAAATTCTGATCTACTGCCCAAGGCTCAATAGATTACCTAGGCCTCCTCACTGACACCCACATTCAGGGGGTCTTGATCAGTCCCATGCTGGATTTCCAGGCATCAGCCAGGGATTCAAGAGCTAACCCTTGTCAGGTCAGCTGTTTCTGGGGGTTAAACCAGCCCAGTCTTAATCCCTTTGGTCATCAGTCCTTCCTCTCTGTCACTCGATTTCTTGAATTCAGCTCAGTGTTTAGCTGTGGGAGTCTGCCTCTGCTTCTAACAGCCATTGAATGAAGGTTCTGTTTCCCAGATTCTCTGGCCATGGGATTGTAGGCTGGCACTCCCCAGATCTATGTCTAAAATCCATATATGAGAGACTACATGCCATGTTTCTCTTTTTGTGACTGGGTTACCTCACTCAGGATGGTTTCTTCTAGTGCTGTCCACTTGCCTGCAAATTTCAGGATTCCATTGTTTTTTTCTTCTGACTAGTACTCCATTGTGTAAATGTACCACATTTTCTCTATCCACTCTTTGGTTGAGGGGCATCTAGGTTGCTTCCAAGTTCTGGATATTACAAATAATATTGCTATGAACATAGTGGAACAGACATCCTTCTTGTATGAATGGGCATCTTTTGGATATATGCCTAAGAGTGGAGCTGCTGGGTCTTGTGGTGGGTTTATTCTCATTTTCCTGAGGAATCTCCATACTGATTTCCAAAGTGGCTGAACAAGTTGGCACTCCCACCAGCAATGGAGGAGTGTTCCCCTTTCACCACATCCTCTCCAGCATAAATTGTCGTTGGTGTTTTTGATTTTAGCCATTCTGACAGGAGTGAGATGGTATCTCAGAGTTGTTTTGATTTGCATTTCCTGGATGGCTAAGGATGTTGAGCACTTTCTCAAGTGCCTCTCAGCCATTTTAGACTTCTCTATTGAAAATTCTCTATTTAGTTCTGTAGCCCACTTTTTAATCGGATCCTTTGGTGTTTTGGAGACTTGCTTCTTGAGTTCTTTGTAAATTTTGGAGGTCAGCCCTCTGTCAGATATGGGGTTAGTGAATATCTTTTCCCATTCTGTGGGCTGCCTTTTTGTCTTGCTGACTGTGTCCTTTGCCTTACAGAAGCTTCTCAGTTTCAGGAGGTCCCATTTATTAATTGTTGACCTCACTATCTGTGCTACTGGTGTTATGTTCAGGAAGCTGTCTCCTGTACCAATACGTTCAAGGGTACCACCCACTTTCTCTTCTAAGAGGTTCAGTGTGGCTGGATTTATGTTGAGGTCTTTGATATGAAAATCCATCAATGTAATCCACCATAAAAACAAGCTGAAAAACAAAAATCACATGATCATCTCACTAGATGCAGAAAAAGACTTTGGCAAAATCCAATACCCCTTCATGATAAAGGCCTTGGAGAGATATGGGATAACAGGAACATACCTAAACATAATAAAAGCTATATATAGCAAACCAACAGCCAACATCAAACTAAATGGACAGAAACTCAATGGAATTCCTCTAAAATCAGGAACATGACAAGGCTGTCCACTCTCACCATACCTTTTCAATATTGTACTTGAAGTTCTAGCTAGAGCCATATGACAACAAAAGGAGATCAAGGGGATGCAAATTGGAAAGGACGAGGTCAAAGTTTCACTATTTGCAGATGATATGATAGTTTACATAAATGACCCAAAGAACTCTACCAGGGAACTCTTACAGCTGTTTAACACCTTCAGCAAAGTGTCAGGCTACAAGATCAGCTCAAGAAAATCAGTAGCCCTACTATATACAGATGATAAAAGGACTGAGAAAGAAATTGGAGAAACATCACTGTTTATAATTGCCACAAACAACATAAAATACCTTGGGGTAACGCTAACCAAACAAGTGAAAGACCTGTATCGCAAGAACTTTGAGTCTTTAAAGAAAGAAATTAAAGTAGCTCTCAGAAAATGGAAAGATCTCCCATGCTCTTGGATAGGCAGGATCAATGTAGTAAAAATGGCAATCCTTCCAAAAGCAATCTACAGATTCAATGCAATCCCCATTAAAATACCAGCATAATTCTCCACAGACCTTGAAAGAACAATAATCAATTTTGTATGGAAAAACAAAAGACACAGGATAGGCAAAACAACCTTACTCAACAAAGCAACATCTGGAGGCATCACCATCCCTGACCTCAAGCTCTATTATAGAGCTGTAGTCCTGAACACAGTTTGGTATTGGCACAAAAATAGACAGGTAGACCAATGGAATCTAATTGAACACCCTGATATTAACCCATACATGTATGAACATCTGATCTTTGATAAAGAAGCTAAAAATATACAATGGAAAAAAGAAGGCATCTTTAACAAATGGTGCTGGCATAACTGGAAGGTGGCATGTAGAAGAATGCAGATAGATTCATGTCTATTGCCATGCACAAAATTTAAGGCAATTCTTAAGATGCACACTGGTGATGGGGAGGGGGGTCTTAAACAGACACCTGAAGGAGGGACAGCCAACTCCTTGGATGGCAAGAGCACATATGCCCTGGAGAATGGTTAGATTTGATGAAAGCAATGGTGCCAGTCAGGACATCTAGGGTATGGTTCTAATACATACTTTGAATGCCATGTTCTATTGGTTGAAAGTGCATCGTACACATTAGGGCAATATTAACACTGACCTGTTATCAGTGGAGTGTATTCAAAAGGTGATTTCTCCTCAGGTAATACTCAGCACAGGGAGACTCATCCATAATTCCAATTAAAAATACAAGGCTAGTCTGGAGTGTAGACAGGGTGTTGTTGATTGATGGTGGTTTAAAAACTGCTTTATGAATTGTATGCATATATATGTCTGTGTGATATGTGTGTATGTAAAATGTATACATACGTGTATGCATGTGTATGACACATATATGTGTGTATTTGTTTTTAATTAACACATAACAAGTGTTTGCACCTATGAGTACAGAGTGAAATTTTAGCATACACTATGCATACAGTCCTATTTACTGCTTGGAATGTTTATCACGTGTATGGGTGTTGGCAACATTCTGAAATCCTCTCCAGGATCTGTTTTCAGTTAAACAATGAAATGTTGTTCACTATGGTCACTTTATCCTATAGGACATTTTAGAAATCCGGTTGCCAGGGCACGTTCTGCTGTCAGACTCTTCAGAGACTGGCTTAGTGAAGCACCTCTCTTAGGCACAGGAACACCAGTGTTTCTCCACTGGCTTGTTTAGCTGATCTCAGGTAAATCCAAACATCACGACGCAGCCGAGGTGGCCTGAGGTCGGCCAGCCGTTGCCTGCTGCCCACTGCAGTCTGAACCCTTAGACAGAGTTATCTGATTGGAGTGTGTTCTCTGAAGGTGAGTCTTGATGGGGTGCCAAATGAGCAACCAGAAACTACGGAGAAGGCAGTAGACAGCCGGATAAAGGGAAGGGCCAGGTGCTCGCAGGCACGCCGAACTTCGAGAGCCTCGTAGGGTGATTCAGGGCATAAGTGAGCGAGGCCAGTTGGAACTTGATTTGGCTCCTGACCTGAGGCGGATCTCTTTATGTTCCCCTTTGAAAACAAAACAACACAGGGAGCTGACATGGGAAGCTTCAGGACCATGTCTTCTTTGGATGACGCATTCCTTTTTCAGTCTGGCTCTGGAGGGCTCTCGGGTCCCCACTGGAGGAAACGCTGCTGAGGGGACAGTGCCTTTGCATGTAGCCCTTCCCACCCGCTGCGCTCATGAGCAAGCTCCTGTAGCTCTGCCAGCTGGCTGGTGCCTGGTCCTGCTCTGCCCCCTTCCCTCCATTACAACACCCAGGGCCCCGCTGGATTTAATGAGTCAGGCCTGCCTGCCACACTTCGGGGCCATCATGCCATTGTCACAATTGGCATTTTGCTGTTCCTGTTATCCATTTGCCTTCTGCGTGTGTAATTGCAAAAGGTTCATTTTTCATCTCGACTCGCCGCTTATTTAATAATGGAGTCACAGAGCCAAAAAGAAAACATCTAGTCGGTGAAATTATGGAGAGCACTTAATGCCTCCACCTAGGTGTCTGTATTGAGGTCATTTTGTCTGGAGTGGGACAAAGTGGGCGAACCTGATGCTCCAATGAGCTGGGGGCCAGTGACTAGAGTCAGAGTGTTAGATTTCAGAGAGAGAGAGAGAGTGTGTGTGAGTGTGTGTGTGTGATTGCATGTATGTGCATACCTGTCTTTGCATGCGTGCATGACTCAGTAAGTCTGTGCATGGGTGCAGGTATGTTTCTGTGCACCTTCGTGAGTCTGGCCATATGCCTGATGCAAGAATTTCAGGAAGGTGAGAATTCATTCTCTCACGTATTTGCTTACCAGCCACAGGGACATGGTGGAAGACGGCTCTGTTCAGGATTTGCCCTTGGTCCCGGGGACTGACCGGATAGCTGAGATTTCTGTCCTCAAGGGACACAGACAGAGAACAGGGCGTCTTGACCTCAGCAATACCGGCATGTTGGGTCAGTTCATTCTTTGTTGGAGGACGGAGTTGTTGGACGAGCTGTAGCATACTCTGCAATGCCCTTGCTCCTTAAACATAATCATTCATTTCTTCTTGAAATGCCATTGCCACGGCTTCTGGTCTGGGGTCAACCAGTGGTGGACTAAAACCTTCAGAAAGCATGATGCGTCTGTACTGAGCGTGTGTTGTCTTAACATTTACTAACAATATAGTGCAGTAACCTGCTTAGCATTTGTGTTGCATTGGGTACTACAAGGGGTTTAGAGAGGACTTGCTCTATGGGAAAGTGTGCAGATGTTATATGCAAACATGGCAGTACATCATAGAAGGAAAGGAATAGTACATTAAAAAATAAAGTAATAAATAAAATCTCGGCCAGCCAGATTTTAGCTGCCATCTAGAAGGTGGCAGTGGTCCTGAGAACAGCCCACTTGTCTCCATCAGGATTCTTTCTTTGCTGTTGAGGGAGTCAGGGAGGGAGAGGAGCTTGGGAAGGTAACTCTTATCAGTTGATAGGCCTGGTTCCAAGCAGGTCAGGAGGCAGCCTCAGGCGGTGAAAGAGAGGACAGGGCTTGAGATCACAGGGTATAAAGAGTGTCTCGTGGGGACACAGATATCTGCCGCCCCTCTCCAGGACAGACCCTAAAGTGGGGCAGGACTTCAGGGCATAGGGAGTAAAGGAGGACTTATACTGCTGTCCCCAAGATCACGGGAGTGAGAGGAAAAAGGGCTGAGGGAGATGGGAGCCCGCATCCTTCTGAAGTGCGTCCTATGAGTTTCTTGAGAAGCAGATACGCCAGACCCCAGCCGAGTAGTGGTTTCTGACCACAGAGCACCTGTGTGGTTGTCGTACGGACGAACAGGGAGAATCCTCGAGGCCCACGGTGGATGGCCCTTAGACCGAACCAATTGTGGGTCTTCCACTTAGATGTCAGTAGTGGTTTTCCAGTCCCCTCTAGAATCTGTGACGTGAAATTTACCAAATCGTCAGTGACTGAAGACTGAAATTAGCCATCTTAGCTCTGCGTGGGCCCTGCTCTTCCGTGGTCACAAAGCTGCTAGATCCTTCTCTGTCTGCCCGGCGTCCTGTTTCTGCCACCAGGGCTGTGAGTCTCTGCTTCTTGTTGCTGTGAGGACAATGTATCCTGTTTCCAAAATGCTCTGGTGATGACATCATCCCAAAGGGATGTTGCTCTCAGGAAGTAAAGGGCCATGCCACACAACTGGGTGGATGTGGTAGGTGTCGCCTGTTAGTCACTGGGAAAAGGGGCAATTTTTTTTTTTTAAGCAGGGAGCCTTGCAAAGAGATGCCTGGGTTTCTAAAAAGAGTGTGAAGCAGGGATCACTGCCCATGGTCCATAAGGAGAATGTTCCCTGATATTTGGAGATACTCTTTTGATTGGGGTAGACGCATCAAGACTCTCCCGGGAGACCCCCTTCCCCCTCAACAAACCATGGGGGATGCTCCAGTCCCTAGACCATAGTTATGGGGCAGGGGCCTCTATGAGAGTTTCAGTCTTTGGGAAAACTGCTCCCCGGCAGCCAGCTGCTGCACGCCAACAGCTCGATTGATCAGAGCAATGATGCCGAAAGCCATAGTCCTGATGGATGCCAAGTCTGTCTGGGGCTGGGAGCTTATTGTCTTCTGGGACCAAGATTCGTGGAACCGAGGCCACGTCTGTCACATAGTAGGTGATCCGACAACACTGCATGAAATCTGGCAGGATCTTCTCGATCACTGCGTGCCACCAGCTTCTTTTATAATCCTGAGAAAGCCTCACAGCTCCCATCCCTGAACAGAACGTCTTAATACCAAACCTGGAGTGTTTGGAGGGGTGTTGTCTTCCTCTTTCTTTCTTTCTTTCTTTCTTTCTTTCTTTCTTTCTTTCTTTCTTTCTTTCTTTCTTTCCTTCCTTCCCACACTTCCCTCCTTGTCTCTCTCTTACCCCTCATTCTTTCTCTTTAATAAACACAGCCAGTGTATGTATCTATGTATCTATGAGATAAAAGTCTGATGTTCCCCCCCATCTTGTGTTAGCTCTTCGACAATTTCACATCATGTATTTTGATCGGTATTCAACTCTCCCCTACCCTACCTGTTTTTTTCTTTTAACCCATCAAGCACATTTGGTGCTGCCTGTATGCTGTTTGGTGTGCAGCCTTGGCGTGAAGGTGGTCGACCCACCAGGATCTGCACCGTTAAAGAAAACCTTCTTTCTCCCAGCAGCTGTTGTCAGCAGGTCCTTAGCTCCAATGACTCCCCAACCCCACGCTCCTTTGTCAAGCCAGACAGAGTAGGTCATGTGCGTGTTTTCCCAACCAATGTGAGTTCATACGCACTTCCTCCATGCTGAGTCTTGGAAACACTCTTTCCTTGCATTCATCCATGGCCTCTGGGTCTCACAAACTTGCCTTATCCCTTCTGCAATAATCTGTGAGCCTTGGGAGGAGTGGGATACGGATGTCCCATTCAGGGATGACCATTCCTTATTCTTTTATTCCCTGCACCAGTACGTGCATGCAACGATAATGATCCAATCAACATTGGAAACATCATTTCTTCGTATAGGGAGTGTTTGAAATCCCCTGCACTAGCTACTCTGAAGCATAAAATTAACTGTTGCCCAACCATAGTTGCCCTGCTGTGCTGTGGAACACGAGACATTATTCTTCCTCTGATCTAAGTGTTTTGAAGATCAGATGGGAAATGTATGTCCACATACTATAGACCCTGACAGGACATATAAACCTGAGGACAAAGGCTTGGAAAGCTGCCTCTCGAATGATCCATCATAACTATTCCACGTGTTAATTTAGAGGCCGAAAAGTGCCCATTTTCCTCAGGTGTTTCTCAGTTCTAATAGTTACCTGTGCTGTGCAAACATATATTATATGCTTGGGGCCCAGTAAAGCTATTTTCGTCTTCAGTGGGAAAAACATAGCTTTAGCTTGTAAACATTTTAATGTTTTCTCAATTGGCCTTTGTGTCAATAAAGGTTGTTGAGAACTTCCTAGAATGCTGCTCTTTGGAGATGGTGTGAGGAGAGCAAAGTGGCCAGTTCCTTGTGAGTCAGACCATTCAGCTTTCCATTATCTCCTCTTAGTTGTTAGCTGAAGGCTTCTCAAAATCCCCAGCAATGCTGAGGGAAATGGGGCTGAATTCTGAGGTGGCCCCTGAAGCCATCTAATGTGTGTGTGTGGGGTTTTCTTGCTTCTGTGATACATTATCACAAGTATAGTAGTGTTACAAGAGCTTTCTTTGCCCAGCAGGTCTCGCCACCCTTGAGCCCCCAAATGAACACACAGATGCTATATCAATTATAAACTGTTACTTATTGGATATCTCTGTCTTAATTATTAACCCATTTCTATCAACTTATGTATTGCCACAAGGCTGTGGCTTACCCGGTAATACCCTGGCATGGTATTACTCCTCTGGCAGCATCTTGACTCTGTATGGCTGGTTCCCTCTGACTACCTTTCCCAGAATTCTCCTTGTCTCCTAGACCCACTTATCTTTCTGACTCATTGTCCGAACAGTGTTTTATTCATTAACCAATAAGAGAAACATATATACAGGAGGGCAACCCTATTGTAGTAGTTTAAGGGGCACAGGCTCACTTTTAAATAGCTCTGGAGATGAATATAATTAAGATAGGGCTGTGTTCCTTCTAGAACCTTCCTTCTAGCTTCTAACTTCTAGATGATACTTGATTGCTTGTCTCATGACCATGGCTCTGCCATCAGATCATTTGCCCGAACCATCATTTACCTCTGACACTGTTTCTCCCAGGTATTGGGTTCACAGAGACTGGACACTAACTAATCCAGGTGGTCCTGCTCACTGTCCCAAGCCACCATGCTTCTGATGTGGGCTTCAGCTATGTACAAAGCATCTCCTCTTCTGTACATTTAGGCAGAGGTCATCCATTGGCCACAAGATGAACCTTTGAAGACTCTGGTTTGGAATTCTGGGTCCCAGCCCTTAGCATTTTCTCAATTATTCATTAATTTTTTATGTGTATCATTGATTGCTTACTCCATTCTACATACTACTCACTTAACTGGGCCCTTTCTACATACTACTCACTTAACTGGGCCCTTTCTACATACTACTCACTTAACTGGGCCCTTTCTACATACTACTCACTTAACTGGGCTCTTTCTACATACTACTCACTTAACTGGGCTCTTTCTACATACTACTCACTTAACTGGGCCCTTTCTACATACTACTCACTTAACTGGGCTCTTTCTACATACTACTCACTTAACTGGGCTCTTTCTGTGCATGATTAGTGGCCAAGTCCTTCAAGGTCACCAAGATTTGTGAGCTCCCTTCCTTCCCCCTCCCTCCCTCCCTCCCTCCCTCCCTCCCTCCCTCCCTCCCTCCTTCCCTCCCTCCCTCCCTCCCTCCCTCCCTCCCTCCTTCCCTGCCTCCCCATGGTCTTCTCAGATCCCCTGCTTTCCCCACACCCTTTGACTGCGTCATGTACCTCTGCTCCGGGGCCCCATCTTTCTTCAGTAACACCCAGACTCTCCCCTGCTGTGTGCAAACAGGACGTCAGGATACTGTCAGCATCTTACTGACTTCTAGGGGCAGGTTTCTCTCAGCTCACTCTTGTTTTGGTGACGTGTACCTACCTTAGGTGTCAGGGTCCTGTACACAGACTGAATGCTGGTGAGGAAGACACTGTCGTGACTGGGTGTAAAGGCAGCCAGGATCCGATAGAGCATGCCTTCCATCCCTAGATCCCATGGGACCACGGACAAGTCCTTTCAACTCTCTCAGCTGGGGGAAGGACCTAGTGATCGTCCCTACAAATAAACTCTGAGGACATGGGTTCCAATCACTTTCCAATGATAAGGCTCATTTATCTCCCCTATGCAATGGAAAGTGGTATTAGTTACTCCGGTGGTTTGAATGGAGATGGTTTCCACAGGCTTGTGTGTTTTAATGCTTGGTCCCCAGTTAGTGGAACTTTTGGGGAAGGTTTAGGAGGCGTGGCCTTGTTGGAGGAGGCATGTAGCTGGGGTGTGCTTTACGGTTTCAAAAGCCCATACGAGGCCCAGCCCCCCACTCTGTGACTGCTACTGGTAGATCAGATGAGCACGCCTCTCCACTGCTGCAGAACCTCGCCTACCTGCCTCCATGCTTCCGCCGTCATGACCATGGGTCAGCCCTCCGAAACTGTAAGTAAGCTCCCACATACACGCTTTATTCTATAAGTTGCCTTGGCCATGGTGTCTCGTTCACAGCAACAGCACAGTACCAAAGACAGTTACTTTTCCCATTGCCCTGACAAAATACCCCTACAGAAGCCGTTTAGAGAAGAGTTTATTCTGACTTATGTTCAGGAGGATCGTTTCTTCATGGTGGGGACAGCCATAGCAGCAGGAGCAGACACCTGGCAGGTCATAGTATCGCCACTTTCCAGAAGCAGGAAGTGAAAAATGCCTGGCCTGGGTGACCCCCTTCCCGTAGTGAGACTCCACCTCCCAAAGGTTCCACAGCCTTCCCAAACGGTGGTCACCGGGGCCCAAGTGTTCAGACGCAGGGCCCTATGGGAAACACATCACACTTCAGCCACAGCAGAAGCTGTGTATAACACCAGTGTGTATACCGTGCCTGGCACTTGAAGGTACTTGATGATCATGAACCGCCATAGCAGAGTTACGCTTGTGGGTTTCCGCCGTGCTGTCCCTCTGACATTTATCTGGGCATGCCTATATAATGCGCCCAACAACTGCAGAGTTAGTATGCAGTCATGTCTGGAGCAGCCAGATAAGTTCCCATGGTCTAAGACTACTCGTTGGAATGCTCTGTTTGTCTTATTTCCGTTCTGTAATCGCTGAGTGAATAGGTGGATTTCTTTGCTCAGCATCATCTAAATCATCCTATGGTGCCGGGATTTGTGTCTGTAGCAAACATCTATTCCCCAGACCCATGTTGATTTGGACCCTGTCACCCCTGAGTCACTCTGCAGCGCCACAGGCTAACAGATTAGAAAGGAAACTCCCTCCAGAAGGCCAGCTCTTCTAGTCTTTCAAAGAGAGGTCTGACTCAAGGGCAGCCAGCTATCACCACAGGAGGTAAAGAAGCCCGGATCTGGTGCACATTTCCTTGGTGGGAGGGATTCTGGGTTCCTCATTTCTATAGCCGAACAAGATGCGCTTCTTTCCTCACCCTGGTGATCACCGTTTTCATTTTATCTTTGAAAATGCTTCTGGAACACTAGTCATTTGAGAAGATTTACTGCTGAAATCAGCACCCCGGGAAGGTGACATTAGGAAGCCGCTGCTGAGGTGGAGTGGAGTTTCCTGGTGGCAGAGCAGGCCTTCTGCTCTGGGCATGAGGGCTTGGTGGATGCGGTTGAGCAGGGGCCATGGTGGGGCTCTTGGTTCAGCCACACCTGGGATTAATACACTGCCCCGGGCCTCGGATCTCTTTCTTCAACCACCATGAGTGTGTATTAGGAAGGTGGCATGCTTTCTGCTCTCTGTCTGTAGGTTTTTGTTTGGGAAGGACAATAAAAGAATATTATTGTGCTGAAATCATAGGTACCTCATACGAGAGATATCTTACAGTTCTAAGGAGACAGACTGTGGTTGGCCTTTAGGAAAAAGGAAGTGGCATAGTCAGATGGAGTCTCTTAGAGGGTGGTGAACCGCCTCCTCCCTTCCTCATCCTCTTTTCCCCTCCCCCACTCCTCCTCCCTCTTTTTCTTTCCTGTCTGTACTGGCCAAGCCCTGTATCCCCCACGTGAGTGGATGGAGTGTGACCAGGTGGTTATAATGGACTTCAGTCCCACTCCTCACTGAAGGGGTGGCCACGGGGAAAGGCGTACCTCAGTGGAGTCCTTCTGTGCCTCCTCAGTGGAGTCCTTCTGTGCCTCCTCAGTGGAGTCCTTCGGGAGGTGAGTCCATCCCACTTAGTGACAATTAGCCTTTGACTCCAGTGCATTGTAACAACGTTTGGAATAGAGGGAAGGGTTAAAAAATTTCAAGTGTTCAAAGAATAGGAGATATTAATAAAGACAGCATGAGCTGAAAACCCTGAGGCCCACGGAGGCTGAGCATATGAGCGCAGTGACCGAGGACAAGCTGAAGTATGTGCCACATGTCACAAAAAGCAGACCTAAGGCCTGGCGCCTGCCTCCAACGATTTCTCCTCTGTTAGGAAATAGGTCGGGTAGATGCCGTATGCCAAGGATGAGGCGCAACGCCTTTACAAAGTCCCTGTAGTGATGCGAACAAGACCTAGGGCTTGGCATCCATGAAAGGACGTCAGTTACACCGAGAAGGAGGTCTCTCCGGCAGCCTCTATTCATCTTCTCCTTCATTTGGGATTTTATGACTGAGCAAGCTCCTGCAAAGACAAATGGCCAGTGGGTGATCAACGCCAGAGCTGTGCTCTGAGCATCTCTTATCTCGGAGCACAGAGGGTTTGGGAAATAGGCGAACTCGTTTTTACTTCCTGATTCTGAATCTTGGGGAAACTCACAGGTTAGATCCTAGAAATAAACACAGTTTCTGGAAAGCCGTTGTTCCTCAGTTAACAAATATATGCAGGTTCCAAACACAGGAAGATGAACAGATGTTCTTTCCCAGTGCTGAGCTGGGTGTGGCAGCACCGGAGGAAGGGCTGTGGGAGCACCAGAGGATGAACTGTGGGAGCACCGGAGGAAGGGCTGTGGGAGCACCAGAGGAAGGGCTGTGGGAGCACCAGAGGATGAACTGTGGGAGCACCGGAGGAAGGGCTGTGGGAGCACCGGAGGAAGGGCTGTGGGAGCACCGGAGGAAGGGCTGTGGGAGCACCAGAGGATGAACTGTGGGAGCACCGGAGGAAGGGCTGTGGGAGCACCGGAGGAAGGGCTGTGGGAGCACCAGAGGAAGGGCCGTGGGAGCACCGGAGGAAGGGCTGTGGGAGCAGATGCTCTGGCTTTGATTTGATAGGAGAGAGTAACCAGGGAACCTCAGAAGCTGCTTAGCAGGAGGCCCCATGTAGCAGACACCCTCCAGGTGCACAAGCAAGTCCCATGATTCCCCTGGGCTTCCCACAAGCCCCGAGTGTCTGTGGCCATCTCTACTATGTCCAAAGTCTACCATGACCGCTCAGCACCACCTGCTTGAGGTGCACACAGCCCAGGACTGATAGGGCTGTGGGAAAAGCTTCTGTTATCCAGTGGTGTCATCAGAACTTGCTGTGGTTAAAGGGGCAACCTCCCCTGAAGTCAGGAGCAGGAGCAAACTCTGCTGCTACTATGTTGCTCCTTCTAGAGTTTCCTAAGTGGTAAGGGAAGTCTCTGGTGGTGATCTGTAATGGCCCTTGGGGCTGCCCTGCTCTTCCGACCACCCCACAATGCACACAGGTACAGGGGGGCCCACAACTCGCTGTCAACTCCTTTCCTTCTCAGATTTGACCCTGACCTTCTCAGTTATTTGCTTTTTATTTGCTTCTTTTCCACTCAGTCTTTTGTTTTTTCTTTTGCCCTTTAGATGTGGTCTCTGTAAGTCAGGACAGTGGGGTTGATTTCTGTGATACGGTCCCTCTCCCCTGATGACAAAGGGGCCACAAAGTCACTCGAAAGAGGCAAATGCATGATTCTGGGATATAGAATTCGTAGAGAAAATGAGTGAGGTGGCTGAAGTGTTTTGAGTAAAACATCGAATGCCTTGATATAAAATGTATTAATTGAATTTTAAAAATTAAAAAATGTATTCATTTAATGAAAATGCTTACTATGCATTTAAAGCATCCATGCATTTATCAATAAAACATTGCTGCTACAATAAAGGTGGACTGCAGATAACCAAAATGCGAATGACTTTTCATACCTAATGTAGTAAAATTTTTGCATGATTAATATCTAGTTAGTGTCTCTGGTGCCCAGTTCAAGAGCTCCTTCTTTGAGGTCCTAGAGGTCCTGGCAAATGAGGCTGGTAGGGCTTAGCACATGTGTGAACAGGACTTTGGCCAATGACCCACGAGCAGAGTTGACAGATATTGTCTAAGTGAAAATGTGAAGGGCTTGTCACTGCTTTGCCTAGATTCCCCCCACCCCCAGCAAATCATGAATCAGGCAGTGTCTACTCTTTGAGCCTGGTCCTGGGGTGTTGTCAACACGGGCAGAACCTCCAGTCTCCCCTGGATGGACATCCAGTGTAAGAGGAGAGCACGATTTCACAGGCTTAGACCACTAAGAATTCCCATGACTTGTTACACAGCACTGCCAAATTTCCTCTGACTGACATAAAATATTGCCTTTTAAAAAAGATGAATACCATGCCTGTGTGTCTTACTTGTGACCATGTCTTTTATTTTCTTTATATTCCTCTCCTCCTCCATTCTTACCTTTCTCTAATGCATGTTGAATTCTTTTACATTTTCCACACAAAGATTTGAATTGGTAAAAGAATGACTGTGGTTGATTCATCCCCAAAGACACAATTTTCTAGGGGATATATATAGTGTTCACCCTTCTTCATTGCTCTGGTTGCAGGAATATAGAGAATTTGTGACAATAATTAAATGGTATTGAACCACCATTGGTCCAGAGTAAGATGCCACAACTGGTTTCAGAGATAGGACCCCAGGTAGAGTCCACTAGAGACAGCGTTAGAAAAGGTGACTCTTCTTCTGGCTTACTTCACATGTGGCTTTAAGGATCAGAAGGGAGGAAGTGGGAAGAAGGAACGTCAGTGTGAGGCTACGTCAGGAGGATGCCACTGTATTCAATCAAATCCCATCCAGCTAGGGTCACACGAGATGTGCACCAGACCTAAGTAAGATTCTCAGCAGAAATGACTAGAAGATCTCAATTTCCATCTCCCCTTCATCCTCAAGGTTACCCTGAGTGTCTGTTCCTACTCTGTCTGTCTTGTCTGTCTGTATGTGACAGGAGAGCGTATTCATAGAGTTGGTGCCATTTCAGGCAGAGGAAGATATTGTTGAGCTATGCGGTTTCTAGGTAGGACTCTGCCAGTGTAAAGTATGCCAAGGTGTCTGGGAAATCTCTATTCCACAGTCAGCTGAAGTCAAAGGGGAGGATGACTATGTGACTCGTGCCCACCTTAATCCTACGGTGTGGCTTGGGAAAACCAAAATGCATGTCCGGTGTTTCTATCTACTCCTTCTCCAGGAAAGGCCAAATGACTGCCAAGCTTGTTTTAGATGCAGTAAAGCACAGAGATGCGTGCTCTCAGGATGGCAGAAAATCTACAGTGATCTGCCTTTCGTGTGGGAAGCCAAGAGGTCCTGACCGTTCTCCACATCTGAGGAAACAGGTGGTGTGGCCAATTGCTCTGGCATGGACATTGGGTGCCTCCTCAAGTCCATGTGTTTGCTGAAGGCATGGTCCCAGGGTGTTTCTACTGGGAAGTGATAAGGCCTTAGGAGATGGTTTGGTGGGAGACTTTTAATCACTGGAAGGTTCTAGAGGGACTGTTAAGATCTTAGCCCCTTCTTTTTTCTCTCTTTTGTTTCTTCCTTTTTCTATTTTTATTTTTGAGATTATAACACACTTATAACATTTCTCCTTTCCCTTTCCTCCCCCCAGATCCTTCCCATATTCCCTCCTCTCCCTACTTTCTTTCCAATTCATGGCTTCTTTTTTCACTAATTATTATTGCATGTGTTCACACACACATATTCTTAAACATAATCCATTCAGTCCATATAATTTACTCGCATGTATTTTTCAGGGAAGACTCTTTGGCACCGGACAACCAGTTGGAGTGTTCTTCCCTGGGGATGACCATATCTCCATCTTCCAGCTTTACCCCATTGCTGATAGATCTTGTACAGTGTTGAGGTCTTGTGGGCTTTCCCCCATCCACTTTGCCATGTCCATTGGTGTCATCTTTTTTTTTTTCTAGCTCACATTTGGGTACTAATGTTGGTGAGACTTTATGGGTGGAGAGACACATTTCCACAGAAAGCTCCCTGATCCTCTGGCTCTTACAGTCTTTCTATCCTCTTTCACAATGTTCCCTGAACCTTAGGAGTAGGTGTGTTTTATAGATGGACCCATTGGGTTTGGGCTCTACAGCTCTGCCTATGGATGGGTTGTATTTTTCTGTAGTGGTCTCCAGCTGTTGCAAAGAGAGGTTTTTCTTGATGAGGGGTGAAGATCACACTCATCTGTAGGTGTGAGGACAGATGTTTGCAGATAGTTGTTAGGGATTTTTCTCTGCCATACACTCCGTCCACCAGTAATGGCGTCAATTTATGAGGATTTGGAACACCCCGAGCTGTGAGTAAAGAGTGAACTGACCTTATCTCTTTATATGTTGGGATGATCACTTCTCCTTCTCCTAAGAGTCACTGCTTCAGGGACAGTGACAGAAATCCCCAGTAAACTGTGCCCTTTCCCATTTTTCTTCTCAGCTCAATCTGTATCCCACACCAGTTCCCCCAGATCCAGTTCTGAGATCTCCTCATCCAGTCTTCTCTACCTTTCTGCGACAATCTCCTCATAGCTTCTTCATGCTAACATGGTCATGCTGCATCCCGACACTGGAACAATGGCAGGACCCTGCTGTCTCTACTCGAAGACACCAGAGAACAGTATGAGCTCTCCATATCCAAATTCCTCAGTGTCCTCCATGAGGCCTTCCTGCCTCTGCTTCTGCCCCCCTCCTAAGTGTCATCTACCTTGTCTGGAGCATTGTAGCTTTGGTCACTATCTCAAGGTTTGTAAAAGCTGCCATGATCTGCTCTTTCATGGCTCATAGACGCACACTCTCCTGTGATTCTATTCTTGACTGCCTTTGGTATTTGTCATCATGAGAGTCACAGTCCTTCATGTCACATTGTGTTCTCTGGGGACCTCTTCATGGGCCTCCATGTCTGACCTAGGTTTCAAGAACTCCTGCAATGTTCAATTATTTGCCTTCCCGCACCAATGGATTACCTGCTTCTGTGGACAGGGCTTCCCCGTTTATCATCCACCAAGCTGCCCACAGCCGTTTTGAGTCCAGAAAGTGGGAAGAGCTGAGGACTGGCCTTTCTTGACCACTAGGGGGGTAAGACTACTTTTACATCCATGAACACAGAGAAACAGAGATGGGCTTTGGAGGCAGACAGGAACAGAGGTGGGCTTTGGAGTCAGAAAGGCAGCATTATAGAAAGGTATACAGGGATGCAGATGCTGGACCTGGGGAATTAACAGGTAAGACACAGACAGCCCATCTCCACCCTGGAATCTTCTAGTATGTCAGCTCTTCTTTGTATTCAGATCTGTTATTTTTTTTTGCATCATTCTCCTTCCTTCCCTCTTTCATCTTTCTCTACCACCTTCTTCCCTCTTCTCTTACTCCTTTTCTTCTTCCCTCGTGTCTTCTCCTCCTTCTCTCGAATCCCCTCTCCTTCCCTCTCTTCTGAGTTCCTACCACCATTCTGTATCTCTTTCCCCTTTCCCTCGCTCCTCTTGCTCACCCAGTGTCCCTTCCTTCCTCTGTCTTTCTTGTATCCGGCACCCTTATGCTTTGACTCCTCCAGTGGGAAGACCTGCGGTGCCTCCACACCGGATACCTTGGGGGATGTGTCTGGTTTTCCATCCAGTTTTACTGAAGCTCCATAAATCATCTGTTTTTGGAATGCGGGATATATCAGAGTTGATTATTTTAAAAGCTGCGTGTGGTGGCACATGCCTATAACGCCGGCACTCAGAAGTCAGAATCAGGCAGATATTTGTGTGTTCAAGGCCAGACTGGTCTACCTAGCAAATAGTAACCCAACCAAGACTATAAAGTGAGACTCTATCTCAAAAATAAACGCAAACCAACCAAGACTATAAAGTGAGACTCTATCTCAAAAATAAACGCAAACCAACCAACAAATCAACCAACCAACCAGCCAACCAACCAAACAAACAAAAAACCCAAAAGATGTTTTTTTTTTTAAACGTCATGTGCACATGCACATGCAGCAGCGTACATGCTGCGCGCTCTGGCTTGTTATATGTCAATTTGAAACAAGCTAGAGTCATTTGAAAGTAAGAAACCTCAGCTGAGAAAAATGCCTCCATAAGATCCAGCTGTAAGTCATTTTCTTAATTAGTAATTGATGGGGAGGGCCCAGACCATTGTTGGTGGTAGCATCCCTGAGCTGGTGGTCCTGGGGTCTATAAGAAAGAAGACTGAGCGAGCCATGGGAAGCAAGACATTGCTCAGCGCGCCTCTGTGGTCTCTGCATCAGCTTCTGCCCCTAGGTTCCTGCACGGTTTGCCTTCCTGTCTTGGCTTCCCTCAATGATGTACTACAATGTGGAAGGGTAAGCCAAACAAACCCTTTCCTCTCTAATGTGCTTTTTGGTCATGTTGTTTCATTGCAACAATAGAAACCCTAAGATAATCTGTCTCTGTTTGTCTGTCTGTCTGTCTGTCTGTCTGTCTGTCTGTGTATGTGGTGTGTGTGCCTCACTCAGGCGCATGCCACAGCACACACGCGGAGGTCAGAGGACAACTCCCAGGAGTTTGTTCTCTCCACCTTGTGGGCTCTGGGTATCGAACTTACAGAGTCAGGCTTAGCAGCGAGCACCTCCATCCCCCGGTAAAATGAATGAGACAGTCACCCAAGACATCTGGAGTGTGACCCACTCTGGCATGACATCCAACCCACCGATGAGGCGCCGGTGCAGTGTCAAGCAGGTCTGGGTAGGAGTGCCTGTGGCAGTGGGAGCTGGCTGGGGGCACTTCACCGCTCTGCAGTGGCTCCTAGGAGGCATGTGGTGCCACATTCCAGCAGGTGGGTGGGGCAGTTAAAGGCACTGTCAAGCGCTGAGTGCCATCTGGCATGTGGTTCATTTTCCATTAATGTCAACATCGCTTTAATGACTGTCTGTTTGCCAGTTTCCATTGAGCTGTCTTCTGTCTGCCGGACGACCACAGCGAATGGAAGGCACACGCCACGGGAACAGAGCCTTGACTCTTCTGTGTCATCTCCTCCCTAGCAAACACCTTGCTGAGGAAAAACCCTCCCTGGCTATGAGGAAGAAAGCAGGCTCTGCTCCTACCCTGTGCACTCCCTGTCATCAGACAGACGCGCAAAATTAGCAATTAGTGTTGGGCACCTCCGTGTAGTGCTGAGGGTGCCTTTCAATTAGCAGGCAGCTGCTGGCCTCCCCTTAGTTAGTGTCACGGTCCCTGCATTTGCTTCGCATGATAATTGCGGTACACACCAATGTGTATTTTTAACTGCTCCTTTTCTTTTTTTTCTTTTTTTTTAATGAAAAGAATATCATTCTCTTTCACAGAAGCTCAGCTGCAGCATTGTTGCCCTTATACAAAATAAATAAATAAATAAATAAATAAAAGCAACCTGGGACTATTGTCCTTTAGACAAGTGGCCACATGAAACCCCAGGCAGTTCACTAGAACTGGGGACAATGCTGTGCATTTGGAAGCTGTTTTGAGCAGCTTGCAGTATTCATAGAGCATGATGTTCTCGAAGGTGCGGCCTCTACAGAGAATTGGCACAAGCTGTTTAGAAGGAGCAGGGTCCCCAAGTTACCCTTTTGCAACCCTCCCTTTTTTATTTTAAATGGAGTTACAAATCAGTGAAATGCCCACCAAACAGCTTGAGTTTAGGGAGAATGCTTGTTTTTACTTTTATATTACTCAAAGTGTTTGGGGGAGTGTTTTCCAATTGCAGAGACTTGGGAAGAGTCTACGGTGAGTCCTTGTGTGTCCAAGGCACATATAACAACCACAAGGCAAGCACCAGCACCAAGACAGGAATGCTGGCACAGGGACCTTCACTGGCTGAGGGCTGGACAGTCACGGGATGCTACCTGTTTCCCGGAAGTGCTCCTGCCCTCCCAGGAACAACCACGTGTGCGTTGTTAGTTGTCGTGACTCTAGCTTGTTGTGAGCTAAGCCTTCTTTATTTTTAAGTACTGGGGATGAAGTTCTCATTCATCGCCAGCCCAGTGCTCTGCGACTCTGCTGCATCTTCAGCTCCTCCGTTACTTTCAGTTTGCATTTTTATTATTTATCCATTTATGGTGTGCACATGTTTTTGTTATGGAGTGCCTGTGGAGGCCAGGGAACAATTTGCAGGAGTCTGCGCACTCTTTCCACCGTGTGGGTCGTGAGAATGAAGCTAAAGCCATCAGGCTGGGCGGCAAGCACTCTTACCCACTGGGCCATCTTGCCAGACATGTTTCTAGTTTTGAGACTGGGTCTCGATGAGTTGGTTGTGCTGGCTTTGAACTCACTGTGTGGTGAAGGCAGGTCTTGAACTCCTCCTTCACCTCTACTTTTCCTAGTTCTGTGATTGTATCTGGAACTTTCAGGCTAGTACCACCACACAGATGAGACTATCTTTCTCTTTACTGTTTGGTACAGTTTTGAGGACTTTTATGTGTTTTGTAGAAAGGTTCTTTGTTTGGACTTCTCCCGTCAGACTGAGGCAACATTCTTCTTGGAGAATAATGCCACAGGCAATGTGCTCCTTGGTTACGTGGTATCAGGGGGACTAGTAGCAGCGCTACTCACACACTTGGCCAAGGTGGATTTTGAGCGATTTTTTTCCTGTCTTATTTTCCTTCCTGTTGCAGTAATAAAATAGCCTGAGAAAAAGCAGCTCCAGGAGAAGGAGTTTACATCATCTCACATCGCCAGGTTACAGTCTATCACAATGGGGAAGTCGAGGCAGCAGGAGCTAGTCATATCACAGCCACGGTCAAGCATGGAGAGCAATAAAGGCATGCATGCCCACCAATGCTCAGTGCCCTCTGCACACAAGCTCAGGCCATAATGCTGCACACAGAGGACAGGGTCTTCCCCCATCATTTAACACTTTGTACTAGAGGCAGGCGGAATAAAAAAATACTTAAGACAAATAGCTTCATGAAAGTAAATGAAGATATCCATAGCACACTAAGAACTGCAAAAACAAACAAACAAACCCAAAACCCATGTATACAAGGCTGAGTTCAGGAAGGCAATGAGCAAAACACTCTTTTTGGAGAAAAAAGAAGGCAGCTGGGTAAAAGTTAAAACCCTTCTTTAATTTGAAGTGTCCAAACACGCCTTCCAAACAAAGCAAAGCAGACACAGCTGCCAGTCAACGATCCCATCTGTTCTGGGATGAGCATGTCAGTGGTCTTTCAGAATACCTTATGCTTGCACAAGTGTTTTCCTGGCCTCCCTCCTCCCTCATGCAGCCCGCAAGACTTCTGGATAAAATTAACACGGCTAACAGAGTTGCTTTTACAGGATGTGTAGCAAGAAGAAGCAGGGCTCTGTGTAGGGAGGAGAAAGGAGTTCTTGGTTTGCTGTACTTAGCGGCTCCTTAGAGGGGAGCCTGTGCTACTGAACCCCCAGGGTGGCGAGGATGGGGGTGAGTCTTCACTATGCCAGAGTCCTTTAGTGACGGCATTGATCAGAGCAGAGAGGCAGAAAGCACATTCCAGTAGGCACCAGGATGAATATAAATTTAGTCCAATTGAAGATCCTCCACAGTTGGCCTATTCCATACTAGCATCGACAGCAGAGAGGAGAGAAAAGCAATTTTGGTATCAGTCTTGATTCCTTTCACAGTATTGGCAATACTTAAGAACAGGAATGACTATCTTGCCTCTAAAAGCGGTGGGCATTTGTTAAAGGCTCTAGTCCTGCACTTAGCAATTCAAGGTGAGTCTACACCATCTGGTGTGTGTGTGTGTGTGTGTGTGTGTGTGTGTGTGTGTGTTTGTATATTTGTGCCTGGACATGTATGTGCCTGGACACACATGCAGGTACGTGGGTGTACAGAGGTCAGAGCTGGATGGCATGTGTCTTCCTCCATTGCTCTCCATTTTAGCTTTTGAGACAGTTTCTCACTGATTTCAGAACTCATAGGCTTAGCAGCTGGCCAGTGAGCTACGGGGATTCACCTATCTCTACTCACAGGTGCCAGTGTCCCAGACAAGTGCCACCACATTGGGTTTTGCAGTGATGTGGGGAATCCTACTTGGAGTTTGTACACTTGCACAGCCATCTCTCCAGACCCCTGATGTATAATCTGGCTCCAACGCATTTGACGGACAGTATGAGGATATTTTACAGCCTTTGCAGTTGTTTGCAAATTAGACAGGCTGCCTCAGCAGAGAAAGATGGCTCATGAAGGGACGTGTGTCAATAGAAGCAGGTTGGTCTACTGTTTCAGAGAGTCATGGGAATGACAAGAGCGCTCGAGAGAGAGAGGACTTTCTATTGGGTAACTTTTAAAGTGACTCCAACATGAGCCCTTGTCACTCTAGAAAAAAAGCCAGCAGAATGGCAAGGCTCTCTAGCTTTGGGGTTCTGACAGCAGGTTTTCCTGGGGGCTTTCTATTGGACAGCTTACTGTCTCTACCTGTTTGCTCCTCTGTTTCTTCAGCGTGGGATCTAAAAATCCTGCATTATTTAATCAGCTTGGTCACAATGGTATAACACAGGGTGCAGGGATGTTTCATGCTCATCACAGTACCTGGAGACTCATCTGTTCACATTGCACATCATCATGACTCTGACCACGCACATGGTGTGTCTTCAGCTTTATCTCCTGAGGATTCTGAGCAGGCACATAGTGTGTCTTCAGCTCCATCTCTTGAGGGCTCTGAGCACTGTAAAGGGAAGCCTTTTTCCTTGTGAGAAGCCTTCCCGCCATCCTGGTTCTAGAGCTGCATCAGTCCCAAATAAACACACAGGAGGCTATATTAATTATGAAGCTGTTGGCCTTGCTTGTTTCTTACTGGCTAGCTCTGCCTTAAGTAATTACCCCATAATTGTTAATCTAAGTATTTCTCTTACTGGAGAATACAGTGATTTATTGACATAATCGCAGGGCTTCCTACATCAGACCACACACATAATGTGTCTTAAGCTCCATCTCTTGAGGACTCTGACCACACACATGGTGTGTCTTAAGCTCCATGTCTTAAGGGTTCTGACCATGCACATGGTGTGTCTTCAGCTCCATGTCTTGAGGACTCTGACCACACACATGATGTGTCTTCAGCTTTATCTCCTGAGGATTCTGAGCAGGCACATAGTGTGTCTTCGGCTCCATGTCTTGAGGACTCTGACCACACACATGATGTGTCTTAAGCTCCATGTCTTAAGGGTTCTGACCATGCACATGATGTGTCTTCAGCTCCATGTCTTGAGGACTCTGACCACACACATGGTGTGTCTTAAGCTCCATGTCTTAAGGGTTCTGACCATGCACATGATGTGTCTTCAGCTCCATGTCTTGAGGACTCTGACCACGCACATGGTGTGTCTTCAGCTTTATCTCCTGAGGATTCTGAGCAGGCACATAGTGTGTCTTCAGCTCCATCTCTTGAGGACTCTGAGCATGCACATGGTGTGTCTTCAGCTCCATCTCTTGAGGATTCCGAACAGGCACATGGTGTGTCTTCAGCTTTATCTCCTGAGGGCTCTGACAATGCACATGGTGTGTCTTCAGCTCCCTTTTTGAGCTCTGGGCCCCTGTTGAGGGTTGGAATCATCTCTGGTGTTTTATCACATGAACACTTGAGCGCTTTGGGAGGGGGGGAGGTGATCACCCCTGTTCTCTAGAAGAAGACACTGAAGTTCAGAGAGCACAGGCGGTTACAGCAGTGCCGCCATGCTTGCGCAGTGCTTCCGGGTGTCTAATGGAACATCCAGCACTCAGTGGAAGAGGGAAAACGAGGGCCTGCTAAGAACTCCACCTTGGGTCTGTTCCCCAGACTCAGCCTTTCACCCCTACCCTTCCCTTCCCTCTAACACTGGCCGGACTAACTCCCTGACGACTCTGATGAAGTACGGCCCCGGCCCTCCTAACTTTCTCTCCTGTGTTGGTTCCATCACACCTTTTGAATTCTACAGCCTTTTAAAAAGTATTTTTGGCACAAACAGTGGTGCCCCCATGTGCCTTTCTGAGAGGAGGTGGCACAATCAGACCCAGGAGGCTCATTTTGATTGTTGCCTTTAAGTGATTCACTCCGCAAACCTGGACTTGACAGGGTTCCCTGTGATATTAAATTTAATACTATTTTTATGCCTTTTAATCTATATTTTAACAGACTCCTCGTGTGAGGCTGCAGCTCTGGACTTAAAGAAGTGTGTCAGGGAGAGGGGTGATGGCAGACTTGACCTGTCATACTCAAAGGCCCAGGGACCCCCTTCCAGGGTTATTCTCAAGCCTCTGCTTTCTCCAGTGCTGCCTTTTACGTGGAACACAGCAGGACTCCCCAGATCCACAACACAGCCTTTAGCTGACTTCTTCCAGTGGGATAACCACTAGGATCTCTGCAGAAGGGGGTGCTCACATGTTTCTAAGGCACTTGGCTGCATCCAAGTTCCTGTGGTAGGAAAGGCAGGATGAATGCATGTCAGAGGAAGGCCAGGCACGTTTTCAACATTTCTCCCTTTCTTCCTCCAAAGTCCTCCCATATGTCCCTCCCCAGTCTCCTTCAAATTCATGGCCCCTTTCTTCATCAATCATTATTGCACGTATGTATGTATGTATGTATGTATGTATGTATGTATGTATGTATGTGTATGAATATGCTCACATTCCTGTGTAACTTGTTGAGTACATAGAATGTTACTTGTATGCATGGTTTCAGGGCTGACCATTTGGCAGTGGAAATCCAGTTGGTGTGCTCTTCCCCAGGGAGGGCCACTCCTTCCACCCCAAGCTGTACTCAGTTGCCTCTGGGGCTTTGTGTAAGACTAAGGCCTTGTGGGCTTTTTCCTCATCCACTTTGATATGCCTGTTGGTGTCTTCCTTGTACAGCTTGTATTTGGGTAGTCATGGTGGTAAGACTTTATGGCTACAGCTTCTGATGTTACCAGGAAACACATTCCCATAGCAAAGTCCATGACCCTCTGACAGTCTTACCACCCCATCTTTCACAATGTTCCCTAAGCCTTAGGTGTGGGAGCATATTGTAGGTGTATCCAATGGAGCAGGGTTTTCCAGCTCTGTGTTGATTGGTGGTGGTTTTGTGAAGTGGTCTTTGTCCATCGCAAAGGGAAGTTTTCTTGATAAGAGGTGAAGACTATCCTTATCTGTGGGTATAAGGATAAATGTTTACAGACTGTTGTTAGGGATTAGGCTGGTTTGCTAAATTACTCATGGTAGAGTCTCCTTCAGTAACCATGACTTCACTAGCATGGAGTAGTGAGTTAGATTTCCAGTATCAAGCTTAATATCCCTCCTATTGAGTGTGTCTTAAGTCCAATTAGAGAGCAGTTGGTTCCCACCAAGGTATGTGTGACATCCTGTACCTGTAGGGGTGCAGTGCCATGATGGTTGTTGATGTGGCTCATAAATGTCACAGTTGTGTAGGACTCTTGGAAGCCTGCACGGTGCCTTCTGGTACCATGAATGATAGTTCGCAGGGAGGGATAATTCAGATCAGTTCCAGCACAGGGGCCTCTGAACCCTGTTTCTGAAGTGCATGCTGTATTCAGCAATAGGGACTTGTCTCCAACCTCTGAAGGGTGACCAAGGACAACAGCAATAGGCTGCATGCTTTGGTTATCTTTTAGACAGCGCTGGCTAACAACTCAGTGGGTTTGGGTTTTTTGTGGTAATCTTTAGTCTTTGGAAGGCATTCTAGGCATCTTTATTGACCAGAAGCACTTGATTTTGCCCAGGCTCCTTGGGTTCTGACTTCATCTTGGTGCTTATCTTTATTTAATGCAAGAAGCATTCATGAGGGACTCACAGAAAGCCCTTACTGGATTCTTTCAGTGTGTGTCTTTGGATTGTGTCATGAGCTCCTCTGTCTCATTAAGCATTAGAATAGAGGTCCAACATCTTGATCCTAAACTCATTTCTGCTCTGTGTGGGCTGTGGAGATTAAGACCAAGAGAGTTGCACATGCAGGAACCATGGCGGTCACATGGGACATGAGCTCCTTTTATTAACATGTTGAAGGCAGTTGACCAGAGGCCCTGGACTTCACTGGAGGAGTTTCTATACTAGGCACTGTAGACAAAAGCAAAGAGAAGCCATGTGTCCTGAGGCTCACATCACACCAAACTTGGTTGTTCATTTAGTCACAGGAAATGGGGAGTAGAGGAGGGAGGAAAGAGAGAAGAGAGATGGGAGAGAGGAGACAGAAGAAAGAAGGAGGAGAGAGAAGACATACAGATAGACAGACTCAGAGATGTGGGGGAGGTGGTGGCAGAGAATCAAACTCTGGCTACCTCTTCCAGCAGTACAGGAACTCTCTTCTCCAACCTCACAGGGACAGTGACTTCAGTCTCTCCTGCAATAACATCCTCCCTCCTCCCTGGACTGGAGACTCCTCCCATTTTCCCTTCCACGTTCCCTCTGTCTTGCCATTCCCTCTCAAGCCTGCTCCCATGGTTTCTTTTCACTTTCCTGGTCTGTGATTACTCCACGATGTACACTCATATCTAAAGTTTTGGACCTAAGAACCACCGATGAGAGATAATGTGGTGTTTGTTTTGCTGGATCTGGGTTACCTCATTCAGTAGACTCGGCTTATGCGCAGATTTCACCATTTCCTTTATCTTCACAGCTGAGTAGTGTTCTGTTGTGCACATGGACCACATTTTTACTCTGCATTTGTCTATTGAGGGAGATTTAGGCTGCAGATAGGCTGACAAGCTGTCCAGTGGGATGCAGAGCGCTTTGGGCACATGCCAAGGAGTGGTAAACTAGGCCATATGGGGGAGTGGTGGACTGGAAGGTCGTGGGAAAAGGGAAGCAAGAATTTAAGTAATGGAGCCACAGAGCATGAACACTTGGAGCTATCAGAAACTTCTAGAAACATGGAAGATTTCTCTCTTTAGGTTTCAGATCTCATACTTCTGGTTTCTAGAACTTCCAGAGATCCATATAAGCTCTGGTTATATATTTTTGACACATGGTCTTGCATAGCCCAGGCTAGCCTAGGATTTCTTATGTAGCTGAGGCTAACCTTGAACTTCTGATCCTCTTCCCTCTACCTTCTAAGCTCTGATATTACAGTCCCTGCTGGGCCAGCTCTGTCTCCATCCCTGATCTTGTAAACTGTCATGCTAAATGATGGTCTGCTATCAGGACCCACTGTGGGTTGCAGACAGTTTTTTTTTTTTTTTTTGGTTTTACGAGACAGGGTTTCTCTGTATTGTTTTGGAGGCTGTCGGTCCAGCCTGGCCTCGAACTCACAGAGATCCGCCTGCCTCTGCCTCCTGAGTGCTGGGATTAAAGGCATGTGCCACCATACAGACAGTTTTTAAAGGTAAGAATCCCCCATTATTCCTGAACACACACATACACACACACACACACACACCATACACACACACACCACACCACACCACATCACACACACCAAACGTACACATAACATGTACATACACAAAACACACCACACACACACACACACACACACACACACACACACACACACCAGAGTACTGGAAACACAGGCACTACCTTTAACTCAGGACAGCTCTGGGGGCCCTTTTCCTTCTTGGAGCTGATGAGCCAGAGGGGAGGCTCCTGGCTGGCACGGTTTTCAGGAAACCTGGGATTGTGTTTTGAGAGGTGGTGGGAGGTTTGGGTGGGGGTAGTTCATACTCATCAGGGGTGATTTGCTATGACACCAGGCAAGCGACCTCTTCCGGAGCCTATGTGACTAAACTGTGCATGTGTGTGTTGGGGCTTGATTCCTTATGATCATTCATAAACATGGGACCCAGGCCTGGGTAGAAGGATAGGAAGACAGGGAGAAGATGGCCAGGACCAGCAGAAACCAGGAAAGCAAAGAGGACAGTTGCTTTCTGGCGCTCAAGAAGCAAGCCTTCCCATCACCTCTCTCTCAGCCTTCCAGCCACCAACGCTGTGAGATGAAGTACTGCTGCTGAGGACGGGCCTGGGCGTGGCTGGGGACCAAACACAGTGCTGGAGGGAACGGCATCAAATGTGGAAATCAGGGGACTTTGTTTTAGATTTCAGGATTCTACTTTCTCAACGCGCTTCTCCCGCCTCCATGTGAGTTATTGTTAATAGACTTATTATCTCACTATGTCTCAAAGGAATATGTGTCTCTTCTCCCCACAGCTCTGCATTTCCTGCCCATAACCAAGCCCAGAGATGTAGCCTGGAAGGTCACCTTTCGGTGAATCAGAGAAGAAGATAGGTCTCGTGTAAGGGGTTCGCTTTGGGGATAAACTCGAGGCTGGTAGTACAAGGTGTGGGGAGAGACATGTCAACCCTTGCTGCTCTACCTCTGTTTCAGCAGCTGGAGCAACTGCAAAGTGCACACAAGAGCTGTGCGTTGTTCCCACTCCTGGCCTGCTGTGATGGTTAATATCAGTTGCCCGCTTGGTGAGGTCTACAATTGTCTGGGAAATGGGCCTTTGTGTAACATAATCTTGATTAGATGTATTGAGATGTATTGAGACCTGCTCCCTGTGGGCAGTGCCATTCCCTATTGAGATGAGCAGACCTTCTCCCTGTGGGCGGCGCCATTCCCTATTGAGATGTGCAGACCTTCTCCATGTGGGAAGTGCCATTCCCCAGGATGAGACCCCAGATGTGCACAGGCATTTACTACTTTCTGATTCTTGGCTGTGGATGCACTGTGACCAGCTGCCTCAAGATTCTGATGCAGGTACTTCCTCTCCAGGACTAACTGCACCCTTGAATGATGAGCCTAAATAAAACCCATCCATCCTTCTGTTGATTCTGTCAGAATGTTTTAATACAGCTACAGAAAAAGGAACCAAGCAACCTGTCTGGGAGCCAAGTCCCTTGGAGAACTGTGCCCAGAATTTCATGGTCTGAAAACCAAGCTCTTTTCTCACTGATGGCTAAAGCCAAAAGGGAGCCAGACATGGCTGTTCCCATTCCAGTGTCTCTGTTTTAGTATCCTGAGCCCCCAAGCCCAGTTTCTTCCCTCTATCTGGGAGTGCAGGCTAACCTTGAATGTGGAGGCATCTGACTTGATTCCTGAAAGATGGTCAGGCTTGTCATCAAAGCAGGAGAGGAAGGCGTTGCACAGACGCAGCACACAGGTATGAGTGTCAGTAAATGACAATGAATCCTGTTGAGCCGCTTGAGTCCACAGGGCAGGTGAAGGCAGACAAGGGATAAGTCAAAAATCATCTTCTACCTGACTCCAAGGTATTTAGTCCTTTCCTTCTTCCCCTCTTTCACATTCCTCCCCTTTTCCTGAAAGCATTATGGAGCTATAAATAAAGGGTTTAGATGTGTCTGCTACATCACTGGACACACAGTTTGAAACAATAGCTCTCGTGTATTACAAGATAAGAAACGAAGGGCAACAGTGTAAGGTCAAAGGGAACAGACAGAACATTACTCCTCTTGGTTGCCTGGTAAGTGTTTCTAGGAAATCCTCGAAGAGGGCAGTGGTGTCTCTGTGGGACCTGGAGAGGCCACAATGGCTGGGGTTTTCGGAGCTGTGCTCAAGAAAAGGGGCAGGCAATATGGGTGTTGGGTTGTCTGAGAGGGTTAGGGGCCCCAAATACAATCACCACTTCATGGCAAGGCAGGAACACTGTAGAGCCGTAGAAGGAGGTCTCTGTGGTCTTTAGCTGATTGACATTTGCACCAGAGAAGACCACCCAAGGCCAAGAAAAATATGCCTCAGGGGGAGTAGTTGCTAAACGTCTTGGGGCCACATGGACTTGGAAATGAGCTACATCCCTAACAGCCATGACAGGGGCTGCCAATACACAAAGCATCATGACCTGTGCTCAAAGGGGCAATACTTTGTTAAAGAGACACAGCAAAATTAAGAGAGCATCAGTGAGCTGTGGGACAATTTCACAAGGCCCGATTGAGGTACAAATGGAATCGGAGCAGAAAATGGAAAGGAAAACATTCAAAGGTTTTCAGAATTTCTCCGAGTTTGACTAACGCTGTAAAACACCAGACACAAGAAACTCAAGAATTCTCAGCAGAAAACCTTGAAAACAACTATAGCATGACTGATTTTCCTAAGAACTAAGAGGGAATTATGAAATATCCAGGAAAGTATACACCAGGCACAAGAAACAAGGATAAGGCAGTGAACCACGTGTGGGAGCCAGTGTGGGCCGGGAGACTATCGAGCAACATCTTTAAAATGTAAAAAAAAAAAAAAAAAAAAAAGGCGAGTCAACCTGCAGCCCCACGCTCAGGAAAAACACTTTCCTAAATGAAGGTGAACAGATACAATGCAAAACAGAGATCTGTTTACAAGTGAATTTTCTTGAGGTCCCTCTCCCAGTAGTATGATGCTTGACTGACAGGACAGACAGGATAGTTGGGTTCAGGTGCTGGATCATGAGACCCCCACATAGGACAGCTCTTGTAGGACAAAGAAAGGAGTTGGAGAGACACTGAGCCTGGCCCTCTGGAGCTGTCTGATGAGCCACCAAGCCCATTTCCCACAGCACAAATTGCATCGTCTCTCCCTCTGATTCCTAGGGATGCGAGGCAAGCCCACAGTGCAGCTTCAGGGGATGGAAGGTGTGATGGCTTAGTTGGTAGAGACACTCATCACCAAGGCTGACCACCTGATTTCAGTCCCTGGGATGCACAGCAGAGACCTGACTCACCAAAGGTGATCTCTGACCTCCACTCCTGCACTGTTTATATGCCCACACGTAAACAATCATATGTATGTGTGCATACACACAGTATACAATATTTATTATGTATGTAATATGTGCCCACATATAAACATGTATGTGTTTGCACAATACTATAAATATTATATGTATTATATATGTAATATATGCCCATACATAAACACACCATATGTATGTGCACACACTATAAATATTATATGTATTATATATAATACATGACCATACATAAACAATCATATGTATGTGTACATATACACACTATATAATATGTATTATATGTGTAATATATGCCCACACATAAATAATCACATGTATGTATGTGCATACACTATAAATATTATATGTATTATATATGTAATATATGCCCATACATAAACACATCATATGTATATATGCACACACTACAATATAGTATTCATATTATATGTAATAAAAATAAAATTTAAAAAGTTTTTAAATGTAGTTTCAATTTTATCTGCTTTTTGTGGGTGTTTTTGCTTATATTTTTCAGTTACACAAGTACTGGCTTCACTTTAAAATCATACGGACACTATAAATCACCATTAATACAACTGACATGATTAATTTTGACATGCAACAGTTTGTTAGGAGCCTCACTCCAAGAGTAAAGAAAGAATAAATGGGCCAATTTTTTTCTTTTTTTCTTAATTTATTTTTTTATTTTTAAGTTTAAATTTAGATTAGAAACATGGTTGGCTCACAAGTCAGTTCCAGGTCCCTCTCCCTTGCCCTCCCCTCCTCCCGTGCCCTCCCCCAACTCCCCCAGTATCCCCTCATTTCCCCAGGGAGGGTGAGGCCCTCCATGGGGGTGTCCATAGACTGTCATTTCATCCAGGGCAGGGCCTAGACCCTCCCCCAAGAGTTCAGGGCGAGAGTGCATCTCTCATTGTTGGATGGGAGTCCAAAGTCCATGTGTATACTCCGGATGAATACTGATCTACTGCCCAAGGCTCAATAAATTACCTAGGCCTCCTCACTGACACCCCCATTCAGGGGGTCTTGATCAGTCCCATGCTGGATTCCCAGGCATCATCTTGGGATTCAAGAGTTAACATTTGTCAGGTCAGCTGTTTCTGGGGGTTAACCCAGCCCAGTCATAATCCCTTTAGTTATCAGTCCTCCCTCTCTGTTACTGGCTTTCTTGAGTTCAGCTCAGTGCTTAGCCATGGGAGTCTGCCTCTTCTTCCATCAGCCACTGAATGAAATTTCTGTTTCTCAGACTCTCTGGCCATGGGATTGTAGGCTGGCACTCCCCAGATCTATGTCTAAAATCCATATATGAGAGAGTACATGCCATGTTTCTCTTTTTGTGACTGCATTACCTCACTCAAGATGGTTTCTTCTAGTGTCATCCATTTGCCTGCAAATCTCAGGATTCCATTTGTTTTTTCTGCTGAATAGTACTCCATTGTGTAAATGTACCACATTTTCTCTATCCACTCTTCGGTTGAGGGGCATCTAGGTTGCTCCCAAGTTCTGGCTATTACAAATAAAGCTGCTATGAACATAGTGGAACAGACATCCTTGTTGTATGAATGGGCATCTTTTGGATATATGCCTAAGAGTGGAGTTGCTGGGTCTTGTGGTAGGTTTATTCCCATTTTTCTGAGGAATCTCCATACTGATTTCCAAAGTGGCTGAACCAGTTGGCACTCCCACCAGCAATGGAGGAGTGTTCCCCTTTCACTACATCCTCTCCAGCATAAATTGTCGTTGGTGTTTTTGATTTTAGCCATTCTGACAGGAGTGAGATGGTATCTCAGAGTTGTTTTGATTTGCATTTCCCTGATGGCAGGCCAAATTTTTTCTAGCCTCTGTGTTTCTCTCCTAGACAAACTGAATCAATTTTTAAAATGAATGGAATTGAACACTAGCAAAGGGTTAAAATAAGCAAAAAATTAATTCATAAATATAAATTAATTTCCACATTGCAGTAAATATCTCAAAAATGAAATACACTTCTATGTTTTAAATAATAAAAACTTTCAAGATTTAGGTGACAAACAGCAGTGCTGAATTAAAATAATTAAAATCATCATGACAACAATTTGAATGATATTTTCCAGACTAAGGTGGTTATTAACCAAAGCAATGATTTATTTGTTCAGCCAAAAGGACACTTAGAAGCAACAGCAATAATTTATTCAACCTTCAAGATCTAGATCAAAAACCACCATAAGCTGAGCATGGTTGCTGGCTCATTGCTTTAATCCCAGCACTTGGGAGGCAGAGAGGCAGGTGGGTCTCTGTGAGTTCGAGGGCAGCCTGGTCTACAAAGTGAGTTGATGAACAGTCAAGGGTACACAGAGAAATCCTGTCTCAGGGGAACATACAAACCACAAACAAACAATCAAAGATGACAACAAAACAAACAAAAAACCACCATAGCATTCCCTGATTCTTCTAGGTAGACCTCACATTCCAATTCTCTTGATTCTGTCATACCTTGTGTACATATTGAGGATTCTCCCCACCCTGGGAATCAATTCTTCTACTCACTTTGATTCATGGGGAAATCTCTTCTTCTGAGGCATTGTGTCTGAAATCTCAGGGCTGGCAAAGGTCTTTGTGATCTCACAGACCCGGGTCCTTCTTTCCTCTGTCTAGTCCTTACATTGTAAGGATTACTTTGTAATCCCTGCTGTGCTCCCACACTGTAATCTCAATGGGAGTAAAAGCCTCTGTCTCAGTCATGTGGACTACTGGTGCCTCTTTGGATTCTGACATAATGGGCTCAATTTGGAATGATCATATGAGCGAGCCTAAGCCCTTCCAGATCGTCAACTTTTATTATAACATGCACACAGCTTGAGTGCAGTAATTGCTCAATAGGTGTTTGTTATGCTGTATTGAAGCAAGTTTCTTGTGCATGTATGTTCTAAGGTGTTGCTGGAGTTTTCTTGTCCTACCAGGTCCGAAGCCCTTTCAGCCCCAAATAAACACATGAATGCTATATTAACTATAAAACTGTTGACCGATAGCTAGGGCTTCTAATTGACTAGCTCTGTCTTAATTTTTAACCCATTTCTATTAATCTATGTATATCCACACGGTCTTGGCTTACCAGAGAATGCCAGGTCCTGTTTCTCCTTTTGGTGGCTACACAGTGTCTCTTCTGTGATGCCCCTCTGCCCAACTTTCCCAGAATTCTTGTCTCCTAGTCCCACCTATCTTCCTGCCTTTATTAGCCAAACAGTGTTTTATTCATCAACCAATAAGAGAAACATATATACAGAAGGTCATCCACCATCACTAAGGGGTGTGGATATGTAAATGGACCATGATATACCTAGTGATGAGACAAACACTAACAGAACAATGAGTTCTAATCAGAAGCCAATAGAAAACTGGGCTTGTAAGCACATGGACATAATGGCTAAGAGGGAACTCTGGGAAAAGGAGATTCCCTGGCAGCGTGGACTGCAGGAGAGTGTGCTGTAAGGATGGGGGGGCAGTTTTCTGTGTGTGTGGTGCTGAGCATGGGTCTCTGCGGCTAGACTAACAGGGGAGTGGACTAGATGCTCTCTTGTCACTTCTTGCAGAATCATTTTCTGACTACGAAAGGAAGAGTATGTTCTGTGGGAGTGAGTATCTACTTTGTGCCATTACATGCATTACAAACCTGTATGTGTTATTTACTTTGATATAGCAATGTTACAAGAGAATGTTCATGTTATGATTTAGATGTAAAATGCCCTCTTCAGGACTCTATGTTTGAACCTTTGGTTTCCCAGCTGTCATACTGCTCTGAGAGGTCATCCTATGAGTATTGGCATCCTCTCGTACATGCCTGTCACCTACAGTTATAAGCTGTTGACTCTTTTATGTCCCCGAGAGCCTGTCTCCCGCATTGACACTGTGTTTTCTGTGCAGGCAGCTCACTACCTCACCTGACACAATATGGCCTCCCTGAGCCCCTCCCTTTACTAAAGCAACTCTCGAGAGCCAGCAGGGTCCTCTGCCTCTCGGACCCTGGGGGCCTCCTTCAAGTCTCCCATCTCATTAGGTCCTTCGCCAGCGCTTTCCTAGGAGAGGACACGCAAAAGGTAATTTTAGTTTGCTTTTATAACCCCCTTTCGGTTTGGTTTGTTTTGACAAGTCTGAAGCTGTTTTCCTCTTCTTTTGGAGTTGACGGAGAGTACTTGTCTAGATGGGAAACGTGCTGCGAATTGGCTCACCCAGCAACCAGTTCATCCTTCCTCTTCTGTACATTCACGCAATTTAAAGTCTGGGAAATTAAAAACGAATTCCGCAGGCTTCCAGAAACAGTACACAGTCCTATGTTCTCTCTTCCATTTCCCCTGCTGTAAAGAAATGTCACGACAGAAAAGATACCCACAGCTACTGTGTCCAGACAGGGGTCAATGTTTTTCTTTAGTGCTCAGAGAAGGAAACCTGAAGGAAGTCTCCCATCTTCAACTTTAAGCCAACAGCCACTTCCTGACTGTGATGTCCAGGGAGATGCCAAACGGAGCCTGTAGCCTAGGTGAGCCAAGGAGACAGCAGGAGTGAACACGTCACGGATGGCATCTCAGGGCTAGGCACTGGATAGGAGGTACTGTTGTTATGATAAAGCCCCAGGGGACCCTTGGCAGGCTAGGGTGACCAAGGCGGGGGGGGGCACAGGGGACACACGGGGACGGGACAATGACCGGGACAAACACACCAGGTAGACGGTGAGACGTTTCTGTTAGAAAAGGAAGGGAGGGGCAAGGAAAGAGAAAAGACACGGAGACAGAGAGGGAGGACAGAAGAGGGAGACAGGGAGACAGGATAAGTCCTGCCCGCCCCAGGCGAGCAGCAGGAAAGAGCAGAAAGAGAGTGTAAGTGGTGAGGTCTGTCTTTTAAAGGGGTCCTTTGCACCTGGTCTGACCAGAGTACTGCTGACTGCATTCTGTCAGGTGACAGGGGCAGGGCAGCATAATACCTGAATCCTTACAGGTACCTGTGTAGAAAGGAGGTTCTAGAAGTTGACATGGAGATCGCAGAGATTCTGTTGTTGAGGGTTAGCTGCTATGGGGACAATCACCCACGCCTGTCACACAGAGCCTTGTGTGATGTTGAAAACAACATAAATATGTAACACAGGCCAGGTAGTGGCCAGAGCGGTGAAGGACTCAGAACATTGAAGTTCTCTCTCAGAGGGGACAGACTGCCTCAGCACGCCAGCGTCCAGCTGAGATACCAGAAAACCCACTGAGAGAGAGAGAGAGAGAGAGAGAGAGAGAGAGAGAGAGAGAGAGAGAGAGAGAGAGAGCAGGGTATCACAGTCTATTCTAACTACAGCCACAGCCAAAGGTCCGTGAGGAGAGCGAATTAGAAGTTTGTGCTCTATAAAATGAAGGGGGTTTGTTGAAATACCTTCGGTTTTCCACAGACTTGACAGAGTAATGTGTTTTTAAATAACGTTTAATGGCTCATTTTCGTTATGTATAGTGACGACAGGTTTCCTAAGGTCATAATTGTATCTGTGACTGTGTTTATTCCTCACACTCAACCTCTTCCCCTTGCTCCTCCTCCTCAATCCCAGACAGTCTTTGTGTGTCTAATCTCTTAATCTCACTTCTGGTTTCATGGTCTCCCACAGCTCTCCTCTGTGTGTGTGTGTGTGTGCGTGTGTGTGTTGTGTATATACGTATTTAAAAATGACTTTGGTGTCTGTATAAAAATCTAGGCTGCACAAAATGGAGAAAAATGATGTTCATTTTTATGTTTGGTTTATTCCCCACATATATCATGATCTCCTTTTGCATTCATTTTCCAGCAAATGACATCGTTTATTCTTCTTCATGCCGAAGAGGGTACTGAACGGAGGGTTTTTTTTTTAATGATATTGAAACCAAAGTTTTTATAATGTCTTTTCTGCAGTCTTCAGCATTAAATAAAATTGTGACTAGCCATTGGGCTACACCGTGACCAGATCAGAGGTTACAAGCCCTTACTGCTCTTGTAGATGACCCAGGTTCATTTCCCAGCATCCATGTTGGGTGGCTCACAACCAGCTGTAACCGTAGCTCTGTGGGGATCCCAGGTCTATGGCACCAGGTACCTGCATTCATGTTCACATACCCACACACAGATACGCAGACCTGCACATAAGTTCATATTAATAAAAACAAATCTTAAAAATAGGAGTAGACCCATGAAATCGGAAGATATGACGCATAGAATAAACAACAACAAAAGAAAACAGTTGTAGGCAGTTATCTTTTGGGACCTCTCTGTTCTGCTAGCTGATTCCCAATAAGGAGTCATGAACCAGACTTTACTATTAATTATAAGTGCTCAGCTGGTAGCTTAGGCTTGTTACTGACTAGCTCTTACAACTTAAATAACCCACATTTCTTATCTACACTCTGCCATGGGGCGGTACCTTTTCTCTGTACGATAAGTTCATCTTCTGCTTCCTCTGTGTCTGGTTCATGACTCCTCAGACTGCCCTCACTTCTTCCCAGCATTCTCTCTGCTCCTCAAATCCTGTCGAACTACTGGCCAATCAGGTTATTATTAACAGCGAGAGCAACACATTTTTACAGCGTACAGGATTATTCCACTGAAAAGAGTGAATAGAAAACAAAGTCAAGATTATGCGTAAGTAAGTTTCATTGCTTAAGAGCAATGTTCAAACGAAGGGAATTTGAGTTTAATAAGTGAATACCTAGAAAATTCAAAAGGAGAATGTATCCTGTGAAATAAAATGGAAAGTCTAAAACTTAAGTGAAATGAAAAGTTCACTAGTTTTTATTTCTACTTGTAATGACTGTCATTCTAACTGGAGTGAGATGATACTGTGTGTAGCCATGATTAGCACTTTCATTAATATTTTAGTATCTGCCCCATGTCTTAGAAATAAAGACTTTTCTTTCAACAATTTGTCTTGTTCTGTCACCTTCAACAGAACCTTAGCGGCCTGGTTGTAGAAATAAAATGGTCTCCAACTCACATGGGTTCAATTACACATGCTTAAGTTTAGGATAATGCACACAATACTAATTGTTTCAGGGTTAGGGTTAGGGTTGACTTTTCTTTTTTTTTTTTTTTGGTGGGGATAAATGCATAAAAATATATTTGACAGTGAAAGTGTACAATCCATTGTGAAGCCCCAAGCTTCGGAATGGCTGGTATAACTGTACAGAAGTTCATTGAGATGTGTTACAGGTAGACTTTGGGGTGGAAAGATGGATCAGAGGTTAAGAGCACTGACTGTTCTTTCAGAGGTCCTGAGTTCGATTCCCAGCAACCACATGGTGGCTCACAGATAGACTTTGGGGTAGGTTAATTTCTCTGCTTGACATTTTCAATTTGTGAGTTGGTTATAATATAGTTTTAGTTTTATAAAATCTTTATTTTTATTGAAAAGTAGATTTTTCCATATAATACATCCTGATTATAATTTTCCTTTCCTTAGATAATAAAGTTTTACATTTATAAAAACTGTTTTTTGGAAGACCATACATTAAAATGTCTTTGAAAAATTAAAAAAAATGAAAGTATTTTTCCTTTTTTATTCTTAGAGTATTATTTCTGTGAGGTTTTCCTTTTAATTTCCAGACTTTCTGTTTTGCTTTTAAATTTTAATTTTCATGTCTTGTGTGTAAATCTCTGAAAACTTGACTTTTCTGTTTTGCATTTTTCTCCTTGCTCTGTGTGCTCTTTGGCACATTGTCTCATTCTTTTGGAGATGCAAATGACTTTTAGCAAGGTTTGCTGGCCCTGCTTTTACCACTTGTTTTATCACCCCATCCTTCCGCTGTGTGATTATCTGTTTCTTCCGTTCTAGAAGTTTTCCGTAGTGATTTTATGATTTCTGGCCACCACATCCCCAGTCAGAAGAGAGAGAGCAAGTCATGAAGATGGGGATGGAGAATTATGGTTCCAGGCAGGGAAATACCCAGGCCATCCCAGGACTGTGTGTGAGCATCAGCCATGAGCAGCCTCTTAGCACCAAGGCTAAGGCAGCTGGATTGTCCTGACTTCCGTGTCCCCATTTGCTCACACGAAAAATGGGAATAAGGCAGTACTTCCCTTTCGGTTGAGCCAGAATGAGTTAATAAGTGTAAATGCTCAGAAAAGGGCTAGACACACAGTGCTCAGGAATTTTAATCATCATTCCCTTGTCGCTAATCATTAGCAACAAAATGGAAACACCCTTCCTTTGTGTGCTTCTGGGCAGGCTGGCTCCTGGTGTCCTAAGGCATGAGGCAGGGGTGGAGCCAGGCGGTCACATCAGATCTTGCTGCTCCCCCTGGGCCTGGTGTCACTGTCATCTAACAATGCATGGCACCCATTTGTCCAGATTAGAATGCCGTGGTCTTGCAAGGATGCAGGAATGTGGACACCTGTGTGGCTGCTTGTTGGGCTGGTCAGGGTCACGCAGGCACTGGGTGGCTACTGCTTTTCTCCAATGCATGTGGGCCTGCTGCTCACTCCCAGTCTTGGCTTGGTCTTATAGCTGCCCTTTTACATAAATCTAGCACTGCTGACTAGGTGGCTTTCTTTGGAACCGTTTGATCCATTTCTTAGGAATTCTGAAAGCGCAGAAGGAAGTAGCACCTGCAAGCATCCTAGCATGAAGCTGGGGTGTAGAACACTGATGATAAGGGGGTGTGGTTCTTTTTCTTTCCTTCTGTACTTTTCCTTTTCCCCCTTCCTCCTCTCTCTACCTCCTCCCCAGCTTATTCACGAATGTGTTTCAACCTTCCCGGTAGGTTTCGGGCACTGCTTTTTGTAATCACTGCAGCGTGGTGCGTAATGTCCGTGGCAAATTTATTTCGTCTCATATTTCTTGTAAGTGTTCCTGATGTACAATGGATACCTTGGATTGCTCAGAAGCAAGTAAATGAGATATAAAACTTGCCTATAATAAGCCTGTATCACGAGGTGCATGCAGTTATATGAGGCCAATTAGAAGCTAGTCCTGGGGTATGGCAGTCCATCCCTTTCCAGGATACATGGGTTTCCTCCTAAGCAAGACTATTCCAGAGCTGAAAGAGTGATGCATGATGCAGAGCCCTGACCTCTCTCCAGGACCTGCTATCACCCAGGATGCTAGAGCAGATGAGGTAACCCATGATAGGGGAGAAAGTTGGGATCCAGAAAGTAGAGTCGATATCTTTACAGTAAAACCAGTAGATGGCCAGACAGAGCTTGGATCCCACCAAACCAGTTACAACAAATGACCAAGTCCTACTCAGCCCAATCCTTCTGTCTCCTCCTGCCTGCACCTTAGTACCCAGTGGTTGGTTTTGGTATTGCTTGTTTTTAATGAGTTCATTCTGCAAATGTTCACAGAGCCGGAATGATTCTGGCAACCGTGGCCCCATTTCTGTCCTTTCTCACTAGCAATGGGAGATTGACCTTGATCAGGAATTTCCCATTCTAGGTTGGTGGCGGGACACAGAGAAATCTGAAAGCACTAGAGAAAAACGAAGCTTCCAGTGCATGGCTGGAACTGAGTTTTAGGAAGAGGAGGGTGCAGGTAGGGGAGGTACCCATGTGTGATGGTGACATCGGAAGTCTAAGTTGGTGGGTCTCAGGGCCAATCTCTTTCCTTTTGGCCATCCATCCTCCCAGTCTGGAAGCCAGGTTGGGACACTGATGATTTTTTTTTTTCTATAGACTAAGATGGAGCCAGGACAGGATGTTCCCCTCACCTTTGGGAGTACTAGACTCTACATTCCCCAACTCAATACTGTTTCATCCTCTCAGTGGCATCATGGGATTGTCTATGATGTAGCTCATTCAGGCTCAAAGTTCTAGCATAATATATTTGCTTGGCCACTTTTTCCTTCTTAGGGAGGCAATGCTAGGCTGGTGATGTGGGATTCTCAATGACCAGGGTTGTGACATTAGGAAGAACAGGGCTCTGTTGGGAGTGTGCCGCTAGATCTGGTAGAGGACCTTTCCCATAATTACAACACCCTCCTAATATCCATGCATTGGGAAATCACAAAGTTGCTTTCATCTTGTTGGTTGATAGGAGATGTGCCCCACCCCCACCCCCCATAGGCTTGTGTGTTTGGATGCTTGGCCCTCAGCTGGTGGCATTGTTTGGGAAGGCTATGGGACCTTTAGGAAGTGGAGCTTTGCTGGAGGAAGGACGTCACTGGGACTGGGCTTTGAGGTTTTAGACTTGGACTTACTTCCTGTCATGCCTCTTTGCTTCCTGTATGTGGATGAAATGTGACGATCCCACCTCTCACTCCTGCTAGGTAGGCCTGTGTTCCCTCTGGATCTATAAGCCAAAGCAAACTTTGTCTTCTCAAACCTGCTTTTCTTGTTAGGTCATTCTTTTACAGTAACAGAAAAGTAACCAATACTCACCTGAACCCTGTCAGGTAACACAGGGTTCCTACCCGTGGCCCATGCTGAATTCACTTTGCTTTAATCCCTATCTCTAAGCCAAGGCTCAGACAGTTTAAGAGACCCTCCCAAGTGAAATCAAGATGCAAATGTTAAGTCCAGTCGGCTCCACAGTGTTCTGTACATTGGAAATGAGGAGGGCGTTTACATTGGAGCAGCTGCATCACTTCACCAGCATCTTGTACAGCAACAAAGAAAAGAAAGCAAACTCCATGAACAAAAATGTCCATGAAATATCAAAGGGACCCGAGTAATACCCCAGATCCAGTCTCCAAATCCTACACTGGCTTAAAATACATGGGAATGAACTGGCTCAGAGACAGATCTTATGCCAAAGGTTTAAGGCTTTATTTGACCACATGACTGTGTGACCTAGATCTTCAAAGCCAGGCTAGGAGCAGTTGGTAGGACAGCCATCAAGGAACAGGCACTATATTGTGCTACTCTGTACATGGTCTCCATCTATGGATGCTGCAGCTATAGGGCCTCTGGTGATGCAACAGACTGCCTGGGAGCATCAAGGCTCTTGCCACTGGGAGATGGAAGAACGGAGATCGAATTAGACCACCTTCCGTTACTGATGTCTGTGTCTGGGTAATAGATAATGAAGAGATTTATTTATCTCATAGCTTTGGATTTTAAGAGCATCATTCCAACATCTTCTTGGCTCTTGTGGGGGGCCCCATGTCACATGATGAATGGCATCACTGCCAGAACATGTATGACAGTAGGTTCTTCCATGTGGAGGAACAGGAAACTGGAGGGAGAGAGAGAGGTGGAGAAACCAGGTTCAACACACACACATCCTTGCTGGAACTAGCCAGGATCCCACAAGAGCTGCATGAATTCCTTGCAAGGACAGCACAATTTCCAATGACCTAAAAATGAACCGGCAGGCTCTTCCTCTCCACAATTTCCACAGCCTCTTACATTAGCCACACTAAAGCCTGATGTTCCAACGCACAAGTTCTTGGGAAACAAAACCACATGCTTGTCAGGGAAGCTATAGAGGGACTCCTGTCCCACGTAGAAAACCGTTGATCAGATTAAGTTAAACTGAACAAGAGGAGAGGGTCATCCATTGAACCCACAGCATATAAATGGCAGGAATGAATCTCTCCCTGCATAGCAGTACATGATAAATTGGATGCAGAAGTAGAAGAATGATAACTCATAGGACACTCATCGCCTGGTGCTTGAATAAGAGGGCCTGTGTTTCCTGATGCAGACCAAGGCCTTAGATTTAGAAAGTGGAGGGTAACAAATGTTGTTGTTAATAAGAGCACTATTCTACATGTGGGACCTTGTGAGTCACAAGTATTTATCTGCGATATGTAATTACTTTTCTGGCTGTGACAAAGAACCCAAGAGAAGCAATTCAAGGGAGAAAGGGCTTGTTTGGACTCATGGTTTTAGGCCATAGATTCCAAAACAGTGGAACATTCGTGAAGGAGGTGGGGCAAAGCAGCTGATTCCATTGTGTCTGCAGTCATGGAGCAGAGAAAGGTGAATGCTAATGTTCATTTACCTTCTCTCTCTCAGAATTTTTATTCAGTGTGGGACCCCAGCCCCTGGAAATTCTCAGAGGCTTATCTCCGGGTTGTGTAGGGAGAGGTCACGTACCCATAGCACTGACCACACCCATTTGGGCATGGTCACAGGTACATGGGAGAAGGCAGGCATAAAGGACTAGGAGGAAGGAGTCACCACTCTCTTTGGTTTCCAGTCGAGGTTCGGAGACCAGCAGAGCGCTGATCTCAGGTTCTCAGTTTCTCATGTAAGTGACGTCCCCCTTGATAAATATTATATGACAGCTCCATATTCCGAGTTAGGGGTGATTGTAGATCACATCAAGATGACGATCAGTGTTAACCCTGGATTCCTAAGAACAAGGTCCTGAGTCCTGAAGTAGAGACTTAAGCCTCACCATTCTGCTCCATCAGTCTGTCTGATAGAATCACAGGAGACTCTTGGCTTTACAGGAGACTTCTCTTAGCAGCCCTACTGAGAGTCAAGAACATGGAAGGAGGGGAAAGGAATGATCTTAGACTGTCGGAGGTCATTGATGAGCAAGGGCCTCACGTGTGGCATGGCCTGGTTTGCCCAGGAGTGTTGGCTTTACGGACGCTGTAACGATACGCGACACACAATTACTGAAAATAAGGCTAAGTATTTTATATAGAAAATTACTCACAAGATACCAAACCCCGAGAAGCCCAGCAGATCTCAGCTAGCGACTGGACCGGAAGCCGAACTCCAGGAAAAGAGAGCGAGACTTCCTGTGCGCTGTCTTTTATGCCTTCCTCGTAACGCCCTAGCCATGCCCAAAAGTGGGCTTGGCTAGTGACGTAGTTCCGCCTACGTACGTATACGTCTTTACGTCCAGCCGTATACGTCTTTAGTCCTGCCTAAAGTGGGTGTGGTTAGCGGTGTGGTAAACCGCCCTTTTATTACCTCATCTGTATGCGCCTCTAGTAAGTCACATGTTTAATGGCGGCATAGACTTAGTAAGTCACATGTTTAATGGCGGCATCAGATTTCCTCCTACAATTCCCCTTTTAGTCTAAAAAAGGACAACTAACTTGTATCCATGAACAAAATGTATCAAACATCTATTCTATCTAAACCTAAACTTATCTTAAAGAAACACCCAAATATGAACACCTCCTTCCAATCCCAACTCTAAAATAATTGAAAACTAACACTAACAGGTGTAATCTTATAATATCAATAGTAGGGAGAGGGGGCATGGAATTCTCAAAACTACTTCCTGCTGAGATGGGACGATGATAATCTCATGGGGACCTGTGAAAAGAAAATGTTAGTATAACAAAATCTGAGTAGATCAGACAGTCTCAGTATGGCAGGAGATACTTGATTGAAGTTCCTGACTGGGGTTCTAGTGTTGATTGAAGCTCTTATCTTGAAGCTCTGGTCAGATTGTAGAAGATGTGCTATTTCCGTTCCTTGGTCTGGAGTTGTGTCGAGTGATGTAGTTTCAAGCCCGTTTCAGGATAGTGCTTGTCAGGTGGAGTCAATGATGTGGGGCAGTTCAGATGCCTCCAGTCGAATCAGGTGAAGTCAAGGAAGTGGATCCTCATTCTCTTTCGGAAGCAGTTCAAGATTGCTGTCAGGAAATCCCTTGTTCTCTGGAAAACTCAAACATTAATGTTAACAAAGAAATATTTCAACTTTCATATGTATGCATACAGAAGAGGTGACAATAGGGAAGATGGAAAACCTGGAGGAAATTAGACTGTTCAGAAAAAGAAATCCACAGATAACAGTCCCTCATTTTATTTCTTCTGTCTTATATCAATGGCTCTTTGATATAATACAGAAATTCTGAATTGTATTTAAATAACATGCTTGGGTTTAGAGTAGGAGAGCCAATCCAACTCCAAAGCCAGCTTCAGTTAAATGAATGGGAACTGAGGTATGTGAAGAAATAAAGATAAAAGTGTACTATGAAAAAGCAATATAGAGAGATTTAGACTTTGATACCACACAGTGTGTGTTTGATGGTCCTCAGGGTAGCTATTCATTCTTCTACAGGAATCCATATGTCCAGTATTCTTTGCTGAGTTTACCTGTGAATACAAAAACAAAACACTTCTCTTTCCTTTTAGGAGGTCACTTTACCCATTGTGGACTATGAATTTGTAGATGGGCTGTTATCTTCCTCCTCCTGAGATGTTTTCTGTTCTGATCGAATTTTAATTAATTTTGATGGAACCCAAACCTTTTCTTCTCCTGTGGAAACAAAAGCATAACCCCTTCCCCAACGTAACACATATCCTGGTTTCCAGACTGAGGTCATAACATCCTTAAAATACACCGGTTGGTTCAGTTCAGAAGTCTTCTCTGTAGTCCAGTGTCTTTCTGCTGCAGTTTGTCCTTTTTCATCAGCATTAAGAAAATTCAACGTTAGTAAAGCATTGTGTAACCTGTGTCTAGGTGTCTTTGTTTTCCCTGGCTGTTTATGAAGCATCTCCTTTAAGGTTCGGTTAGACCTTTCAATTATTGCTTGTCCTGTGGGATTGTAAGGTATACCAGTTACATGTTTTATATTATAATATTTGAAGAATTGTTCCAATTTACTGGAGACATATGCTGGACCATTGTCAGTTTTTATTGTTTTAGGTATACCCATAACAGCCATTACCTCTAAGAGGTGTGTAATAACAGAGTCAGCTTTTTCAGAGCTGAGGGCAGTAGCCCATTGGAAGCCTGAGAACGTGTCTATAGTATGGTGTACATATTTCAAACTGCCAAATTCTGGGAAGTGAAATACATCCATTTGCAAAAGTTCATTTCTGTGAACACCTTTAGGATTACAACCTGCTGGTAATGGAGTTTGAGTGTACAATGAGCAACTGGGACAATTTCTTACTATTTCTTTGGCTTGTTGCCAGGTGATAGAAAAATCCTTCTTTAAACCTTTGCTGTTAACATGGTGTTTCTTATGAAATTCTGAAGCTTCCAACACATTACCTACTAATAAACGATCAATTTCATCATTGCCTTGTGCCAGAGGACCTGGCAGACCTGTATGGGATCTGATGTGTGTTATATATATAGGATGAGTCCTGTTTCTGATGATTTCCTGCAATTGTAAAAACAATGAGGTTAATTCTGTATTATCAGGAACAAATTCTGCAGTCTCAATGTGCAGGACAACTCTTTCTGCATACTGAGAATCCGTGACTATATTGAGAGGCTCTGTAAAGTCTTTAAGTACCATGAGAATGGCATATAACTCTGCCTTTTGTACGGAGTTGTAAGGGCTTTGAACTACTTTACTTATATTTCCTGATTTATACCCTGCTTTACCTGATTTGTTTGCATCCGTGTAGAAGGTAAGAACTCCAGAAATAGGTGTTTGCCTCACGATACGTGGAAGAATCCAAATTGTTTTCTTTATGAATTTGATTCTCTCTGTTTTGGGATAGTTATTACTAATACTTCCCAAAAAGTCACTGCAAGCTATTTGCCAATACTCATTATCCTTCCATAAGGAGGAAATTTCCTCATTCGTTAACGGTACAATAATTTCAGCTGGGTCTTTCCCAGTCAGTTGACGAAGCCTTAATTTACCTTTTAATATCAAATCAGATATCTTTTCTATATATGTTTTCAATTTTTTATTTTGTTTATGTGGCAGAAATACCCATTCTAGAATGATGTCGTCCCTCTGCATTAATATTCCTGAGGGGTATTCTCTAGATGGTAAAATAACCAGAATACAGTCCAGATTTGGATCCACACGGTCCACATGTGCTTCTAATATTCTCTTTTCTACCCATTCTAATTCTTTTTCAGCCTCAGCTGATAGTACTCGTGGGCTGTTTAGGTCTTTATCTCCTTTTAAAGCCATTTTCAGGTGTTTTAAATCATGCCCTTCTACACCAATAATCGTCTGTAATTGAGAGATTTCTCCTAATAGTTTTTGAAGATCATTAAGAGTCCGGTAACGATCTCTTCTGATCTGTACTTTCTGTGGTCTAATTTTCTGAGCATCTATTTTATAACCTAAATAGTTAATAGAATCTCCTCTTTGTATTTTTTCTGGGGCAATTTGTAATCCCCAGCGAGGCAAAATTTCCTTTACTGCCTCAAACATCTTTTCCAAAGTATCCTTATTTGAATCAGACAATAATATGTCATCCATATAATGATATATTAACGAATGTGGAAATTTTTTACGAATTATTTCTAGAGGTTTATTCACAAAATATTGACACAAAGTTGGACTGTTTAACATACCTTGAGGTAGTACCTTCCACTGGAATCTCTGTACCGGACGGGAATTATTATAGGTAGGTACTGTGAAGGCAAACTTTTCTCTGTCGTTTTCTTGTAACGGTATGGTGAAGAAACAATCTTTTAAGTCTATAACTATAATTGGCCAATCCTTAGGAATTAGAGAAGGTAACGGCATCCCAGGTTGTAGAGACCCCATAGGCTGAATTACCTTGTTGATGGCTCTAAGATCAGTAACCATTCTCCACTTACCAGACTTCTTCTTGACAACAAAAACAGGCGAATTCCACGCACTAGTTGATTCCTCAATGTGTCCAGCATCTAGCTGTTCCTGAACTAACTTCTCCAAAGCCTCTAACTTCTCAGATGTCATAGGCCATTGACCCACCCAGACGGGTTCATCTGTCAGCCATTTTAATGGTAGAGCTTTTGGTTGCTCTGTAGGTTTGGCACTAGCATCTTGCTTCTGCACAGCCTGTATGTTTGGCATCTGTTTTCTGTACTGTCTTACTATATTCTTACTACCACTAAGAGCTTGTCTATAATTCCTAGCTGATACAGGAGGAATTTTAATCTGCGTATTCCATTGCTGGAGTAGATCACGACCCCAGAGGTTTATAGCAATATCTGCAACGTATGGCTTTAACCTTCCTCTCTGTCCTTCTGGCCCAATAAAGTCAATCCATCTAATGCTCTGTTTAACTTCAGATAGGGTTCCGATCCCTAAGAATTGAACATTAACCTCTTTTAAAGCCCAGTTTTGTGGCCAGGACTGCTGATTAAGGATAGTGACGTCACTTCCGGTGTCCAGTAATCCGTAAATCACCCTATTATTTACCTTAACCGGAAGTTTGGGTCTATGATATTGTATAGAAGTTTGCCAAAATATATGTTTTGTATCTCCTCCTGATGTAATTGATTCATCCTCTGGAGCTAATGTATTATCCAGTGCCGTATTATTTACAATGGGCAGTGGATCTTCTAATTGTCCTGGGAGAGGCTGTCCTCCACTGTCACTGGGAATGACCGGATAATCTTCCTCTTCGGGGCTCCATGGAGCCCCGGAAGCCCGTTTCCTGCTGTAAAGATCTACCTTGTCTGTCTATTGTGGAAAAGCATTCATCAGTCCAATGGCGCCCCTTCCCACACCTCCTGCATAGACCAGGAGGCTTAGGCCTTCTGTTTGATACATTCCTGGTAAAAGCATTATTTCTAGGAATGCGTTGTCTACAGTTCCTACTAAGATGTCCTATTCTACCACAGTTAAAGCATTTTGCATCTTTACGCCTATTTAAATTCTTTGAGATTGCCTTCCCTACCCATGCCTCTATATCATCACAGGTAGGGTATTTGGCATCCTGGTGCCTCCTCAAACCTGTAGAAATAGCTTCACCTACCCAAGCTCCTGTATCCTGACTTTTACATTCCAGGTTCGCTGTATGCAGAACCCATTCCTCCAATGGCGCTGATCTTATTTTTAATGGCCAAATTACCTGCCTGCATTGAGGATTCGCGTTCTCATACGCCAAAGATTCTATAAGAAGACGCCTGGATTCTGGGTTCGCTACCTGTACCTCTACTGCTCTGGATAATCTCTCTAAAAATTCAGTGAACCTTTCCCTTGGGCCCTGTAATACCTTGGTGTAGGGTTGCATTATCTCTCCTGTTTCACAAACCTTATCCAAGGCATTTAAAGCAGCTGTACGGCACAAAGACAACATGTGCTCATCATATGCAGATTGAACCTGCGTGTCAGCGTAAGGACCCTCCCCAAGAATCTTGTCTTGGGGTACTTCATGACCGTTCTGCAATTCCTGAATCTCAATTGCTTTTGCTTCTTGCCTCCACAAAGCTCTCCATTGAATTTGGCAAGAATTTTCGAGTACTGCAGAGGCTAATTGGGCCCAGTCTTTTGGGGTTACTTTATTTACAGTAGCCCATGAGGTTAGGAGCTCTCTGACAAAGGGAGAATGAAGACCATACATGACAATGGCCTCCTTAATATTTTTTAGATCCTTCATCTGTATAGGCTCCCAGTGATAAGCAATGGGACCATTTGATTGTTTTTTCGTTGCTGGTTTTTCTGATACAGATACTGGAAAAACCATAGGGGAACGCATAGCAACCTTAGGGAAATCATTCCGGCATTTGAGAAGCTTTGGGAAACTCCTGTCCTGACCTGTTGCCTGTATTTCTGATTCTGAAGTATCAGATTGAGCGTCTTCTAAATCCTGCAGTCTATTCATCATTGTTTCTCTGAGCTCTTGAAGTTCTTGGGACAAATGATTTTCTAAGGATGTCATGGAATCTTTCATTTTTTTACATTCATCATTTACATGTGATTCCAAATTTCTAATATTCTCATCCTTAGCAAGTACCTCAATAGCATGTAAACTGCCTTCTACAAATGATATTCTATCAGTTAGTTTACCATTGCTCTCAGACATGGAACAATTCTTTTCTGCTAGCATTTCAATTTTATGTTCCAGTCTTTGTAATTTGCTAGTGAAATCATCAAACATGGAACCGTGTTTGTCGTTAAATGTTTCCACATTATGTTCCAATTTTTCAATTCTATCTATGGAACACATTTTTCCTGAAAATAATTCAATTTTGTGTTCCGTCTCTTTAAACCTGTTCGTCAGACCTACATTATCATTTTTAATATCCTGAATATTTTCTACCAACCCTTTCTTACTCTCCTGCAATGAATTTTGCATTTCCTGAATCCTTTGTATTAAGATTTCAAAACTATCCTGCGATGACTGTATGACCTGTATAAGTTTATTCCTATTTTTGAGCCATTTCATTAACAAAATTATATTGATTATGAAGCTAATAATCACCATCATGGGTAGGAAGCACCTTTCAGGTAGGTCCTCAACCCTTTCTAAAATCCCATCCATACAAAAAACAAGAAAATTCTTAACATCCTGCATCATAGTGTTAGCTGTTGACATTGTATAAAGCAGTTACGTTTGTTACCAATGGAGTAATTCAGGCCAAAATCAACAGGCTGCCAGCGAAAGAGCACGTGGCCGGAGTCAGCTGGCCGCCAGTAAAACAGCACGTGGCCGCGAGAGAAACCTTGGAATTCCGCCTAACCTTACCGGCAGGTAGAAGGTGCTGGTTCCTGGTGGCAGGAATCGTGCCTTGCCGAGCGAAGTGGTGAGGAACTTAGCGAAAGGAGAGTCCACGTGTGCCTGGTCAGGCCGAGAGAAGCGCCTGGGTCCCGATTCCAATCCCGCTCCGACACCAAACTGTTGGCTTTACGGACGCTGTAACGATACGCGACACACAATTACTGAAAATAAGGCTAAGTATTTTATATAGAAAATTACTCACAAGATACCAAACCCCGAGAAGCCCAGCAGATCTCAGCTAGCGACTGGACCGGAAGCCGAACTCCAGGAAAAGAGAGCGAGACTTCCTGTGCGCTGTCTTTTATGCCTTCCCCTGTAACGCCCCTAGCCATGCCCAAAAGTGGGCTTGGCTAGTGACGTAGTTCCGCCTACGTACGTATACGTCTTTACGTCCAGCCGTATACGTCTTTAGTCCTGCCTAAAGTGGGTGTGGTTAGCGGTGTGGTAAACCGCCCTTTTATTACCTCATCTGTATGCTCCTCTAGTAAGTCACATGTTTAATGGCGGCATAGACTTAGTAAGTCACATGTTTAATGGCGGCATCAGATTTCCTCCTACACAGGAGGATGTGGTGGAGCTCACACAGCATCCTGTACCCAGTGGGGTGTGGAGGTGAAGGCCAGCTTGACTAGTTCCAGGGGAGGGAAATTCAGAAGGGGCAGGATCTCTAGCCAAGTTTCTCCCCCACCCCCAAAAATAAGTTCTGTACCTATCTCTTTGTTTAGCTGTCAGTAAAATGAGTCCATTGGAGGACAACTTGCCCACTGGTTCTTCAGTTGGAAAAGGGTCTGTGTTGGTTACTTTTCTCTACACCCTGATTGAATACTTGACCAGAGAATCGGAAGGAAGGAAGGAAGGAAGGAAGGAAGGAAGGAAGGAAGGAAGGAAGGGTGTATTTAAGTCTACACTTTCAGGATTTGTAGTGCGGTCATGGAAGGAAAGGCGTGGTGGTGAGTGCAGCTCACAGTGGAGACAGCAGGAAAATAGAGTTGCTTGCTCACATCTAGGTGAACCAGGAAGCAGGGCTGCACAGTACACCCAGGATCTGCCTCTCTGCAACCCACTTCCTTCAACTAACCCCCACCCGAAGGTTCTATGACTTCCCCAAACTTTACCACCAGCTGGGGACCAAGCACTGAAACCTATGAACGTGTGGGGAGGCATTTCACATCTAAACCACGACAGCGTACGAAGAGCATTTATCTTGAAATTGTGGATGGAATGCAGGAGTGTCACAGATATGGTTGATACTGGGAAACTTGGTTCTGGGTTGGAAAAAGCCCTGGAATCTTTTCTGGGTGGTCCATGACTCCAGGCTCCTTGCAATGGCTTTTGGGAGGTTTCCAGGGACTTGGGAAGGGCTGCCACCACAGGAAACCCCTCCTCTCCGAATGAAGCTTCCCGATCAACTATTATCCAGTAAAGTAAGTGAGGGCCAGCATCCCGCCACTCACCAGGTAGCTCTGTAAGGAATGCCAAATGTGCTGTGGTCAACTGGAGCCTAGGATGAGAAGGGAACCAGTGACAGGGGTCCTGTGCACCTGGCTTATGTTCTGAGTCCTTCCTTGCTTGGTTGTGTTTTGACACTTTTGAGACCCTCTTGGAAGGTCTACCAGTTATCCAAACTGAATGCACATGTGTATGCCTCTGTCAACATCTCTCAAATACCTTCCAAGTATGTCGTGGAACTTTGAAGAAGTCTGAGAGATCGTCCTTTCCTCCAGGAAAGAAAGGTGACAAATGAAGCTGCTGTGGTCACAATGTTGTTGGGACAAAGTAAGATGTAGAAAGGTCAGCAGAAAGAGTGAGGACACTCTGAGGATGATGGAGGTTGAGTGGATGAGGTCCCTGGGGGACAGTGGAGGGAAGGAGTCCTGGTCTGGAGTTGGATCTATGGGGATAGTTCATGGTGCTTCTGGGAGCTCACCGATGCAGGCAGGTAGAGTATAGTGGACTCTGAAAGACACAAGCTGGGGTGGTAATGAGTTGAGAGCAATGGGCAGGTGCAAAGAGCCTGAGCCACACGGTAGCTCTCTTCTGAGACAGAGGGGGAACCTTTGGTGGTGGTAAGCAAGCCACTTCCTTCTCAGATGAATGCATTAGAGGATGAACTGGTGGACCTCAGGAGAAATGAGGTTTCAGGAGAGCGTGAGGCTGCCATCCTTGCAGGTATAAGAAACCAACCCGTACTACCTTGCTTGCCACCAAGAAGTTGGAGCCTAGCCCTCCTACACTCCCAGGACTCTGGGTACTGCCTCTAGATGGGTATTCACCTTCTTTTCTCCCGGAGGAAGCCACTTTTGTCCTTGTCTGTGTTGCTCCTGACCCATGTGGTGATGTCTGCGACACGATGTCTGGAACAGATAGGAGCTCCCTATGTGTTTACTCGAAGACTGGAAGCAAAGGGCAGATGCAGACCGACCTGCTGAGTGTTGGATGCCAAGCACCTCTGGTGCCAGCACCTGCAGGATGCCCCACAATGGCAGCATGCCAGGGCATCTCGTGGACTCTGGCTCTGGAATTGCCTTGGATCTGGGTAGAATCACCACATTGGGTTTTGAATGATGGAATAAATGGAGGATACATGAAAACCTTAAGGGATGGATCTATCTGTTGGCCTCCTTGCCCCATATTTGTAACCTTTCCCTGTGGCTCTTGTCCCCTCCACTGATTCTTGTCCTGGGATGCTATGCATGGTTGTTCAGGCTGTACATGGCATAAAGTCTGTTTGCTATAACACATTTACACTGTTGACAGTCAGTAACCAATATAGGAATAGAAACAGTTGTGGAGATGTGGGTCTCACCACTGAGTCTCAGCACGTCAAGGGGGAAGGTCTTCGATACAGAGCTGGGGACACACTCTAACCACAGATATGCTCTGGGCTTCACTCTGAGATCTCTGTTCTTGCCACTTGCTAATCTCGTAGGCTAAATCTTAATCCCTGTCTAACACAGATGGGTTGGTGGGTTTGGGTCTTCCTGTCAGGTGAGGGATTCTAGGATGGGCAGGAAACTCAAACTTTGACTACATAGATGCTGCATGGGAGGTACTAACCCAGATGGAAAGCCCCAGCTTTTGACAGTCAGAATGCCAAGCAAGGCTGCACAATCAGGCAAGAAAACCAGCAAGCCAGTATGCAAAGCTCACTGCGGTGACTGGGACTGAAAGGACATTTGGACAGCTCTTCCCCAGTTGACCCCGTCTCTCCAACTGTATTTGCATACTTATCCACAGCCACCCAGGGTCCACCCGACACCCCCTAAATTTGAAAACCCAGAGGCTGCAGAACAGAAGACTAAGAGAGGTCCATGAAGGAGGGAGAGAAAGAGACTGATGGAGAGAAGTTGCCCACTCCCTGCACCCGAGGTTTCTCCCTGTGCAGGGAGCTCACGCCGGCCAGCCTCCAGGACTTGACCAACTGCAGCAGGAAGGCTTGTCACTGCCTCTCCCTGGAAGACCTGTGACTCCGTCCTTAAGACTTGCTGCACACAGGCCATCTGCCCCTGCTCCTGCAGTCAGTGACCTGCAAGCTTGTTCTACAAGTGACAGCTCTTGTCTGTCACTTTGAAGTCTTCTGGGAGCCTGCAGCCTCTCACGCTGGCATCCTGAGGTCTGCTAAAGACCCAGTGCCTCTGTGGGCATCCTTTTGCCTCTTAGGGTCCTTATGGTTCTTTTCTGCTTCAATTGTTATTCCCATGTGGTAAATGAAGTGACCCCCACTCCCCCTTTGCTGTCTACACAGTCCACTCTTGTATGAAAGACTGACAAGAGTCCTGTCAGAGGCAGGAGATGCTGTCTACCAGGCACTTCAACAGTGTCCACAGGGTGTCCGCATCCCATCAAGGAGGCAGTGGGAGATGCAAAATGGCTGTTGATAGGTGTTAGAACGGATATGAGCTGGAGTGTGTGTGTGTGTGTGTGTGTGTGTGTGTGTGTGTGTGTGTGATATGTTTCCTGTAGCCAGAAGAGTGAGGCTGAGGCCAGGGACAGGCTTTGCATTGGGCTCTACCGATGAAAGTCTTGAGACAGGCAGCTCTGGTCCCTCTCACTCCCTGCTGAATACCTCACCGGCTACAAGTGAGTCACTTTTCTGTTCTGTCTACTCCAGGAGGCCAGAGAGCGGTCTCCTCACCTTCTCCCTCTGCTCAGGGTTATACCGTCGTTTTGTAACTTTGTAAACTTTGTTTCAAAAGAAGGGAGCCTTTAAGAAATGTTTCTCAGTTATCCAAGGATACCCTGCATGGGTGGTCTGTAGTCTTGGGGAACACAAATGAATGACTGTCTCCTTTCTCTGAAACCATGCCTGGAGCAAAGGGGCAGTCAATGTCTCAACTTCATCCTCTGTGGGCATCACAGTGGCGTGGGGGAGGGGAGCCCAGGTTTCATTCCACACCCGACTCTGGATGGGGTCCTATGGTTAGGAATCAGTGGTATAGGAACCAAGGTTGATCACTGAGAACATCTACCATCTGTGGGAGAGACCTGCTCCAGGAAGTCAGTGGCAATGAGACTTGAGAAAAGCCACCTGCCCCTGTGACCTCTTGGAGACTCTCACAGTTTGATACACCATGTGTGATGAAGTGCAGCATTCATGGAACTCCCTCACTCCAACACTGAGCATCTGTGTTATCTTGTTTGTTTGGCTGTGGCTTTGGTTTGGCTTTTAGAGACAGCATCTTGCTATATAGCTCAGACTGGTCTCATACTGCCGTCTTAGCCTACCGAGTGCTAGGGTGATACTATGCCAAGGTGCATCCCCCTTCCCTTGAGATGGACCTAAAGTCTTGCCTGTTCTTTGCAGAGGAATATCAACTACATCCATCTGTGGGTTTGGGGAAAATGCTCTGGATTTGTCCTCATCCACCCTGTACAGCAAGTTCACTGATCGCAGATTCACTGATCGCAGATTCTCAGAGTGTTTCATCTTTTCTTTCTCCATGAAGCAAGCTCCTTTTCCAAACCTTTTGATCCTAGATGAAAGAAGGTGTTGGCCCAGCAGGTCTTATTGGATTTTGCCTCACAATCAGGTGTGTCTTCAGACTCCACAGTGGCAGATTTTGGATTACCGTGACAATAGGAGTAAGTGGTACTTCCCAAAGATCTACAGATGCCATCACTGACCTCAGCATCGGTGTGATTGCTACAGAGGGCTGGCATAGTCCGTATCCTCATCATTTTCTTTGTCCTCAACTTCATGTCCACACAAAGAGTCTACAGCACAAACAAGATCACTGGCTCAGTTGAAGTCACTTGCTGTTACGTGATAAAGCTGGGACTGACGCTCAGGCAGGCTCCAACGTCGGCATTAATCTACTGTGCTCTGGGAGGGGGCAGCTTCAACATTTGCGAAGCTAGGGGAATCTGCGGTCATCTTTGAGTAGAGAAATGGCAGACTGGAGTTCTGCTCTGTGGTGGGGCCACTAGGAAGGTGAGGGTAGATCAGTCACACTGGTGACTTTGACTCAGGCCTTGGTGGCCAGAGCAGAGCAGGTGTAAGCCACAGCAGACTTTACAGGCATGCTGACAGTGTTCTAGGCTTGCACTCTGAACCTCAGCCTTGGAGGGGAGTATGCGTTTTATAAACAAGAAACCAAATCTGGGGACTGTGTCACATACATGGAATCAGTGACACACAGCAGAACCAGATGCTGAAATTTGCTCTCTAGTTCCTGACTGCAGATGTAGGGGAAACCAAGTCACAGGGTCCTGAGCACACACCTTCCCTCTGTCTGTATGGTTTAGAGTGGCTGTTGGGGGGCACTCAGTCACACTGTGAAAGACTGAATTTGCATTAATTAAATAAAATTAACCTTGGGCCAGGAAGTTGAGTTGGCAACTGGTTGACAGAAAGTAATCATAGACCTCAGAGGGCATCCGGGAGAGGTAGAGAGATACACAGGAGTAGTAGGGTGGGGTTTGGGACACAGATTTTTTTTTGGCAAAGCAGAAACACATATGTTTCCAGCACCATGGAGTCCAGAGGAGGGAGGAAGCAAGGTTATTTCTAACTAGGGCCCGCGGAAACGGCTCATTGGGCAAAGTGCTCAAGGCACAAGCATGAGGATGTGAGAGTTCTACTCTTCATCACTGACGTAAAAGATAAAAAAGCAGGCTACAGTGGTACCCACATGTAACCCCAGCTCTCGGTGAGGGAGGAGCAGAAACACAAGTACCCTAGGGTCTTGCTGCCAGCCAGTCAAGATGAAATAATGGCCTTTAGGTTCCATGAGAGATGCTGTCTCAAAACAAAACAAAAACAAAACAAAAGAACAACAACAACAAAAACCAAAAAGCAAGAAAAATCCAAAAAACAGCAACAATAAAAAAGATGTGGAAATCGACAGAGGGAGGCACCTGACATGTATACACACACACACACACACACACACACACACACACACACACACACAGGATCACAAAGCCTTCTGAGTAGAAGACTTTCAGGCTCAGACTTTGCAGTAAAATCTTTCATGCTGACTCCAGGAAGGGGTACTGAGTAATGGAAGGAGTACTGACCCAGGACATAGGATGCTTAGCTGTGCCCCGTTCATTAGGTGACACCAAGAGCTCAGTGCCCTTGCTAAGTACCCTTTCCAAACAGATGAAGCTATAAAGCCCACACCATTTGCAGAGGTCAGAGAGGCTTGGAGAGGGGCCTGTAGCACACAACCCTCCTTTGGAAGGGTAGGAACTATAGCTAGCCTTCCAGAAGTGAAAGAAACCCCATCTCCCAATGTCACAAACCCCTTTCCTTGAAAATCATCTGGTAGGTAACACATTAATACAGGTCAAAACGTGTCTGTAAGCCCTGGCCAGCCCAGTCCAGCTTGAAGCTCCAGGGAGGTCAACATTGGCCATCCTTGTGACTACAGTGCAGACCACTTTCTCCCTGACAATCCTGTTTAACATCTTGTTCCTTTTACCCCCAGTCATCTGTCCTGGACACTGACTTCTGTTTCAGCCCTTCCCTTCTGAAAATCCCGATTAAGATTCCAGTAGCCCGCTCTGTGATGCAGGCATCTGCGATCTGAGTAGTGAACATCTAAACGTTTTCCAGTCTGGCCGGAAGGGCACCCTTGTCTTCTGTGTGTTTCATCCGTCACCGGCACCTGTGATGGGCTTACCTCTCTATCAACTGGAGAACTCTGTCAAAGCCCTGTGCAAACTGGGTCAGTATTACTATCTTACCTGCAAAGTGTGTCAGGTGACCCTCAAGATAAATGTCTATCTACTCTAGGTCGTTGCTCAGCCTGAAGTGTTCTCACGATGACTACATCAGGCTTCAAGGAGGAACCATGTGTGACCTCAGATAGGAATCTGATGACCCTGGAGACATATTGGGAATCTGGCCTGGAAGGACTTGTGTTATCTTTGGGCCTACCTAGCAGAAGCCACCTTGGAACAGAACCTGTGACCTTGAACTTGGAGTGAGCTCTGAAACCTCACTGATCTCTCCATACAGTGCTGGAGACAGGACTGCAGGTCCCCAGAGAGGAAACGGAGATGTGTTGTTCTCTTCAGAAGAGCTTTAATTGGAGAGAGAGAACATCTTCCAGGAAGCAATGGTGGAGCCCTGGAGGGAGAGGCAGGCCCTGCAGTTCTGAAGAGCTTCATCAGGAGAGACAGTTGCCACAAAAAGCATGATGGAGGGGGCTGAAGGAAAAGAACAAAGGGAATTCCTGGTTCTTATAGGTTAGAGGAGTGTGTGTGTGTGTGTGTGTGTGTGTGTGTGTGTGTGTGTTGGGGTCGGTGGTAAGGGGGGAGGTTCTACACCATGTGAATGGCTCATGTACTGTTGGGGTACCCCGAATTGAGAAGGGGTCCCCAAGCTGGATTCATCACCCCAAGAATCAAGAGCCCATGCGCCAATTGATGCAACACGCAAGAGGCTTTAATTAGGCATCTGCAGATGGGCCTCTCAGTCAGCTTTTAGACTGATTGGCCCTGAGGTTCAGTTACAATCAGCTTTTAAAGACAAAAACCACAAGCTTTTGGGAGGGGTCCCTATCTTGTGATGGGGGGGTACGTGACCACTGACCAGGGGAAGTAGATGTCTTCCTGACCTACACGTTGTAAATTCTTCAAACCTTGGTATGAGTTAATCATCTCTCCCTAAGTAAATGGTGGTTATCATCTCCTTGTTTCCCACGAATCTTGTTTGCCCATCTCTGACACCCTGGTCACAGGTGGTCAGCAGCCCGGAATTGGCCTTTTGTGGGTTTACAGCCCTTCTGCAATTAAGGTTGCTAAACCATACCATTCCATTCTGTGGTCTTTCAGTACAAGGAACCACAAAGCAGGAAATACATATATATGGAGATAAATATAAGTCATATTTTAAGGCAGTCTTTGTCCTGGTGGTGGTGTTGCAGTGGGGGATGGGCTTGTAGTAATAAGGGGTAAGAGACTTTGGGCTAGAGTAGACTTGCTTATCAATGTTGCTAACTGTGTCTGGTGTTAACTCAGGGATGTGTGGACGTATTTCTGGGTCGGGGTGGTTAGAAGGTCTGTTAGATAACTCTTACAGGTGAAATGGGGGAAAAGCTTCCCAAGCCTTCATCTCTTACAGAATCCTGAGAGGCTGGAATGAGACAAGGAATGTGAACACCTACAATAATGTGAGGTTATAAAACCTTTTTTGCCTATGATTCATAGCTCTAGAAGTTGTAAGTGTAAGATCAGATGGCCCTGTGGTTAGGTTTTGATTAATGATGAAAATGTAACATCATGAGTGCATCTTATATGGAAACAAACAACCCCAGCTCAAACTGAGACAGACTAAGATTTCATGATCCAGTGTGGGGGCACTGTTTGGCACATATTAAGGACCTCCTATGATGGAAACTCTGAGACTCAAATCTTTATTTGTGACCCTTCAGAGAACCCTGGACATCCACATTGTAGCTTTTATCATGAAGGTGACCTTTTCCCTTACACAGCTCAGGGTGATTTTCTTTTCACTGGTTGGCTATGGAGTGTTGTACAGCCAGTGGATTAGACAGTGGGGAAGTCTTTACCCGGAATATCCATGATGGGTGATCTCCCATTGCCATGAAAAACCAGCTCTGGCAGAATCTTCTGACTATGAGGGTGGCAGGGTTAGCAAGCTGAAGACCGCCATGGGAAGAATGGGGAGTCTTAGGCCTCATGATAGGATTGCTGAGCTAGAGAGTCAACAATGGGCCCAACCCTCTTCTCATCCTCAGTGAACTTGAATTCCTTCTGTCTGTGCAACTTTGAGTAGGACGTCTTTTTTACTTGTAGCCAACATACTCGAATTAGTGTTAGAATTCAGTCAGAACCAGGGCAAGTGGTGCTAGCACAGTAGAAGAGTCTAGAAGGAAAGCTTAGTGGTGGCTCTGTGATAGCTGATGCATATCTAAGGTTCCATTTCTGCCTTCATGGCCCCCGATCCGGAAGCAGAGGCTATAAAAGTTCATGGCCATCCAGTGCTATAAAGCTTCAGTAGCAGAACTGGGATAAGAATTCTGCCTGAAGGAGCCACCTTGACCAAGCTCACGGTGACCCTCTGAACCACCGACTAACATAACATAGTTACGTCAGTAGTAGCTTGAGGGGCAGTGAAGGACAGATCTTTCTATATTTCCACTAAGCTTCAGTTTCTCTATTACATTGTTCATCTATGCTGAAATAATAATAAATAACAATAACAAATTATTATTTTAATATAAGGTCTCACTAAGTACTCTGGCTGACCTAGAACGCTATGTAGACCAAGCTAGTCTTGAACTCACAGAGATCTACCTGCCTTTGCCCTCTGAATATAGTGACACTATGCCTTTATCATTACTAATAAATGCAATTATGTTTATTCGTGTGGCCATTAATTGACTTTGGTCCATACAATGTCTCCTGAATACCAGGTCTGGTGTTAATGATGTGCTGAGTCATTTATTGTATTGATCCAACCATCCAGAATGTGCTGTGTCATCTTATTGAGCCAACCATTCACATACGGTGTGGAGCCCATATCAAGGCTCAGAGAATGGGTGGATATTCTCAAACACCTACATTCTGAGTGGGAATCAGCAGAGCTATGACCCTAATGTGATTCTCCTCGGTTTAACTGCCCTGAGAGGAGTTGGCAGACGAACAGTAGCATCTGCTTTGGATTTGCACCAGTTGTTAGATTATCCTAGTGGTAAAAAAAGAAACAGCACTGACTGTGGCATCAAAGATCTATGATAGAATCTTCTTACTACCGCAGCGTTGCTGGGGCAGGCTGATCGTCACTGTTTGGAATTACTTCTTTCTCTCTCTGAGAGTTAGTTTTGCTTTGTTTTTAAAGTACTCAGCCTACTCAGGCAATTAATTCCCAACAGAAATAGCAAATGCAAAACTGCCCAGGAATAGGTGTCAATAATCTATTTTGAGATCACACATTCATCCATCCACTTATCCATCTGTCCCTCCATCTATTATTCACTATTTTTCACACGCCCTTTATGCTAATTCTGGGTCTGCAAGAGGCAATATGTGGGAACCTCGGTTCTGGTGCTGGGATGCAGACTTCACCACTTCCCAGCTGGGAAGTGCTGGGTGCGTGACTAGCCTCTGTCAACCTTCCTTTCGAAACGAAAGCCCTTCTCTTGTACACCGGCTCATACTATTGCATATGCTGTGATCTGCCGGCTGTACAGGATGAAGGAGGCACTGAGATTCAATGGTTGCCATGTCCCTTGGCTGGAGGATTGGAGTTGGACATTCATGCCTGTGGAATTAGCTTGTGAGCTCGTCGTATTGTGCGGCTATTGCTTCTCTTGGAAGTATTGCATAGATTCCATAGGTTTCAAGTAAAGTGTGGGTAGCATGCACCAGTTCTGAAAGTGCTGGCCTAACCTGTGAGTGGTGCTGTGTGTGCCGCAGGAAGAGGCAAGGGCCCTGGGTTCTCTCTAGCTCCACAGCCAAGCTGGGTCTTGGGCAAGAGTTTTAGATCTGTGTTAGCAGAAGGGAGACAGTAAGAAAGCCCTATGGTGGTTTTGAAAAAAAATACTTTTACTGTTTTTAATTATTTGTATCTGGATAAGCATGTGCCTGTGGGTGTGCGCACATTAGTGTGGGTGTCTGTAGAAGTCAGAGGCATCAGATCTCTTGAAGCTGGAGTTACACACAGTTGTGACATGTCTGACACAGGTCCTGGGAATTGAACTTGGGTCCTCTAGAAGAGCAGCAAGCACTGTTAATTGCTGCACATCTCTCCAGTTCCACCTGGAGGTTTTGTGGGACTTCTTTCAGCCCGTACTAGAATGAACAGTAGAATAGTGACCCAGCATATCTTAAATTCACTGCGAACGTTGACTTGTTTGAGAAAACTTTTTACTACTTTCTGCTCATGGTAGTGATGAGCCCATGCATTGAAGATCTCTTCTGGGGGCAGGCTGGGGGGGATGCTTTAGTTATCACAGTCTCCCTAAAATCCAAGACATCATATCTGATGTAGGATTGAGGCTATTGACAAAATAAGACTGGTATGAATATTGGGCTATTCAGCGAACCTCTCTGGGGTGCTATTGAGCCGGCTGGCTAGAAGTTTCCAGTTCTCACGTGTCAACACATCCCATCCTGAGTAATCCTCCCCCATCACAGGCTGCTGTAACACAGGTGAGGGTTTTACCAGCTGGAAGGAGAACGGAAGGGTGATGGTGAAGCCTGAGATTCCCTGCCCTTTAATAAGTCTTTTAGAGCTGACATGGAAGGCGTTAGTAATTCATCTCTCTATCCCTTCAACCATCCATGGTTGGGGGGCGTCCATTTCTGTTTATTTCCTCCGGCAAGGCAAAGCTGCATATTTAATTACTCCTTCCTTCCTTCCTTCATCTCTCTGGAAGCATAGACCTTTCCGTCAGGTAGGCGTGGAACCCACCATGTCCTCTGCCACGGGAGAAGCTGGGCAGCACACACTAAAACTCTCATCTTTTATTCTCATCTTCAGCTGCCATGTCCCCTCCTTCCCTGATAACCCCAGGGAGGCCCCTTTCCTTGAACACACCCCTACTCTTGCCTCCTGACCCCACATTAGCTTCCGTTCCTACCTGCTCATTGCCTTCTACCGCAGCAATCCAACCCCCACTGAGGCCAGAGCCATCTCTTAAAAGTGATCCATCTCACCCCTCTGCTTCTGTCGCACTGGAAAGAAAGCATCAAGCCAACCGATGTAGGTCAATTCCTCGTGGTACTAACCTACTGCGTGTAGTTGTGAGCATTTTGGCTGTTCAGATACAGGGAGCGCTCACCAGTCTACCTGGGACACATGGCAGGCTGCCTTGAGAGGTGGCAGGAGAACTGAGCGTGGACGATGGGGAGGCTCTGTAAGGGACATTGCGGAAGAGACTGTACACACGAGGACAGGTGGTAATCACACACACGCCTGTGTTCTCAACGCACTGGGCACACCCTCGCCTCTGCTATGTCTCTGTTTACCTGTATTTCGTTCCTGCAGCGTCTCCAGACCCTCCCAAGGCCAGGGGCCCTGCTTCTCTCCCCCTGCAGATTCAGTGCTCAGTAGCAACGTAGTAAACAGCTTTGTAAGTGAATGGTTAAAAAAAATAGATGGGTAGTCTCTTTAAGAAAATCCCAAGTATGTGTGTTAAGTCTTCAGGTAAGGCACGCCCGTGCTGCGGCGTACGTGTGGAGATTAGAAGAGGACCCTAAATGGTGGCGCTCACCGTACGCCATGTTTGTGAAAGGCTCTCCGTGGTTTGCTGCTGCTTGTGACTGGCCAGCGGCATCACCAGCTTTGAGGGTTCTCTTGCCTCTGCCTCCCACGTGGCCATAAGTGAGTGTCCTGGGGTTACAGGTGCGCCCCCACTACTCCCAGCTCTCTATGGCTTTTCGGGATTTGAACTTCAGTCTTCAAGCTTACATAAGAGGTATTTTACTCATTGAGCCATCTCCCCAGACCTGACAATCTCTCTTTGGTCATTTTATTTATGTGCCAACTTCCCCGAATCCCCTCTCGTACCCCATTGGTTGAATCTTTCCTCCTCAGGAATGCACCAAGGAGCTTGCTTACTCCTTCTAGACTGGTCCAATGCTGCTTCACCCGAGCTGTGCATAGAGAGAACTTACTAAGAGAGAGCATCTGGGAGCAGAGAATACATGAATGCTCGCAAGTAGCACTGTGTGAGGACGAGGTGTATGAATTTCACAACTTCTTGCAGATATGAGATTTGCACGCGCATGCGTGCATGTATATGTATTTATGGGTGATTCGACATCGTTTAGTAGAGATAGCATTGCAATCCTTGAACCAAGAGCTGTAGATTCTGGTCTACATGGTAATTTATTGCTGTACTGTCACTGGATCTCTCGGGAAGAAATGGTCATAAATTTCCCCTTGGGAAGATTGTTAGAAGGGATACAAGCATTGTGTTTAAAACTCCTGGAATCTAGGGTTTGATGGTTTTGGTGAACTGCACTGAAATCGCCATCAGCAACACTTGCGGGTCCGTCCTACACCAGCAGAGGCACTGACAGCATCAGATACTCTCATGCCAAGAAACCCCTGGAGAGGTCCAGTTGGCAAGGTCAGAACAGAACTGGGCATTCTGAGGCAGCCCCACTGTAGTCGACACTTTGATATATATGCTGGTCTCTCACAAGCAGGCAGAGAGAAGGGAAGGCAGAATTTGGTTCAGTAAGAGGCCAGGTTGTAAGGCCAAATCCACAAGGCTTCCCCAAGCCTTGTGTCTAGATTCACTTAAAACAGCAAGGAAGTTTCTGGAGCCGAGGTCACTCAGGAGTCCTCTAAAGAGCTTGGGAAGCTCTCTCTCCCAACTGTCATCTCCTGCTAAGCCCTGAGCAGAGTTTTGGGGTGGACATAAAAACCCAAAGCAACAGGGGTTCATTGTCTCTTTTAAATTGCAAGCATGACAGCAGCTATTGTATGCCTGCTACAGAATTTGATTATCAATCGGTGGCCCTCTGAAGTGTGGCTGGCAGCTGCCTCCCCTCACTCAGCTTGGTCTTGGAACCCTGTCTAGGGGTCTCAAGTGAGTGAAGACAGGACAGACACATGTACAGAAAAACTAGAATCAGCTAGGATGCGCCCACGGGAATGGAGTCTCACCAACTACTATCCAACCCAGGTACGGCACAAGGGGAGGGGTTGGCTGGTCTTCCTAGGATGTCTCTATAGGGGATTAGTGTCGGGATGCAGACATCTGGGAGGAAGAAGCTGTCATTGTTAATTTTTGTACACATTGATCAATGGTTTGCAAATAGATCCAGGAGGAGGGATTTGCATTTCTCCTGAGGCTCACCTGGGTAAGATCCTCACCTGTGTAAGACCCTCACCTGGGTAAGGCTTTGCCACTGCCATGAGCTGAGATGCTGGGGTCTTTGACACTGCTATGCATGTCAACAATATTCATCCGCTCAGGACTTCACTCACTCAGGGCTTCTACTCCCTACACTCGATGGGTGATCTTTGACCACACAGGGCAGTCTTTAATATCTGCAGACATTTGATTGATGAGATTTACTGAATAATCTCTGTAGGCACAGAAAACTCCAACGACAAAATCTAACCATTTTTGTTTGTTTTGAGACTGTTTTTTGACTTTCAGATAATTTGTTTTTAGCATATTTTTATTGATTTTTGATAATATCATGCTCCCTAATCCTTTTCATTGCTTAGTCCGTCCATGTTTGTCTCCACCATTGTAGCCTCCTCCCCCCCCAAAAAAAACATTAAAAGAAGAAGAAAAACAGTTCGCTTCTCCACCTTCTCTTCCTCTCCAGGTATCCGTTTGTTGTAGTGGCCTTGGGAATTGTGGTGTGTTCCACAGTATACCCATTGCCCAAACAGCTTCACTTGCAAATGTTCATTGTGATGCGTTGTTGGTCTGGTTCAAGGCCTCTGGCTTTTGGACAGGTTTTTATAAAGCCCAGATTGGCCTTGAAATTGCCTATGAGCTGAAAATGACCTTGATCTTGTGTTTTCCATGTCTCTGTCTCCGAAGCACTGGATTATACATGTGTATAACCACACTCAGTACTTATAGCTCATTTACAAAAGTATAAAGAATTTAATAAACTACGTAGAGACATTTCCCATCCTGATAATGGTTCTCTGTGAAATGTATACCTAATACCCCGGTTAGTACTGGAAAACGTGGAACTTGTCCTAACAAGAGAACAAGGCAACTGTGTTTTCTGTCATGTATTTATTCAGCATTATCCTGATAGGTCCAGCTAAGACAATTAGTAAGGAAAAAGGAAAAGAAGAAATAATCAGAAAGAAGAAAAGGGAGGGGGGAGGTTGGAGGGAAGACAAATGACATCCTTTATCTTAAAGAAGGAAGCAAAACCATTTCCGGGGCTGTCAAGATAGCTCAGTGGTTAAGGACATTTGCTGCCCTTGTAGAGGATACAGGTTTGGTTCCCAGCACCCACACTGGGCAGCTCACAACCGTCTGCAACTTTAGCTACTGGGGATCTGATGCTGTCTTCTTGCCTCTCTGGACACCTGCACACATGTATGCAGACAGACAGACAGACTTACATAAATAAAAATAAAATACACATTTAAAAATGTTTCTGCTGCATATGCTATGAATCCGTGAGAACTAGTAAATGAATCCATCAGGGTTGCGCAGTGCAACACCACAATGAAAATATACTTCTATATGCAATGAATATTCCCTAAATGAAATTAAGAAAATGATTCACTTATGATATGGCATAAAAAGAAGAAATTATCTAGAAACAAATTTAACAAAAGTGGCACAAAAATTGCATTGTGCAAACCAGAAAACACTGTAAAATAAATTCTAACTGAATGGAGAGGCCTCTCATGCTCATGAGATCGATGCTCCTTCAAGTAGGCTTTGAATTAACTACAAGCCTAGCTAGCATTGCTATTACTACTTTCTGAAGACATTGACTCAATCCTAAAATGACGTAGAGATCCAAGGGACCTGCTACATCTGAAACAATCCAGACAAAAGCACAAGAATGAACTGGGGGATGTCACGCTTCCAAATTTCGAAACTTGCAGATGTCAGGCTGGTGACAAGTCATGGAGACGGAAGGCACAGTCATCAATGTGGAGCAGTGGGAGACAGTGAGAACACAGAGCTCAGCCCCTGCCTGTCTGGTGCGCTGATTTGCAGGACGGTTCCATGGGGGAGGTGACATTCAACAATGACACAGGACAACTCTGTATCCACATACAACACTGTGAAGCAGGGCCACTTCCTCACAGGGCACACAAAGCTTTCAGAATGATTATCAGACTCAAGAGGAAGCTCCAGAAAAAAAAAAGAAGGAAAAATATGGTATACCCTTATGACCACTGATCAGGCAAATCCTTCTTAGACACGATACCAAGGGCTCATACTGAAAAGCGGATGGATTCAGCCCCTTTAGAAATTAGGCATTTGTGCTTCTAGGACACCATTAAGAATGACTAATGACAACGTAGAGAATGTAAATTGTTACAAGGAACTTATGAGCAGAGGAGAGGAAGAGAAAGGACAGACAGCTATCATGCAACAAACTCCACTGTTAGGCCAACATAAAAGATCACACACAGGAAGCACTTGGCTTCACATCCGCGAAGGCCGTAATGTATACAGAAGATAACTAGTACTAATGAGGGTGAGAGCTACCAGGACCCTCACACACTGCTGGTGGGAATGTGAAACGGTCTGGAAGTCCTCAGACCGTAAAGTCACCACACGATTCATCAATCCCAACCTCAGGACACGGCCAAGAGAAAAGAAATTGATGGTGACGTAAAATCCAGCTTACGAATGCTCATTGTAGTGTAGCCTTCTTTGTAGAAGTCAAAGGAGAAATGCAATGTGATGCCCTAAAGACAGAAGGTGGCTTCTGAGCTAGACAAAACTGACCCTGCATTCAGGCTCAACTCTGGAGTGGTGAGCCACTGGGGAGCCACCCCCAACCCCGCCCTGCCACCGCCCACAACCCCCTGCCACCCTCTGAAGGGCTGAATCTCTTTGTAAATTCAGAAGGTAAACGTGTGAAGAGCCAAGTTCAGTGTCTGGTCCTGGTTGCCTGTTTCTTCCCTTTCCCATGATGGTGAAGAGGGTCTGACACTGCTCTGTGCACCTGGAGACTGAGCAGCGTGGAGGAGGCGGGACTAGTAACTCACCATAATGAGAGTGGTCACAAAGATGTGCCCTTGCAGAGAGGATCCCTGCTTTCGAGAAGGTTTGCATATACCCCTTTTGCAGGGATGCTCCCTGCAAAAGCAGTGAGCCTGGAGAGGGGACATCAGGGCAGATAGGGTAGGGGGTGGGACTCTGCAGGATTTTCTGGGCAGCTGGCTTGGCGAGCTAAACCCCATGCCCAGCTTCTCATCCTCATTTGGATTTCCCACTGGGTTCAGACTGCTTCTTCATCATCGCTGGCAGATCTCTTTGGCTGGGGACACAGCCTTCTGATAAGTCCAATCAGTGCTCAGAGTCCTTGGCAGGTCAGAGAGCCTGGGACCCAAGTGTCATCTATACAGTGACAGCAGCCAGATGCTGTCGGCAGTCAGAGCCAAGGAGAAAATGAAACTCGAAATGAAAGGGCCAGAAGCCCCAGGGTTCTGTCCTGTTCTTGGCCCAAAGAGATGGAGGAAATGCCAGAAGTCTCACTGGCCCTCACTGCGTGTGAGGGCCTCATTTGGAGGGACACCCTCAGCCAGCAAGCATTCCATATCTGTCCTGGGAGGATCTAGGGAGAGGCAGCCAGAGGACCAGCTGTCAAGACGGGGAGGTGTGGGTTATATCACACCCTGGGTTCCTGGCTTGCAGAGGGAGCTCACCCATCCACAGTAGTCTGATGGAATGCCTGGAATGTAGAACGAATGGGATAGAATAAAAGTGTATAGCAAACTATTACACGTTCAGTGTCTCCCACAGACCAGAGAGCTGACTTGAGATTTCAGTAGAGGGTATACCAATGTGCAGTCTTATTTAGTCTTCAAATCAAGGTGATTTTACCTTTCTTTAATTTTGCAAATAATGAAACCAAACTCATTCACCGCCATGGGCTCTGTGGTAGAGCTGGAGTTAGAAGCTACCTCTCATGTTGATCCCGTTGGAGGTCAGGTTCACCTGTGAGGGGTGGGGCTGCAGTGTCCATAAGCCTGGCTGTGGAGGAGCCCAGAAATGCTAGCCAGGGCAAGGAAGGAGGAGGAGGGGGCGTGGCCGGAAGGAGGTAGGCTGGGCTGACCTGGAGTCCATGTACTCAAACCTCTACTGAAAGCCCAAGCCAGCCCGAGTGGAGGGAGCTGCGCTCACACAGCTTTGGCATTAAAACACAGGCAGGGTCTTTCGCCTCCTGTGTTTCTGGGCCCAATCCCAGTGCTGGGCACTGTAGTCAGCTGGCTCCCTCGGGGTTGAGGAAGTGAGTGAGCTTACTGAGCACTTAGTCTGTAGGAAATGAGCCTTTGTCCCTTGAGATAGGCTTCTTTTCTGAGTTCAAAGTAAGTTCAAGTACATACAATTCATCACCCGACTGACTCCTCGGCGACTCACCATGAACCATTAGAGGAGAGTGGAACCTTTGCCCCTGGTCCTGCTGTTTTATCCAGAGCCCGCCTTTGTAGGAAGTGCGAGATGCAGCTATTCACATCTGGGATGGGACGAAGAACTGGAAACGGAGCCTGGAGATGTTTTGAGAAGAGGGGGACTAAAAGCCGTCAGCAAAAACTGGTGTTGGAACAGCCCGTGGCCATTGTTCATGTTTTTCCAGGTGGACACTGTCTAGCTGAGTCTCCAAACTGAAATACTCCCTCTTGCAGGGAGGAGGGAGACTCACATGATGTAGGCAGGGGATGAGCCTTACAGGGACCAGCAAGCTGGTGGAGGCTCCCAAGGCCTCTCCTTACAGTTTTGCAAGCACTAACCATGTTCTGGGAGAGGGGACTCCAGCTGGGGAAGCTACCTGAACGTGGTGCAGAGAGAAGCTTCAGGCTGCAGCTTCCAGGAGTCACCTAGTGGGCTGAGGGAGCCTCAGATTCACACAGGCTCCTGCTAGTAGCTCTACTAAGCTCACTGGTCAGCAAGCCAGCCTTCATAGAATCATTGCTTTGTTCTGCCATCTGCCTCCTATGTGGGGGTGAGTGGACTTTTGTTTAGGTCTTCCCAGGAAAAGGTACGCATCGGTGGATGTGCCCTGGGCATCTGCAACGGCGGAGATGTTGGCTTTGTGGGAGTGACTACCAGAAACACGCTCTGGGGACACTTACGAAGGAGTGACTGACTTCCCGCCACAAAGTCACTAAAATCAGCAAGCTGCTTCCCGTTTTTCGTCTGCTGTTTTGGAGGAGCGTGTACTCGACATCGATCTTGTTCTGTCACCGACTAATCTCTGATTGCCAGGTCTTGAGTCACATGATTGCAGTAAAGCAGCCAGGGAGTCTGGGAAGAGTGGACATCGGGTCTTCTGTTTGCTTATTTACTTTCATTCTTATTTAGAAGACAGTAATTACTTGAAGAAGAAGAAGAGTGAGCCAGAGCAATGGCAGGTGGGGAGAACTAACAGGCCAGGTCTCATAAGCCCTCTCACCAGGACAAGGAATTTATTGATTTGGAGGCAGGTGGGGAAGGGAAGCTCCCTCAGATCCCCAGTGTCTGCAGCAAGCTCTTTTGGGGGTGCTAGATACTGGAGGAGCCTCTCAGAGGGCTCCAGAACCCTCCTATTTCTCCTGCCACCCAGGAAGCTAGAGCTTAGACTCTTGGCCCGTCAGCTACGGACCATGACAATACACTGAAACACGTGTTCCTCAGATACTAGGAGATACCTGGTCTCTACCGCCCTCCAGACCCGACTTTATGAATAAGGTATAGTTCCTATTTATTCCTCAGAGTGGTATTCTTTGCATTGTAGAACGTTCATCCGCTTTGTGTCAATGTAACAAAATTATACCGAGAAAGCGTTTGCTTTGGCTCGCAGTGTTGAAGTTCCCAGTTCATGATGGTCAGGCCTCGTGGCTTCGGGTTTCTGATGAGGATATGGACAACAATGGCAGGAAATATTTGGTGAATGGCTTATTATCATGACCACGGAGAAAAGGAAACGGCACTGCATAAATAAGGTCCTACCACCCTTTTCTAGGGTCTGAAAGCCTCACTACATTTGCCTCCTGAAGGTCCCATTACCTCTCGCCTTGGGAAATCAAGCCATCAACACACAGACTCTTGGGAGACACTCATCCAAACCATACCAAGGAGTAAGAAACAAATCAAAGCAACTCAAGGAGAGCGCTGTCCTGAGGAAAACGTGTGTGAGGAAGTCTTCCTGGAGGAGGAGACATTGGAGCTGAACCTAAATGTCCGAGCTTACTTAACACGCAAAAGGGAAAGTATGGAAATCACTGGAGATGTTCATCTAAATACCACCAGCTCTCTACTGGGCTATGAAAGTGTTGCATCCCCAAGCACCCCCAGAGAACTTTGGCTAATGAAATTTGAGCTAGGTGGAAAGCTGAGGAGCCAGTATGTTCTCCATATCCTCTTACTTTTGCTATGGTATTCACAGAAGTCAATGCTGGGATGAAGCCTCTGTTAGCCTGAATTACAAACGTTCTACAAGAAGCAGATATTTCTTTCTCCCCTGCTTCCTAGTGACTGCATTGGTCATGTGGACTAGGTGTATGGGATACTTGTTTCTGCAACCGTACTCTGTCACCCTGACTACTTCGTAGAGGCATCACCAAAGACAGAGAAAATAGTACCAAAATCCTGCCTGCAGGTGAGAAATAGATCCCTGCCAATCCATAGCTCCGGGTGGCTATTGAATAAATCATGGCACTGAAAAGAAATGGACAGCAGAAAACGACTCGTGACTCACAGCTGCCTTATAGAAGTCCGCAACTGTGTTCTATGAGTATAGAGAAGCCATTGGACTTTCATTTCTGAAACAATTACCCCAGCTGCAGTGCAGAGAATAGGAGCCCCAAAGGAAGCTATTTTATTAGGTGAATTTTTTTAAAAAGCTGTTTTAATAGGTAAAAGTAAAAAGAATGGCTCGAGTCTCAGAGTGGAGAAGAGGAGACATTTGTAGGGAAATCAATAAGGGAAAAATCTATGAGACCTGGTAAGGAACTGTATGTAAAGACAAAGGAGAGAGAGAGAGAGAGAGAGAGAGAGAGAGAGAGAGAGAGAGACAGAGACAGAGACAGAGACAGAGACAGAGACAGACAGAGAGAGACAGAGAGACAGAGAGAGAGACAGAGAGACAGAGAGAGAGACAGAGAGACAGAGAGAGAGACAGAGACGTCCCACCCAGAGCTCGCATTCCTGTTTCCCTCACTCCCTTAGCTAGCTTGCCTCTTGACAAATGCTTTTACACTGGCCGTCTCTGACTTAGACTGAGCAAACATCTTCATAAAGGAGGAAACTGAGTCTCAGAGAGTGACAGGAAGACTCTCTTCAAAGTCACAGTGCTGGAGCTAAGGTCTCCTGTGTCATCGGAGTTGTTTTGCTTTCTCTAAACCACCTTGACCTGGCTCACTAAGGACTAAGTTGGATTTTTGGTGGCAGGATATTAGAACAAGGCACAAGGGGGTTCTGGGAGGTGGAGCGGATGCTTTTTTGGCCAGAGATTTCCAGCAGATTTATCTTGGAGTGTTCAGGCATGCGCCATACATATAAAGAGCAATATGCCCCAAGGAAGCTTCCTATGCCAAAGTCTGGATTTATAAAACGTAAATGAGTAATTTTTATTCCATTGTAAAAGTTCTTTTCCCTGCTTATTTTATCAGAGTATTTTTCATGGTGTTTTTTTAAGGAGCAATCTTGATCTCCCATGATGCTTTTAAAGTGCAATTTATTGCTCATGTTTTATTAGTGTCCCCATGCTTAGTAGAGTAGGTACTGGTGGCACCATGCCAGTGTGAGATGTCATTAGTTAGGTATTTACAGTTGCTTTCATAGTGGCTCTGAGTAGAGACACAGGAAACAGAGTCAACTGTGTGTTTAAACATGTTCCAATGTTTCCAGCCAAACACAGGGTAAAAAGACAGTGAAACTCGGAGGACTTGCAGAGAAGGCAACTGGGATCTGGGCAGCTCCTCCCTCTTCTGGTTCAATTTGCTCCTCTAAGTGGGATGACAGGTGAGTCACTGGCTTGGTACATGTGCCGGCAGTCCTCGGACTGTGATGGGGCTATGTCCTAATGAGCCTATTGCAGGTAGCATTGCATCTAAGACACCTGACTTGATCACCCAGCCCACATGTTCTATGTCAGTGTACAGTTGACTGATGCTACCTGGTACACAGCCTGCTTTGTAATAAGATGCTGGATGTCACATGTAATTTATTGGACTCTGAGTTGAGGTGGGGACCAGGATGTCTGTGCTCTTACACAGTAACCTAAAGTAAAAGCACCAAAATAAGCCATCATAACTTTGAAGCCTTACACATTTATTTCTTCAATTATTTCTAGTTTCATTTTTTAAGGTGATGAAGCCTTTTCTACATGTAGTATTGCATAGCAACTCCAAATACAACCAAATAAAGCCAAAGAGAAAAAGAAATGAAAAAGAGGGCTATGGCTACCCTCCCAGCTATTTCCTTTCTCCTTGGGAACCTGGGCTTCAGAGAAAATAGGAATTCATAGGGATAAATAAATGGTCATCCTAGTGCCTTCCAGCACACCTATGATGAAGGTGTTAATCACTTATTTAAATCACTTAGAGTTAAGGCTGGTCACATTTCTATGGGGGCTTTCATATCCCATTTTGTGGGCTCTGATAATGAAAGATTACCCACCACATTGTTTAGAATACTTACATATTTAGTATGTATGCTACACATACACACACACACACACACACACACACACACACACACACACACACACAGAGTTACTCAGTATTCAATATAGCACTTTGTATATCACTCATTTAGTTATTGCAACATCATGGATCATGTCTGTCACGTCTGCTGTGTGGCCTGTGTCCGAGAACGTGCGGAGGGTGTCGGGGATTGACAACACAGAGACTCGTTCAATGATATAAAGAAAACTTTAAACAGGCTCCAAAAAGGTTCAAGAAAACCTCCTAAGAAAAGCTCCCACCAGAGAAGCTTCTGCTCTCTCCTCTCCCCTGGCTGGTTCTGCTCTGACACCAGAGGTGGATGTGTGTGGGTTTTTAAAGGTGCGGTTAGTCTTTGGACAAGGTCGAGGTCAGGGCGGTTTCCGTGGGAAGGCCTTTTTCCAGGAACTTATTGTATCGTTTTTAGTAAACATGTTTTTACTAAACATTGTCTACAGCTGCCTACTCCCAGGCAGAAGGGGAAGTGGGTCTCTGCTCAAGGTCTGGTGTTCCCACAATGTCCTCCTGCATATTTGCAGGTGAAAAGAATCAGCCTCTGACTGAGTAACTCCTTGGAGGTCAAAAGGCTGGGATATGATGTTTTATTTATATTGGTTAAAGTCCTGGTCTGAAAGTAGAATAAAGTCTCCAAAGGGTACAGAGTTGAGTGACGTACTCCAGAGTGATCAGTCCATGCCTACACTACAAGCTACTCATACTAATACATTTCATTTGAGGCTTATGCCAGTTTGAAAAGGGGATTCCATCACTAGCCGCAGAGAGACCATTGGCTTGATGCCCCCCAGGAGGAGCCGACCCTTGACATAACAGGCATTATCCGGAAGAGATAATATGGACAGGGCTATTTTTAGCTTCTAACTGAGGCGTAACATGGGGGCTGCATTGCCATGTGTGTCAGATGTGTTACAGGATGACCAACCAAACTCCTGGCAATGGCTGCATTGAAGCTAGCTCTGTAACAGGTAATTATCACTTTTCAGCCTTAGGTCACTGTGTGAGAAATGGTGACAATGACAGTGATAGGCAGCTTTGGCTGGCCACTTGCTGCACACTCGTCTCCATGTTCAGGACTTTATAATCAAAATCTTATTAAATTGCCACCCCCTGTCTTAGATAGAGACAACAGTGGTGATTTTAAGGATGTAGATTCTACAATTTCCTTGTGAGGCACTTACAGACATGGAGGCCTACATGCCATCAGGGGCTACCTGAAAGGAATGACCATCCTACCGAAGGGTAGCACCGAGGCAGAAATGGCTGTGTCTGCAAGGCTGCTGTCCTGGGCTAGCTTAACCAAAAAGACCAAAAATATTGAGCAGATACCAGCCTTTGACCCAGGTGGTTTTCTGGGTTAGTTTGCTGGAATTACAGGGATGATAATGGATGTGATTTCTCTAGGACCACGCTGGTTGATGCTGCCTACAAATCAACCTGTAAACTCCACCCTTGCCTTTGTGTGGTATGGGCTTAGAATCCAAGTGGGGACTCAAGTCTCACTGTGGCCTTTCACATAACATTTGCCTTTCAGACTCACTTTGCAAAGAGCCTGTGCATATTCTCCTCTGAGTTGCTTTGTGGGTCTGATGGGTAAGGGATATCAGACTCTGTGTAACAGCACAAAGCTAGGCTTGAGAATATGAAGTATTTGGATGCCATGCTTAAGACTGAAGGAAATCTCATTCCCAAACGTTGTCATATCTTATCTCCCTGCGTCTCCACAGCTACCCAAAGGGACAATGTATTAATGTTTTCTACCTCAACAGTCCCCAAATGTCAGAGAATTCCAAACTTGAACCTGCACCAAGGTCACCTTAGGCAGGACTACCAGTGGGTGGGGGAGCAGTATGTGAGGTCCCATCCCTTCCCCGGGGGCTATTGAGAGTTGGTAGCTGCTAGGACAAAGGGTGTAGCAACTGCTAAGTTGCCTACAATCTAGTAACAACTGCACACTTGTGTGCTGGAAAGAAGCCCTAGTTAAACTCAGTGAGGCATAAAAAAATACAGGAGAGTAAGAAGAAGTTGTTTGTAGAGAAGAGGGAGCAGGAATGGGACAGGATAGGGGAACAGGGGGAACTGATCAAAATTATTTATATATGTGTATGGAATGCTAGGCTCCTTCCTATACTAGTCAAGATTCTCTAGAGTAGTAGAATGTATAGAATAAAGCCCTCTCTTATCTCCTACCTATTTATCTATCTATCCATCCATCTATCTATCTACCTACCTACTTATCATCTATCTATCCATCTAACCATCTATTATCTATCTATCTATCTATCTATCTATCTATCTATCTATCTATCTACCATCTACCTGACTGCCTAACATTCATTTTGTCTGTCTGTCTGCCTGCCTGTCTGCCTGCCTGTCTGCCTGTCTGTCTGTATGCATGTCTGTCTGTATGTCTGTCTATGGGATATATAGAATGACTTACAGGCTGCAGTGTAGCTAATCCAACAATGGCTGGCTATGAACTGAAAGTCCAAGAATCCAGTAGTTGCCCAGTCCATAGGACTGGATGTTTCAGCTAACCTTCAAATCCCAAAGAAGTAGGCTCTAATTCCAGTGAAGGAATGAACTTGCTAGCATGGTGAGGGCAAGCAGGCAAAGTGAAAAAGCATTCTTTTCCCAACTCCTTACATAGGCTTCCAGCAAAAAGTATGGCCCAGATTAAATATGTGCCTTCCTTTATAAGATCCGAATTAAAGGCATGTGTCTTCCCACCTCAAAGATCCAGACTAGAAGTGGATCTACCTACTTTAAATTAAGCAAAAACCCCTCACAGGCTTGCCATCTAATTTTGGGTTTTAGCTAATTCCAGATGGAGCCAAGTTGACAACCAAGAATAGCCATTACGAGTCTACCCTTGTCAATCTGACTCTCAATCACATCTTCCTATGTTGTTATTAGCCCCAGACCTAGAATTTCTGGTTCAGTGGATTTAGACTTATCTCTCAACTAGCTGCCAAGGGTTGTTTGTGCAGCTGGTCCATGAAGTGTGTCTTGGAAATTATAGCTCTATGACAGCAGCCAACAGGCATAGGTCTGGGGTAGGAGGTTTGGGGTTGTACTCTAGGCTGTCTGTGGAATCAGGTGTGATTCTCCTAATATTTATTTCGGGACACAGGATAAGGGGTAATAGTGTCCCCCATGACCTTCTGGTAGTATATGGTTGGAGCCCAAGATCCTCAGGCAAACTACCCCTGAGTATATTATAGCTCTCTTCTGACTTGGCATTTAACTTCATCTATTGTTCAGTAGAAGACTTTGATCTAAGGCCAGCTCTAATGGGTTGAGAGAAATAGTTCTCTTCTATGGAGGCGCTGTGAGAGAGGGGTACATTCAAGAAGATGGAGTGTCAGAGTAGATAGCTGTATCACTCAGCATGACATGAGTGGCAAAGCTGAATTTTGATGCCAGAACCGGTCTATATTTTCAAGGTGAGACCATGGTCTGGGTGGCAAGGAGGAATTTCTCAAAACAATAACAAGCTTCCTGGGGACCCTTCAGAGGCCACAGAGAGAAGCAGTGACAGTGTGATCTCAGCATACAGACTCACCTGCAACTGAAACTTGCCTTTTTCTAGCTGGACTATCTCAGGAATAGAAACTGAGGGTCCCTATGAGTCTCAGTTTCCCTTTTGGATGAACAGTGATGCGAATATGTAGCTCACAACATTTTAGTAAGAATTAGTACTAGTCCAGGTCAAGTGTGCCTAGGACAGTGCCTTGGTGAGGAAAACCAATAGAAAGATTAAAAGAGTCTTCCTGCCACCAAACCCTGCAGAGGGACTTGGAGGCAGAGCAAAATAGCCAGCATCATCAGCCACCATTCCGGTAGAGAGGAGAGGGAGAGACCATACCTATACCCACTGGAAGAAGAGATGGGAAAAAGACAGTATAAGAACACATCCAACAACTGATTTATATGACACCATCAGAGTCTTGGGACTCTACAGCAGCAAGACCTGACCATCCCAATGCAGATGAAATAGAAGAGAATGACCTTAAAAACAACCTCATGAAAATGATAGAGGCCCTCAAAGAGGATATGAGAAAAAGCCCTTAAAGAAACAGAAGAAAAAACAAACCAAAAATGCAAGAAATCAACAAATCTCTTAAAGAAAGCAAGGAAAGCCAAGAAAAAACAATTCAAACAGTTCAAGACCTGAAAACTGAAACAGAGACAATAAAGAAAACACAAACTGAGGGAATGCTGGAAATAGAAAAACTGAGTAAATGGTCAGGAACTACAGATGCAAGCATAACCAACAGAATAAAAGAGATAGAAGAGAGAATCTTAGACACTGAAGGTAAACTAGAGGAAATAGATTCATCAACCAAAGAAAATCTCAAATCCAACAAATCCCTAGCACAAAATATCCAGGAAATAAGGGACACCATGAAAAGACCAAACTTAAGAATAATAGGTATAGAAGAAGGTGAAGAAGCTCAGCTCAAAGGTGCAGAAAACATATTCAACAAAATCATAGAGAAGAAAACTTTCCCAGCCTGAAGAAGGACATGCCTATGAAAGTACAAGAAGCTTACTGAACACCAAATAGACTGAACTAAAAAAAGTCCCCTTGCCACATAATAATCAAAACACCAAACATTCAGAATAAAGGAAGAATATTAAGAGCAGCAAAGGAAAAAGGCCAAGTAAACATATAAAGGCAAACCTGTCAGAATCACATCTGACTTCTCCATGGAAACTCTGAAACCCAGAATGTTTAGCACAGATGTTCTACAAACACTAAGAGACCACAGATTCCAGCCCAGACTACTATGGTCAGCAAAAATCTTAATCACTATTGATGGAGAAAGCAAGATATTCCATGACAAAACCAGATTTACACAATACATATCTACAAATCCAGCCCTACAGAAAGTTCTAGAAGGAAAACTGCAACCCAAGGAAGTTAACTACACTCACAAAAACACAGGCAATAGATAATCTCACTTTACCAAAAGCCAGAAATAGGAGAAAAAACTGGCACACAATACTACCACCAAAAAAGAATACAAAACAAACAAGAATCAACAATCAATGGTCATTAATATCCCTCAATATCAATGGTCTTAACTCACCTATAAAAATACACAGGCTAACAGCATGGATAGGAAGACAGAATCCATCCTTCTGTTGCATACAAGAAACACACCTCAACTTCAAAGATAGATGTTACCTCAGAGTTAAGTGTTGGGAAAAGATTTTCCAATCAAATGGACCTAAGAAACAAGTGGGTGTAGCTATCCTAATATCCAACAAATTAAATTTAAAACTAAAATTAATCAAAAGAGAAGAAGGGCATTTCATATTCATTACAAGAAAAATCCATCAGGATGAAGTCTCAATTCTGAACATCTATGCCCCAAATACAAAGGTATCCACATTCAAAAAAGAAGCATTACTAAAACTCAAATCACACATTTAACCCCACACACTTATAGTGGGAGACTTCAACACTCCACTCTCACCACTGGATAGGACCACCATGCAGAAGCTTAACAAAGAAACAAAGGAGCTAACAGAAGCTATGACCCAATTGGGTTTAACAGACATCTATAGAACATTACATCCAAACACAAAAGAATATACCTTCTTCTCAGTACCACATGTAACCCTCTCTAAAACTGACCACATACTTGACAGTAAAGCACACCTCAACAGATACCAAAAAATTAGAATAATCCACTGTATCTTATCAGACCACCATGACTTAAAATTAGAATTAAACAGCAACACAAATTGCAGAAACCCTACAAACTCATGGAAATTAAACAATGTTCAATTACATCACTTCTGGGTAAAAGAAGAAATAAACAAATCAAAGACTTCATAGAATTCAATGAAAATGAAGGTACAACATACTCAAACCTATGGGACACTCTGAGGATAGTTCTAAGAGGAAAGTTCCTACCACTAAGTGCCCACATGAAGAAACTGGAGAATAGTCACACTAGAGAATTAACAGAACACCCGAAAACTCTAGAACACAAAGAAGCAAACTCACCCAGAAGGAGTACATGCCAGGAAATAATCAAATTGAGAGCTGAAATCAATAAAGTAGAAACAATACAAAGAATCGATGAAACAAATAGTTTGTTCTTTGAGAAAATCAACAAGATAGACAAACCTTTATCCAACCTAACCAAAAGGCAGAGAGAGAACACACAAGTCAATAAAATCAGAAATGAAAGGGGGGATGTAACAGCAGACACTGGGGAAATCCAGAGAATCATCAGGTCATACTTTGAAAACCTGTACTCCACAAAATTAGAAAATTTAAAGGAAATGGATGATTTTCTGGATAGATATCACATACCAAAATTAAATCAAGAACAGATACACAATTTAAATAGACCTATAACCCCTAATAAAATAGAAGCATTCATCAAAAGTCTTCCAACCAAAAAAAGTCTAGGGCCAGATGGTTTCAGTGCAGAATTCTACCAGAAATTCAAAGAATTGCTAATACCAATACTCTTCTATTCTACACACAATAGAAGCAGAAGGATCACTGCCAAACTCTTTTTACGAGGTTACAATTACTATAGTAGCCAAACAACACAAAGACACAACCAAGATAGGGAATTAAAGGCCAATCTCCCTAATGAACATTGATGTAAAAATACTCAATAAAATACTGGCAAATTGAATCCAAGAACACATTAGAAAAATCATACACCATAATCAAGTAGGCTTCATCCCAGAGACACAGGGATGGTTCAACATACAAAAATTCATCAATGTAAATCAACATATAAACAATCTGAAAAAGAAAAACCATATGATCATTTCACTAGATGATGCAAAAGTCTTTGACAAAATTCAACACCCCTTCATGATAAAGGTCTTGGAGAGATAAGGGATAGCAGGAACAAAGCTAAACATAATAAAGGCAATAAATAGCAAACTGACAGCCAATATCAAACTAAATGAAGGGAAGCTCAAGGCAATTCCTTTAAAATCAGCAACAAGACAAGATTGTCTACTCTCTCCATATCTCTTCAATATTGCACTTGAAGTTCTTGTTAGAGCAATAAGACTACAAAAAGAGATCAAGGGGATACAAATTGGAAAGGCAGAAGTCAAACTTTCACTATTTGCAGGTAATATGATAGTCTACATAAGTGACCCGAAGAATTCCACCAGGGAACTCCTAAAGCTGATAAACTCCTTCAGCAAAGTGGCAGGATATAAAATAATTAAAAAATCAGTAGCCCTACTATATACAGACAATAAATGTGCTGAGAAAGAAATCAGAGAAACTTTACCCTTTACACTAGCCACAAACAATATGAAATACCTTGGGTTAACTCTAACCAAAACGGGTGAAAGACCTGTATGACAAGAACTTTGAGTCTTTAAAGAAAGAAATTAAAGAAGATACCAGAAAATGGAAAGGTCTCCCATGCTCTTGGATAGGTAGGATCAACATAGTAAAAATAGCAATCTTACCAAAAGCAATGTACAGATTCAGTGTAATCTCTATCAAAATCACAGTACAATTCTTCAAAGACCTTGAAAGAAAAATACTCAGCTTTATATGGAAAAACAAAAGACCCAGGATAGCAAAAACAACCCTGTACAATAAAGGAACTTCCAGAGGAATCACCAACCTTGACTTCAAGTTCTATTATAGAGCGGTAGTCCTGAAAACAGCTTAGTATTGGCACAAAAATATACAGGAAGACCAATGGAATAGAATTGAAGACCCTGATATTAACCCACACACCTATGAACACTTGATCTTTGACAAAGAAGCTAAAACTATACAATGGAAGAAAGAAAGCATCTTCAACAAATGGTGCTGGCATAACTGGATGTTGGCATGTAGAAGACTGCAGATAGGTCCATATCTATTGCCATGCACAAAACTTAAGTCCAAATGAATCAAAGACCTCAACATAAATCCAACCACTCTGGACCTCTTAGAAGAGAAAGTGACAGGTACCCTTGAATGAATTGGTACAGGAGCCTGCTTCCTGAACATAACACCAGTAGCACAGACACTGAGATCGACATTTAATAAATGGGACCTTCTGAAACTGAGAAGCTTCTATAAGGCAAAGGACATATTCAAGGACATATTCCCACAGATTGGGAAAATATATTCACCAACCCCACATCTGACAGAGGTCTGATCTCCAAAATGTAAAAAGAACTCAAGACGGTAGTTTCCAAAATACCAAATAATCCAATTGAAAAGTGGGATACAGAACTAAATAGAGGAGTCTAAAATGGCTGAGAGACACTCAAGAAAGTTCTCAACATCCTTTGCCACCAGGGAAATGCAAATCAAAACAACCCTGAGATACCATCTCACTCCTGTTATAATGGCTAAAATAAAAAACACCAATGACAATTTATGCTGGAAAGGATGCAGAGAAAGGGGAACATTCCTCCACTGCTGGTGGGAGTGCCAACTTGTACAGCTACTTTGGAAATCAGTATGGAGTTTCCTCAGGAAAATGGGACTCAGTCTACCACAAGACCCAGCAATTCCACCCTTAGGTGTATACCCAAAAGATGTACACTCATACAATAAGGACATCTGCTCAACTATGTTTATAGCAGCATTATTTGTAATAGCCAGAACCTGGAAGCAACCTAGATGCCCCTCAACTGAAAAGTGGTTATAAAAAATATGGTACATTTATACAATGGAATACTACTAAATGGCAAAAAACAATGGAATCTTGAAATTTGCAGGCAAATGGATGGCACTAGAAGAAACCATCCTGAGTGAGGTAACCCATTCACAAAAAGACAAACATGGTATGTACTCTCTCATATATGGATTTTAGACATGGAGCAGGGGATTGCCGGCAATCCCACTGCCAGAGAGTCTGGGAAACAGGGAGGACCCTAAGGGAGGCATGCATGATATCCCGGAGAAGGGGAATGGGACTGTATCTCCTGAGCAGATTGGTAGCATGGGGGGAGGTGAGAGAGAGCTGGGGAAAAGTGAGGGGGAGAAGAGAAGGGGAGAAAAGGACATGGGGGAGCCAGAAGGTTGAGTTGGGGAAAGAATAGAGGAGAGTAGGATGAGAGATACCACAATAGAGGGAGCCATTATAGGTTTGAGGAGAGATCTGGAACTAGTGAGATTTTCAGAGATCTACAAGGATGATACCAACTAGCAATTTAAGCAATTGTGGAGATGCTACCTTAAATACCCTCCCCCATTAATGAGATTGACAACAACCAGAGCCTTTATCCAGCAGCTGATGGAAACATAAGCAGACACCCACAGCTAAACACTGAACTGAACTCCTGGACTCCAGTTGCAGAGAGCAAGTAGTGATGAGCAAAGGGGTGAAGACCAGGCTGGTGAAACCCCAGAAGGGGGAGCTCATAGGACCCAGACCTATGACTGAGAGGCCAGCATGGGACTGATCCAGGCCCCCTGAGCGTAGGTATCAGTGAGGAGGCCTTGGCAATCTATGGGGCCTTGGGTCAGTATTTATCCCTGGAGGACAAATGGACTTTGGGAGCCTATTCCACATGGAGGAAAGCTTTCTCAGCCTGGACACATGGGGGAGGGCCTAGGCCCTGCCCAGAATGATATGACAGACTTTGGAGATCCCCCATGAAGGGCCTCACCCTCCCTGGAGAGTGGAGGGGGAAGGGGTGAGGGATTGAGAGGGTTGGTGAGGGCCAGGGGAGGAGGGGAGGGAGAGGGAACTGGGATTGACATGTGAAGCCAGCTTGTTTCTAATTTACATAAAAAGCAGAAAAAAAACAAATATGCAAAAAAGAAAGTTTAGAAGAATGAAAGAGGCCAAGTCAACAGTGGAAGAGTCTGAAGTGATATGCTTGCCCACTGCTCTTGCCTTCAACCTTGAATAAAGCTGATACCCCTCTTCTCTTGCAGCTGGACTGGGTGAAGAAGTTGTCTTTTCTGATCCCAGGTCCCAGAAAGTCCCAGAAGAACTAGAAATCCAGGATGACTGATCTAGAGTTTTATCAAGCATTGTTCAGATGGCATCGCCTCAGGACTGGGTCAAGGTCCATTGCTTCCTGTGAGCTCGGTGATCACTACATGGGTCACATTTGTACCCAGCACAGCCACCTCGGTTCCTTCCCTAGGAACGTAGACTTGGGCATCTTTTAGTTTTATCTAATAAAACTCTGGTGAATTTATTTTTTCCTTGGATATTTTTCTCTAAAGGCTGTTTTCTGTCCTGTCACCTCTTGTCCATCGAAGTGTGAGCCGTTATGTCTGTGGTCGAGTTGTTCCAGGGCTATTCACCAACAGGAACTCCTTGCTCCGTGTCCTGTTCTTTTCATCCAGCCAACTCAATGAACCTACCCAGTCAGTGCTCATCTCCCTCTTAATTGTGGACCTCAGCTAAAGAAGCTCGGAACCCGCCACCCCAGTCCAGGTATCACTGGAGTCCTGCTGGGTTCCGGCCACAGGCACATGTTTTGGGGTCTGTCTATCTAGTATCTACCCCTCGTCTCTTTTTCTTGCAGAGATTCATTGCTAGGTCATCATCATTAGAGCTTTTCTTCCTGCTCTCTCAAAGCATGGTCTGCAGATGGAACCGATTGCACCCCGGCTTTAGAGGCTATGGTTATACACCCGGCCAGTCAGAGAAGTCTAGGAAGGTGGCTATGGTCACACACACTGATTTGAGCTAATCAGAAGATGATGTGCATTGAGAGTCATTGGATTTTTTCCTTTGGTGTGTGTGTGTGTGTGTGTTTTCATAAGATTGTTTGCCAAATGAAAAGATTAAGGTTGTGAGCTTGTTAACATGGTTGTTAACCTTGTCACCATGAGGTTAACCCTGTCTGAGAACATAACAAATGTATTAGATGGAAGCAATGTGAGGAAACTGAGACCAGGTTTGGGAAACAAGGCTTACATCTAGGTTGAACCATCCCAGTACCAGGCATGAGTTCCCTGTTTGCTTTTGCTCTCTTAGTTAAACAGCTCTAGGATTATTTCTTTCTGGTGATCTCGTAGGCATGGTTAACCTCTTCAGACTTGTGGTAGTTTGAGTGAAAATGGCCCCCATGGGCTCTTAGGGAGTGGCATTATTTGAAAGGATTAGGCATAAGGCCTTGTTGGAGTAGGTGTGGCCTTATTGGAGGAGGTGTGTCATCTGGGGTGGATTTGAGGTTTCAGAAGCTCAAGCCATGCCCACTGGCTCATTCTCTCTTCCTGCTGCCTGCAGACCGGGATGGGATATAGAACTCTCTATTCCTTTCCCAGCACCTTGTCTGCCTGAGTGCCACCTTGCTTTCCTCCATGATGAAAATGGGCTGAACCTGTAAGCCAGTCCCAGTTAATTGTTTTCCTGTGTAAGAGTTGCCATGGTCATGGTGTCTTGATCAGCAATAGAAACCCTAAATAAGACCAGACTGAAAAATTTCCTTCTAGTGTATTTTGTAGTGGACTGGTGGTCAGACATTTTAAAATTTCTTTTTATCATAACTTTCTTCTCCTTTGACTGTGATAGATAGTGTTACTGGGAATAGCAGTCTGTGGTCTTTCTAACATTATAGAACATCCGTGCAGGCCTGCCTTTCTATGTAATTTAGTCTTTTTCCTTGCAGCTTTTATGAGACTGATGAGCTACCTACTGTACTAATGAGGCTCCTTGCTTTGCAGTTTTTAATATCTTGTCTTTGTGTGGTATATTTAGTATTTTGATTATTATGAGTACCAGAGAGTTTCTTTTCCAGTCCTATCTATTTGGTATTTTCAATGGCTCTTATACATTGACAGGCATCTCTTTAGATTTTAAGAACTTTTATTCTAAGAGTTTGTTAAAAAATTTTACTATGCCTTTGACATGTTTTTTTTTCCTCTAACCTTTTATTTGTAGGTTTGGTCTCCTCATAGTATCTCAGACTCAGGCTTCCTAGATGTTTTGTACCTGGATTGCTTTTGGATTTCGTATTTTCTCTGACTGAGCTATTTCATCTCTTTTAGCTTGTCATCAATACATGAAATTCCGTCATCTATTCTATTCAAGCTTAACTTTGAACTTTTTGTTGGATTTCTGTAGGTTTATATATTTATTAGGTTTGGCTTTTCTTTAATGATTTAATTTCCTTGAGAAATTCTACTTTCCTATCTTGAACTATTATCATAGTTCAAGGTTTGGGTATGGGTTTAAACCAATAGGAAGTCTTTATGGCGACCATACAGGGATCTCAGTGTAGCTCTGAGTCTTTCTCAGTGTGAGCTTTTAAGCACAAAAACCATATTTCGAGCTAACAGACTTCAGTTAACAGCAGCTGTTACCCAGAATTAGAACTACAGAAGCAAACAAAACTTGTCACTACCTTTAGAGACTTTCCCAGAACATAGACTTTGATGGATTAAGTCTTCATTTTCATTTTGGCAGGTAGAATGGTCCATGCACTGAGTTTTGTGGCTTGAATGGTACTTCCATCAACGGAGTCAGTTGTACTAAGATATAGGGACCTAACAAAGTCTGGGGCCCTGTTACATTTTTATACTCATTTATTCACATCTTCTTTAAGGTCCTTGAACAGACACATAATTGCTATTTGGAAATCCTTATCTTGTGCTTCAGTTAAATTACTTTTCTCTGCATCTATTACAGTAGTGTTGGCGGCTTCTGGAAGATTCATGTTGTCTTAGTTGTTCACGTTTGTGGGTTTTTTTTTTTGAGGAAGGGGATCTGGTGTCATGACATTTGTAGTGTTTCTTGGTGTAGACACCTGTTTTCACCTTTGTTGAGTGAACATTTGTTTCTTTGGTTATTGTTACCTAAATCTGACAGGGTGTGGACTAGTGAATGATATTTGTTTTTTTGTTTTTTTGTCTTTGGGCCATTCTGGGATTTAAGATCAAGATTCCCATTAACCTCAGTTCTGAGGAACTGGCTGGCATTCTGGGTCCCTACTCCAAGGAGTCCTAGATTGTCACAGTGAGTGGGGTAGGTAACAGGGTAGCAGGCAGGGATGGGGACTGGCTCTGGAGTTTTCTTGAGTATGACTAAGGGTCTAGATCCATGGAGAGCAGAAGAGGCAGGACTAGGGATACCCTGGGTCTGTGCATGGGTATGTCCCAGGGGAAGAGAGATGGGCTGTCATGAAGGACTGAGGCATGCTGTAGTTGCTACTAGGGGTACACGAGAATGATGGAGAGGAAAGAGAACGTGGGTAACCTACTTGGGTCACTGCCAAGTGTTCTGGCTGTGGAGTTCCTCGTAGAGAGACGTCCTGTGGTCACAAAGGAATGGCGATTGGCTGGGAGGAATGGCTGAGGGGGGTGGTAGATAATAACTAAGGACTCCTGGATCTTCCAGGAGGCTGGATCCCACGAAGATGGAATGAGCTGGATGTGCTGTGAATTTTTAAAAGTTAGGTAGAATTCAGTATCAAATCTTAATCATAAGTTTTTATTTGTAAGGAAATTTTATTACCTCGTCCGTATCATTGCTTGCTGTGGATTTATTTAAGTTGGTTTTGTCTTCTCAATTTAATTTGGCAGGCAATATTTGCCTAAGAACTTGTCCATTTCTTCTAGATTTTCTAGTTCTTTGGAATGCAAATTTTCAAAATATTCCCTAGTGATTTGCTGATTTTTATTACTGACTGTTGTAACAACCTCCCCGCCCCCCACACACACTTTACAATTCTAATCTTATTAACCGGTGACTTCTCTCTCTCTTGATTAATTTGGTTAGGATCTTAGTATTCTTATATAAGAACCAACTTCTGTTTATCTAGTTCTACGTATTTTTTTGTGCATGCATCTATATGTGTGTATGTATGCATGTGCACATGTGTGTTTGTGAGCATGGAAGCCAGGGTCAACTTCGGATGTCATTCCTCAAGCACTTCAGTATTGGTTTTTGAGTAAGGAGCACCCAGTGGCTTGGGTTTTACTGATTAAGCCAGACTGTTAGGCAGTAAAGCTCTGCAGTCCACCTGTCTCTACTTTCCTATACTGGGGTTGCAAGCTTGCACCACCGCACCCAGATTTCTTACATGGGTTCCGAGGATGGACATCAGGCCCTCCAGCTTGGATGGCAAGCAGTTTGTAATCTAAGTGCTCTCCCCAGTCACATTTTAGTTCCCTTATTATTAGTCTCTGCTTCAACCATCACTATTTCTTGCTGCCTACCACACTGGAGTTGGTTTATTCATGTATTTCTTTTACCTTAAGTGTATTGCTAGCTTCCTTGAGATTGCTCTGATTTTGCAATGTAAGCACTTCCAGATGTAAATGTTCCTCTTAGACCTGCCTTATCTGTATCTCAGAAGTTTGGGAAAGTTATAATTTGACTTTATTTGATTATAGCAACTTTTAATTGCCTTTTTGAATTGGTTGGTCATCTGAGAGTGTATTATCCAGTCTCCAAGTATTTGTGTAATTCTTATAGTTTCTCTTGCTATTGATTTCTGCTAAGAAGATAAAATAAATTAAAATAAAAAATTTTTTGCTTGCTAAAACTAGCTTTGTGACCCAGAATGTCATCTCTTCAGAGATGATTACATGGACTCTTAAGGATAAGCTGTGTTCTGTGTCTACCGGGTGTCATATTCTGTGGATATTGGTTAGGTTCATTTGATCTATGGTTTAGTTTATTCCTGAGGTTTCAGTTTAAATGGTCTTCTGAAGATGAGGATGGTATACTGAAGCACTCACAATATTGCATCAGGACCTTTCAGCTCCTTTATACCAGTTTGTTTTGAGAAGACTGGGGGCCCCAACCTTAGGAACATGTATTTGAATTGCCATATCTTCTTGATGGATTTCCCCCTTGTTAATATGCAGTGGATTATTTATATCTCATGACTAATTTTCATTTGCAGTCTTCTTTTTCAGATATCAAAATAGCTATGCTAGCTTGTTTGGGGCTTTCATTCACTTGATTGATTGATTGATTGACTTCCAAACTTTGACTCAGGCTGTATGTATGTTTACAGATTTGCAGATGAAGAAATTTAAATCTTGTTTTTAAATCCAATATAATCATTGGTGAGTTGAGGCTATTTATATTTATAATACTTATTGAGAGATGCTTACTTCCCTTTGATTTATTTATATTTTTAGGTTACATACTCTTTCTCTCTCCTTTCTAGAAAAGATATTTATTTTATGTATATGAGTGTTCTACCTACATGTACACCATTATTCCAGAAGAGGGCATCAGATCCCACTAGAGATGGTTGTAAGCTACCATGTGGGTGCTGGGAATTGAGCACAGGACCTCTGGAAGAGCAGCCAGTGCTCTTAACTGCTGAGCCATCTCTTGCCCATTTACTGTGTTGCACATAGTGGATTCCTTCCTAGCTGTTATGTATCAACCAATTTCTCTATTTAATGCATTCTTTCCCATGTTCCTGTGACTAGTAATGCTTTCCTCCTGCTGTATTCAGTATTTCTTCAAGCGGTGTCTGCAGTGATGATTTGTTAATGAAATGTCTTAGTTTGTGCTTTTTGCCTTGAAATATACTTATTTTATCACTAGCTGAAAAGGATAGCCTTGTTGAATATAGCAGTCCTGGTTGACAATCATTTAGTTTCAGATCTTTAAGTATATTATTTTATGCTTTCCTGGCTTTTAGGGCTACTGTTGTGCTGTTGTGAGATGTGACATTATTCTATGTGCTTACCTTTGTAATTGAGTTGAAATGCTTTCTATTACACCTTTTATGGTGTGTGGCATGTGTTCCTGCGTGCGTGCGTGTGTGCGTGCGTGCGTGTGTGTGTGTGTGTGTGTGTGGTGTGTGTGTGTGTGTGTGTGTGTGTGTGTGTGTGTGTGTGTGTGTACATCTCCAGCTATGTCTCATTTTGTTTCCTGAGACTGTCTCCCATGGCTCCCTGATCAGGTTGGCTGGCCAGTGATCTCATGAAATAGACCCATTTCTGTTTCTTCCCCACCCCCAGGGCTGGGGGGTGACATAGTTCAAGCTATGATCATCTTCTCTTTTTTCTTGGGTACCACCCAATTACCCTAGCTATTTCAGATCCCGTCAGTATGCACATCTGAAGTTCTTCTTTAGAGTAGAACCTAGATGTTTAGATGTTGTTATCTTGACATTTCCCTTTCCAGGTCATCTGGAACAGCTTTCAGTCTACCTTCCTAGCTGAAATCTCTCTCTCTCTCTCTCTCTCTCTCTCTCTCTCTCTCTCTCTCTCTCTCTCTCTCTCTCTCTGTCTTCCCCCTCCCCATCCCCCATCACTCTTACCTCCCTCTCTCTCTGTCTTGTAATAGCTGATGCATATGCATACAAGGAAATCTTTGTGAAGTATTCTCAGTGGGTAAACAGTCTATGGGCCTATAATGATGTTGAACAATAGAGGTGTGATGATAGTTAAACATGGGTGGTACCTAGCCTCTTAGGGCAGTGGTTCTCAACTTGTGGACTGCATTCTTTGAGGGTTAAACAACACTCTCACAAGGGTCACATATTGGATATCCTGCATATCAGATATTTACATTATGACTCATAAGAGTAGCAAAGTTACAGTTATTTAATAGCAACAAAATAATTTTATTATTGGGGGGTCACTACAACATGAAGAACTGTATTGAAGGGTCACAGCGTTAGGAAGGTTGAGAACCACTGTCTCAGAGCCTTATTTGTTGAGCGGTAGAGATTTTATTTGGGATACAGGTGTGGTCAAAGTTATGGCAGGTACTTAGGAGGAATGACACTGGTCTGCAAACTAGGGGCATGACCTAGTTAGCTGGGTCCCTCTAAAGCAGTGGTTCTCAACTTTCCTGGCGTTGCAACCCTTTAATACAGTTTCTCATATTGTGATGATCCCCCAGCCATGAAATTATTTCATAACTGTACTTCATAACTGTAATTTCGCCACTGTTATGACTCGTAGTATAAATAACTGTGTTTTCCCATGGCCTTAGGTGACCCATGTGGAAGGTTCACTCAACCCCCAATGGGGTCTTGAGCCACAGGCTGAGAACCACTACTCTAAAGTGTCAGCTCTCAGTGCATTTATATTTCCCTTCCCTAGAAGATGCTTAGCCACACCGGAGACACCTTGGTTATGGCAATCAGAGAGATGTTATGACAAGCCAGCCCAACTTCATTTTTGTTTCAGGGAGCCATTGTGAGCCTGTAGCTAAGTTAAGTTTCTGTTACTATAAAACATTAAGATTCCGTTTCTTAGAATTTGACCTGACATTACTTTGAACCTTCCTGGAATTTGACTTGGTCCTCACCTTCATGGTTCGTTGACCTATAGCCTCCCCAAATCACAACTTTTTTTTTGCCAGGCAATCTCAAAACTGATGTCTGTTTCTGTATTTTGCTCATCTAGTTCCTGGTTGGAAGTCCCCCATATTTTTCAAGCTATAAAAATCTCACATGCCCTGCCTTCAGAGCTGGTCTCCTGAGCCCTGCCTTAGAGGGAGACTGGTATGGGCACCGCACAGCTTGCTTTGATGAGATAACTTGAGTCAGTGGTCTTCATCTTCTAGTCTGTGGGATTAATAGGGAGTGCTACCAGCATCTAACATGTGGAATCCAGAGATGCCACGGTCTTACTGGTCTTTGACTATGAATTCGCTGGCTCCAAATGTCACATGATGCCGGCGTTGAGGAACTCTGATTTGAGTCCTAAACACTAGGTTGAGAATTGAAAATAGCAAGGTGGTGGCAAAGGGTGTATTTTAGGAAGAGGGAATCCAGTGGAAGAGACTGAGTCAAGGAGTTTATGTCTGATTAACAACAGGTTAAGAAGGAGCAGTGTCTGGCATCCAGTTAGGAGGGCATAACTCTCACACAGGTTCTTCCTGGAACAACTCTGGGTTTGACTCCTCATTCTAGAATTTCTTGGGAGTAACTAGGGAAAGTGATAACAGTGATGTCACATGACTCACGTTTCTAAGACTCCTCTGGCTGCATTTGGAAGAGTCAGGCACAGTGGAGGCCCAGGACTGTGGACAGGAGAGCCAAGAACTGTGGGAAATTCTTAGGGATGGATGGTGCTTGCTCGGGCCAGCATCACCTGAGTAGACAGGCAGATCCGTGAAGGCTTTAAGTCCTATAATATAGCATGGGGCGGGTTAGAAGATTTGGCATAACAGTTGGTGTAAGGTGAAGAGGTATCGTAAATGGTGCGGTGGTCAGAGATGCCATTATCTAGAATGGGATAGGCAGGGTGTATACATAAATATCATTGATTAAGAGTTACCTACCTGGAGCTGGAGAGATGGCTCAGAAGTTCAGAGCACTGGCTGCTCTTCTAGAGGTCCTGAGTTCAATTCCCAGCAACCACGTGGCGGCTCACAAACTGAGTCATGTTTGTTCTGACCTAGGTAAATATCATCACTGCGCTTTTCCAGAAAGTAGAGAGAGCAATGTCACTCTCTACCTTCTACTACTTTCTGATTCTCGCAGGAAACAACCATCTGTGTAGATGGATGGTTGAATTGGCCAGGTAGGAATAAGCCTGTTGAAACAGGGTGGAGAGAAGGTCATGGGTATGGTGCCACAGAGAACTTTTGACTCTGTCTGAAGCAGAATCTAATTTCTTCCCTTGCAGAACAGTCAGCCCCCCCCCCCCAGGAATTGTAAATTTAGCACACAAGCTATTTGAGAATTAAGGAAGCTGACACACGTAATTACACTTGACAGAGCACAGATGCTGGTGCAACCATGCTCTCCCTTCTCTGAAAGCTCCCATTCTTTCCTCCACTCTGCCCTTTGAGCCCCATCAGAGTTCAGATTGTCCAGCTGAATTGTCTGAGAGGAGAACTTGGGCACACATGGTTTGCTTGGGGGTTGCAGCTTCGGGAAGCAGGGGTGACAGGAGACATAGGAGCCAGTGAAGGGGAAGAGGCAGCAGCAGGCTGTCAGCTGGAGGAAGACAGATGGACACCATGGCGTCTTGATGTCATTAGGCATCCGGGACATGCGGATGGTGCTTTCTTCAAACCAGCCTTCTGAGAGCAGCAGGCTGATGTCTTGTTTACTGACTGAGAGTCACCCCCAGGGTGACATCTGCTCACTCCCCTTTAAACAAATGTGCATGCAGTTCCAGCCCATGCATAGACAAGAGGAAGTAGGACACAAATGGGCTTGTTTTTCAGTTGCTGCCGCCTGTTTACCAAGCCCTTGCGTGAAGTTAGACGTGAACCACGACGGTCCTTCACCCAGCGCCAGAACTGTCTGCTGCACAGGACTGAAGACAGGTTTCACGGGAATGTCTACTGTCCCCAGTTCCTGTGGGACTGGGGGGCTGTGTCACTTCTTATCCGGGTGCCTGGCCTCTCATCTCAGAGCGTCATAGCTTGGAAGGTGACAGACAGTAGGTCTGCAACACGCATGGAGAGTTCCAAAGACACTGTGCCTGCTCCCTTGCCACCGGCAGCTGTGCTGGGACAGTGACAGGGGGGTGGCATGGTGGTGTGCTACTGCCCCCAGCGTCTACCTCCCAACCCAGAGCTGCACAGCGAGCAGCCTCCTTTGGGCATTACCCCGTGATATGTGGTCTGCTGAGCACCTGCATCACCCAGCAACCGCGTGCAACCCCCCCCCCGCCGGGGCCAGACCCAGGAAGTGCTTGTGCTGTATGGGGCACACTGGCCTACCGCACCACGTTGAATCCTATCCTCAGTTGGTGACAGATGGCATCTTCCACATTTGATCCTGCTGTGCAATATCCTGCTCACCCCTCTGCCCTGGAAAGACCAAGGCATGGTGGTGTGGTGTGTGTGTTCACAGCCTCTCCTGAAGTCAGATGGAGGCCACACACGCTTTAGAACTCTGAAAGTTCAGTGCCATAGTCTCAATTCTGCACACCTCGGGGACACCAGTGGACCACCCTTGCTCCAGAGAGTCTCAGTCTGTGCCCCTGGATTCCCTGAGCGTCTCCTCTCTGATGATGAGGGTTTCCAACTTCCCCAAATTTTCCCGAAGACCTCCAGCTCCTTGTTTGACTGAACCACCAGAGTGCTGGGCCCTCCAGCTCCTTGTTTGACTGAACCACCAGAGTGCTGGGCCCTCCAGCTGTGTGTCTTCTGTGTCACAGCGTCTTTAGGACTACACAACCGCAGGATGTGACGGAGGCCTTCATACTGGATTCAGAAAAGGGCTGATGGCCCCCTCAGTTCCCTCTCCCTAGCCCCGTTGCGAGGAGGAGTTCTTCAGTGGTGGAAAGCCCCACACCTGGCTGCGATGCTTCACAGCATTCCCGGGACAGTGCGTGACACATAGAGGGTTGCAGAACATCTAGAACATTCACGCCACTTAAATCTTACTAAGAAATTTCACACACGCACACTCTCTCTGGACTTTGTTTCCTGTTGTTGACATCCACATGCCTGGCAGAAACAACTGAAGGGAAGGAGGGCTGACCTTGGCCTCTCTCCCCAGTAACTGTTACCACTCGCATGCTGAGAGACACCGTATTGGCCATCCTTCCCCAGATGGCTTGTGACGTCTCATTCGCTCACCATGACGCAAGAACAAGCATCTGTGGAGCCCTAACCACTTAGGTTGAATAGCTCATTCAGTCTTCGAGATCATATGACGGAGTAGGTCCTGTTATTATCCTGTTTGGTGGTTGAGGAAACTCAGTGATGCTTGATATTGGGAAATGTCTTTGTTACTAGTGAAGAGTGGTGAGGCCACAGGAGACAGCGATTGCTATCAGGAAGGAGGCTGATTACTCATGGTGCCCAAGGAGAGAGGCAGGCTAGGCTGTGGCAGGAAGACAGCAAGGGAAGCATCGGGGTGTGCCAGGCAGTAGAGGCGGTGAAGAGCTTGAGCTGTGCTGTGGTCCCTATAGGAGGGGCTGCTTATGGAGACCCAGGACTGTCTCTGCAGTGTAGACACTGTCCTCAGCTGTCTGGTACCTGCTCTGTGTGACAAGAACAAGCTGTAGTGGTCTGGGTGAGATGGTGGCGGACTGTGGGATCTGGATGCCTGTGCTGTCACTCCCTGTCTAAGGATCTGCTGACTCCGAAAGGGCCATCTTGTCCATTTCGCCCCATCTGCATGGTGGTTTTCCTCTCTGTGGTGGCAGTTGCTTGTCCTCGTCTGTGGGACAAAACTAGGAAATGGGAGCATCCATGAAACACCTGGTGAGGCCATTGGTGCATGGGGTTTCAAAAGGCGAGGCATCTTGTTTTGAAGCATGAAAGAACTTCCTGTCTTACTTTTTTTTAGAAGGGCGGGCACTGCTATAATGATGCTTCAGTTCAGTATCTACCATGTTACCACCACTTGGAAGTTTCTGAGTACTGAATTACAGTCCTTGTCAGCATCCCGTGTCTTATCAAGCCTGTTCTGAAAGTTCCTGGAGTCTTCGACTGAGACTGGCAGAAATTGGATGTTGGAGAAAATGAAGAGCGAGTGGGTCTTACTGGAGTGTGTATTCATATTTTTTTCTCTGACACTTGTTGTCTGGAACATTCTTTGTTAGATAGACGAGCTTCCCTCTATCGGTTGATGGGGACAGATCTACTGGAAGCCTACATTTCTTTTGTTTGGCCTGTCAACTTTCTTGACCAACAAAACACATGAAGAGTGAAACTGTGGACTTCCGTAGCTTGGTCATCAGAAGATTTGCTCCTTGACCTGGACTGCTTGGTTCTCTAAACTGTTTGGGCATGTGAGTTTCCATGAAAGAAGTCCACATGTGGCATCCATGCTGAAGGGCTTCCTTTCCAGAGTTCTAACAGCAGTATTTGTAATAGCTAGAACCTGGAAGCAACCTAGATGCAAGAAAATGTGGTACATTTACACAATGGAGTACTACTCAGTGGAAAAAAATCAATGGAAGCTTGAAATTTGCAGGCAAATGGATGGTAACGCAGTCACAAAAAGAGAAACATGGTATGTACTCACTCATATATGGATTTTAGACATGGATCAGGTGACTTCCAGCCTGCAGTCCCACTGCCAGAAAGTCTGGGAAACAGAACCTTCATCCAGCAACTGACAGAAGTAGAGACAGACACCCACAGCTAAATTCTGAACTGAACTCCTGGAACTCAGTGACAGAGAGGGAGAACTGATGAGCAAAGGAGTTAAGACTGGGCTGGTTTAACCCACAGAAACTGTTGACCTGAACAAGGGAGAGCTCTTGGACCCCAGATTGATGGCTGTATGGAAAGCATGGGACTGAACCAGACCCCCTGAATGTGGATGTCAGCGAGGAGGCTTAGGTAATCTATGGGGCCTTGGGTAGTACTTATCCCTGGCATACAAATGGACTTTGAGTGCCCATGCCACAATGAGGGATGCTCTCTCAGCCTGGATTATTGGGGGAGGGCCTAGGCCCTGCCCTGGATGAAATAACAAAAACTGGAGATCCCCCATGGAGGGCCTCACCCTTCCTGGGGATCAGAGTGGAGATTGGGTGGGGGACTACGGGGCCTGGTTCGGGGGGTGGAGGAAGAGGGGAGGGAGAGGGAGCTGTGATTGACATGTGAAACAAGCTTGAATGAATGGCACTAGAGGAAACCATCCTGAGTGAGGTAACCCAGACACAAAAAGACAAACATGGTATGTACTCACTCATATATGGATTTTAGATGTGGATCAGGGGAGTGTCAGCCTACAATCCCAGTGCCGGCGAGTCTGGGAGACAAGGAGGTTCCCAAGAGAGATGCATGATACCCCAGAGAAGTGGAATGAGGCAAGATCTCCTGAGCACATTGGGAACATCGGGGGAGGGGAGAGAGAATCAAGAAAAAGAGAGGGGGATAAAAAAATTGTGGTAACTGTACCATTTTTTCTAGCTGTCCATATTAAGTCATCAGACATGCAAGCAAAGAAATTGCTGATTCTGTAGCCAGGCCAGACCTTGTCACAAATATCACAGGGTGACCTTTAGTCCAGGGTATGTGGAGTAAGTGTTGTTCATCTAGCCCTAATCAAACCTTGTCCTACAGAACTGTGAGCAATAATATATAATGATTTTAAGACAGTTGCGGGTGACCCTGCTCAGACACCCCCTGGAGAGGCGGTGAGAAGACTCAGCATCAAGACTCAAGCACTGGGAGTCAGCGAGTAGCAGAGCATTCTGTAGACTCACTAAGGAAGTCAGACCTGCCTTTATACCCCCTCCCTAGGTCCCATTGGCTCAGGCATCTGACTCTGCTGCATTGTCCTTTCCTCATTGGTCTCTCTGGTCAGGTGTCTCCTCGTCATCAGTCTCTGGGTGTAGAGGCAGACTTGGCTCAGGGAGGAAGTGCCTGCCTTGCGTACTCAGGCAGGCTGGCTTGGGCACCTAAGGCTTGGGTAGGCTGGCCAGCAGTTTCTCCTACATAAGACAAAACATATTTAATGGAGAATTTCAGGGAAAAAAATCCATGTTTTCAATTATGCCCCACTGAGCATTGTAATAAAATTTTGTGCTATGCTACTCCATACTGTCTAAGACAAGAGTGAAGTCAGGGAGGGAGGGGAGATGAGCAAAACCAATGGACTGAGGCAGTTTAGGGTGTGTCCTGATGACAACTGGTAGGAAGGAAGGCTGGGTTCCACAGCAGATAACTGTGGGTGCTGGACTGTTTGTCAGAGGGCAGACTTCTTAACCCAGTAGCCCCGGACTGTTGGTCAGAGGGCAGACTTCTTAACCCAGCAGCCTGGGGAGGTAGAGCTGGCTGGCCCAGCCAGGCAGTGACTCTCGAGGGATGTATATATGTGTGAGGTGTCGCACTGCTGCGCTCCGTGGGATTGAAACCTGTTCCCATTGAAGGTCAGGGGACTGGGCAGGTGACAAGCTCTGCAGCCACCTGCAAGGGTGAACACTGATTTCGTCCTAGCTTCTCTTCATTCCTTGTCCCCCCTGCCCCCTGCTTTGTCCTCCTTTTCTTCCTGCTTCCTTCTGTCTGTCCATCTGTCTGTCCATCCATACTCCCTCTCTTCCTCTCTCGCTCCCTCCCTCCCCTTCTATTTATTTTCATTCATTCTCCATCATTCATGCACTGCAGTGCAGGAGGGCCGCTTCCAGCGACTGGAAGTCCTTAGCTACCGCATGGAAGCCCCTGCCACCAGACCCTAAGCATCCCGTGTGTGCCTGGTGTTTTTCTGCGTCCCTGGGAATCTCATGGTGGTCAAGATGCAGTCCTTGCCTCAGAGACCTCCAGCTGATGCCCCAGACAGATGTACAAACCTGAAATTGTGGTAGGCAGAGAGGAACCGGCTGCATGCGCACCGTCTCAGTACCGAGAATCTTCCCACCTTGTAAAGCAGACTCATCTCTTCATCCGTTTCTTGTTCTGACTCCCCTGTGCGCTGTATTTTCAAAATGAAAAGTTAGAACATGCCGTACCGGGTCTCCCAGCTTGTGTTCGCACCGACACGGAGCACCTGTGTTCCGCATTGTCTGTCTTCCAGAATCCCTTATTAAACAAGGGGAGAAAGTCTTTAAAAATTTATATTTTAAGGTTTACCATCCGACGAAGTACTAACAGTCCCTGAACACGCACAAAGATCTTTCATCTGAAATTAGAAGGTTCATCCTGTCAGTGTAGCGGGGGATGCTTCCCAGATGCACTCAATGTCTTATGAGCCTGAATAATAAATAACATTGAGAGAGGTGGTAAATATTTATATGATGTAGTAAAAGTTTGATTCACTCATAAAAGAGTTTGAGGAAGGGAAAATTAAAAAGTATTGACTTATGCATAAGAGAGCGATAAAATAAACATTAAGAGAATCAAATGAAATGTTAATAGTGCTTTTTTTCTGGGACCAAGGGTTGTACGTAAAATTTATTTTCTTTTAGATATTTTTACACAGCTTCCAAAATATTATGCAGTGAGCATGTGTCACTCTTATTTTTAGGAAACAGGCTTTACTTAGGGAAACCCCTGGTGACATGCAGGGCCGATTCCTTTGGTGCTGGTAGGCCCCCATTTGCCTTCAGCCTCCCTGGAGGACTTGGAATTGCTTGATGTCGCACTTTTGATTTAAATCAGAAACAGCTTTTTGAGGTAGACTCCTACTGGGACAGCAGCACCTTCACGTACATAAGGTGAGCTGAGGGTGCCATAACCCCAGCTTTCTGCATGGGAAGCTTTGCCAGAGGTCCTAAACCGGCACTTCTTACATATGCGGGTAAAACACCAAACCGGAAGTGAATTCATGCTCATCACACTTACCCAGAGTTCCATTCTGCTCTGGGCTGAACGACTCATATGCTAATTTATTTTTTACTAATTATGACTAGGTTAGCAAGTCAAGAAAAAGGATTCAGACAAACCGGGGCTTCTCCACCTCAGTACGGTGGGCACAGTCTTCCAGTTTGCACAAGCCAGTTAGTTTTGTGTGGGACGCCTCCCAGGAGAGGGACAGAAGGTGAGAGGGGATTATGTAAGTGAACTGAATTCCCGCAGCCCTTCACTAATTCATTCTATAAACACTGCTGCCTATTTAGTTTAATCCTTATTTGATTTGAATTGATACTGAGGGGGAAAAACATCCAGGCCCTGGACAGTCCTTTTCTTTACCAAGGAGGGATACTCAGAGTCATCTAGAGGTCCTGTTCTCTGCCTACCATCCATCCTCTCTGTATTCCCCAGTGCTGGCTGGCCTTCCAGGGTCAGTCTGAAAATCTCTGCAAGGGAGATGTAGCCACGGTGAGATTCATCAGGGATATTTTGAAAGCCTTTCAAGGTTACATCAAAAGTCTTCAAAATAAGTCAATCTGACCCGAATACATGCATATCTGTGACTCGTAATTATTCCCTAAGTGTGAAAGCATAGCTACTTACAGCACACTTATGTTGCATTAGGTATTATAAGTAATTTAGAAATGATTTGAAATATATCAGTAGTTATAGGTAGGTTATTTAAAAATCCTGTGCTGTTTGTTTTATATAAAGAGCTTGAACATATCCTTATAGTTTGACAGGACTGTTCTTAGACTTAGTCTTCCCAGAACTCCCCATAGATACTAAGGAATGACTAACCATATTCGCACAGAGGCAATTCAACTGTAAGTGTGTAGGCATTTGTAAGTTTAGGAGTTCTTTATAGATTATCACGCATAGTATTGTGATGCCAACCTTGGATGCACTTGGTTCCCCGGAGACGCTGGGACTACAGGGTGAGATTTTAAGTCTTCTCCACCTCCCACTGGTTTCTACCCCACCCTGTAAACTTTCCGTATTGTGTTTGCTGGGTCCAAAAGAAACTTGGGACAAACAGCTAACTGCAGTGCCTATTAATATATCAAGGCACATACTGGGCTCCAGCATCTCAAATATTTGTTACAGATTTCACACTGGCATCCTGGCTCCTCTGACCCCACCCAGTAGCCCAAATTTTCCCTGTGGGCTTCTGTTCCCTCTTATTCCTATGTAACCCACTCTTTTGCCATGCAAGTTTCTCTCTCTCTCTCTCTCTCTCTCTCTCTCTCTCTCTCTCTCTCTCTCTCTCTCTCTCTCTCTCAGTCCTCTTGACCCCTCTCTTGACCTTCTCTCCTCTTAGGTCTGCTCTCCTCCTTTCTCCTCTCATGGCCCAATTCAGTCTTCTGGTCATGTTTAGTCTACTGCTTTCTCTTGCTTCTCTGGACTATTCCAGATACCTCTGGCTGTACTCTAACTCACAGCTACAATGAAACCCTCTCCGTAACCATACCTTGGAGCGGTCATGCCCTCACTTTATACAGTGTTATCAAGTGAATGCTTGTTTTGCCCCAGCAATTACGTTCAGATCATACCCTCACTGAGACAATATTCAGAAGTTGCAGGTTTAAACAGTGATTAGACTGTGAGGATGGAGTCCTCATGAATGGAATTTATATCCTTATAACAGACTCTAGGAATACCCCCATGGTAGGACACAGCATAGGGCAGGTATCAATCAACCAGGAGGGTAGACCTTATGAGACACCTAACTGCTTGATTTTGGACTTTCTAATTTCTAGATCCATGAGAAAACAATTAATGTTTATATCCTTTAGAACATGTTACCTGCCTACGGCTTCTGTGTTATAGCAGCCAGAACAAGCAAGACAGGCATGATCTCCTGATCCAGCAGAGAAGCAGGAGAAAGCAGTAGACAAAGTGCTGGTGAGTTTGGCCAGTTCAGTTCTAGACCTCCCTCGCCTGTCTGCTCTTAACCACACTCCCCATTTCCCACCTTCACTGAGCACTTTGTCTTTGAATCGATCGCTTACCCCACCCTCCTTGAGCCCAGAGATAAATCTAACTCTCCCGTGCCTCCCAGCCCAGGATCTCAGCCGCTTCCTGAACATATGAAAGGCTCAGGTCATAGACTGGTTCACACACCACCCATCCCTACCTCATCATCCTTTGCCTTCCCTTGCAGAGGCTGGGCAGCCAGATGTTTTATTTGCCAGCATTTCTTGCAGTCAAAAACCAGGTGAGTACCCATTGTTGGATTTCAGTGGCTTACTGCATCTAAATGGCCTAAGATACTTCTATTCGTGAATGAAGGAGCAGAGTCTTAAGAAAGCCATGTGTCATTTTCCTCTGCCTTTTCTTCATTTCTGTCTGTAAGGCTGATGTTTTACACATAGTGCACACACAATAACCACCTTGTGGCCATCAGGTACTAAGTAGAACAAAGAAGGCCCATATAGGGGGATGTCAGTCAGTGCTTGGGAGAGATGGAGCCTGGCATCCTTAAGGACCCTGGTCCTCTGCTACTCACTTCTGGGATACTTGTATTGGGACAAAGATAATTTCTGCTTGTGTTTACCACCGTTGTCAGCTTTCTGCTACAGGTAGTCATCCCATATGTAAACAGTACTCAGAAAGGACGAGGGACTTCATGACAAACAATGTCAGGAGGGTATAAGCTTAGATTTTGACCAAGTCAAAGGCTAATATACATAGCATTTATGAATCTATAGAAGCTCAGGGAAGGAGACCGTTTGCTTGAACACTAGCAAAATCGGCCCACATTCATCACATTACCCCAGTGTTTCCTTTACAAACACATTGCAATGTGCTATGCACACAGAAGGTATTTATTTCCTAGCTTAGTTAAATAATGACAGCAGAAATGAAGTAAATGCTGGTGGATGGTGGCCACAATATGATCTAATACATCCCAAGATAGTTTATACAAACGCAGTATCGGTTCCCTCTCTGCCCTGTGTAGTGCTAGGAGTTTTTGTACATCACCAGCATTATTGATTCGTAGCTCAGCACAAACACAGATGAGATGTGTCACCCTCTAAGGAAACATCATTTGAGGAAATGAATCAATACAGTTGATTATTCACACTAAAGGAATCCACACTAATGCACTGGAATAATTGGTTGTTGCAAACAGGTGACTACAGAGAGACTTGGTGCAAGAGTTGCATGCTCTGAGACAATTCTTGTTTTGTATGATCCTTCTATAGTCTTCATACACAAACACTATTAAGAGTAAAGACACAATGACGTTGATTTGATCTTGTTGCATAGTTACTTTGTGAACTGTCTGAAAGAAAACAAAACAAGCAAGCAAACAAAATCTTCCAACACTACAAGACCACTGATGTTATAGAAATTAATATACAACCTCAGGAAAATAGTTAAAGAAGCTCTCAAACAGCATGAAAGAGAAAATACTTCAAAGAGTCAATGAATGTGGTCAGGAAGTTTCATTAGCAGGGTTCTACTAGGTGAACAACATTTGGCTTGGGAAAATGTCTTTGCTGACAAGCCAAATGTAGGCTCTATCCATCTTCATCCCTGGGGACACCATCTCACATTCCTTTGGGGTGAAGCTATTGCTGACAATAGAACTGTGACTGTCACCATCATGAGGCAGAAGCCATCCTCTGTATCCTTGGTGGTGTTCAGAACATAGTATACACTCAACAATGTTTATAGAGCTGCAGGTTAGAGGCAGCACTGATGACTCTGCTGGGAAGTTGAGCTACAGCAGCCTGGCATGCTGTTCCTTTCCCCATCACTCATGAGTTTTGCTTCCTTGGCTTTGTGACCTTCCTCTCAGAGTGTTGCCACTTCGGAGTTGGCTCTGGGCCACAGAAAGAACCCAAACAGCTGTGGCAAGTCACCTCATCCCACGCTCCAGGTCCAGACAGCTGTGGTCTCATAGATGCACCACGCTGAAGCATCCTCCAGGTGGCAAAAGACCTTGAGTGGAGAAAAGGCAGATGTTAGAGGTACAGGCTTCCCATCCTGTCTGCCAGCTCTCTGAAGGAGAGTCTGCAACCAGAGCCCCTCTGGTAAGGAATGAATACAGAGTTCTTTCAGCTGCATCCTCATGAACCTGAGTATGCAACCCTCCCCAAGTGCAGGAGTCTAGTGGAGAGAGGATGTAGCTGGAGCTTCTTGTCCTGCTAGGTCCTGTCACTTGGGCCCCAAATGAGCACACAGAGACATATATTAAACTATTGACTGATGGCTAGGGCTTCTTACTGGCTAGTTGTCTTAATTATTAACCCATTTCTATTAATCTAAGTGTTTCCACATCGTCTTATCTTACTGGAGAAAGGTCTGGACCTGTTACTCCTTCCTCTCCTACATGGCTTCTCTCTGCTTTCTCTCTTTGCCTACCTTTCCCAGAATTCTCCTTGTTTCCTAGCCCCACCTGTCTTCCTGCTTCTATTGACCAAACAGTGTTTTATTTATCAGCCTATGAGAGAAATATGTACATAGAAGGACATCCCCCATCAAGAGGAAATGGGTGGCAGCCTCGTTGGGTGTATCACAGGTGGCAACAGAAAATGGCGGTACCCAGGAAACATGTCTAGCCAAAGTAGAACAGGAAACTTCATGAATCTTCCATGGCCATGCTGTATTATGTGGGGAGGGGTGGGCCAGGACCAGGGACCTGAGATGATTGTTCTCTTGGCTGTCAGTTGGGGTGACAGATACCAGTAGATTCTAGGAGAAAGGATAAGAGCAGATAGAATGAGACTCATCTATCACAGAGACCATCAAACGACCCAGAAGGTAAACAGCTGGTACACACATGTAATTTTCATTAACATTGGTGTTGCATATATTAAGAAAAATGGCCATGATAATAACAACAACAAAAATGTCTGTTAAATGAAGAAGTAGGTTCCAGTGTTTGCTAATTCTCAGGATGTCAGTATCAACTGCAGCTTGCTCATAACATCCGATTATTAGATTTTTGGGAATTTTGCAGGCTTCAGTTGATATTGATATCCTGGCAATGATGTCAGGCCAGCACCAACCTTCAAATAAGGTATGACCTCAGCTGCTTTGTGATGCTTGACATCGTAAGTGAAGATTATGTGCCGAGCCACCTGCCAGGTTCTGTGAGCATTTGGAGCCGTTGTCCACTACCCAGAGTAGGCGGAATACTCAGAATTAAATATCATTACTTAGTCTTAGAGTGGGGAACAGAGGGTTCATTAAGCCAGGGGCATAGCAGGGCTAGGTTTGATTGAGGTCCTCCTGGCTCTAGAGTCAAGAGCCTGTAACCAATGCCTTAAGCGTTCTTAGGGAGGCAAAGGGCAGCTTTTGGGAGAGTTTTCTTTACCCTCCTGCATAGAGGATGGTATAGAAAAGGCCCGGCTTTCATGCTGCACACATCTGGGATAAAGCCCTAACTTAGCCCCCAAGCAGTGCAGTGGTGCAGTGTGCTTAGGCCATCAGTTTGGCCCGTCTGAGTCTCCCTGTTCTCATTTGTGAATGCAATGAGAAAAGGCTCACCTGCCAGAGCAGCCAGCCATGAAACTCACTTCAGATTGAGCAAATAAAGCTAGCTAGCAAGGTGTTTGCAGAAGCTGGGGCTCCCAGGCTATTCTGCTTATAAAGTCTGCTTCCTGGGCTGGTGCAGGAGGTTGGTGGAGGACCAAATGATGCTCAAGACAGAACCTAGTCTAATAGAATATGAAAGAATAGGAACTCAGGGCAGGGGACAGGACAGGAGTCTTTCCAGGTCACATTGACTTATGGCTGGAGCCATCTCTTGTAGTTTGTCCATTTCGTCCCTGCTGTTACTGTAACCTTTAATGTCCATACATGCCTCCTCAGGCCCTTTGTAAAACTTGCAGAAGGGTCCAACAGTCTTCCAGGGGCCGATCTTTTCTCCATATCTTTCTCCCTCTCCCACTGGAGTACATGCTCCATGGTGTCAAATACTACAACTCTTGACTAGCTGTACTCTAGCATTCAGTATGATGTCTGGGTCTATGTGAGGACATTGTGTACTTTATTTTACATAATCTATCTATCTTCTATCTATGTATCTATCTATCTATCATTTATCTATCCTATATCTATCTACACTTTGTGTGTGTGTGTGTGTGTGTGCATGCATGTGTGCATGCATCCATGCACGTGTGTGTATGTGTTCAAATGTGCTATGGAATGAAGGTCAGAGGGTAACTCGAAGGAATCAGGTATCTTTTGCCATCCTGTGGGTTCTGGGCATCAAACTCAGATCAACAGGTTTGTCATTAGGTGCCTTTACCTGCTGAGCTGTCTTGCCATCTCTGACGTCATGCATTTTATATAGCAAATACACATGAAGCCGTAAGTGTGCACTTCCCACCCCCACACATTACAGGCCTGCGGGCAAGGTGAGATTAGGAAGAGGTGAGAATCGGGATGTAAGGAAGAGCAGAATGGGGACAAGAGAAGAGTGAGGGTCGGTGGGGTCACATGGGGTGCTGAGGACAAGAGTGGGGGTCTGTGGGGTCACAGGGGGTGCTGAGAACAAGAGAAGAGTGGGGGTCTGTGGGGCCACAGGGGGTGCTGAGGACAGTAAGGCCCTTGGTGGAATGACGGGTCTGAGCACATGGTGTCATGTTTTATGGGTTCCTCCTGATGTGCTGAGGATCTCTTTAGTTTAGCTTGGTGAGCAATCGCTGTGGGAAGGATCTCAAGATGCGGTAAAGGGCATGAGGTAGAAAATGACCCCCCGGGGTAAGATTGTCCGACAGGACACCTTGAACCACGGTGCGGATGGACAGAGGAGACTCTCAGTTGAAGGGACCCCTGTGCTGGATTTTTAGGGTGAAATACAATTGATGGGGGATGTCCTTCTGCATGCTGTGACTATGTGTCTCTCATTGGTTGATGAGTGAAGCTGTTTCAGCCCATGGCTTAACTCCGAGTCCCAATTCTACAGAAGCTTGTGGTCATCAGTGGTAGGCTCGCTAGTTTTATATCAACCGGACATAAGCTATTTGCCATCTGAGAAGCGGGGACCTCAACTGAGAAAGTGTCCCCAGCAAACTGACCTGTGGGCAGGCTTGTAGTGCATTTTCTTAATTGAGAGATGATATGGGAGGCCCTAGCCCCTGGTGGATGGTGCCACCCATGAGCAGGTCGTCCGGGGATGAATGAGAAAACAAGAGAAGCAAGCTACCGGTAACAAGCCAGTAGGCAGCATCCTCCATATCCTCTGCGTCAGTTCCTGCCTCCGGGTTCCTGCCCTGCTCGAGTTCCTGCCCTGGCTTGGCCCAGTGATGGACTGCTACCTGCAAGTGTAAGACGACATCACTGCAACAGAAACCCTAACTAAGACAAACACGAGAGGACTCATCCTATCTGAGTAAGACAGTTGAGACCCAACCAAGTGTGATACCGCTGTGCAGAGGATTTGCTGATGGCACTGGCTCTCCCTGGGTCTCAGAGTGTCTAGGGTTTAAGAAGAGAGGAAGAGGGCTGGAGTTGTGAAGGAAACTAGAGGGCCATTTCCAACTGGGCAAGGAATGGCAGTAGCCTCCAGTCTCTTCTCATACATCCTTTTTGGAACAAAGGTATTGTCACCTTCGTGTGAGTCTGGCACATTCCTTCTCTGAGGTTTCTATTTTCATCTGTAAAGCACAGCCTGCTCCAAGGTTGATGTGATGTACATGCTCCCGAATGATGCCTAGGGGTGCTGCTCTGTAACTCCAAACTCAAATGCCCTGGAGTAGTGGAGACAAATTGTTTCTGTTTGACTTGTGTTGAGACCGAATTCACAACATGTCAGTGTTGTAAAGTGTGGCTCTGGGGAGGTGACTGAATTGTGAAGGTCAGGACTTTGTGAATGGAATCAGGTGTGAAGACATATCCATCCTCCACTCAGAAGGTCACAGAATTCCAGGAACCATCTTAGAGACAGAGCACAAACTATGCTGTGCCCTCAATTGCCTACCATTAGAAATGAATGCTTGCTCTTGTAAGTCTATACCAGACTGTGGAATTTTGGTATAGAAGCATAGGCAGAATAAGACATCAGCAATAACTACTTGACCTCATCTTGAGGAAGACAACTACAAGGCAGCAATTTTCCTTGCCTCAGTTTACCCATTTAGAAATATGGCAATGACCTCTACTTAAACAGGTGCTATGGGGACTGAATGGCAGAGTCCAGACTTGATCAGATTCCATTCGTTAAATATCGAGTTGGATGATAAAGTTAGGAATACAGAGAACTTGATCTCATCAAGTTGGACCAGTCTAGAGCACCTCCAACATTAGGCTTGAACAAGGCCCCTGTGGTTCTGACTTAAAATAGGTGTTGGGATGATGTGAACACGCCCGGGGAAGTTTCTAGAACCTCAGCCTCATGTACTTAGTAGCCGCATTAGTTATTCTTCATCGAGGTGCCACAAGTCAGGACATTAATCATCTCATTCATGACGGGAGGTGAAGTGTGTTGCCCACCACCAAACGGTAGTAGGTCACAAAGCCAAGACACTGTCCTTGGGCTGAGGATCTGTGTGCATTGTTCCAAGTTGCCAACAGCCATGGGTCGGGCAGTGGCACCCTTCAGTCCTCTGGGGTCTGCTGGGTGGGCTGAAGGGCCCTGGGGCTGGCCTCGTACATTAGTTTGAGAAGTGTGTGCCTCCTCCCAGTTCCCATATGGTGTTGGAGTCACAGAGAGCTTGAAGGGATCCCCCCACCTTCTCAGCACCCACTGGTGCTCTGTGAAAAGTGACACCTTGATTTTCTGGTACTTCTGTTGCTCCTTCACAAAGAAAGCCATCTGTCTCCTTTATCCTGGTTCTGTCCCTTGGGGCACTGCAAAAAGGAGTGACTTTGTGTCCACCTAGCTCGGGAGCTTCCCTTGGGCACTGAAGATGGTGTTTTGTTTTTGTAGGCATCAAATGTCTGCAAAAGCAGACCTCTCTTCTATTTCCTTCTCTTTCTCTTTTCATCTATCTTACATCTGTCTACCATTAATCAACTATCTTTCTGTCATCAGTCATATATCTATCTATCTATCATCTATTAATCAATCTATCATCATCATCTATCATCTACCTCTATCATCTATCATCTATCTATCTAACATCTACCCATCTATAGCGATCATCTATTTCTATCTATCTATCTATCCTCTATCAATTTATTATCTATTATCTATCTCTTTATTCCATAGCTTCTCTCTACTCACCCCACCTGCCCATCCATCCATCCATCCATCCATCCATCCATCATCATCATCTATCATCTACCTCTATCATCTGTTGTCTATCTAACATCTATCCATCTATATCGATCATCTATTTCTATCTATCTATCTATCCTCTATCAATTTATTATCTATTATCTATCTCTTTATTCCATAGCTCCTCTCTACTCACCCCACCTGCCCATCCATCAATCCATCCATCCATCCATCCATCCATCCATCCATCCATCCATCCATCCATGTCCCTTGCATTTTTATTTCAAGACAGAAACTATCAATAAAGCATGTGTATCAACGCATATTTGATTTTACATTTAAAAACAAAGTTGCCAGATGTGATGGCACAGGCCTTTAGTCCCAGCACTTGGGAGGCAGAGGCAGATGGATCCTTGAGTTGGAGGTCAGTCTGGTCTACAGAGTGAAGTCCAGTATAGATAGCGATACACAGAGAAACTGTGTTTTAAAACAAAACAACAATACCCCTTAATTAAAAAAAGTCAAACTTTCTGGTTAAAGAGTAAATTGAATTTGTTGGATGAGTTCAACAGCAAGGAAATACAAATCAGGATACATAACATACGTTTTCCATAAATTAGATGCCTTAAATTTTAACTCCAAGAGTCTGACAGAGAAGAATCAACAAAGTCATTCAGACCTGCAAAACCATGTTCTAATGTGGTAGCCCCAAGTACAAGGGGCACGTGACTGTGGCTAGTCCAAGCTGAGGTGTGCTTTAGCTATAAAATACAGGGACAATATTAAAAAGAATGTTTTCACATGGACTACATGTTGAAGTATTCTTATGTTGACTCTACTGAGTGAAATAAAATGCTTCTTAAAAATAATTTTACCCTTTCTTTTACTCCTTCTATTGTAGCATCTAGAAATTTTTAAGTAGCATAGGAGAATCTCATTCCATTTCTATTGGACATGACTTCTTCAGACAAACCATCCCTGGAATCACCGAAGCAGATGACAACATTTTTAGATGCCTGTTTTTAATGTCACAGTGATAGAGCATTTTACAATTTCCTTTCCAAATTTACCACAACAGCGTCCCTAGTTCTTCAAATGGAGAAACTTTGGCCCAGAGACAGAGCCTAACACCTAGATTTGTGCCTTTTTTTGAATTGTACAATGGTTGTTGAAGATTTACATGTGACTCACTGAGTCTTGACAAATACAGTGTTCGCTTCTTTCCAATTTCACAAGGTTCAAACGAAGGCTTCCCCTTAAGAGTACATGCCTTTGTGTTCTTAGCTTGTCTAGCATTTGACAACTACAGGGAAGCTAAGTGTGCAGCCCCCTCCCCTGTTCTACCCAGGATCAGAAAGAGTGTGTAGGCTCAGTGAAGCAGACTGGCTGAGCGGGCAACAGGATGAGGTCAGGCTGCCATCTGAGGATTAACGTGCTGCGTGGTTGTGTAAAGTTTCCTCCCCATTGAGGGTCTATAAAAAGACAGCGCCAAGTTCCTCTAACGAAATGGTCCCTCTGTGGTCTTATTTTATATATTGCTACCATAGACTCTCAGGTGGTAGTCTTTCGGGATGATTACATCATGAAATTGAAGCCCTGATAAATGGAATTAGCACTCTTAAAAAAAAAGGACATCAATAACCCTTTACGTCTTCTACCACATGAAGCTACAGTGAAAAGACAGCCGCTTATGAGCCGGAATGTGTCACCAGACACTGTATCTGGTTGTATGTGGCTTACGGACTTCTCAGTCCCTAGAGCTGTAAGATGTAAATTTCTGTTTTTTGTAAGACACTGACTCTACACTGTTTTGTTATAACATCCCAAACAGACTAAGGTGCTCTTTAAGTCTCTTCTTTTTTCCTGGTGGTGGCCTTCTGTAATTTATTATCTCAGGTCCTCTTATGTGCAGCTGACCCAATCCTTGCTCTTGTCTCCTACTGCTGCCTGGGAGACTGATTCAATTAGCACAGTGCTTTTCTGTCGCAGAATGTGGCACATGGTGCTAATGGGATCTTGTACCATAACTGTCCATTCTGCAGACGACAGTGTTGTGTTCAGACTGTGAGAGATGGAAGTTCCTGTAATGCATGTGTCACATTAACGTGAAATTGTCCAGGCTATAGCTCCAGGATGCCACTGTCACACACTTTCTTTCACTGTGGAAAATCATTTTGCTACGTGGACCATTTTCTGTGCACAGTTCACTAGTGTTAGGTGCATTTACTTCACGAAACCATCTCCACAACATTCCATAACCTCCAAAGGAAGCCTGCAAACATCAGTGTCCTATTCTCCTGTCACCACAGCCCATGGAACCCACATCCTGCCTTTCCTTTACAGATCTAATGGCGCATGTTATAAGCAGAGTTAATTATACAACCGTGTGCTGATTACTTCCCTCATTGTTATGACGGATTACATGACAAAATGGACTTGAGAACGTTTAGTTTGGGCTCCATCACGGTGGGAAAGGAGTGATTCTGCTGTGGTGCCAGGAATGTCATTGGTCCCGTGGTCGGGATGCAGAGAGAGGTGAACACTCTTAGTCAAGCTCTCTGCTTTGCCTTCAGTCTGGGCTGCAGCCCGAGCAGTGAGCTGCCCACAACAAGAGAAGGTCTTCCCCACCTCGGGTAAACATCTCTAGAAACATCCTCACAAATGTGCCTGGACATTTGTCTCCAGTGTTGTGTGACAGTACTCTTAGGGAGACATGAAAAGTTATAGGGGACTGACAACTGATGACAGACCAAAGTACAGATAGCACCAAATCCAGCGTGGTGAACCCATGAGTTTTATTGGGCTTACTTATAGGAATGTGGGTGAGGGGTGACCCACAGGAGTAGGAGTAACTCAAAGACAGCCAGACCACCAAAGCCAACCCCAGCATGGGTGACAGATGACATAAACTAGAGTCCTGGAGCATACTACACAGCTGGTAGGCAGCCAAATGGATTCGGGAGTGCCCTTTCCTGGTGACTCAGTTGGCGTTACCTTTTTCCAGGCTTCGGGGCTGGTCTCTGCTTCTTCCGGTTGATGGGTTGGGTTCAGAGGCTTCCTTGCAGCTTAGCCTGTGTGAGAGAGACTCTCAGCAGTTTTACTATTTATACGCTCTTGGTAAGGGATGAGAGGGGGCTAGTGAATCTTGTTAATTTCAGGGACTTGCTGACGTTATTTTGAGTGTTTTACCCACCCCCACCCAGGACATCCTGTTGTTTCGTCTCCTTGGAAACATCCTGTCCTGAAACATCCCATTGTTTCACTTCCTTTTACATGCCTGTCTTCTGAAATTTCCCTCCAAGATGTAAGGAGGAAACTGAATTCCCGCACCTGGGTTCTGTTAAATCCCATCAGGCTGTCAATCAAGATCACCGTCAACCCATATTATTTCATATGGATATAATGTCCCCAGGGTGCGTTGATGTTCTAGCATGTCTCCGGACTCCCTTCCTCGCAAAGCTGAATAATGCTGCATTTTATTGATACGCCGTCATTTTGTTTGCTCGTCCAGGTGTTAATGGACACTTGGGCTGGGTCTGCCTCTTGGCTACCATCATCCCGTGGACTCAGGCAGACACACACATGCTTTAGCCATTGCGTTCATTTGTGTACAGCGGAAGCACGGTTGCTGGGTCCTCAGTAATCTGAGTTAACTTTTTGAGGAACTAGCAGACTGTTTTTCATAGCGACCATTACATCTCAGATTCCCACTGTTGATATTTTAAGATGCCAGTTTCTGCACATTTTTGTCAATACTTGTGCATGGTTCCTGTTTGAACTAAGCCTTTCTTCGTGAGGGTAGAGGAGGAACTCAATAGTCTCTTTTAGCAAGTGACTTTTTTTTCTTGATAGCCGCTGGGGTGGGTCATTCGGGCCACTGGGATGATCAATGCCTAGAGGGACATGCAAGAAAAAAAAGACAGGCTGAAGTTTGGAGTCTCCACACAGTTTTCTAAAAGCAGGTTTAGCCTTTGTTGCTTTTATACAGCTCTGAGGCAAGTGGAAATCAGGAGATTTGTTCCCCATAGCCTGCTGTCCAGTCCCACCCAGGCAGCATCATAGAGGCAACCATTTTGGCACAGGTGCAGGTGATCCAGCCCCAAAGCTGTGAGCATGGGAGAGCTGTCGCTGTCATCTGTCTTGTGGTGGTGTGGGTAGAGGAATGAGCCCCCACCCCGTGCCATCGATGCCTTAGGCAGGTTGGAGAACTGGCCCTGAGGTCACAAGACCTGGAGAGCTGTCCCTGCCCGACACTAACTGCAACACTCGGGAGAGCAGACCCTGCCCCTCACTCCCTCACTCGGGCAACCCTGTCGGCGGAGGTGTGGGTGAGCTGCTCCAAAAGGTGTATGAGTAGAAGTCCCCACTACCTGTCTGTCATGCTGCTGTGTGGGTTGGGGAGAGATGTCCCCCCTTACCCTCCACCCCTTACTGCCTGCAACAGATAAGCCAGCTGACTCTTACCAGCTGTGCCACTCAGGAAAGTGGTCTCTGTTCCTCTCTAGGCAGCACAGTAGAGCTGACCCTGTTGGCGGAGGTGTGAGCAACCCTGTTGTGGGTGCAGGTAGGGGGTTAGGGGGTTAGGACTGTCCCTATTGTTCATCTGACATGTGGTGGCATGAGCAGAGGAGAGATGCCCTCTCCTCCAAACCCCCTGCCTGTTAACACACAAGACAGGCGGAGGGGCTGGTCCTACAAGAGCCCTGTGTGTGTGTGTGTGTGTGTGTCTGTCTGTCCGTCCATCCGTCTGTCCGTCTGTCTGTCTGTCTCTCTGTGTGTCCTTGCCCCTCACCAGCTGCAGCACTCAGGAGGATGGATGGCCTCTGCACCTTGCCTGAGCAGCACAGTAGGGCTGTCCCTGATGGTGTAGGTGGGGGCGAGCTGACCCTGAGGATGTGAAGGCAGGAGAACCAGCTGGTCCCACCCCCAACTCATTTCAGCAAGGGCTGAAGTACCCAGAGCCATGCTGGAGAGCTCACCTTGGTGGTGAGGACAAGGGAGAGCTGGAGGGCTGACCAACCCTCGGCTGCCCAGGCCCAGAATCAGGGTTATGACTCAGCCTGGTCCAACATCCACCTCCTCTGTGATCTGCTGGAGCGCTTGAAGGGGACTGACCCACAGACCCAAGGCTGCAGGATCTCCACAGCACAGGCCAACAACAGGATATCCAAGAAGAGTCCCAGTGGGGTCCCAGCACTGACAGTGTAGTAGAAACCCAGAGGCCTCGAATCACATCAGTGGCTTTGCAATGAACACTTGCAAGTGAAGGCATATGGACAAAGGGTCACTGTGCGGTTCACCGTGTCACAGTGCAGCTCCCATGATGAGATTTTTAACGTTTGCTCTTGAACTTTGTTTTATGGGGGGGGGTACAGAGATGGAGGGCAGATGTGAGGGGATGGAGAAATGAGTGAGATCAAGATGCATGAATGAAAAGAAAGAAGGAAGGAGGGAAAGGAAGTAAGGAAGGAAGAAAGAAAGAAGGAAGGAAGGGAGGAAGGAAGGAAGGAAGGAAGAAGAAAGGAAGGAAGAAAGAAGGAAGGAAAGACAAGTCTGCTCCCCTGCAGTCTTCCATTTGGGAAACCAGTTGTTTAGTGGTAATTTGCATATTTGTCTCAAAAGTCAACCACAGTCCGTTAGCAACCCTTGTCAGCTTGTGCTGTGAGCGTCTATCCAGAATGCTGTGTCTCCTCCACACTGACTGGTTTCTCCTAAGGGGGTCGGCCCGGTACTCTGAAACATCAAGCGTCTCGGAGCGCTCACCTTCTGAGACTGTTCACAGCTGCTCTTCTTCCCAAGCTCAACATCTGGAGCAGGGAGTCCTCACCATGCAGCATGTCTTCTCCCTGACTAGGTGACACTGTGTTGTTCTCTAATTACTGTCTCATGCTCTCACACTGCTCCAGGGCCACCGCGGTGCCTAATTTCCTGACGGGATGCTCTTTTCCTGGCACGGCTTCTCCCCAGCAATGCTACCCTAATGTGTCTCACAGGGTGAGTCATCCCTACCTCCCTCTGTTGGAGAGCACCACTCTCTACCTTGGCTAGTCTGCAGATTCATTTGTATTAGCTTCCCGAGGCCGTAGTGACAGCCACCAAGAACGTGGGAGCTTAAAACAATAGAATGTGTCCTCTTGTCCTTGTTCTGGAGGTCAAAATTTGGCATCAAGATGGCGGCAGAGCTGTGTACCCTCTGCAAGCTCCTGGGCAAGATTTTTGTGTCTTGGTGGCCCCAGAGAGCCCCAAGCTCATGACCACATCACCAGAGACCTGCCTGTGTCTTGTCATCTTTTCATGTCACTCTGGTTTTGTTTTGATCCCATTTGAATGTGACTTTCATTAGGGTCTATCCACCTGAATCCAGTATAACCTCATCCCAAGTAATACTTGAATTATACCACAAACACTATATCTCCAAATAAGGTTACCTTCTAGATTTCCAGATAGACACCAGCTTTGGGGAAAACACTCTTTCACTTACAACATCTCTCACTTTTTTATTTCTCAAATCACGTTCATCTTATATAATCTCTTAGAATTTGCTAACTCCCACAAGGATGTCGGCTCTAGCAGCCCAGAGATTTCAGTCGATGTGTCACTGTTGCGGTTCCCTGTAGGATCTAATACATAATAGCGGCTCCACACCCACACATGGGCTGGAGGATAGTGCCAGCAATTGTCAGCCAGTGTCTCTGAATTTCCCCAGAGTTGAGCTGCTTTCCTCCTCCTTAGGAATCAGACATCCTGCTTCAGGTCACCATCCCTGGAGAACTCAGGGTGTGAAAATCCCCTGGGTCTGCTGCAATAGTTAGATCGGCCGGTAGGCAGGGAGTGAGCTGCTCCTATTGTGCTCTGCTGAACAAACAAATCGCTTCTCTGCGTATGCTTCTCTGATTACAAAGATAAACCATGGCCCCAGACTGATTGCGTGGTCATGGGAGTGACCATGAATGACTTACTGGTTTCTTTGCTGTGTGGCAGGATTGGTTATTTATTGCCTTATTGTTTGAGAGTTTAAAATTTGAGTTAAATGTGGAAAAGTAATGCATATTCAGTAAAAAGAAACAGTAAGACTCTTAATGGCAACATATGAAGGAAAAAAGTCTTTGTAACTGCCTAATTTATGAGCAGCTGTCTTTGGTTTATTCTCTCCAGTTTTCTATGTCATATGAATGCTGAGATCACCATCCATATTCGATTTTAAATCATGGCTTTTCCCCTTAAAATTAGGCAGTGGGAATTTTCCACATCTTTAGAGGCTACCAATAAGAAGCATTTGTTCAGCACTTACAATGTATAGGTGCAGAGTCAAGCGCTCCATTCAATTTACCATTTTAATTTTTTACAACAGCTGCCCGTGGCTTGAAGAGAGGACATTAGAGCCTGATGACCCAGTACTCCTCAGGGCTCCATCCCTCGTGAGATGCGTGAGTTTGGGCAACATGAATGTACTGGTGTTTTGCAGCTTCTTGTGTAACAAATGGCAATGAACCATGATTGATCGAGCCAGGCTCCTTGGGAAGACCCAAGAGCAGAGGTCTTCCAAACTTGTGGGAGTTGCTGTCAATCCTTGGTCCTTCTCGGCTTGTGTATGCCTCATCTCAGTTCTTGGCAGCATCTTTTAATGACATCAGCTGCTGGACCTGTGGATTGCCATATTCGGTCTAGGGTGACATGGTTTTAGCCACTTGTATCTGCAAGTAACATCTCCCCTTGCAAATAACATCCCTGTCTAACGCTCTGGCTGAACATGCCATTTGGGGGGATATATTCAACAAGGTAGTAGATGGGACTCTCTGTGGCTCACCCTCCTCATTTGCCAAATCAGGCGCTAGATCTTGTTCGGATTCTTATCACAGCCAGGAGGAAAGTAAGGATTGCAGGGACTTACTTGAGGTCTCCAGGTTCCTAAGGTCAGCTCTGACACAAAGTAACCACCTCCATCTCCTGGAGATACTGTGAGGTAAGAAGGCAATCTATCCAGTGTCATCAGATCTACATGTAGGACACAGCCCTCAAAAACAGAAGCTGTTTTTACTTTCTCCGCTCTGCAGAGTCGATGAGTTCATTTGTTTGTTTTGGGGGGATAACCATCATTACGGAAGCCATGTGTGTTTGTGAGAGCAGCTGGGATAGATAAGGGAAGAGGTGCTATGAATCACCCATAACGTTAACACACAGGCATTGACGAGTAACTACCCTTCTGTGTCCCGCGTGTTCAGACATACTATACATATACACATATAACAGTTACTGGAATGAAATATTTGTGAACTGTTTCTACTTAGCTGTGAAAGCACACTTTGTGTGTTTTGTGTAAATGTTATTTGTCATAGCTATGAGACATTGAAGCAAATGGCTGCCTGGTGGGTTACGGAGTCATACCTTTATGTGCCAGAGGGTTTACCGTATCGTCTTTGGTTTGTCTTTTTCATATCTGCGACACATGTCTGGGGTGCCTTATTAGCGTCTAGCTCACTGAGAGCGGAAGAGACCAGGTACACCACAAAGGGCATACTTAGAAGGCCCCACGTCAAACACTCTTCTATCATAATGTGAGGACTTCCATCACTAGGGGCATGTGCATATTGAGGAATACATAGAGAAAATGCTTCTTGTTCCCCTCCCTGCCCTCACTGGGCAGATGTCTATCGCCACGTGCTGTCATGGTCAGCTTCTCTTGTTAGTCTCAGAGCCTTTTCGGGCAGGTGTTCGGATTCTTCAGTCTAGACTCCCACACCCAACATGGAAGGAACACAGTAAAGAGTTGGCTGAACTGAGCAAGCAGAGAGATCAATGACGGCATGTCAGGCAACAGCTGCCTTGCAAGCTACAGCCTTCCAGCCACTATGTACTGAAGACCTCACACGTTTGCATGGCACTGCCCGGATTACACGGTGTGCCTGCATGCGTCACCAAAGAAGGCTGAGTTTAAATGACAGTGATGAGCGTTCACAGGAATGAGATCCCTTCCTGCGTTCACACTCCTCCTGAATCGTACAGGTCCTGGCCGCCTTCTGCTAGAAGTATAAATTCTGATCTTTGAATATTGGTGTGTATTAAGGATTTGGGGTGAGTCTGAACATTTTTTGAAAACTGGAGTTCATTTCTATCCTGTGGTCTCAATGATCTTTTTTTCTCATCACGGAGTGAAGAATTTTAACCCCTGGTGGGTGTGGTTGTAATAACTTCCCTTAGATTCTTTGCTGTTGTTTTTTAGTTAGGGTCAAGCGTTTGTTTTGATAGGAAGCCTTTCCATCATAGCTCTTGGTCTTTTCATATAAGATGTCTTCCTGAAGCTTTCCAATTCTGGAATTTCTTCTTGTTACAGAGACTTGATCACAGAGAAATCCAGCACAGTACACTCCTTTATTTTTTAATTTCTCATGGTTAATGTTTTACTCTACCTGTAGGTCATTTGATGATATTTTCAAAGTGGAAATCAATATTGACTTTTCTTCCCACATATTAAAAAACCCAGCCTTCCAATTTCTGTTTATAGTTTTGTCACCAACACACACACACTTTTACAGCTTTAGCTCTTAAATATAATAAGTACATTCCCGGATATCTCTTTACTTTTGCTGGTAGCCGATCTGGCAAGTCCTAGCTATATGACAAACAAGATGATCAGGCAAGCCAATTTCCACGGATTCACCTGGCTTGTTAGAGAAATAGCTAAGAGGGCAGCCTGTATCTATAGATTGCCAAGGAAGTGCTGATCCATCAATTCCACAGTGCTTTATCTTTTCTCTTGTAAGACAACGCAGTCAGCAACATCACTATTACCAGGGTCTGTCTTCCATTTAGACACAGTAACCGCAAGGTACAGGAAGCTATTGAGTGATTGGATATTAGCAAAGACTTCAATGTATCAAACAAACAGAAATTGCAAGGCCTGGGAAGTAAAATATTTGATGGACAGTTTTTATAGTAGTTGCCGACTGAAACGACAATGTTTTAGCCTTATCAAGTTAAAGTCATTATTAAAGTTGACTCCCTGGTCCCTTTTAGATGTGGCTTCTAGAAAACTAAATTGAAAAGGACCTGTGTGATTTCATTTTGCTCTGGCTGGATCATGCTGAGAGCTAGGTGGTTAACTATCCACGGACACTTGCTTTATTTTTGTTCTCTCTCTCTCTCTCTCTCTCTCTCTCTCTCTCTCTCTCTCTCTCTCTCTCTCTGTGTGTGTGTGTGTGTGTGTGTGTGTGTGTGTGTGTGTGTGAACACTTTATCTTGGCAGCTAGCACAGTTCCTAAGATATAACAGGTACTCACTAAATACAAGCTAATGAGTGGCTGTAAATGATTGCATGACCGCAGATCATGATACCTCCTAAAAGGTCGTGATCCTCAAGCTATGACACCCAATCGATTTCTTTCTCTTGGTTTAATGGGATTAGTTAGGACAAATGGGGCTCTTATTGCCTAGGGACCAGCAGTGATCTGGGTGGCTCATTATCTCAGTCATAGCAGTAGCCTGTTGGAGAGCAGAGAGTCCTCACACTATCAATGGGACAATGTGCTTCTAACAGTGCTTGACTGAACATGGACAGATCTAGAATCATGCCATCTTCCTCTTCCCCCTTCTCCCCTTCTCCCCTGCCTCTTTCTTGACCCTGATATTAGCAATGTGCAGAATAGCGCAACAGTTAGGAATGCTGAGTCTGGTGCAGGCGGCCTGGGCTCGTGACTTCTCTTTATGCTTCTTACTCTAAACTAATAAAAAAAATTCCCTTGCTTCCTTCTTCCCACTCTCCGCACTTCTCCTCCTCCACTTAGATTCTGCATTGCAACCGGCGTCTCAGAGGTGTTTCGGATTCTACCTGGGGTTCATTCAGTAGCAAATGGATATTATTTGTCCCTCCCCCGGAAGTTCCAGGCCTTCCCAGTGCTCATTCCAAGCATGTACCCTGCTTGCTCTTTCCCATTTCTTCCTTATCCTCCTGGGATCCAGAAACTCACATTGGCTATGCCTGGGCAGAGTGGAAAGGTAGCCTGTACCGGAGACCTGAGTCTATTGGCTTCAGGGAAAGCTAGAGATAGGTAGGTTATCTCGTAGACATTTATTAACTCTAGGATTTTGAGGCAATCTTTTAGTATTGTCTTTTGTAAAACGGGGCATAAAATTCAAGTGAGCATCCTTCATCCAAAACTCCAAACTTGAAACTTTCTGATCACCAGATGGTACCTCAGGGGACTAGGCACATTAAAATACTGTACATATATACTATATACATAGTTACCCACAGCCTGTGGAAATAAAGAGAGCATGACACACACTAAGAGTCCAGAGTTTAGACCTGGGTCTCTCCTCCAAGACATCTCTGTATGTATAGGCAGAAGTTTCTAAGTTCAAAATCCAAAAATACCTCTGGACCCAAGCATTTTGCATAATGGACCCTCTGCCCAGACTTTCCTCTTTGAAGTCATTTGAGAGTCAAGTGATAAAATGTGTCAATCTTCTTTGTAAATCCCAGAGTAGTAAAATGAAGGAATAAGTAAGATCTAAGCCTCCTAGATACATTATGTATTTTAAAGATGTCTTGTCAGAGGATGGGGAGTTACTGCTTCTGGGATACAGAGGACCAGGGAAGATGGAAAGTTCTGCAGACAGCTGGGCGGTGTTGGTACTGCTGAACCGAGCACTTGGAATTGGATGAGGTGTGTGTTAGGGGTGTGGCTCAGTTGAGAGTGCTTCCCTAGTAGCCAGCCCTGGGGGTGTGGCTCAGTTGAGAGTGCTTCCCTAGTAGTCAGCCCTGGCTTCAATCCCCAGCACCACATAAATGGTGTGGTGATTCATGTTTGCAATCCCAGCACTCAGAAGACAGAGTCCAGGGATCAGAAGTTCAAGGTCATCCTCTGCTGCATAGCTAGGTGTGAGCCAGCCAAGACCCTGTCTCAAGGCAGCAAAGGAGCAGAGCTAAAATGGCAAATGTTCTCCTCTGTATGCTAAACCAAACTTAAAACATAACGGTGGAGAGATGTGAGGAGACAGGCAGCACAGAGCCCGCCCGTTTGTCTCTAGAGGGTAGGGAGTAAGAGGAGACCTGAGGACCTGGGTCCTCTGTCAGGGCCACACTTACTTTGGGTGGTGTGGAGTGAAGAGACTGGGGGAATACTTGAATTGCAGATATATGAACAAAGGAGAGTTCCCATCAGATTCCTGGATGTCCGGCCCACCTGTCAGGACAAGGGGATGGACCTTACTCAGGCAGAGAGTGGAACTTAAGTTGTTAGACACTGGAGACAAGGGAGTCCGGAGCCCAGGTCAGAGCAAGGCGGGTCGGCAGTGGAAGATGGGGATAGAGCCAGATGACCAGGAGATGGTCTCAGGATAGGGTTGGAAGATGGGGATAGAGCCAGATGGCCAGGAGATGGTCTCAGGATAGGGTTGGAAGATGGGGATAGAGCCAGATGACCAGGAAATGGTCTCAGGATAGGGTTGGAAGATGGGGATAGAGCCAGATGACCAGGAGATGGTCTCAGGATAGGGTTGGAAGATGGGGATAGAGCCAGATGACCAGGAGATGGTCTCAGGATGGGGTTGGAAGATGGGGATAGAGCCAGATGGCCAGGAGATGGTCTCAGGATAGGGTTGGAAGATGAGGATAGAGCCAGATGGTCAGGAGATGGTCTCAGGATAGGGTTGGCACCACTGAGCAGCAGGGCCCTGTGAATCATCTCCCTTGGGGGTGCAAGGGAGCTCTTGAAGGGATGGGAACAGGAGTGCCATGGTGACGTTAGTCTCCCTGACAGCTCGTTGCGACAGCTGTGTGGAGGTGGGTGAGAGCCACACAAACAACACTGGCAGTGACAATGGTGAATACACCAAGTGGACAGACAAGGGTTCAAAGATGGCTGGACTGCCTCGTGAACTTGTTTGGGCTGGGGGGCTGAGTATTTTCTTCCTGGATGGGTAAGTCGGTGGCGATGCTTGGATGGTGGGTGGGTAGATGCGTGGATGGAGGTGTAGATCCTGTCTTTCTGTGAATCTCCACGCATTTAAATACACTGTTCGTCTCCAGGTGTTCTAACCCAGTCCCTGGCAATGTGTCTCAAACCTCCAGGCTGTCTCCTTCCAGGCTCCCTCCTTCAGGATCCCATGGCATCCTGTAATTTTCTCTTTTGAAGCACTCTGTTAAAATTGTCAGCTTCCTTCTGTATTTTGGTACACTTTAATAAAGGACCCCCCCCCTTTCTTCCTGGTGCTCTTGGTTTATTTATATTATAGCAAGTTTTAAGTCCTTGAGTGTTGATAGACTGGCTACATAAAAACAACCCTGAAATCCTCTGAAGAGCGCCACCAGCTGGGGACCTTGTGTCCTCACATGTAGCGAGAGGGGACATTTCGTTTGCAAATCACAGCAGCTGCCTCCCAAACCCTGGGATACCCCCAGCCTGGTTCTCCTGAGTGTGCTTCCCTCATTGTTCAAGTTTCCCAGTCCTGTCTCTAACCCTGCAGTGATGCCCTGTCCTGTGCTACTTCAGAACCAGGCTAGCCCTAGCCAGCCCTGGGAGGATGAGTACGGTGGCTGCTGTACCCTGAGGCCCAGGGCTGTGTGACACGCGGACGACTACCCCACTTCCCAGGAGTGCTGTCTGAGGGGGTCTTCATTTCTGCCAAGTCCCCATGTTGCCAGCTCCATGGTTACCACCACCTGTGCACACTGCTGTCTCTGAAATAGGTCCCATTGTTCTCTGTGAGAACTCTCTCCCCAGGGTCTGTTTAACCTCCCTGCCTGGAAGACCTGATCTACCGGGAACACGCAGGCCTGAGCTTGGGTTGTGTGAGCAATGCCAGAAAATTGCAACTTACTGTTTCAACAGAGTCTTGAAGGAGATAAAGCATCCCCGTGCCCTGGGAGTGCTGGAATCCTCAACTTGCTTCTGACCCTTTGCTGCACATGGGCTGGTGCTGTGATGGGGTGGGGAGAGAGAGAGAGAGAGAGAGAGAGAGAGAGAGAGAGAGAGAGAGAGAGAGAGAGAGAGAGAGAGAGAGAGAGAGAGAGAGAGAACGAGTGACCACTGGGGGAGTGTCAGTGTCAGGAATTCCAATTATTTCTGGGCTCAGAGATGATGAAAATATTAGGCTCGTGATGTGATGCCATGAAGCTGTTTGTGTAGTTTTCCTGTGGGAATTCAAGGCCTCAAGGAAGGAGTGGAGGGGCTTAAGTTCTGTCCCTCATTAGAGTCCTGGGCTGAGAAACCGTGGGGCTTCTCTGGGGGCAGATGTGGTGAAATATGCCCAGGAGTGTGGATGTGCCAGTGCGTGGTGTGGGCTATCTGGATTGTTTGCAATACAAACAGACTGCAGTGTGCTTAACAAAGCCTAAAGGGTGCACTTACGGGAAAGTCCGTGATTAGCTCAGAGTGTAAGCAAAGATACTCCAATACTCCAAGGTTTGAAGTGACCTGGGAAACCCAAGCATCCGTTGTTGGGGTTTTCAAGGTGGCAATGTGGGAAAAATGCTCTACCAAGTGCCAAATAGCAAACAACACTGCCTGCTTATATCCTTATTTTGCTCAGACCTTGACGTGCCAGAGGTGACAGAAATTGCACAGATGAGCGAACCCAGCAGCGCTCAATAACACTTTATTTACTAAACAAATACAGGTGGGATCCAGCACCCAGATAATGGCTGTGGCTCAAGACTGTAAGTTGGGGGAGAAGATGAAGGCTTCTTCTAGGAAGTCCTCACCCCTGTCCTTCCTTAGTCTCTTCCTAGGACTCTTATCATTGTGACTATGACACCTGTTACGCACCACTAGGAAGGAGAGGGATGATACTATACATTTCAAAGATCTCATTAAATCACCACATAAGTGGGTCACTGATCAGTCTGGGCTGCAGGGCAAGGACTTGGGAGCCTGGTTTCTCCTGACGCCCCTGGGCAGGGGCAGAAGTGGGGTTTACAAGCATAAAATCCACAAACATTTGTTGCCAAGTTACAGCTATGGTTTTCACCAGTTGGGATTTAGAGATTAGGGGCTTTCTTGTACGTTCTATCATTGTCAACTGACATACAATGCAAGCCTTTCCGTCCAACCAATCAGATTCATTTGTTCCTTCTGTGTTAGGAACAGCCGTAATATATCCAAAGAACTAAAGATGCATAACGTCCATGTCTATGGTTTAGGGAAGAGGTTGGTCAGCCATTGCAAAGTTTTCAGCTCTTCCTAGGGCTTGGGAACCTGAACTTTATTTCACCCTGCAGGTAAAATAGAGTCTGAAGTCAAAATGGCAGTACTCAGGACAAGGTGCTTTTGCCTGCTCCCTTTAGTGACAGTGATTGGTGACAGCTAAACAGTGCTGGGCTTAGTACCCCAGGCCTAGTTCAGTCAATGCACTGACTTGTTATAGACCAACTCCCATTGGCTTGAGTGAAACAGTAAATGAAAATGAGACCTTCATCCCTCTTTCTATTCCCTTGCTCTTCCTCTGATGTATTCATGGCCAAGATCAAAGAATTTGAGATTTTGATCAACTCAGGGGTTGGGAATTTCTCCCCATGAAGCTAATACTAGATTGAGACAACTCTATCTCCAAGGGCTGCGTAGTTCTAGGATTGGAAACCCGAATGTGAGATAACCTGTCCCCAGGGCCAGTGGGGAAGGTGGAAACCCAACCAACCAACATAACCACAATGCCATATGGTGCACCTCACATGGAGATGGGGAACAAGGTGTGCCGGAAGCCGAGAGGGTGGCTCAGGCCTGGGATAGGAGGTCCTGGCTCTTTGTCCTAGGTAGTCTGGAGCGAAGAGAGGTACGATTGAGGAGGAGTAGACACCAGCAACACCACAGAGGATGGCAGGCTCCGGTGAATTCATGAATAACTTCAGTGGTTCATGTGAAACCTAGCTACTTAAAGACACGCTAAGAGAGATGCTTCATGCCATCTTAGTAGTTGGAATATAGCAGGTTCTGGAGTGTCTGACTTGTTAGGTCCCAATTGTTGTAGAGGCAGGGATCTGGCCTTTCCAGGATGACTTTCTTAAGCTCTGTAGATGCCCTGGCCTTTTTAGGATGGCTGTCTTAAGCTCTGTAGATGCCCTCAGTCATCACTATGTATAGGTTCTGTCTGAGGCCAGATTCATATGTGGAAGATTTGAGTTCCAATAGTAGGTCAGGAGCCCAAGTTTTCATGTGTGTCACCATGGCCAAGTCATTTTCCTCCCATGAATTCAGTTAGTACACATATACAAGGGGCCACTCACATCTATCTCTGGGAGTCATTGTGAGGACAGGAAGCATGGGTGAGGAATACCTGGCACGTAGTAGGTGCTCAACAGACACAAGGCATGGAGATCGATGGTCACTTATTCTGGAACTTACATGGGGAGTTACTGGCCGTTTGTAGGATTTCCGAGCTTCCAAGGTTTGACAGGGAAATGTGGAAGAACTTGTAGCTGTCTGTCTGTGGGGTTGACACATACTTGCCCTGTAGATTAAAGTCCGTCTAGAATTAAAGTTTGGCACAGCTGCATATAGGAGCTTGTGGAGAAAAGAAGGAGCCTTGCTGATAGTACCACCTCCTTGCCAAGTATTCCTGGAGCCCTTCTCCATTTAAACCTGTCATGTTCTTACAAGGGTGAACTCTGGAGACAGAAGGCATACTCCCTAGCTCCAGTTTTTTTTTCTTCTAACCTGCTGGGAGTGGTGTCATAGAGTCTCCGTTCCTTGTTATTCTCACGTGCAAGGTGATGCCAATATTATGTGCTGATGTCTATCTTGCACAAATAAAGCCTGTCTGGGGGTCAGAGAATGGAGCTTACCACTAGCTAACCACAGAAGTCTGGAGGTCTGTACAGACAGGCAGGAAGTGACGTAGCTGGGCAGAAACAGGATATAAGCAGGGAGAAACAGGAAATCACTGTCTTCTCAATGGGCAATGTGTGTTGTGGCTTGCTCCTTCTCGCTGATCTCTTAGACAGGCCTTACTGGTGCAAGAAAGGTATCACCATAAAAGGGTAGGCTGCATTGCGGAAATTGACTAACAAACTTAGTTAATACGCCTGAATCGCAGCTTTTGACAGTGTCAGCATGGTTCCTGGTATCCAGAAATGGAAATGGGCTTATCATCATCACTATGATGTCTATTACCCACACATTTTGTTCCTTTTGATGGCTACTATCGGCTGTCAATATGACGGGACCGAGGGTGATCAAGGAGACAAATGTCTGGGCATGTCTCTGAGGGAGTTTCTCACCTGGGTGACTTGGGGTGGGGAGGCCTGCTCTACACCTGTGTGGTACCGTCCTATAAACTGGGGCTCTAGACTGAACAGGAAGGAGAAAGTTAGCTGAGCACCATGTATTCCCCCCCCGTTTCCTGACAGAAGATACAATGTGACTAGCTGCCCCTTGTCCCCATTGCCTTCCCTGCCATGACAGACTGTACTCCTCCAACGGTGAGCCCAAATAAACCAACCCTCTTTCTGTAAACTGCTTTTTCAGGTATTTTGTGCTAGCTACGAGAAAAGCGACAAACCCACTCCTTAAATTATGTTTATTCTCACCTCCATCTTACATATGGTAAAAAAAAAAAAAACCGAGGTAAATGAAAAAAAAAACTCAGTGGCATCCCCCAAAAGTCCCTTTGAAGAATATACAGAGTTGAATTTCAACAGTGAGTTCTCCGGCTTACGGCTGGGCTGTTTCTAGAACTTTGCTTTCCCCTGCATCCGTGACACTTTCCCCTTGGCCCTATATGTCCCTGGTGACTTGACCCCAGGCCTGCTGCCATGGCCGTACAGCTTCCGAGGTTCTCTGGGGCTTTGTCTTCCCATAATGAGCTCTCTGTCAATTACCAGCCCCTGACCCAGTAGCCTGCAGGGCAGTACGAGCAATTGTTCTCCCAGGCTAGGGTCTGGGCAGGACATATCAATTTGGGCTGCAGTTCAGTGCTCAATCACAATGTAAAACAGAGACAGCAGGGCAGCCACCTCATGCCTGGAGATTTCTGGAGGCTAGCCAGCCCTTCTTCCCAATAAGACACTCAAATTCTCAGTGTGAGGCTTCCATCAGACGTGGCATGTGATGATCAGCAGGTCTTAATTACAGCTGGTTCTGGCTAGTTCTCATAGGACCTATTAAGCCCTTTTAATTCAGGCTCCCTGGGGATGTCTGCCTTGGAAATAATCTGGGGAAAGGCTTTTCCCCTGACCCTTCTTGGGACACATCTCTCCTGCCAAGACTCATTTCTCCATTAGCAGTTGCTTTAAATGCCTGTAAAAATTCCACTGAAAAATTAGTTCTGGTCGTTGGTGTGTAGGGGGTAGATGAAGTATGCAGGGGCCAGACATCTGCTTCTCCTTGGGGAGTATGTGCTGCCAAATGGACCTTCTCTTCAGTCAGCATACGCTGGTAGGAACCCCACCAAATTGTCCTTGCAGTGTCTGAGGCTCTAATTGGGAGTTTATGGAGTTCAACACATACCATCTCTGAGGTTAAATACGTGTTGATTTAGCGCTGACCTCTAACTGGCCAAGGCTTCGCTTTAGCTGCCATCCCAATAGCTGCACATGGCTTGGGGCTGTCTACACTGCATGGTTCTCGATGGAACTGTGATTCCATCTGGTTGTGAGAGCCAGTCTTCAGAGTGGGGGTTGTCAGCGTCTCTTTGGCCAGATGCAGAATCAGAGCTCAGAGAGGTTCTGTCATTTACCCAAGGCCACACTGTTGTGACGCATGGGGAATGGGAAATGGATGTCATTTGGATGCTTTGGTTTATTCATTGATTCCAAACTCACTGGCTGCTGGGTTCGGAAGAGCAAGAAGAAGCAGTCCTGTACAGTGGTAACTTCCCAGTGGAAGATTGGAGCCAGGCAATCCTCGGAAGAGCTCCATCCGTGGATAACTCCAGCAGTACCTGTCCAAACTTCACACATTCATTTTGGTCCAGAAGTTTGATGCCTAGATAATTTATTGCACATACGTAAATCAACTGTGTTCAAGGCTGTTTGCTGTATTAAGGGATGGACCAAATAATGGAAAGAATGCAGATATCCGTCAGTCAGTAAAGAGTACTAAAGAACAGCCTTCTATAACTATTAAACAAGGTAAGGCAGTTTGCACGAATGTAGGTTACAGGTCAGCTACGATGGCCAACCAACTGATGGACAGATAGTTGGAGATATGCAATGACATCAAGGGTGTTTTGCTAAGCTAAAACGACTACTTGCAGGGTGGTGCGTTTAGTATCCTGTTGTGCCATTAAGAAAAGATCAAATGAGTTTGCCCGGCTCACCCCAAATACATGGGCCTAGTCACTGCTGTGAGTTTAAGACTTTGGGTGGTTGATTACACAAAATCAGCAATTTAGTGTGCTCCTGGCAGGGCAGGTTTTGTTAAATGATACTTCCTGCTCGCTGAATAGACTTGATGGCGTAAGAGCCTCTTTCTCTCCCACTGAACTCTCTCCTACATATTAAGCAATTCTGTTGATTCAGCTCAAGGAGATTTAGATCAACCAGTGTCAACAATACTCTCTGCAATGAAACACGTTCAGGGACACCATTTTTCTTAAAAATATAGGTTTTATCAATTATGAATTTCATACATGCACACAATGTAGTTTGATCATATTCATCCCCTACTGCCTTCCCCAACTCGTCTCCCTAACTCCTCAAGGCTCTTCCCCAACCTCCCTCTAAACTTCACGCCCTCTTTTGCCTTTTGTGTGTAACTCACCAATCTCTGCGGTCCATACATGCATAGGTGTGAGACCACGAGTGAACACGTCAACTTACTGGAGGGTGCACCCTTAAAGAAAACGGACTCTTCCCCACCGCCAGAAGCTGTCAAGTGTCAAAAGCTTCCTAGCTAGTAAGGGCTCTGGATCTCTTCCCTCCTATATGATGACTGACTTGATCTTGCGTAGGCAGCCATGTTTGCTGGGAGTTGACAAGTGTAGGGGTCTTGTCCAGTCTAGAAAACACCATTTCAGCCCTGTCCTCCCCTACCTCCAGCTCTTGTCATCTTCCTTCCCCTCTCCCTCTATGTTCCATGAGCCTTGGGAGGAGGGAATGTAATGCGGATTGAGAGTGTTCATGTGCTCATCTTTTTCAGTGATGCAGTTTTCAGTTATTGGTTTCTCCTGTTTCTTGGAGTCTGGGTGAGTGTTCCAATGACAGTGGCTTTTCCTTTAGGTTTCACAGGCTTCCTACACATGGTTTTAAAGGTTTCCCTTTGTTCTGTGATTGTTGCTGCATGGACTTAGAGAGCACAGGTGTACACTGCTTGGTCGTCATTGGCAGAGCCTGCTCCCGGGGTTTCCCCACCCTGGGAGGTGCCGATGATCAGACCTGGCCCCTGGAGTTGAACAACAACAAATGCCTGGAGACAGAGGTGCAGTGGAAGCTATTAGCACAAAAGGACTCATACAGGCCAGCTCCCTTCTTTCTCTTTCTGATGTCTCTAGCATACCATGTAGTCATTATTACACAAGTCCTATTTTCGCTGCTACAGATGCACAGACAAGTGAGGCACCAGGCATCAAAACATCGATGTTGTAACGAGAGTGATAATATTCTAAAATGCAATTTAAAGAATGTCGTGACAATGCACCCATAACCAAAAGCAGCCCTGGGGAGGTTCATTGGCTATTCTCAGCAGCAGAAATGGTTGAGGTGGCAAGATCGAGGCTGCTTGCTGGGAAATGATTAAGAACTAGGCTGTGGGTCAGACATTCCTAATTGTAAACTCTATATATTAGTTATTTTTCTATTGCTGTGATAAAATGTGCTATCCCTTCTTCACTAATAGGCATTAGGTCTCAGACTTACCTGACTTAAGGAAAGGCAGACTTCGTTTCTAAATGGGCTCTTAGCTGCTTGTCATTCATAAGTGAACAGATTTCACTGAGCATCCATGGAGCCCGAGTTCTTCAGTTACTCAATCTTGTGGGAAAACAGGTATGAGCTGAATGGCACAGATCACTTCCTTAAAGATGTGTCTCCCCACTCTCAAGGAGGGGACAGACTTCTAGGCCTTGGAGGATGGATAAAAATTAATCAAACGGGACTAGAAGGAGCAACTTTAGGGAGAGGTATGTGAAGTCTTGAGTAGGTATGCAAAGTGCTTGGAGTCATGAGGAAGTCAGAGTTCGTCTGGATGAAGGACTGGTCCCAGGGAAGGAGGGGGACAGGCTGGACAAGCACTATCTGAAGGGACTATGTCTTGTGTGCTTATGCATTTCTTACAGCCTTCCCCCATCATGATACCCAGTGCATAACAAGGTTTTAAATGCTTGATAATGAGAAGGATGGATGGATGGGTTGGTGGGTGGGCGGATGGTGTAATAAGACTTGATTAAGGCGCCTGGTGGAAGGGAAGGCATTTACCTGTGACAGAGGGAGCACTGACTTGGTGAGCCATCTGCTGAGGGAACAGAAATTTTGAGTCAATAAATGCAGCAGAGACGGATACTGGCCAAACTATGGTTTTTGCACGAACTGTCCTAGATAGCTTTTAGATAGCTTTATGGAAGCTATCACAATCTCTGACTCTTATTCCGTGTTACAAGAACCAACAACACCTATCTGGGCAGTCAGCACCATAAGGGATAGAACTGAGAGGAACAGAAAATCATACTCAAGAGAATTCTGACAAAAGGGGGAACAGCTTATGTAAACATTGTTTTGATGCATCTTGGGCCAGAAGAACAAAACAAGTTGCTAGGACCCAGTGTTCCTATATTTCTTCATCCTTCTTCCCTCTAGTATGGCTTCACTTTCAGAAACAGCCTGCTGGCAAGAGAGAAAAGTCAGACTCCGTCAAACATGGAAATTCAGGCTAAATATTCTACAAGTTCAGCTACCAACTAGATTGTTCCTGCTTTTCTCTGTGGGGAAACTATTGGGGCCATTTCCTAGTTATTCCTGAGACAGACTTAGTGACACCTTTTGTGAAGGTCTTAACTAATGTGGATAGACATCCTGAGATTCACTGAGGAGCAGACTGTAAAGGCAGAGAGAGGAAGGGCGACCCGAGACATCTGTCTTCTCGCTGCTCCCTGACATCAGACACCCTGGTTTCCAGGCTTTTGAAAGCAGACTGGACCACATCACCGGCTGATCCTGCAGCTTGCAGACAGCATACTGTGGGCCTTAAAGCTACATGAGCCAATGTCTACCAAAGCCCTCCTCTTGTGTATGTCTACATACCATTTGGGTCTTGTCTCTAATGACCACTTTAAAATTTTCTTTGATAACCTCTCTCAGCGACTTAAAACCAGTGCATGCTATAGTCTCTTTGAAGTTTCTTCATTCATGCTCACGTGGGTGAGCCTGGATTCGGAAGGTTGCCTGCTTGAGTGTCAATGCTAGACCCATCCTTGTCAGTCATAGGACTCTCTGTGATGCATGCAGTCACTCACATGCCTTGTGAATGTTACAAACGGAGTTACCTTAAATGCCATCCTAGAGCATTCATCCAGCAGCTGATGGAAGCAGAAGCAGAGATTCACAACTAAGCACTGAGCCCAACTCCTGAAATCCTGTTGCAGACAGGGAGGAATCTTGAGCTAAGGGATCAAGACCAGGCTGGAGAAACCCATAGAAACAGCGGACCTGCCCAAGTGGGAGCTCATGGACCACAGCCAGACAGCTGGAGAACCAGCATAAGAAAGAACCAGGCCAGCTGAGTATGGGTTTCAGATGAGGGGCTTGGGCAGGCTATGGAGCTGCTGGCAGTAGAACCAGTATTTATCTCTAGTGCTTGAGTGGGCTTTTTGGAGCCCTTTCCCTATGGAGGGATACTTTATCAGCCTAGATACAGAGGGGAGGCCTCAGCCCTGCCCCAGATAATATGACAGACTTTGATGATCCCCCATGAGAGGCCTCACCTTCCCTGAGGAGTGGATGGGGGGGTGGGATAGAAGGGAGAGGGAACTGGGATTGGCAAGTAAAACAAGATTGTTTTTAAATTTAAATAAAAATGAATTAAAAAGATAAATGTAAAGCATGTAGACTAGAATTAGGTACATGGAATAGGCTTGGAACTGAGGTCACTACCCAGGGGAGGTCCTGTGGTCAGTGATGCTGAAAAGGGCTCCGATCTCTGTCACTGGTCCACTGACCACACAGCTGGAGTGGGCGCCAACTGCTGAGAAGCCTGATGGATCTGCTGCCTGCACCAAGAGCCGCGGATCCCTGTCCAACAGTGTAGTGGAGAGCCATCTGGAATCCTTCAGCCAGTATGAGTAAGGTGGGGACATCCGTGACTTCTAACTTGGGAAATTATGGGTGGATACCAACAAAGGTCTGCTTGAGGCTAAGAATTTCTGCTGGATTGAAATGCACTCAGTACAGAGGTCTGACCACAGGCTCACAAGGATTTAAGGAGTTATTAATGGCTGGTACTGTGTTGAAAAATGTCAACAGTAGACTCCATAGGGAGAGGGAAAAAAAACAATCGGTTTATAGGGATTGCTGTTTTCCATGGTGTAAATAATTCTACCACAGTTGGCTGTAAGCTACTAGTGTTAAACAAGCAGTCAGGAAAATGATGTGCACCCTGGGTCCCCTCACAGCTGTGAAACAGTTCCCAGCACACTGTGCCCTGCATGGCCTCCATTAGCAAGGTCCAGCTTGGCCTAATTCCTCCAGGATCACTCTTGGTCTTCCCCTAGACACACAGCATTAATGTCCAGTTCCACAAGAATGTGGAGGAGGCACGCTTCTCCTCTTCCCAATTACCATTTCCTCCTTCCTTCCTTCCTTCCTTCCTTCTTTTTTTTTTTTCTTGCCTGTTTACACTAACGTCTCCTGACCCATCTGAGTATACATGCTGTGGTACACAAAGCATGTTGTACAAGGCAGAGCAGACTGTACACTGCACATCTTCAGGGGAGCCATAAAGGACGGTTTATGATGAGCAGTCTACCAACTACACAACCAGCATCCCAGGCTACCGCTCCCACGAAATCTCCCATGTCCTTCCAGCTGGGCCCTCACTGTTCTGCATGCTCAAAATCACCTTAATTTTCTTTAAGCCTTACTCCCTTATATTAAAAAATGGCATCTTATCTCAACGTCTCTCTCTCCATTTCTATACCACTAAATCTTATTATCTGTTACCTATTAGCGCCGTGGGAAGCTCTGGCATCGTCAGTAAGAGTGGCCGAGACTGGAGACCGGAGTCCCCATTTAAAGACTTATTTTAGCCCCTTCCAGCCTGCATGAGGTCAGTAAGCTATTCAGCCTTTTTGCACCTATAGCCTTAGTTTTAATAGGATTTATAGGTGTACGTCTCTTTCAGGTGTGCTGAGGGGTAAAAATGAGATCACGCCTGTGGAATACTTAGAGCAGTGTCCAAATTACAGGCCCGATTATTCATTTATTTTTACCAATTTCTTATATTTTGAGCAAGACACAGGTGGTCTGTCATCAGCTGTGTGTGTCTGGATGTTTCACTGTGAGTCAATCCCAAGAAGCCCTCTGTAGCTGTCTGTGTCTTACCCCTGTGCACTGAGTTGTTCTTATTTTATGATTTGAGATCCTTCTTATACTGTTGCTGGAGTTTCTTGTCCTGCCAGGTCCCGCCTCCCTTCAGCCCCAAATAAACACACAGATGCTATATTAATATTTAAGTTGTTTGGTCCATGCCCCAGGCTTCTCATTGGCTAGCTCTGTCTTAATTATTAACCCATTTCTATTAATTTATGTATTGCCATGAGACTTGTGACTTACCTGTAATCCAACAAGTTACTCCTTCGGCAGCATGGCTTCTCTTTCCGAGGCCTCCCTCCCGGCTTCTCCTTCTCCTTCCTCCCGTAGCTCCGCCTATACTCCCTGCCTAGCCAATCAGTGTTGTACTCATCAACCAATAAGAGAAACATCCCCCATCATTATACTTCGGGAAAAAATAGTGTAAAGAAAAATCCTTGGCTAGGAAATTCCCTGAAGCAACTCCCTTTGCCACCATGCCTGCTCGGAAGCAGCTATTGTTAATTTTGATCTATGCTTGAATGTGATACACCGTCTCTTGGCTACTGCCTTGCAGAAGTGTTTGTTTCCCTGAGTTATGGCAGTTTGACCTTGATGCTGCAGATCAACAATATCCCCTTATGAGATTGTTCTGAACATTTTGAACTTGTGAATGTCACCTAGCAGTTATTTTGAAAACGTTCAGCCATTATATCTTCAATACTTTTGTCACTTTTCTTCTACCTCCCCCTTTTATGAGACTATATTAAATTCATAACATTACTAAAGCTCCACGACAAAAGTTTATGGCAAAGTTGGAATAAAGGCTGGGTGTACCTCAATTTGATTGTAAAACCTAGGCTCTTAGCCCCTGCCCAACTCAAATTCCTCCATTCCTTTATGATTCCAACTTGCTTATTTAAAATTTTATTCTGGTTTTGATATACCTTCATAATTATAATTTTTCTCTGTAGCACAATAGATTTGAAAATGCTACTTCACCATAGCAGGAAACTTTTAGTTGGATAATTTTAATATAAAATCCACTGTGACTCTATTCTTGTTAGCATTGGTAGTGATCCCTGATGTGTGACTTTTCCTGGGGAGACCTTAACAAATGTCTCTTCACCCCAGAAAGGTCACAGGCAGAGCAAAGGAGCAGTTTTACCCAAGTACAGGTTGTGGAGCCAGTGAATGCCGTAGGCTTAGTTACATGAGCATGGGTGATGGGTTATAGGGACAGAAGTGACTAAAAACCAACCATCATGGGCGACAACTCATAAAAGCTGCATCCTGACCTACCACCCAACATAACATTCGACCTAAGAGCTTTATGTCTCTGCTGACTGTTTGCTGCTTCTGCATCTTTGGGGGACAGTCTTGCTTATCTTGCAACTTTCCTAGCTTCCCCAGACTTGGCAGGTTTCTTTAGTTTCCTGAGGAAATGCTTCAAGAAGTGTCTACACAGTAATCCCAGAAGGAGCAAACACTTGGTATCTTTTAAGTGCTATGTGGGCCCTAGGAAGGAGGGAGATCATCCTGTTTCTCACCTCCCTTGAGCTCCTCTAAAGATTCTGCAACATTTTGCTTCTGGTCTCTACCTCCCCGCCCCCCTCTATTAACTCAAAGTCTTCTCTTTCTAATTTCATCAAGAGTAGTAATTTGTTATTTTAGAGCCACCCTCTAACGTTTGGGGGGAAATGGCCTATGAGAGATTTTCCAGTGAAATACTTTGAAAAGTGAGAAAGAATAATCTAAGTGTTGCACTTATTTTTGTTAATGGGAGATGATACTGATCTGTGTTGTCTAAATTAGTCTTAATTATGAATAGCGTGATTAGACCTGTTTTGTAAGTGAACAACCATCCACTTAGAAAATGAAAGTCATTTTAAAATTCCCACCGTGTGCTACAGCACCCAGAATTATTCTTCCAAAAGTTTCTGAAAATTCTCCTTTGCTACATAATGCCAGGAAAAAAGAGAGAGGACAGGGAAACACAAAAGGAAAATATTTTTTAAAATTCAGTAGTAAAATGGCTGTTAATTCATACCAGGTGACTCCCCCAGAAACTCAGTACAAAGCTTGAGATAGCACATTAGGGTAAAAGAGAGACAACCATGTATCCTACTTCCTGGTTTGCATTAGACAAAGGTCATAGGATGGCAACACCCTTGTGTTTCCTAGTGACACCAGCTGACACTTGTGGCAGTCTCTGGAGAAGGTGTATGGAATTATTTTCTGGACAAATCAATAAGTGAGTCTTACTGGGTTACTTAGGGTGGTCTGGCCTGGAAGAGTGTGTCTAGATTGTCTTAAACTCTGAGATGGTAAAACGTTGTTCTCCACGGACAGAGATACTGACCAGGACAGACACAGCGTAGGACATGGGTGGTAAGATGCTTTATGGTTCCATCCTGCAGTCCATATGTGGGCACAGGTTGACTGCCACAATCAGCATGTCGAGATAAGGGGTGTGTGGGGGGGCATAATTTTTCTGTGGATGGTTCATTCTCAAAAGATGGTGATGAAACTCTAGATTCTGCCTTGAATGAAGTTCAGAGTCTCCTCTTCGCATGATACAAGTTTTATTGATTGCAGTGATCTTCCTGAATGTTCACCAGAAACATGAGTTTAAAAAAAATGCTGAGATTATCCAGGGAGGTTCTTAAACCAAATCCAGTACAGATACAAACATCTAAAATGCAAATCACCATGGCAGAATTGACCTCTTTCCTGTGAGTGAATTTCTTACGATCACCATTACATTTCCTTTTATATCTTCCCTCCCTCCAAGTACAGAAAGGAAATCCAGAAGGTTGATGAGGACTGTGTGAAAGCGACAGAACCTACATGCTTAAAGCAACATGTGATCTTGTGTTAAATAACACGAAACATGCCCCATGCCTGGATGTAATACATGGGCTTGCTTGTACTTAGAAGTTAATTTCAGTAGTATAGTGTGTGAATGTCTTTGTCTGGATACTCTCTTCTTTCCCTTGCTACCATAGTTCCCTCAGAGAACCTGAGAGACTTTGGGTCAGGCTTGAGGGACTGAGGGGATCAAACAGAGGAGCTTGGTGTGGTCAGATCCCAGTCTGCTAGAACCATGAGTGGACAACCACATTGTCTTGGACCACATGGTCTGCAGGCAATTGCTATTCTGTCTGTCTGGGAGCTATGCACAAGGCTACTGAGATTTTAACAAGTTGGTTTCTAAGGAACCTGAATTCCTACAATTACAGAGGATTACAGCTCCTTGTGACCTCATCCCACACTGTGTCCAAGTGAGACAAAATGGCACCATGATTTCTTTGTCCTTCCTGGTTTCTTCACATGTTCTCAGTGCAACAGCACCACCTGTGGTCACTTGGTAAATCTCCATTTCCCTCCTATCATTGGTTCCTTTCCCAGCAATAGTTTGTAACAAAGAGCTTTCTTAGTACAGGTAAAAATTGAGACATGGATAGCATCTCTCAGTGAACCTGTTTTCCTCAGCCAGGTGACTGAGTGGCCCAGCTGGAATGTTAGGTCTCTCCCATCCCAGGTTAGAGAGTCTATTCTCTCAACCAGACGTTTTTCCTTAATGGGCTTTTGAAGAACCTTGAAATTGTTTAGCTCAGGGATCAGACTCCAAACACTTCTGGTGCTGAGAGGCCCACAAACATTTTTGACTTTTAGTCAAGAGAACAGCTGGTTGTTTTTCTTTGGGGTCTTCTTATGCTAAATGGCCTCAATTTCTACCCCTTGTTCTCATCATTTATGCCATTCACATTTACCCTAGCAGTATGCAACGGTTCCAGTGTCTCCTGGCCCTCAAACACATTCATTGTTTTTGTTTATTTCCTTGTTTTTAAAAATTTATTTACCCAGAAGTCATCCCAGTGTGAAAGGTTAACCTGGTTTTCAGAACACGGAGATGGAATACAAGTGGCAGCAGATGTTTTTGCAGCTGCCTCACCTAGGTTCACTGTCTCTCCAGCATCATCCACACTGAATAGTGCAGGGTATAAAGTCAACCAGTAATTGTTCTGAAGACACGAGCAATGCATGTAGGAAGGCAAGAGAAGAATAGCGATAAGCTCTGAGCTAGGATGAGTCCTCTGCTGCTATGATTTTGATCTCTTCTTCTTAGAGATACTTGGACTCCCTGTGCTACCAGAACTGCACTTTGGAAATGAGTTAGGAACCTTTCCACTGGCATGGATGGTGCAGAAAATTCATGCCTCTTCATTTGAAGTCACTTGACTGACATACCAAAGTGTAGATGTGAGACTTAACAAGAGTCACATCTTTAGGGAAACAAAGGGTGTGGCCAGCACAAATAGTCATGACTTCGGGCCCAAGAAGCAGAAGGTTGATCAGGTCTTGCCAGTCATTGGAAAGAGTCCAGGCTAGGATGTCAGGAGATGTGGGAATAAATCCATTTGCTGAATACAGTCAAACCTGTCTCTGGCACCATTTGGTCTAAAGGTCATTGTAGCTGAAAACCTTTCAGTCCCTGTGCTGTGTGTGTGTGTGTGTGTGTGTGTGTGTGTGTGTGTGTGTGTGTGTGTGTGTGTGTGTGTGTATGGCACACAGGCCCTTCCATTGCCCTCTTGCAGTTTCGACGTTGTCATGCAGTGAGCATGGCCAGACGACGGGGAAAGGAACTGTTCTTATTGTCTCTGCACAGATCAAGGAAGGTTGAGGGAATTGGAGCTGAGCTTGATGGACAAAGAGGACAAAGGTCTTTAAACCAGATCCAGACTGGCCACATATCAGGGCTTAATGGATCTTGATCCTGTGGATGGTCAAGAGGGTGATAATAATGATGTCATGCCCCCTCTCCCCCGTCTTATTTTTTTCTCTTCCTTGGATGTCACTGAGAAGCATTAACTATAGGGATGCAGCTCTCACACACAGACACAGCTCCTCTTGAGTTCACCCCACAGTTTCCCATGAGTTTACGTGCCATGGAGGATTCTGACTTCTTACCTACTACCGTCTCCTGATGGGATCTTGTTTCCACGTGTCTGCACTGTTGGAGCAAAGAAGCTTGGTTGGATTTGAGGTTTATTTCACTGCCTTTTTCTTGGAGCAGAAGAAAGCTTATGGTATAATGAGGAGTGCCTGGGAGAGTAGGAACCCCTGTTTAAGTTCCGTCTTCATCATCATCATCTTCTTCTTCTTCTTCTTCTTCTTCTTCTTCTTCTTCTTCTTCTTCTTCTTCTTCTTCTTCTTCTTCTTCTTCTTCTTCTTCTTCTCAGGATTTCTCTGTAGCAGCTCTGGAGCCTGTCCTGGAATTCACTCTGTAGACAAGGCTGGCCTTGAACTCACAGAGATCCACCTGCCTCTGCCTCCCTAGTGCTAGGATTGAGGGCATGCACCATCACCGCCTATCTGTTTAGATTCCTAAACAAGCTTTCACTGGGTCTATGGAGTATGAGGATGGGACATTGTTCTGATTATACAAAGTTACAGCCACAGTTTACTACTTTTGAGTTTTACATTAGCTCTCAAAATCATTTAAAAAAAGAAAGAAAAGAAGGACATGGATTTAGACCCATCTCTATGTTTCCTCAATTCAGGGTAAGTGGTCATGGTCATCCTCATTAAACCCCAGTTTTCTCACCCATGATATGGGACTCATTTTGTTCTCCTCTAACATGTATATACATCCAGAATACAGCACAGTGAGAGAACTCTTCTTGCTCATGTGTGGTCCCTAGGCTCAATTTCATGTGGGGTGCGTGTGTGTGCATGGGTGTGAGTGTATGCATGTGTGTATGTGTGTATGTGTGAGTGTGTGTGCGCAGTGACCTCCCCTGGGCTCCGTAGAAAGAACATCTAATACTGTGCTGGGCAACAGCCCCATCCAGCTCTTATCTGACCACCTGATCCATTCATCAAAGGACCCATCAGGCAGAGAACTTCTGAACATCCCAGGGGCTTCAGCTCGGTGTGGTCCCCACTGCTTGATGCAGGAAATGGCCATCCATCCATATCCATCTATCCATCCATCCCTTGGGCCCATCTGTGCCTTGGTTAATCCTGAGTCACTGTGAGCAGGCTAGAGCCTGCAGCCAGATTTGCTTGCTCCAAGCAGCTCTCCAACTGGACTCTTTAGTATCACCACTGCAGTGACAGCCTCTCTTCCTGTCCATATTAGCTCCAAGTCCCTGCTTCCTGTAAGGGCTTTGTAAGTTCTGTAGCCACTTTAAACCTTTTGAAGTCACTCAATATCCTGTATATACAAACCCATATGATATGCATATATCAACTTGAAAAGCATAAGATGCTACCTAAGAATTAATACTAGTACTTGAGCTTGTAACAAGAGAACCCAACTATCAAAGAGACATACAAGGATATCTGTCTGTACTTCTGGCTTTGTACACATGCAACACCACTTAATCTCTGGAACTGGTTGAAAATTACATCCTTTGGGGCAATGTAACTGCAAGAGTCACAACATCATATATGTAGTTATTATTAAGACACATATACTATGGCTGACTATCTCTTATGAGAAGTCTGCACCTACCCCTTCAGTGAACACTAATTTTTTGCACAATTTGTGTGTATGCTGTATACAAGTGCACATGTGTGTGTGCATGTGAGTGTGTGTGTGTGAGTGTGTGTGTGTGTGTTGTATATATGGATATGTGTATCCACACATGTGTATGGACGACAGAGTTTGAAGTCAGGTGTTTTCTTCTGATTGTTACTTTTGAGAGAAGGCCTTTCACTCAACCTGGAGTGCACTGATTGGTTAAATTGGCTGGTGAGTGTGCTTCTAGGACATTCCAGCCTCTGCCTGTTGACACTGGGGTTCCAGGCATGTGCCTCCATGCCTAGCTTTCTTTATGGGTGCTGAGTATCTTATCTTAGCACTCTGCCCACTGAGTCCTCTCTCCATCCTCAAACTTGTCGTCTTCACAGATCTCAACTCTGATTCATAATGACTTACTCTGAGGAGGAATGGCATCTGCCTGTGTACTGTTTTTGTAGTCATCAAACTCAGCAAAAACAAATCCCAAATGTCTACATTACAACTGCTCACATGGCCTAGTCATCCTTGACTCAGGTTTCAGCACCTGGTGTGACCCTGTGCACAGAGGCATGCTGTTACTCACAGAAGCAGGCTGGAGAAGAAGACCCGTTAATGGATGGGGAATCTTCATAACCATGTCCCAAGTCCATCTTCTCCTCAGGAGTTGGGTCATGGAAGTGTCTGAGAAGGTGGAGAACTGATGGGAGATGTCCTTTTGTTTATGTTTCTCTTACTGGTTGATAAATAAAACACCAATTGGCTAGACAGGAAGATAGGCGGGGCTAGGAGATGAGGAGAATTCTGAGAAACGTAGGCAGATGGGTGTCATGTGAGCCTGGGGAAGAGAGGACACACCATGCGTTCTTCTGTAAGACAAGACCACATGGAAATACATAAATTACTAGAAATGGGCTAATAATTAAGACAGAGCTAGCCAATAAGAAGTCCAGACCACCAGCCAACAATTTTATAACTAATATAGTGGCAATGTGTTTATTTGGGGGTTCAGGGGAGGCAGGACCTGGCCTGGACAGAAAACTTACATCAACAGAGAACCATGCATAGAATTAAGGACTTTTTAGAGAACAAGGCTGGTTTGAACCCATGATTTGTGATTCATCATCCATGGTTCAAACATCCATAGAAGTTACAATTTAGCTGGTTGGTAGGAGTGCTCACTTCCTACTGGATCTCGATATCACCCCAGTCCTCTCTTTGACTACATTTCCTGTTGTCAGCTGACTGAATTGTCACCAGAGTGAAGCTCGTTTGTAAACCTACCTGTGTGTTGAGTGACTATTAATCAAAGTAATTAATGTTACGCATTATGATGAGTAACTCCAGATGTCAGTAGCTTGATACATTTTCCCCTTAATATAAAGCCAAATGTGATTATATAAATGATTTGCAGCCAAGCCCAAATGACTCAATAACATTGACATCTTCTGACTGGTGGGTGAGCTATCTGAAGAGCTTTGGAAATCCTTTGCTTTGTCTTCTCCATTCAGCACTAGATGACTAAAGAGACAAAAACAAAACAAAACAAAAACCTTAGAAGACCATGTTCATTATTGCAGAATGGTATGTCCATGAGGATATTTCCAGAGAAGTTTAACTCAGGAGGAAAGACTCTGAGCATGAATATTGGCAGTACCATTCCATAGGTGGGGGTCTTGGGCTGAATGAAAAGGAAACCAGCCATCTCATACCCTACCTTTTCTTACCTGCCATTATACAGACTGCATCCCCTCAAAACATGAGCCAATATAAACCCTTCCTCCCTTTAGCTGCTTGCCACGTGTTTATTCCCAGGAATAAGAAAAGTAACTAACACATTCATACCCAAGTTCCATTGTCTAGAAGTAGACACACTGTTGGCATGCAAAGCATTTAGGGAAGACAGTTTGTGTGCACAGTAGGAAGGATGTCGTGAATACATAGCTAGATAATGTCATGATTGTAACATGATTTCTTCCTGCCAGCCTGGTCCCAGAGCCAAGTCAGTCCCAAATGAACACGCAGGATGCTACATTAATTATGAAGCTGTTGTCCATTTGCTGTGATTTCTTAATGCTATCTCTGACTTAATTATTAACCCATAATTACTAATATATATTTATAAGGTCTTATCTTACCAAGCATGTGGCCTCATATGTCCTCTCTTCCAGGGATCACATGGTGACTTTCTACTCTTGACTACATTTCCCAGAATCCTCCTTGACTCCTACTCCCACCTATCTTGCTTCCCTATTGGCCAACCATGCTTTATTTATCAACCAATCAGACAAAAATATACATGGAAGGACTTCCCCCATCACATGAGGTTTGGTAAACCTAGCAGGAATTCACCTGGATGATATTTCACTGTTTTTCTCCTAAGATTTTATTTTAAAACACCCATCAACAGTTCAAAACAATGTGGCTTCCTTTTTAGCCCAGAAAGTTCTTGGTTTCTTTTTCCCTCTTCAATACCTGTGTCTTTCCTTTGACAGTCATATACAAGTTTGCAATATATCCTAATTACACTCACTTCTGGCTCTTTAAAAATCTTCCTCTTACTCCTTCTTCTTTCTGCAGTTCCTGTTCCCATATTCATGGCCTTTTGTTCTGCTTTGTGACCTGAATTTAACCACTGCTCTCTGTGTGGAACTCTTCATGGGACCTCGTGAGCTCCCAGTGAGCATGCAACCGAAGACGATGCTTCATGCAAGGATATGCACCCAATGTTTCAGGTAAGTCTAGGCTGGCCTCATCTGGGTTTTTAATCAAATACAGTAGACAGTATGAGAGTTACGGCAGGATGTTGATGAAGTCACGAGTCTTTACTTGTTTCCCTGCTCTGCCATTCAGGAGGCAGGTCCAAGCAAACCTCTGTGAGCCCTCAGCTATAAATGGATGTTCAAGACTGTCAGTCATTTCTGATAACAAGAGCTCTATTGTGCAATGAAGAGGAAGGCAAGGAAAACATAACTAGGGTCAAGTGATTAGGACAAGGACCCTCATTGGTAGCTGTAGGATGGGTGAGCGCTGCTGGTCAAACCCAGCTGTTTCCCATCATTCTAGTCTTACACACAGCTGTATTGCTGTAGAAGCTCAAACTCCTCATTTAAATTTATTCTTTAATGGTTATTGGCTGTTGGAGTCTTAAAGGTTGTTTTATAATTTAAAGTTCTTCGTTTTCTCATTTTGAAGTTGAATTTGATCTACAAAATTGCTTTGGGCTTGAATCTTCCAGGATTTTGTGAGGAATATCTAAAAAAATAGAGGTTTGTGGGCATGTCAGAATTGTCTCTGACTACATCGATGAACTTGTTAGATTAAACTGATGTTCATTTGATGTGCCCAGAAAGGAATGAGATCTTTCTTATTATTGACAATTTCATACATTTATACAATGAAATATGATCGTATTTACTCCACCACTTCCCCCAAATCACATTTTCATTAACATGTCCCTTCACATCTTAAAAAAATTATCCACTAAGTCCAGTTAGAACTGCCCGTATGTGAATAGATGTGGAGACATTCACTGAAGCATGGGAATGCCAGCAGATCCTCAAAAATAAATGTTCCCCCATCTTGCAGCACCTACCAACAGACAGTGGTTCCTCCATAAGGGGTGGGATCTTATATTTATTGGAGCAAACTATTATATAGGAATAAAGCAAAATAATTCAAAGGGATCCATTCAGTGTAGCTAAGTCACTACATACTATTATCCCTTGATAATCCTGCACGGGAGAAAATTCTAGTCTTATAGATAGAGAAGAATTCCTCAATCTCTAGGGTCACATGGGAGAATCTTGGGGATATTGTTGCTAATAGATCTCTATGAAGATTCACAGCTCCATAAACAACTGTGAGAGACACAGAAGACGTCTTTCCATGGAAAATATAGTAGTAGCAGGATAGATAAATAGAGAAGCAGTAGAGCTTCAGCTAGACAGGACACTGGACACCATTTTCTTGCTTATTTAATCCCTTTTCTTCTGGTAGAGCATACACATTTTGCTACCAAGAGCTATCCTTTCTTGGGTCATACCCTATAATTCTGTTGGGGTTGACCCTATTCATTAGTTCTAATCCAAATTCAGTCACCACAGTCAGAAAAATTGATCTAAGATGGGCGAAAAGCATTTCTTGAGACTCATGAGACTGGTGAGTTCTCTTGAAATTATTCAGAAGAGAATTCTTGAGGAGGAAGGGGCACAGAAAGACATTAGCTAAGAAAGTAGAGAAATTGAGTTATAAAGTCCCAGGCTGGAAAGATGGCTCAGTCATTAAAGGCTAGGCTCACAACCAAAAATATAAGAATTTTGAAGTCCTGTCTATAATCTTAGGTCCCTTTACCTTTGAACTTGCTTGAACACTAAGGCTATTTTAAAGGACAGAAAGGATGCTGACTAACATAAGAGATCGTGTGACTTCCCAAACCGTTTACATCATAATGATTATAAGTACATCAATGGTAACTCTACTCTGCACTCCTTCTGGGTATTTCAGAAACATTAGCCCCTTCTCTCATAGAAACTTGCAAGAGACTTGGTTATCACCAACGTATTGTCGAAACTCATTCAGGTTCTGTCATATTAGATAAAATTGCTTCTCAGTAGTGAAGCAGGGATTCGATATAAATTCTCTTTTATGGAAGACTGGACTTGTTATTCCATCATGTGATATCCTCAGAAGGAACACAGGATAAATAAACATGAGGACAGAGAGAAAAAAACCAGGGGATACAGTCTGATTATTATATAAAGAATTGGTAGGATACATGTATTTTAGGAAGATGTTATTGCTATAGGAAAGAAAAGTGGGCTAAGCAACAATGAGCAAACAAACAGGTAATATTCCTTGAAGAGAAAGACTGACAGTTACCAGGAGGCTGCAATTCCTACAGAATCAAGCTCTATCAGGGATTGGAAGCATGCTGCCTCAGCTGGCATCACCACCGTCTGGCATCAACTCAGCATCCACGTTTCTGGAAGAAGGGATCTTATTTCCCCAGTAACGTATCTCTGAGGTTTCCTTTCGACTCCATAAATCCTTATGGACTATCTTAGGCTTGCTTGGGACTTAAACCAGACCTTAATATCACCCTGTCTCTCTCTGTGTGTCCTCCATTTTTTTCTGTTGTTTTAGCACATTATTTTTGAACACATGTGTGCATTGAAATCTCTACCTGGATCTCCTTCCTGGAGAACTCATCAAGAGGCAAGTCATTCTCAGCAAAGACCAGGAAAGAAGAGCCTTAAGTCTTGGGGCTGAAAAAATGGCTGCTGTGTCTGTATAAGGGCTCCCTTCCTGGTGGCAGGTAGAGCCTAGAGAACCACAGTCTTTGGGAACAGGACAGTGGTTGGTGAGTTGGGAAGGTATCCAATGAAAAGGTCTCCATTAGCTGACATGATGGATCAGACATTCATCAATATGGGATAAAGAGTAAATATAAGGACAATGGAACGGAGTGGCCATTGCTAAGCTTAGTTGAGGCTTAGAAAAAAATGGAACTACAAAGGCCAGAGTGATTGAAAAGTAAGTGCTAAGTGTAAAAGTCAACTACCTCCCAGTTATAAAGAATCTCAGGGAATGGACAGAGAGAACTTGGACTCCCAGAATGCCCTATCTACAAAGGAAGTGAATGTCCCCATTGAGCAGGTCAACTATGCCAAGGTCAAGTATTAGCTGGGAAACAAATGGTTGAAATACCACACAACCTGGTGTCCCTAGACTTTCACGATCCTCTGGACACAATGTGGGGCCTGGATCCTGCAAGAGAACCCAGGCTACTCTCAGAACACCTGCTCCCTGAAGGTTTCTACAGCTGGAGCTCAGAAGAGTGTGTGGATTTCCAAAGCCGACTGGCAGCCAAGTTTCAGGTCTATATAAATCTGTTTAATTTCAGGTCTACATAAATCTGTTTCTAAGGCCATTGCCTCAAAGCCGTTTGTATCCCATGCGTTTTCCTCCTTAGTATAGATTTTTTTAATTGATCAATTGGCAATGTCTTAATTTACAGGCAGAGAAAAACTAGGTAATAGATGTGAACTTCATTGCATAGAAAGAAATGACACTACATGTAAGACAGCGAGCTGAGGGTCTGTGATTAATTTATTTATCCTTGGACTTACTTAACACACTTTTTATTGTGCTCCTACTGATGTACTATTTAAAAAGTGGCTGGAAAGAGAAAGACACTGTGACAGTGATCAAGCAGAGGGTTTTTTTTAGTTAGGGGAAAAGGATTGTAAAAAGGGGAAAGTGGAGGGGGGAGACCTGCCTCCAGGGACAGGAGCAGTGGGAGAGAGGAAAGAAAGGCAGGGGCAGACAGGGAGAGGGAGAGAAAGAGAGAGAGAGGGTGGGGGAGAGGGAGAGAGGGAGAGAGAGAAGAAGGAGAAGGAGGAGAAGGAGAAGGAGAAGGAGAAGGAGAAGAAGAAGAAGAAGAAGAAGAAGAAGAAGAAGAAGAAGAAGAAGAAGAAGAAGAAGAAGAAGAAGAAGAAGAAGAAGAGGAAGAAGAAGAAGAAGAAGAAGATGGGAGGTGGGCAGAGTCCTTTTAAAAGGGATCATAGTGACTGTGCACAGGTGGTGCTCTTAGTGGCAGCAGCTGAGGGTGAATCCTGTCAGAACTCCAAAGGCACAGACCAGTACAGATGCCTAAATACTAGCAATAGCTCTGGCCAGGTGGTGAGGTTACATACAGCAAGGAACAAAGTCCCCAGATTCTCATTTCCAAAATGTATTTCTTGCTAGACATAGTGACATGTAAATAGCTAAATGAAATAAATCACTTTAAGGCTGGTAAGTGATTGTCCTGGCTTCTACCTATAACTTGGGAGAATCCATGAGCATCATTCCAGAAACAGAGATCCACAGTGCGGCTACATCTCCAGGTAAGTAAAACACTTGCATGGTCAGGCAGAGAAACGACTGGAAAAACTCATCAACCTGTCTTTCCTAGCTCCATGGTGAGTCCTGCATCCACAGACAGAGATCGTAGCCAGGGCTGACCAAGGGATGATAGCCTGCTAGCAATTTATAGTCAAAACAGGACGTGCTGGCATTTCCCTTTTAAATGTCTTCATCCAGGGACGATTTCCAGTGCTAACAAGGCTAAGGGGCAGGTCTTCCCATCACCATACAAAGTACTGGGTAAACAGATAGGGGTGTGATGCTTAAGGATAGGGTGGCTCCTACTTAGCTACAAATAATGTACATGTCCCGATCAACTACACATGATGCCGGAGATTTTTATTTACTTAAGAAGTCCCTAGGTAAAGGGCAAATTCTAAGGCGTATCTGAAGTTCCGGAAAACAAGGAAGAGGGTGATTATTAATAGAGGAGGAGGAGGGGAGAGAAGAGAGTGCTGCATTGTTTTTCATTCCAGAGCCCAAGGCCATGGCCCTGAGGAGTCAGGAGGGGTTGGGCTCTGGTCCATGAAGAGCAGGATTGGTCATGGACCACACCACAGAGCTGTCTGTGTCAATAGGAGATGTGTGTCAGTAGATGGTGCGGGACATGAAAGCATCAGACGTAAGGTGGTAGGAATAGAAGGCCACATTCATGCCGTTAGCCTGAATGCTGCCTGACTCCTTAACACAAGGCCTTTCTCTGCTGGTGTGTTTTTATTTCCAAGCCTCAACTTGTCCAAACTTGATCGTCACCGTCTGATACCCAAACTTCCAAACAAGCTTACAGTGCTTTCAATATCTGCCAGGTCTTCAACTATCGTGTGGAGCGTTCTTTTTGTCGGAACCAAGGCCCAGGTGCTCTAAGAGCTGAGCCCTTTCCACGTCTTACTCAAAGGTGGTCATCTACTTTCCTTCTTCTAATTTGCCTAGGCAGTTAGCCAATCCTTCTGTCTTATAGGCTCTGTGGTTGCTGATTGGTTCCCCTCTGGAAGTCATTCATGAACGAAGGTAAAGTTTCAATATGGCTGAATCAGGTGCCTTCGGCACAGTTCCTAGTGTTAACTAGCTGTTCTACTAGCCCTGGGGAACCAGGGATGTCTAGAAGGAATTAATGAGTGAGCTTCTCATTGTGTTACTGCTCCAGGCCTCCATGGACTCAGCTGATGAAGGCTTTCATGGAAAGCAACAGATGAGATTAGCTGTTCTCACCCTGAAGAAAACAGGGAGAAAGGGTAGAATTTAGGACTCAATACACCTCCAGGGAAGGAATCAAGACTCCCTGGTTTTTGACCCCCAGTCAGTTGGCAAAATTCTATCCATTAGGAATCAGTCTCTGAAGAGAAGTGGACATTGTTGATCCCTCTTGGGAAATGCGCTCAGACATGCTGTTGAAAAACCTAGGAGAAACGAGTTATATTTTCCCTCTTTGCCTTTGTTAGCATTTTTCCATTTCTTTAAGATCTGAGATTTGGGGTTAAGTGGCGGGGTTTAGTATTAAGAAAGTGGTAAGCATATGAGTCACTTTCTTATGGCTTTCTTCTCTCTCAGCACTATTAGTCCTGGTATGTCCTCCCTACTATTCTTGCCATTGTACAGGCAATTTAATGGTTCCTATGTTTCAAGGGACAATGACTTTGTCTTGCAACTGTTCCTAGGAGATCCGTTATGAATGCCGGCACAATGCGCACTGTGAATTCACATTCCACTTTAATAAGGGCCAAACTGCCATGGGTGACTTTGAATGGCACGGTCTTGTTTGCTAATTGTAGTGGGACTTTTAGTAACAGCCCGCTCCGTTTCCTGGCTCTTCACCAGATTAAATGAACTTGCCTCATAGTTCATCCATTAGCTTTCTTTGCTCAAGGACCTGCATAAACAGACCAAAGTTTCACAGGGTGCTCGGCACTCACGGCTGCGCAGAAGCACTCTTCGGCACTCACGGCTGTGCAGATGCCCTCTTAGAACGAAGTGAAGAATTCCTGTAAATGGCAGGGCAGAGAAGCAGATGGGCCCACTTCCACCTGGGTCCTGTCAGGGATGGTCTCTCCATCTCAGTCCCAGATGGTTCTTAAGCTGAAGGAACTGCAGAAAACTCCTCCTTATGCTCTGTGTAAGATGAAGCAGCTTAGGAGTGAGTCTGACTGTGTCTCACCATATTAAGCCGTTTAATTCCCGGCTTCATATCTACCCTTGGTATAACACACACCATGGTTCTAGAAGGACTTGTGGTAAAGAATAGGAATTGGAGTAGTAGGTAGAAGGTCTGGGCCTGGAAAGGTTTCTAGAAGTTTCAGTTATATATAGGAAGCGCTGTGTGGATATGTGTTCTTCACATAGACTTGGCCATGTCGAGGACCATATCTTCAGATTCATGGGAAAATGACAAAGCGTTTCTCACCCAGCGAGTGATGGCAAAGCCTTCCTCTGCCTCACCGATGTTGATATTGTGTGAATAAAATGTCTGCCACATCTTTCACCTCCTGGATATTTATACCCTGCAGACCTCTGCTACCGAGATCGGTAAACCTTGATCCAGTGTGTACCATAAACCCTGTCTCCTTGTGTAACTGTATATTATAACATTGCTTTTTTTATTTATATGCTTTTTTCAACTCTCTGTGGAAGGTTCTCAACCTGTGGGTAGTAACACCTTTGACAAACCTCTATCTCCAAAAATAATTACATTATGATTCACAACAGCAGCAAAATTGCAGTTATGAAGTAGGAACGAAATAATTATAAGGGTTGGGAGTCACCACAACACAAGGAACTGAATTAAAGGGTCACAGCTTTAGTAAGGTTGAGAACCACTTCTCTATGATAAATATGATGAGTTTCCAGGGGGCTTCAGGGACTGCATCAGAAAGTCTAGCTTACCTGACCCCAACTTTTCCATGTGTCTGTCACCGCTTGTCTTTTCTGAAGTCCCTCACTACCCCAGTCAGGCCAGGTTCCTGGAGTTGGGGAAGGATGTGGTAGTTTTAGATATGAGTAGCAGCAACGCCCAGGAATATATGACTGCTGAGCTCATTGAGTAGTGATGGGGGGGTGTCCTTCTGAATATATGTTTCTCTTATTGATTGATGAATAAAACACTGATTGTCCAGTAGCCAGACAGGAAGTATAGGTGGGGCTGCCAGAGTAGGGGGATATTGGGAAGAGGAAGGCAGTGAATGAATTGCCAGGAGATGCCATGTAGCTACAGGGAAGATAGGACACCTGGGCATTCTTTGGTAAGCCAAGACTATGTGGAGATACTTAGATCAATAGACAGGGGTTAACAATTAAGAGAGAGCTAGCCAGTAAGAGGCCTGAGCCATTGGCCAAACAGTTTATAATCAATGTAAGTCTCTGTGTGTTTATTTGGGTCTAAAGGGCTGTGGAGCCTAGCGGGACAGAAACTCTGTCTACAGACTAGCTCATGTTGCTTCTGATCTGCTTTGCCAGTAAGCCTTGAAAACACAATCTAACACAAAGCTAAAAAGTGTCCAACCCCTGCCCATTCTCACTTGCAGCCAGATTTCCGCTATGATCAGGCTTAGCCAGGGATGAACAGCAGCAGTGAGCAAGTAGAGTTGGCAGCTCTGTGCCTGGGCAGTTAGATCTTTCTGATGGGAGTGGAGTCTGGGTCTTCTCGGGGCAGTCATGTTCTACCTACTGTTTGTTTCCTAAGCATCATAGGAGACGAGTGACATGTGTGGTGGAGTATGGGTTATGATTGGGCATCTACGTACATCAGGACATGGGCAATCTAAATCTGACTCTTCGCTTCTTCCACACATGCTAGCTAAGTCTTTACTGTATTTCTTTGTCTAAATTAGCTTGAGTTGACTCTTCCTGCCTGTTTTTTTAAATCTAGAAGATCAATAAAATTGCTTGTAACAATTGCCTTGCTTAGACCTGTTAACCAAATATACTGTTTAGAACAGCATAAAAGAATCTGAGTAGAGATAGACAATAATGGAGAGTCTCCATTACTCATTAATCTGGACACTATTTCACACACAGAGAAACTGGATGACACTTTGGGGTAGCAGCTCCTCACATCCTAGAGCTCAATGTCAGGTAGTGAGAGTTTGTTCCAGTTCCCCAGACTGCGATGGTGTATGTCATCCACTTTGTGCATGGCCCCAGCTCTGCCCCAGAGAGTCAAACCTATGCCATATGGCATGACTGGGATTTCAGCAAAGACCTAACTCCGAAGCCATGGTTGTAACTTAAATGCATAGCTGTCTTCTCCGACGTGGCTCTCACCACCCTTTCATAATCCTAACGAGTGGGAAAGGCGATTAGGGAGGAAGAAGCCGTAGCATGGAAATGTGCAGCTTCTGTCTCCAGTGATAGTGAGATGCTGAGTGAGGTCTGTTTTACAAAGGTTAATTCTTCAAGATTAAGCCAAAGCTTCACTGTCAAAGATAGACCTAACCCATTCATGGGAAGATGGAATGATTCCTTCCATAGAACAGATAACATCTTCACCGTCAGAGAAGGGCACATCTTTCCACCCTTCTCCCCTCCACCCAACACACCCTGGTACAGACAACAGTTGCTTCTCTGATGTATGCAATCCCGAAAGCTGGATTGAAGCAGCTCTAGTAGTGTCTGACAGGAAGTTCCTGCTCAGGGGCCCTGGTTGTATCTTTTGATCTCTTTTCCCACCCCCTTTTCTGTGTTTGTAACAGAGTAGGCTATGAATTCATGAGAAAATTCACAGGGGTGAAGATCGTTGTCTTGTTTTGAAAACTAAAAGTGACCCCATGATGGATAACACAGTGTACTGCAGTGCTTGCCCATGAGGCAGAGCAAGAAGAGACAGGATCATAATAACCCCCATGTAACCATGATGGATTCCATCACTTAGCTTCTGCCACCTGCCAAATCCCATGTGAGACGATACCTACTTATAGGGCCTGCCTCAATAGGAGCCACCTTGCTCTATCTGAGCTAGGGAATTCCTTAACTGAGCCTGTTTTCTCAGATAGCTCCAAGTTGCGTCAGGTTGACAGTAAAGTTAACCAAGACACTCAGTTTCTGAGTTCCACGAGGCTTAGGAGATAACAGGGGAACATGCACCTTCCCATAGAAGCTGAAAAGTAATGGCAGAAGTTGCAGAGAGGGCAAGTTAAAAGAATTTGAGGATGCCTGCTGTGGGATGATCTCTCTGCCTGTGTGATTATACATTCCTCTCATTGGTTAATAATAAAAGCTGTTTGACCAATAGCCAGGCTAGATAAGGTTATATGGAACAATCAAATTGAGGACTCAGATGACGTATTGAGATTGTGGTAAAATGCCTTGAGACACATGGCAAAATATAGATAGAAATATGGGCTAATTTAAATGTAAGAGTTAGCCAGTAATAAGCCTGAGCTATTGATCAATCATTAATTATTAATACAAGCCTCTGGGTGATTATTTGGAAGCAGCTACAGAACAGGGCATGACAGAGAAACCTCTACTTTGCCCTTAGTCTTAAGGGGAAGAGTTCTGTGATGTATTAGTAATGTCTCTCTTGGATGCAGGACTTGAAGGCTGCAGTTACCTGTCCTCTAGAACTGACACTTTGGTCTCTATGGCACCAGCTCATGGCTGCAGAAGAAAACATGACTTCATTGGCATTGACCCTGAATCTGTTCTTCTAGGAGTGAACTACAAGTTTTCTTTTATCCTTAAACCATACACTGCGAATAGATATGATTCCCATTTTATATAAGTACCACATGCTAACAGATTGTGCCACTGGAGCTCTGATATGATTCCTACTTTAGATATCAATAATCTGTGGTCAATAAGCTGGTTAAGGCTGTACAGCGAGCTTGTGGTAGATCCAGCATGCACACCCATACTCAGTCAATGCTAGTCTGGCTCTTAGTACCTCCCGCTCATTAGTACAGCTTCTTCCTCCAAGCAACTACTGAGTTATAACTTTACAAGGGTGTGTGTGTGTGTGTGTGTGTGTGTGTGTGTGTGTGTGTGTGTGTGTGTGTGTGTGTGTTACTTAAGGTTACTATCCCTGTGACGAAACATCATGACCAAAAGCTCCTGGGGGAAGAAAGAGTTTATTTGGCATACATATCCCAAGTCATAGTCTATTCTGGGAAGCCAAGGCAGGAACTCAAAGTGGGCAGGAACCTGGAGGCAGGAGTTGATGCAGAGTCCATGGAAGGGTGCTGCTGGCTGACTTTCACCTTATGGCATGCTCAACCTGCTTTCTTCTAGAATGCAGGACCGCCAGTCCAAGGATGGCATCACCCACAATGGGCTCGGCCCTCCCCCATCAAGCACTAATTAAGAAAATCCCCTCCAGGCTTGCCTACAGCCTGATTTTATGGAGGCATTTTTCTCAATTGAGGTTCCCTTCTTTCAAATGATTTTAGCCTGTATTAAGTTAACATAAAATGAACCAGCACTATACATATATGAAACAATTAATTTGTAATTGTCTCTAAAATTGTTTCTCAACTGAAGAACAAAATGCCAATTTAATAGATTGAAGTCCTAGTGCTGTTACAGGGAACTCAAAAGTCTCTTTAATATTTAGCCCTGGACTTAAAAGGGAATAGCTCCTAAGAGGCATTACAAATGCTTGAAAAGGTGACCTCGGGCATTTCCTGAGATTAGCCCAAAGCAGATAAAGATAAGGGTTTTTATTAAGGCAATTAGAGCTAGCTAGGGACAAGGTCCTCCTAGGGGACATTGCCTCTGGACTACTTCGGCCAAGACAACCACAATACTTTCTGATGGATGAAAAGGTAGTTCCCCTCTTAACTGCAAAGTCAATTAAGACCCATGGTCAGATTCAGCAAAGAGTTCTTCCTTTAATATAGTCTTTCCCACACTATCTATAATTCTGCTTTTAACACTTTTCTAGTGTCTAATGGATCACATGCCATTTCCTATGATTAAAAGGAAAAATGAGAACAAATAAGGAAAACACAAAATAATGCCCAAGGCTTAATCTAGAGATTGTTCTTTTTAAAAATATAGTTCTTTAAGATCCAGCAAGGCATCTGTGTCTTGAGATACAGCCTGGGTGTGGCAGACGACAGACAGGCTTGGGAGGTGGGGGCAGACCACAAGGCATTTTGAATGGCATGTTGAAACACCCAACTTTCCCCTGTGCATAATGAGATCCCTTCAAGCATTTTAAAGGAGGGATTGACGTTATCGAATTTTCATAGTGTGTAGGCCACTCTACTAGAGTGCGGAGAGACACAGGACTAAAGCAGACGGGACAGTATTTGATTTGTCACTTCACTGTCTCCATGAAGACCAGCATAGCTCTGACTCATTCAAATGCAGTTTTCTAGTGCTGAGACCACTGTTTGCCCTGGGAAAGGGGTCTGCAGCCCCTTTAAGTGGATAACAAAGGGGTTTTATGGATCCCAGTAGAAAGCAAAGTTTCAACACAGCCTTGGTAAAGGGAGGATGTGAGAGCCAAGAGGAGTTGGAGGACCACAGGGCAGTCATGGCCTGAGGACTAAGGTTCTGAGGGAGATGGAGGCAGGTACCGGTAGAGAGTCAGCCAGGATGAGGTGGAAAGGCCCCACGCCTGGAAGTGGGGTGTCTCACACCCCCAGACGAGCTGCCCCCTTACCCTTCAGCTCTGCCTTGGCACGTGCTCTTCCTTCTAGACCAGAAGCTCTTTTCTGCCCTCTTCATGCTTAACCCTTCCATGGTCTTGACCCAACTTTACCTCACAGTTGGGTTCCAAAGAAACTCATGCAAATGGCAAACTGAGGTGCCTTTGAACACCTCACAGAGGCTGCTGTCTCTTGTCTCTCTCAGCATAGTAAGTACCCATTGTTCTAGAGTCCTGGCTTCTCTCAGCACTTCTCATCCCTGCCCCTACCCTAAATCTCCCCATCCCTGAGCTCTGCTTCCCTTCTCCCAGGTCTCTATAAAAACATGACATTTCAGTCACACACCTTCTTAGCTCTCTTCACCCTCTTTCCTTGCTTCCCCTCTCTTCCCTTGCTCTCCTGCTCTCCATGCCCCGCCCATCATGGCTCGGTCTCTTCTGCTGGCCACGGTCAGGCTGGACCCTTCCAAATACCTGTGGTTGCTCTCTCCCTCACGTCTACAATAAAAACCTTCTCCTCAGCCATGCCTTGCACCTGCCATGTCCTATTTTCTCTCACTCACTTCTCCCAGAAGTCCCTCATGGGCCCAGCTGGATCTGTCAGACTCCTTAGAGTTCTAACAGATGCAGCTTTCCCCCTCTGACCTGACCTTGGTGTGAGTGTGTGTGTGTGTGTGTGTGTGTGTGTGTGTGTGTGTGTGTATTTAGTGGATTAACCCATCTTCATCTTGACCTCTAAAGACCAACTCCATAAGACCTAAGAGAAGCATTTCTGTGGCCAGCAGTGGCTCCTTGTAAAATGTTCTGTGCCTAGTACATGTTAGTAACTCAATCAACATTTAATGAACAAATAATAAAATGAGTGAATGAATACATGTTTGCGTCAATAAATGGGTGCACTGGTAAACGATTGATAATCTCTTAGCACATTGTGTGGGCTGGACCCAACTTAGCCTCTCATAGAATTGCAGAGGCAGTTTGCCAGAGCAGGAAAATGTGAAATCCTGGGTCTGAGTCCGTGTGCTTGTTACATACAAGGTGTTTAATAAAATATTGATTCAGTGCTGTGGCTTTCCTTACCACATTATCTGGATGGCTTGAGGCAAGAATATAATGTTCAGGGAGACTTCGGTTTTCTTATTTATCAAAGACGAAAAATATGTCATAGTTTTGTTTTTAATGTGAGCACCGGAAGCTAAGTTATGTCAGTCAAAGACACCCAGTAAAAGTTTCTGAACAGAAACTGGGTTAAAGAGATAGTAACAGTCTGCAAATTTGAGGACAACGAAACAAATGAACATGGCATCACGATCCCCCTCAACCAGCCCTCCAAACACAATAGGGAACACACACACACACACAGAGAGAGAGAGAGAGAGAGAGAGAGAGAGAGAGAGAGAGAGAGAGAGAGAGAGGGAGGGAGGGAGGGAGGGAGGGAGGGAGGGAGGGAGGGAGGGAGGGAGGGAGGGAGGGAGGGAGGGAGAGAGAGAGAGAGAGAGAGAGAGAGAATTCAGAGACATGACAAATAAGGAGTTGCCAGGACTTTTATTGCAGAGCAGAAGTACACACTCGAGGCTGCATTTAGTCATTCTCAGAGCAAGTTATGCCCACTGGGATAGGCCAGTGTATTTGATGGTTTAAGTTAGTCGAGGGGAGGAAAGTTTATGAATTGAGGGGGTGGTGGTGAGAAGGGACCAGACAGATTTTTGGATGGTCTTGTTCTTCATTGAATGAGAGATCCCATGATTTGGCATGCAGATTCCGGACATTTGTTTGGTGTGTGTGTGTGTGTGTGTGTGTGTGTGTGTGTGTGTGTGTGTGTGTGTGTGTGCTGCACAGCGTTGTAGGTATGTGGGCAACATGCATATGCACACGTGTGCCTGCACACATGCATGGGTATCTTTGTTGTTTTCTCCTTGTTGCCTTGAGACAGCGTCTCTCCCTGATGTGGAAACTCACCATTTTGGCTAGGCTGACTGTCCAGTGAGCTCTCTGAATCTACTGTCCCTTCTCCCTAATGTTGAGTTTACAAGTACATTCATGTGTAACCTTCTGTGCTGTCATTAGGGGTTCAAAATCAGGTTCTCATTCTTACAAAATCACTCTTATCCACTGAGCCATTTCTCAGCTCTCCTCTATGTTTTCTGAGACACAAGAGACTTAAGGCTGTGAAGCCAAGGAGTCCCCATCTTTGAAGCTAAATCTCTGATATCAGGAGAATCTGTCCTGGGAAAGACTCGCATTAGCCAAGCCCTGTGATTTCCTGGTGACACTCTCATGCCTGGCTGAGACGGTGGGCTTAGGAGGTTGTTGTGATGACAGTGGAGGAAGCAGATTGTCTAAGGTCAACAATGTGAAAGGAAGGGTCATTGCCAATTGTATGTCACTAGATGAGTAAGGTTGACAAATCTCTGGTTCTTGTTGCCTACAAAATGCCTATTGTTCTTAAATTGGCGCTGCTTGGCACAAGCGGCATGCCATCCTGGCTCTGGTCACTGTAGCCATGGCACTAGTAATTAAATGCTGCTGGCGGAAGGTTGCCCTGGCATTCACAAATCACCCGAGGCTGTGGCACAAATGCCAACATTCAGTTCCTAGGGCTTTGGGGGCTTCTTGGAGGGGGTTCCAGAAAACATCTACTGACTAGAGGAGAGTTACAGGGGAGGGGAAGGAGGCGTCTCAGAATCACCAGACCCCTGTGAGTCCTGGAAGTACTGAGGGCTTCTGGTGACGGCTGGGTATGTCGTTCCGTCCTCTCCCCCTTCCTTTTCTTACCTTGCTTGGATTCCAAGGACAGTTTCCAGGATGGGAATAAGATGGCCGCGAGAGGATAGAGGTAAGGAGGCTTTGCACACAGCAGACCTGGAGTTTGGACGTCAGGTTTGGTTCCCAGCTTTGTTTGGGCTGATCCCTCGCTGCTGTTTTCTAGGCACTGAAGAAATGATCACAAAGGCAGGTGGGCGTGTTGTTCGAAGCCCGTTGAAATACTGTTTAACACAAAGTGGAGAGGGAGCTAGACAACCAGAGAGCAAGAGCCAGAGCAGGAGTATGAGGGCTCACAAGCTTGGGAGTTTGATAGCATTGCCATGGGTTCGAATCCAGGCTCCCACTCTCATTTTCATTAAGGTGGACAGTTCCAGGGACAGGCCAGCCTGCTCTTATCCTGTCTCTCCATGATATATATGAGCACTGTTAGTGACCAGCTTAGAGTTTTAAGGAGAAATATGTGAGTCATTTCCACCCAGAAAAACCAGTGTTACCTTTCTGGGCCCCATGGACTGGGTAAACTGAGGGCTTATAAATGCCAAGTTTGAATTCCATAGCTTGCTACCATCATAGTGGGTCCTATTGCCTATATTCAAGATTTTGGACCTTCTCCTTCAATGCCTTACTGAGTTGGAGATGAGTGGGTTATTTTGTCTCTTTCACTGTATATATAAAATCATGTTCCAAGGCTCAAGCTATATTAGATACACACACTATGTGCATATATACTTGTATATACATACATACATGTATTCTATACATATGTTTTATGCGTGCATACTTACACGAAACAAGGTACATACACATTATTGTCTAAGTGTAAGTATATAATCTGTGTGCATATATACACATGCATGTTTATGTCTACATCATCTAAACCATAGACATTCTGGTACCTTCCATATCTATATATGTAAACTATGTGTAGTTTGGAGTCCCAGGTGAGCCCATAGCTCTCAGCTCACAGCATGGCTCCCCAGATACTCACCACGTTCTTGGTCACGACCCAAGGAACCTACAAGGCTAATGTCCATCAGCCCCAGCTTCCAGCCTCTACCTGAGCTCCTGATGCTCACTTCTCTATCTACTGCTGCTGCTGATCTGTGGCCACAGCGCTGGAGGGAGAAGTGCTGCATTTGGTGTGTTGCTAGGGTGTTTGGGTGATCTTCAGGCTGAAATTGCTTCTTTCTCCCAGCAGAACAGGGTCGCATCAAAGCTAATTCACGTTCATCCATGCATGCTCGTGCTAAAGCCCTGGTAAGACCTTCTGAAACCCTACCTCAGAGCATCCTGACTCCCTTGGCATTTGCCCTCACATCTCACAGACACACTCAAAGCCATGGCCCCTACACAGACTTGACATCTAATTCTGCATCTGGTATGATTTTTGCAAAGTAACTTCCAGGCATGATGGCGTGGTACTGAGTGCAGTCATGGCACCCTCGTCTTACAGTTAAGCAATCAGCAAGTATCTCTGATTCATGTTATACAGCTGAGCAGGGGCAGGGGAGGGGTGTCCCTTGGCTGCAGACACAGTGTCTTCTAGTGTCGTGCCAGACTTGCTCTGAGCTGAAATGGGAAGCACAAATTCAAAGCCTACAGGGGTGTCAGTGTTGGGGGCCAGAGATGCCGTGTGAGTGAAATTGCTCTGAAATCTGCCCGGGGGAGGATGGAACCTCGCCCTTAGAAGGACGCGTGCTCAACCTTACCAGTAGCATGGGGAGATGATAGAACCTAACCCCTTTCAGGACACACGACCTGTCTTACATGCAGCTATGGTATGGCCAAGGCTCAGTATTGCCAAGTAGGTTGATAATGCTGTGCACTGGGGGTTTTAGGGACATGGCTACCAGAAAGCACTAACACACATGTGTGTGCATGTGTGCTTGTGTGTGCATGTGTGTGTGTAAGTGCGTGTGTGCACACGTGCATGCCTGTGCTTCTCTTCATGCTGTTGCAGAACATGTATGTCAGGAGAATTATGTTGCAAAGCTACCACTTCTGTGCTCCCACTGTAAACTACGTCTTGATAAAGGTGTTTTGTCAACGTGATTGATACACATAAATGGCATGTGTTTGTTTTGAAGGTGAATCTTACAAACCTAACAGTTATGCTGCTATTCCTCGGCCAACTTGAGGCCACCATTCAGGGACACGCTGACAAAGAACCTGATTTATGGTGGAATGAGGAAGGGAAGTCAGGCAGGAGTTTAGAAGGCCCTAAGGTTGAAGTCCCCCTCTTGGAGTGAGCCCTGTGGCTGAGCAAGAGAGAGGCTCTGCCAACACCCCGGGTGGCAGCAGGCATGTCCTTTAAAGGGACAACCTCAGGTTTATGTCTGCAAAGTTCCCAGGGTAGGGCATGGGGCCAAAGTGACTCCATAGATGCCAGTCCCATGGCCAGCTCCACCTGTGAGTCCCAGGGAAAGGTGAAATGTGGGCGTTCCTGTCCAAAAGTTATTATTAATAATATATGCAGAGAAGAAAGAACACACAACGATTTGAGAGCCCATCAGGACGCCACCCTGAGTGGAGCAGCTATTCCGTCTGTACATCCATGGACCTGGACCTGGGAAGCTGTCATTGGCTATTGGAGTCAACATTTGCTGAGTAGTTGCTGTGCCCTTGATATGGCCCATGGTGACACCTGTTTTGTTTTTGTTTTTTCCTGTCATCTTCTCTACAGCCTCATGAAGCGAGGCACCGAGCTGTTAGGTCACTTGTTTAAGACATAGCTGGAGAATGGCACATTTAGATTTAACCCAGCTAGTCTGACTCCAAAACCCCTGATAGGAGCTACCCGACCACTCACTTATTTCTGTGGCGTTATTATTAGCACCACTCTGTTCTCCACTTGAACTTAAACTCTTCCTCCATCTGGCCAAAAATGGAACATTTCGACGCCCCCCCCCCCAGCCAGGCACCAGACCAGACCCAGGAGTGGTATTCCCAAAGCCGTGGAGACTGAGGTTGACACATAAGGACAGATTCTCATGTGCCTGCCTGGGCTGGGAGGTCTGTGAAGATCGTGTGAAGAGAGTTCACCTAAGGATACTCCTGCCTTCCACCATCCAATCACGGAGGCCTCGGGGACTGGAAGTGCCGGCCTTATTCTCTGCAACACAGGCAAATCAGTCTGAGGGTTTGCTCAAGTTACCCTGCTGGGTCTGACCCCAGCTGGGTAACTGATCCTTTCCCCTGTCACTTAGTACCCGGAGAGCCAGGTGCCTCAAGAGAGGGAGGCTGCAGTGACGTCTCTTGAGACCAGACGGGCGCCAGCTCTCCTTCAGGAGCATGTTTTTGGGCAGTTCCTGCTCTTGGCCCAGAGAGGTGAGAGGTGCCAGTGCGGCCCAGTCTTTCTCAGCGATTCTCATAGCCTCCAGGTTCTTAAATGACGAGAGAAAGATTGATGTGACAACCTAATTTATAGAGACGATGAAAACAAAGGGAAAGTACGGCCTGCTCTTGGTGACTGGACTCTCTTGGGTAATGGTTTAATTGGTTTTTTGTAAGTCATGAAATGAAGGTGACAGTGATGACAATGATGACCGTGTTTGCTCAATAACGTCCAGCACACGTTAAGTCCTTACAGTGTCCTGGTTCCTCACCTAGCTCTATAGCTTCCTTCCTTGTGGTGGTCAAAGCTGCAGTTAGACATTTGCCTTAGACTATATGGGTTAATAATCAGACTCCACACACCTCAAGGACAGAGAGGGCCTGACTTGTCTTCATTGCTGTTGCGTCTTTATCACCTAACGGAGAGTGTGGACTCAGAAACTGTCTACTGAGGAACTGAAAACGGGAAGTCTGGGGGTGAGGGTGTCAGATTCTGTCTGAACTGGCCCCTAATCCACGCCTGGGGCAAAGGGACCCTGGGTGTGTGGATGGGCATCTAAGACTTCACAGGTCATCACTGGGTCAAAGGGGTCGCAGACGGTATGTGAACAAGCCTGCCTGTATTGTAGTGACACTGCGTTTGCAGATGCAGAAACCTCAAGTTTGCACCATGTTCTTGTATCACAGAATAGTTTCCTCCTTCAGACCCATTTCTCCAACCACCTAAAATGTAAAAGTGGTTCTTAGTGTGTCAGTTGTACAAATACAGGTTGTCTGTTGAATTCTGCCGTGGGTTGATCCCTGGTTCGTGTTCTTGCTACCCACCCTGGGGAGCTTTCTCTGACATTTTCCAGAAGCCTGATTCTCGCCTGCCTTTCATTCTTTCTGTGACCTGCTGAGTGTTGCTCAATTTTGGGGGGAGAGGGAGGAATTCGGTGGGTGTGTTAGCTGAGTGCAGCTGCCTCCTGTGATAAAGGGCAGCTCACATATAGAGTATTTTGGGGTCTTGGACACGCTCCTCCAGCTGTGGGAACTCTGGAGTGTCCACATGCAGGGGTGAGGAAGATCCCGGCGGACAGGGACAGGATATCATCAGGGTGGCGAAACGGATCCTGGACTTCTGAACCATGGGGCAGCCGCAGAGATCGGCTGTTCTCTCATGTGTCTGAAAAGTCTCATACTCAGCCCTAGAACTGAGTTACATTTTACTCACAGTTTCCTCCCTCGTGCTTACGAAACCCAGCCTTTCCTTTGCACAACTCACCTTCACCAAATAAGGCCTGAGGTCCATAGAGGGTCGGTGGAGATAAGACTTGGGGCGGGGTGAAGGATGTGGGAAGGGTTACCGCACGCACTGTGTGGGCAAAGATCACAGATCACATCTGTTTTAAAAAAGAAAAAAAAAAAACCCAACCAACCTGTTCTGAGTTTTCTAACCCTGTGGCTGACTACACTGTGTGTCCAATCTGGAAATGCCAGTTTGCTTTGTATTTCTCTCCCTTTTCCCCAGAAAATCAATTAACCATGGCCACTTATGCATTTTTCCCCCATGGGCCATTTGGAGAAGTCTGTTACCTTCCTTAGGTGTCAATGGCCACTTCAGTTCGACATGGAACCCTTCCTTACAGGGATCAAATTTGCCTTCTGTAAAATCGCCAGTTGTCTCCCTGTTCAGATGCACTCCAGTTTATATTTCATAGTTTTTGCAAATCTGGTCCTATGTATCACCTGTCCGGAGACTTTGAAGGAGGAAAGGATCCAGAAGACGGCAATTTATGATTGTCCCCCAAATCCAAATGTGCTGATGCCATGAGATTTCCTCCTGAAACAAGGCTAAAGTGATAATTTTAGGTTTTACTATAATAGAAAATTAATCGTCTTTGTCTTAGTTACTTTTCTCATTCCTGTGGCCAAATATTCGACAAGAAGAAGGTTAAGGAGGGAAGGGTTTATTTTGGATTATCATTCCAGGGGGTACAGTCCATTATGGTGGGGAAAGAATAGTGACTGAAACCAGAAGTTGGCTTGTGACACTAATTGGCAGCCAAGAAGCAGAAAGTTAACAGGAAGGTGGGCCAGACTAGAAGGCCTTGTGGTCTCCCCCTCTGCTCACGATCTACTTCTAGGAAGACGCTATCTCTTAAAAGGTTCTACAGTCTTCCCAAAACAGTGCCACCCTCTGGGAATTAAGTGTTCAAAGCGTGAGCCAGTGGGGGGAGGGGTGTTTCACATTTACCCCACAGCAGCTCTCACTGATCACGGAACAGCATTATTAGAACAATAGGGACCAGGGATGAAGAGATGACTCAGCAGTTAAGAACATCTGCGGTTGCAGAGAACCCAGGTTTCCCATGTGGCGCCGCAAAACTGCACCTCCAGTTCTAGAGGATCTGATGTCCCCTTTCTGGCCTCTGTGAGCACCAGGCACGGCATGTTTGTGGGCCACATACAATTATGCAGACACACACAACACTCATGCACATAGAATAAGAAGGAAGACTGATAGAAACCCATTGAAGCCCTTGCGCCTCTGTGTTGGAGTTTCATCAGTGTGGCCAGAATGTTTGAGCCTGGTTTAGGGGGTTTAGCCCATTCTGGTGGGGATGGCATGGTGGAGCGGTGTTCTTTATACCATGATGGCCAGAGAGCAGAGGAAAAAAGAATAATGACGCCTCGGGTCTCCTGCCACCCCTTTTACTGTCTAGGGACTTCCGATCTGTAGAATGGGATTACCACATCCAAAGTTGGTCTCCACTCCATGATTAATCCTCTCTGTCAATGTCCTCAGATCTTGCCAGCCTGGTAGGTGAACCCCGTCCCTGCCCCCACCCCCAGCTGACTGTAAACTTCGCATTTGCCATTCCATCTTTTCTTCATAGTTTTAGTGTGCTCGTTTGGGGCTCTGAATAATAATTATGGCGTAGTTCATCATGGCCGTGTTTGTTATGCCTCTCAGGGACCATGCCCGATTCTCCAAGCTATGTGCTCAGAAGCACAAGCGTTGCCATTAGCTTACGAGTCTCTGAGTCTGCTTCCTCCGGTTAAGTTGTCATCGCAGTGATTTTATCACATTGCACTCCAGCCCACACTGGCAAAGAAGAGCTATCAGCCTTAAACTGAGGACACAGCTCGGTCGGGAGACTGCTTGTCTAGCATCCATGAAGCCCTGGGTGTGGTGGCACATGCTCATTATTCCGGCAATCTGGGGGCAAGGACGGGAGGATGAGGAGTTCAAGGCCATGCCGGGATATATGCGACCCTCTCCATCCCTCATCTTGTGCATCGTTTAGACACCAGAGTCGGATGGGAGCTAATCTGGTGGCTCTAAAGGCAAGCCTCGCTGGGCCAGTATTCCACAGTGCACAGGTAGGTTGAGATTTTCTTGGCATGTTGATCGCTGGTTTGTATTTTTCTCTTCTATTGAGCGCAGTCTGAGTTGCCCGTTTTTCTATAGAATTGTCTGTTTTATCCTTCTTGGTTTGCAATACCTATAGTCTCAAAAGTATTTGTCAATTTTGTCTGTGGCAAGTGCTTTTCACCCCAAGCTTTGGCTTCTCTTCACTCTGTACAATTCCTTTTGATAAACCGATGCTCCGAAGTTTAATTTTGACTATGTCTTATCCTTCCTTGCATACATGCGCTTTGTATGTCTGGGTTAACAAATTCCTTCTTAGCTTGAGGCCATCAGGTCCTCTATTGGGTCATAAAAATCTCTGTATTTTAACTTCAACCCTGGGTCTCCAGGTCTTGAGAAGTTTATCTTTGTGTACAACATTACAAAATGGGGTCTGAGGAAAGTGTTTTTCATTCATGTTAATGGCAATGATCCCGAATCAGCCAGTCAATGTCTTTCCATCCTCTACCCACTGCTGTTGGTGCTGTTGACGGGGCTGTGTCCATGGACTGTGTGTGCAGCTCCAGGCCTGGCTCCGTGCCCACACCACACAGTCTTCATCCTGAGAGTTGGGTAACAAACCCAGGAATCTACTGTGCTAACAGTCTATCCCTCTACCGGAATCTCTAGGCTAGCTCTGTTTCTTTGTTTTCTTATCTACATTTTATAATCATCTGGTCAAATTCCACCAAAGAACATAATTTAAATCATATGATTCTTGACCATGGCTCTCCTTGCATTTTTATTTCTTCACAGAACCCACATTTGACCCTTAAAGCTCCCGATAGCATACAAGTTCCTCATATGAACAAATGAGTGGCCACAGTGACCCACTGGACCACAGTTCATAGTTACATGAAACCCTGAATTTACAGCACAATTAGACATTCAAAGAGCTTGACAGACAGGATCTGTCTCTTCCCACAGGCAGGGAAAGAAGGAGAACCAGTCTTTATCAGAGTTTCACTATGTGCCAGGATTGGGGTCAGGGACAAGGGGACAAAGAGCCATACATTTTGGAGCTGTTTTAATGATGTTTAAGTCACATGACCCATGTGTTTCAAAAATAGAATACACTTTGCAGCATCTGCATATCTTAGTAAATCACCCCGTGAAAGACCAGGAATTTCTCCCTCCAGCTTCTGTGCATGGGTTCTGTGAATGAGGCCTGGTACTGAGCTCCCAACTTTCTGGCTTTGAAACCAAAAGGAGGCTCAGCTGAATGAGTCTCAGAACAGGTCAAGTGTTTGGTCTTTCACTTTGGTTCTGGAAGCTTACAGTTTGCAATGCAAGGGGAATTTTGGGAGAAAACACATGCACATGCCAGGCATGCAACACACACACACACACACACACACACACACACACACACACGCGCATGCACGCATGCACGCACGCACGCTCACATAGGGAGGAGGGGGTCAAGAAAGCCAAGCTTGTTTTTGTTTTTATCTTTTACTCTGCTTAAACTCAGTAATTTAAAGCACAAACAAACCTTTGGAAAGCAAAGGGTTTCAGATGAGCGGCCCCAGAGAAAAGCAGGCCCCCCAAAGTCTTGTTCAGCCATGACAGCTATCAGCAGGCTCTGAAGTGCCCTGCTTATATGGCAAGGATCAAGATGTACAATTTTCCTTAATAAGAGTTGCTGTGGTCAGAAACAGCTGGCCTGAATAATGGGGGAGCTCATGGACCCCAGAATGATAGCTGAGAAACCAGCATAGGACTGTTTCAGACTCCCTGAACATGTATGTCACTTAGGAGGCCTGGGCAGTCTATGGGGCCTCTGGTAGTGGATCAGTATTTATCCCTAGTGTATGATTGGACTTTGGGAGCCTATTCTACAAAGAGGGATGCTCTCTCAACCTAGACACACCAGGGAGGGCCTAGGCCCTGCCCTAAATGATGTGACAGACTTTGATGATTCCCCAGACCTCACCCTTCCTGGGGAGCAGAAAGGGGATGGGATGGGGGTTGGTGGGGGGGCAGGGGAGGAAGGGAGAAAGAGGGAACTGGGGTTAATGTGTAAAACAAGCTTGTTTCTAATTTAATAAAGAGGAAAAAAGTTGCTGTGGTCATGGTGTCTCTTCACGGCAATAGAAACACTTACTAAGGCACTATGTATGCTTGTAAAGAATTATCTAAATTAGGCTAATTGATGTGGGAAAGACCCACCACTGTGGGTAGCAACTTTATGTGGGCTGAGATTCTGTACAAACAAAATAAAATATGAGCTAGGCATCATCATTCAGCTCTCTGACTCTCCACTGAGGATGCATTGTGGTCAGCTGCCTTAAGTTCCTGGCATCATGACTCTGTGACTCTGTGATGGACTGTATCTGCAAGCTGTGAGCCAAAATAAATATTTCCTTTACTAAGCTGCTTTTTTTTTTTTTTTTGGTTTTTATGAGACAGGGTTTCTCTGTATTGTTTCGGAGGCTATCGGTCCAGCCCGGCCTCGAACTCACAGAGATCCACCTGCCTCTGCCTCCCGAGTGCTGGGATTAAAGGCGTGCGCCACCACCGCCCGGCCTAAGTTGCTTTTTAATGACATTGTAGCAACAGGATAATGTAAGCGTAATTTTCTGTCCTGACAGCCAGTTCCCAAGTAGCCACACAGAGACTTATTATTCATTATAAATGATTAGGCATTCTAGTGACTAGCTCTTATAACTTAAATTAACCCATGTTTCTTATCTAATCTACATTCTGCCACATGGTTTGGTATCTTTCTTTAACATGGAATGTTCATCTTGCTTCTCCCAGCATCTTCTGGAGACTCTGCCCTTCTTCATCCCAGAGCTCTCTCCTTGTCTGCAAGTCCTGCCTACCCTCTTCCTGCCTGGCTATTGGCTATTTTGTTCTTCGTTAAACCAATGAGAGCAATGCATCTTCACCATGTACAAAAAGATTATTCCACAACACAAAAAGTAACCAATACAACCCTTCATAGGGTAGCTGGTCTTGGATTTCTGTATCGCAAATTCTAATTGACCTTAATAATAAAAACCCAGAGTCAGATATAGGGGTTAATGGTGAAAGAGAAACAGAACAGTCGGCCACTAATTCTTAGCTCTACCAAGTCTTCAGATCAAAGGAGCGAGCCTGTCCCTATGAATCTTCAGACTGAACACAATGAGCTTCTGTCTCCTCCTGCCTTATATTCCTCTCTCCGCCCAGCCATATTACTCCTGTCTCCACATCCCAAGTACGGGGATTAAAGGTTTGAGCCACCACCACCTGGCTCTGTTTCTCTTTTAGACTGGATTAATATGGTGTAGCTCATGGTGGCCATGAACTCAGAGATCCACCTGCCTTTGTCCCTAAGTGCTGGGATTAAAGGTGTGTGCCACCAGAGCCTAGCCTCTATGGCTAACTAGTGTCTAGCTCCACACTCTGATCTTCAGGCAAGCTTTATTTGTTAGAGCACAAGCAAAACATCACTACAGACTTCAAATGATAATCACAGCTTCCTCTTCCCTCTTCATGCCACTTCCCATCATGCTTAGGGGAGCTTGCTGGTCTTAGTGGCTTCCCTACCGGGATGGCTGAGACCGTCTCTGAGGAAGCTGAGCCGTGTCTCCATGCTCTTCTCAAGTCATTGCCTTTACTATTTACAGTCAGTCAAAGGACCATCAGGATGAAATGCATGGGTCTAGCGCCAACACTTCCTCCACAAATTTGATAATGTGTGGGTCACATGACCTCCCCTATCTTCAGAAGCTGTAACTGTGGCCAGCATGATTCCCGATTCTCAGGTCTGGAGGTCCCTTGGCCCAGGATGCCTAGTTGAAGTTCTATATGAGCATCCTTGTATCCTTTTGAAATGGTGATGTTCTCCATTTGGGGAGAATCACTAACTCTTCAGAGTAGAGTAATGGGGACAGGAGATGTGTCGTCTCCACATGATCATGGGCAGTAACAGCCAGTGAAGCCACTTGTTCTCATCCCCAAACCTTCTTCCTACACAGTCTTGTGCAAAGGGCTTTGACTTGAGCAATTCTGAGGAGATCCTCCATACTCGTAAGGCCACACTTCTGAAAGGGTTTCTGACCCCACAATGAGTGGGTCACAGCTCCGGTGATAGTTGTATAAAGTGGGGTAACAGAGCCTTCTTCCTGTTCCCAGCTCTCCTTTAAGTTTCCTTAGTTATATGTCATGATTGCCTGGATTTATGCAATGTTATTGGGATCTCATGATGGTGAAAGAGCATTCTAGGGAGAGGTAAAGGCATACCTGAAAGACAGGCCAATTCCTATAAAAATGAACCAGTTTCCAGGGTGGAAGAGCCCCCAGTCGGTCAACTTCCTATGACACAGCCAGTTGGTACTGCCACGGGAGGCTGCCCTTTCAGGGCTCAGCTTTGGTTCTCTTCCTGGTGCCTGGGACATTCCCCAATGACTATGACTAGATCAGTTTGGGGCCTGATGGGAGATGTCATTCTGCAAATATGTCTTGCTTATTGGTCAATGAATAAAACACTGTTGGCCAATAGGGAAGCAAGATAGGTGGGACTAGGAGAAAAGGAGAGTTCTGGGAAATGTAGTAGGAAGTTGCCATGTGATCCCAGGCTGAGAGGACACATGAATTTAGCATTCTTCATAAGATAAGACCATGTAGAAATACATATATTAGTAGTTATGGGTTAATACTTAAGACAGAGCCAACCTATAAGAAATCCTAGTCACCAGCCAACAGCTTATAATTAATGTACTGTCTCGTGTGTTACTTGGGGCTGAAGCGGTGACCTAGGTGAGAATCCCATAACAGGGGCCCGAATTATTGGGGTCAGCATGACCGCCATTCCTGTTACCATGACTTCCTTACTCATACTTATAATGGTATGGTGTACTTAAATTGGGACTAGCTGGTGCCAAATGGCCATGCTACGTAGTCTACCTGGATGATACTCAATGTCCCATTAGGGCCACTCTCTTGTGGACATTATACTTGGGCCACTTCCACAATGTGTGTCCCTGCCTCCCGTGCCTCTTTGTCCTGGAACTCTTGTTTCCTTTCTACCCCTCCCCCCATGTAAAGAGGCACAGCACACTCCACGGGCGTTGCTCATTTGACCTCTAGCCCACTCAAAGAGGATGAGTGTCACTTTGCAGAGGAGAAAACCAGGCATATTTAGGTTAATTAGCCAGTCAGTCACACAACTTGCAAGAGTCAGAGATGGGCCTGGAACCCAGTATAACTCTACACACTATTTGTTCAACCCTCTGGCCACGGGTAGAAAGAAAGAATGATTGAAAATTGAAAGTTCTGCCACACCAGAAGAACTTTCAGCATGATGGCTAACGAGAGCCTGGGCTCAGCAGGTGGAATCTTGGGGTTGCGAGATGAGGTGAGAGAACACTTGCCCATTCAAAGTCAGAAAGGCTTTCAACTCTTCTGCCTATCACACCCTTACTTGTGTATCTTGCTCTGGGGAGCTGAGAGATGCAAAAGTGAAGAAAATTGTTGTCTTTGATAACGTGTTCCTTCCTGTCTTCTACCTCTTTCCTTCACCCCTTTATCAGAGTACCCCACCTCCGTGTGTGCCTCAGGAGCAGATCTGAGCTCTGGGATGGGGTCTGTACCACAGCTAGATATTCTGATGTGTGACCCCTGTTCACACTAGGCTTCTCTCTGAATCTAGAACACAGCACACATTTCACACCTGTTGTTCTCTGATGTTTCCGTGGTCCTTACTGCCTGATAGAGGCCAGATTAGTCGTTAACTTCTTCAAAGGAGCCTTTGTGTCAGATAGAAACTCACTTCCACTAGCCGGGGAAAGCCACCCACCACCTCAGTTAACACCACACGGGTCGATTGACTTTCCAGAAGGACATTGAGAGAAGACATCACAGGTGTGCAAGAAACAAGCTCAGTGAGTTCATTGGTGACCAAGACTAGACATATCAATCCTCCTAACTAATATTTAGAGATTGTTTTCACCCTAAAAGTAAAAAAAAGGGTTGCTGGGGTTCCTCTCATTGTGCTGACATCCATCATGTGTACAGGCAGGCAGAAAGAAGAAACTAGTGAAAAGCATCTACCTTCTAGTTTCTGTTTATTCTCTTCCAGGGAGGCCAGCTTTTAAATACTGCACTTGCCTTAGCTACCCTTAGCTTCAAGAGAATCAGGGGAACATAATGTTATGCTGGGAACATCATTGCTGAGACTCAAATTGGGGTTCTGCTTTAGAAGGGCCAGGGAGGATGGTTGGGAAACCTGTGACCTCTGAACACATCCCCTGGACACCAACACAGTCCTCTTGCCTCTTGTCTCTGCCCCGCTGGCTTAGTTTTTGTTTCCAGTAGGAAACATGCTGTCAGAAGATGTCTTTCCATGTTGTCTTATGCACAGAGCCAGAGGTCTTCCGAAGCTAGGGCTTTACCTGGTTTGACTGATGCTCTTTCTGCAACTACTGAGCAGATCCTGGAATTCATTGTTTCTGTGTCAATGGAGAGTCTGGTGCAGTAAGGTTGACATGGGCTAACTCGTTCAAGTACTCATCTATCCTGAAGTTATGTCTTCAGGCTCTATCTGTGATCAGGGACAACATTAGACACCAGGAGAGGCAGACCGTCGTAAGACATGAGCACCCAAATGAGACTGACAAGACTTAGAGGAAGCAGATTATTATAGGAAAAGGCCTCAGTGAAGTCATGCACAGAAGCTGTACATTTCTAGAAGGGAAAAATGACCACCTGCCCAGAGACTGTCTTCTTCTGTGGACCATTGTAGCTGGACCTAGTAGCTTAGTAGGAGAGGTGCAGGCGTTTCCTTAAGGTTCCCCTCTGCAAATGCATTTTTTAAAAAAACCTGCAAAACGGTGAAGCAAAGAGAGGCTCATTTTCTCTCTGCTATAGGATTTTTGCCACCCTGCCCTCTGAGGGCTTGAGGAATGCTAATGAAGAGGATAAAGGCTCCCACAGGGGTCTTGTAGAGGGATTGGTTGTGTCTAGGAGGGAGTGGGGGAGGGTGGCAGAGATGGGAGAAGGCACTCAAGCAAAAGCCTGTCTAAAAAAGTCATTATGGGCTTTTAAGTAAATTCTCGGTTATAATTATTCTAATGGTTTTTAATAAGTCTGCAATTTGCAGTTGCGATGTTCAGTGTCAGCTGTCACAGGCTCCAGCGAAGGTCTCTTTCTTCCTTTGAAAGTCAGTAATAAGAAGCGGGCACTCTATCAATCTTACCTGATGGGAGTGGGGCCTCTTGTCTTGTTTTAAGCCCAATTCAGCTACTGGGGAGCAGCTGCTGCCTGCAGTGGCCTGGATGATACTAGCTTCTCCATCAAAAGGCAGTAGCAGAAAATTCTCCAAGGGGAGACACTGCTTAGTAAAGTCAGATGCAAATCTCTCTCTCTCTCTCTCTCTTTCTTTCCTTCCTTCCGTATTTCTTTCTCTTTTTTGTTACTGTTTTCTGATACTAACCAGGAAAACTTGAGCAAGCCACTGTCCCCCTCCCTGTCTGCCCCAGTTTCCTCATTTGTAAAATGCAAGTGGTGATCATTCCATCTTCACAACGAGGAGCAGTTTCCAGTGTTCAATGGCTCCTTCTTCCCATGTACTGATTTTTTTCCCATGGAAGCCAATTCTTCCCCTTCCTCTTGTTTTGGACAGATGACTAGGAAGGACAGCCTGAACCTACTAAAGGCTACTACTCAGTAGCAATTACTGATTTGAATTAAGATCCCAGGAAAGAAACTGTGTCTGCAAACATTGATTGACTGCTAAGAACCACAATGATGTGGATGCCTAGGGTTGCAGGTCCAGAACCTAATTATACTTTATCTCAGTTCTCTAAATAGCCATTCTTTGTTGTCTTTGTGTTGGAACTAGCATCCTGTTACTAAAAGATAAAAACCTGTTGGAATCTATTTATCATAGCTGACCACTAACTTGCACCTCCCTCAAAGCTAAGAATGTCATCAAATAGCATCTCAGACCTATGGGAGAGATTTCTCTGTCTTCCTCTCTGATGTCTCCACCAATTGGTCTATTTTTTTTGTAAGCCCTGGTTTATAGTAAACTTTGTTCTGTTACTATGGAACTCCACAAAGCCACTTCCATGTTTGGAACATTGTCTTTAAGGAGACCAAAATAGTATGTTGCTAGGCTGTTGTGACTCAGATTTGGCTCCAGAAGAAACTCTAATTCCATTTGCGGTGAAATGTTGTGTTTGTTGTTGTATTGTTGTTGTTTTTGCATCATTGCTAAGGTAGTGAGCCCGTGAGAGATGGCCAAAGGACACCTTGAACCATTAGTCAGAGAGACCTGGATTAGATCCCAGCCTGCAATCTCCTCCAGCCTCGGGTCAGTCCTTCTGCCCATGATGCTTTGCTTGGCTCCCTTCACAGCTGACACAGTTAACTCCTTCAGGTCTCTGCCCTAAAGGGATGGTTGTGGACTCCCTCCTTCAAATCCCCCTACATCACTCTTCTTTCCCCTGACTCTTCCTGTTGTCAACAGTTAACTCATAGACCTTCTGATTCATTTATGATCTGTCCTGATAGCAGCATAGGTTCTTGGTGAGTAGAGTTATCCTGTGGTGTTATTCCCCAATGCCCCTTTACATTGTAACAGAGCACCAGGGACAGGCCAGCTACATAATTCACATTTCTTGAAAGGACACTGGGTGCAAGGGTCTTCATCTCTCTAAGCATTACATTTCCCACGGGTAGGAAACACACACAGCTGGGGACACTGCCGTGGCACTTTTGCTAAGTTAGTGCATGGCTGTGATGCTGACCAGCAGGCAGATTTAGACTCAGGAGCCAGGACACACCTTCTGGAAGGACTCTCCTCCTGGAAGACTTTATCAAAGGCTACAGGAATGGCTGGTCATGACATCACATATCTAGCAGCAGATCCATCACTTGGGGGAGCACAGGAAATGCACAGCTGGCCAGGCTCTGCTGTGCTCACTGAGACCGGAGCTCGAGGACCTGAGTCCTTTCACTAAAGGAGTAGTGTCCGCGTTTCCCTTGCTGGAGTTGAGAAAGTGGTAACTCCAGAGAGCTGTCGGGAAGCCAGGATTTACGGGAGGATTTCATCATCACCATAAGGAATGCGCATTTCTTGAGAGAGACATCCCAGTTCTCAGTGGGGGGGGGGGTGAAGAAATAACAGCTCGGGAGACCTGCTGGCAAGAACCAGGCATCTTGGTCAGCTTGAAAGTCTTGTCCAGCCTGTGAGGTGCAATTCTGCAGGTGAAGACTGCAACTTGATAGTCAAACTTCTAAGTCGGGCATCTCTGGGAAAGATAGGTGGTGCAGGCTTGTGATCTGGCATGCATTTCTAAGTGTTTAACTATTTTATCATTGCTCTTGGAGCTTTTGTAGTGTAACCCTAATTAGCAACCAAGTAGCCTCGTTCTTGCACTTAGTTTCAGCACAGAGTGTTTACACAGCTGTGGATCCCCTGCAGTGCAGGATGCTGGGGCCAGCACTTAAATCCATAGGGTAAGCAAACCAGAATGATTACACGTTTACAAAAACAAGTGTATGCATGAGTAACCCAGCTGATATTTTCTTTAGTAATTATCTACATTGGTGTTGCCCAATATCGTCAATCATATTGAAATTAATTAAAATTGAATTAAAAGTTTAGTTTAGCAGTTGACTAGCTCCATTTCCAAGGCTCAGTAGCCACTCAGGGCAGGCAGTCGCAGTGTTGAGACAGATGTAGAAAGTGTCATATTTCATAGACACAGTGCAGACGGGAATTTACTACAAGTATTTTAAGGGGTCTATGGCATGCCTGTGGAAACTGACCTGCGAGTGGAGAACTTTTGCCTAAAAGGGCAAAATAAATGTGAAATCCCAGTGCAAACTTAGATAGCTTTATGTCACCTTTGATGTCACAAAGAAGCTGCCAGTCAACAACAGAAATATATTGATTGGCTGCTTAAAGTAGCTGTACGTGGGATTTGGAAAGTCTCCATCAAGAGTGACATCTCTTTGTCACCTTTCAGTGAGGAAGGCTGTCCCTTTCACTGCCTCTCACCAGGGCAGAAAGGTAAGATGGGAAGTGGTCATTTCTGGGGAAGGGGAAGTTGGCGTCTGCATTATAATGCCCAAAGAAAAGAAATCACTTTGATTGCCAGCATGAAAGAGTCTAGACTTACCTATGAGACAGAGCTCCACGTTTATCTATGAGTATGTAGACTGGGTTAACTGGCATGGCAATGTCAATCCTTACCTCTCACCGCGGGTGACACAAATGCACGGATGGCATTCCAGACCGAATGCGAGGGAGCAAGTAGGATGAAAGTCCTATCTTTTTGCCTCTGACTGTGGATACAGTGTGACCATCTTTCTCAAAAATCCTGCAGCTATAACCTCATCAATACCATGGGCTGGACCCTTAAACTGTAAACGGAATGAAACCCTTCCCTCCTGATATTGATTTTTGACACAACAATAAGTTAAGTGACACGTGGCAGCATGGAGTGTGAGCCCGATGGCTCTCTGAGCATCCTGGTCACCTCTCCTCCTTTAGCAAAGACAATCTGGCATCTACCAAGGCAGGTGCTATGTTTTAGCCTTAGCTCTGGAGTGTTCCTCCTCCATGAGGTGTTTGGATGTGTGGCATTCATAATAGCAGTTACTTAGCCTCTCTGAACTCCATGTATGTCACTGGTGAGATAGGGACATGGTGTCAGCCTCTCTGCCCAGTGGAGCTGTTTGAGAAGTGAAAGGAGACAGGTGGGCAGATGTCTGACTGAGGCACTGACCACATCACAAACTCAATAGATGGTTTCTTGTAACTGTTTGCACAATCACGTAGGTCAGGCAGCCCCAGGCATTTATCTCAGCCTTGCTGTTAACTGGCTGCTTCATTGGGTCTATCCACATTTACTGTATGTTTGATTTCCTCATCTATAAATTGTGAATGATGTTATCAATGCAGAACCTTGATCCACAAAACAGATGAAATGAACCACAGAAAGGAGCAATGACAGTGTGACCCAAAGTATGATCTCCATAGGTGTCTCTACATCTCTTGACCTAGCAGAATGGCTTGGGAACAAAGCTATTCAGATCCCAGGCTCTTTTAGCTTCTCTGCTGAGTGCAAGGATGAATTGGGCCATGCTCAACCACGAATGCACTTCCTGTCCAACTAAGAGGTGTGTTTTACACATGCCACACTTCCAGTCCCCCGAGGATATGGGCAGTTCCATTGCAAAGGATTCCCTGGTTGGTTAAGGGTGGCCATTTGTTCCACGGCAGATCTGCGGGAGTGAGGCAAGAACTAGAAAACTCAGCTGGACTTGTCACCCTCAGGATACCCTGCTCATAGGGGCTTAACATGGAGCTCTCTTCTTGCAGTGACTGGGCCCGTGTGTGGGTGTTAACACTAGATGGGTGCCCACTGAGGCTGGGCGAGCTCATCTTGATCCTCCTGTGTATGGCACGTGATCTGTCTCAGAGCTAATCCGCCTGTGACTCCAGAGTTGTACACCGATTGTGTTCTTTCTGTCATTGTGAGGCAGAACACTGCAGGGAAGTAGGGAGGGAGTTTCTGACTCCATTACACAGAGGCGGAAGTTGTCTCGGAAGGGAAGACTGCTCAGAAGGAGCTGCTGGGTGGTGAGGCGGGGAGGAGGTCTCAGCATCCAAATCTACTTTTCTTAGCTTCCTTTCCAGGACGACTTCCATTATGCCATCTTTCAGAGCTCCGTATGCTCCACATCTTTCCCCCATTCCTACCCAATCTAATCTCCAAAGCACCCCAGCCCACACAATCACGCCCTCCCCTCTTTGAAAACTTTCACCTTTTCAGCATGGCTGAAAGGAATGTAATTTGATCAAAATAATTCTCTCTAAAGACTCTGTGATGAATACAGCTCAAGAGGCTTTGAAAGAAGAGGCTGGGTTATCCTAATCACATCTCATTATGACAAATTTTTGTCACTTAATAGCATCAGATCCTATGACGGGGGCAGGGAGGAAGGCATGGACTTTCTAGTTGTCGGCAGGGGAGGCTGGGCTGGCTTCTGATACTGCAACCTGGTCTTCTCATTTATCCCTTTGCCTCAGAAACACCTTGAAGCCCTAGGTCCTGAGCCTCCAAAATGAAGTCAAGCCTCCAAGGTCTGAACTGGAGGTCATATTTCTTCACCTTCTCCTCTGTGTGGGTAAGGGGACTCGCTATCATTCTGTATGTCCCACCTCTGGACACCACAGTCCCGCTGCAAGACACTCTGGGCAAGACTTAGCCCAATATCCTACCATCTGGGGACGTCTTTAGGAATTTCCTGACTTTCTGCAACCCCCGTGGAGTCTCTCATTCCCCTTTTGGATCTGGCCCAAAGGTTCTTTTTAACCACGAATCTGAGTATTTGTCTCCATTTCGTCTCTCTGGAAGCAGCACACTGTTTCTCTTTGAGCAGGAGGGAGCAACTTAGCACGTCTAACATTTCTTCAGTCTTTGACAACTACACCCAGGACCTCGAGGCAGGGAAAACCCAGCTGCAGTAGAGAAGAGCAAACAGCCTGTAATGGGAGGATGAAGATCAAGTGAATGCTCTGCTGTGGTCATGCGTGTGCATGCGTGTATGTCAGCCAGCGCCTGATGAGTACAATTCAGTTCTCTTCAAGCACCCATTGAGCACCTTCTGGGGTAGGTGTATACATGCAAATCCCTTCATAGTTTACAGAGCACAGATCATGTGTTGAAGCAGTCAAGGTTCTGTTGGTAGCAAAACTCTGAAACCAGTTCTACTTAAAAATGAAAGGTGTGTGTGTGTGTGTGTGTGTGTGTGTGTGTGTGTGTGTGTGTACATGTTAGGTGGATTTACTGGAAGGATACTAGGACAGTTCTGAGAAATAAAATAAGAATACCCTAGACACCATATGGCACCTCTGGGATTTTATCAACCAGATTCCAGTAGGATAAAACGAAGTCACTGTAGGTTTTTCTAAACACAACCCACTGAATATAGAGAAGTGGTTATCTAGGCTGAGAAAAGTTGAGAATTCACACAGTGGTGGTAACAAAATTGCTTGGGCCAACAATAGCCAGAAGCTTGTGACTGACAAGGATAAACGGGGGATGTGATGGGTAGCAGGCACATTCAGCAGGGAGCTGTGTACTAGAAGCAGGAATAAGGATTTGGGACAATGGGGTGAGGCGATTACGCCTAATTGACACTGAAGCAAAAGGACTGAGACAGGACCTCCGCTGCCATCGCCAGAAGAAAAGGCAGCAGATCCTCCTCTCGCCATTGCTCTTTTCACCGATGCTTCCCACTACCCGATCTTCCTAGATGGCACTTAGCCGATGATGCTGTGACATGCCATCCCTGCATGCCCAGTAGAGAGGAATGAAAATTCTGCAAGAAAACAGGCATAGCTAGGAGCCTATGCCATCCAGATTCGAGAACATTATCCCCAGTGCAGCTCAGCCTGCTTGTCTGTGGTCCCTGACTTGTTCCCTTCAAAATTCAAGTTAGAAATGTGGGAGCCCTGATTTTATTCAGGCAATCTCTCTGGATTCTGAGTTATGACTGGGCACATAGTCCATGATGATCAAGGAGTCACACATGCTGGAGTTTGGATTTAGATCATTTATGTGTCTCTTATTAGTCAACAGTTGGAAAGATAATTTGACCTCGGTGCTGTTCTCTTAATGAAGGGGATATCCCTGTTCTTCTCACAGAACTGTTTGGAAGCTATGGGAAGATCACCTCATCCACTCATCCACCCATCCACCCACCCATCCACTCACCCGCTCACACATACTGACATCAGACTGGTCAAAAATGCTTACTTCCCCCTGGACTGTGGCTTCCCTATGAATGTCATGAGCTAATTCCTAGTGTGTTCCTGCCAGTTCAGTAGCATTTCCCCATCACATAAATAATCCTGCTGTAATACAAAAGTGTAGAGTGACCAGCATGACACAGAAAGCTAGGATTACAATTTAATCCATGAATCTCTATGTGGGGCTGGGGGTAGGCGTTGCAGTACTAATCCGTATGAAGGGAAAGAACCTCCCTCCTTCTGTGAATGAAGAGGAGACATCCATTCACTGTATCAACACATGTGGAGTGTGTGTGGATGACACAATTTGGGCAGGAGTAGTGGATAAGGAACTGGAAGTCCCTTAAGCAGCTATAGAGAAATGTGTGCACTTGCTTTGGAAAGCCCTTCCATTTCAATGGGAAGAGGTCAGAGGAGACCTGGGTACTACAGACCCTGGTCAAGAGAGGCCCAGTTGCAGAGGGCTTGGGATGGGGATTACTATCAGGTGGAAAACAGTTAGACTTGGTTCTAACGATCTAGCCATATGCCCATGTGGTGAAGACACATTATTCTCCTTCCTGCCCTCAGCTTCTTCAACTGATTTTGCTTTGCCTGGGCTCATCTATAGTCTCTTACCTATATACTTGGCTTCAAATCCCTTTGAGATGATGCTTTTATTTGCTCATTTATTAGCTCTCCGAGTTTTTATCAAACACTTACCACATACATACTGTAATAGATTCGTTATACAGCAACACAGGACCCGAAGCAATGCATATGTATTATGCTACTGTCCTGGAGGTCTTAAGTCTGAAATCAAGATGCAGATAGGAGTCTGCTTTCTCTTCCTTGTCTCTCCTTGCCGGCTGACAGCTGCTGGTGACCCACTGTGTTTGCTGGTGGGTACCTGCATCACACCAATATACCCATCCATGTCCACAGCCCCCTCATCTGTCAGCTCACCAGACTGTGTATTGGAAATGCTTGAGAACTGTGTCTGAACTGAACACGAACAGACCCATTCCTGCCGCCATCCCCTAAGCAATAGGGCACCACTACCCACAGTAATTGCAGTGTGCTACGTAGTGTTAATACTCTAAAAACGATTCAAGTGTGAGGGGAGATATCTGTTAGTTATATACAACTCTATGCCATTATGTAAAGTTGACTTGAATACCTACAGATTTCGTTCTTCGTAGTTTTCTAGAATCAATTTTCTTGGAGTACCGAGGGATCCTAGTATATGAATGTCTCCAGGTGACTGTCCTTCCAACGTGTCTATGTCACCAAGTGGAATTACCCTTTTTATGTATCCTTGTTCACATTTTTCTCATTTTCTAGAATTACCAGTTATTATCTTAGGACTCATCTGTAACTCATGATCATTAAATCTTAAATTGATTACTTTCTCCAAGTCACTATTTCCAAATAAATTCATATTTGCAGATATGTGTTGTAGAAATAAATATATCTTGTTAGGCAATACAATTCAACCCACAGACCCTATTTTTCTGTGCTCGGCATTGCTGTCCTGTTGCTGGTGGCGAATCTCTGAATTCCCTTCATTAAGAAACCCTCAAATCTAGGGGGCCAGGGAAACCACACTTTTTCTGGCCTTTAGCCTCAGAGCCTCTGGCTTTCTCTTCCCTGAGAGTTCAATTTTCCCATTATTTTCTTTTTACAAAAATATATTTTTAATCAGCACAATGTGTATATGTCTAATCTCCAGAGAGGAGGAGTTTAACTCGGTGGCTTATCTACGCAAACATCTGCCAGGGTGAGGCTGAGCTGCCAGCTCGGGATTTAATAATAAAAAATGGGAAAGAGAATTAAATTAGAGAGAACAAGAATAATCACCCGTCTCAGGTTCTCGTGAAAAAAATTCAATCATTTTCTGGGGAATCCTTTCTCTTCACAGTCCTAACACTCAATTCAATTTTCTGTCTGGAAACCAGTAGATCCAAGCACCTCCCTGAAAAATGATGAGTTAAAGTCACGCTGGAAAACCCTCAAGGGCCCCATGGAGAACAGTTCAACCTTGCTGGCCATCAGGTTTCTGCCACAAGTGCTCCACCGTGTCCTGTGGTGTGAAAGCAGCCAGAAATAATACACAAGGGAAGCATCATGGTTGTGTTCCAAGAAACCTTCATTTACAAAGCCAGGTGGCATGCTGGCTTTGACAGGAAGCCCTGGGTTATGACATGGAATCACAAAGGACCCCAAGGAAGTGAGTCAGAACCAGAAAGGGTCTAGATCTTACCCCAGTAGCATCAGTAAGAGATGGCTGGGCCATTCCTGCAGAGCCGACTGCCACTCGCTTACATCATTCCCTTTCTTTATACGGCCGGCCCCATACATTTGTGAGGAGGGCTTTGCTTAACTGGCCTGAAAGATGTTTTTGGGGCCATTCCTCTGGAGCACATGGCACCACCCAAACATTTAATTGTCTTTTGAATGCTCCATTTCTCCTGTCATCTCTCCTCCATGTCCCCTTCCCTCTCTACTCCAGACTACACCTTAAGTTCTTGTGATTATACTTTGGCCAACGTTATTTAATTCCTTTCCCTTGCAGGCTACTGTCGTCATTCTATGAGATGTTGGTTTTAAGCACGTGATCAAAAGGGAAAAGGCAGTTACCATGTGAGAGAGTTAGCTGGGGTGGAGTAAAGAGCTGATTGGCTTCTGGGAGGCGGGTCCTCACCATGGACCAGGATAAGGATGCTAGCACAGTCACGGAGCTGCAGTGAGGAAATCAGGAAAGCCATCTGGCTTCATTGGATCTGCAGCACAAAGGTCCCTGGGCAAATATTTAGGGTCATAGCTTGGCACTACAGAGGGGTTAGTGAGGACTGGTGAAGAAGGTTGTGACTCCTGGGAGGGGCCTGACCACGAAGATAGTGCAGAGATTGGATGACTCCAGCCTGGTGTGTAGAGGCAGTTTAAAGAACCATGAAGCAATTGCTACCGTGATTTTGGTGTTAAATCCCCAAAGGTGATTGGTTTAAAAGCTTGTTCCTGAGATGCTGCTATTGAGAAGTGGTGGAGATGACTTCAGGTCATGAGAACGGGGCCCTCAAGGGGAGTAGTGTAAAGAGAAGCCTTCCCGCCAGCCTGGTTTCAGAGCCGCATCAGTCCCAAATGAACACACAGGAGGCTATATTAATCATGAAGCTGTTGGCCTTGCTTGTTTCTTACTGGCTAGCTCTGACTTAAGTATTTATCCCATAATTGTTAATCTAAGTATTTCTCTTACTGGAGAAATTTCTGGGCTTCCTACCCCATGGTGGTTACATCTTGACTTTCTGTGTTTCTCCTTCCCAGAGTCCTCCTGGACTCCTAGTCCCTCCTATCTTGATTCCCTGTTGGCCAGCAGTGCTTTACTGATATATACACAGGACTTACCCAACAGAGTAGGACCATAGAACATTGTTCTCCTTCTCTGCTTTTGTTCACTAGGTGAGTGGCTTTGATACACAGCTCACCCCTGCCATGATGCATGGCCTTGCCACACATTTGGGACCACCTAGAACAACTAACTGACCATGGACAGGAACCTCTGAAACACCGAATAACCTCCTTGGGTGGTTCGATGATCTACGTTGTGTCTTAGAGTGCTGGAGAGCTGACTAGCCAGAGAGGAGATAACCCAGGCAACAGGAGAACTCATCGGTGTCAGAGACCAAGCAGGTCATCACACTGAACAGATTTCTCAGCTGGGCTGTAAGGAGAAGCACAGAGGCTGCACCAGGCTCTGAAGCAACATGACCAACCTCACTGTGCCCTTCTCCTGGGAGGGCTTGGCATTCTTTGTGACACCTCCGTTGCACAAATTCTGATTCTCATGAATTGTATTTGTAAGATGTGCTTGAATGCAAGGGTACCTGGCTTTAGGGGTGAGGAGAGGCCATAGATCTCTCTTGCTACACTCTCTTCTTTACTCACGCAATTCTTTTTTCTTTTCTTTTTTTAAATTTAATTTGGAAACGAATCTTAATTTACATATCATTCCCAGTTCCCGCTCGCTCCCATCCTCCCATGCCTCCCACTGACCCCCATCCCATGACTTTTTTGCTCCCCAAGGAGGGTGAGGCCTTCCATGGGGATCTTCAAAATCTGTCTCATCATTTGGGGCAGGGCATAGGCCCTCCCCTTGTGTGTCTAAGCTGACAAAGTATCTCTCTGTGGGGAATGGGCTACCAAAGTCACACACTAGGGAAAATACTCATCCGCTACCCGAGGCCCCATAGACTGCCCAGGCCTCCTGACTGACACCCACCTTCAGGGGGCCTGGCTCAGTCCTACGCTGGCTTCTGAGCTGTCTATCTGGGGTCCATGAGCTCCCCCTTGTTCAGATCAGCTGTTTCTGTGGGTTTCACCAGCTTGGTCTTGACCCCTTTGCTCATCATTCCTCCCTCTCTGCAACTGGATTCCGGGAGTTCAGTTCAGTGTTTAGCTCTAGGTGTCTGCTTCTGCTTCCATCAGCTACTGGATGAAGGCTCTAGGATGGCATATAAGGTAGTCATTAATCTCATTATAGGGGAAGGATATTTAAGGTAGCCTCTCCACTATTGCTTAGATTGTTAGTTAGTGACATTCTTGTAGACCTCTGGACATTTCCCTAGTGCCAGATTTCTCTTTAAACCTATGAATGACTCCCTCTATTATGGTATCTCTCGTCCTGCCCTCTTCTGTTCTTCCCCTGACTCAATCTTCCTGCTCCCTCATGTCCTCCTCTCCCCTCCTCTTCTCCCCTTCTTTTTCTCCTAACTCCCTCTCCCCACCCCATGCTTCCAATTTTCTCAAAAGATCTTGTCCCTTTCCCCTTCTCTGGGGGACCATGTATGTCTCTCTCAGGGTCCTCCTTGTTTTGTAACTTCTCGGAAGGTGTGGATTTAGGCTGATAATACTTTGCTCTGTGTCTAATATCCATATATGAGTGAGTACATACCATGTTTGTCTTTTTGTGACTGGGTTACCTTACTCACAATGGTTTCTTCTAGTGCCATCCATTTGCCCGTGAATGTCAAAATTCCATAGTTTTTTTCTGCTAAATAGTACTCCATTGTGTATATGTACCATATTTTCTTTATCCTTTCCTCAATTGAGGGGCATCTAGGTTGCTTCCAGGTTCTGGCTATTACAAATAATGCTGTATGAACATAGTTGAATGGGTGTCCTTGTGGTATGAAAGTACACCCTTTGGGTGTATGCCTAAGAGTGGGATTTCTGGAACTTGTGGCACACTGATTCCCATTTTCCTGAGGAATCTCCATACTGATTTCCATAGTGGCTGCATGAGTTGGCACTCCCACCAGCAGTGGAGGAGTGTTCCCCTCTCCCCACATCCTCTCCAGCACAAACTGTCATTTGTGTTTTTGATTTTAGCTATTCTGACAGGTGCAAGATTGTATCTCAGAGTTGTTTTGATTTGCATTTCACTGATGGTTAAGGATGTTGAACACTTTGTTAAGTGTCTCTCAGCCATTTTAGATTCCTCTATTGAGAATTCTCTATTTAGTTCTGTACCTCACATTTTAATTAGATTATTTAGTCTTTTGGTGACTAGCTTCTTGAGTTCTTTGTATATTTTGGAAATAAGTCCTCTGTCAAATGTGGGGTTGGTGAATATCTTTTCCCATTCTGTGGGCTGCCTTTTTGTCTTATTGACTGTGTCCTTTGCCTTACAGAAGCTTCTCAGTTTCACGAGGTCACATTTATTAATTGTCAGTCTCAGTGTCTGTGCTACTGGATCAGGAAGCAGTCTCCTGTACCAATTCTTTCAAGGGTACCTCCCACTTTCTCTTCTAAGAGGTTCAGTGTGGTTGGATTTATGTTGAGGTCTTTGATACATGTGGACTTAAGTTTTATGTATGGTGATAGACATGGATCTATCTGCAGTCTTCTACATGCCAGCATCCAGTTATGCCAGCACCATTTGTTGAAGATGTTTTCCTTTTTCCATTGTATAATTTTAGCTTCTTTGTAAAAAAATCAGGTGTTTGTAGGTGTGTGGGTTAAAAATCAGGGTTTTCAATTCAATTCCATTGGTCTACCTGTCTATTTTTGTGCCAATATCAAGGCGTTTTTGGAACTATAGTTCTATGATAGAATTTGAAATCAGGGATGGTGATTCTTCTGGAAGTTACTTTATTATACAGGGTTGTGTTGGCTATCTTTGGGGTTTTTTTCATATAAAGTTGATTATTGTTCTTTCAAGGTCTGAGAAGAATTGTGCTGGTATTTTGATGGGGATTGTATTGAATCTGTAGATTGCTTTTGGCAAGATTGTCTCTTATACTATGTTGATCCTACCTATTCTACAGCATGGGAGATCTTTCCATTTTCTGGTATCTTCTTTGATTTCTTGTTATATAGGTGTTTCCCTTGTTTGTTTAGAGCTACCCCAAGATATACTATGTTGTTTGTGGCTATTGTAAAGGGTGATGTTTCTCTGATTTCTTTCTCAGCCATTTATCATCTATATATAGTAGGGCTACTGATTTTTATTTTTAGTTAATCTTGTATCCTTCCACTTTGCTGAAGGTGTTTATCTGCTTTAGGAATTCCCTGGTAGAATTTTTCAGGTCACTTATGTAACATATCATATCATCTCAAATAGTAAAAATTTTACTTCTTCTTTTCCAGTTTATATCGCCTTGATTGCCTTTTGTTGTCTTATTGCTGTATCTAGAACTTCAAGTATGATACTGAAGAGGTATGGAGAGAGTGGACAACCTTGTCTTGTTCCTGATTTTAGAGGAATCTCATTGAGTTTTGTTTCTCTCCATTTAGTTTGATGCTGGCTGTTGGTCTGCTGCATGTTGCTTTTATTATGTTCATGTTTAGGCTGAGCAGCCCCAAGCCTCAGACTCCTTGAGAGTGTCAACCCATCCCCCTTGTCCCTAATTGCTACATTGACTGCTATGTGGGCCTGGCATTGATCTGGTAAATGTGTATACTGGCATTCTAGAAAGAAAGGAGACAGACAGTTCACAATATTTATGTACATAGAGGTAATTTTAGAAGCTTGCATTCTTTCCCCCATGATAGCTTTCATGTCCCCAGGCCAAAGGCCCCTTGTTGAGTTTGAGATACCAAAGTCTACTGTCCTCTTGGCTTAGAGCATGCATTTTAAACCTTCCTCTCTTTCATCTATTGCTGTTGCAGGAATTTGATAGCTTATCCATCTGTAGATATAAGATTTTAGGAAGGATGTGTGCATTGAAATCAATATGCAGGTGTCCCTAGAACTTGGGGATCAGAGAATGGCAGTGGTGACACCAGGGGACCAGGTGTCCATGAGAAGCTAAATAGTCCCTGAAGAACTGAGTGCTGTCAGGATTCTATGGTAAGCTCCTCATTCTGGCTGCAGCAAGCACCGTATGCTTTTCATAGGATGTAGGTTGTTATGGTGACAGAAGGGGAAAACAGGGGACTCTGCAGAAATGACCAATATAAATTGTTCCTCACACCACTCCTTCACAGAGGGCTTGGAAAGTCACATCTCATCACGAATCAGGTTTAATAACAACAAAAGGACATCTGCTGAGGACTGACTGGGTGGGGGTGTGCTTGCTTCTTTCTTCCTGTGAGTTCTGGAATCCTGGAGTGGAGCTCTAGGTGGCAGAGGGAACCAGGAGATAAAAGGTTCTTGACAATGACAGGGTAATTAACAATTGCAGTGTCCTAACCATCACAGTTAGCCTTGGCAGGAAAGGGGCTTAGGAAGAAGCAGTGAGTTGCCTAAGGTGTATGGCCTGGGAGAGTCAGTGTGAAGTTGCTCCCCTGATCCTGGGCCTCAACAGGCAATCTTGTGGATGGCAGGCCCAGAACTAGGGCAAAGCCCACTCACCTCAGCATCTTTCTTTTCCTGGCATTGCAGAAACCACCCCTCAGTACCTCCCTTAGGACCCAGAGCCTCCTACCTATGAGTATAGGAGGATATCACTGGGAATCATTTCATTGTAGGTGAGAGTCTGGCATCATCATCAGACAGGCTTCACCCAGCAATGGATGGAAATGGATATAAAGACCCAGAGACAATCATGAGGCAGATCTCAGAGACTCATATGGAAGAGGAGGAGGAAGGATTGTAGGAGTTAAAGGGGTTAACAACACCACAAGCAAACCCACAGAATCAACTAACATGTGCTCATAGGGGCTCACAGAGACTGAACCAACAGTCAGGGAGCCTACCCATGCAGTGACTGACCTGCATGGGACTGCATGTATGGTATAGTTGTGTAGCTTGGTATTCTTGTGAAACTCCTTAAACAGTAGGAGTCAAAGGTCTTTCTAATGTTTTCCCTGCTTTTGGGACATATGGGGTAAAAGGGCAGCCAAAGAAACACACTTCGGCCCTGAAACAAAACCAAAGGAACACACCCTGACCCTGAGACCAGAGCCAATTCACTAGCCTTCAAATCAGAGCCAAAAGGTTTAAAAGAGCCAGTGAAAGAAACACACTTCCACCCTGAAACCAGGGCCAAAGAAACTCTCTCTGTCCCTGACCAACTCAGCACAAAAGCCAGTCAATCCCTAAGCAGGAAAACCAACCAATCCCTGAGCATGAAATTCAGCCAATCTCTGAGATTGTCCAAACTCAGGGATTAAAATCCAATCAGTTCCCACCCTGAAAATATTCACCCTGGAAAAATTTCACTCCTAAGAAGTCCTGTTCAATTGGGAGCTGCCTTTTTCTACCCTGGCAGGGGCCGCCACCCTCCTAGATTCCTCCCTCCCAATACATCTCTTGAATGAGGTTTGGGCAGACCTTCTTTGGCTGGAGTAGAGAGAAGAAGAGAAGTAACAAATTTCATGAGAGCTGGAGCAGAGGAGAACTGTAACAACTTCGCTGGGAAACCCTCCCCTACTGGAGCAGAGCTGTTACATTGGGGAAACCTGTTGGGGAAGTCCTGTGTATATGTCAATAAAGCACTGCGGGCCAAAAGGGAATCAAGATAGGTGGGACTAGGAGTCCAGGAGGATTCTGGGAAGGAGAAACACAGATAGTCAAGATGTAACGCCATGGGGTAGGAAGCCCAGAAACCTCTCCAGTAAGAGAAATACTTACATTAACAATTATGGGGTAAATACTTAAGTCAGAGCTAGCCAGTAAGAAACAAGCAAGGCCAACAGTTTCATAAGTAATATAGCCTCCTGTGTGTTTATTTGGGACTGATGCGGCTCTGGAACCAGGCTGGCGGGAAGGCTTCTCTCAAGGGAAAGGTTTCCCTTTACAGAAACCTACACTCTTTGGGAACTGAGCAGAACTGTAACAAGTTTGATTGGGAAATCCTCCCCTCAGGAGTAGAGTTTTTACTTTCCCTGGAGCAGGCCTGTAAGTTGCTACATTTATCGTTACTTTGTGGTATTCCTAGGCCCCTGACTGCTAAGATACCTTTCCACTGGAGCTGCAATACTTACAAGACTCTCTTTCTCTCACTGCATTGACTCATCCAGTCTTAATATGAGGGGAAGTGCTTAGTCTTATTGCAACTTGATATGCCACGTTTGGCCGATGTCCTATTCTGAAGGGAAACCGAGGAAGATTGGATGGAGGGAGAGAGGCTGGAGAGGAATCTATGGTTGGAATGTAATATATGAAAGAAACATGAATTTTAAAAAATTAAAAAGAATCCAGAGGGTCATCAGTGGTGACCAGGGAAGAGCCAATTGATAGTCAGTTCCCTGTAACGTGGAAAGGTGAATCACTCTCCTGTACACCCCTTGGGGGGTGGCCTGTGGCAGACTATGTTCTGAGCCTTCCAGAGAACCCGCACGGCTTAGGAAGAATCTGTTGAGATAACAAAACCCAGGAGAGATGGAGCGGTATGACCACAGGAAGCTGAGGTTGGGGAAGCCCAGTAGGGCTGACATGGCCCAATCTCTACTGAACCTATGAGGACAAGCCTGGAAAGGAGGGAGTGGTGATAGGCTCTGGGTTAGAAGCAGCTCAGGACCGGAAGCCAGAACAGCTCAGCTAGCCAGCAGGGTACGGAAGCCCCCGTGTGCTTTCAATTCATCACAGTCACCGTGCTCCTGACCTTTCTTTCTTCACTTGTCACCTCATGCTGGACAGTGTGACCTTTGGAGATGCTGCAGTGGCCTCTGTCTCCTCTGTACAGTTCTTCCTTGTGGTCTGGCCCTGGCCTTACATGTCACATCCTGCTAGGCCCCTGGATCTGTTGTTTCCATGTCCCCTAGACAGGGGCATCAACATTCTGTGGTTCCTCCTTGCCCACTCTTATCTGCCCAGACAGCAAGCCTGGAAGTCCATGCTTGGAAGTGAACTATATGGCTGTTATGTGTGTGTGTGTGTGTGTGTGTCCCTGCTACATCACACATGGTGTCTCACTTGAGGCATCCCTGGGCACCTCTTCCAATGTTCTCATTTATTTTCTAGATCTCTGACCACTCAACCACTCCCTTTACCTGGGTACCCACTCATTCACTGAGCCTCCTTGGTCTGGGTCCTTTTCCAGGATTTTTCTGGAGATAGGTGTTAATGAAGTGAAAGAACCCTGTGCTCATGAAGCTTGAATGTCACAGACTGGGTGAAAAAAATAAAGAATCAGGTAAGTATGGCACGTGAGAATGACACAAAGACTAGGCTGAGGGACATGTACACACATTCATGCACACACATGCGTATACAGACATGCACATATATGCACAGAGACACAGATGTTCATGTGCACATGCACACACACAGAGAATGGGGGAAAGAGAGAGAGAGAGAGAGAGAGAGAGAGAGAGAGAGAGAGAGAGAGAGAGAGAGAGAGAGAGGGTCTTAATTGTCATTTTGTTGTTGTGCTAAAACACCATGACCAAAAGCAGCTTGGGAAGGAGACTAGTTCTTAAAACTTCCAGGTTAGAGTACATAACAGAGAGGCTTCAGAACAAAGCTCAGGGCACTCCAGGCAGGAACCTGTAGGCAGGAACGGAAGCAGAGGTCAGGAAGGAACATTATTTACTGGGGCATTCAGCTACCTTTCTTACGCTGCCTCTCAGGCCCACCAGGGACGGCACCACTCACAGTGAGATGGGCAGCACCTGCACCAATGAACAACCAAGAAAAGGCTCCACAGACGTGTCTACAGGCATGGCAGATGGAGGACGTCTCTCAACTGAAATTCCTTCCTCCCTGGTGTGTCTAGGTTTGTGTCAAGTTAACTGAAACCTATCACACACACACACACACACACACACACACACACACGCACGCACGCACGCACGCACGCACGCACGCACGCACGGTCACATCCACCCATGCGTTGCTGCTACTACTTTTCAGGTGTTCCAGGATGCTTCTCAGAAGTAGATACAGCACAGATAGGGCAGTAATCAGTTATCACAGAAAATGCTTCTCTTGTTTCACCTTCCTTATGGCAAAAGAATGGGGATTCATTTTGCTGTCTCACAGAACAGTGCAGTGACAAGCACCAGTGCAAGTCACTGTCCTCAGACCTGCCCTTCATCTTGGGATTTAAAGTAGTCATCTCTTCTCACCTGGACAATGTACACGCATCTTCCAGAAACAGCATCAGGAGAACTTCTCCTGGTGGAAACCAAAAGGAAGAAATGTGCCTAAGTTCCATCTTCAGAAGTGGAGTTTAAGTGGGAACCATTCTAGGCTCATCAAGAGCCGTGACTTTCTCTGTTTTCATGGACTTGATACCCCACTAAGTTCAGGGTACTTCTGTCTCCTTGCTGAAGCAATCCCGCTTCAGGCCAAGGACCCCACAGGCACAATTGCCTGAGTACAGCCAGAGCCAAGCATACGGGCATAGGAGACAAACTCAAGAAATGTGTCAGATCACACAACCTACAAGGAAGCCCGGAACCCAGAGGTGTCCAGACTTTATTAACAGAACTAGCAAGCTTGTATAATCACTGTTTTTGGCAGACCTGGTGCACAGGTGATTTAAAGCACTCAGAAGGCTAAGACAATGACATCACAAAGGAAAAAGTAGTGCATTCATCCCTTCCAGCTTCCTGTTTGCCTGGAACACCCATGTGCCCACATCAGGCACTCTTTCAATAACTTTGCTATCACAGGCAAAACAAAATCACCTCTAACCTTCCCAGTGCCAAAAGTTGAGCTTAATGAAAACACCTTTCAGAATTTTCTCCAGAGCCCTCCTGTTCACCCCAAACTCCTGTGCACCAAGACAAGAGGTTGCAGCACCTCTTTGTAGGGTGCATTTCTGGGAAACAGTAGCCTGCCTTTTTCCTTTTTCTTTTTTTTTCTTTTTTTAGATGTTTAGAATGGACCATTGTTAGTATCCCAGTCTTTGAGCATTTTGTGGGGAGATTGACTGAACAGGTGGCTTGCGCATGTCCAATGACTACAGCCCTGGCATGGCTCTGGATGTGAAAACAGGTGCACACCATTAGCATACACGAGCCCCGGGCTAGCTGACAGCCGCCGCCCTGAGAGAAGCTAAGACTCTAACTGCAGCATGCATGGGGGAAAAGGCAAGTGGGGAGAACTCAGTTTTTTTTCCATGTTCTTGATTGTTTTGGAGAGGGAGGGACACGTCCATCACTACTAAACTACAGAGTACCACCCAGGAAGTCAAATACAATCCGACCACGTTGCCCCCTTCTGCCCGCATGATGCTGTCTGTGCAACCCATGGGCTTCACAAAGGGACGGTTAATGCGATTCTGTGGACATGTGGACATCTTTCACAGGGCCTGTGATTCTTCTCTACGGGGAGGGAGGTATAAAATGCACATGAATAGTTAGATGCACCGCTTGACTTGGGCAAGGCATCTGGTTGGTGCAGTGCCTTCTGTGAATGTGAGGACCAGAAGCTGCTCCGGCTCACACAAGGAAGGCGTTGGGCATGCTGTGCCGCGAGGAGACCTTGCAATGCTGCCCTAGGTGATGGACGCCGTGTCTGCTTCTGCCGGCATGGTGACTAGTGCTAGTCCAGGGAGAGAGGCATCATTCGAGGGACAGAGGGTCAGGATCTGTAGTTCCTTCCCATCTGAGACGCTTCTGCTCTGGGGCTTTTCTTTTCAACGTATTTTACCGGTTTGCCCTGAACAAGCATGTCCATCAACTGTCCTCCTGTCTGGCAGCGCTTATAGGTCAGGGGTCTTATTCTTCTCACCTTCTGAACACACAGCAAGCCTTGTCTAAGTAAAAGGAAAAAAGAGGGAAATTATGGATGAGGGGAATCCCCCCCCCGTTTATTGACAATAGGTTTTTTTCTTACATAATCTATCCTGGCTCACCTCCCTAGTACCTTAAAAGAGGGGCATTTTTAAGGTGTTAGTTTAGTCAATAAACTCCAGTCTGGCCTCCCTCCTTGAGACTGGGAGCATCAGTGCAACTTCCTGAACCCTAAGCCTCAACTACAGAAATAATGTGCGCTGAGGACAGTTGTGGGACTGTACAGGAAGACAGTAACACCCACCCACCACAGCCACTGGCTAGAGCGACCGCTCTCCAGCACCACCTACTGGCTCTTGTCTAAATCACTGTATAACTACCAGTGGCTCTGCAAGGCCTGGTGTGTCGGGGGCAGAGAAGAGACAGAAACAAGCTTGCACACAGTAGGGACACAGGATCAAAGGGACCCTGCAAGGTAACTGTTTTCTTAGGTTTCAAGGGAGATGAATGTTAGATGCATACAAGGTCTGGCATCAAATTGGCCAAGATGTGAGGTCTGGGCTTTTAAAAACAGTATCACAGGCAAGATCCCTAGCTTTTAGAATTCATCGTTCTCATCCTTATGACAGAATATCAAACCCACCCTGATGGCTGTTTTGACTTTCACTATTACATGGTGATTCTTATTTATTAGCCTTCTGTATGGGGGCAAAACAACAAGAAAATGCAGCTCCTTTGTTTGCGACTGGAACGCACAGTCTCATTTTCATGTACTCTGATACCTTACCGTACTTGAACGCTTAACTGTAAGCATCGAAACATCACACCGCACCTTTCTTTTGCATTGTTTTGCTTTTAGAATGACTGATTCTGGGTAATGAGAACAACATCCCTAGGACATTTTCTCAAGGTCTCTGTCCTCACCCTGTTATTTTTCTTTCATTCGGATTTTCCTAATATCATTTCTGTTGCTGCAGTAAATTACCCAGACAAAGATCGCCTTTTGGGTGAAAGGGGTTATTTTAGTTTACAATTCCAGGTTGCAGTCCATTTCTGTAGGGGAGTCAAGGCAGTTGCTCAAAGTACCTAGTCATATCCCACCCACAGCCAAGAACAGAAATGAATGCACAGTTATCAACTAACTCTCTTTACTCTTACACAGTATAGTCCCAAAACTAGGCATTGGCACCACCCATTCCTAGGCTAGGTCTTCCCACATTTATTAAAGTAATTAAGATACTTGTCCACAGACCAGCCTGATCTAGAAAATCCTTCACTGAGACCCAGGTGACTCTAGGTTGTGTGAGGTTGACAATTCAAATTAACCCCAACAAACAGTTATCTACTGAGATCCCTCTGTGTTTCAGGCACTGTGATGGGCTCTATCTGAACATCTTTCTCTTCTTCTGTTCTCTTGAAGTCATTGCAATTTGATGGTGCAATTTGCCTTCCTATCCATGTGAAGGACATCACTGAAATTGTTCTTGCAACCCCCCAAACTCATCCTTTCCTTTCTCTGTGGACTCCTCTAGTACATTCTATTCCATTGATAAATGTTTGTCCTCGATAACATGTGTTCATTCACTTCTCATCTCTTTTTTGGATTTCTGTTATTTCTAGGGAAGGTTTTAACGAGGTGGTGTCTCTTACTTGTTAGTAATTACATGCCGTTTAGATTATATCTTTGTTACCTCACTTTCCTTCTATTTGCATTAGCTCAATGACTGTATTGAAAAATGGGGAGTAATATGACCCACCCAGCACATGCCCTCCAAGAGCTCAACCTGCACTGCGAGAAATGAAGGCAGATGAGAGATGTGTAGTAGCTGTCTGTCTTGACTGGTAAGGGACCTCTTTCACCTCATGGGGTGTTGCTTTGGCAGAAAGTAAGGTAATTGACTGTTTCCAAAGCAAAGAGACTTCAAACTTTGTCTGCCCACTGGACTGGCTGCACACTTGGATGTCCTTAAGGTCCCCTGTCTCCCATGGGACTGGATCAGCCCATCTCTTGTCTTCTGGTGTTGAATACTGTCTGTGTGCCACGGCCCAGCAATTTGCAGCCATTCGTATCAACCCCTCCTGTCTACTCTATCCGAGAACAGTGAAGTTGAGATTCTCATGATGAAAACTCTCCCATAACTACCAGGAGGTGCCTGAGTGTCGCCGTCCCCCCACCCATAATTATCTCGCCTGAAATTTAGGTGCTCTACCTGTTTGGGTGGGAGTGTGCTGGGTTGTGTCAGAATTGTCACCCAAAAGGCCCTCAAGGTTTCTGTAAGAATGCATTAAGCTAGCACATCCGTATGAAAGACTTGTCCTCCTTTGCTGATCGGAAGGAGGCTCCCCAGAGCAAGTGTGACATCGACACGGCAGCAACACGGCACACGAATTTCTCCTTCCTGTTGCTAACCTTTATTTCCACTAGTCACACTCTGTCAGTCATTCCTAAACAAATTCCGGATTCATTCTTTATCTCAGTCATCCTCATGATGCACAAATTATCTCAGGCACTTCACTAATTAAACATCCCAGAACCCTCCTCGTCATTAATTTCAGCTCTGCTACCCCCAAGGCACCACAGCGATCATTATTGATTTCTTACCATCAACCACCAATATTTACAGTATTGCTCCTCCATTTCTGTGCTAGCGACTGTTTTCTCCATGCTTAGTCATCCTTCTGCCAACTTTGCTTTTCTAAAAGAGACAATGAATAGTAAATTCCTGGTATATTTTAAAGTCCAAATTAGCTCGCACCATTAATGCCCATTTTCTTGTATACAGAACTCAGGTTGCCATATTAAGTGACCAGAAACAGTTGCCTGAAGTGTGCATTCTTCCCCGCCAGCTGCCTGGGTCCCACTGCTGTCTCAGCCCCCAAATAACACACGAGACTCTATATTAGTTATGAAGCTGTTGGCCATTTGCTATGGTTACTTAATGGCTATCTCTGACTTAATTATTAACCCATAATTACTAATATATTTTTTATAAGGTCTATTTTACTGAGGACACAGACTCTCCATTCTTGACTACATTTCCCAGAATCCTCCTCAACTCCCAGTCCCACCTATCTTGCTTCCCTATTGGCCAACAGTGTTTTATTATCAACCAATAGGACAAAATATACACAGAAGGACTTCCCCCATCAGTTACTTGTTTTTGTTTGTTTGTTTGTTATTGTTACTTATACAAATTATCCTGAGAGAGCTGAACAAATGTCTATTTATCTGATCCCAAGCAGAGGACCAATGGCAGACCAAGAAAATGATTTCATGCAAATTGGTCAACTAGTGAGGCTATTTGGATTACTTGCAAATGTGTGGGTATTTAAAGGGACCTGATCACCAAAATGCCCTCCACAGCATGGGCAATGATGCATGGAAACTACATCCTTAGATGTTTTTGCACAACTTGCAGGTTGATCTGAAGGGAGAAGTTTTTTCTCCAGCAATCGTTACTGCTTTTGTAACCTTGGGAAGAGCCTTGTGAATCTTGTGAGTTTCGGGAGCTTCCTAAACCTTGTAAGTTTCCTTGGGTTTTATTATCCTCCTTCCTTTCCACTGAAGGGAATGTTTCAATTAAGAGAAAATACCTACACATCATCACCATTAAATCATCAACAATTTCCCCCTAGAATTGCCAGAAAATGGTCCATTTCTCCCAACATCCATTACTGGAGATGGAAAGTCTGTCCCTTTCTGTAAGGATGCCTTAATAGTACAATTTCAATACTGATGCCCAGAGCTCTCTCTTAACTCTTCAGGCAAGTGTTGTTTGTATTTGTCACTGGATATCAAGCTTGCCCTTCTTGACATTGTACTTTCAAAGTGTAGGATGTCTCTAAGCATTCCTATATGGGAGTCACAGACAACAGAATCATTCTCATCTTTTCCTAAGATTGTGTTACACACACACACACACACACATTCCTTTTCAACACACTGTTAAGACCTGTGGAGACATTATTCAATGGTGTGTGTTGCTATAGTATACAATGTAAGCAAGTTCTTTTTCCCAAAGGTTACTCCTACACTTTGGAATGAGTTTTTCTTTAAATGTGCCCTGGCTGGCTCACACATTTCACCCTAGTCCTTGTTCGGCTCCTATTGTTCACAACCTGGCTTATGCAGTCAGTTTATGACCTAAGAGAACAAAGACCGACTACCCTGAGTGCCAGTGTGAAGTACTGGATAGCCATGATGTAGGGCACTGGTCTTCCTGCCTTTGCATGTGAACTGAGATCACCACTCTCCCTGGGTCTGCTGACCCCTGGGCAGAACTATAGTATCTACTTCCCCAGATCTGCAGTTGGTGGACTGGAATCCTAAGACTTTTCAGTTCTAAGAGTCAAATGAGAAAAATCCTTATAGAAGAATCAGAATCTCTGTCTCTGCCTCTATGTCTTGTTCTGTGTCTCTGTTTCTCCCTCCCTCCTTTTAAATTTTTTATTACTTTAATTTTAAATTGTTTGCTTCACATGCCAATCCCAGTTCCCTCTCCCTCCCCTCCTCCCGCAGCCTCCCACCCTATCCCCACTTCCTTCTACATAGGGGATCTCCAGAGTCTGTCATTTCACTCAGGGCAGGGGCCAGGCAGTCCCCTAAGAGTCCAGGCTGAGAGAGCATCCCTCTTTGTGTTATGGACACATGAAGTCCATTTGTGTGCCAGGGATAAACACTGATCCACTGCTCAGGGCCCCATAGGTTTCCCAGGTCTCCTCACTGACTCTCACACTCAGGGGGTCTGGATCAGTCCCATGCTGGCCTTCCAGCTGTCGGTCTGGGGTCCAAGAGCTCCCCCTTGTTCAGATCAGCTGTCTCTGCTGGTTTTACCAGCCCATTCTTTGCCAATTTGCTCATTGCTCCTCTCTCTCTGTCACTGGTTTCCATGGGTTCAGTTCAGTGTTTAATTGTGGGTGTTTGCCTCTGCTTCCATCAGTCACTGGATGAAGGTTCTAGGAAGGCATATAAGGTAGACGTCAAGTTCATTATCAGGAATGGGCATTTAAGGTAGTCTCTCCACTATTGCTTAGCTTGCCAGTTGGTGTCATCCTTTTAGATGGCTAAAGGTCTCACTGGTGCACGATCTCTCTTCAAACCTATGACTCCCTATTATTTATTATGGTATTTTTCATCCTGTTCTCCCCCTATTTTACCCCCCACTCAACCTTGGTGTTCCCCCATGACCTACTCCCTCCTCCTCTTCTCCCCCTCTCTTCTTCCCAGCTCCCACTCCCCCCACACTCCCGCCATGTTCCCAATCTGTTCAGAAGATCTTGCCTCGTTCCTCTTCTCTGGGGTACCATGCATACCTCTCTTAGGTTCTTTCCTGTTTCCCAGACTCTCTGTCAGTGGCATTGTAGGCTGGAACTATCCTGATCCATGTCTAAAATCCATATATGGGTGAGTACATACCAAGTTTGTCTTTTTGTGACTGGGTTACCTCACTCAGGATGGTTTCTTCTAGTGCCATCTATTTGCCTGCATATTTCAAGATTCCATTGTCTTTTTTCCACTGAGTAGTACTCTATTGTGTAAATGTACCACATTTTCTCTATCCACTCTTCAGTTGAGGGGCATCTAGGTTGCTTCCAGGTTCTGGCTATTACAAATAATGTGGCAATAAACATAGTGGAACAGATGTCCTTGTTGTACGAATTTGCATCTTTTGGATACATGCCTAAGAGTGGAATTGCTGGGTCTTGTGGTAGATTGATTCCCATTATCCTGAGGAATCTCCATATTGCTTTCCAAAGTGGCTGTAAGAGTTGGCACTCCCACCAGCAGTGGAGGAGAGTTCCCCTCTCTCCACATCCTCTCCAGCATAAATTTTCTCCAGTGTTTTTGATTTTAGCCATTCTGACAGAAGTAAGATGGTATCTCAGAGTTGTTTTGATTTGCATTTCCCAGATGGCTAAGGATGTTGATCACTTTCTTAAGTGTTTCTCAGCCATTTTAGACTCCTCTATTGAGAATTCTCTAGTTAGTTCTATACTCCACTTTTTAATTGCATCCTTTGGTGTTTTGGAGACTTGCTTCTTGAGTTCTTTGTAAATTTTGGAGATCAGCCCTCTGTCAGATGTGGGGTTAGTGAATATCTTTTCCCATTCTGTGGGCTACCTTTTTGTCTTATTGATTGTGTCCTTTGCCTTACAGAAGCTTCTCAGTTTCATGAGGTCACATTTATTAATTGTCAATCTCAGTGTCTGTGCTACTGGTGTTATGATCAGGAAGCAGTCTCCTGTATCAATTCTTTCAAGGGTACCTCCCACTTTCTCTTCTAAGAGGTTCAGTGTGGTTGGATTTATGCTGAGGTCTTTGATCCATGTGGACTTAAGTTTGTGCATGGTGACAGACATGTCTTCTACATGCCAACATCCAGTTATGCCAGCACCATTTGTTGAAGATTTGTATAAGATTGTATAATTTTAGCTTCTTTGGCACCAGATTGTTTTCAGTAAACATGTTTTTAGTAAACATTGTCTAACAGCTGCCTGCTCCCAGGCTGATGGGGAAGTGGGCCTCTGGCCAAGGTGTTTTGTTCCCACATTTATGTGTGATTTGAGCTTTAGTAATCTTTCTTTCACGAATGTGGGTGCTTTTGTGTTTGGGGCATAGATGTTCAAAATTGAGACTTCATCTTGATGGACTTTTCCTTTGATGAATATGAAATGTCCTTCTTCATCTCTTTTGATTGATTTCAACTTGAAGACTGATTTGTTAGATATTAGGATTGCTATACCAGCTTGTTTCATGGGTCTGTTTGATTGGAAAATCTTTTCCCAACCCTTTACTCTGAGGTAAAGTCTGTCTTTGACGTTGAGATGTGTTTCTTGTATGCAGCAGATGGATGGGTTCTGTCTGGCTGTTGTTTAAAGTATGTATCCCCAATAACCACCACAGGGATTTTTTTTTAACAGATCTGTACTGTAAGATGCTTTCAGCCATGAGATACCTGTCTGTTTCCAGAAGAAATGGAGCCTGGATGCTTTCACAACCCAGGGATCCTTCTGTCTGTCTATGGAATCTGCTGTAGCTATCTTTGGAGGAGGGGCAATATCTAGATCCTAACCTGTGTGCAGTAATGTTATAAAAACAAGCTTAGACTTTTGTCTCTTGGATAATGCACTCAATTCTTCTCTACTATGGCTTCTTTATCTGTCAGTCTTGGATGGCAGTAGTCCATTTCTAGGTGTGAGTATAGGGTCAATGTTGCCCAGGGTTGGTTGTAATTTATGACCACTGCCTCAACACCAGAATTCTGCCTCCCGCCTCAGTGATCACCAGCCTGACCTGTTACATTACCATCTCTCCTGGATCATTTCTGTTGTGGTGGTAAAACACCCTGTCATAAAGCACTTTAGGGGAGAAACAGGTTTAGTTCAGATTATGGTCCCAGGTTTATAGTCCATCATTGTGGGGAAGACAAGGCAGGAACTTCAAATAGCTAGTCATATAACATTCACAGTCAAGAGCAGAAAGGGAGTGCATTACAAGTTCACTGCTTGCTTGCTTGTGATAGACGTTATTTCTCCTCTTTAGCAGAGTTCTGAATCCTCTTCCGTGGGACAGTGCCATCTGCAGTGGGCTGGGTCTTCCCACAGCAATTAATTCAATTAAGACAATCACCACAAACATGCGCAAAGACCAACCCAATACAGACAACCCTTTATTGAAACTTCCCAGGTGAGTCTGGGTTGTGTTAAGCTGATAATGTTAGCGTTGACAATGTTAACCATCACACTGTCTGTATCCTCCTTCATGGTTTCTTCCTCTCGCCTGTTGTCTCCATCTTCATCTTCTTCAAGCCAATTAGGTAACAAGCCTCCTTCGCTCAAAGTACATTCCATGCATTGTCACAGAAGTCCATGTGGTCCTCACTAGAGTGTGATGAAGAGTTTCAAGGTGTCCTGAGCATAGACGCTGGCCTGATGCTCAGAGACGTTGTGACAATAACCTCAGCTGCAAAAGAGAACCCAGATTCAGAAATTTCCATGTTGACCCAAAGTCATCCAGCTACCCACAGTCTGTGTCTCCCTTCTCTTTCTGAAAGCAGCCTACCAAATGTGGAGGTTAGTCAACAGGGTGTGTGTGCACGCGTGCGTGCGTGTGTGCGTGCGTGCGTGTGTGTGTGTGTGTGTATGAGGATCTTCTGTTATTACAAAAAGAATACTCTCCTTCTGTAGGTGACCTGGAATTATCCTAAATGGAATGGAAAACCAATTTCTCAATGTTGTGTTGACCAGTCACCCAGCCTTGGATTTCAGTCTTACCTCCTAAGCCATTGATAAACCCCCAGAAATGAGAAAGTCCTTCCTCTTGATAAAAAGATTTAGTGATAGTTTCCATGTCATACCTCTTCCTCATGAATGTTATTGGAGTTTGGGGCATTGCTCCATCACCCACGACACAATCTTTATGCAGAGAGCATTGCATTTTATTTTTCAAAAGTGTAGACAAAGGGTGCTCTTCATCTATCATGGTTCCGAACCATTCATGTGCTATGCTGCTGAGTCTGGGTGTGGACAGCTGCCTTGGAAATCAACCAGACAATGCATATCAAGGCTTTGTCATATTTTTATGACTCTTGTTTTAACAGTTTTACTGCTAGAAATCTCCTTAGTGGAAAAAATGTAGAAATAAAGGTGAAGATTTAAGTCTACATGAATGTGTGTGTTCATCTGTGTTGTGTGGGTGTTTGGGAGATGTTGTTTTGATTTTGGTTGGAAAAAAATGGAACCAACATACTTCACAATAGTGTGTGCCATTAAAATAATGAGAGCGTGTTAGAAGGATAGACTATGATACGGACATTTGTAGCAATGCTTAATGGTGTGGGGAAGTAATTGTGATGTTTACTGAAAAGGCAGAAATATAAATTCCAAGTGAGTCTCCGTAAGATTTTGCACATGTGAATTTGCTTAAGGAATAGTTTTCCAGGGAAAGGGCGGGAATCAGAATATTACAGGTCTGTGTCACTGGTTCTCACTGTGAGGTAGTGTTGTCCCCAAGGGAAGATTTTGGCATGTCTGGAGATGCTTCTGATTACGATGCCTTTAGATAGGGGATGCTGCTGGCACTGAGGCTGCCAGGCAACTGAGAATCACACAAGAGCCTCCAGTAAAGACAACTGTTTGGAGCTGGGCTTGAGATTCATATAATCCCCACACATGGGAGTCTAGTATGCAGGTTCCTGGAAGTTCAAAGATAGCTTTTACTACATAGTGAGTTCCAGGGTAGCCTTGACTGAAGAGTGAGATTGTTTCAACAAACAAAAAGGAGAAAAGGAATCTCGTAGCCTTGACTCTGAGGTTAGGAAGTCCTGTAGGAACATCTGGGTGCCTTTGAGAATGACAGAACATTACTCAGCCCTTGCAAGGCTAAGGTTCTGGTCATTCAATGGCCACCAAAGCTAACCCAAACCAGAGGCGTCTTGTTTCCCAGATTGGAGGAATGGAATTCAAGGATCATACATGATGAGTTTTAGCAAGAAGTATTTATTACAGGGAACTTGAGAAAGGAAAAAGGCAGAGCTTTCTAGTGGGCGGGGTGGCATTGAAGTTAATAAGGTGTTAGTTTGTGGAGGGACGGAAGAGGGATGAGGTGTGTTGATGTCTTCACAGTTCTAATCATATTCTCGGCATGGTTTCTAGGAAAGGGATGTCTCTTTATGGAAAATGGATAAGGGAAGACCAGCCCTCCATTACTGGCACCCCGGTCTCTTGCCACGGTGAAACCAGAGACTATTTTAGCTTAGATTATCCTGGCATCTCTGGCCTCTGGCAAGAATGAGGCTGTGGACATCTCCAGCTTTCATCCAAGGAAGAAATTGGTCACTTTTCTCTGGGCTCTCTGGCCCTCAACTGCAGATTTCTACTTCCTGTCCTCACCACTGCTCTCAGTTCTCATCTTCTATCTGCCTCTTTAACATACTGTCCATTGTGCACCTGGCTCCCTCCTCCCTTCATCACTGAGCTCTTTCCCGATCTTCCTCTTCCATGTCCTTTCTGATGTCTAGTGAAGCCTAGCATGGCCAGAAAAATTCTAAGCTTTTAACCACGTATTAGCCAGTGTTAGTTTACAGCAGCCCAATGAAGTGGTTTCCATTCTTACCATTTTAGGAGATATAATCTCTTTACACTGTCCTGAGGTTTTTAAATCAGCTTAGTAGCAGGTCTGGTATATGGATGCATGCATGCACACATTCATTAATGTACACACACTTACAGTATGTGTATATGTATGTATGTATATATGTATGTATGTATGTGCAAATGCAGTATCTGTGGAGAATAGTGTCTGTCGAGAACTGTTTCTAAGACTCACAAGAAAAAGAAAACCCACAGACACTCAGGTCCCTTATACAGAGTAGCATAGCATTCTCATATAATGTGTGCACATTCTCCCATATACTCTAAGTCAACTCTAGATTGACAATAATGCCTAAGAGAATGTGAATACTTTGCACATAGTTGTGCAATGTGGCTTACAGGATGGCAAGAGGAAACTTCTGCATGTGTTCAGTATAAATGCAATTATTTAATTTTTTTAGGTACATGACTGGATGAGTACATGAGTACGGAGGGCTGACTGTACACATATATGGGTGTGTGTATATTATCTATGTGCGTTTTGGTAAAACAAAAGTGGTTAGGTTGAAATGATGGGTTTAGGAGGAAGTTTTGCTTCTTAATCATAGTTTTTTGTCATATTTTTCTATATTTATAATTTTCCGTGTGTGTGTGTGTGTGTGTGTGTGTAACATAATCCCTTATGATATTAAAACAACTGACTTGCGTGCTAGATCTGTAGAGAGCTGAAGGACACACAGAGTCCTAAGAGGACAGTCCTTGTCATGTGAGAAAATGTAAAGACACACCTTTCCACGGAACCATGCCACATATGTCCCTGGAGCACAGCACTGGGTTGCAAGGCCAAAACCACCACCCTAGTTCCCCAGATCCAAGGCCATGGACATCAGTGTTGCTGATCCTGCCTGTACCGATCAATTTCCTTGCTGTGTGTTTTGCTGTGGATGGCTCCCCCGGGATTCATTATTTCCTATTGATCTTATACGCGAGGAAGCTTTTCCATTTACCCTTAGAATGACCTGTGTCATTCCCCCTCCTTCTAAAGGCATTCTGGTGAATGCGCACATCCTAATACAGGTTGGCAACTCTGTTTGCATAGCAAATGTAACTTGGGACCCTTTAAACAGTAAATGTGGGATATCCCTCTAGTGAGACCTTATGATTCCAGTTGCCTGAAGGTGAGTTTCATTTTTTTTAATACTGGGAGTTTTAAATACAGATTTGATCTTTAAATAGCCACCTTAGCCATAATTATGCTTGAAAGATCCTTCAATTGACCCCCAAGGAGGAAATTGACCTTTCTTCCCGTACAGCAGCATCTAGACAGCTGCCTGCACTCAGAGGCCAAGATGCCTACAGATGATCAGGACCTGCAAAGCTCCCTGCTTCCCCTCCCTTCAAGCCTTGCTGTGTGTTAACAGATCCCCTTTCAAAGAGCTCTGGCTGGACACAAGGCAGCAAAACCCATAGACAACTCTTGAAAGGATGGTTCTCTCTGCCAGTGAATTACCAGCCAGAGACTAACACAGTATTCTCTGAAGAAATGTAACAAAGTCTGGACTCTTGACACTCTAGAGTGATGCTATCCAGGATACAGTGAAAACTAACGGGCAAGCATCAAGCAAGAACGCATCATCTGTAATGAAAATAGGCAATTATTACCTATGCTGCAATGACCCAGATCACTGGATTGGAATCGGGGCACAAGAACTTTAGAATGGACTTTCTAAATTCATTTAAGCACGTTAAAAGGTAACAGTAATGAATGAACAGCCATGGAATTTTAACAGAGAAACAGACATCGAGAACAAAAGAAAAAGGGTTCTAGAATGAAAACACACAATACTAGAGGTAAAACATAGCCAGTAGGATTCACAATTACAGACAACAGGAGAGCCATCAAACTGGAAACACTGACCGCAAATGCAGTACTCTGTGGTTTTTATGTAGAATTTGTTCTGACAATTAACCCCTTAGGAATCAGAATGATGTGTCCAACCACAAGCTAGGACTATACCATTGATCCTAGCTTATGATAGTTTTTATGTAAATGTTTCACCCCGTTCTCTAGTGTTGAGGAAACTGACTCCCATTATTTTTATTTCGTCACTGTCTCTTGGTGCTTCCTAGTCACACACATCCCCTCACAAGCCATACCTTGTGTTCACGCCGTTCTGCTCTGGTTCTGATACCTGAGGCAGGCCACTGGCTGGACTCGTTGAACATTGTCTTCTACCACCTCTGGCTTAGTTACAGATCCCAGTGGGCTCCTCCCATGACCTCTGCAAGACTCAAAAGCTGAATCCTTTAGACTTATAATTGATATCATTTATATGTTAATGCAATTAATATAATACCTCCTTATACTTAATATCATTTCTTCTGTGTGAAAAGTTCCCCTGGCCATGGCTACTGCACTAATTCCTCCCTTTAAACCTAAGTTTAAACATGTCTTGACTTGGGAAGACTTCTTGTACTTGACAGGGGTGGCTGCGATGCCTCTCTGTCTTTTCCTTGGTCTTCTGCATTCTTCCATTGCCCAAGTAGATTCATGCTCTAGTGTGCCTTGGTCCCTCCAGTGCATCCTGGCTTTCCGAATTAGCATCTTCAGAAGCTAAGGCATCAAGACTATCTGATGGAGAGACCTCGTCAGTGTATGTGCGCTGCAGCAGCACTAAACACGTGACAAAGGAACGACGGTGAGCGGCGGGAACAGTGGGAGTTGCATGGAGTCCAAGGAGGAGCACCAGGCATGTGTGCTCCAGGCACCTGCAGAGCTTGCTCCCCCATCTCTTGCTCCCTCCTTCCCTCTCCCTCTAACTCCTCCCTTCCTTCTCCCTTTGCCTCCCTCTCCCTTGCAGCTCCACCACAATGGGGTCAGACTTCCACCTACCTCCTCATTGAGGCAGAGCCCTTCAACATTCAAGATCGTTTGGTTTTCAGGTTTGTGTCAAACGGGGCTGCTCGCATGGCAGCGTTTCCTTTCAGACGCCTTGGGAATAGTTCAGCCAAATGAAAATGAACCTTGGTAATCCATAAAATAAACAGCATGGAAATCTATCCCATCAGATGTGGCAGCTTTACAAAACTGCCTGACCTTTCTCAAGACCCTTAGATTCTCACTCCTAGTTTGAGGCAGAAAGTAGGAGCCTTCAACATATTTAATATCCATGAGAACCCCTAGAAGGTTAGAAAGGGTATCCAAGGAGAAATCTCCTATGAAGGAAGGAGAGGGGAAAGGAGACCTATTCTGCACTCCTAACCTGACCTACAAGGGAGACTCAGCTGGGTGCAGCGTTGAACTAGTCTGCATTTCTCTCTGCTACAAACTAAAGAGGCTGGGTAGTAGGACCCAGGAGTCTCCAAAGCACAAGAGTCAATTGCTCTTTTCTTCACTCCTACATCCCCAAGAAGCTGCCACGGGACATTTCAGGGTCCGGCAGGAGTCTCCTACTGACCTGTTCAGTGGGAATCGATTTCCACTCTGAGTGGGTCATTTGTCTCTTCTGTTAGTGGGCTGCTGATCCAACCAGATGGAGATGCTTTGACCCAATATTAAGGCTTTCCACAATGGCCGTACTGGAGAGTTCCATCTCCACCCAGCCTTAAGCCAGGAGACATTAGCAAGTCCGCTACAGCCTACTGAGAGACTGCATGGTGTAGGAGGAGACTTTAGGACTGCCCCACTAACAAACTGATGTAGTAATGAAAGGGCGGTGAACTATGCCACTAGCCATGCCCACTTTGGGCGTGGCTAGAGGCATGTACAGAGATGATAATAAAAGACCGTGCAGGAGAGCCACATGCTCTCTTTTTGGCTTCTGGTTCTGTGGCAAAAGCTGCACTGACTCACCTTGGTTGCCATCTTCTCTTGTAAGTAATTTCTACAATAAACAGTTACCTATACCCTCAACAAGTGTGCTGCTTATGGTTACAGCCACAGAGTGGATTTCAGTGTAGGGTCCTCCCTGCAGGTAGAGCTGGGGAAGGCCCAGTCCAGCCGGCCTCTTCCCAGGGGCTGAGCGGGATGGTGAGTGTCCACGACTCAGACCCTCCCCCAATTAGTTACCAGGGAGAAAAAACCACACTGAGTCGGCAGTCTGTCGAAGCAGGATCTTGATTTATTCCAACATGCAGGAACTTATATAGGACTAAGGTAGGGGATGGGAATCTTGGGATAGGGTAAGGTGACGTGAGGAGTTAAGGGCCAATAGTATTCCACCAAGCAGGCAGGTAGCTAGGCAAGGGCAATCTTGCATCAGATCTGGCTGAGTCACCTCCACGTAGAGGTTACGGGTTAGAGACAGGTCACTAAACTCTAGCCAGGCTCAGGAGCTTACACTGGGCCTCACATCCAAGCCTTTTTAGGCCCAACATTTCAGCTTCTGAGCTTGTTCGCTGCTTGAAAGTTTGCTATGGTAATTGTCATCACTATAGCATGACTCGATAGTTAGTTTTTAAATGGATTTTGGTAGCTTGGATGGTTAAGTATTATAAAAATTACCCACGACAGACGGAGAACCTTTTGATGAATCAAAAAGAAGTTGGGAGGATGACAGTGGTGATTAGGCCCTCCATCACAGCCTACTGGTTTATGACGAGTGTCAGCACCACGCTTTAGAAGCAGGCCCGTCTTGTAGACCAGTGGATCTTGAAGAATGGGAGGATTCTCCAGACAAGTCCTGATAATGTGTAGATGAGGAAACAGCTGTGAAGAAGCTGAACTGTTTCCTCAGGCAGTGTAGCTAGAGAAGGCAGAAGCCCAAGTCACACGTCAACGCAGAGCTACGTGACTGTCAGACAAACATAGTTCATGTGATCTCCCCCTGCTCAGAGTCCCCGAGCACGGACATCGTCCAGCTTAAACTAGTTTATCCTGGACTCACTTTTCAAACCAGTCTCTGCACATACACCCCAGGGACTCTTTAAAAAGCTGTTATCGTTATTCTTTTTTCACCTAAAATAGTGATTTTGATGCTCCCAGAAGCTATTTATTACATTTCTAGTTTATATGCTGGGGTCCTATGAAGGAGGGCCTTTGAGATGAAGAACCATGCGACCGAAAATTCTATGAAAACTATTGATCTAAAGAAAAGTAAAATGATGAGGAGTGGGGTAAATGAAAGTCATCTGGGTGGGGGATGGAAGGCATTAGATGAGCAAGAGAAAAGTAGATTCTTCTAAGTGTGTGCGTGCGTGCATGTGTGAGCACACGGGTGAGCTTATGTGCCTGTGTGCTTACGTGTGCATGCGTGTGCGTGTGTGTGAATGCACATGTGTGCGTTGCATGTAAGGCATTGTGTGGGTGCATGCGCATGTACATGCATGTTGTCGACATCAGATGTCTTCTTCTATTCCTTTCTGCCTTGTTGCCCGGAGACAAGGTCTCTCGCCATTTTGGCTGGCCAGCAAACTGTCCAGGATACACCTGTCTCTATCTCCCTGCCCCCAGTTCTGGGATTATGTAAGGTCACATTCAACTTTTTACATGGGGACTGGGGATTCAAAAGCATATCTCAATGCATTCACAGGAAGAGTGCTTGTGCCCTGAGCCTCACCCTAGTCCTCTCATCTAGTATCTAAGAAGCAAATGTATAATGAGCTGCCTGTGGGAAGGTTGTTTTGGTGGGCCCCAAGGCCACAAGAGGGCCTTTTCTCTGTCACTCTCTGCTACTGAGAGTCTCTCTGTGGTAAGAAACTCCCATTGTTACACAGCAGAGCCATATCCAGAACACATGTGGCTCTGTTGTATAAGAACGGAGTGATCCAAGTTTTGAGCAGTGCCTATGACCTAAACTGGTCTCCATGTCCCTAAAGGTAACATCAATTAGCTATCTAAGTGTTTCTGTGAGCAAACATGCCAGAGAGCCCTTTAATTATCTTTAAGGGATTCGGTGATGATTAATCTCAATTGTCAACTTGACTCAGTGGCTGATGTCATGCCTAGGAGATTAGTGACGCACACCTCTGGGTGTGTGTTTGAGGGAATATCCACAGATGATTAAGATCACAAAGGCTCTGATTAACCCCTTGATGGATTCATGGATATGGATTAAGAACTGTTCTCAGGCTGAAGAAAGTAGGTCGCTGGGACTACTTTCTTGGGGGCTACATCATCTAGGAATTTTTTCCTGCATGTTCTTTTCTTCCAATCTGCCATGAAGGAGTCCCTCTGACACACACTTTTGGCACATGATGGCCCCGTGAACAGGGGGTCAAGTAACCATGCCCCAAATCCTCTGAAGCTGTCGTCCAAAACAAACCGTCCCTTCCTCACGCTGTTTATGTCAGGCATTTTGTCACAGTAATGAGAAAACATCTAAAATAGCCTGATGTGTTTTGCCAGGCTCGGTGGCTCACGTCCTTGATCAGTGTTTTGCAGGCAGAAATAGCATGATCTCTGTGAAATCAAAGTCATTCTGGTCTACACAGTAAGTTCCAGGACAGATGAAGCTACAGAGTGAGACCCTGCTTCAAAAAAGAAAAGAAAAGAAAGGAAAAGAAAGAAAGATGGAAAGGAAAAGAGAAGAAAAAGAATGCCCCCACATAAAATAAAATAGCCTGATGTGATGGGAAGTACATTTTTTTTGTTTAAGGACTCAGGGTAATGTTCTTTTTTTATTACCTTGTCCTATAACCTGCAGTAAAAATATAATTTATATTGCATCCCAATATACACGGAAAGATATATGAAACATCACTTCATATGACATACCATATATCCCATTACTACAACACACAATCCTCCCCTGCTTTCCCCTTCTCTCTCCTCCCCTCCCCTCCACGTCTTTTCCTCCTCCCTTCCAACTTTCTCGTTCCAGACTGTTACCACTTATGTTAAATAATCTAGAAGCTAAACCCTAGCATGATTTTAGGGCTGTCCACTCATATGTTCTGTACTTTTAAAACGCTGACTTAGGGAACAGCCTGACAGGTTGTGGTTAGATGACTTATTTTAAAGCTGAGTTCACAAACAAGGTCAGTTTCACACACCGATGGGGGGGATTAGTGACTCCTACCATAAGCTCTCAAACTCATGTAATTGGATGGGGCAGGGAGGGTTAGCATAGCTTAGTTCAGGAGAAGCCTTGGTGCTTAAGGGCAGAGTTGTCTTGGGACAAATGGGCATGATCTGGGACTGCACAGGGGATCTCCTTTGGGATGTCTAGAGAGGGACACTTGCCCATACTGGGAGCTGGGCTCCTGCAGTCCCATTACAACATTAGGATTTGTGTTCCTAGGGTGGGTGGGAAGATGCAGAAATCAGTAGGTAAGGTTTCCAGGCAGGCTGTGTTTATTTTAAATGTATCTTCCCTGTCTCTTTGAAAAAGAGTTAAGGATGTACCCGTCTTAAAGTACAGCAAGCTGTCTTGTTGATTATTTCAAGCTGTAAATCACACAAGGAACTGTATCTTTACAAGAGGAATGCATTCTATCTACTCCTCCTTTGCAAGAACAACAGCCAAGGCTTCCATGCAAGAGACTTTTGTTTACCCTATTCCAAGGCAAGAAATTCACTTTCATCCCCAGAGAGTGATAATTAGGTCTGTGATGAACCTGAATCAATAAATTCTCTGATTCAGCCTTAACTACAAGTAGCTTAATATCCCGTAATCTCTTAATGATTCTTTAGAATTTTATTTTTAAATTTTATTTATGGGTACGTGTGTATGCCACATGTCTTAGTTAGGGTTTCTATTGCTGTGAAAAGCATGGCAACTCCTATGAAGGAAAACATTTAATTATGGCTAGCTTACATTTCAGAAGGTTAGTCTATTATCATCACGGTGCGGCGTGGTGCTGCCATGCAGGCAGACAGGGTGCTGGAGAGGGATCTGAGAGTTCTTACATCTTGATCCACAGGCAGCAGGAAATGAACTGTCTTCTACAATGGGTTTAGCTTGAGCACTGGAAACCTCAAAGCCCACCGGACAGTGACACACTACCTCCAACAAGACCACACCTACTCCAACAAAGCCACACCTCCTAATAGCGCCACTCCCTTTGGGGGCCATTTCTTTCAAGCCACATGTGTTCCGGTGCCCATGGAGACCACATCGATTTGTTGGAGCTGTTTCTGAAGATTGTGATGAGCTTCCTGGCGTGGGTGGTAGGAACCTGACTCTGGTCCTCTGGAAGATCGGCGAGTGCTCTTAACCTCTGAGCCACTTCCCCCACAATTCTTTAAAATTTACGGTCCCCTCCACAGGCCTTTTTTTCATGACATTTCATGCATCAGTCTTTGTCTAGGAAGCATCATATCATCCAGCCGCTTCTTCAGAGTTCACTGTCCTTTGGAGACACACATGTTATAAGGATTCAGGCATTATCCTGGCCTGCCCCTGTCACCTGGCAGAATGCACACAAGCAGTACCCTGGTCAGATGCAAAGGACCCCTTTAAAAGAAAGACCCCGCCCACTTCACTGTCTTTTTGCCTGCTCATCTCTTTCTGCTCTCTTCTCTTTCCCATTCTCTCTTTCCACTCTCTCTTTCCTGCTGTTCCCCTGGGGCAGACCGGACTTTTCCTGTCTCCCTCTTCTCTCCCGTCCTCTCTCTGTCTCTGTGTCTTTACCTCTTTTCTCTTCCCTTCCCCTTTATCTTTGTTCCCAGTTGACCATCACCTACCCCTCCCTTCGCTCCCTTTCCCAATAAACTCCATGTAGGTTTGTTGAGTTTTGTGGTTCGGGTTTCATCGCCCGCAGCTGTAGCGAAACAGCAACACATTTGTGGACACACAATTAATACAAAAATATCTCTTGTTTTCAATGGGACTAGAATTTTTTCTGGACCTCACAGCTGTGTTAACAATATGCCTCCAGTCACTTAAAACCCAACGCTGATATCCTGCTGTGTACTCAGCCTGTGTGTTTAAGCAGGCCTTTAAAAGAACAATGTAACAAACAGTCTTACTTGCCCTGGATTTCCAAGGAGTCAGCTTTTACAACCTAAGCTAATTCGTAGCTCTAGTCTGAAGATGTATACTCTGTGTACCCTTGACCCAGGGAGCACCTAACCCAGAAAGCGATGTGTACGTGCTTGTGTGTATGTTGTAATAATTTCTATGAACAGCAAACAGGTCAAAATTGGCCTTATAAAACAAACATTCCTAAATGTTTAAAGTTGTGTGATAGTCTCTTTGCAGTGATGCTTATAGTACGGTTTGTTATCTGGGTCAGTTGGGTTATCCCTTGGAGTCAGTAAACTTTTATGCCCCCTAAAACCCAGTTAAAGATTTCTGTAAAACATCCCTCATTCTTTCCCATGTGATACCTTCTGTTATGATCAATAAAAAAGAGCAAAACCCTTTTAGGGAAATGTTCCCAAGACAGCATTCAGGTAGACATAGATTCAGACTCACGCAACAGAGTGCAGACAGCCTGGAAACTATAGGCTAAAGATAGATGGAAGACACAGGGAGAGAAGAGGGGAGCTGAAACTCAGTCTTGATCAAGCTATGCCCAGAAGTCTTTGAACTCTTTCCTCAGTAAGACACTGGTGCGTTTTCGTATCTCTAAGGCTATCAATGTGTTGCCAGTACACATATGTACATAAAAATTTATGAAACATATACTTTCCTCTTACTAATTTGACTCCCAGAGACCACTGAAATCCTGCCAGAAACCACAGGACAGAGGTTTCTGAGACACCGGAAGTAAAGCTCTAGACTGAGGAAATTTGAAAATAACAAGGCTAAAAAACTTAAATAGGCTCTTGCTCTGCCAATTTGGTCAATGCTCGGTGACAGGGGCATTGGCTAGCCGGTGGCATTCTCCATGGCCATCTGTCATCCAGTGTCTGCCCCTGGGCTCTGGCAGCACAAAAGGAGGGAAATGTGGCCACAGGCTGTGAGAGTTGCCATGAGGCTCAAGGTAGGGATGGCGCCCAATCATGCTCATCTGTCGGCAAGATCACTGCGGTTTCGGACATGAGAGGCTGGATGTTGGATGGAAAGATAATGTGCAGAAGGCTGGTTAGGAGGTAAATTTATTCATTTTGAGTTTCTGCAAGAGAAATGGTGAGCTAGGATAAATTCAAGAAATGTTTAGGAGCAAGATGGGATTGCGTGTCTGTCAGGTGAAGATGTGTCGGGTGAGGGTGAGAAATGTGTAGAGGTAGCCTTCAGGCCACCTGCATTAGATGGCACTGTTGGAGGTGACGGGAAGAATATAGTGTAAGGCTTACAGAAAGTCAGTTCGAGCAGCCTGGCAAAAGCCATGTACAGAGTGGAATGAAGCCAAAGAGGCGGTTAGCCAGGGGATGCAGGTGTGGGTCTCAGGAGAATGCCTGTGGCCAGGTAACAAAAGGCACTCTCCCATCACCTATCAAGAGGTTTGGAAGAATCCCTGGGATGGATAAAGGACCCTTGGGGGTGAGCAGAGACAGATGAATTCTGGAGGAGGCAAAGGATGCCAGAGTTGTGAACCTACCTGGGAGAGTTATGTCGCAGAGACTAAGGGGTTAACAAACAGAGGCTGGCAAATGGAAAGCCTTTAAGGGTTTGTTCCCCAGTCAATGTCTTTGTGGATCTAGTGCTCCAGTTTCTCATGGTAGAGACTTTGTGGCTGAGAAGAGATGTACATGGAGGGAAAGGCCCTTCCTGAAGTTTTGGTGTTATTTATACAAACTTTCTTTTAATATTTTCTAATGGAAATTAGCAATAGCATCATGCAAAATAACTTGCACATTTTATTCATGGCAATAGTTCTAAGTAGGACACGCTGAGTTCTTTTCTGTTGAATGAACAAGGGGAAGAATATTTTGGGAAGAAATACTATGAAGGAAACACACGCACTCACGCACACACACACGTGCACACCCCTGAGCCTTGCAATATTTTAAAGCTATTTAAAGCTTTAAAGGCTGGCTTATTAGTAAGCAGAAAAACTAACACTTTATACTTGATTCTGGATTATGATACACTTGTCATAAATATGTGGCTACAAGTTTCTTTGTCACCAGAGACTCCTGGGAACATAACTCGGTTGGAGGAGTAAGCTTCACAATGCCAGGAGTGCACACACCAAGAACTAATCTTCATCTTCTGGTTCTTTGTGAGCTTCACATTCAGACCTCTACGTCTCTCACCCAAGAGGTCTCAAGGGATGCCTGGAAGTTTGCATAAGGTCAATCGAAAGATAAACCAGGTCTCATTTCTGGACCGCCTGCCTAGACCTGGGTTCTGCCACTGAGGCTTCCATCCTGGCAGAGGCGGCAGGAGCCATAGTTTTCTGCTCCACCCATGGAACTAGGACTAGACCGGCTGCCTGTGCTTGGGGTCTACCGTTGCATTTTCCATCCCAGCGGCAGGAACCAAAGCACCATAGTCTCCTGCTCCACCCACGGGTTCAGGTAAACCAAGGCCCATTTCTGGGCTGCCTGCTGGTGCTTGGAAGCTGCCATGGTGGCTTCCAACCCAGAGGCAGGAGGCAAGGCACCCCAGCAGCCTAATCTCCGTCTCTACTCACAGGACTAGGTCGGGTGCCTGTGTTTGGAATCTACCACTGTGGCTTCGGTCCCAGTGTTGGGAACCAAGGCACACTAGTCTGCTTCACCCATGGGACAAGGTAAACCAGATCCCATTTCCGGGCTACCTGCCTGGACCTAGGCTCTGCCACTGAGGCTTCCATCCCAGCAGCTAAGGTAGGAGTCCAAGGTACCATAGTTTACTGCTCCACCCATGGAACTAGGACTTGACCAGCTGCAGGTGCTTGGGGACTACCAATGCAGCTTCCATCCCAGAGGCAGGAGCCAACTCACTCCAGCACCCTAGTCTCCTGCTCCACCCATGTGACTAAGACTATTAAGGCCTGTCTTCAGGCCACACTCCTGTGCCTAGGGTATACCACTGGGGCTCCCATCCATCCCAGTGGGATCCAAAGCACCCCAGCATCCTAGTCCATTTCTCCACCCAGGAGACCAGGAAGTGGAGAGCTACCACAACAGTGAACTTGCCTACACCCACCAGAAGGGAACCCCAGTCCCACACCCACCAGGAGAGGAAGAGGCACCCTCTGGAACCCACTGCAAGAACAGATGGGATACAGACAATATAAAAACACAAGGAGCAATAGAAAAACCAATATGAACTGCCAGAGTCCAGAGACCCTACACCAACAAGACTGGAACACCCCAACAGAAATGAACCAGAAGAGAATGACATAAAAACAACTTCATGGAAATGATAGAGGCCCTCAAAGAGGATATGAGAAAATTCCTTAAATAGATGGAAGAAAAAAATCCAAAAAAACCCCCCAAGAAATGGAGCAAAAGACAAAGCAAAAATTGAAAGAAACAATTCAAACAGTGCAAGGGCTGAAATATGAAATAGAAACAATAAAAAACCACAGTCTGAAGGAATCTGGAAATAGAAAAACTGGGGAAAAAGGTCAGGAACTACAGATGCAAGCATAACCAACAGAATACAAGAGATGGAAGAGAGAATCTCAGGTGTTGAAGATACACTAGGAGAATTAGATTCATCGACCAAAGAAAACTTTAAGTCCAACAAATCCCTAACACAAAATATCCAGGAAATATGGGACACCATGAAAATAGGTATAGAAGAATAATAGGTACCTAAGAATAATATGTATAGAAGAAGGTGAAGAAACCATCCTCAAAGGGCCAGAAAACATATTCAACAAAATAACAAGAGAAAACTTTCCCAACCTAAAGAAAGACATGCCAATGAAGGTGCAAGAAGCTTACAGAACACCAAATAGAGTGGACCCCCCAAAAATCCCCTCGACACAATAAATCAAGACCCCAAACATACAGAATAAAGAAAAATATTAAGAGCAGCTAGGGAAAAAGGTCAAGTTACATATAAAGGCAACCCTATCAGAATTACACCTGACTTCTCCATGGAAACTATGAAAGCCAGAAGGTCCTGGATAGACATTCTACCAACACTAAGAGACCACGGATACCAGCCAAGACTTCTACACCTAGCAAAGCTTTCAATCAATATAGATGGAGAAAACAAGATATTTCATGACAAAACCAGATTTAAACAATACATATCCAGCCCTACAGAAAATTCTGGAAGGAAAACTCCAACCCAAGGAAGCTAGCTACAACCAGAAAAACATAGGCAATGCATAATCCCACTTTACCAACAGGCAAAAGAAAAAGTAGTGGAAATCCACATACAGTTCCACCAACAACAAAAGAAACAAGAATGAACAATCAATATTAATGGTCATAACTCGCCCATAAAAAGACACAGGGTAACAGAATGGGTTCAAAGATAGAATCCATCCTTCTGCTGCATACCTCAGCTTCAAGGACAGACATTATTTCAGAGTTAAGTGTTGGGGAAAGATTTTCCAATCAAATGGAACCAAGAAACAAGTTGGGGTAGCAATCCTAATATCTATCAAATTAGACTTTAAACTAAAATCAATCAAAAGAGATGAAGGAGGCCACTTCATACTCATCACAGGAGAAATCCACCATGATGAAGTCTCAATTCTGAACATCTATGCCCCAAATACTAGGCCATCCACATTTGTAAAAGAAACATTACTAAAATTCAAAGCACATATAAAACCTCACACACTTGTAGTGGGAGACTTCAACACCCCACTCTCACCACTAGACAGGACCACAGGACAAAAACTTAACAAGGATATGAAGGACCTTATAGATGTTATGACACAATTGGGTTTAACAGACATCTATAGAACACTCCATCCAAACACAAAAGAATATACCTTCTTCTCAGCTTCACACGGAACCTTCTCAAAAATCGACCACATGCTTGGCAACATGGCAAACCTCAACAGGTACAAAAAATTGGAATAACTCCATGTATCTTATCAGACCATCATTCCTTAAAGTTGGAATCCAACAATAACACAAATCGCGGAAACCTGCAAACTCATGGAAATTGAATAATACACAATTGCACCACCCCTGGGACAAAGAAGAAATAAAAAAAGAAATTAAAGACTTCCTAGAATTCAATGACAATGAAGACACAACATACCAAAACTTATGGGACACTTTGAAAGCAGTGCTAAGAGGAAAGTTCATAGCACTAAGTGCCTACATGAAAAAAATGGAGAATAGTCACACTAGAGAATTAACAGAACAACTGAAAGCTCTAGAACAAAAGGAAGCAAACTCACCTCAGAGAAGCAGATGCCAAGAAATAATTAAATTGAGGGCTGAAATCAATAAAGTATAAACTAGGAAAACCATACAAAGAATCAATGTAACAAAGAGTTGGTTCTTTGAGAAAATCAACAAGATAGACAAACCTTTATCTAACCTTACCAAACGGCAGAGTATGAACATGCAAATTAACAAAATCAGAAATGAAAAGGGAGACATAACAACAGACAGTGAAGAAATCCAGAGAATCATCAGGTCATATTTTGAAAAGCTGTACTCCACAAAATTTGAAAATTTAAAGGAAATGGACAATTTTCTGGATAAATATCATTTACCAAAATTAAATAAAGAACAGATAAGCAATCTAAATAGTTCTATAACACCTAAGGAAATAGAAGCAATCATCAAAAGCCTCCCAACCATAAAAAGCCCAGGCCCAGATGGCTTCAGTGCAGAATTTTACCAGAAATTCAAAGAACAGGTTATACCAATTCTCCTTAAAGTATTTCATGCAATAGAAGCAGAAGGGTCTTTGCCAAACTCTTTTTACGAGGCTTCAATAACATTGATACCCAAGCCACACAAAGACACAACTAAGAAAAAGAACTTCAAACCAATATCCCTCATGAACATTGATGCAAAAATACTCAATAAAATACTGGCAAATCGGATCCAAGAAAACTCATCCACCACGATCAAGTAGGCTTCATTCCAGGGATGCAGGGATGTTTCAACATATGAAAATCCATCAATGTAATCTACCATATAAAGAAACCGAGAGACAAAAATCACATGATCATCTCACTAGATGCTGAAAAATCCTTTGATAAAATTCAATACCCCTTCATGATAAAGGTCTTGAAGAGATCCGGGATAACAGGAACATACCTAAACATCATAAAGGCTATATACAGCAAACCAACAGCCAACATCAAACTGAATGGAGAGAAACTGAAGGCAATTCCTCTAAGATCAGGAACAAGACAAGGCTGTCCCCTCTCCCCACACCTCTTCAATATTGCACTTGAAGTTCTAGCTAGAGCAGTACTACAACAAAAGGAGATCAAAGGGATACAAATTGGGAAGGAAGAAGTAAAACTTTCACTGTTTGCAGATGATCTGATAGTTTACATAAATGAACCAAAGAACTCTACCAGGGAACTCCTACAGCTGATAAACACCTTCAGCAAAGTTGCAGGATACAAGATCAACTCAAGAAAATCAGTAGCCCTACTATATACAGACGATAAAAGAGCTGAGAAAGAAATCAGAGAAACATCACCATTTACAATTGCCACAAACAACATAAAATATCTGGGGGTAAAGCTAACCAAATAAGTGAAAGACCTGTATCGCAAGAACTTTGAGTCTTTAAAGAAAGAAATTAAAGAAGACACCAGGAAATAGAAAGATCTCCCATGCTCTTGGATAGGTAGGATCAATGTAGTAAAAATGGCAATCCTACCAAAAGCAATCTACAGACTCAATGCAATCCCCATCAAAATCCCAGCACAATTCTTCACAGACCTTGAAAGAACAATTCTCAACTTTATATGGAAAAACAAAAAACCCAGGATAGCCAAGACAATCCTGCTCAACAAAGCAACTTCAGGAGGCATCACCACCCCTGATTTCAAGCTCTATTATAGAGCTATAGTCCTGAAAACAGCTCGGTATTGGCACAAAAATAGACAGATAGACCAATGGAATAGAATTGAAAACCCTGAGATTAATCCACAAACCTATGAACACCTGGGTTTTGACAAAGAAGCTAAAATTACAAATGGTGCTGGCATAACTGGATATTGGCATGTAGAAGACTGCAGATAGATCCATGTCTATCACAATGTACAAAACCTAAGTATAAATGAATGAAAGACTTCAACGTGAATCCAGCCACACTGAACCTGTTAGAAGAGAAAATGGGAGGTACCCGTGAATAAATTGGTACAGGAGACTGCTTCCTGAGCATAACACCAGTAGCACAAACACTGAGATCGACAATTAATAAATGGGACCTCCTGAAATTGAGAAGCTTCTGTAAGGCAAAGAACACAGTCAGCAAGACCATAAGACATCCCACAGATTGGGAAAATATATTCACTAACCCCACATCTGACAGAGAGCTGATCTCCAAAATTTACAAAGAACTCAAGAAGCAAGTCTCCAAAACACCAAAGGATCCAATTAAAAAGTGGGGGACTGAACTAAATAGATTATTCTCAATAGAAGAGTATAAAATTGAAGACAGACACTTGATAAAGTGTTCAACATCATTAGCCATTAGGGAAATTCAAATCAAAACAACTCTGAGATACCATCTTACTCCTGTCAGAATGGCTAAAATAAAAAACACCAATGACAGTTTGTGCTGGATAGGATGTGGAGAGAGGGGAACACTCCTCCACTGCTGGTGGGAGTGTCAACTCATACAGCCACTATGAAAGTCAGTATGGAGATTCCTCAGGAAAATGGGAATCAGTCTACCACAAGATCCAGCAATTCCACTCTTAGGCATATACTTAAAGATTCCCATTCACACAACAAGGGCATCTGCTCCACTATGTTCATTGCCGCATTATTTGTAATATTCAGAACCTGGAAGCAATATAGAATGCCCCTTAACTGAAGAGTGGATAGAGAAAATGTGGTACATTTATACAATGGAGTACTACTCAGCAGAAAAAAAAACAATGGAATCTTGAAATTTGCAGGCAAATGGATGGCACTAGAAGGACCATCCTGCATGAGGTAACCCAGTCACATAAAGACAAACATGGTATGTACTCATTCATATATGGATTTTAGAGATGGATCAGGGAGTCTCAGCCTACAATCCCAGTGCCAGGGAGTTTCCCAAGAGAGATGCATGATACCCCAGAGAAGTGGAAAGAGGCAAGATCTCCTGAGCAGATTGGGAACATCGAGGGAGGGGAGAGGGAGCCAGGAAAAAGAAAGGGGGATAAGAGGAGGGGAGAAGAAGGTATTGGGGAGCAGGAAGGTTGAGTCAAGGTAAGAATAGAGGAGAGCAAGATGAGAGATACCATAATAGATTGAGCCATTATAGTTTTGAGGAGAGAGTTGACACTAGTGAGATCTCCAGAGATCTACAAGGATAACACCAACTGGCAAACTAAGCAATAGTGGAGAGACTACATTAATAGCCCCTCCTTGAGGTAAGGTTGATGACTACCTTATATGCCATCCTAGAACCTTCATCCAGTGACTGATGGAAGCAGAGGCAGATACCCACAGCTAAACACCAAACTGAACTCCTGGAACCTAGTGACAGAGATGGAGGAGTGATGAGCAAAGGGGTCAAGACCATGATGGTGAAACCCACAAAGACAGCTGACTGGACAAGGGGGGAGTTCTTGAATCCCAGACTGATGCCTGAGAGGCCAATAAGGGACTGATCCAGACTCCATGAATGTAGTCTCAGTGAGGAGGCCACAGAAATCTCTGGGGCCTTGGGTAGTAGATCAGTGTTTACCATGGTGTATGAATGATCTTTGGGAGCCCATTCCACACAGAGGGATGCTCTCTCAGCCCGGACACATGGGGGAAGGGCCTAGGTCCTGCCCTGGATGAAATGACAGACTCTGGAGATCACCACAAGGAGGGCCTCACCCTCCCTGGGGAATGATGTGGGGATTGGGTGGGGGACTTGGGGGGGCTGGTGGAGGGACAAGGGAGGAGGGGTGGGAGAGGGAGCTGGGATTGACATGTGAAGCATTCATGTTTCTCATTTAAATAAAAGCATTAAAAAGTCCTTCAAATTACCCAGGTAAACAGGAGGCAATCTCTGTATGCTGTGATTATGTAAGAAGTGCATAGTGGGTGGACAGAGTGTGTGACACGCTCCAATTTTCTAACGTAATTGTTGTCTGTGTGTTGTGAGAAGGAAGTGGCCATTCGTAGCATCCTAAGGTGAGGATAATGACATGTGGGACCTGCCGTTTTCTTGGAAACTGTGCATGTGGATTAGGGCCTCCTTTCTAATGTGAATGTTGTCAGAAAGCAGAGATGACACGATGATTCCCTGTGTCCCACTCTCAGGCAATCCCCCAAGCCCTCCTGGGCTGATAAAAGATGAAGGAACAGAAACTTTGCTGCATTTTTTAGAACGAGAGAAAAGATTGCGTCTCTTTATGACATCTGTCAGCATGAAAGAGCAGTGAATCACAGCAGAATGTCGTTTTATATTTAGTAATTCATTTCCCCTTCTGATCAAGGTGACAAATCTTGAGCAAAATAGCTCTCCATGAGTCACATCAGCTTTTTAAGATGTTGGTAACCAAGTCTGACGAATCGTTATCAACTGAACTGCATTGATATACACAATTTATCTCAGCTATTAATAAGACATGCAGCATTCCTTTGCTTCCAAATTATTTCTTTCCTTCGGCATACCTCTCACAACACAGGAGATGTGTTTCATACTTGACACAGCCCCCGTGAGTCATGTCAACCGCAAATGCTGCTGGGTTTTAGCACACAGAGGCAACTTGGGATGATTTCTATGTGTAAGAAAAAAGTGCTACACACATCAAAATGGATGTAAAATAGCATGATAAAATAATTCCACTGTTACTATATTATTAATTCACTTACATTTATACAATGAAGTTACAAAAGATTCTAATCATTCAGAAGGTCGCTTTTCTAGTTTCCTGTGGCTGCAGTCTAGATTTTATATGTTTAGTACTTTGGGCTGGCTGTACCAAATCTAACCTCTGTATTTAATTATTAAGTTGTGTTTTTCAGCCAACAGTCAGGAAACAGGAACTAAGATAAGAAGCTAAAGAAGTCCTGGTGAGCTCTTAGCGGTGGGGCCAGGGAAGAGTCACGGGGAAGGGCAAAGGCCCGATTAAGAGCGCTGGTGCCAGGCCAGATACCCGCTTCTGGGTACGCTTTGGCAAGCATGCCCTGCAGAAACAGTTGGGCTTGAATATCAACTGTGGGACATGCCACCGCCACCCCCCCCCATGGTGGACAAAGCGCCCTGTTTTCCCGGGTTTCTGTGTACGCGTGTCCTGTCACACTCGTCCCTCAGCTGTGTTTTACTGTCATCCCTGCCGGCCCCTCCCAACCTTGTGTGCGCATCCATTTGATCCTTGCCAGTGAGAGGCGCATCCGGCGACAGATTACAGACAATTCAGGCGGCAGACAGACCCAAGGATCTGCTTGCTTTGCGGGGCGCTTGCACCGACAGATGCTAAGGGGCCCACCGTCCTCCGTGTCCTTTGGTGTTGAGACTCACGTCAGGTGCTAGCCAGCCTCCTGTGACTGAAGCGAATGCGCCAGAAAATCATCTTCCAAAGAGAAGAGGCTCATCTGGCTTCACGGTTTCAGAAACGTCAGTCCAGGATCAGTTCCCTATCACTACGAGCCTGTGAGGAAGTCTCCCATCGTGTGGGTGGAACAAAGCATCAGAATGCAAAGGGGAGGATGGGCCTGACACCCCACGATTCCTGTCAAGGACTCGAAGGACTCCCAGTAGGCCCCGGTTCTGAAACATTCAACTACTTCTCAATAGCGGCAAGTCAGAGAGCCAGCCTTTACTGTGTGAGCCCTTGGGGACATCCACTCAGGATGCAGCCACGTAGAAACGAGGGCTGATGAAGAGCTCCAATCCTATTAAGACTCTTCTTGAGTTCTCCTCTGGGAACTCTCCATTCCAAAGGGCCATGCTGCTGACCACAGTTATAAGAACCAGGATGTTCCAAATAACACAGGGGGTTCCCTCACATGTGTGACACCTCCCACTACCTGTCCTCATTTAGCTCCCAGAGATGTCACAGAGCCTCTGTGAGAGCTGCCACTGGCCCGCCTCCCTCTGATGAACCCCATTGATCAGCTTGACATGGACAATGCCGACCGTATCAGATCACAGCTCACACAGCACCTCAGCCCATGCTCTCTATTCAACACTGACAATCATCCACTCAGGCCTACATCCTGTCTAAGGGTCTGAGAGGGGAGCTTCATACAGTGTATGGTGGAGGGGACACTAGATTCACAGCCAGGAACCCTTAGTGTTAGCTCTAGAGAATCAGGTCAAGACGATTGCAGAGTTGCTCTGGCCCACTGTTTGCTGTGGGCCTTTGCCTTGTGTCCCTGAGTAGAAAAGGCTAGGTGATTAAAAGGAATGGGAGTTGGTTTCATCACAGATTTGGAAATAGGAACGTCTAAGGACCTGGCACTGTGAGATCTTCTTAATGTCATCCCATAGGAGAAGATAAAAACACAAGAGGGAAAAGGGAATGCTCAGTCTTTTACAGACAGCCCACTTCTGTGAGAGCAGGAGTTAGGACCCATGAGCAGGGGCGAGGTCCTGATGGAGTCTCGCTAAATACGTAAAGGACTATGGTTCCTGGAGCTTTCTGGAAAGGAATCTGCTACAGAGTCCTCTAACTGCGGTCCATCGTTCTTCCAACCTCAAGTTTCTGCTTACCTGAGGAACTCCCATCTTTCCTTTCTTTTTCTTTTTTTTTTTAAATAATTTTTCTTCGTACAATATTTCCTGGTTCTGGTTTCCAGTCCCCCTCCTCTCCTAGTTCCTCCACATCTCCCCTCCCTTCTGAACCAACACCCTTACTGTGTCTCCTTAGAAAGCAGTCACTTGGAGAATAAAAATAGAATAAGACAAAGCAGAGACAAACAAATCACAATAGGACAAAACAACCAAAGAAGAAAAAGAGACAAAGGCACAAGAAATGCCATGGAGATAGATGCGGAGACACAGATGTTCACACACACAGGAATCCCGTAAAAATACAAAATACATGCACAAAGGACCTGTGTCCTAATTAGGGTCACTATGGCTGAGATGAAACACCATGGCCAATGCAAGCTATGGGGGTTGGTTTACACTTTCATGCCGTCCTCTGTCATTGAAGGAAGTCAGATGGGAACTCAACCAGGGTAGGAACCAAGAGGCAGGAGCTGATGCCCAGACAATGAGGGGACACTGGGCAAATGGAATTTGTAGTTTTCATTGAGCCCGGGCAGAAGGAAAGATGGGTGTGTTCAGGGAGGTCACAGGGGACAAAGGTGTCTCTGTGCGGTGAATGTGCATCCTAGAAAGATCATTACACTTAGACCGGGGGACACCGGACATGCTTCGTATATACGAGATTCTCCAGCATCTGCATGACTGACTCCATGCAGATGTGAACAGGAACTCCTGCATGCGAGCCCACTGTACACACCATCCCGGCACCGAAGCCAGCCTCAGCTGATCGCCCTGGATGCAGCACAGGGAGCACAGCTCTTGCTTTCCCATTGGCTAGAACTTTTCCTCAGCTCCCTCCCTTTACAGCAGTTCCTAAGCTTCCACAGGATTCCTCCTTCGTTCTCAGATGTCTCCATGCCTGTCTCTCTCAGACCCTCCTCCTTTCTTCTCACCCTCTCTGTTTTGATTCCTCCTGATTCTCAGATCTCCCTACCATCACTCCCTCTTTTTCTGCCTGTCTTTTCTTCCCCTTTGCATTCTCTGTTTCTCCATCTGAACTCTGGATGCTTTGTCTTCTTCGCTTTCTCATCCACAGATTGGAGAAACAGTCGAATGCTTAGCTCCCAGCATGGAGTGCGCACTGTCATGGTCCATGGGGATGTAAAGGAGATCACACGAAAGGAATGATAATTACTGACCTGCAATCACACCCGTAAAGGAGACCACACGAAAGGAATGGTAACTACTGACCTGCAGTCACCACTCTCCTGTCCTGGATCAGGACACTTGCTTTCATGTAGTTGGAATACTGTTAGAATCCCAGCTGCAGATCTAGATTTGAACTCTGGCTCAATCACTCACAAAATGTCTGGTTGGGTAAGGCTCCTTCCAGTAATCTCCTGCATCTTCAGTTGCGCTTGTGGAGAATCTGATTATAATGAAGACCTTAAAGATCTTTGTTGCTGGGCTGTGGTGCCATATTTAATCCTAGCACGAGGGAGGCAGAGTCGGGTGAATCTCTGTGAGTTCAAGGCCAGCAGGGTCTACAAAGCAAGTTCCAAGACAGACTCTGTCTCTAACCTCCCCCCCCCAAATGTCATGCAGTAGAGGCCCTCTTGCTGAGGACAACATCCACACAGCTCATTGGACATGGAGAGAGGTTGAGATTGCGCATGCATGGGGCCTTCAGCCCTGTGCTCCAGTGTCTTTGGTGCAGTAAGATGCTCTGCAGGATGTGGAAAGGGAAATCTGGACACCAACTCAGCCACACATCCTTTGACCTACAATCTATTCTGTTTGCGAGATGTACTGGGGTCATGGTGGCATACAACTTGTGGAAGTTATCAAACAATGTCTATTTAACTTGAGGCCCCACGCCACGAGATCGAGCCCATGTCTGACACCATCTGGATGGCCAGGAATCAGATTGGATAGCCCAGACCTAGGGTACAACCAAACACAGTGTAAAAAAAAAAATCAATGAAATGATTTGTAATGATGTTCTGCTATGCTCATAGATTGGTGCCTTGTCCAGTCATCATCAGAGAAGCTTCCTCTGGCAGCAGATGGGAGCAGATGCAGAAACAGACAGTCAGATGTTATGCAGAGAGAGAGAGTCTAGAGACGTCTCCATCTGGTCCCTTCCCTTGAAGCTCCAGTAACCCGCAGAAGAAGGGATGAAAGACTGTAAGAGTCAGCGGGGAAGGAAGACACCAGGAGAACACAGCCCACTGAATCAACTAAGCATGGCAAATATCACCTCACAGAGACTGAAGCAGCAAGGGCGGGGCCTGCCTGAGTCGGCATCAGGTCCTCTGTGTGTATGTTATGGCTGCTAGCTTGGTTTTCTTGTGGGATTCCTAACAGGATGCTCCCATGACTCCTTTGCCTACTCCTGCGGCTCTTTTCCTCCTGTTGCGTTGCCTTGTCCAGCTTCTATGTGAAGGCTTTTGCCCTGTCTAGTTGTACTTTGTGTTGTTGTGTTCGATTGTTTTCACTTGGAGGCCTGCTCTTTTCTGGAGGGAGATGGAGGGGCAGTGGGTGGGGGCTAGCAGAGGTGGGTGGGGAGTGGGCAGAGGGGAGGGAGGGCAAACGTGGTTGGGTTGTGTTATATGAGAAAAGAATCTATTTTCAATAAAACAAAAAATAACTTTCAAAAAATTAAGGCATGGTCATATTTTTTCTTTTCCACTAATCAAATTGAATGAATATTGACTACTCGGATATAAAACGTTATTAACTGAACAGTATTAACTGACAATTAAATTTTGCTTTTTAAGATATTCTTTTTCTACGGAAAACAGAGATAAACTGGATTGTGAATTGAGTCTAAACAGTGTCCCTGTGTGGTCAAGTCACTGTGTAAAGTCAGTTTAAGAAGCTCAGTCTCTGGTGTTTCTTGGAACCCACATGGACCCTCCATTTGCAATGCGCACACATGAGCCTCTCCCAGTCTTTTTGCTTGGAGACCCCTTTCCTTCCAAGTCTGCCTGTCTCTCCCAGGCCTAACCCTGTAGCATCCTCTGTAAGCTCCCCCCTCCCCCTTCTCTGCTCCTCACGCACCTGGCTTTCCTTGCCTGTCTGTCTGGTACATCTCCTCCTTGCTCTTCTTCCTTACCTTGGGATTTCCCTTACCTGCTCTGACTAAGCATCAACCCCCTGGTAACCAGCCTGGCACACACTTCCATTTAATCATGGAAAACAACCTTTAACTAAAGCGTAAATCAGGAAGCATGGGGATTAATAAATCCGTCCACAGCTATAATATCCATGTAAGGCATGGGTTGATAATGGCTTCCAATGGCTAAGAGCTACCAAGAATTCACTGTCCATCCCAACTGAAGGAACTTCTGCAAAGTAAGGCTGACACACTGAGTTGCCCCCATGCCCCCCTCCTTCTTTCTACTAGGAACCTACTGAGCCCTTCATCACTGAAAGTTGTGAGGCCTGGGTTGGAGGTTAACTCTGCTCTGCTGCTTGAGGTGAACAATAAAATACTACATGTCCTCATGTCCATAGAGAGAGACAGTTCTAGACACAAAAGAAGGATGGAGCAAGGCTGAGAATAGCCAGGAAATAGTCATAGAGTCCTCACCCCAGGCCCAGGCTCTTGTCTCCTCCCTTTCTGGCCGGAAAACAAGTCACTCTCATCAGAAACTCATTGACATGTCAAGAAAGATACTCTTAAGTTTCCCGTGACCTACACTCTACACGAAAGGTGTTTATATTCCACATTTCCAGCAAACATGTATGATTTAAAAAGCAATAAAACCACTGGAGAAAATATTTCTAAGAACAAAGTAGTTCCTAGCCACAGCTTCTTTGGGGCCTTTCAAGTTGGGAACCCCACTGAGGAAGGGTGAGGCTGGTTGTGCTGACCTCACTGTGGCTGCCACAGGGAGCTGACATCACTGTGGACTTTGGAACATGTCCCAGGCTCTGAGAAGAAAAGATGGTCTCCACCAAGAAATTCCCTGGCGCTGGAAGTGACCACAGGCAGCAGTTGCCTTTGGAGCAGAGGTCTGGAGATGATCCATTTATCTCCCAATACAGTCAGATGTGGCAGAGAGTTTTAGGGCAGACAACCCAGCCCTGGCAACCTCAACAAGCTGGCTTTGAACAAGCACACCCACAAGCTAATTAAAGGCTGAAAAGCAGAGAAAGGAGCCGCAGTCACTGTGCTGACAAGAGAGACCAGTGAAGGGATCTAGCGACCTGAGCTCATCATGGGTGGTGAGCACGCTGCAGATTTAAAGAGGGAATGACTTGGAACAGAGAACAAGGGATGCGTGTAATTAAGCAGTCTCAGCAAAGGCATAGTCCTTCCTATCAATGTCTCAGCTCTGGGCCCTCTAGGTGAACTGATAAATTGTTAATTTGCAAGCGGATGCCATTGCCCAAGGGGACTAACCTGGTTCCTACAAGATAATCTGCTCAGGGCATAGTCTTCTCATCAGAGATAATTGTTCTCATTTTGTGGATAGCCTATCCTGAAGGATTTACTGTTGCTGGATCCCAAGGTGACTGAGGTTTAAAATAATGACTTGTTTTTGTTCCTTCAGCCTTGAGTGAGGATAAGGTAGACAGGGCAGACAGACCCTCCTCAGTGACAATCGTGCCTGCTGTGTGAAGACAAGCAGGCAGCAGGAGTCAGGAGCACCAGGCATTCCTAGTGTTTAGTTAACTTATGAGCCCAAGTGAGAAATCAATGTGTTTTAGGAAAGCAGCTCCTAAGCGTCTGTGACAGGGTTAGAGACTAGAAGACAGCTGGGCAGAGGGTGCCTACGAGCTCCAGTTCACCCAGCTTAGTAAGAGCCTGCCTTAAGATAGAAGAGACTAAAGTCAGACTTGGTGACTTTAATCAAGCACTTGGGAGGCAGAGGCAAGTGGATCTCTGTGAGTTTGAGGCCAGCCTGGTCCACAGAGCAAGTCAGGACTACACAGTGAGGACCTGCCTCAGGGGAAATAAAAACAATTGTAGGCATGGGGTGTACAGAGGAATCTGTTCTGTAACTACTGCAGATAGTTGAATGGAGAAGGAATCCATCTCATGGAAACAGGAGCAACAAAGGCAGAAACACCAGAGACTGTCACCATCAGCAACGATGCCGGACCTGGGTGTGTCCACAGCTGGTTTTTCTTGGGTTCCCACTGGGCCTCCCATCTTATCCCTGAAAAGCTCCCTGTAGGCACCTTGTGTTAGAAGCAGCTGGCAGGCCCGAGGAGCTCTGTCCCTTCTGAACTGCATCGCCTGTCCCCCATGAAAATCATGGAGTTGAGGGGTCTGCAAAGGGGCAGAGCTCTGAGACCCCATAATAAGCAATCAACTCCAAGGGCGTGTCTACACCGGTGGACACAGACCAAACCACCAGCAAGTGAGGTTTCTAGAATTCCAATCAACTAGCTGGTGCCTGGGATTTCTGATTTGTGTTCAGGGAGAACCAGTGCAGGCAGACGTTGGTCCCTGGTTGCACAAGTCCTCAGACAACTCAGACAGGTTGCTGACTGATGGCTGGGGGACTCTAGAGGTGTCCTTCGTAGGGTCTCTTCAGGTTCGTTAACAGGAAAAAAGGGCAGTCCTTCACACAGCACAATGGCCAGTCCAGGGAGGAAGAAACTCCTGACCTGTGCAAACAGCTGAGCACAAGGTAGAAGCCATTGCGCACACAGCGGTCCCTTCTCTCGCCACACAAAGGAGGAGGCACCTCGGCTTTTCTTTTCCCGTGTCTATTGCGTGTCACAAGGAGTTCATTACGAATTCTATAAGTTAATAGGCCATGGAAAGATACTCCTGATGAGAGCTGAGGAGCCCAGCCAGGGAATGTAGGTGTGAAGCTGAGAGAGGTAAACAGAGCGTTTTCTCACTGTCTCTGTGGGTACCAAGTGGGTGGATTCCACTAATATAAAGCATAGTTCCTTTTGCAAAGAAGGAACGTTTGATATTTATGGGAAGAACTGCCCAGGAGCACACAGGGCAGCCAAGAGACGGAATATGGTGATGAGAAACTTCTGTTTCATTTCCTTAGGTTTATTCAGCCCCTTCCTGCTTCCAAGTGTTCACACTGAGGCTGTGGATTATAATCTATAATCATGAGTTACAATGGGCTCTTGTTACCGACAGCTGTATAACAGATGATCGCAAACGTTTGCAGCTTGTAACAATTGTTAATTATCATTATTGGTGTTTGTCTGAGTCCAGCCTCTCTCTTCTGCTGTGGGTATGTGGATACACTCTGCTGAGGGGTCTCCGGGGCTGGGAGGTGCAGGCTGCAAGGTCCCTCGGGCCCGGATCACCAGAGTGGTACCTTGTCGATATCGCTACATTATGATGGGCAAACGCATCACACTGAGCTCAAATTCAGCGAGGATATTGGCTTCTCCCAATGGGAGAAACACTATACATAGACACTGAAGAGAGGGAAATGTTGGCGAACCTCTCTGCAGATTGCCTACACATTACCTCCCACACACCACTAACATTCACATCCTTATGCATGCACATGCTAAGTGCCTTTAGGTGTTTTCTGCCAAGACCCTGAAAATTTCATCCAATCTTGGCATCAAGCCAAGGCTTTACGTTCAAAATGTTGTTGTGCCAAAGTTCAAAATGTTGTTGTGCCATGCCTGCTGCTCAGCCTGTGTCCAAGAATGTGCAGAGGGTGTCGGCTCCTCAAGAAGGCTCTCCTTTATTTCTACCCTGGCTGGTTATATATGCCCTGACACCAGAGGCTGAGGTGGATGGGTCAGGAAGAGGCAGTTAGTCTTTGGAAAAGGTCAAGGTCAGGGTGTTCCCGTGGGTGAGCCCTTATAAGGAACTTATTGCTCCGGGCACTGTATTGTTTTTAGTAAACATGTTTTTAGGAAACATTGCCTTATAGCTGCCTGCTCCCAGGCTGATGGGGAAGTGGGCCTCCGGCCAAGGTCTGTTGTTCCCATATTGTTGCGTTAGTGAGGCCTGCAGCCTGAATGTAAATAATGTAGCCGAAGCTTGGTTCCTTGAAAGTTACTCCTTAAGTGCAGTTTCTAGTGGTCTAGAGACCCAAGAACTATGACAGAACGCTTCTACTCATACACCCAGGAAACAATGATGCCACAGGGCGGAACTGCTGCGTTTGGTGGCACTTTTCATAAGAAGGCAAAAGGTGAACATGGAGAGTCCTTAAATCACGAGGAGGCACGAGTAACCTGTGTCCCACTTCAGGCACTTAGTGTAATAATCACCGATTTATGTCTTATTTATTAATCTGCAGGCTATTTGGGTAGTTCTGCTCTGTAGGTTGCTGTCTGGTGTGATGGGTACCTTGTCAACTTGATGGGATTGAGAGTTGCCTAAGAGCATCCTTCAGATTGTGTCTGGGAAACTCTTCCCATAGATAGTTGACATGTGGGCAGTCATGGAGGGGATAAGCCCACCCCGTAGGGATACAGCGGCAGAAAAGGCAGAAACTCACCACCTCGTCCATTCTTTGTCTCTGCCTTTCGCTCTTTGGGCCCCAGCCCTACTGTCATGATTTGAACTGCTTCCCTTTGCTGCCCATCCCTGCCTGGATAGACAGAAGCCTCCAAAACCATGAACCAAGACAAATCCTTCCTCCCTACAGTTGTATGTTTCTCAGCTGTGAGTAAAGTAATGAATAGGCATGATCAAACCCTAGCCAGTTAATTTAGAATTTTAATTTCCTGTAACAGCAACAGGAAATAGCAAATTTTAAATTCCTCACAAATTGAGAGAGAGAGAGACCACGGACAAAGATGGTACATGTTTCATAACACTTTCCATTTTTTCAAATTGAGGAGCTCTGTGTTTTCCTTTTGTATTTAATTTGTATTTCATTCTGTAATCAGTTCGTGCATAAGTACCATGTCTCTCCTTTGGTAGCAGGCATTGGGCAACAGATGGACACAAAACTCAAGCAAATCTCTTTGCAGAACCTAGAACTTGGATTCTGGAAGCAAGAGGCTTTCTCTGTTTTTGAGGGTGTGCTTGTAGGATGTAGACTGGTCCTGGGACATCCAACTCAGCTTAACTCCGACATCCCGAGCCTCAGGAAAGAAGATAAATATCTGGGACTGCCTGCTTTTTTCTTGTGTGGTCATGTGTTACAATGATCTTTAAGATAAGATCTTGACACTCCATTATGCAGGACCTCTTACGACACTTTATTGTTATTTTAGGTAGAAACACAAACAGCTGAACAGAAGCTAAGAATCATTGTGTCCTGTGCTGGTCTATATCCCTTATTGAAAACTGCATCCTTCACAACACCTGATCTCTCTTTATCAACCCAGCCTCCTGGCTGGTCCCTGAGCATTGCAATTCTCCTCTCTTCATCTGCTCAGTTTCCCTGACACCAGCTTCCATTGAAAGCCCTGAGGTTTTCAGGCTTCAGGCTGAATACCCTGGTGACATCCTGAGCTCAATAACCAGCCAGTTGGATGCAAACCGCAAGAGGTTTATTGCTTACACAGGCGTCTGTGGGCGATTCAGCAGCCTTAGCTAACTGAACACGCTGGGCTTTAGGACAGTGTTCTATTTATACACACACTTTTGGCAAGCAAAGTAATAGGGGTATGTGGGGAATTACAGACCCTGGCCAGAAACCCACTCCTCCATCAGCCTGGGAGCAGGCAGGTGCAAGACAATGTTTACTGAAAACATGTTTGCTGAAAACAATTCAGTGCCATAAATTCCTCATAAGGGCTTGATAAGGGCTTGGTCACGGAAACACCCTGGCTTTGATCTTCTGGGTAACTAGCTACTTTTTTCTGCTCCCTGCTGTTTTTCCGATTCTGGTGCCAGAGATTTTAACCACCAGCCAGGAGGAAGGAGAGGTCTGTGAGAGGTGTGAGAGAGGTCTGTTGGAGATTTGTGTGTGTATGTATGGCAGAAGTTTTTCTGGAGGGAAGCGTTTTTCTTGGAAAGTTTTCCTAAGCTGATTTGGGGAGCATAAAGTTTTCTTAACGCATCCGACTGGTCTCTGTGTCATCAATCCCGACCACCTCGCCACATTCTCAGCATGCACAGCAGGCGTGGCAGGGATATTGTAAGAAGTGGAGCTCCTGCAGGTGCAGATCTGGGCAAGCAATAGGGGATTGTAAGAGACGCGGGCATAACTCATCCTACCTGGAGAAACCACAAGGTCAAGATTAAACTTATCTTAACTGCCTGCTGGTGTCCTGCATCAGCACTCTGGACCAGATGTTCTTTTTAATTCGACCTTGTTCCCTGTCTAGGGGACCTTGGGGAATTTTCCACTGAGGCAACCTTCTGAGTCTCAAAAAAAAGGGGGGTGTATTGAGGTTTTTTCACCATCACTACCCAGATCCCAGTGCTAATGTACCCTCGGCAGAAAGGCCTGTGTAGAAGTCCACGCATCTATCTTTAAGAGCTTTCTCCCATTCCGTTACAAGACAGAGGTCATTGTCGGCTTAACTCTTGCTGTTCTGAGACACCATCTTTCTTTCAGTCTGGGGCTGAGATGGAGGAGTAGGCACTGCCTCCACGTGGTCTCGTTAAGAAGATTTGTGTAAGAATAAGATCCACATCCAAGATAAGAAGGGCTTCAGGGATTCACAAGGACAATGGTAGACAACTGAAAAATGCATATTGTAACAAAAGGAAGTCAAGCTGGACACGGTCCCAGGGAGGAGGAAGCAGAAGCGCCCTCCAGAAGGCAAGGGGATAGAAAGACTGGCAGACAGATCCTCAAGACAAAGCCCACAGCTGTCAGGCATCACAGTTGTGAGTTTCTTTGATACAGTGAGCCCTCTGGGGGGGGGGGCAGGAGACCCCATTCAACAACCTGTATGATTTGAAGGCAGTTACTCAGAGACAGGGGAAGCCAGAGTAATGTGATTCATGTAACGTTAAATCAGAAGGGGGTGTTATTTGGGGAAAAGAAGTCAACCAGTGGGGAGGGAAGGAGAGGAATACAGATGGGGTTGTCAATAAAAAAAAAAAACTAATGAAGTGCACATGTGCATGCGCATGCGCGCGCGCGTGCGTGCGTGCGTGCGTGCGTGCGTGCGTGTGTGTGTGTGTGTGTGTGTGTGTGTGTGTGTGTGTGTGTAAATGCCTTAGCCCATCACGTTTTAGGCTGTGTGCTTCAGATGAGAAGATGAGAAATGTCCCTCATAGACTTCAGCAAGGGCCACATAGGCACATAGGAAGCCCATAGTCACATAGCAGGAAAACCTGTGTCCAGAAGCAGGCACCCTTTACTCAAGTCTAAAGGCCAAGCTCTTTCAGCTGTGGCATCGCTGTGGTGAGAGGAATATTAGTCACAGTGCCAAAACAAAAGTGTAGTGATTTAAAGGCATGGGAAAATGTCAAGCGTTCTCCTCCCTTTCTTTCGTAAGCACCTGACATTTCTGCCTTCAAAGGATAGAAAGACTTCAGAGCTGTGAATAATGAGACTTTACAAGCATCCATGTGGCTCTCAAATGTTTCTTTTTGTCCTTTGGGTTGTCTCACGGCTCTTTCTTTCTTACAAAAGCACAATTATTTCAAGAACCCTTCCTAAGCACAACTCTCCTGGTCTCCAAACTTCGTTTAATTTGCAATTTGATTGAAGTAACTGGGAAAGCTGAATTTATCAACTAAGGTATAAACACTGGATTATCAAGTGAAAAGATAAGAGCTCCATCAAAAAACACTAAGGGTTCTGCCCCTGCCCGCTGCAAGCAAGGCTCTGTGGCGAGGAGGAAGCTATCAAAGTGGTCCCGGTAGAATGCCTAGTAATTGTCTGTTTCATCAAAACCTTTTCTGGTAGTTTGTTCTTATTGAACTTGGCCATTACTCGAATTCAGTGAAGAACAGTGAATCTTCTAACAAAATTCAGAAACTGTGGAAGCCCATAAACTCCTCTCAGGTTGTCCCCTGCTTCCCTCTCATTGTTCATTAGAGACCAGCCCGGTCCTCTCTCTTACTTCCACATTGAGAACTTGTGGGCTGTTTCATAGAAGCAGAGCTTGTGGTGGGGATTTTTAGATAAGTGACTCATTAAATGGTGTTCTTACAAAAAGTCAGAAAAGGGAAGGGAAGCTGGATATGGCCAGAGAGAAGGTAATGATGACAGTGAGTCCAGGGAAAACCCAGCTCAAGATGAGCATAAATGTTGCCTAAAACTACGTCCTGTCTGGAGGCAGAGGAGTGGGGTTTTGAAATTCTACCCTAGTCAATCCTGGCTCAAAGCAGCCCCAGCTCATGCATGTGGGATTAAATCTCAGATTCTTTTTGTGAAGGCAGTCTGCAAAGTTTGAGGGACTCACTTTTAATGGTGTGCAAAATTTAAGGCCAGCACTAACACGACCTTGAGAGCAAAAGCATCCTTACACTTTATCCTCTGGATGCCTCACATGCCTCAGCCTGCTGTGAGGTCTGCTGCTATGAGCCTTTGCCTGTGTCTTTGATGCTGATATATATGAGCACAGCTCTCTTAACCTTGGGTACGGGAGTAGGTATTACGTGGAGATTCAGCAGATGCTGCCTGTGGGTCACACAAAACATTCCAGCAGACAGCTATGGGATGCTGAGAGCAGGGCAAATAGTCTTCCCTAGGGAAGAGCACACCAATTGGTTACCTAATACTGAACGGCGATCCCTGAAGACATAAATGCAAGTAACAATATATAGACTGAGCAGGTTGTATATGTGTGTGTGTGTATGTGTATGTGTGTGTGTGAGTGTGTTATACACCAGTTAAAGAGAAGAGGCCATGAATTTTAAAGAGAATGGGGTGGAGGGGGACATGGGAGGGTTTGAAAGGAGGAAAGGGAAGGAGGAATGATGTAACTATACTATAATCTAAAAAAATTAAAATTGTCATCAATTTACAAACCCACTAGTAGAATAATGGATTTCAACATTACATATGATTGATATTTTCAAGCCCTTCTGATCAATGAGTTTAATTTGCATTTCCCTGGTGACTGATTGTATTGATCACATCCTCATGTTCATTGACCGCGGATCGTGTTTTCCTTGCTGCTCTTATTTTCCCAGTTGAATTGCCCACTGCTGTATAGTGTGTGTGTGTGTGTGTGTGTGTGTGTGTGTGTGTGTGTGTGTGTGTTCCTCTATACACCTTGTGGACAGCATTTATTGAAAATATCTTTCTTCATCCTATGTCTGTCTTCCCTTTGCATTCACCTCAGGTGGTCAAGAGAAGTTACAAATTTTCCAACAGTCCCAACTCTTATCTTCTGCTCCCCTGGCACAAACTGGACTTTCATTAGTCATTTTCAAAAATCTAAGTTTTAAGTAGACTATCGAACTGGTGGTTCCACCCATCCATTCAATACACCTTAACACTGGTCTTGGCCGCAGTAGCTTTTCCTGAGCTACAGTGATCTTCACAATGAAACTCTATGGCTGGGTCTCCTAATTGCTGCTTAGGCTTCTCCAGCATGCTTCTTTTTTTTTTTTTTTTATAACAAAGGCATCACAAAGATGCTACACAGATGGGTAAGGCTTTTCTATGTCTCCCCCAATGCTATCTAGACTCAGTTTACTAGCCACTTCTCTTAGTTATTTATTTATATTTTTAATTTGTATTTGTGTGTGTGCAGAAGAGGGTGTTGAGTCCCCAAGAGCTGGAGGTAAGGGCAGTTGGAGCTATCTGTGTGGACACTAGGGTCTGAACTCTAGATCCTCTGCAAAGGCTGCAAGGTCTTTTAGCCATTGGGCCATTTTTCAGTCCCTTAACCACTTCTGGTTTTCTGTTTGCACTTCTTGTGCCATTGTTCCCATCATCTTTTTCCAGATCATTTGTGTTGGGTATAAAAGGTCCTATGAGTCTGGTTATACTTTGCTTTGTTTGCTTGTCAGTGAGAACAACCCAGAACAGATAAAACAAATAACCATAGGTACCTTGACCTCAGTATCAGCTTCAAACATGGACAGTCAGTAGGTCAGAAACCCCATGACCTAACATTATGGAGAAATAGCCCTGCAGTCACATGGGTGTGTCTTTATTAAAGATGTATGCTTTATTAATCTCAATCCCAGAAAGTTGACAATCAAGATTAACCAGCATGTACTTCAACTGCTAAATAGTTTTTTTCTTTGAACTGGAGTTAGATTTAGTAAGAAGTTTCAAAATTACATTTATCATCTATTTGTGCATTTATATACATGCACGTCTGATGGGGGTCTGATGGGGCAAGTCCTTCTGTATATATATTTCTCTTATTGGTTGATGAATAAAACACTGATTGGCTGATTGACAGACAGGAAGTATAGGCAGGGCTAGGAGATGAGGAGAATTTGGGGAAACATGGGCAGACAGTGTTGTCATGTAGAGCCTGGAAAAAGAGGATGTTCCAGGCATTCTCCGGTAAGCCAAGACCACATGGAAATACATACACTAATAGAAATGTGTTAATAATTAAGACAGAGCTAGTCAATAAGAAGCACAAGCCACTGGCCAACAGTTTTATAATTATTACATAGTCTCTGTATTTATCTGGGGCTAAAGTGGACAAGTCAGGACAACAACTTTCATCAACACACATCTCTCTCTGTGTGCACATATGGGTGTGTGTCATAGTGTGTATGCCATCAGCCTGTGGAAATCAGTTCTCTCCTTGTGGGTCCCAGGATCGAACTGAGGTCATCAGCCTTGATAGCAAGCAACTCCACTGAGTGGGATGTTTTACTGGCCCCATTAAAGACATATTTAACAGAGGCCTTAAGCAGGGACGTAAACAGAAAGCCAGACTGTGTGACCCAGTTTGCTTATTCATTTACCTGATCTCTGGTTGGTTTCCAGTTTTTTCTTGAGGGGGATCATGAATCAAACTTCTGTAAATCTTTATGTGTGGCCTTTTGTGTGAACCTAAACTATAAAATCTACTGAGTAAATACTAGGACTCCAATTTCTATGGCACATGGTCATACTCTGCTTAAGCTTCATAATAAACCAATAAACTCCTTGCCAAAATGCCTGTAGCATTTTGTTTTCCCAGAGTGTTCTGGTTAGTTTTCTATCAAGCTAACTCCATCTGTGAGGAGGGTCTCAATTGAAAATTATGTTTTTAATTGAAATAGAGTAAATCACTTTCCCCTCCTTTCTTCCCTTCAGTCTCTCCCAGCTTTCTGCCCTCAAACCTCCCGCATGAGCTACCCTCAAGTTGATGGCCTCTCTTTTGTTGATTATATTTGTTAAACACACACACACACACACACACACACACACACACACTAAAGGAAGGTGATGCTAATCACAAGAAACACAGATTAATGAAGAACCCAGTACCAGACATGATAAACCTCCCAAATGACTCTCCCAACATGAGAGACTGTTAGTGTAGTTCTGGGTTGCCTCTCAGGGGTTGAGGGACAACCCTTATCACTGCAGATACCACACGCTTAGGACATATAACTGTGATGACTTGAGCCAGATCTGACACAAAAGCCCCTTCCTTGCACTCTAGCTTCCATGGTTCAAGAAAATACTCTTGGAGCTGCCATGGGAGGGAATCAATCAAACAGTCCTACTGAGGGAGCCGCAACACCAATGAACCATGCCAGTGACCAGCATGGCAGGATGTCCACAATGGTGTAAGAAGTGGCACTCACACATAGATGGTGGCCCACCCATCTAATAGAACTTCAGGCCACTCAACAGAAGCGTATTGGAAATCTAGGCAGCCTCCTGAGACCAGTGAGTCTCTTTGTATGGACTGCCATGCTTTGTACATAGAGATCTCTCTGATGAGAACTGGGGGTTGTGGTATGCGTTTAGAAAGCAATTTGAAACACCTGTGATTCTTATCTCTTTCTAGAGTTGTTCAATGAGCAGAAACTTTTCATTTCAATGAATTCAAATGCACCCTTCATTTTCACAGTAACTGGAAAGTTAAAATTTTCTCTTGAAAACAGCTTTTGGTGTTTACCTAAAGTTTCATCACCAAAGCCAACCAAGGTCAGGCAGGTTCTTGCTATGGTTTCTAGAAACCTTATAACTTCATTTTACATTGAGGTCTATGATCCATTTGAGTTAATTAGAATACATTTTTAAAAAGCTCTTCTATTTATATCTAACAACCTCACAGAATTGATTTTTATGTAAGGGACAAAGTCAGGGTCAAAACTCATTTTTCCCATAGGAGTTTCATCCAACGAAGTGTTATTTCCCTAAGAAGACTGTCATGCACTCATTTTCAGCGTCACCGCTATGCTAATGGAATGTCCTTATATGACTTGCTCATCTCTGGACTCCACTCTGGTCCTGTGGTGTGTCCATCCTTCCTTAACCTACCTCCACAGTGTCTTAATTGGTTTTGCTTTATGAAGCTCTCACAACTGGTGCTGGTGGGACATACTTGTAGTTCTAGGACTCAGATGGCTGAGGCAGGATGATCCTGAGTTTGAGGCAAGTCTTGAGTACATAGTGAGGGTTAGGGTTAGGGTTAGCTTCTTAAGTTGTCTTTGACTTCTGTATGAACTTGAGAACTAACTTTTCCATTAAAAAAAATTGAAATGTGTTTGGTGGTTCAGGAAAGGTTCATGTGATGCTAAGCCTGGAGACCTGAGTTCGAGTCCTGGAACTGACATGATGAAGAGACAGAACAGGCTCATTTTTCCTTCTCACTTCTACATGGGTGCTATGGTACACACCCGTCCACACCTGTCCGCACCTGTCCCCACAGGTAAATAGGTGTAAAACATGCCAGATTATACGAAGGATAGCATTCAATTTAACTAGTAACATTAGGTAAATTATGAGTAGTGTAATAATGACCCAAGTCACAAGCATGAACAACCTTCCATATATTAAGGTTTAATTAATTCATCTTAACAACGTCTTATAGTTTTACCTGCAGAGGAATTGGACATCTTTGATTACATCTGCTTTCAGGTATTTGGCACTTTTTTGCATCGCACGTGTGTGTGTTTAGTTTTTGATTACTCATGGCTAGAACATAAAAACCATTAGATTAAATAGTATTGATTAGCACCTGGTGATTATTTACAAATATTTTCTACAGTCTTTCTTTGGGTCCTGGCCTGGGTGCCCCCATCTGACCTCTAGACACCACATGGCTAGTTTCCATTCTTCCCTACCCGAGTAGATTCCAATGGACTTCATCTTCATGTGGAACTTGGCTAATAGGAGGCCCCCAGGAAAGGCTTGGATAGGGGATGTCCTTGCTAGAGCTTATTGGCCTCTGATTCTGTCTTTTGTCTGCCCCAGTCTCTGAACAGAGAACACTAGTTTCTCTCAAAATATTGTTCTGTAAATAAAATAAAATAAAGCCTTTTATTTTCTTGGACTTAGGAGCAACGAAACCTCCAGCACTGTAGAAACTGGAGGCCTTCACTATCCCTCTGGTTCTTCTGCATTCTGCCACAAGTTACTGGCTGTCCTTTGTAGCAAGTAAACTCTGCTGAAGTGTTTGCAAGCCATACAGTTCTCTGTTTTGGTGAGAGCTTGATTGAAAGTGGTATGGAAACTACTACAAGGGAGCCCATAAGAAACAAAAATATTTAAAAAACAGGTTATAGGTAAATTCAGAATCAAATTATCACTGCTTTTGTATCTTGGCTCCCATCTCTCTATATATTGGCCATGGGAGTAATGGAAACTTAAATGAGTTTGTGGGATCTCTGCCAGATGGTCCTCATCTTTTGTCTACATGCCCCTTCAAAGGCTGGGCCCTGAACAGGTCTCTCCCCTGTGTAAGGCCACGTTCTTACTTTGGGGAAGGGTATCACAGGAGCATGCTTCTATGGTCTCCCTCACTTTGACGGTATTCCTTCTTGGTTGATGATGCTAGACATCCACTCATTCAGCTGCTAAACTCAGTATCAGCAAGACTTTGCTGTCCTGCTTTCCTTTCTGCTGCTGTGAATAAATATCCTAACAGAGGCAGCTTAGGGGAGAATGGTTTTACTTATTTAACAATTCCAGGTTACAATCCGTCACTGCTGGGAAGTCAAGGTGTCAGGGACTTGAAGTCACAGCCGCATAGTCAAGAGAAGAGAGATGTGTGCATGCATGGTCGACAATGCTCACCTGGCTTTGTCCTTGGCACTCAGTCCTTGAAATGGTACCAGCTCCATTGGAGGTACATCTTCACACTTCCACGAACTCAGTTAAGACCATCCTGCACAGACTTGTTCAAAGACCAATCTAATCTCAACTATTCTTCACTTAGTCTCTCTTCTTAGATGATTCTAGATTACGTCAAGTAGATAATCAAAACTAATCACCACATTGGCAAACAAATTCAAATCTCAAAAAGGTGTCAATTATAAAGAAGATAAATCCCAAGGTAGGAATTTATTAGAATTCTATTAGGATAAAACCTAAATGAAGGGAATTATTAGTGTCCTTCTCACACACACGCGCACACACACACACAGAAACCCTGTCTGATTCATTGCTGTATTAGGACCATAAAAACATTGAGGTTGTTTTCTCTGCAGTGGCAAACACTGAGCACTGGGGTAACTAAGTCAACCTAGGTGAAGGAACATGCTTTTCCAATAACCTCTGTCTGTGCTGCTACATACACTTGTCCGTAAGTCGTGTCCTTGGGAATGAAAGCTTATCACCACTGGAGGGTGAAATTCTACTAGGCTGATTTTGTGAAGGATGTCTTCAAGTCATGTGATAAGTAATTTAAAGGCACACAGTTAGCATTTTTGTTGTTACTGAGGTCATGGCAATGTCTCTATTTGCGTAAAGCAGCAAAGTACCTTATCTGCAAGAAATTGAGGTACTTTATGTAATATGAGGGGCTGTTGAAGATCCAGCCTTTAGAACACATCCCAGCCTCAGACCACATTCAGGCTACAGGAACTTAGTTGTCAGTTAGATGGTGTCTTCTTAGGGTTTCTATTGCTGCCAAGAGACACCATGACCATGATAACTCTTATAAAGGGAAACATTTAATTGAGGTGGCATCTCACAGTTTCAGAGGTTCAGTCCATTACCAGTATGGTGGGGAGCATGGAGGTGCTGGAGAAGGAGCTGTTACATGTTGATATCCAGCAACAGGAAGTAGACTGAGACACTGGGCAGTATCTTGAGCATATATGAGCCCTCAAAGCCCACTTCCACAGTGACATACTCCATCCAACAAGACCACACGTACTCCAACAAAGCCACACCTCCTAACAATGCCACTCCTTTGGGAGCCATTTTCTTTCAAACCACTAAAGATGGTTGTGTGATTTCTTGTTTGCAGCAGGATCCACAATCACTGATTTCCCTATGGTACCCGGGCTTTGTTCTTAAAAACAAGAAAAAACACCCCACAGTGAATTTCCATGCGATACAAAGAATTGTCTTTGGAGATGGCCTAATCTGGGTTTTACTCTTGATGCTGCTGTCTAACTAGTTACACAACCTTGAACAGACATCATTATTCCTCAGTGCCTCAGTCACCTTGAAGAGAGAGCACTCCCCACCAGAGCGTCTTATGTGGCTTAGAAGCGATGAGAGCTTGGAGTTCCTGGTGACATTCCCAGCCGCAGCAGGCACTCAGTGAACACAGCATAATTGGGATGCTGTCTGGATCATCAGAGTTGCTGAGGGCTTCTGAGAGGAACTGGGATCCCTGCAGTAAAATGAAAATTTCTCAACGCACAGAGCAACTAAGGGCTTTGTCAGGAAGTCAGTGAAATAAGAAAGTGTGACTAATTCCCCAGGTGATCTCCACAGAAGCACCAGGCATAGGCAGTCCTTGAGGAGTTGGGTTGCATCCATTTCCAGCAGGGTCCTGTACTCAAATGGAAGGTTCTTCTCCTGGATGAAGCTTCTACCCTATGCGGTTTCCTCTGTCATGGGGGAAGCTTGGGCAATAGTGGCTCACTTGGGTGTCTGGGCTAGAAGAGGAATGTGGAGTCTATTTCCACATCTATAACTTGGCGCTTGACTTTGAAAATTTCTGTCTACTTCAAATCTGGCTTCTTCCCCCTTTGAGAGAAACAGGGGCTGTTGGGAAGCAGTTGCTAAGTTCCATCCACCTATACCACAGTCCACACCTAACAAGCACTGTGAGTGTTTCAGGTCACCCATCTTGCTGAGCTCCACTGAGCTTTGGAATGCTTTGGAATGTTGCTCTGACCACTGAAGTCTCTCCATGCTAGTTCAGGAAGCAAGTTATGCTTGTGCTAGTGAGCTAATCCATGGCGGGTGCCTTCTGAGTGCTTTCTGTGTGTTAGACTCTCACAACGATGTCAGGTCCCAGCCCTATGCCCATTTCATGCATGGGGAAATAGCACAACTGTATCCTTTTTTGGAAAACAGTTAGGCTGAGAGCTATTGCTCATCCTTTTTAAGTCTTAACTAAGAGCAGGAAGAAGTGAATTTCTGACAGTGCATTTCCATTCTCAGGGGAGTTCTAGAGAGATGCTTCTGCCTCTGTCTTCTCCTCCAGGGCCACACACATTTGTCTGCCACAGGAAGAGTGTCATAGTCCACTGGTCAGAGTTACAGCAAGAGGGAAAACTCTGCTTTGCAGCTGTGATGTCAGAAGCTCAGCAGGTGTGAACATTTTCTACCTGGTCGCAGTTTTTGGCCAGTTCCCAGCACCCATCCCTGTCTAAGCATGCCCACTCTGATCAGCGTGCCTTGTAGAGGCATAAGTGGGGGAGGTCTCCCTAACATATGTCCAAGACTATAAACCCCATCACTTAATGCAGCTTTTAAAGGTGAAACCTGCATAGGAAGATTAGAGGCATGCCTCACCATGGACATAACAGATCTCTGATTTGTCCTTGACTGGGGACTTGTAATAATATTCTCTCAGCCTCAAGGGAAGCCATGCAGCCAGTGTGCCAGTATGCTTCTCATCCCGTGAGGCAAAATACTTGTGGAAATGTTTAAGAAGGCAAGGGTTTATTTCTCTGGTTGTTTTATCGAGATACAAATGGTGCGGTGGAACAGAGTGGTAGCATCGCATTGGGGGGAGATGGGACAGCAGAGAAAGACCTCTCTCAAGTGTACTAGTCTACTAGGGTGGAGACAGCCACACTTGGCATCTACACTGTCCTGTCCTGGGGTTCTGACAGGACACGCCCTCAGCTGCAGCCATTAAGAGCACCACCTGCGCTCATTCACTATGTTCCCTTTTAAAAGGGCCCCGCCCACCTCCCATCCTCCCCTCTCTTTTTTCTCTCCCTTTCTCTGTATGTCTGTTCCTCCTCCTCCTCTTTCCTCTCTCCTGCTTCTCTTGTTCCCAGAGGCCACTCTCCCCCCACTTCCCTTTTTTATGATCCCTTTCCCTAATTCAAAAAACAAAAACAAGCCCTCTGCTTGAACCCTGTCTCACGGCGTCTTTCTCTCGCACGCTACTTTTCTTAATTTACAACAGCACAGACCTTGTCTCTTTGTTAGCCCTCTCTGGGATTCCCTCACAAACACACTAGGAAGTATGCTTTGCAAATCTCCTAGGCGATTCTGAAGCCAACCAAGCTGATAATGGAGAGGAACCATCATTCTTAGCCTTGAACTTCTTACTTCAAGTTCCCCTGTAGCTGATCCCACAAACATCGTTTATTCCCTGGGACTGACTGTAACCTTGGGTAATTTGAGCTGTGTCTACATCTCTTACTGTCTCAATCTGCATTGCTGACTCTTTGTCTGGCATGGTCCCCTTTTCTCTGTTGTTTGCTTCAGAGGAAAGAAATTCTACTGGCTCAGCATCAAGTTCTGCCTTGCAAGTTGGCACTCAGTTCTCTGCACGTGGCTCAGACGCCTTTGCAGCTCCATGATGCCCCATGGCCCCATCTATCTGACTGGTTGGCGTGTGGGAATGGGAATAGGTAGGCTTGGAGGAACCTCGATTCAGAGATATATACCATTGGTATTTAACGTGCTGAATTCACGAGGGTTTATGATCTGCATCACTGTGTCTTAGCTCTGCAGCCTTAGAAGCTAATGATCATTCATTCTCATTTTACTTGTGAGAAATAGGCTAAGTCAGGGACAGTGAGTCTCTCAGGTTATACGTCACAGAGCTGGGCTTTAAAGTTGGGGTTTCAATACTAAAATGCATAAACAGGAAAGGGGAGCATTTCCAGCTTTTTGAAGAGAATCCAGGGTCTCTGCAGTTAAATTTTCGAGGAAGAAGACTTTCTGGTTTGCATGAAGCAATGAGACCACACATGCCAGTCTGTGTTTAAAACATAATTCCCCACCTCTCAGTCCCTTTGAGGAAATAGGCGTCTCTATGTAGACAGAGGAAGTGATGGCATCACAGTTCTTCTTTCTGACAACCCCCCCATTTCTGTCTCTTCTGTTAAATATTTAAAAATAATTCTCTCTATTTATTTATTTATTTATTTATTTTACATCTGGGCTGCAGTTCCCCCTCCCTCCTCTCCTACCAGTTCCCTTCTCCCTCGGTTTCTACCCCACAATCCACTCCTCCTCTGTTCTTGTTTAGGAAAGGGCAGGTCACCCATGGGTATCAACAAAACATGGCATACCAAGTTGCAGTAAGACTAAGCACCTCCCTTGTATTAAGGCTGGGCAAGGAGACCCAGTATGAAGAATAGGGTCTCAGAAACCAGTAAAAGAGTCAGAAACAGCCCCCGTTCCAAATGTTAGGAGTCCCACAAGAGGACCAAACTACACAACTGTCACATATATGTACAGGGCCTATATTGGTCCCATGAAGGCTCCCTGGTTGTCAGTTCAGTCTCCCTAAACCCCTGTAGGCTCAGGGTAGTTGATTCTGTGAGTTTTCTTGTGATATCCTTGACCCCTCTGGCTGTTACAATCTTTTCTCTTCTTCTGCGAGATTCCCAGAACTCTGCCTAATGTTTGGCTGTGGGTCTGCATCTGTTTCCATCAGTTGCTGGAGGATACCTCTCTGATGACAATTGGGCTAGCCACCAATCTGGTCACAAGAGATGGCCACATATCTGCTATAGCTAGGAGTCTAAGCTGGGCTCCTCCTTGTAGATTCCCTTGCTCCAGGTTTTTACCTGACCCCAAATGCCCACATTTCTCTTTCAGTACTCCCCCCTCTGACACTCCCCATGTATATCCCCAACCTGATTGCTCCTGTTCTCATCCCCACCTGCCTCCAGTCCATCCATGGAATCTATTCTCTTTCCCCTTCCCAGGGAGATCTGGATGTTCCCCATGAACCCTCCTTGTTACCTGTCCTCTTGAGGCTGTGAGTTGTAGCATGGTTATCCTTTATTTTACAGCTAATATACACTTATGAATGAATTAACACCATGTTTGTCTCTCTGGGTCTGGGTTACCACACTCAGGATAATTTTTTTCTAGTTTCACCCATTTGCTTTCAAATTTCTGGTGTCCTTATTTTTAACAGTCGAGCAATACACACCTGAGCAAATGTACCACATTTTCTTTATCCATTCCTTGATTGAGGGGCATAGAGGTTGTTTTCAGGTTCTGGCTGCTACAAATAATGCTGCTATGGACACAGCTGAGCAAGTGTCCTAGTGATATGATTGAGCATTCTTTGGGTATATGCCCAAGAGTGGTACAGTTGAGTCTTTTGGTAGGTTGATTCCAAGTTTTCTGAGGAACTACCACACTGACTTCCAAAATGGCTGTACAAGTTTGCACTCCCACCAGCAATGGAGGAATGTTCCCCTTGCACCACATCCTCTCCTGCATGAGTGTCACTTGTGTTTTTGACCTTAACCATTCTCACAGGCTGACAGCCCTTTTAATATTCACCTGAGTTTGACTTTAACTGTTCTGTTACAGCCCCTGGACCTTCAGCCTGGTATCACTTCACACTGGGTCTTGAGCAGAGAAGGATGTAAGAAAAGGGAGAAAACAGCATTCAAAAGTCCCTGGGAAATTTAATCACGGTGCTCTGTCCTGCGGGGATTGGATTGGAGGAAAGTGGGTGGAGGAGTGAGGAAGCTGAAGATCAGATGCCGTCTAAGTAAAGTTTCAGGTTAAATGGGGAATGGGTACTTGTTTTAGGAATTCTACGTACGACACTGGGGTGTTCAGATGATTCTAGACCTCGCTGGTCCTGTTTATCTAAGGGCAGTTCTCTGAGGTCAGTGAAAGCAAACTTTCAGAAGACGCAGAGTTAGGAGATAAAGCCAAGTTCCATAAGCACAGACACTAGCGGGGTTGCCTGGAAAACCCCATGTCCTTTTCTCCACAGTGTGAAAATAGGAGGTGTTAAGGGAGGCTATCACAAGCAACTTTATTGCTCCATCCATGTTTATTACACTGGATTTCGCCCATGTGTCTGGCTCAGTTTGGGTTCTCCTGATGCACTCCTATTCCAGTTTCACAGTTTCTAGATTTTAGGATAAGAGACAGGTAGGGTGCACTCTGGGAACTGCTCCCAAGTTCCTCAGAAAAACATTGCACTCTCGGGATGACTAAAGCAGCAGCATGATGCTGTGGTCCAAATGTTTGTGTCCGCTGTGGTGGTTATGTTGCAACGGAATCCCCAATGCATGAATCAATATTGGGAGGGTGGGGCTTTAGACAGAGATTTGGTCATAAGGGCTCCTCCCTCATAGATGAGTTTAGCACCTTCATACAAAGAATTTTTGCCCTTGTTTCTTTTGTCATATGAGGACATATTCATTCCCACTGGAGAATGCACTAGGAAGTGGCCAGATTTTGGAAGCAGATATTGGGCAATTGGTAGACATAAAACATATCCAAACCTTCTTTTTGACTTTCCAGTCTACAGAAACTCAAAAGATAGATTCCTGTGATGTATGCTATCCAGCCTTGGGTACTTTTAATAAAAAGAATAAATAGATCAGTACAATGGCCTTCCATGCTAGAAAATATTAACACCCCTATCCTCAAAGGGAAAGGGTGCAAGTCCTGTTTGCCACATCCAGGAGCTCTGCTAAAATTCATGAGACAACCTCTCCAAAGACATGTGCTAAGGACTTTGTCCCTTTTCTGCATAGATCTTCCATGGAAGTCAAGCCTGATCAAACTGTGCCCTAGTACCCTGGTTTTATCTAGAGCAATGCCCCATCATATTACTGGTATCTAAGACCAGAGACCACTGTGGTAAAGTCTCTCTGCAGGATTTTGAACTAATCTTCACAAGGCTGTAATCCCTAAGCCCCAAGAATATGGAGTCACCTACATCTCATGGACTTGCCAGATCCATCTATGACTGTCTTTCCATACTTCATGGGGTCTCAAGTGTTCCATATTGTCCTAGGCTTGGGGACAGTTAAGAGTCTTATTTATGCAACCTACATTCTAAAGAAGAAAGAGACATTAAGCTAACCAGCAAATAAATGTTATCCCTCCATGTCTAGACATTCCACATCCTTAGATTAAATAAATCACATGCTGAAAATATTTGAGGAAAACTTGTCTGTGCCGAAAACGCATAAACTTTCCCCTTGTCGTCATTCCTTAAGCCACACAGTGTAGTTAACTGTGTAACACTGTGTTGCAGTAGACAGAATAAGTAATCAAGAGATGACTCAGTGTCTTAGAGAAAGTGTGCATAGCAGTTACACATGAATACTACACCAGGTTGTAGGAGAGACTGAAATGTCTGAGGACTTCAACATCAACTGTGCATCCCTGGACCAATCTCCACTGGATTTTGATGGACAATCAGTTTGTGACACAATGCTAGTGGCAGATATTCTAAAGAGATTTAATGCCTGAGAAACAAATGAAGAACAATGAACACTAGTGCCTAAGGGAAAGAATAAAAAAGGCAGGACGGAAGAAAAGTTATTCAACAGAGACCTGGACAGGAAGATGTGGCAAGGCACAGATGTTCCCGGGGAAGGAGGAGGATGCCAGCAGGAGTGACACAAATGATGGGGAATGGTATTCTGTATATGTTTATCTTATTGGTTAATGAGTAAAACACTGATTGGCTGACTGGTCAGACAGGACGTGATGTAGCTGGTCAGAATCAGGATATAAGCAGGGACAAACAGGAAATTGCTCTCCTCTGTGGAGATGCTGAGCAGTCATCGTGTAGCAGACAAAGCAGTTGCAGGTCTGACGTTCCCCAGTAAAATAAGACCACATGAAAAATACATGGATTAATAGAAACTGGTTAATAATTAAGACAGAGCTAGCCAATAAGAAACCATAGCCAACAGCCAACAGTATTCTAACTAATACAGCACCCATGTGTTTCTTTGGGGCTGAGAAGGGAGGTGGGACCTGCTGGACCAGACAGCTCACATTACAACCAAATACATCATTGTTCTCTTCATCTGTCCATTGGAATCTTCTGGAGTACACAGTTACAACATTGATATTGGAGCCTGCCACATTCTTGTTGAGTCAAAAACCTAACGGTAGGCACCAGAATCTTTTTTTTTAAATACTTGTTGTATTTTCAAAATTCTGTATTATGTTTATGGGTGGATATTGCAGATGAGTGGGGATGCCTGTGGAGGTCAGAAGAGGTCGTCAGGTCTGACATAAGTGCTGGAAGCCAAATCCCTGTTTTCTGGAAGAGCAGTCCGTGCATAACTGGTCAGCCAGCTCTGCAGCCCCTAGGAACAGAAACCTTCACTATAAAGAGTGGATCTGATAACAGGTCACCCCCCCTCCATGGCAGCACCTCCTAACACACTAGCGTTGTTATGCAGCCCTTACACAGTTTGTCTCTAGTGAAAGGTGGTTCCAGTGACTTCAGCTCCAATGCTTAAAAGTCCTTTATTTTAAAAATCTGTCACCATTCCACATTTTCTGTGCAAGCCCGGCGGCAATGCTCAAGCCTTTCTTGTTTTGCTATACAAAGTAGTTGTGTTTTGTTTTCAAAATTTGCAGCAACCCTTTATTGTGAAGCACAGGATTCCCTGGGCCTTACTTTTCAGGCCACGGTGTCTTGAACTTGTGATCCTCCCCTTCAAGCCTCCCAAACGCAGGGATTGCAGGCCTACACCACCATGACATCTGTTGTACGTGGCTTTAATGTTTAAAACTACTCACTGGCATTAGACATGGAGAGATGTCACTTACGGGACTTCTTTTGAAAAACTCACGTATTTTGCAAATGGAAGGCTGGCTTTTATAGACCACCTCTGCAGTCTGAAAACACCTTATGCTGATCCAGACACTGGCAGCCATGACTCAGGGTTAGAGATTCAAGTCATCCTAAATGACAAGTCCTATGACAGAAGAAACTTCTTTTGGTAAAGAAAGTCAGGAATCAATGTGTTAACCAAATGCACCAGTGGGGTCACAAAGAGGTGGGCTCCAGCAAGGCCGAGAAGCTTATGCTGTTTAAATATTATCTTTATCACATTCTTAGCTAGAGAGCTGTGGGGAGGAGTAGGTAGGTATGCCAAGCTTAAGATTTTTAGGGAAAGCTTGGAGTATTAAAGTCAGATACAAAGGTTGGTTGTAAATGGCTCTTAAAAGGGGCTAAGATAGCCAAGGGTAATTTTGATGCCTGACCTACAGCATTCCATCCCTCTAGTTAGGATGTTCTACTGAGCCAAGGTCAAGTGATGTGTATTATATTTGATGCAGATGCAGCTTCTTCAAGAACTTCTCTGAGGGCAGAGGAGGCACAAGTTGAATCTGGTTTCTTTGGAATGAGGCTCTTGTACCAGCCTGGCAGTCAGCCCCAACTTCTCTACCTAATTCTCCTTGTTAAAAGAAAAGCCCTCCAGGTGCCAGATTTGAGACATCTCTTTGCTGACTCTGCTTCTTGGAAGGCCAGAGGGTCCTCCATCCTTATTCATGTGACCATCAGCTCCTCCCCTGCGTTCATACTACTGAGCTTCCTCAAGCCTCAGAGGGCTCTGCCCGGCAACAAGGAACCTGTTCCCAAACACTTGGTTCCTCCTCCAGATGGTTTCAACTGGTGTAAGCTTATCTTTTCGTTTATCTGCTGTCTGCCCAATTCTCCCATGAGCCACTCACAGTTTTGCTAACAGATCATTTCTCACCTGCAAAATAAAATAAATCTCCTTGCAACCCAGTAGCTGCCAGTTCAAGTTCAGTTATTGATAATCCTTTGGTCCTTTGCAGATAGTTTCCCATTCCGTTAAGAATCTTAGCAAACCTCTGCAACACGCACACATGAATAAATACGCCCACACAACTATGCAGGGAGGAGGCCAAGGCATTTTATTCACGAGACTGTGCTAAGTAGAAAAGTGTCTTTATTGTGAAGGAAGGCTTTTTATAGGTATTGATAAAGCAAAAGGAAAGCGAATCCAGTCTCTGCCAGCCTCCCATTCCCCACTGACCAGGAAGAGCTGCTGGTGACTTGGCAAGAGCAGGGCTGCTCTGCATAACAAGCTGAGAAGGAAGGAAAATCCACGTGAAAGAGACAGGAAACACAGGAACCGCAAAGGGCAGTGATTGCAACTCCCAAGGGAGGGCCGGAGAAAGGGAGGAGCTCTCCTTAACCCGTCCCTTCCCCATCCTCCCTGGTCTACTGATTTATTTGGAATAGTGGGTTCCTAGAGGAAAGGCACAACTTCGAGATTTTATACTCAGGGCTTGGAGGGTCCAAGGCAGAGACAGACAGCTGGCCAGCAGCTGTCAGGTTCTGGCCAGACAGAACTCTTGGAAGGAAAAGTCCCAAATGGTACGGAATGCTGGCGAGCCCTGCAGTCAGGATGGTTCTGAGCTGGCACCATGATGCTCTAAGATTGCAGGTCCTCAGCTGCCATCTTTGTCATCCACACCTCTTCCTTTACACACTAACTAACGCATCCTTTCCTTTTTTCTCTGTAACTAAGAAAGCTAGTTCATAAAGTTAGTGCAGCAAATATGCCCATGGCACTGGACAGCAAAATGTCACCCCTGGGCTGGAGGTGGGACATGGGGGGCATTTGCCACTGGTGATACGGTGTAGGTTTTGTATGATCACAGATGCTAAGAGATAAAAGAAACTTACAGATCTTATTCTCAAGCAGTGCCTGAGTCTTCCCTCCTGCAGCATATCCGTGGGAGCTATGTTTGAACACCGCTGATGGGACTCATCATAAGTGTATACCTGTGGCATATGAGTGTGCAGGTATACTTATGTGTGCGTGTCTACAGGGTATGCGCGCGAGCGTGTGTGTGTGTGTGTGTGTGTGTGTGTGTATGTATGTATGTGTGTATGAATGTGTGTGCAGGTATATTCATGTGTGCCTGTCTACAGGGTGTGTGTGTGTGTGTGTGTGTGTGTGTGTGCAGGCAAGCAGGTATACTAACTTGTGCATGTCTACACCGTATGTGTTTGGGTATATGTGCCATGTGTGTGTGTGGTGTGTGTGTGTAGGCCACAGGTCTAGTTTCTTTCTGTATTACTCTCCACTATTTTTTATTTGAGACAGCTTTCAGGAAACCCAAGCCAGTGCTAGCTGATTACCTAGGCTAACTGGACAGTGAGCCCCAGCGAACCTCTCATCTTTGCCTCCCAGCATTAGAATTACAGATGCAAGCTACTGTCATTCCCAGCTTTTTACTTGGATGTGGGACCCAGGTCTTGTGCTCATGGAGTGAGTACTGAGAGGTTACCCCAGCTCAGACATTTTGAATCAGCACACTTTATTCTTAGGTAACTGTGAGATTAAATATAAGTTGTCCTTTAATCGAGGGAGTTTTCTTTCCCTATTTTCTGTTACTCACCCTAAACCTGCACCTGGGTGTAGGTTGAACAAACACAAGTGTTCTTACCATCGCGGCCATTGAGATAATTTAAGTACAGAGAAGTTCCCGGGGCATTTCCTTTCTGCTGTTAACTGTATTTTCAGTGTTCATCCTACCACATGCTTTGGGGACTCTTGAACATTCCCCTAACTCCCCACTTAATGGGCTCTTCCACAGGTGCTCGGGTTCAAAGGTGATGTTCTAGGCCGGTTGTAGTTAGTACATTGTCCTGTTCGCTGCTTCTCTCCCTCTAATAACATCCCCCACCTGCATGTAAATGCCTTCCCTTGCCATAAGGACAGATGCGCTTTGATTCTGTTTTACCATTCAAATTTCACCGTCATCTGAAGATACAAATGTTGTTAATTGTGTTTTTGCATGTGTATGCATATGCATGCATGTTCCCATAAATTTGGACACATTTTGCAAACAGGTGGACGTGTCTGTTACTATGTGACAGGGTAAGATAGGGCAGGGTTCCTCCATCTTGCAGCCTTGCTGAGGTCATTTTAGGTTTAACTGCAATTTGGTTTCCTTGATTACCCAACTCTAGGAAGTCAAGGTCAAGAGGCCAGGCCTCAGCTAACTTATCCTTGCTTCTGTTAAACTTGTTTGCTTGCTCAAAATCTCCCTCTCCAGCTAACTACTTATCTTAGCTTCTGTTAAAGTGCTTGCTTGCTCAAAACCTTGCTGTAGTGGCATCTTGCCCTGCCAGTGAACTTGTAGTGGTGGCCACACCCTTTGGGTGTGATTTCAGGTGCAGATGTGACCCATTATAAGGTAGACAAGGGGATGACTCATGCTCTCTTGAGTTTCAGAAGGGCAGAGACTGCATCTTCTGGAGCAGGAAGATCACAATGGTTATTTACTCTTCTCTGTGTAAATGCTTCCCTAACAAATACCTGTTTGTCATTTATCTTGGGTCTGGTGGACTCATTTAAACCCTGCCTTCACCACCTGCAGCTGCCAAGTGAGAAATCAGAATGTGATATTTGCCTTAAAAAATAACCCTTACCATAAACATTCAGCACTACATTGGGTTCCAAATACCTTTCTGTTGTCCCTGACAGCTGGAATAAAGACCTTCAATTGGCTATAAACCATGTCTGCGTGGTCACATTGCAAGAAACAATGTGGTGGATGGATGAAATGGGGTTAGTTAGTTAAACAACTACAATAAAAGACTCTTTGCTTTTGCGTTGAAATGGGCCTCTTGGTGATTTGGGGGTTCAGAATTTGGCCACAACATCATCTGATGGGTTCCCCACAGCAGCTTCACATGGAGACCTGAGGTTGGTATCAGGACTCATCATCATTATCCTCCCTATTCATTGAGGCAGGATCTCTGAGCTCACCCATAGAGCTAGTCTAGCTGCCTAGTTTGTTCCTGTGGTCATCACCTGTGTCTCCTCACCACAGGAATGACACACAGGCTGCCACACCCAGCCAGAGTTCATGTGACTTCTGGTGATCTGAACCCCAGCCCCCACATCTGCACATCCATCACTTTATCCACAGAGCCACCTCTCCAGCCCCAGAGGACACGGGTTCCACTCTGTAGGAGCATGGGCAGTGGCATGCTTGATGCCGACGGATAGCGCTGATTCCCAGGGGCTTGCCACACGGCCACTCAGAGATGCTCCGAGGGGCTGCTGTGCTACTTATATGAACACAGTCCTCTTCTGCTGTCCCTTCTCATTGTAGAAGTGTCTAGTGCTGCCTCATTCCTTCTATGTTGACACTGATAATAAAAAATGGCAATTTCATACATCTAACAAAACGTCTCCATTCAGCCTCCAAAGCCAGAAATGAGCGGAGAGAAAAATAAGATGTACGAGCAAGAAGGAAATGGAAACAAGGTTTTTAACTTAATGTAGTTACTACTCAGTTACTATGATGTTTTTGTTTTGCAATGGAGTACTACTTGGGCATTTAGTATATGTGAGTACTGTCTTACGTGATACACCTCACAGCAACCCTGAAAATGAGGGAAAGAAGTTCAGAGCAGGGGATATAGCTTGCAGAATTCTGTCCACTGAGTATTGATTCTGCAGATCCCTATGTTCCAGCTATGGGATGCAGGCTCATTTAAATGGGTTATTTGAACTGTGAAATGATGATTTTTTTCTTTCCTCCTTGATACCCTAGTTTTCTCCTGTAATATGTTAGCTGTTATCATTATTACAGGTGATACCATAGGAGAGTCAGAAATGAAAGAATGCACATAATGTAGGCCTTTAGCTCAATAAAAACCAGCCCAAAGAATAATGTTTAGTGGGGTAGTCAGAGCTGCACACTGTTAATTGTTATGCAATAAAATGTGGTGTCGAGAGAGGCATTCATTCACTCAACGAGTATCTGTAGGTAGTCTGGGCAGAAACAAAGGGGCAGCAGCAAGTTGAGTCCTCCAGAGCAGAGTTCTTGATGCTTTCTTAGCAGCGAGAGGAAAGCAGCTCTAAAGTCATTTGTTTGAAGTTGAGTAACCGGCTACCCGAAAAGCCTGCCTTTGAACCCGTGTTTGCTCACTTGGCTCCTATGCGTCCCCGGACCACTTCCAGGGAAGGATTGGAATGTCTGGCAATTGATCTGGAAGCTTCCAAGGGCTGAGAAATGAGGGTGGGGAGAGAGGGACAGAGAGTGAGGCAGGGTGGTGTTCCTCTTAATCGTGGAGGTCAGTCTTCGGGCTCCAGCAGGGATCTTTGTGTTCCTTCAGTGGTGTAGGAGGAAACAGTGTCCTGGCATTAACCACGTGACTTACTAGAGGCGCACACAGATGAGGTAATAAAAGGGTGGTTTACCGCACCACTAGCCACACCCACTTTAGGCATGACTAAAGACGTATACGGATGTAGGCGGTGAACTACGTCATTAGTCAGGCCCACTTTTGGGCATGGCTAGGGGTGTTACAGAGGAAAGTATAAAAGACTGAACAACGGTAGTCTCTCTTTCTCTTTTTCTGGCTTTCCAGCTTCCAGTTTGGCGGTGGAAAACTACTGGGCTCATCTGGGTTGTCTGTCTCTTATGAGTCATTTCTACAATAAATACTTATTTTTACCTTCAGTAAGTGTGCTGTTTATCGTTGCAGCATCACAGTGGGAAGCATCTAACTGTACAGTGTCTCACTGGGCTCCTGCAGCTCCTCTTTCCTCAGTCAAACACCACCCAGAGCCAAGAGTGGACACCAAAAGAACAGAACACTGCATAGGAGAAATAAGGTAACTATGAGGCAAGGGACACACTCCCAAAGTCAATGTTTATAAAACATGGGAGTATCCAAACATAAAAGCCCAGACCCTAAGGAGTAGTACTAGTGGCATTGATGGGACTATGATGTCAACCACAATGGCCTTGTCCCTCTATGGTCCAGTTCTTTATCCACCCATCAGTCCATACAGCTGTTTGAATTCCAAGCCTTAGAAATGTTAGAAAGGCTGTCCCACCTTGATGAGGCCATTCCACTGGAGAACTGACTCCCAGAGGAAATTCGATCTACATGTTACCAGGTCTTGTTGGTCATCCTCTTCCCATGGGAGTGGGTTTCAAAAGGTGTTCTGGCTCTGATCCTTTCAAGGACTGTGGACTTTGACTCTAGAAACACATTAATAAATGAAAATTTGGGTTGGAGAGATGACTCAGAGGTTAAGAGCACTGACTGCTATTCCAGGGGTCCTGAGTTCAATTCACAGCAACCACATGGTGGCTCACAACCATCTACAATTCAATCTGGTGCCCTCTTCTGGCATGGAGGCAGAACACTGTATATGTTATAAATAAATAAATGAAGATTTAGTTTTCTCCCTAGCAATTCAAGTATCTCAGAATAAGTGTCTGTTGACATCTATGAAAGTCACGTGCTCACGCTGGTCCTGTCGCTTTGTGGGCCACAAATAGCAATGCCTGTGGTAGCTTATGGTTGGCATGGAGGGAGGAAGATTTCACCCAAAGATTATGAAGTTTCCAGTTAAAGGAGATGGAATAAGAGAAGCAATAGATGCTCAAATCACTTGCTATAAGACTTGGGGGAAGTCTAATGAATCTCAATGTACTCACATAAAATCATAATAGTTCTAAGTGGCTTCTCAGGTTTATTGCAAGGATTAGGTTAAATAGAACTGTGTCTCAGACTGACTACATACATAACACAGTTTATGATTCACAGTTGATACTGATTTCATCTCTCAGACATTTTTGTTGCCCTTCTTGAACCATTACTAACCTAATTTATGACCATTATTAGAAAACCTGAAAAATTTACTAAAATGCATCATCCATATTTAATCTATGTAATATCTTAAACATAATTACACAAAATACCTTAAGCTGTTTTAGCTTTTTCTAAAAGAATCCCTGAGTATAATTCACAGAATCTTTGCATATGTGTTTTAGGAGACTTGATCGGCAATATCTGACAAGGCCAAGGGTGTTTACTGAGAGATGAATAGGGGGAGCTCTAGATAATTAGTGACAAGTGTAATTAGCCAGTAAAAGTGTTAAGTTTCAAACCAGGGGCAAAAGCCTGAGGTGCCTACTTAGCATATCAGCATGGTTCTGGCATCTAGGTTCTCCCAGCATCCCTCAGCCCTGCCTGTTACAGGGTATACCTGGTACACCCTGCCCTCTACCTTGAACTCTCCATCCCTGGGGCTAGACTAGCCTTCCTCCAGAGGTTCTTCCCTGTGTAACCCAGCCATTTTGATTACTCATCCTTTTCAGACCTTTGGCCTCCTGGCTCATGCACCTGGTTCCTCTTTCTCCTTTCTTTGTTCCCCTTCCCCTGTCCCACATGGCCCAGCCCAGTCCGGTCATGTCAACTCTGGACTCTCCCCTATGTCCCTGCCTCTGACTATGTTCTCCCACATATCTACAATAAACCTTCTCCTCCACCGTACCTAGGAAAGGTCACATTTTCCTTTTATTTCTTCATTGTTTTCCATTCAAAAAAGAACCCAATTGAAGAGGAAATGGCTAGTGAGTGTGGAAGGAATATGCAGAAACTCTAAGTTTTTAGGACAGCCACATCCCCTTAGATCCAAGCTTAAGAGAGATGGGGCATTGCAGTTTAGTGTCTTGGATTATCAGTGGGGAGTTTCAGGAGAGGAATAGTTTCCTCTCTTGCTAAAGGAGTACAAAACACAATGGGGATTTTAGAACTCTGGGCCTTGCTCATCTTTGGTACCAGGAGTATGCTGTATCTGAAGTATCAGAGACAGCTATCTTGGGCCGGACGTAGTGATGGGCATAGAATGCCCCATGGTAGAATGATTAAATGCTATGGGCATCGCCAAGAGGGCAGAGAAGGGAAAGACAAACAGAAAGGCAGTATCATTTGTGAGTTTCTGGTGAACACATTGGGCATGTTCTAGGACACTCAGAAATGCCTGCACAAAACTTATGCAGGTGAAGTGAGACGCTAAACGCTTTTGACGTACTGCTTTTGCATGCCCTAGTTCAAAGCAGGGAATCTACCCTCACTCAACATGTCTTTGAATAAACCCACTATTATGTCTGAACACTATATAATCAGAGACACATAATAGCCTTTATTTAGTTTCCCATTTCCTACTGTCTGGATGGTATCCTGTTGTTCACTATAATATGTTCTGCAGCAGTGAACAATGACCCAGTAAGCTTTTTGTTGTATTCATGTTAATTTTTAGCTATAACACAACTGAGAAAAATGAACTGTTTCCTCAAAAAAGAAAAGAGATTATGGTCACTGAGTGGTGATTGGTCATTATAAATATTTGCTGAATAAATTGATTAAAAGATATCCAAATATTAATTTTAAATAATCTTTTTTTGATTAAAGACTCATATATGTCTATTTTTTAAATCAATTCTAATTTCATTTCCTTTCCTAAAATTATTGCCCTATCTTTTCCCTCCCAACTTCATATGCGTTTTTTAAAAACAAACGTTTACTGGCGCATGGGTAACCACTCGAGGACTGCATTACTGAAGAACACTCATTCATCCTGTAGATGCCATCAATTGCAATAGCTCCTCAGATAGGAACAACGTGTTCCCTGAACTCCTCCTTCTTCACTCATCTAGATTTTTGGTTGGCTTGGTCTTGTTCAGATCTTGTGTATGCAGTCACAGCCACTGTGAGTTCATGGGTGTAATTGCCCTGTCGTGTCTGACAAATACTGTATCCCTGCAGAAGTTCACCACACCTGGCTCTTATAATTTTTCTGCCCCCTTTCCCATGACGACTCCAGGTCCTTGGAGGGAGGTCAACCAATTGTAGGTCTCTGTTAATTGGCATCTACTGAAAGAATAAGCTTCTGTGTTGAGGGTTGAGAGATGTACTTATCTATGGGTATAGAGATTAAAACTTAGGGGGAAGTCAATTACTTTGTCTATTTAGCAGGATGATAAGAGTATATTACCTAGCTGTCACAGTTTCTGGGCCAAGTTAACCATGCTGAGTATGAGTTCTGTCTTATGAAAGACTTTACATTCAAGCAGAAAGTCATTGGCTACTCTCATAACATTCATGCCACAATTGTACCACAAGATAGATATTCTAGGACAGTTGTTACTATAGATCACAGAGTTCATAGCTGTGTAAGACTACTGATCCCCCCCCCCCAGTGGAGCAATGAGTATAGAACTTTCAGCACTTTGAAGGTAGCCTATAGGAATAAAGCTTATATGTTGGTACCAGCTTGATTTTTCTATGTCCTATGATTCAAGTATGAGATGTCATCAGAAATAAGGTCTCACTACCAAATTCTGGATAGCAGCAAAGAGCAATAGCAACAGCCTGCAGCGTTTGGGGTATAGTCTATGGAACCCTATTGGCCTACAACTCCAAAAGAGGTAACTTACACTCAGCACTGAACTTTTTATTTGCTTGACTGTGGTGCTTGGTTAAGGCATTGTCTCTCTGTTACAAGGTAATTCCATTTAAACTTCTTTTACATGTGTTGCTTCAACATTAGGTTTCCATGTGGCTTTTTCAAAGGTAGTTAGTGTTAGCTAAACCTTCCTATACTCCATCCTCTATTTTGTCTTCCTGTCACACACCCTGTTTGTTCCTTTCTGTTACATTATTTTAATGCCATACCGTGTAATGAGTAGTTTCTTGGCCTGGCTGGGTCCCACTGCTCTTCTCTGCCCCAAGGAAACACACAGATGCAATATTTGTTATTAAACTGTTGGCTAAGGTTTCTTATTTGTTAGCTCAGTCTTAATTATTCACCCATTTTCTAATAATCCATGTATTTCTACGTGGTCATCTCTCACCGGAGAAAGGTCTGGGCCCCTTATTCCCTTGGGGTCTATATCACATCTGTTCAGTGTCTCTGCAGAGAAGAGAAGAGAGTGATTTCCTGCTTGCCCCTGCTTATATACTGATTCTTCCCTGCTATGTCACTTCCTAACTGGATCACATGGCGACTTCTCTTTACTGCATTTCCCAGAATCCTCCTCGACTCCTAGTCCCACCTATCTTGCTTCCCTATTGGCCAACAGATAAACATGTACAGTAGACCTCCCCCATCATCATACAACCTGAGTTCTAGCCTCCTTCTCTTGGAACACCCCCATCCCATGACCCTTACTAGTAATTTGCGTTCTGTGTGTACTCCAATTTAAACACATGTATCTATACATTCAAAGATAGAATCTACATGTAAGAGAGAGCATGTAGTATTTGTCTTTTTGTCTTTCTAGGTCTGGATTACCTCACTCAGAATAATTATGTTTTAAGTTAATTTGTGTGTGTGTGTGTGTGTATGTGTGTGTGTGTGTGTGTGTGTGTGTGTGTGTGTGTGTGTGTGTGTGTGCCGTAGGACACATGTGGAGATCAGAGGACTAATTTCAGGTTTCAGTTTGTTCCTTATATCTTGTTTGTGAAGCGGGAGTGCTCATGTTGTTTCTTGGCAAACTTTAAAAAAAAGCAACAGCATGAATCACAAGAAAGGAGCAGAATAACAGGAACTCAAGCAGGATAGGCTTGTGTTCAGGGATCGTAATTAGTAAACACGCTTCTATTAAGATGAAATGTAGAAGTCCACTTCTTCCTCTGCCTCACCCCCTTTCTGACTAGCTCGACTCTGCATCTTTGTACACATTTCCCATGCACATCCCCACTGGGACATACAGGAGACCTAGTGTGACCCCCAGGATTCTGGTTCCATGGCTACAGCAGGCGGCCAGTTGCTCTGTTCTGCTCTGGAAGAGAATCGTTCAGAAGACTGATTGCAAAGGTGAAGTCAGGGGGGTTATGTTTACAGTTGAATGCCTGCTGTGGTCATTGCCATGTTTGTCAATAGATCAATGACACATTATCACTGTGTTTTGAAGGACTCACTCTGGATGCTCTGGTAAGAAAAAAATAAATAAAAGCAGAGATCTGCAGGAGTGTGGCTCTGACCAGAGTGCAGGGTCAAAAGGGACCAGAGTCTGGTGTGGGGACACCAGACCTTGAGCAGAGACCCACTTCCCCATCAGCCTGGGAGTAAGCAGCTATAAGACAATGTTTACTAAAAACATGTTTACTAAAAACAATACAATGCCTGGGGCAATAAGTTCCTGGAAAGGGCTGGCCCATGGGAACCACCCTGACCTTGACCTTTTCCAAAGACTAACCGCCTCTTCTGACACAGCCAAGTTAGTTTCTGATGTCAGAGCAGAACCAGCCAGGCCTAAGGAGAGAGCAGAAGCTTTTCTGGAGGGAGGCCTTTCTTGGGAAGTTTTCTTGAGCATTTTTGGGTCCTGCTTAAAGTTTTCTTTACACCGTTGAACGAGTCTCTGTGTTGTCAATCCCCGACACCCTCCGCACATTCTCGGACACAGGCTGCGTAGCAGGCGTGGCAATCTGGATCATCCCTTGGTGGTGAAGACAACAAATTTCTTGTTGCATTGGAGAATGAGTCTGGGGAACATAGAGGCATTGGGACTGATTATAAACCAGGTCCAGCGGGGGGGTGGCACACGCCTTTAATCCCAGCACTCGGGAGGCAGAGGCAGGCGGATCTCTGAGTTCGAGGACAGGCTGGACCGACAGCCTCCAAAACAATACAGAGAAACCCTGTTTCGTAAAACCAAAAAAAAAAAAAAAAAAAAAAAAAAAAAGAAAGAAAAGAAAAGAAACCAGGTTCATGCCTTGAGAAACTAGCGTTTTCATTAACTGAGGAGGGGAGGCTGTGAGGTGAGCAATTGGGGTGACTGAAGACAAACACTTGTAGGTTTTTGGCATATCTATGATCTCGTAAGCCACACAGGAAATGAAATCATCAAAGAAGAAATGCAGACGGAGAGAAAACAGGATAAAACAGGATGTGATTGGAGGAGAGCGTATGTGGTATTAGGATTTGGAGGATATTAAAGGAACCCGCCAAGGAGACATGGGAAAAGGAGACAATGGCAGCCAAGCAGCATGGCATCAGGAGGGTGGGGTGACCAGCACCCTCAGTGCTGTGGATGGTCACATGGCATCAGGAGGGTGGGGTGACCAGCACCCTCAGTGCTGTGGATGGTCACATGGCATCAAAAGGGTGGGATGACCAGCACCCTCAGTGCTGTGGGGTCAACACAGGTCAATGTCCTTGGAAAATGGATCCTAAGACAGATTTTTCAGGAAGAGGCCTTTGAGTTGCACTCTCAGGAACCACACCCAAATGAGAACAAGGGACATTTGATCATTGGCGATTCAGAGACCTCCTGGGTTGATGCAAAGCTCCCAGTCTTCATAACCCACAAGGCTCAGTCACTGGATGTGGGTTGCCTCTAGAGAGGGAACATTGTTTCCAGAGATTCCTTGGGAAAGAGACTCAAATGTGAGCAGCCAACACTCTAGGCTGCTATGGAGATGAGTCCTGTATCTTTAAAAGGAGAACAGCAGGTCAGCCAGAGCACTCATATGTGGCAACATTGTTAGAGAGAGGCTTCACCAGCACTGCCGTTCTCTGTGATCTTTATATAAATCCTCTGTGACTGAGATGTAGGGACAAAAGCCAGCCTGTAGTGCATCCAGAATAAATGAGTAGAGACTGAAGAGAAAGCAAACCCACAGTATCACCTATTCATGCACTGTTTTATTGGCTTTATAGCTCCAGGTTGGCCTCAAACTCAGAACCCACCCGTCCTCAGCTCCTGGTGTTAGGATTGGAGGTCCTCGGTACCACCCAGGTTCCGTGCATTTTAGTGAGAAGGAGAGTGAGGGCATGTTATGATCCTAGAGCAGGAAGCAGGGTCAGAGCAAGGGCACTGTGTCAGGTTCCCAATGGGGCCGATGCTGGAAGAAGCAGGAGAGGTAGTCACGTGTCAGAGTGAATTTAGAGCTGCCGAGGCAACGTCTCAGAGGATCCCTTTACAGTGTTTAAAATTACTATGTCACTTTATGTCACACTTCATTTGTGGGAACCCAAAATGTTGAATATTGATGGGATTATCGGCCTCCCAACGCGTGCAGGATTTTCAGAGCAATGCCTTCAGAGTTTCATCATGTTAAGCATCCTCTGAGATGGAAGGGGTTTACCAAGTGAGTCATTGCCTACCTTCAGCTGGCATTTTTCTTAAAGTCACAGTCACTGTAGAAATGCGTTGACTCCTCTCCAGCAGCTGTTCATATGATTTGCCCTTTGTTTCTTCCCGCACCTGTACAGGAACTAGAAGTTACATTTCTTGACAGGGCTCCAGCCCCGTCTATTGTTATCTGTCTGATAATGGGAACTTAACATGTCTTCTTATATCCTAGACTTTTGCTTTCAAAGCTCAATTGTAATTGTGATTGCAGTAACCAAATGGGATGACAGGACAGAGAAAATGCTGGTATGTGTAAGCCACTGTCAGGGTCTCTGGTACAGAGTGAGTATAGGATATGTGTGTGTGTGTGTGTGTGTGTGTATGTATGTATATATATATATATATATATATTATTAAGACTTCTACTATTACTGCATCACTAGATTCCCTCATAGAACACATTTGGAGTAAACAATACCAGGATGTAACTTTATCTTATCTGTTAATGTTGTAAAATTTGTACCCCAAGTCCCGTATAAGACAGATGTGTAGCTTTAGCAATTACTGTTTATGGCATCTTCTGCAGGACTTTGTAAGGTTTCCAAGTGTATCCAACCTTTCAGCATTGCGGCGTGATGTCACCTACAAAGTCCCTGCCTGAGAACCAAGTGAACTACATTTTAAAAAGTGCACATTATATATATATATATACATATATATATATATAACCCTGAGTGTTTTAAAGTTCACAATTTGGTGTTGGGCTGTGTTCACAGCTTTGTTGGTATCCTGGGTATCTTGGGTAGGCTATACCAGCTTGAGAGCCCTCCATTGTTGAGCTTTTTGTGTTTATTAAAACATCAGATGTTTCTGAAGAGCCTTGGGAATACATGCTCTGTACAGGGTACAAAGAAGCCAGCTGTGAAATAATCTATTTCTGAGGACTTTATTGTGACTCTCAAACAGTGTTTCTAATCCTTTGAGGGTTACTTTGTCCATTTAGATTTTTTTGGGCTTATTTCTGAACAGTGTGGGTGGTTTTCATCTTGTTTGGGAGACCAGCTTTTAAGGATGTATTTACATGTCTATTTATGTACTGCAGAATTACATATATTATTTATTTAAAATTCTATGTGGTTAAGCCACTCATTGTTTGAAGTGATAGTTTTTTTATCACCTAGCATCTACATATTTTAGTGATATATTAAAAAAAAACAGAGATTAAATGCATTAGCTTGAGCGCATTGTCTGTTTTGTTGAATTCAGTTTTGACCTGAAAGTCCTTTCTTTGTGGGACTTCATACAGTGTTCCTGCTTCGCCTTCCCTGAGAAGATACCCACTTTCCTTTGCATTTTTGTAGAACGATGTCACTATGGATTCTATCATTTCTTTTTTTTTTTTTTAATATGTCTGTGCACCATGTGAGTGGCGGGTGCCCGAGGAGGCCAGCGGGGGTTGTCAGATCCCCTGGAACCAGAGTTAATATGTGGTCGTGAGCAGTCGTTTTTGTATCCCTTAAATCACAGGGTCCTACTTGCTTCTGTGTTCTGATTGTGTGCCCGATATACAGCTACTCACTTGCCGTTTTGTCTGAATCCCACGGAGATGAATTTTAGTTCTGTAGAAAGGTGGTGAGCCTCGGCCCACGTGCATGCGCCATAGGAACGAGCATGGTGATGCGGTGACACCAGGGGAGACACGGCAGACATGTATGCACAATGGACAGGACGCTGGTGACCAGGGACACAGTTCAACCCAAGCTGGCTCGGGGGTTGCTTACAGGAACAGGGTTGAGGAGCTACTTATGTGAGCACTGGTGCCTCAAACACAGCTTCGTCATCAAAAGGCTCAACCTAGCAAGGGGGATGATTCAGGCAAGCTGCCTCCCCAGAGTTCCTTGCCTAACTTGTAGGCTGCTCCTTTACCTTCTAGCACTTACTTCCTGGATATAGAAACTTGGGTGTCGGGGGGAGAGGGCCTTTTGAGATGCAATTTTCAAGCTTCTTGTTTCCACGTTTTGTGAGCTTCCAGGTTTTTGGTAGCTTCCTGAGTTTATCATAAGCCTTCCTCTTTCCTTCGAGAGAGAATGGTTCAATTCAGGAAAATAGCTACACACCACGCCTTCACTTGCGGTGACTCTTATGTCTTGTTTGCTCCCTCTTTTGCAACATTGCCTAAGTCTTGGGAGACATATGGATGTCTAATTATTATAATCAGTTCTTAGCCGAGCATCAAGCTACTCTGCTACAACAAGTCTGTGGTGAAATCTTGTTTGTATATCGATAAAGCCTGCCTAAAGATCAGGGGGTGGAGCTAGCCACGAGTTAACCATAGAGGTCTGAATGTGTGTACAGACAAGACAGGAAGTGATATGGCTTGGGCGGGGGAGGGGCAGGAGGAGACAGGAGCTCACTCTCTTTTCAATCTGAAGATTTCGCAGAGGTAAGAGCGCTAGTGGCTGACTGCTCTGATTCTCTGATCTTTCAGCTTTCACCCCCTAATATCTGAGTCCAGGATTTTATCAATCAGACCAATTAGAACTCGTGCTACACACGAGTTAGAACTGTAATCCATTATGAGTTTCAATACTAATCACTGCTCCCTACAAAAAGAAGTTTGTCCCTCTGTGATTGAGGCTAACAGTGGCAAAAACCAATGGGTATAAACACAAATATTTAGAGATCAATCTGATAGGCATATCATATCCACTTACCAAAAGATAGCAATTGCATCTACGCTAGGGCTCAAGACGTCCCCATATTTTTGCCCTGATTTATAGTATCAAGCATGTGTCATTTTGTGAAATAGGCTGTGCCACAACTGTGTCACTATTGTACCAATGCAGGATAGTCTACAACCAACCAGGACCATTGGTGGACAATTCTCTCCAAGTAGGCTACATTGCAGCCTCTGGCACTGTGAAAGAGTGCTTATATATCAGTCTAAGTTTGATTCCTTCATGTCCTATGACCAAAGTGTGTGGTCTCTTCAGCAGTGGGGAGCTACTGTCTACATGAAACCCAATCGATAGTACTGGCAAGAGCTTTCATTGTGTGAAGGCTCTCCAAGCCCTACCTGGAGAAACAGCCCATAGGGAGGTAACTCATCTCAGCACTGGGATGTTTTCATCTACCATCCTATAGTTCTTGGGGGTGTTTTCCCACCACAATGGTACCTGTAGCCAGACTTTTACTGTTGTTTTTTTTTTCTGTTCTTCCAGCTAGATCTACAAATCACATAAGAGTTTTCATTATATAATGAAACTTTTTTTAAAGGTGTGAACAAGATTTCTGAGGGGGTCACTGACATGTATGTTAAGAAAATATCAGTAGGACTTGCAGAGTCAACAGATAATGGAGTAGTAAAGAAAACAATGTTAGCAAGGTCCAGTATAGCACAAAAGGGTACTATCATTTACATCAACTGTTTCTTCACACAATAAAGCAATGTGATATGCAGTAATCAAAATGGGCAAAAGCCACTACCATACCCAGACCTGGGTAACCCACAGCCATTCTTGGATGCTACTATATGTAGATTGAATTTTCTGTTCTGCCTAGTCCCACTGATATTCAGTCCTAAATAAACACAGAGACTTGTATTAATTATAAACTGTTTGGCCAAATGGCTCAGGCTTCTTATTGGCTAGCTCTCTCTTAATTATAAACTCATTTCTATAAATCTGTGTATCTCCATGTTGTCTTGGTTTACTGGAGACTGTTCCAGCATGTTACTCCTTTGGCAGCTACATGGCATCTCCCTGGCAGCTCTTCCTCTCCTGTCCTCTCCCCAGAATTCTCCTCGTCTGATAGCCCAGTCCATACTGCCTGCCTGGCTACTGGTCAATCAGTGTTTGTTCATCAACCAATATGAGAAACATATATACAGAAGGCTGGACTATTGCTGGAACTGGACCCCTGATTCTAGCAGGCCCCATGCCTAGTGATTCTCCATTGGCCACATCTGGTTCCTAAAGGGGCCCCAGGTTCTTGCAAGGGAGAAATGTACACAGCATCCTCTGGAGGTGGGGTTAGGGAACATATTTGCCTCCCCTTGGACCATCTTCATTATTTTCACTTGTACTGATCTTGATTTCACTCTTCAGTGAACCCCTGCTAGACTTTAAAATCTTTCAGAGGCTCAGTAGCACAGCAACTGTATTTCTGTTAATGTTTTTCCCCAAGAACTCTAGCTAGGAAAAACCATTCCACGTTTGCCTTTGAGTGACCTAGATAGGCCCCTTTGCTTTGTTCTCTTGCTTCCTCTCTTGTCTTAGCATTTTACGAATGCTACGCACATGTCAGTCCTAGGACTTCGGAGTTCACAGAGCCTTTTTAGCATCACGAAGTTCACACCCCACTGTGAGGTTCAGCCAAGATAACAGTCCTTAGGGCCCCATTGAATTAGATTTTTCTCTTAACTCTCCAGGCCCAGTGAAATGGACATCAATCACAGCTCTACACATACCTGATTAGTGCCTACTTCTACTGTTATTTTTCAGCCTTCAAATCTTCACGGGGACCTCAAAAGATGATAACCAAGATCTAATGCAAATGAGCCAGACCATCAGTGATCAATGTTCATATAATCTAAGATGGTGCAGCATTTGTGTCAGTATGAGATAAGCACTCTTTTTTTTTTACAGATTTTTTTTAAAATTTAAATTTAAATTAGAAACAAGGTTGCTTCACATGTCAATTCCAGGTCCCTCTCTCTTTCCCTCCCCTCCTCCCACGCCCTCCCATCAACCCCTCCAATATCCCCTCATTTCCCCAGGGAGGGTGAGGCCCTCCATGGGGGTGTCTATAGTCTGTCATTTCATCCAGGGCAGGGCCTAGACCCTCCCCCCAAGAGTTCAGGGTGAGAGTGCATCTCCCATTGTTGGATGGGAGCCCAAAGTCCATTTGTATACCCGGGATAAATACTGATCTACTGCCCAAGGCTCAATAGATTACCTAGGCCTCCTCACTGACACCCACATTCAGGGGGTCTTGATCAGTCCCATGCTGGATTCTGAGCCATCAGTCTGGGATTCCAGAGCTAACCCTTGTCAGGTCAGCTGTTTCTGGGAGTTAAACCAGCCCAGTCTTAACCCCTTTGCTCATCAGTCCTCCCTCTCTGTCACTGGATTTCTTGAGTTCAGCTCAGTGCCTAGCCGTGGGAGTCTGCCTCTGCTTCCATCAGCCATTGAATGAAGGTTCTGTTTCCCAGACTCTCTGGCCATGGGATTGTAGGCTGGCACTCTCCAGATCTATGTCTAAAATCCATATATGAGAGAGTACATGCCATGTTTCTCTTTTTGTGACTGGGTTACCTCACTCAGGATGGTTTCTTCTAGTGCCAGCCATTTGCCTGCAAAATTCAGGATTCCGTTGTTTTTTTCTGCTGAATAGTACTCTTAATTTTCAGTTTCTCTACTTCTGCAGGACTCCGGCTTATCCTGTTTACTTTCATGTCTTGTTTAAAAGTCTTTCCCAACTCAATCAGTGAAAACACATGGTGTTCCTATAATGTTTCCAGTACTTGGCCTTTATTAATGTGAAGATCATTGTTTTCCTTTCTTTTGTATCAAAGTTGGATTTGAGGATTTCTTAATCATCTAACTCCCATCTTTCTCTTCCTCCTTATTGTCTAGTGATTTCAATTTTTAAGTCTTCGTGTCCCAGGAAAGAATCTTCAGTGTGTATATATATATAATCTAAAGCTTACTGCTTTCCTTGCATTCTGTCAATTGCAAAACCTAGAAAGCCAACCCATCTCAGCCTCCTTTTCCTGCCAAATTGGGTACTGGTGAGAAAGACATGTGTTTCCCCCCACTGCAGTTCCTCCTTTATGTAGGCAAGTTCTTTCTTGATAAATACCTTAATCTCCATTTCACGCCTTATTGTCCCCAGCAAAGACCACACAACTGCTGCCACACCTTCTCTTACCTATTAACTGCTTTTGGGGGACCCAATAGTTATGTGCAAGATCCCTTTCTTAAGGAAGCATGTCACTCCACGCAATGTAGAGGAAGATAACCACTCTGGGATTTTCTCCATGCCTCCAAGGATGCCTTGTCTTTAGAGAGCTCATCCTTGGTTGCATGTCTTATCACTCACAACAAGGAACATGTTAACTTCCTCCACATCAAGGAGGCCCATTATCCCGTACCACAGAGTGAAAGAATCGCCTTAGATTGGTAAGTCTCAGCTGCATGTCATATCACGCACTACAGAGACCACATGGCTGGGCTTCCCCAATTCATTTTGGTTAAGACAGTGTTCCTGCATCCTTTGCACAGTGTGACCTTTCCTAGAAAGAGGTAAACAAGTGTCTTTCATCTCAGATAAGGCGGTGAGGAGAGATCCAGGAAACAATTCTACCCTTTCTAGTTTGGTGAGTTAGTTTGGTGAGTCAGTGTCAGCTTACCTACAGGGAGTGGGAGGGATGATTTAAACGATCATGTGTGACTCAAAGGCAACTGCAGAACTGAGAGATTCATCCAGCACGGGTGGTGGCCCACAAAGACTGCATCCATGAAGCTCCTGTTCCAAATGCAGGCACTGGGAGGAGAGCCGTCATCTCCCAGCAACTGTTTACAGTTAATACAACCTTAGAAGGAACCTTGTGCTGCTCACCTCTTTCTTCACGTTACACGTTCTATGAGCTTCCTAAGCCTTTACGGTTCTCTTACCTCCCAGAGTCTTCAAAACCCTCATCTCTCTTACAGGACAGAATGTTTCAATCCAGAACAACCACCTATTATGTTTACCACTTAAATATTTGCTGGGCTTTGTTTCCAAAGCCTTCTCTTGTCCGTTTGTGTTGTTCTGATGCTGTTACTCTGCCTCTTCCTATTTAGAGCACACGCTGCCACCATTGATGCCAGGACCAACTTTTGTTCTTGAAGTTCAAGACCTCTCCTCCTCTACCATAATACTGATGTAAGGCATCAGTAATTGATTTAAGATCATTAAGGTTCTTCAATGGAGTTCCCTACAGATTTCCTTTACCTCGATGCTAAGAATTAAGAGCCATTTTACTACCCCTTTCTGGTCTATTTATTTCATGTTTTGGAGTTTCATAGAAGGAGTTTCCCCCTCGTTGGCTAATGCATTCTCCATTGCAACATGTGACTTCTATTTCAGAACATCTTTGGCGTGTGTGCCAAGACTTTAGGGAATTACATACTTTTCTCTCTACCTCTGTCTTTATTTCTTAGTCTCATTTTTAGCTTTCCTCTGCCTTGAGGTCTCCCACCTGTTTCATTTACTAATTGATTGTAGTATCTACTTTAGCATTTCCTCCAGCTGAGTGTGTGAACAACACTCTCTAGGAACCTGTGTGTGTCTATAGGTATCTTTCTTTCTTTCACACCAACAACTAAATCTTCTTCCTCATGGCTGGGTGAAAGTCCATTCTCTCAACAGCCTCACAAAGCCATTTCATTATCTGCAACTTTGTGCTCTGAGGTTTAGTCTTCCAGTTTAAGGATTTTATTTTTATGCTTCCCTTTTTATATGGAAACTTGAAATGCTTTCTCTTTGTCTTTGAAGTTAAAAAACAAAGAACAGTGCCAGAATTTGGGCTTGGTATATAAATGCTGATTGTATTATCAGTCATGCATAGATTTTGGGCTTTGTGTCGAGTCTTTTCTTCTTCTTCTTCTGAATGCACTGTGTCCCTCTCTTATTCCTCTGTTCATAGTAGTAACATTTGTGAGTTAACCCCATCCTCATTCTTAACTTTTTTGTTACAACTGGATTTCTGTATCTTTTTATACTGGTATCAGATCTTATACTTCATCTTCCGGGTCCTTAGCAACAACTACATTCTACTTCAGGAATCATTTCTCTTCATTTAAAAAGATATTCCTAGCCAGGCGGTGGTGGCACACTCCTTTAATCCCAGCACTCAGGAGGCAGGGGGAGGGGGAATCTCTGTGGGTTCGAGGACAGCCTGGTCTACAGAGTGTAATACAGGACAGCCAGAGCTGCACAACTTAGTGAAACCTTGACTTGTAAAAAACAAACAAACAAAAACAAAAAACAACAACAAGAAATTCTAAAAGTCAAACAAAAGAGAAAAATTATTCCTATACAAACTTTAGTTTCCTTACTCGTAAATTCTACATTTCTGAATTTTTTGTTAACTGAGATTTATTTGTAAGTTAAGAAAATGAAAGCATGTGACACGTACAGAATGAAGAAAGCATTTAGTGTCTCCAGATGGGAGGAAACAGCGCCGTTCTCTGCCATCTTGTTTAAGTGTTTCTCCACAAATGTAGGCCTCCTTTACGGCGGGCGGAATTAGTACCAAGCTCTTTGCTTTCTTGCAGGCTTTCATGTAAACCACTGCAATCAGCTAAGATGAGGAACCAGCCCATGCCTGCAGTTCCTTCAAAGCTGTTGTGAGACCAGCTGATCATCAGGTTTCTCTATAGATTCACCTTTTAGTCTCTGAACTTTCTAGGCTCCCTAGATCTCCATAGTTCCTAGTCTCTATATTCTATAATCTTGGCGTTTGCCCATCCATTCCTGATTCTTTTTATGGAACTTGGGCAGGAGAAATCCTTTAGAATAATTTTGTTTTACAGAGATTTCTTTGTGTTGTGATGATTTTCTTGCCCTTACCAAGCCTTGAGTATCTGCTGTTAAGTTGACAGAAACAGCTGGCCTTTCATGGTTGAGCAGAGGTCTTGGATATAGTATAATGTTTCCATTTTTCTAGAATTAGATTCTGAAGTATATTATGCATCCATAAATGTCATTATATTTGATGAACTCTGTTATTCTCCCTGAACAAATTATTTGGAAGCACTGAACTTGAATTAAATTCCAGCACATCTTTTGTAGTCCAGATGTTGTCACAGGAGACGTCCTTCTTGCAATGGCTGTTGCTTCTAACACTGCCGTGCATAACATTGTGGGCAGATTGGTTTATCTCTTTTTTATTTATTGGCGACTTGCTTGTATCACATGGAAGCAGCTGAACTCTGTAATTATGAGCATTCATAGGGAGGAATTTCCATAAATACCATATGTTTTTCCAACACTGCTTCAGATGAGGCTCACCCATGAGTTTTCATATTGCATTTGAGAAAACACTTCTATTATTGTACAGTCTATTATTCTCAGAATGAGGGAAATGAAGACACATTTTCTGCTCCATTAACTCTTGTTAGTTCTCCAAAAATCAATAGACTTGCTGATGCTACATATTCTTCCATTTAGGGTACCCACTTCCAGCAGTCCCCCAGAACCATTTTTCAGTCCTTCGGCTCTCTTAGTTTTAACTGATGTTAGTGTGAGGCACCTGGTCGCTGCTCCTCCATATAGTTCTTATGAGGCTTATTTTTATCCATGAAGGATTTTTCAAAATGCTTGTTTCATTTAAACATGGCACTTGTAAGTCATTACTCCTATGAACTCTCATCCAATTAACTGTATTTGGCTCTTACGCTCTTACTTCAACATCAAGTATCTTTTAAACTTCTCTGTTGGATTTGAACATTTCAGAAGCATCAGTACACACCGGCTGAAACCGATTTTTGATAAACATTCATGAATTTTCGAAGAGCATTCCGTTTGCTAAGCATCTGATACTTTGCCAAGAGCGCTGGATTTAAAGGCAAAGGCTCATGTGAAAAATCTCTCTCCTGTGGAGAAGTTTGTTGATTCTTCAGGTTTAGGACTTAGTTTCATTCCTTCAGCTCTGTGAACTTTGCTCCTCTCGACCTGTGAGTCTCGACTTGTTGAAGGTCCTATGAGTCTTTCTCAGGAATCGCATATCAGATATCCTGAATATCAGATAGTTACACAATGATTCATAACAGTAGCAGAATTACAGTTATGAATTAGCAATTTGTGGTTGAGAGTTGCAGCATCAGGAAGAGAACTACCACTGTAGAGGTAGATGAGGTTATGAACATTTATGAACTTTGCCAAGTTCTTGTAACTACATCTTAACTTGAGGAAGTGGCTGCCTCGTGAAAAGCAATGAATTTGCATTTTAAACCGTGAAGAAAGTTGTACTCATAGTGTGCAAGCCAAACACAGACTCTAAGAAGACATTTCAGCCTCCCTAGGAAAGGAAAGCACCTTGAAGCAATTAAGGAAACTCTGTGTAGGCCAGAGTATTGGTTTGCATTCAGTATGTCTGTTCATTGGCTTATGTCTGCCTTATCTCTAGTCCAGAAATATTTCCTAACCCATTTTCCTAGTTCCTGTAACCATGTTTCCTCTAAATTATTTAACCCTTCTTTGAAATTATTGAAGAATTGGGATTTTTTTTCTAAATTAGATTGGTCTTTGATCAAACATTTTAACTCTATTTAAACTCCTTCTTTGAGAAACTATAGAGAAAAGGCATCCAAGAGTCAGAGGACGAGGAAAACACTGACAACAATAAATAACAAAGGAGTGCTGATTAGAAATTATGTACATGTCTTTACAAATGCACAGATAATGTATATGTATGTATATACATATGTATGAATATATATATATATTCACACTATTATTCTTTAAAATGTATAAAATTTCCAAGTAAATTAAGTCTGGTTAAATTTAACTTAGTAACCATGGTACTGGCTGAAAACAGATGGTGTGTCCACCACAGTGACTGAGGAGAGCTTGGTGGGAAACTGCTGGTAGAGGTGTGGGCAGGTGGGGGTTTGGAAACCTACCAGGGAGGGAAGTGGGGTAGAACAGCCATATTCACAGCCCCCAGGAGCATGGGAGGCAGCAGAGTCTATCTTAGCGGCTGTGCTGGACCATCTCCCCAAGGCAAGCGTTACGGCCAGGGGTAGAGCCGAATAGTCTTGACTGCCCTGCAGAGTGGGAGTATGTGGTAAATTTTAGGCACCACCACCACTCAACTAAATGTCTTTATTAATGTCATGTTTGTTACAGGTTTATATTTAGGTTGTGTTCATAAATGACCAAAATAATTATTTTATGGGTACAATTTAGAATTGTGTAGGCCGATTGGCCCATGACACATTTTATAACTCTGGTCACATCAACCATCCATGGAAGTTCTTCCCTCCAAGTATGAAGTTCAGGTTTGCACTCAGGCCCACTGACTCTTGACTCTCACAAACAGTTCTATTCCTTGGAGGCACTGTTTGTACCTACAGCATCAAGTACAAGACACTTGTCTCTGTAGCTGCTCTGAGTAACTGCTTATGACGTGCTAATCAATTGCCAACAGAAATGATTAATATATATGGCTCTTTTGAAAACAAATTCTTGCTTTTTAAAAAGTGGAAATTGATCATGAAGATACAGCATTTGTAGCTCAGAAAAGTTAAAAATTTGAAACACACTTAAGAAGATGCATTCTGATAACCCCTGTGCTGACAAATAAATAAGCAAACGGATATGTGTTGTGTGTTAAGGACCTAATGAATGACAAACTTGGGATACCGAGCTTAGACCTTCACCACCAATGGGCGGCCCTCAGTCTGCCCACTGTTCCTGTATTCACTTTTCTCGTCTGTCTCTCCATCTTCTGCCTTGTTCAACAAATGGTTTCGGAGGATCGCTGCTTCTACCACTCAGCCTCAAAGCCTGGGTGTGGGGGATGCAATCTCTTTTTGTGATTTTTGTATTTAAATTAGAAACAAATTTGTTCAGCATGTCAGTCCCAGTTCCCTCTCCCTACCCACCTTCCCTCTCCCCCCTCCCATCCTCTGTCTGCTCCCCAGGGAGGGTGAGGCCTTCCATGGGCGATCTTCAAAGTCTGTCATATCGTTTGGAGCAGGGCCTAGGCCCTCCCCTGTGTGTCCAGGTTGAGAGAGAATCCCTTTATGTGGAGTCCATTCATATATTAGAGATAAATACTGATACACTATCAGAGGTCCCATAGATTGCCCAGGCCTCCTAACTGACACCCACGTTCAGGGGGTCTGGGTTGGTCCTATGCTGGTTTCCCAGCTATCAGTCTGGGGTCCATGAGCTCCCCCGTTGTTCAGATCAGCAAGTTCTGTGGGTTTCTCCAGCCTGGTCTTGACCCCTTTGCTCATCACTCCTCCCTCTCTGCAACTGGATTCCAGGAGTTCAGCTCAGTGTTTAGCTGTGGGTGTCTGTTTCTGCTTCCATCAGCCACTGGATGAAGACTCTAGGATGGCATATAATGTAGTCATCAATCTTATTATCAGGAAAGGGTATTTAAGGTAGCCTCTCCACTATTGCTTAGATTGTTAGTTAAGGTCATCCTTGTAGACCTCTGGACGTTTCCCTAGTGCCAGATTTCTTATTACCCACTTTGCATGTGAGACAACAGAAACCACCCAGAGGCTAGCTTCCACTTTTCACTTCTGACTTAAAAATTTAGAAAATTTGGAATCAGACACTGAATAATTTTGACAAATTTCTTTGAAAACCTCTTACATCCGTTTTGACCTTCATGTAAACATCAAACCCCCAAGTTGCTAAAATATGAATATCCGAGGAGCTCTGCCTGTTTGACTGGTCTCCACATCCTGTGCCTCAGTATCAGCCCTGGTAACAGGTCATGTCTAAGAGGATAGGGATGACAGCAGAGAGGGTGCATGTCTCCCTGTCCTAACATCCTAATGATTATGAGCCTTGGGTGCAGACCCAGCTGGGAATAAAGGAATTTTTTGAGGCCGTTAATGAAAATAGGAGGGTGTTGTATTTGAAAGAAGGGTCTCCAAATGGCTGAACGGCAGATTCCAATTCATGCAGAGAGCCAACCGAGGCACTTGGAAGGGCGTGGGCGTGTACAGCTGCAATCCCATTTTTCATTATTATGCCATGAAAGAGCCCAGGTTTCCCTGAGGACTGTCCTTGTCACACTCAGACTAAGCTGGTCCATGGAGCCTCCTCCCCCCTCTCCTTTAACTAATGCTGCTACTAATTGCTGCGCTGGGGAGACAGAAGGTTTCCTTCTGTGGGCTACAATCATGGTCCTTTTAGTGCAAAATTACACGTACTCTTGTGGGCTTTTCCGTGGGAAGAAGATTCGGTGGCCACACATTTGAGATCTGGAGAGATGCCGTAGCCCAGAGGAACCAAGATTATGTGTCAAAGTGCTCTCTGCCATACTCGCTTAAGCCATCAAGGCTTTGATAGATGCTATTAAAATCATAGTCCAGAAAGGTACCATTTCTGTTTAAATCCAGCCCTTTTTATACTTCATTTCTGAGAGATATGGCCTTTTTTTAAAATTCTGGTTTTCAAAAGTTTACTTCACTTAGCATGACAATAAATTGGTCAGTATGTCTACTCTAATGCAATAACACATTTTAAACCAGGTGGGTTAAATTCTAATTCATTGAATTATATTGAAAGTTAATGTGTATTGTCAATTTTCTCTGCTGTTGACATAAAAAATGCAGATCATATTTTTACTATTGGTCCCCTGGAATGGTAGAATAAAAAAAGCTTGGTAGAGTGGGTACATTTTAAATAATATACTTAAATAAATTTAATATATTTCTTAAATTATTAGTCTGTGTGTGCGTGTGTGTGTGTGTGTGTGTGTGTGTGTGTGTGCGCCCGCGCACGTGGGGAGGGGGGCATGTGCGCACAGGTACATGCAGGCCGCAGTGCACGTAGGGAACTCAGAGCACAGCTCTTGAAAGAAGCTCTTTGCTTCTGCCTTGGAAGATCGTAGCACTGGACTCAGTTTGTCAAGCCTGTGTTCAAGCGTCTCTACACACTGTATTTGTCAAAGGCCTAGTTTAGCAGATTTCTTTTCTAAAAATCAGTAATGTTCCAATTAGCAGATTTCTTTTCTAAGAATCAGAAATGTTCCAAGTGATTTTCACCGTTCCTTTTGTCAACAACATTGACTGAGGTGTCCAGTGACCCACTCCATCCATCTGTGTCCCACTTCCCAAAGTTTCTAGAATTTTCCAAAATAGTGACACTGTAAGGAGTCTAAGCATTTGAAATATGAACTGGGGTTGGGGGCATTTCAGATTTAAACAGTAACATCCTGGTTGATGTGACAACCCCATAAGCCTAGGATCTGTATTTTCTACAAAGTAAGGAAAAAAAACATAGAAGACAAACTTTTCTGTAGAACTTTTCTCATTTTGGAAAATAAGGATGGTCAGAATACTACACAAACAGTTTAGTGGATTTTTCCTTAAGAGAACAGGCTTTGAATCCTGGAATTGAAGCATTCTGTGAAGGTCATAAACACCATTGAATCCTTTTGATAAGAAATAACCATTCATAGGTTTTAAACCTGACGTCCTCAAATTCTTGTTGACAACTTCTGGGTTTCCTATGTGTTCAGTTTCTGTTACTACATAATGGCCATATGACTTAATGATGTCTTCTTTGCCTCCCTTCCTTCTTTATTGCTTCCTTCCACTCAGTACAAACTGCCCAGAGCTAAAAGAAACAGAGGAGACCACATGACATTGTACTCTAAACAAGAGATAATTTATTATTTATTTAATACTGGTTTTATAGCAAGGCATTTCCCATACAACATTCCAATTATCGTTCACCAGAGTGCTTTTGAATTTAAAGATGATAATAGAAACAGGAGAAAAATCAGTTAGCATTCCCTTTCACACATCCAGGTTGACGCGCAGAAGAGATAGACATGTGTATCTTTTCAGAATACCCGTTTCTCTCCAATGGGGTAGGACTACTTTGTTCTTACATGAGGTCAACTGAATGACAGATTAGTAAGATGCTAGGAAATTGGATCCATTGGAGGCAGAAAGCTGGGTTCCACTGAGAGAAAGATGCCTGGGCTCCAATAAGAGAAAGTGTCTAAGGTCCGCTAGAGGAAAATACTTAGTTTCCACTCAGGAAGATACTTGGGTTCCACTGGGAAAGCCTGGGTTTCATTGGCAAGAGATGCATGAAATCAGTTGGGGGAGATGCCTGGACTCTCAGGGGAAGATGCCTGGGTTTCTCTAGAGAAGATACCTGAGCTCCATTGGGAAGATATGCATGAGATCCATTGGGGAAGATGCCTGGACTCTCCGGGAGATGGGAAGATGCCTGGGTTTCCCTAAGAAAGATACCTGAGCTCCATTGGGAAGATATGCATGAGGTCCATTGGGGAAGATGCCTGGACTCTCCGGGAGATGGGAAGATTCCTGGGTTTCTCTAGGGAAGATACCTGAGCTCCATTGGGAAGATATGCATGAGGTCCACTTCAGGGAGATGCCTGGACTCCACTGAGAGAGGACTCCTGGGCTCTACTGGAGGAAGATGCTTGAGATCCACTGGGAGGTGACATGATTGTTTTGGGAAATGTATACTGTGTCAGCTGCAGAAAGAGTTTCATAAGACTGTGGCTTTTGCTATGCGTGTGTACAGCGTAGGACTTGACACTTGCTCAATCTGTTTGATTAATGGACTCATTCAAGTGGCAGTGGCCTAAAACAGTGGGGGACCGATATGCAAAACTCTCTACAGAGGGGTCTACATGGGACTTTTCTTATCATCGATATGTCATGACCGATGCTTGTTAGTAAGACCATAAGTCGTAAGCTCAAGGACCTCTGGTCTCTTGAAGAAGTAAACCTGTGAAACCAAGGAGCAATTATGACCAATCACTGTCTTATCAAGCAACATAAACTGGAGATTGTTTCCCATGTGCAGTTCATGGCAACTTGTGGCTGGCCACCTGCCTCTGTTTTATTGCCTATAAATCTTTAATATTATACTAGCTGGCAGCAGAAAGCCACCATTTGGAAGCCCCAGTACGTTACAGACTAGTAACCCCACAGACCCTGCCAATTCCAATTTCTTTAATGTTTAGGGCCATTAAGTGGAAGAAAGACACAACTTCAAAGTCATTATGCTTCCAACATTCAGACCCAGCAACGGTTAGTTGTCCTCGGTTGGTGTAGTTCCATTCTTCAAAAAGACCGAGTTCTGTGCTTGAAGGGCTAGGCTTGACAAATGATCGTAGGAACAGTTTTCAGAATGGGACTATGAGCATGTTACTTACACATGACCTTCCTTCCTTATTAGCCTAGTGGTTTATGTCTTAACCAACGCTGCTAGGTTTTGGATTTTGTGTTAGCCACTGAGGAGGTCTATGAACAAGTCAGACATGGGACTTCTTAATCTATAGAACAAGAAGCCAATGTGTCATAGGAATTTCCACAAAACTATCAACTCAATTAAATGAAATCAGGAAAGCATGAAGTCTATTTTGTGTGTTCTTATATTTCAGCTATATAATAAGGGACGTGCTTTTTGTTCACCTTTTTTTTTTTTAACAACCTAAGGTGTCTCACTCTTAAGCTCAAATGTTGAGATGAAGTCATCCTACAAACCAAATGACGTTAGATACCTGGACCCAAATACAAATAGGAGCCTGTATCATTATTGAAAGAGAATGCTGTGTATTGATAACTGAGTAATGTGTGTTCCCTCACACATATGGTTTGCCTCAGATTCTTCCATGAGGCTTTATGATTTTTTTTAAAAGTAAGACACTTCTCAAGCAACTTATGATAGGAAAATTACTCCTCTGCCAGGGTTAGACTCAACAATTATAACTGTTCATTATTGTGCATGCGGTTTGATGTCTCAAGAGACCATATTCCTCAGGTGTCCAAGCTTGGCTCTTTTCTTGTCCTCCTTAGGTTAGTCAGAATGGGACATTTTTACTCCAGAATGGTTTATTTTCCCCTTTCAGAGTAAGAAGTTCAGAGAGTCAAACTTCGGCCTCCATCGGCTCCTAATATTAAGGAATCGAAATCTCATAGGGGGCAACTGGTGTGGGAAAGATAGGAAAAATGAAAGTACATGACAAAGGGAAGTGGCCTTTCATCCCTGCTGGCCAAAGATCATGATAATGAGCCCTGTTTACAGTCAAAACATACACCTTGACCTCCTGGCCATATGCACACTAAGATTCCTTTGATATTTGATCCTGAGGTTTATCTTATCAGCCTTTTTATAAACAGTGCCCCTGAGATCTGTTGTGTTTCCCTGTTCCTGTGATAAAACACGTGGCAAAGGCAATGTAAACCCAGAAGGTTAATGCCAGCTCAGTTTAAAGGTACAATCCCTCAGAGTGGGACAGTCAAGGCTGCAGGAGCTTGACGCATCTGGTCGCCTTACCTCACAGTCCAAAGGCAATGAGTAGTGACTGCCTGTGTGCAGCTAGCCTCCTCCTTTTCTCTCAGTCCAGTGCACATCCCCAGGGAATGGTGCCTGCAGCAAGGGTCTTCCCAGTTCAGTTAACCTAAACCAAGATAGTCCCTCCCAGGCATGCCCAGTGGCCACTTTCGTCTAAATAACCTCACCGGTGTCTGTTGCCCATGTTGATTGTAGATCCCGTCAAGGTGACAATGACTATTAGCCACTTCGTGACATAAACTACCTTATATCTCACTTTCTAAAGAAAGCACTTTATAGAAAGATAAGATGGCAAAATGATTTTGCTTAATCTTTTAAGTGTGTGAGGAGAGTAGAGACCACCCAAGTCACATGTAGACGCATGGTTGAGCGTTTCTCTTGAGGGTCCATGTTTGGGTGTGTCGTTCTTAAATCCAGTCCTCTCTCTGCGTGTCTGCTTCCATCTCTCATCCTCTCCCCCCACTTGATGTCTGTGCTTTAATATAAGCCACAACTCTTTCTTAGTAAGCTCTAACTTTGCATAGAAAGAGAAGATAAGGTGCTGTGGGAATGTGTAAGAAGGAACTGCTTGAGGTCCTGGAGGCTGTCACTGACAGACAATGTGATTTCAGTTATGCCTTGGTGTCTCAAGAAAGACTGACAAACTCACACACGATAAATAAATTGCAGTACTAGAAAACTCAAGGCATTTCAAAGAGTAACAACATTGCTCCTCATCTGGTTGTGATTTGTTTTTCTCCTTTCCTATTTTTAAAAATTTAGACTCGTGTTATCTTGGAGTTTAAGGCCAGGCTGAGAGAGGATGTCAGGCGTGTGGCTCACAAGCACAGGAAGTGGTACAATCTTGAGGATTTAGAGAAACATCAGTACGAAGAGCCGTTGCATGTTTGTGACTTTCCGGGTTGTTTTCATATTTTTTTCTTATCTCGAGAAAGGACAGAATAAGGCTGCCTTCTTGTTTGAGCTTTGAGGTCTGACAGACGTGAATCTTAGAGATGGCTTGAAAAAAACCTCTTTAAAATCATGATCAGTCTTTCCATGGCTCCTGGAGACTATGTCATGACACGATTTTGATCCAGCACCAACCGCAGCGTCTGAAACATAATAACCCATGAATTATAATTCAATTACTATAATTGTAAATAAAAGAGTGTGGTAACTTCCCTGTGACCACAGTGACTGGAAGCATTAGTGTCAATGTTTATGGCTGTCATTCCTCCCGTTAGTTTGCTTATAACCAGCTCACCATTGGAGCAACTGAGCCTGTCCTGTTGGTGAGCACTGGGGACAGCACTGGGGTTGAGAACAACCTTGTGTCATTAACAAGAGGCTCATGCTGGCCACACAAGCCTTGTGTTCATTCAAGGTAACCTTATTCTTCCACATTAATCCCATGGCAGCTGTGTTCCTTTATGTCCTGTTTACCAGTGACATATTCCAGAATCCTTAAAGGAAGTTATTTAGATTATACACGAGGCAGTCTCCTCCCCAAACATCACTTAGTAAGGGACTGGGTATTTGTTATTCAATTTCATATTCATAGCTTCCCAACCTCCAAACTCCAAGGCCTATATTTCTAAAAATGCATTTGACAACAAGACCAAACCTGCCTTTTTTTACAAATTTAGGGAGGAAATTTCATGTAAATTATGAGGGCAACGCATAGTGTCTCTAAGCTTGGGAAGAATGTGTACCTTGCTTTGCCCAGGTATATTGAGACATTTAACTAGGAGGCTGTGGACCAGAAGAAACTACCTGCTGGAAAATATTATGAAGAAGACTAAGTTTAACCTCCATAGCTATAGAACCCAATTTCTGTAGAAGTTTTATAATCCTTTATTTGAAGAAGATCCCAAAATTGTCTAAGCTTCAAGCCTTGCCAGATATCAGTCTTACTACAGCACCCAAACTTCCTGAATTTTTAAGTCTTGGATTCAAAGCCCAACTTGTCTTGAGTATAATGGATTCATGAAATTTGGTCAGTAAAAGGAAGTAAGAAGATAGAAGGAAAGAAAGGCTAGGAGGAGCCTGCTGGGTTACCTGGGTAGGGGCGTGAGGATTGAGAAAAGACAGATAAAATAAACACAGGATAGAGCCGTGAGGACTGCCCCGTCAATGCCTTTCAGCACACCAGACAGCCCCTGGTTTGCTTTTGAACCTGCTTAGTCTAAAGAGCAGAACAAAGAGCAGCTCACCAGCTCCCTGCACTGTCCTTGCCCGAGGAGCAGCCAGGCTCACTATCTGCCATGTGGGTCCTCCTAACAGCAGCTGCATTGTCTGTCTGTGTGCCTACAGCTGGCATCAGTAGCTCATTAGAGAGAGAATACACTCTGTCCCGTGGGCTTAGTCAGAACTTTCTCACGGCTCTCAAGGAGACCGGAGCAAGTAAGCTTGAACTCTATCTAATTCAGAATAGACTCCAGATGGAAACTGAGTCAAACATGGACACCACAGGAAGGAAATAAGGTAAATATCTTCTTGCAGTGTTTTGGTAAGAAAATGTTCTGGTGAACAGGTTTGAAAATTTAGTGACTGAAATCATGTCGTCACTCAACACAACACAGCAACATGGCCCAATAACACAGCCCAGCCCAGCATAACGCAATACAGCACACCACAGTGCAATAACCCCAAGATAGCCACGCAGTACAGCCCAAGGTATATCACATACTTGACTAGTGTGCTGATTAGAACATTGTCAACTTGGCACAAACTAGGGACATCCGGGAAGAGGTAATCTCAACTGAGAAAGTGAGTGCCTCCGTCAGGTTGGCCCATAACGATGTCCTTGGGGAATTTTCTTGATCAATGATTGATGTGGGAGGGATCAGGCCACCATGGGCAGTGCCAAGCCTGGGCAGGTGGCTGCAGGTTCCATAAGAAAGCAAGCTGAGCAAGTCTTAGGGAGCCAGACAGTGTGCAGCCTTCTCCCGTGGTCCCTGCTTCAGCTCCTGGCTCAGGTTCCTGCCCAGACTCCCTTCAATGAGGGCTGTGATGTTGGGGTGTACAATGAATAACCCTTTGCTCCTGGTTGCTTTTGGTTGTTCTGTGTATCACAGCAATACAAAGCATACCAGAACAACGTAACAGCTCAGCTCATAGAGCTTCAGAAGGTGTGGATAGCACGTGGTCCTTCACCATAGTCCTCCCCTGCAGGCACCCAACCCATTATGCTAACAAAGAGGTCAGAGACTCTGGGTCAGGTGAGCAGCTCAGGATATCACAATAGATACTAAAGTAAGAACTCATTACAGGCCTCTGATTGCATGGATGGCATCCTGTTTTCCACTGTTACAAGTATTTGCTGTTTTGGCCTAAGTAAGAAAACACAGCATCTGGCTTCTGGAGATGGGATAAGGGATAGAGGACCTTAATTTTTCATTGTCTAATGTATTCACCGCAAATGAAACCAGCTTGATACAAATAATTTTTCAGTGTTTATTACACCAGCAGAATGAAGCCAAACCTAGCTCACTGGGTACTTTTAAAAAGTAAGTTTCATTAGGAATACCACCACAATCATGCATTTGCTTATTGTCTATTACTATTCTGCAAATATAGCAGTAGTTGCCAAAAGGCCAGCCCACAAAGTTGAAAGTATTCACAGCCATTCCTGCACACATAGGCACACACACACACACACAAACACAAACACACACGACACACATACACACACATACACTAGCACACACACCAACTCCAAAGAGCTATGGCTGGCAAAACAGAGGAACAGGAAGCAACAATGCAACTCAGTAAAGAAAGACTGGACATGAACGCCACCAAGTGCAGGACGAGCAGGGCAGGCAAGAGAAAGGGAGTCAGCAGCATTCCTTCATCTCTATAGAGAAAGGGGAGTGGTGGGCTTCCTGATGGGACATGACATCCAAGTAGCATAGTAAAGGATTCACAATTGTTTGCAAAGTGTGGAGAGGATGTTCTGGAAAAGAAGAGCAGCTGACTTGAAGGGCCAGGTGGAACCCAAATTCTCTATTCAGATCATCATGTTAAACGGGAGAGGGAGAGACAGAGAAGATTGAAGTCTACTGGGCGCCAAGCGTGTGTCTGAATGATTGTGTCTTTACAGACAGTCAGGCATAAAGCGAAACCCACAGGCTGTCTCAGCAAAGCAGACTTAAACCCTTCAGCTTTCAGAGTTAAGAGGTGCACTAAGTCTGGTACCAGACAGAAGGGTTTTCTGTGTACCACTCTCCTCCTCTGACCCCAGACCCCACCACTCATGCCTGCAGCTTTGTATGCCTAGAAGTAGCAGGGTTAAGACAGGCTGGCAAAAGCAGGACTGCTCTCCAGGCATCTGTCACGAGTAGATTTAACTTCCAGCTTCCAGCTTGCTGAGGCTGGCTCTGGACTGTGTGCAGGAGGAAGCCAGGTCCAGGTGAGAGTGATCCAGTGATTGACCCTCGTAGCAGAGCAAAGAGCCAGAGTGACACAGTCCGGGTAAGCCCATTTTCCCTGCAGCCTGAGCAGCTCTCCCGCTATCTATGTCACTGAGCAGAGCTGCGTTCCGAGTCTGCAATCAAAGAGGTTGAAGGGAGGGCTGCAAATTAATCTGCGGCTTGATTAGTCCCACTTCACCCCCGCTCGCCAGATCCAGAGATGAAAACGCGGGAAGCTGCCCCCTTTTCCTATTACTGCACATTCTGGAGGAGGGAGGAGGAGGGATGGGGGCTTCTGCAGAGAGGGACCAAGGAAATGAAGCTGCTTCTCAGAGCTGTGGCTCATGTAAGCCTTGAAAGGGTAAGAACTGATTGCAAGTCTTCGCAGCAGTCACTCAAAATAGATTCTTTTCGGACAGACAGACAGACAAAGGATTCATGAGGCAGTTTTACGAGGAGAATGATTTTTACTTTTAGAATGATTCTATTGTGGTAAAATGCAAAAAGCAAAATTTATGACTGTTACTGACTCTAAATGTGCATCCCAGTGGCCAGAAGATTTCTGTGTGCTAACTGCTATGGTGTAGCACCCTGACTTGGGTGGCGTCCTCAACTTGAAATTGTCTACCTGCCAAGCAACTCCTTCTGTGGCGTCTCCTTCAGTCCAGTAACCGCCCGCACACTCCTGTCTCCCCTCTGCTTTCTTCGGTGTCTCCGAGCAACTGAGAACTATGCACTGAGCACTCCTTGCCTTGCTGGCATTAACGTATTTGATCTAGCGTTGGGCCCCCCAGTTCATCCACGTGGCAGCGGATGTTAGGATTTCTCTCATTTTTAAGGTGGAAAAACATTTCATTTTATGTATATGTCATTGCTTCTGTCCACTCACCTGTGGGTAAATACTCAAGCTGCCACCATGGCTTGGTTTTGTGGTCCGTGCTATAAGACACCTGACAGTCCTGTCGCCTACTTCAAATGTCTGGATACATTATCTAAGGTGGAACTGGGCCATGTGTAATTCTGTTCTAGCTTGAAGATCAACCACATTGTTTTCCCACGGTGACTATACCATTTGGCAGTCCAATCAGCCGCACACATCCTCACCAACACTTCGCATTTTTTTTCTTCTTTACTACACTAGTGAGAAGATGCAGCTTCATTATGACTTTCATTTTATAGTAATTATTAGTGCTGTTGAATATGATTTCACGCACTGGTTGGTCTTCCATACATCTTTATAGAAACATCTGTTTGCCTATGTTTAGACTGGATTCTAGATATGTATGTGTGTTGTCATTGAGTTATAGGTGTTCTTTATATATTTGGGTTTTAATCTTGTGTTAGATACAGTTTCCAAAAATTTATATCAAAGAGTCACATCATTTAAATAGTTTATGCTTTACTCTATATATGTCCTCTAGTGCATGATAATATTTAAATTTTAATGAGACCAAATATTCTTTACTTTGCTGTCTGTGTTTTACTTTTGCCTGTCTGTGTTGTCTGCGCTATCATAAAACTTCCCCCTTTCTTTTAAAAATAGTCTTAGTTCTCACATTTAGATTTTTCAAAATATTTTAAATTAAATTTGTAGAGCTGGAGAGATGGCTCAAAGGTTAAGAGCACTCGCCGTTCCTGGAGAGCACTCAGGTTTCATTCCCAGAATGCACAACCAACCTTAGATCCAGTTCCAGAGTATCTAACACTGTCTTCTAATCAGATATGTCAGGAGTGTGTATCATATGCATACTATACACACCTACAGGGCAAACACCCATGCACACAAAGCGGCAACCAAAATAAATTCTGTATGTAGCATGAGGGCCTAAATCAAAAACTCTTTTGATTATGAGGTTCTCAATACCACTGGTACAAAGGAATGTGTTTTCTCCAGTCAATGATGTTTTGTCCATTCTACCAGCAATAAACTATGTGAAATAGCTCGTTCCTGGAATCATTATTCTATGCTACTTACTGACCAACTGATCCTTTAGGTTTCTACAGTTCTGCAAGGAGGTTTCTAGGAAGTTTAAATCAGGGAATAAGAGATTTACAACTACTTCCCTTTTAAGATTATTCTTGCCAATTTGAGTCCTTCTAGAGTCCATCTGAATTCTGGAAAGCATTTATTTTTAATCTCAATGCAAAGTTTTGGGAGCTTTCGACAGAGATTGCAACGAGTCTCTAGGTTGCCCTGCGATATTATTGATCTCATAACATTGTTAAGTTTTCCAACTCTTGCACGCTGTACATTGTTTTATCTGTTGTTGTCTTTAATGTCTCCTGCCAACTTTTTAGAGTTTTCAGCATGCAAGAAGTATTTCATTTCTTTGGTTAACATATTCCTGGGTATTTCTTCTATTTGCTGCTATTTAAAACATAATTGCTTTCTTAATTTTATTTCTGTATGCTATTTATTTTTAGGGCCTAAAAATGACTGGTTTGTATCTGTTGGTTTGATATTCTGCAATTCTGCTTATTTTTATTCTCCTCTCTCTCTCTCTCTCTCTCTCTCTCTCTCTCTCTCTCTCTCTCTCTTGTACATAATGCTTTGCGTTTTCTTCAAATAATATGCTCTCTGCAATATATAAATAAATGTATGTCTTCCTTCTTACTTTGGGAACTTTTAATTTCTGTGGGGTTTGTTTGCTTGTGCTCTCTGATTTCTCTTCTGAATAGCAATAGCAAACCAGGACAATTTTGGCATATTCCTGATCCATAGTGTCTTTATTACTTTTCTATTGCTACAATAAAACACCATGACCAAGACAGGTCTTAAAGCTGACTCATGTATGTGAAACTGAATCTTTTCAACCAATGCAAGTTTGTTTAAGTAAACTACAAGTTCTTCCACAATTGACTTTTAACAATATAATATGAAGTACACTTACTGGCAGCTCAATGTGGTCTTTAAAATTTCAAATGAGTGTAATTGCTGTAGAGCTTTGTGTGAAAGCCCCGTTACAGTGGTTTATGGAAGACTAAGCAATGAAATCAAAATGCAAAACAAACAATGTGTGTACTATCTAGAGTATCATAAAATGCAAATAATTTATAGGACTCTTTACATAGCATCTCTTCTGTAAATTACAGCCTCATGAATTAGATCACTATTAGGGATCAATTTGAGTAATTGTACAGTCTCTTAAGCACCAGGAGTTTAACTAAAAGGAAGACAATTAAAAATGACTTGAATAATGCTGTAGTTATAGACTTTCAGGCGTCTGCTCCTTCTTCTCTCACGACTCAGTGGCCGGGATCATACGCAGGGTATGGGGAAGGATGATGCAGCTATGCCTTTGTAGCTCCTCATTGCTCCAGGAAGACTGAAATGGCTCAGTGAAGACCTTGGTTGGAAAGCAAACTTCAGGCTCTGTTAGACTGAATTATGTCCTCTCATCTCCAGACTCATACGTTAAAGCCTCTATGACAACACCGGAAGGTGGGGGCTTTTAAGAGGTAAGAATAAAGTCATAGAGTAGGATCTTAATTCTGCTGTGAACGAGGACCTGTAAGAAACGAAGATGTGGGCAGGGAGGGGAAGACGGCTCAGCTCAGGCATACGGTATGTGCTGTCCAAGAGTGGGCACTTGGGTTGGATCTTAGGCCACATCAAGCTGAAGGCAGTAGCATGCACTTGTAATCCTGGTGCTTGTGTGCTGAGATGGGCGGTGGAGGCGAGAGAAGGCCTGAAAACTGGAAAGGCAGCTAGCATGGGGGTTTGCAGCAGTGAACCATGAAGACATCTCATCTCTAAAAAGGAAGAAAATGAGAACTGACATCCAAGATTGTCATCTGACCTCCACACAGACACCATGGCACGTATGTTCACACATACACACACATGCATACTTGCACATGCCAGATACCCATCATAAACATATGTAAAAGTTAAAATACAAAAGAACAGTTCACGAGATTCATTGATTCCTTTTCTTTTCCTCTCCTCGCTCCTATACTCCCCTCTTTCCCTCAAAACAGAGGTGTTGGGGAAATAAAGAGAGGACATCCATCTATGCTTTATAGATTTCTTTAGACACTAATGCTCTTGGTTACTGGATGCCAGGCTATCAGCACTCACTCCAAGTAAACCTAGTTATTGTGGGTTAAACCCCATAATCTGTAATATTTAGTAACAGCAACTCAAGCTGAGTAACAAAGAGATTCCACAGGATCTTCTTGGGGCCAGAAAAAGTAAGAAGTCATTCTCCCATGGACAATTCTGGGGATTGTTCAGCTCTCAAGCTTGTCTCTGATTGGCTCACATGACTGGGGATATTAATCCTGGATAAAATTAATCAAATTCAGGTGTGAGACACATATCAAGAGACCTCAAAATAGCAAGGAGCCATTACCAGCCTTCCAGAAGATAGTGGGGTGGGCCATTCGCTTCATTTGAGTCCAATGTCTTCTTAGTCTGGAAAGACAAGTGGATTTAGGAATAAGAGTTAACTTGGCTCTTTTTCCAGGAGGAAGAGGAAATTGCTGCAGGTTGAGATTGTCTCGATAGCAAGATCTTCAAACAAGGAGCAGAACACTGCTGTTGTAGTGTGTGGTTCATATTACATGTCTTGAAACATGGATATCCCACGTCTCCGAGCTAGACCTGCCTCCTTCTCAGTGATTTGGCATTCCAGACAATTCCTTTATGTGCTTCATCTTCTGCACGGTGCTGGCCTTTAACTGATAAGGTCTTGAAGTTATTGTGTGAAAGCCTAATCATATAACTGCTTTAGGGAATTTACATCTGCGGGGTGGGTCCTCTCTCTGGAATGAGGGATTGGCATTTGTGTACCGTCTTTTACCAGCCTGAGATGTGCACCACTAACTAGTAATGTTGTTACTGAGAGCAGCTGCTGGTCTTTGTGAAGAGCTGGAGGACCTCTCTCTGTCTCTTCTCCCCAGACTGTCTCTTATCTCCTGGGGTCATTTGGTTCTCCAGGAGCAAAACTCAAGCTGCTCTTTGTAGGGTATTTCTCTGCTACCCATAAATCATCTCTCATATCTCTCTCCACTAGAATTGTTTTCCTGTATGATTCTCTTCATTTTCTGGAGAGACACCATCCATTCACTTCGGCTTCTGGTGAGATATTTGAACCTTACATTCAATCTTGCTTTTGGTTATTTGCAAAGGTAGTTTTCCTTTAAAAAATACCAAATCATTTCTATTGAGAACTATCCATTTAATCTTCAAAAGAAGAAACGCAAATGAACAACTATATTTTAAAAGTTATTTAGCATCCTTAGCCACAACGAAAGTGGAAATGAAAAACTGTCTTGGAGATCCCATGTCACGTCAGTCAGAAAGGCTGAGTTAACAATACAAATGTCTCAACTTCTGGGGAGAGCATTGGGAAAGAGGAGTGACTCACAGGTGGTAGGATTGTAAAGGGGCATAAAATGTATAGAAAGCAGCATGGCATTTTCAAAGACGCTAAAAGTAGAACTACAATATGACCTTCCCTCTTCCCATCCTGCATCTCTTCTCTTCCTCCTCCCTTCCCTCGCCCTGACCAAAGGATTCTGAATCCCACCACACAGAGACTGTTGTACATTGAGGTTGTTGGGTTGTTCCTACACTATTCACCGTAGCTAGGGAATGGACTAGCCCTAGAGATCGGTCAACAGATCAATGGATAAACTTGAATACGCCCAATGGAATTTTATTCAAATGCAAAGCAAGGTGCAGTTGGAAATTATGTAAATAAAAATCACCCAAACTATGATACACAAATACAATGCATTTCCTTTCATACTTTCATGTAACAGAACAGGTCCTGATCCCACTGCTAGGGGCCCCACAAAGGACCAAGCTTCACAATTGTCACCCAGACGCAGAGGGCCAGGTCGGTCCCATGCAGGCTCCCTAGCTTTCTTTCCAGAGTCTGTGAGCTTACGTCAGCTGTCTCTGTGGCTTTCCCCATCACAATCTTGACTGAACCCACCCCCCAATTGCTCATACAATCCCTCCACCCTCTCTTCAACTGGACTCCAAGAGCTCAGCCCAGAGCTTGGCTGCAGATCTCTGCATCTGCTTCCATCAGGTACTGAATGAAGGCTCTACAATGACTACTAGGGCAGTCACTAATCTGAACACAGGGGAAGGCCAGTTCAGGCACCCTCTCCACTATTGCTAGGGTTCTTAGCTGGGATCATCCTTTTGGGTTCCTGAGAGCCTCACCGGCACCAGGTTGCCCCCTAACTCCACAATGTTCCCCTCTATCAAGGTGTCTCTCCCCCCCACTCTCCCCCTCCTTACTGCCCACAACTCGACCTTCCTGATCCCTCATGTTCCCTTCACCCCTCCCCTCCTCTCTACTCCCCCTTACCCCCAGCTTACTCAGGACACCCATCTACTTCCTCTTCCCAGGAAGATCCATGTTTCCCTCTTAGGGTCCTCCTTGTTATCTGGCTTCTCTGGGACTGGGGACCGTAGCCTGATTATCCATTGTTTACATCTACTATCCATTTATGAGTGAGTTCATACTGTGTTTGTCTTTCTGGGTCTGGGTTACTTCACTTAGGATGATTTTTTTTCTAGTTCCATCCATTTGCCTGCAAATTTTATGATGTCACTGTTTTTTTTTTTTTTTTTTTCCTGCTGAGTAGTACTCTATTGTGTAAATGTACCACATTTCCTTTACCCATTCTTCGGTTGAGGGGCATCTAGGTTGTTTCCGAGTTCTGGCTATTACAAATAATGCTGTTATGAACATAGTTGAGCAAGTGTCCTTGTGGTATGAGTGTGTGTCTTTTGGGTGTATGCCCAAGAGTGGTATCATGGGTCTTGAGGTAGATTGATTTCCATTTTCTGAGAAACCACCATACTGTTTTCCAAGACCCAGACAGAGCCTCTTCTCTCCCCAAGTCCCAGATGAAGAGAGCATGTGAATTCCAAGTCTCTCCCTTCTGTGTTCCTGACTTCTCTATGACTAATTTAAGTCTGCTAGTCACGGCTCCACCCCCTGATTCAACGTTAACTTTATTAGCACAGTCTAGGAGTATCAGAGAGCGCTCATTATATCCCAGAGTGTGTATGTGTGTGTGTGTGTGTGAGTGTGTGTGTGTGTGTGTGAGTGTGTGTGTGTGTGTGTGTGTGTGTGTTCATACTACATTGCTTCTTGCTTAGAGGGTAGCTTTGTAGAGTTAGTTCTCTCCTTTTACTTGTATCTAGGCTCTGAGGCTGGAATTCAGGTCATTAAGCTTGAGTGTTAAGCGGTTTTATCCACTGGGCCATATAGTTGACACCCTCTTCCAAGTAATTCTGTGTGGGGGGTGCATGTTGGGGAGCATCCTGCTTGGAAGATGCCTGCTGGAGGGATGCATCCTGGGAGGTGCATGCTGGAGTAGATGGGGAAGATGCATGATTTAGGAGAGATACATGGCAGGGAGATACATGCAGACTGAGGGAGATGCAGACTGGGAGGATGCTTGTTGCGGGATGCATTCTAAGGAGGACACATGATGTGGATTGATGCCACCACATTGGAGGAAGCCTTTCTGGATCGCATGGGGGGGTATGGCTCATTTCCTGCTGTGGTTCTCAAGCAGGCTTCCTCGGCTGTGTACCTTAGTTTTCTAATCTGCTTAAGGAATACTTAAGTGCATTGTAGTGTACTCAGTGGTGTCTGTCAGCATGTGGCATCAGCTTCTTGTGATAACTTGTTGCATCCTCAAATTCTCAGACTGGGACAGACCTGTTGAACCAGGCACTCTGAGTTGAGTCACACACTCTGCCTTTAAGGGGAAATAGACAAGGTCTCCTGAGTAAATCAGGAGCATGAGGAGAGGGGGGATGGGGGAGGGGGAGGGGAGAAGGAGAGGAAGGGAGGGAGATGAAAACATGAAGGAACAGGATGGTTCAGTCAGGGGAAGGACAGATAGGGAGAGCAAGGAAGGATATCTTGATAGAGAGAGAGCCATTATGGGGTTAGCTAGAAACCTGGCACTAGGGAATTCAGGATGACCCCAGCTATGACTAAGCATTAGTGGAGACGGTGCCTGAGCTGGCCTTCCCCTGTAATCAGATTAGTGACTACCTTAATCGTCATCATACAGCCTTCACCAGTACCTGATGGAAACAGATGGACACCCACAGCCCAGCACTGAACAGAGCTCCTGGAGTCCAGGTGAAGACAGGGAGGAGTGGCTACATGAGCCAAGGAGACAAGGCCATGGGAAAATCCCCACACAAAGACAGCTGATCTGAGTTAGTAGCAGCTCACTGACTCCAGACTGACAGCTGGGAACCTGCATAAGACCAAAGAGGTCCTCTGAATGTGGGTTACAATTGTGTGGCTTAGGCAGCTTATGGGGCTACTGTAGGGATTTATCCCTGGTGCACTAGGCAGCCTTTTGGAGCCCATTCCCTATGGAGAGATACCTTGCTTAGCCTAGATACAGGAGGGAGGGCGTTGGTCCTACCTCATTGTGATGTGACAGACTTCAAAGAATCCCCATGGGAGGCCTCACCCCATCTGAGGGGTGGATGGGGGTGGAGTGGGGGAAGGTGGAAGACATGGGAGGGGGACTGGAATTGATATGTAAAATTAAAAAAAAAAGCCTCACCTATGAGTGATCCTGTGGCTGTGAAATGTGAGCGGTTCTCTACAGAACACTTTTCAGCCATTTTCTTGTTGTAAGGACCTGAGATGCTGCTATGCTTGACAACGGAAACAAAGAGACACTTCATAACTATCAAGAAGCAGTTTACAGTTATTGAACACCTCCCACCGCCATGTAACAATACTGAATTATTGCTTAGCTTTAGCTGGGATTAATAGCCTCCCCATTTTACTCTCCTTCCCTTCCCTCCTCTTCTCCTTCCTCCTCCCCATGTGTCTATTGACAGGTGCAGGTGGAAGACAAAAATTTTCAAGTGTCTTCCTTAGTCATAGTCATCGTCAGCTTTATTTTTTAGAAGAGCCTCTCCTTGAACCTGGAGCTTCCCAGTTAGGCTGGACAAGTAGCCAGGAAGGCTCAAGTCGCTCCCTCTTGTCTGCCTCCCTTCCTTTCTTTTTTGAACTTCTTATGACACTTGTTTTCACCATTTGCCTTATTTGATTTTCTGGTTCTTGCTTGCTGGAAGCTCCAGGAAAACTTGGGGATCTATTGCCAGGGCTCATATTTTGGTTCTCCATGCTTTCTGGGGCTTTTCTTTGTCCTGGGTCAGTTCCCATCATTTCAAACCTGTCCATGAGATTCCTATAGTGTGACAATCTACCTCTAACTCTGCCACAAAGCTGAGCTCCTCCTAGAAGGTCAACTGTTTCAAATTTCATACCCATGTACCTAATACCAAAAGCTTACCACCTCAATGGTTCCCTGACTGTGCACAGACATTGCTGAAACAGGGGTGTTGAAATATTATCAGGAACCAGAAGAGGTCAGATAGTCCAGAGACCTAGGGTTAAACCAAACATGACTGGCAAAAAAGAAAAAGAAGAATCAATGAAACGATTCTTAATGATCTTCTGCTATACTTATAGATCAATGCCTAGTCCAGTTGTCATGAGAGAGGCTGTCTCTGGCAGCTGATGGGAGCAGATACAGGGACCAACAGCCAAATATGAGAATGAGAGGGAGTCCAGGTAGAATATCTCCAATGGGTTCCTTCCCTCAGAACTTGGGAATCCCATGGAAGAGGGAGAGGAAGAATGTGGGAACCAGAGGTGTTATGGAGAGCAGGGGGCCACAACCAGTGGAATCAGCTAAGAAAGCCTCATGGGCTTCCACAGAAACTGGAAGTGGCAATTGCAGAGCCTGCATGGGTCTACACTAGATCCTCTGCATATGTTATGGTTATTGGCTTGATGTTTTCTGAGACTCCTGACAGGGGAATGGGGGTGTCTCTGACTCTTTTGCCTGCTCTTGGGACCTTTTGCCTCCTCCTGGGTTTCCCTGCCCAACCTTAATGTGAGGGTTTGTTCCTAGCCTTATTGCAACTTGTTATGCTGTGTTCAGTTGGTATCCTTGGGAGGCCTGTTGTTTCACTGTGTGGTGTGGAGGAAGGGGAAACTCTGATTGGGATGTACTGTATGAGAGAATACAAAAGAAAAAAAGATACCACCTAAATGTTCGTTTATAATCCCTTTGTAGTCACTAAAATCTGTAGGAATACATGTTTATCCACCCAAGACGTTATTTTCTAGCCTCTCTTGCAGCTCGCTCCCCGTCAGCATGAGAGGCAAGCTAAAAGGAGCAGCGACCTCCGGTGTTTCATTCCATATCCACGTGTGCACACGGATACATAGGTAACGGCTGGAACACCCATGTAGGACACTAAGCTGCTTTCTCCAGCACTCCACACCTCCTCAGATCGCAGAGGCTTCCAAAACAGGACCCAGCCGCGGGCCTTAGGAGGAGGACATTTCATATGCCAGCTATAGCACCCCCATTCCCAGTTTCTTATCCTGGTGCCCATCTCCATGGGATGGAGTCGAGAGAGAAGGAGGGTGATGGATGAACAAGCAAAAAAGGAGTAAGAAGAGGAGGAGAAGGAAGAGGAAAGACGCAGGCTTTCCCAAGACTTTCCTTCTCCTTGGGACTCAGACTGGCAGAATAGTGTAGACTTGAAAGACAGCTCTGCATGAACACCCTGGAGCAAATTCCAGTTTTCTTAGTGCTCTTACCTTCTGAATGCCACTTTGGGTTTGTATAATGCATCCTGTCTGCTGGTAACACTGTCTGATTAGAAGCTGGATCCATTTCCCTGTTTAAACATGAAGAAGCTGCCCACAGTATGGAAATGTTACAGAAGATGACCCATACCGTTTTTACAGGAAAATTACAAGTTGCTTTGCAGGTGTTAAATTTAGGACAGTCCCCCCCCCTTCACATAGATGGAAATAGTATTGAACTGTTGTTAAATGCTCCAAGGTGCGTGAGCTGAGAAATGACTAACGAGGGGGAGGTTCTAGTTGACATTTTTGCTGACTCAGCTCTGAGCTGCAAGATGACAGAAGAGACCCCAGGCTGTCTCCGAGGATTCTGTACCAATCGTGTTAATTGGAAACTGGAAGGAGGAAGTGGTCACAATCAACAGATTTATCACCCAAAGGGCCGAGCAGTTCATAAATTTAATCCAGCAAAAGAGTTAGGAAATAGAATCGATGCTTGTAAGAATCGGGGCAGGAGTGGGGAGACCTCTCCAAACAACCTTTGCCAGGCAGATGACTGAAGAAGTGCTTGAACATATTTTATTTGAAGCTATTAGAAATATGAAAAGAGGGCTTCCTCCCAGCCCCTGGATCAAGTATTGTAACTCTTTTTTTTTTTTAGTAGTCTTTACCAAAGAAGAACAATAAAGAGATACAAACAGGGCAGTTAAGTTTAATGGTGGTAAAAATCCAGACACCTGAATATATGTGATTTATTTTGCTCAAAACCTCACCCCGTTGAGGCTGCTATTAATTAGCATGGAAATGTGTTACAGGAGCCAATTCTGCACGAGGGTTGTTATCTTGGCTACTTTATGAAAAGGAGAAACAAAACAACCGGAAAGAAACTTTTGTCACTTCGTTGCAGAAAGAGGTGGAGGAAAATCATAAAAAAAAAAAAACTCCCTTGGGGCATCCATGAGCAAAAATGAGATGCCAACTGAAAGGCTCAGGAATTATGCTGGTCTGCCCTGTTGCCTGGCAGAATACACTCAGGCAGCACTCTGGCCAGCCCAGAGTTCCATGACAGCCAGTCTGCACTTGGGTGCAAAGGACCCCTTTAAAAGGACAGACCCCGCCCACTTACTCTCTCGTCTTCCTCTCTTTCATCATCTCATCATCTCTTCTCTCTCATCTTCCTCTCTCTCTCTCTGTTATGTCTGTCTCCCCTCTTTCAGTCTGGCTAAAATAAACTATGGTTAACATGTTCTCCATGGCTTGTGCTCCGTCCATCAGGCCGGTTCTGGCTCCCTAATTAACAACACCAACCCCCCAGAGTCCCATGAGAAGCCTCCTTCCACTATGGGGGAAGACTGCCCTGGGACAGGTGAACCAAATGCCTCCTGTGTTGTTAATGTAGAGTCACCTGGGGAGGGAGTTTCAGTGAGGGACTGCCTGGATCAGAATGGCCCGTGGGCTGTCGATGGGGTTGTCTTGATTTCTCTAACGGATACGGGAAGATCCAGTCCACTGTGAGCCTCACTGTTCCGAGTGTGGGTCCTGAACTACTTGACAGCTGAGCCTGAGATGAAGAGCAAACACACAGGCATCCATCCTTTCTGTTTCGAATGTGGGTGCTATGTGAGCAGCTGTTTTCAGTCCCTGCTGCCTTGACCTCCCTGCTGTGATGGACAGTACCCCTTTCTTGCCTAAATTGCTTTTGTTGGGCGTGTTTTATCGCAGCAACAGGAATGAGCAAAAGCAGGACGCTTCCTGAGTCCCACCGAGAGCCTCCTCCAACTGTGGTGAGAGCAGCACTGGTGTGAGGGAACCCAATGTCTGAGGACCACAAACAGCTGGGGGCTGAGGTAGGAGACCCAGGTCTAGAAGGCTCTGCACGAAGTGGTACTCAGGTATCACATTAAAAAATCACTTGGCAAAGTGGAAGGGTGGCCTCTTTGTACCTTTCCCCCCCAACAAAGACCGCTGGTGTCGCTGATGGAGCCAAGAGCACTCTGGGATGTCTGCAGTTGACCGACCCATGGTCCGTTAGAACACTACACACACATTTAATATGCTACTGAAACCTGTGACACGTGAGGTTGCAGGTAACGGATATGCAGGAGAAAGTCAGAGCCATGAGGCCACAACTCCATCTTTCACGTTCTGGTGATAATGGAACTACTGGACTCTCTTGGTTTCAGTCTCCTTCCCCCTTGGGGGCTTACAGTCTTTCAACAAACAGTCTCTACTTTGGCAATTCTTCTTTCGGGAACTTTGGAATCTAAACCCTCCAGTGGTGTCCCTGGACTTGCTATATCTGTCCATATCACTGTCCCTATGCAAGGTACTTCCATTGTCTTCATCCTTCAGGTAAGGGAATTGAGCCTGGTGTAAGTTAGGACCTCAAGCAATAGAGCTCATTATGAAAGAGCTGAGATTACAAACGTGAGAGCCAACTCCAGGACTATAGTTATCCAGCGAGTGGACGTTCCATTTCTTGATACCTGCAGCCTGGATGTCACCACCTGTAACGTGTACTCTTCCGGCCAGCCTGGTCCCAGAGTCTCGTCAGTCCCAAATGAACACTCAGAATGCTATATTAATAATGAAGCTGTTGGCCATTTTCTATGGTTTCTTAATGGCTAGCTCTGAGTTAATTATTAACCCATAATTACTAATACATATTTTTATAAGGTCTTATCTTACCAACAATGCCAGACTTGCACACTCTCCTCCTGGGATCACATGGTGACTCTTCACTCTTGACTATATTTTCTAGAATCCTCCTCTACTCCTAGTCTCACCTATCTTGTTTCCCTATTGGCCAAAAGTGCTTTATTTATCAACCAATAAGACAACATATACACAGGACTTCCCAACAACCACGCACAGTGTCCTGTTGGCTTCCAACCTGCCAAGTAGACCATTTACCGGGCTGTTAGAACTTTAAAGGCAGTACCTTAAGACGGATGAATAACTGTGAATTTTCTGAAGCCTCTCGGTGGGACAGAGTCCCCAACTTCTTGTTTATTTGAGCTGTTCACAGGACTGAGTGGAGGTACGTCACTCAACAAAGCACAACTCAACACCTGCAATCTCCACATAAGCTGTTTGTCAATACACGTTTAACAAAGAGCATGGTCAAAACAACAACAGCAAAAAGATTGTTGAAAGGAGCCTCATCAAGCACGTTATATGGCAAACATTTCAGTTCCAGGAGTCACAGGCAGATATCAGAATCTGTGGGTGTCCGTGTGGTTTGTACAGAACTGAGAGGAAGACGGAGGGAACCTCACAACTTGGAAATGTCAGGAGAAACCGAGGGGTCACTGGAGCCTGTAGGAAGTGTCATAAGCGAATGACAAGCTACTGATGTCTAGAAAAGCTTTGCAAGGGTGAAAATATCCTTTCAAATTACTTTTTTAAAAAATACAATAATTTTCTTAGTGTTTGATTGTATACATTTCATGTCATACTTTTCAAAGATATGCACCCCCACATTCCTCCTTCCTACTCCTCTCAGATCCTCACACATTCCTGTCACCTCCATGTCCTTTTAAATTATATATACATAAATTATACATATTGTATGTATACACATATATATGTATAACACTTAATCCAATTAGTGCTACACACTTACAAATGGATGAAATTTGCATATAGATGAATGAAAACTGGAAAAATTATGTTGAGTAGGGTAAGCTAGACCAAGAGAGACAAACTGTGTCTGTGTCTAACTGATGAAGATATCCCTTGCTGAGTGGCTTGCTTTGTTCTTGCTTTCTGTAAAGAAGGGGAGACATGTGTTTGACTTTTTAAGTTTGGTAGAGTGGAAAGGATGGAGCTTTGGCATGGGAAAGGTATTCAGACCCCATTGTTACTGTTAATCCTCTGCACACTGGAGGAGTTTAACCAACTCTTCATCCTGAGGCTCTGCCTCTGAAAGAGAAGAGGGTCTCTCTCAACCTGCATTTCTCATTTCTGTAGGATTTCAAATGTGGTAAAGCTTCCCGGAACCCTCTCAAATAACAGGAAACACCCATGAACAGTTACCCGGTCCTTCTCAGATAACAGGAAACACCCATGAATGATTTCCTGTACCTTCTCAGACCACAGGAAACAGCCATGAATGATTTCCCTGACTCTCTCAGATCACAGGAAACACCCATGAATGATTTCCTCGAACTCTCTCAGATCACAGGAAACACCCATGAATGATTTCCTGGAACTCTCTCAGATCACAGGAAATGTCCCATGAATGATTTCCTGGAACTCTTTCAAGTTTTGGACTATGAAAACAACCACTAAAATTCCCCCATTGATTTATAAAGTCACTCATTGTCCTTCTGTGCTGTTATTTCTCCCAGCTTTTACCCCAAACTTTTGTGGACAACAAGACTTGGTCACACACACACACACACCTCTCTCTCTCTCTCTCTCTGCCTCTCTCTCACACACACACACACACATGGGAGGGGGAGACAGACACACACACAGAGACAGAGAGAGAGAGGGAGGGAGGGAGGGAGGGAGGGAGGGAGGGAGGGAGGGAGAGAGAGAGAGAGAGAGAGAGAGAGAGAGAGAGAGAGAGAGCGCATCTTACGGAACAAAGACATGAAATTCTTACTCGCGGCTTCACAGCACAAAGGGACAGCATAGGCTGTTTCTAGAACCCATGGCTTGCCACTCACATCCACTGTTCACAGTGACATCCTCACCTTTCTGAGGTCCTGCTTCCCCACGTGCAGGGTGGCAACTCTCCTCCACCTGGCAGAGCTCCTGTGCAGATTGATTGGATATGCAACCAGTCAGGGCTGTGTCGGGCCCAATGCTCAATGACAGGCAGGACAAGATTTGTCATAAGTTGACATGGCAGTAATTGTCCTGTGACTGGTAGATAGTGATTCTTGCTTTTGGATGTTGACTGGAATACCCTGTAGTACCCCTATTTATATACATGGATACATGCACAGACTTCAAAAGAAGAGCAAGAAAAAAGATGGAACTCTTCCTGCATAGAAATGGAAAAGTCCCTCTGAAAAACTCCCCTGCTTTCTCAAATTCAGAAAATGTTAACAAGCACTGCTGTAAGTTGGAGGACAAATGTGACAGCCCCCCCAGGAAGGCAGAGGGAGGACACTGACCAGCGAGCATTTACTTGGTTTTCAGCTGAATGGTTGAATGGCATATCCCTTTAGAAAGTGAGTTCCTAGCCAAAACAAGTAACAGGACTGTTCCTGTGATTAACAAGGTGCCAGCGCATCGGCCAATAATTCAGAGAGTCAGTAAACACAGTTAGCAGCTGGCCCAGAACACCAGAGAATGATTCACGAACCTTCGCTTCATTCAGCAGTGAAGAGGACGCAAGCCCTGGCACAATGGCCATATTTCTTACTGGCTGTGTCCAGAGAAAAACCTTCTCCTCGACTAAGAAGTGAGGTCCTTGGAGCACTTACATCCCGATTAGGAAAACACAAACCCTTTGCGATTATCTCTGTAACCTAAGGGCTGTTGGAGAGGAGACAGGCAGCAATGTCCTGAAACCGTAAATACTAAACTGTCCTAGCCAGAGTCTCTCTGGTTGTACTAGGCCAAGGGCCCTGGAACACAGCTGTGTGTCTCAGCTGAACTACAACAGGGCATCTAGCTGAGGAGGAAGTCAGGCCACAGAAGGAAGGGTTGGAGAGGAAGGGAAGGTGAGGGCGGGCAGAGAGAGAGAGAGAGAAAGAGAGAGAAGAAAGAATAGAGCCTCCGTTACTAGGTATGCCTTATGTACCTTGTTAAGGCCTCACACACATTTTCTCATTTATTATTAAGAGCAGAACCATAAGGTGGGACACAGCTTTACAGAGGGGGAAAGGAGCAAAAGCAGGGGGAATAACCAGGGTCACTCCTTAAGAAACTGGAACAATAAGGCTTAGAGGAGAGGAGGAGAAGGTGAAAGAAAAGGCAGAGAAATTCCAAAGACTGACTGGAAGGGGGCTTCATTGTGGGAAAATTAGAGGCTTTTCTATCACAGTCAAACGGGCATAAGCACATCGACACTTTTAATTGTTCTAAGCTTAACTTTCCGCCCCAGAAAGTAAAACTGCAATTAGAAGTGAGACTGGCTGGAGGTTCCTTCTTGCTAATAAGGATGAAGAATGCCAGCCTGGTGGGCCAATTTGTTAGCAGGGACCACCTTCTGCAAATTCAAAAGACTTTGCAAGCCGCCAGTGCTTTGGGACTTTTTTTTTCTTCTGCATGCTAGCAAAGAAATCTGCAGGAAGCAGGGACAGGGTATCTCAAAATAGCTTCCCAGCATCCATTTAGTCAGAGCAGCCAGGGACCTAGGAAAATTCTTGTTCTGGATGCCAAGAAAAATGCCCCTCGAATTAGAGTCAAGGCTTCTACCTCTTATCCCCCCCCAACATCTCCCCCAAAGAAAATGGATAGAAACAGGAAGACAAAGACAAGGAGGGGCTGTAAAAGCACCAGGGCTTCCTTTGTCTCGGAGAAGGAGAGTTGTAGTAGAAGCAAGAAACGAATAAGAAGAGAAAAACAAATATGCTCCAGTATGTATTCTTCAAGCCCTGAATGCTGGTTTCTCTTGCTGTCTGTTCTCAACAAGCCTGTTGTCCTGGTCTTGGGACAGAGGTCAGGATTCACACGGGGTGTTGCCACCTCACATTCTAAGGCCTCTGGTCTCTGACTGTCGTTGGCCTCACAGGCCCTAGGTATCAGCTTTCATTTTAACCATGTGTTCCATATATCTGATTTAAAGACGTTTGTTTGACTGACACTTCTTACCAACGAGAGAAAGCATTTTTAAAAAATGGCCTAGGCAGACACAGAACTCATTTACTCATTCATTCAGCATCTGTTTTGGGGTCCCCAGACAGTATTGCCTCCACAGTGGAGAAGTCAGACATTGCCCCATTTTGATAGCAAGGGAAGATGCTCTGAAGGGCACAGGAGAGCACATGGAAGATGGCCTGTTTTGCAACATGGCTTCCTATCATCTCTTTGAGAAAGGGGACTGTCATAAGTCAACCCCAGGATGAGAGCAAAGGCCATGGAAAGTCCCTGTGTCTCAAGAACAGTATGGGTGAGTCCCCCATGATGGTGAGGTAAGAGCTGCAACTACACAGTGTGACCCTTGTCCTTCTGACATCTCTAATCCTTACATCAACTTTCACACTGTCTCCAAGGTGACATAGGCTTCTTGGGTCTTACACATTTTTGGAGGACATTCTGGGGATCTCAGCTGAGCTATGCTGATGAATGGGAGCACCATTTAAAACTCAACGCTCCCCCTGGCTTCCTTCTCTGCTCTTGAATTCTAACACTGAACGACTTCACGCCAAGTGACTCGGTTTCCAAGTCCTTCAGTCGAAGTAACACTCCAACTTGGAACTTGGAGATACTCTTTCTGCCCTCAGCACCGCTTCAGCATTCCTATTCTCCAGACCCCTCAGCTCTGTTAACTTCCATCCTCCACCCCCCCCCATGTTCTATTGTGAGCATTCATCATCCCTGCATGACCTCGAACCCGGTACCTTCCTAAACTCCAAGTTCAGAGCCTGCCGTGTGGCTGATGTCCAGGACATCTTGGAAAATAAAGCAAGAATTGACCAGTTGCCTTGGACTTGTAGAGGCAAAGATTATCATGTCAGGAGTTCATGGTGAAGAGAGGGCTGATACGTAACACGAATAATATACACCCAGAGACAGATATTGGGGCTCAAGCTGAAGATCCCAGAAGTAAAGCAGCCAAGCCACCAGAGAGCTCTCACCTCTACCAAGGTTGGGCCAACCCTGTCCTCAATGTGGCTGGGGGCTAATTATCAGCACTGAGACCCTGCTCCTGTTTAATATACCTCTCTAGTGCTGGGGTTAAAGAAAGGCTTGGGTTCTGTTTCTCTTTTAGACTGATTCACTCTCACTTATCCCTGCGTGGCCTTGAACTCACAAAGTCCAGTCAGTCTCCTGAGTCCTGGGGTTAAATGTGTGTGCCACCACTGCCTGGCCTCTATGGCTGTGACTAGTTTTGCATTTTGATCTCCAGACAAGGTTTATTAGATCATAGACAATGTATCACCACACTGGAAACCTCATGGAGGCAAAGAAGCAGAGAGAGAGAGAGAGACAGAGACAGAGACAGAGACAGAGACAGAGAGACACAGAGACAGAGACAGAGAGACACAGAGACAGAGAGACACAGAGACAGAGAGACAGAGAGACAGAGAGAGAGACAGAGATAGAGATAGATAGATAGAGAGAGAGAGAGACAGAGACAGAGACAGAGACAGAGAGAGAGAGAGAGAGAGAGAGAGAGAGAGAGAGAGAGAGAGAGAGAGAGAGAGAGAATATAGGTGTGTGTGTTGTGAAATTCCGGTAGCCCTTTCAAAGTTAGCACTTCAGTATTATCACTTATGTCTGCTAGTCTCCTGAAAGGTCCATCCTCCTATGGGCTCCATGACACCATTACCATGGGTTAGGGACCCAAACCCTTAGCCCATGAGCCTTTGGGTCACATTCAAGATACAAATGTACTAGTGTACATTCTCAAGAGAGTGTTCTCTGCCTGGACAGCCATGTGAGAAGCCACGAAGCACCCAGGCCATTCCCAGGTCCCTCCCCGCATTCCATTTCCCTCCTCCTTGGGAGTGCACAGCTGCCACACTAATTCATTTCCCAACCCCAGTCTTCCAAGCAGAATACTGCCTCCACACATTTCACTCTCCTACCTGAAGAGCTATTTTGAGCTGGCACCTCATTTACTCGCACATTTGGTGAGCAGCTTAATGGCTTCTCCTGGGACGCATTCATTTGTACAGTTAGGGAGGCTGAGAAGGAGGTCGCCACACAGTCAGACGCAGGGTGGGTCTCAGAAGCACAGCCAGTATGACAGCTTTGTACATGGTTGGGGCTTCTTTACCCAGGGGAAGAGAGGCTGATGCCTTTATGTCATTGGCTGGGGAGCCTCAGGAGAGAGCACTGGGCTACATGAGTTAGAAGAGGGAGATCAAAGTCTTCCCCCTACAAGATATATCCAAATCTTGATGCCCCCAAACCTGTGAATATTTTCTTGCATGGCAGAAGGGACCTTGCAGGTATGATTAAGATGAGTGACGGGTCCTGTATTATCCAGGTGTTCCCACTGCAATCAAGGGGCTTTATGAATGGAAGCGGAAGTCAGTTGAGCAGAGAGAGAAAACTTGAATGCGCTGGGAAGGTGACTTTCAAAGCAGAGGCCAAGGCCCTGAATCAAGAAACCTGGAAAAGACTTACCCGGTCTTCCTGCAGTTTTCAGAAGGGAGGCAACCTTGCTGACACATCATCGAGAGCTGTGTCACACATTTTCTCTGAAGGACAGTAAGGCAATAAAGTCTATGTTGTCTTGAGCCCCTTACAGTCGTGAGAATGTGTTATGGGAACTGCAGGAAATTAATAGAGGGGTCTTATGGTAAAAGTGGGTCCTTATTTATTCGTTGACCCACTTGACAAGTGAACTATAAAGCAAAGCCCGCATAAGGGCCCCTGAGAGATGGGGGGGTGGCAGTGTGTTTTATGCTTTACAGTGTCCACAGGCTTTAAGGAATGTTGACAGGATAGTAGCAAAGGACGATCAGCGTATGCTGGAATAGTGGGGTGCCCAGGGCCACAGGCTGACATGGAAGGGGATCAATGGAGGAACTTGATTGTATCGCCTGCAATGCAGAGAAGAGAGTGGGAGAGGTGAACCGAGGGGAAGGCCTAGAAGGGTGGGGATGTGTCAGTCAGTGGGGGAGGATCAAAGGTACCTGGGAGCAGGAGGGCTCGGAAGAGGGGCAGAAAAGCATGGAAGAGTGTTGACTTCTTAAGGAACATGGGATTGCAGAAGCATAGAGTGCTGGGTGGGTAAAACGGGGGACAGGAGTCTAGAGGGGTAGGCAGGGCCATATCAGAGGACCAGGGTCATGCAAGAGAAGCCTTGGGCAGAAGAAACATAAGTAGCTTGGTAGGAGTTTAAGTGGATCTGAAGTGCGTTGTACTTATTCATAAGAAGCCATTGAACTCGAACATTTATTTCTTCGCCGTAACTGTGTTTCTTTTAATTAAAATTGGATATGTTTCAAAATCTCCTGGTAACATGTGTAGTCCAAGAAGATGTGCTCTCTCTTCATTCAGCTCTGAGTACCTTGACCCACTGTCATCCTCTTGATGTTCCTATTTTTGGACTCCTGCTTCCAGGGACGTTCCAGTAGAGGCAAAGGAAGGATTCGAAGAGTCAAAAGATGATGCGTAGAAGGGACAGAGGTAAAACAGAAAGCAAGACCCTTAGGATCCAGGTCAGAAACTTAGCGGAGCAGCAGGGGTGGTGAGGGGGGGTGATAATGAGAGGACTCCTGGCTGATCACAAGGAATGGTCAGCTCTTCTTCCCAAGACTCTAGGGCCTTGAATGATATTCCATCGCCCCACCCAAGTTTGTGTTCCACTAAAATGCTGGGCTGTGACTTTACCTGGAAATAGGGTCTTTTCAGGTGTCTTAGCTAAGGTGAGCACACACCGGATGAAGCTGCACCCTACTCCAAGGACAGATGTGCTGATGCACTTGTGGGAAGAGAAGAGGATGCAGACACCACAGAAAGAGGCTATGGGAAGATGGAGGCAGAAGTGACTTAACCTCAAGTTATGGGACAGCGAAGATTCCCTAGAGCCATGGAAAGCCCAGAAGGGATCAGGAAGGAGTCTCCCATAAAGCCTTCAGAGAGCACACAACACTGTGGACACTTGACTTCCAAATGTTTGTGGTCAGAACTGCAGGAGAATAAACTTCTATAGATCTCAACCTCATAGTTCTTTGTTAGCACAGGAAGGATCCTAGTAGGAAGACAGTAGACCAGCCACAGGGCTTGGCTCTGGTTTTGGAGGAAACATGCTAAGGTAAGGGCTCAGATGAGAGAAAGTTCTTTCACTGTGCAAGCTCTTCCAGCATGCTTGAGTCAGCAATTGGGCTGGTGTGAGTGGTGGTGACATCGTGTGTGTGTGTGTGTGTGTGTGTGTGTGTGTGTGTGTGTGTGTGTGTGTAGAACAGGCAAGCATACCAATGTCATTGCCACTACTAAGCAGCACACAGTTACAGAGATCACCTTCTAGAGTGGTCTCCAAACCACCTACAGCAGACTAGCCTTGGGCAGTGTTGTTTAACCTAGACCATGGCCCAGGAACATTAGTGTCTGTGAAGCTAGGTAGGGATGCTCACTCCTAAGCCCCATTCTAGACCTCCTGGTTGGGAATCTCAGGGGGGTGGACCTAGGAGTCCGTGGTTAGCAGAAGCTCTCCCACTGACTCTAGTAAACAATAAGAGACTTACAGGCATACTGGCAACCACTTAACAGGGTGAGACAATTGGCCCAAGTCAAAGAGGAAGGAGATGCTAAGCTCAGAAAGCTGAGTTGATCAAGGGACGCTCCTTCTCCACTGGAGAGTGTGGAGTATGGTCAGATCCTGCTGAGGCCATAGGTGAAGGCATTGGTGCCCGTTGCTGTGGGAACACAGAGATGAAGAAGGGTCAGAATCTTACACAGGTAATGGCTCCAGCCCTGCTGCTCCCTTTCCCACTGCCTTAACCGCTGAGCTTCACCCAAGCCTTGCGGCTGACTCCATGAGAGAGCTACAGTGGACAGTAAGGACAGTATCTTCAGCTTTACTGCCTTGGTGTGGGCTAGTCACCTGTCGATTTACAGGTCCTGTCTGAGCTCAGTGAACACGGGTGGTGTCATTTTGGTAATCTTCATGCATGGGATACAGATGTCATTGTGATACCTTGCAGATAAGGGCATGCAGAGACCAACTGTCAGAGTCACACACACACACACACACACAATGAGTGGTAGGACTGTGCTGTCTATTCAAGTCTTTGCTACCCACAGTTTTCCTTCTATGTTGTATTACTGATGAGTTCAATGGCAGAAAAAAGGAAAGGGTTCCTTCTAAGATGAGTGCTGTGTAAGCTGTTTCAGGCTCAAGGTCTCCTGGGTCAGTTTAGAAGCTCAAAGGAAACACTGGGGTCTCCTATTCTTAAGCCTGGATCATGCCTCGATGAAAGAAAGCTTCTTGGCCACCGCATCATAGCCTCCTTTCTGAACCAGGGAGATGAGCAGATTACTTGGTTTATAACATGTGTGACGTCACTGGACTTATTGCCAAAGTGAAGGTGCTGCTAGACAGGTGGGCCGCACAGCCCAGAACAATGCTCCAGGTGCTGATGCTCAGATCTGGTGAGTCATCTAGGCATCATGTCCTCTCCCCTCTCTCCCCTCTTCATAGCTAGCTAACATCTGTCCTTGCCAGTTGCTATCCTGAGTGCTTCTTGTGTCAATATGTAATAAAGGGTGTTTAAGCATAGAAGTGATCCTCACCCTATGATGGATGGGTTCCACAGAATCAGACAAGTCGCCTCAGGCTGAGCTATTGAATTTCTCTTAACCCAAGGTTCCTGCAGCAGAGCTGGGATGCTTGAACACTGTGACTGAGTTTCCAACTTGGTCATTGGCCATCCACTGCTCTTTGTCCTCTTGTTTCTTCTGTTCCCTACCAGGTGAAATGATTTTGCTTCCATCCTTACTCAGAATACAGATCCCCAGTTGCCTGGAATCTCCTGTAGCCAGGTCAGATCCATTACGTTTATCTTCCTACACAAATTCCCTGAAACTCTACTGTTGGTATCACCCATTCCTTGACAATATCCCAAGTCAGGTAAATGTCCTCACTTCCAAGTCTCCCATCCTTGGCTTCTTCCTTCTCCCGAGTAGCCTTTGCTATTGACAATGCACATCAAAGTATAATAAAAAAATTGAGAGATCTCTTGTTTCACCATGGTAGATCAATAGACCTATTTTAATGGTTAGAAATAGGTAAAGCAGTTACAGCAAAGCTTCAATAGAGTTAACGTTTACGTAGATTTCATGGCCATAATAACTGTGTATGTAAAGTGATTAACAAGTTCCCCACAATGCCACGTGGCTAGCAGGGACAACACTGGACTAAGAGCCTCCTGGGTACTCTAGCCCCGAGGCGCCACACAGGAACAGCTCTCTGCCACGCCATGTAGCAGGCAGGGGCAGGACTCAACCAGGGGATGCCCAGGGGCTTTAGTTCCAGGCCACCACATAGCAAAAACACCTCTCCATGCCATATGGCTGTCAGGGGCAGGACTCAACTAGGAGTGATTACACAATAGTGAAATGGGAGACAGAGATAGATAGATAAATAGATTAATAGAGATAGATTGATCGAAGATAGATTGATAGAAGATAGATAGAAAATGATAGAAGATAGATAGATAGATAGATAGATAGATAGATAGATAGATAGATAGATAGAGTCATGTGCATGGGAGAGAGGCAGATATGAAGAGGTAAGGGAGGTGAAGAATGGGCTGACACAGATGTCCTATTGCCACCTAGGGCCGGATGTCCAAGTCTCTACTGCTGCCAAGGGACATGACTTGGCCTGTGACCCTGATGTAGGCAGAGAGGCCATGTCTGTTCAGAGTTGGACCCACCCCTCACTAGCGGAAGCACTCAGGCGAGAGGGATCTACATCACACCTCTACAGTACAATAGAGCTGACCCTGTTCACAGGGGCAAGGGTGAGCTGGCCCTGAGGGTGTGAGAGCGGGAGAGCAGGTCAAGCCCCTCTCACCTGATGTGTGATAACATGGATGAGGAAAAGATGCCCTCTTCTCCTCACCCCTCAACACCTTCAGCATGTGGGGGACTTGACCCAACCCCCCACCAGTAGTAGTACTCAGGAGAATGGGCCTTCTGCCTTACTTGGGCAGCATAGTAGAATAGACAGGGTCACAGATGAGCCAGCCCTGAGGAGTGAGAGGGGCATAGCTTGAACCGCCCCCTTCACCTGAGGTGTGGTGGTGGGGACAAGGGAAACATGGCCTCCCCCTTGTCCCTCCCATGACCAGCTGGCGAGGAAGCTGACCACTTTGCCGGCTGCAACACTCAGGATAGCGGGCCCTGTATCTGTCTGGGCAGTACAGCAGGGCTGACCCTGTTGACCAGGGCACAGGTGAGCCAACCTGGAGAACGTGAGCATGGAAGACCCGGCCCCACCCCTTATCTGCCATATGACGGCATGGGTGGGGGAGAGATTCCCGCTCTGTCCCCACCAATGCCTCAGGAAGATGGGGGAGCTGGCCCTGAGGTCATAACAATGGAAGAGTTGTTCCTACACCTCACCAGCAACACTCAGGAGAATGGGCCCTGCGCCTTGCTTGGGAAGCACAAGAGACCCAGTCCTGTTGGCGAAGGTGTGGATGAGCCAGCACCAAAGTTGTGAGCTTGGGAGAGCGGTTCTCTTTAGACCATAGGACCAGCTCTGCAGTGAGCCAGCTATGACTGTTAGTGTTCAGGCTTCTGTACCGGACTGCCCTTGGGGTTCTGATAGGATACGTCCTCAGCTGTAGCCACTAAGAGCACCACCTGTGCACATTCACTATGTTCCCTTTTAAAAGGGTCCAACCACCTCCCTCCACCTCTCTCTCTCTCTTGATTTTCCTCTCTCTCTCTCTCTCTCTCTCTCTCTCTCTCTCTCTCTCTCTCGCTTTCTGTCTCTCTGCTTCTCTGCCTGTCTCTCTGTCTCACTCTACTTCTCTCTTCTCTTCTGCCCCTCCTGTCCCTAGAGGCTGGTCTCCCCTCTCCCCTTCCCACTTTTCCCATTCACTTTCCCCACTTAAAAAAATAAACCCTCCACCCAAGCTCTGTTGAATGGCATCTTTCTCTCACAGGCCATTTTTTTACATTATGAGAGTCAGTAAAACCCAGTATGATTTCTCCTACCCCCAGCTTGAGGAACTGTGAACTTGAGGGAGTTAATAGACAGTGGTTATTTCTTAATAAGAAGAACAGGCCATAACAATGTGCATCTGTAACATCTTATCTGTTAGAGAAGCACACATGAGTGAATTAGGAGCATGTTGGTCACACTGCAGGCACTCACTGTTTTCCATCCCCCTTCTTCCTGCCCCTTGTCACTAGCCCAATGCTGTTATCCATGCTAAGAGTTATCCCACAATAGGGAAGAGCACAGAGGGAGGAGGAAATGCAGGTGGGATTCTCTCAGCATCCATTCTGCTCTCAGGGACTCTAGATCTCAGTTGGGAGAGTCATTAAACACCCCATGGGGCTATCGTTGTCCAGAATTGACCTACCTTCATCACACAAAGGCACTCACAATGAGTGGAAGGCAGATGACATTGTCTGTAGCTGAGGCAATGTCTCTTAGTTGAATTAAACGGGATGAATAAGCACACAGGTCACACTATAAATAAAACTAGAGACATTTCCTCATTTCCTTTATTGTGAAAGAGCTCACACACCTGAGGAAAACTCACAGACTAGACATGACAGGGATTTCTCTGAACCAGTGACTCCTCTTTCCTTCCTGTGACCTTACCAGAAGTGAAGGGAAGCATTTACTATGAGGCTTGCTGGAGAGCATCCCTCCAGAAGTCTTGTTATCCAGGATGAGTTTGAACACTACCTTCCTCATTGGCTTGTAAGACCAAGGTGCAATAGGTGGATATTTTGGTTACCTCTCAAACACTAAGTGAGCTGGTGTATGACTCACTGGCTGCTCAGTGGGAAGGTCTGGAAGGCCCTGTGGGGACTGAATGGAGTCCGCCATCAGGACGAATGCCATCAGTAACTTCTGATCATCTAAGATCAACTCCTTAAAAGACCTTGTCGTTTCTCAAGAACGAAGAGACAGAGCTTATCTTTGGCCCCTCCTTGTCTGCCTTTGAAGGAAAAAGGTAATTTGATCTAGATATTAATCCCAGGATCATCAACATTATCATCATCATCTTTATAAGCAATTAATATTATATTAATATTATCCAGGCTCATCACCATCTGTAACTGCAGCTTCAGGGAATCTGACAGCCTCTTCTGTTCTCCACAGGTAAGGTACATATATGGTACAAAGAATACATGCAGGCAAAATAACCATATTTGAAAAAAAATTTTAAAACCTACTATGTGCCAGGATCTGGGATCCTATGAATACAAAGTCATTTCCTGTCAATACTTACCCTCTCATTAGTTTCCTCTTAAGGAAAAATAAAAGACAATTCTCCTTAATTAATGAATCATCGCTATTGAAAGCATTAATTGAAGAAGATTGGCAACGCCGATAGGGTAACACTCTTCACATAGAAAAGCTCACAGGATGGTAGTGTCTTGGAAGACTTCCAGAGCAGGGAGTCGAGGGGAAATATGAGGTTATGAAAGATTTGTTTTCTGTTCCTATTGCCTACCTTTCTGTAAATACTGTCAATTTCTGGAGCAGGATTTCGTTTCCCATAGCAACAACTCAAGTAACTAATATAGAGCCGAGAAAAGCACGTGCTCACACCCTAACATCAAATTATCCACAGGACTCTTGGAGCGTGCTCATCAGGAACATAACATTAGGAGCTGGTTGATTAGAAATTCTCTGGCATGCATTGTTAGAGTGGGTGTGTTGATTTTGGAAGGGGTATTTAAAATTTTTTTTATTTTGCCCTAGATGTTTGAAAAATCTGTTATTTACATAGACCAAGCTATTTATGAGTTTGGGATTGGAAAATACATGAATTTTTAAAAAGTTTACTAAAACAATGTTCTGCCCTCTAGCTCTCTCAGAATGATGTTCCAATTAATCAGGGAAGTGTGCAAGTGTTTACGTGACTAGGCTCACCCGTCTTCTCAGCCTTTCTCGTTAACACTCCTCTCACTGGAAAGCACCCATCACCTCGCATAGTCTTCATTCTCTCTCTCTCTGCCCTAGGACAACACATTGTTACTTTGTTCCTCCATCACCACTCACCCCCCTCCCACACGTCCTCCTACGCTGTCTAACATCACTTACTCCAGATAAGATGGAATTTCTTGCAGAGATCCTGTATTGACTAGAATCTCCCTTAGCCCTACAGCACTGTGGTTCCCATGTCCTCCCCTTTTACTCCATCAGAGTACTAACACTATGTAACTACAAAGTTTTACTTAAAAATAATCCCTGTCTCCACTATGCTGAGAAGTCTTTGACAAAGTTGTCATGTTCACAAGTTTAATCACAAGCCCAGCAATTAATTGCCATGTAAGTGGTTGCTGAATTAGTGTACAAATCAAAATCATCAATTAAATTTTTATTAAGAATAATTGTGTCAGTCAGATCTTGCTCCATAACACGCTCTCTAGAATAGTCTCATAAAACAGTATGTTTTCATCCTCACACTTGTGTCTTTATAGGTGGCTTCCACCCATCTCTGTGTCAAAGGGCAGGCAGAAAATCTCTGATCTACCTTCCTCTTCACCTGGGATTAGCAGGTCACCTGTGCAGAAATTAAAATAATAATGGCAGAAATGCAAGAGACAAGAGGTCAATCATGCAAAGGCAATGCAATTCAAGATATTTAAAGCCTTTGTTTTTCAAGTCCATTAGTATTCATATATATATATATATATATATATATATATCTTACACGTGGCCAAGTCCAACTTTAGTGGGTAAGAATTACACTCTACTCAGAAGTAGTGGGTAAGATCAGGCATCTATTATTCAAGCGTAAACATAGGGTCAACCAACACTGGTCTAGTTAACATTGAACTCATGGATGTGCTCTTTTCCTCATAGGAAATATATTAAACAAATTTCACCTTTGATGCCCTAGGCTGTGCTGCTTATGAAACTCCTTATTTGTAAAGTGAGTCATAGCACCTGACACACTGACAACATTCAAAGAAAGTAAAGCATGTACACAAATGATTTTCCAAGGAAACCCTATGTGTCACTCTGGAGACAGAAAGGATTCTAAAGTTGGGCAGACGTGGATGTTGTCACTTGTTAGCCGTATGATTGGGATAGGTGTTTAAACTCTGCAAGTCTACTTTGGCCCCTGTGATAATTGGGTATGATAACAGTATCTGCCTCACAGGGTGGTTGTAAGGTAAAAAGGCACATAGTCTTTGTGCTAGTCATAGGCACACTTTATTTGTATCTGTGCTGGTTTACGTAGATTGGCAACTTGACATGATCTTGAATCACCTTGGAGACAAATCTTTGGGCAGGCCCCCAAGGGATCTTCTAGACGAGGTTAATTGGGGTGAGAAGAACTACTCTAAATGAGGGTGACATTTCTCTCTGGCTGAGGTCCAGGACTGCATTAAAAAAAATGAAGAAAACCAGCTGAACACATTCACCGCTCTGCTTCCTGGCTGTGGATACGATGTGATTGGCTGGTTCAGTCTCCAGTTACCCTAGGTTCTCCACCATGGTGGACTGTATCCCCACCCCAGACCCCCAAACTGTAAGTCTGATAAACTCATAGCCCCTTAAGTTGTTTGTCAGGTATTTTGTGGGAGCCACGAGAAAAATTAACCAACACAACTCTTTAAACCCAGTTGAGGGGGACTTCAGCTTGACTGGCTTCTTTGTCTGATTACCCTTTTCAGGGGCTACTTGGATGTATAGTTCATACAGTAGATTCTTCAGGGAAGGAAACGTGAGTTAGATCTCATTTCCTAGGGCTAGGTGAATCTCCTTGGCATTTAACACTGCAAAAAATCTTCTAAAACGATACTGTTGGCCCATGGCCTGGTGTGCTTACTAGGCCATCTCTCCCTGGGTGGATTCACTCACTGCAAGTTTTCCACCTCCACCTCATATATGTAAAGATGTGTATAGGCTACCGTAGAAATTGATCACTGTGCATCAGATGACTATAAATGGGTTCCAGGCTGTCCTTGATGCACTAAGCACTAAGTAGTCCCCATTCCCTAAGTCTTAACCTTTTCCTCAGTTGCTTATCTCAACAAAGGGCTTCACGCACACCCAACTACAAAAGTAAAACACCGCAGAACTACATTAGATCCATCCATTCCCTCATCCTAATCCATTCATCAATAACAATGTCATCAGTAAAGGTATTTAGGGGATTGGAGAGATGGTTCAGGGTTTAAGCCCTTGTTACTCTTTTGGAGGACATTGTAGCTCTAGGGGATCCAATGCCCACTTCCAACACTGACAGAGCATACACACATGTAACATAAGCACATACAACACATAAATAATGAAAAGAAAACTTTCAATCTTAGACTGATGATATGGCTCATTGGATAAGAGTCCTTCTAGAGGACCTGATTCAGTTCCCAACAACCACACTGGGTGACTTACAACTTCCTGTAAAGCCAAATCCAGGGGTACAGTGCCCTCCTCTGGCAATGGCAGGAACCTGCACACCTGGCATACACCCGTGTCCCCCACCAACATACACATAATTAAAAATTAAAAAAAAGTCTTACACAAATATGTTTTGGGTAATGGGGAGACATAAAACCCTCAGCACAAATGAGCTTTAAAAGGCTGATGCTATCGGCTCACATGGCATCCAGAATGGAGCAGACTCTGGGTGTAAAACTCCTGAAGCTCTGTCATTTTCTTAGCTTCTTAGTTGTCTCCATCTTTCCTCAGTCAGCTTTCTTCCCACATGTCTCTCGCAACAATTCCAGGCACTGATATCTATAAGACAGACCATGCAAAATTAACAAACGCTGCAGCATTATCTTCTCAAAAGTGAAGAGTCTCTCAATAGATATCGTCAGTTTTCTTTTGGCTGAAAGATTCCCATTCTTAACCCATTGACCAGGACAGAGGCTGCATCTATTATGCATAATGTGACCCACCACACAGATGCTTGTTCATTCCATTTATCTGACAATACGTAGTAAGAGCCCTACACAGTCTTCTTTCTCAATACCCCGAGATTTCTGCCTAAGTGCCTCTCAGGAGGATCTCTCTTTTCTGTCCTCCCAATTTTCATGCTCTGAGCTTTGCTACTCTTCCTAATCCTTAAAAAAACATTGAAGACAGCTTTTTAAGGGAGCTCACCTGACACCCCTTGCATCCTAGAAAATGGCCGTGTTTTCTCTCAGTGTACAGCCCAGACTCCACAACTGGGCATTGAGACTTCGTCATACTTCCTTTCCCACTGTGACATTCTTCTAATCCTAATGAGTTATGGTGGGGTTTTTATTGATCACTTTAGCAGGGCCTTGTGTAAAATCTTCTCTATGCATCATATCAGCTCTGTGAGGCAGATGTTATTGTCATTGACTCTGCATGACAAAGGAAACTGAGATTCAGGCATGTCAAGGAGTTTTCTCAGGATCACCTTTAGAGTTGTCTGGGTTCTCAGTGTGAGCTGAACCTGAGACCTGGGACTCTTTTCCAAGCTCTTGCTTCTAACCCCTTTATCACACATCTTTTCTCTTCCTCAATCTGAGTTTCTCCATCTAGAAATGATCCATCCAGTCAATTGCTTATGAATTCTACAACTATTTTTGAAAGCTTCTTCTACACCAGGCTCTGTATACCATGGATCCAATGAAAATAAGATAGCTTGTTTCTAACTTAAATTTAAAAAAGGAAGAAAAATAAGGCAGCTTGCATAGGACTTTTTACTTTCGTTTTTAAAAATTATCATTAGGTGCTAATTTCATACACGAACACAATGTATCTAGGTCATATCTACTCCTTCCTTTCTCTCTGTAACCTCTGGATAACCTCTCATCCCCCGTGCAATTTCCTCTCCTCTTTCCCCCTTCTCCCCTCTTCTTTCTCCTCCTTCTTCCTAACCCACTGAGCCTACTTTGTGTGTCCTCTATGCGCATAAGTGTAGGAAGACATCCACTGGAGAATGGGCAACCTGCCTACCTATACTACTGAAGAAAACTAAGTCTCCTTCACCCAGCAACCATAAACTGCCAATAGCTCTTCAGCTAAGAGGGTAGGGGCTTTGGAGTTCATGCTGTAATGTTGACTGGCTTGATCTTGTGTAGGTCTTGTGACAGAAACCACAGCTACTTCCATTTAGATTCTATTTCTAAGACATGTTCTGCTTGGTAGGTATGTCTGGAGAAAACCCAACAAGACCATGTCCTTGTCTGCTTAAGTTTTCATTAAGACTATACAACCCTCTACAACTGCCTTCAGGGTTGTACCCTATCTTTTTATTTCTCTGTCATTACATACAGCAGCCATAATCCTTGATCTATCCCCGGGACCTGTTAGACAACTGCCATACACACCTATCTGCCCCTGATAATTCTTTTTCTAATAAGAAGGCCTAGTGAAATATACCTGATTTCTCCCCATCCGTATACTCATCCTTCCAAATACTCAACACGTGTTCACTAAGAAGCCACCAAAGAGTCCCTTTATCCATGAGGGCATGAATGAGTGATTGCTAGAGAGTGACACATTGCCTACTAGAGCTGGAAGTCACTTGGAAAATTATCTCACACAAACTTCTCTGGTTATTAGAGAAGCTTAGCAGTATTAGACTAATTTACTTGAGGTTGTACAGTCAAAAATGATAAGATTTTTAAAATCTGAATGGAACGCAAGACTCTTACCTTTCTGTGTTGATCTGATGCTATTTCAGAAAATCAGGGGGATTCTGTTTTTGTGTGCTTCCTGTGCAGAGGCAGTTTTTTTCTGAAAGCTTGGAGGTTTTGATTGTAAAATCTAAAGAATGATGCTTTAAAAATATCTCTTTGTTGCAAAAATGATAGTCTTGGCTCCAAGACAGGCCCATTTCTGGATTTACTAATTCAGCTCATTAAGTTTAATCTGTGTCCATAAAGAAAAATGCTGCCTCTTGATTTACTTAGCTTGCAAGACTATATTTCTTTTCACACACAGACTGCTGGGACAGTCCCTGAGTCAGCTCTCTGCTACCCTTCTTTCATGATGATTTAGGAAATAGGAAAGGAAGCTTGAGAGAAAGGAGAGGGGTTGGCTGAGAGCCTTCCAGATACAGGAGAAGCCAGACATCAAAGGGCCGAAAGGAAGGCATTTCTATCAGGAGATAGAAATAAGAGTGTTTGAGGGGGGGGATGGGTATCTTTTTTTTTCAATTGTAACCAAGAAACTGAGATTGAATAGGTCACATATGACTATATTAAGATGAGGAATATAATGCAGATACGAACATTTTTAGCAACAATAAGATGTCACTTGCACAGTGAAGCCATGGAGGTGGAGAGGAAGACACGGAGGAGAGATGCGTGTAATAACCACCATCCAAAGGAATAGTGATTTTAAGCTTATTTTTAGAGTTCCAGCAGCCGACAGAACTTAGAGCATAACAATGGTGCTGTCAAAAGCAGGGAGATACAGAGAGAAGGGAAGCAAACAAGAAACCAAGAAAAAAAAGTTTTAAGCCCAGACCTAGACCAGTGGGAGCCAACATCAGAATAAAATCACAAGTTGCATGAATAGATGCTGCTGCCATTACAACTTGAGCATTTCTGTGCCATCAGATCCTTGTCATGCACACATATCACTCTGAAGTCGGAAAAAGAACCATAATCCAGCAGCAAACTCATTAGGGGATGCACCTGTGTAGGCTATGGCCTGAGGGTCAGCTGAATAAGACAGGGCAAAGCGTTGAGTAACCACAATGGGGGGATTTTTCCTGACTGAGGAAAAAAAGAAGGACTTGGGAGATTTCCCAAGGCAGCAAAGCAGTAGACAATACTGAAAAATTGAGCATCTATAGGATATGGGACCGCAAGGGTTCTAGAGGCAGAGATGGGAGTGCCCACAGGTATATATATGGAAGCTGGGGTTCTGTGACGTTGTTGAGCTAGCACAGGCTGGGCAATAGTGGTGGAGTTGGTGGTGAGGTGTAAGACCTTGGGGAGAAATCAAGACGGGTTTATATGTCATGAACCTTTCAAGAGACTGCGTTATCACTGATAGACCAGAGGGCGCAAACTCGAATGCACAGAAGCCGAGGCAGAAGGACAGAACTATGGGGAGGAAAGGAAACAAGTCCCCTTGTATGCAGTTGTCACAGGAATCAGTCACAGCCCAGGGTCTCCGTTCTAATGCCCCACCACAGCTTCCGATATCCAGGAGCCCCTAAAGAGAAGAGAGCGACCAGACATTGGATGTGAAACCTCTTAACTTGAGGGCCCTGACTACAAAGAAATTCCAATATTCATGATGTAATAGGAAACAGGCTTATTTATGTTCCACTCAGATCTATGTGTGTGGAACAGCTTGCTTTCATGTCATTATGTCAGGGGGACTTGTGGCCACTAGGGTCATTAAACCTACCTCGGGGGCACCCATTGTCTCCGAAAAGCACTGACTCGGGCACCCATTGGTTGGGATGAAGCCCTTGCCCTCAGCCTAATTAAGGGAGGACTGAGAAGGGTCACAGTACACAATGGGATTCCATAAGCACACACTTGTCTGAAACCGCAACTCATTGTAAAAGCCCATTTAAAGGTAATACAAGGGCCTGTGCGTCACAGTCGGCCTCAGCAGAGAGATGGTAGTCTAAGATCTCTTCCACTGTCCAAGACCTAAGGTTTTTAAAAATTACTGCACTTGCAGAGGCTATGCGGAGGATTGGCCAGAAGGGGGCGATACTAGATGTAGTAGGTTTAGTGAAATTGCTTTGGGAATCAGTATTGGGGATCTGCAAGAGGGTAGAAAGTGGGTCCGGAGAGGCAGTTTTCCTCCTGAGTAGTGTGTTTTCTGTTGGTTTAGTGTGAAGAGGACACCCACCGCGTTTATGGCAATTGACCAAGATGCCCAGGTCAACAGGCAGCCACTGCCGAGCCTGGCTTTATTTATTGTTTACTTATTTTTAAATATTGGTAGAAAAGTAATGAAAATGTAAAACTTTTGACTTTGAGAATTGGGCTTTGGGGGAGCTTATCTAATACAAACACCCGTGCCATCAGATTTTGTTCATAACTGATTTTAAATGCGAACCTCCCCAAACATATTGCTTTCTTCCTAACGTGTAAGACCCGCCAATAGGCAAACATCAAACAGGTAATGTATTCATTCTTTAACCTTGATTTAGAGTCCTTTCCCATTACCTTCTGGGAAATCCTCGGCTTAAGCAAGAAATACTTTTTATCTTTCTCACCTCTAAACGTGCCCCAGCGCTGGGACAGTGAGTATTCTAATGAGCGAGGTTCATCTGCTCTGAGATTCTGTGTGAGGGTTCATCTAAGTCCCTAAGGCATGGGAGCAGCTACTCCACTTGAACCTAGAGCAGAAAGGAAAAGTCTTACAGGGAAGGAAGCGATGTGAGCCTTTTATTTTATTTTTTTGCTCTAAATATCCAAACAACTAGAACATGTATGACAACACATATCAAAAATAATTAGCGTTTTGTGACACGTTTGAATAAAATCTACACAGAAGACTCAGGTTTTGACACATTATTTATTTATTTATTTATTTATTTATTTATTTATTTATTTATTTTTCCGAGACAGGGATTCTCTGTGTCACAGTCCTGGCTGTCCTGGAATTCACTGTGTAGACCGAGCTGGCCTCAAACTCACCGAGATTTGCCTGCCTCTGTCTCCTGAGTTCTGGGATTAAAGGTGTGCGCCGCCACTGCCAGGATCCAATTTATTTTTATTTTATGTATCTGGGCATTTTATCTGCATGTATGTCTATACCATGTGCTAGAACGGTACCCTCGGGCTAGAAGAGGCACCAGGGTCCCTGGAGCTGAAGTCAGGGATGACTGCTAGCAGTCATGTAGGTACTGGGGATCGAACCCGGGGCCCTCTGGGACAGTACGCTCTTGATGACTGAGTTAGCTCTCCAGCCCTCAGGCCTTTTGATTTTAGGTGATTGTTTCAATAACGTCCTATGTAGCTACATGCAGGGTAATATTTCCCTGTTTTATAAGTATGAAAATAGACTCGCGGATGCAGCAAACACAAGCTGAGAGCGTTTGTTATTTAAACTCAGATCTGAGATTTTTCTCTTTGCAGCATCATTTCCATCTGGGTTCAGCAAATATTTACGGGGTGTTTGCCAGGGACCTGATTCCGGCACATCTAACCTCACAGTGAAGGTAAACCCTGTGGTCTGCACTGGCATTCTGGTTAATGACAGTGGAAGAACCCTCAGCACAGAATAACGAATGGAATGTTCCGGGTCTCACTCTGTGGCCAGCAGAGATGGAGAGCAAGGGCTCGCACATCACTGCTCCTCACCGAACGATTTTTTTCCCACTCCCTGTCAAATTATCCCTGGTAGTGGAAACTCCCCGGGCTTCCTGGTCTTTGTCCCTTTGTTTAGAGGGCCAGACAAAAGAGTTTTTGGAAGAGAAAAGCACTTGGTTACCAAGACATTTGGAGACGCAGATGTTGTTAGTGTGTTTATCCCTCTAATGTTAAGACAGATTTCAACAGACAAGTTACTGTGATGGTACCCATAGGGACTGATTTTGACTGGAAGAAAAAACAATCTGAGTGTCACATTGTCCCTGGGTATCTTTTTAGGAAAGATCTAGCAAATATCTGAGTTTTCTATTCTTTACACAGATGCACTATTAGAGCAAAACCAAATGGATTATACATTGGATCATACGCCCATAAGACCAAATACTGTAATAATGCATGCTAGACAGCGCAGACTACGTTAGCACAGAAGTTATCTAGAGGAAAGTCCGAGGGATTCTGACAATGAAAATAGGAGACAGCCTGAGCATAGCCACTCGTATTGTGTTCAACGGAAGAGCAGACCTATGCATAAACGCACGTAACTGGAAATAACCCATAGAACTAAGTTTTCAGTGCTACAAAAATGGTCTAATTGGACTCACATGGAATCACTAATTATACTGTAAATACAAAAATATTAGAAATGTGTGGGGACACCAGACCTTGAGCAGAAACCCACTTCCCCTTTGGCCTGGGAGCAGGCATCTGTGTAATGTTTACTGAATATTGGGGGGAGGTGACATATTTCCCCTTTTTTATTTTTTTAAAATACTGTTTGAGAGTGGCATGGGTGCGCTCCACAATGGCCTGTCTGGTGGGGTTGTGAGGAATACCAAAAGAATGGACAATGTGATGTTCCCGGCAAAAGGCAGCAAAGCGATTGCTGGCATAGGCAGGGCCATTGTCCGTTTTTAGGGCATCAGGAACGCCCATGTAGGCAAAGGCCTGCAGGCAATGGGAAATAACATCTTTAATCTTCTCTCCTGAGTGGAGAGAGGCAAAAATCAGTTTAGAATATGTATCCACCGAAACATGCATGTATTTTAATTTCCCTGCCTGTGGCAGGTGAATTATATTCATTTGCCAAAGATGGTTGGCCCTGAGGCCCCGGGGATTTACCCCCCTCATTGGGAGAATTATGATAAGGGGCACAGTCAAGGCACTGAGAGGTAATCTGTGTAGCCATGGATAGGGGGCACCCAGTATGAAATTTAATGGAGCGGGCATTTAGATGATACCGCTCATGGAGCTGGTGGGCAAGCTGCTCCTGAGTAAATAAGACCCTAGGGCGGGTCAAGGAGTCAGCAATTTGATTGCCCTGGGCAAGGGGTCCTGGAAGGTTAGTATGTGCACGAATAAATCCCACATAAGCAGGGTGGATGCGCTGCCAAATAAGATGTTGGAGCTGAACTAAGAAGGAACGGATCTGAGAGGTTGGAAGAACATATGGAGAGGTTTCTAAAGGTCTGACAATGTTGGCAACATAGACACTATCAGTATATAAATTAAAGGGCTCCCCCTCAAACATTTGGAAGGCCATCAAACAGGCAAACAACTCTGCAGCTTGTGCTGACATTTTCCCTATGGGTACCCTCTTCTGCACCTGAGAAGAAACCACCACCGCGAAACCTTTGGAGGAACCATCTGTAAAGACTGAGCAAGCTCCAACTAGGGGGCTCTCCTTTAAAACTTTGGGAAAAATCACAGGATGTTGTTTAAAAAAAGACATCAAGGGGCTATTGGGATAAAGGTTATCAAACTTGGCACCTGTAGATGTAATAAACAGGGTCCACCCATCATGGAAGGTCTGTAGATATTCCATCTTCTCTTTATCATAAGGAAGAATAATTTTATCAGGACTCTTTCCAAAGGTTTGGATGCTAAACTTGTGTGCCTTCCATAACAATTGTAAAATCAGATTATAGTAGGGGGCCACTACCTTCTTAGGGGAGGCTGACAAATGTATCCAATAAATGGGGCCAGTCTGCCAAAACACATCAGTGGGCGAAAAGCTAGATGAAAGTACAACCAGAACAAGAGGCTGTCCATAATCCATACGCAGTAGGCATTCTGGCTTCATGCTGAGTTCAAAGTGCCTTAGCCCATGGCAATCCCGATAGCCATAAAGCCTTATTACAAATGATTTTAAGGTTGGGGCGCTCTTTTGACGGGCAACCTGTGGGGAAGACCCACTCCCACCTAAGACAGGGGTTCAAGGTCCCCCAAAGACGGGCCAGGGAGGGTGACCCTACTTGACCTAAGACAGGAGTGCCTCATTTAAAAATAAAAAGGGGTGAATTGTGGGGACACCAGACCTTGAGCAGCAACCCACTTCCCCTTCGGCCTGGGAGCAGGCATCTGTGTAATGTTTACTGAAAACAATTCAGTGCTTTAAAGCTCTTGATAGGGCTCAGATAAGGGCTTGCTCACTGAAATACCAGGCCTTTCACACCCCCTACGGCTAGATGCCTCTTCCTGTTTCCCTGTGGCGTCTCCCCGATTCTGGGGCCGGAGATTAAACCACCAGCCAGGAGGAAAGAATGGTATGTAGATGAATGGCAGAAGTCCTTAAAAAGGGAAGCTCCTTTTTCTTAGAGAGACTTCTCCTGAGACTTCTCTCTCCTAAGCGGACTGGGGTCTCCTCCTAAGCTGACTTGGGAAGCATAAAGTTTTCTTAAAGCAACCGACCGGTCTCTGTGTCATCTATCCCGACCACCTCACTACATTCTCGGATGCAGGCCGCACAGCAGGTGCGACAGAAATGTGGGCTTTTGGAGCTAGCCCAATCCGTAAAATGCTTGCATGGGGATGTTAATTCTATACCATGCATCCATGTAAAGAGTCAGGAATCATGGCATGCAGTGTAAGCCCAGCACTGAGGAGGCTGATACAGACAGACTCATCAGCCAGCCTAGCCTGACCAGTGATTTCCAAATTCCATAAGCAATATGGATGGCTTCTGAGGAAGGACGGACAGACACACACACACACACACACACACACACACACACACAAAAGAACACATAGGCGTACACAGCCAGCCCCATGTGTACGCACACAAAATAAATACATAAATACTGGAGATGGGAAATAACGTTATAGAGAAATGAAATGAGTTAAGTGATGATCAGTTTGAGGATTAAGAGGGAAAAGGCACATAGAAATGACAGCAGAAAGAAGAGCTGTGGGTCACTCTGAATACAGTGATCACTGTGAAACGCTGTGGAGTTCTACCTCATAAAAGCCACCAGAGACGGTGGCCATATCCACTGACAGGAAAACGGTCAATACATACTTCTAGAAAGGAGAACTACCACTTAGGAGCACCAATATTTGAGAGATGAGAATTCATCATGAACAGCAATAACTGGAACCAAGGTGCCCACTGCTTCCACTAAAGCAGCCTTGTCATTGGCACATGGTGGCTGTCAAGAAACATTTCCTAAATGAGTAATTAAACATACACGAAGAAGAAGAGGACACGTTTGATGCTTTCCCGGCAGAAATAAAATGTTGGAGAGCCAGAGAGTATAGAGATCATTTGAAGGAATTAAGTTAACATATTGTAAGAGTCTGCAGCCAGCTGATAGGGAATAACAAGGTTCTTATTATATATTGATACACATTACAAAAATAACCATCTGTTAGCTATGAAGTCTTTAGAAATTCAAATGATAGTGTTTCATAAGGTCAGTAATCCCCCCCCCAAAATTTTATTGGGTCTGAGAACTACCTAGGGAGCTAATTAAATCATAGGACATTGGGCTCAGTCCTTGGAGTATAGAGCCAACACATCTAGGGTAGGGGCTAGGAATCCTCATTTCTAACAAGTTCTCAGGGGGCGAAGGTGGTATCTGTCCTGGGACAATTGTTAACATTTTTTTTTAATATCTTCCCAGATCTTCCCCATCTCCCTACCTATCCAACTTCATGTTTTCTTTGCTTTCTCTCTCCCCAAAATAAAGAAACAAGACAAAAACCAAGATAAAGATAAATCACTAAGACAAAAAAATAGCAAAACAAATAAAAAAATGGAGCAAAAAAAAAAAAAAGGAGTTCATTTTGTGTTGGTCTACCATTCCTGAACTCCGGAGTGTGACAACCCAATGAAAAAACTGATTTCCCTTTTACTAGCAGGTACCAGCTAACTAGCAATGGTAAATAACTATTGGGTTAGGTGTGAGATTTTGTGTCCACTTCCCCTTCTCCACACAGAAAGTTTTGTGTTGGTTGAACTTGAATTTGTGCATACTGTCCCGGTTTCTGTTTACCAGCCTGTTGTGCCTGAAAGACACTGTTTCTTTGGAGTCATTCCCCACCTCCAGCTGCTAGAATCTTGTTATCTCCTCTTCTTTGTAGATCCTTTAGCCTTGGGGGTGGTTGTTGACAATGGCATCCTGTTTAGGACTGAGTGCTCCAAAGTCTCTCACTCTTTACCCATTGGACAGTGGTGAATCTCTTGGCTAATTATGAAAGTAGTATCTTTGATGAAGGCTAAGAAACGCTCTGCTCAATGGATATATCTCACAGGCAGGTCACTGTTGTAGCTTGAAGTATTCGTGGCATGGTGAGAGTGATAATTTCTCCTCTCTAGGATCATGCAAAATCCCTTCCAGCACTGTGAATGCTAGGGTGAAGCTTCTGGTTGGGCATTAGTTTGATGTCTCCAAATTTGATGATAGAAGAAGGTGGTATCAGAAAGCAACGTCTTCACCAATAGGGCCTTCCCACCAGGCTGGGATGTTAGAGAAAGAGGTTCTATGGGTCTTCTTTGACCAACAACTCAACAAGATGTAGCTCATTCCTGGCATTTAAGGTTTTACTTGGTGGCAGAAGATGTTTAGTTTAGGACAATGTCACCCCATTATATGATTTGATTTAAATATGTACAGATTTTAGGAAGCTTCTATGACAGTAGGTTTCCACACAGCTTTTCAGAAGACCTTTAGTGGTAATTGTCTCTCTCTCTCTGATGCAGTTATTTGACAGTAATTTGCAACATCTCACAACTGGTAAAGAATAAATGTCTTGTAAAATAAGTAATCAAAGCTGTAATTCAATTTTTTAATGTCTTTTGTTAACTCCAGGAGATCCAACACCATCTTCTGGCCTCAGGATGCACCTGTGCTCATGTGCACACAAACACATATGTACTCATCATCATAATTTTTAGATGACTCAAAGATATGGTTAGTTCTTTTCTTTTGAAACTGTAGTCTATTAATTACACATAGCAATGGACTTCATGTCACGTCCTTTTACCGAATTCACACTCACCCTCAATTTTTCTCCCCACTCTGTTCTCCCTGATGCCGTTATTTTCATCTATCCTGCCAGATGGTCTTACTTCTTTCCTTCATGTCTTATGTTCAAATGATTTTATGTATCTATATGAAATCTAGGGGTGAAAACTGAGCTAGCACATGACATTTGTCTCTCTAGGTCTCACTTATTGAGTTCAATACGATGGTCTCCCACTGGCATCCATTTTCCTACAGATAGTGTAATTTTGTTTTACTTCATGGCTGAATAGAATTCTATCATGTTATTCTGCTATGCCCATAGATCAATGCCTTATGCGGTCATCGTCAGGCAAGCTTATTTGGCAGCAGACATAAACGCATGCAGAGACCCACAGCCAGACACTACATGGAGAGAGAGTCTAAGTGGGAGGGCTCCATCAGATCCTTCCCATAGGAGCCCAGGAAACCCCAGGGAAAGTTTTCAGGAATCAGAGGAGATGGAGGACACCAGGAGAACGAGGTCCCCTGAATCAATAAGAACTCACAGAGACTGAAGAAGCAAGCATGGGGCCTACAAGAACCTGCACCAGGCACTCTTTGTATATATTACAGTTATTGTCTTAGTATTTTTGTGGGACATGTGATTGTGAGAACAAGTGGGTCTCTGACTCTTGTGCCTATTCCTGGGATTCTTTTCCTCCTGTTGGGTTGCTGTGTCCAACTGTGATATGATAGCTTTTGCTTCATCTTATTATACTTTGTTTTATCATATTTGGTTGTATCTCTTAGAAGCCTGTTTTTTTTTCTGATGAGAGGCAGAAAGTGAGTGGATCTGGAGGTGAGGTGAGGAGGAAATTAGAAAGAGTAAAGGGAAGGGAAGCTATAATCAGGATATATTGTTTGAGAAAAGAATCTTTTTACGTTAAAAGGAAAAAAATGGAAAAAAGTCCATCCTGCATGTATTCTATGTGGTCTTTATCTATTCATGTGTTGACAGATTCCCTAGACTCATTCCACAACTTGGCTATTGTGAATAGGGCTGCAATAAACAGGTTGCTAATGCCTCTAAGGGATGTTCATCTACAGCCCATCAGGAATGTAGCAGGGTTGATACAGCTGCCTCATGTGGTGGACTCTATTTTCACTTTAAAAAAAAAAACAAAAAACAAAAACCCAAAAAACCTCCACATAGTCTTCCACTGTGGCTAGAACAGTCTACATTCCAACCAGCAAGGTGCAAGGAATTCTTTTTCCCTCTTTTCCTTGCCACCTTTAGTTTTCTTAGCCAAGGCTCTTAGGACTGGAGTGAGGTAGAACACCATTGTTTTAATAACCTTGAAGAATTTTCAACATCTTTGCATTTGCCCATTGACATCTGTACCTCATCTTTCTAAGAGCCTCCTGTTCATTTCACTAGCCCATTTACTGACCAAATCGCTTGGATCATTACCTTTTTAGTCTTTTTTTTCTATTCTTTTTAAAAATTTAAATCAGAAACAAGCTTGTTTTACATGTCAATCCCAGTTCCCTCTCCCTCCCCTCCTCCCCTGCCCCCTACTAGCTCCCCCATCCCATCTCTGCTCTGCTCCCCAGGGAGGGTGAGGCCTTCCATGGGGGATTTTCAAAGTCTGTCACATCATTTGGAGCAGGGTCTAGACCCTCCCCCTGTGTGTCTAGGCTGAGAGAATATCCCTGTATGTGGAGTGGGCCCCAAAGGACATTCATACACTAGGGACAAATACTGATCCACTACCAGAGGCCCCATAGATTGCTCAGACCTCCAAACTGACACCCACTTTCAGGGGATCTGGATCAGTCCTATGCTGGTTTCCCAGCTGGGGTCCATGAGTTCCCCCTTGTTCAGGTCAGGTGTTTCTGTGGATTTCTCTAGCCTGGTCTTGACCCCTTTGCTCATCACTCCTCCCTCTTTGCAACTGGATTCCAGGAGTTCAGCTCAATGCTTAGCTGTGAGTGTCTGCTTCTGCTTCCATCAGCTGCTGGATGAAGGCTCTAGGATGGCATATAAGGTAGTCATCAGTCTCATTATTGGGGACTTTTAAGGTAGCTTAGATTGTTAGTTGGGGTCATCCTTTGTAGATCTCTGGACATTTCCCTAGTGCCAGATTTCTCTTTAAACCTATAATGACTCCCTCTATTATGGTATCTCTTTTCTTGCTCTCCTCTATTCTTCCCACGACTCAATCTTCTTGCTCCCTCATGTCCTCCTTTTCTCCCTTATCTTTCTCCTAGCTCCCTCTCACCTACCCATGCTCCCAATTAGCTCAGGAGATCTTGTCCCTTTCCCCTTCTCTGGGGGACCATGTATGTCTCTTTTAGGGTCCTCCTCCTTGTTTCCTGGCTGGTCTGTCAGTGTAGATTGTGGGCTGGTAATCCTTTGCTCTATATCTAAAATCCACATATGAGTGAGTACATACCATATTCATCTTTTTGTGACTGGATTACCTCACTCAGGATGATTTCTTCTAGTTTCATGCATTTGTCTGCGAATTTCAAGATTCCATTGGTTTTTTTTCCCGTAGAGTAGTACTCCATTGTGTAAATGTACCACATTTTCTCCAGTCATTCTTCAGTTGAGGGGCATCTAGGTTGCCTCCAGGTTCTGGCTATTACAAATAATGCTGCTATCCTTGTTGTATGAATTGGTATCTTTTGCGTATATGCCTAAGGGTGGAATTGCTGGATCTTATGGTAAACTGATTCCCATTTTCCTGAGGAACTACCATACTGATTTCTAAAGTGGCTGAAGGAGTTTGCACTCCCATCAGCAACAGAGGAGTGTTCTCCTTTCTCCACATCCTCTCCAGCATAAACTGTCACTGATGTTTTTTTTATTTTAGCCATTCTGACAGGAGTAAGATGGAATCTCAGAGTTGTTTTGATTTGCATTTCCCTGATGGCTAAGGATGTTGAGCACTTTCTTAAGTGTCTATTGTCCATTTTAGATTCCTCTATTGAGAATTCTCTATGTAGTTCTGTAACCCCACTTTTTAATTGGGTTATTTGGTTTTTGGTGACTAGCTTCTTGAGTTCTTTGTATATTTTGGAAATCAGCCCTCTGTCAGATGTGGGGTTGGTGAATATCTTTTCCCATTCTGTGATCAATGTAGTAAAAATGGCAAACTTGCCAAAAGCAATCTACATATTCAATGCAATCCCCATCAAAATCCCAGCACAATTCTTCACAGACCTTGCAAGAACAATAATCAACTTTATATACAAAAACAAAAGACCCAGGATAGCTAAAACAACCCTGTACAATAAAGGAACTTCAGGAGGCATCGGCATCCCTGACTTCAAGCTCTATTATAGAGTTATAGTCCTGAAAACAGCTTGGTACTGGCACAAAAATAGACAGGTGGACCAATGGAATCTAATGAAAACCCTGATGTGGACCCGCACACCGACAGACACTTGATTTTTGACAAAGAAGCTAAAATTATACACTGGAAAAAGAAAGCATCTTCAGCAAATGTGCTGGCATAACTGGATGCTGGCATGTAGAAGACTGCAGATAGATCCATGTCTATCGCCATGCACAAAACTTAAGTCAAAATGGATCAAAGATCTCAACATAAATCCAGCCACACTGAACCTGTTAGAAGAGAAAGTGGGAGGTACCCTTGAACGAACTGATACAGGAGACTGCTTCCTTTTTAGTCTGCTAAGATCTTCATGGGTTCTAGCTATTAGTCAGATAGACATACAGCTAACATCGCTTAAGCTGCCTGATCCTTTGCTGTGCAGAGGCGTTTTTGTTTCACACAACCCCATGGGATAAATGATAAATCCTTGACTTTGTTTTCTAAACTAAGAGGGTCCTCGTCAGGCCCCTCACAGGTCCTTGTTTTCGCCTGCATCTTGAAGCATCTTTCCCACATTTCACTCTAGCCACATCAGGGTTTCTGGTCTTACGTGAAAGGTCTTTGTTTTACTTTGAACTGAGAAATAAGGACCTTTCAATGCTTCCACAGGTTAATTTACAGTCTTTCCAGAACAATTGTTGAAAACAATGTTTTTTCTAACGCCCCCCTGCAGCTGTTTCTTGTACCTTACATCTGTCCTTGTGTGTTGGTGTCTGTGCCCTTCATTTCATTCTGTCAGTGTCTGGTTCCGTGCCAGCACTGTGCCGTGGCTCTGTAAAATGTGTTGAGATCAGGTGGACTGATACGACCAGCGTCCTCAGTCCTCAGAATTGCTTTGCCACCTTTTGTCACCAGGGTCTCTCATGCTTCTCCATGAATTTCAGGACTTATCTTCAGTTTCTGTGAAGAATGGCATTAGAATTTTTATAGGGTGTGTGCTGCATTTGTAGGTTGAGTCTGCATATAGAAATTTTCCACAATATTTACTCTGATAACTCATGAACACCAGTGTCTTTTTATTTTAGTGTTACTTTTCAATTTCTTTCCTCAATTTAAAATTTTTCTTCATTACACATGTTTTTCAATGCCCTAGAAGTATTTATTTCAAAGTTTGTTTCAAAGTGATAAAGAATGTAGTAGTTTTCATTTATTTCCTCAACATGTTCTTATTGGTACATAGAAAAGCTCCTACTTCTTACCCAATGACAGTGAGGGAGGACTGATGAGCAAAGGGGTTAAGACTGGGCTGGTTTAACCCCCAGAAACAGCTGACCTGACAAGGGTTAACTCTTGAATCCCAGACTGATGGCTGGGAATCCAGCATGGGACTGATCAAGACTCCCTGAATGTGTGTGTCAGTCAGGAGGCCTAGGCAATCTATTGGGCCTTGGGCAGTAGATCAGTATTTATCCTAAGTATACAAATGGACTTTGGACTCCCATCCCACAGTGAGAGATGCACTCTCACCCTGCACTCTTGGGGGTGGGTCTAGGCCTTGCCCTGGATGAAATGACAGACTATGGTGACCCCCATGGAGGGCCTCACCCTCCCTGGGAAATGAGGGGATAATGGGGGGGTTTGGGGGGAGGGCGCGGGAGGAGGGGAGGGGAAGGGAGAGGGACCTGGGATTGACATGTGAAGCAACCTTGTTTCTAATTTCAATTTAAAAATTAAAAAAGAGAACAGCTCCTAATTATTATAGATGATCATATATCCTTCCATATATTAAATAGGAGCTTTCCTTGTGAGATCCTGAGGGTCTTTTAAGTATATGATGACGCCATCTGCAAATAGAAAAAAGTCGACTCTCACCTGCTCATGGTATCATTTTATCTTCTCTCTCATCTTGTTATTCTAGCTAAGATTTTGAACACTGTGTTGAAAAGCAGTGGGGACCGTGGGTACTCTTTTCTGGACCCATATTTCAAGGAAATGCTTTCGTTTTTCCTCCACTAAGCACAGAGCTGGCTATAGACTTGCTGGGTTGTTTATCCTTTACAATCTTGAGGTATGTTCTTTTCTATTATTCCTAGTTTCATCAAGGTTTTCATAGTAAGATGTTGGACCTTGTCAAATGCTTCAGTTCTCCAGGCAAAAAGCCACAGTGTATCGAATTGTATTAGAAACCGGACCCAAATAGTTCTTGCCCTCAAGAGATAAGCTTTGCTTGGGAAGACACCAAATTAGGGTGAAAGAATGAAAAATTGTTTTATAAGCAAATAGAACTAGAATACAAGTAAATGTGGGTATACTAATATATGGCAAATTGTGCTTTGAACAATAATTTGTCAGAAGAAATAAAGATGATTGCCTCATATTGATTTGTTCAACAATCAACACATTAGAAGGATATAATAATTTTAAACATATACACAATAGGTGTATGGGTGGCTTCAATATCCTGACCTTACCAATAGGTAAGGAGACAAAATAAACATCAAAAATCGACATCATAGTGAAATGGCATGATAGATAAAATGAAATTGGCAGACATACACATAATATAGCCTCCAAATTCCAAATACTCATTCTTTTCAAAAGATTGTAACATAGAGCACAATGGAGGACACAGGGAACACCTTCACAAACACAAGAAAATTTAAATAATTTTACATTCTACCTGAAAGCAATGAAATAAAACTAGAAATCAAGAGGAAGGGGAACTCAGGAAAATCTTCAAACTCCAGGATACTAATCAACACACCATTGAACTATGAATTGGTCATTAAATAAATCAAAAAGGAAATTAAACATTCCAGGAAGAAAAATGATAATGAAAACCCAACATACCCAAACCCATGGGATACGATAAAAGCAATTCTGAAAGAGAAGTTTGTGGTTATACGTGTGCACATTAAAAGTTGCAGATGTAAGAGAAACAGGTAGGCCAGTGAAGAAGGTTGGGATCCTTCAAATGTTCACTCTCTCTTCTGTTCTCCAAATATATTACCTCAGTTTCATGTCCCCCCACAGCTCTGTAGCAAACCACCTTCCTCTTAGCACTGTTTTCTTTGTGACCCATAAGTTTAGGATCTCAAACAGGAGCCTCAGAGGCAAGCCTCACCAACACAGTTCAAAAGATGGAAGAGGGAATCTCAGATGCTGAAGACATGATGGAAGAAATGAATACCTCAGGCAAAGGAAATGTTAAATCTAAAAAAAAAATCAGAGGCAAAACATCTAGGAAATCTCGGTTATTATGAAAATAACAAATCTATGAACAGTAGAAATAGGCAAAGGAGAAGAAATCCAGGTCACAGGCATAGAAAATGCTCTAAAAAAATCATAAGAGAAAATTTCCTAACATAATGAAGGAGATGCTTATCAAGGTACAAGAAGCATATAGGACACCAAACAGACTGGGTCAGACGAGCATCTCTTTTCGAGAAAGGAAGAAAATAAACTAAATGCAGAAAATAGTTTTAACTGGCATATATTCATTGTTTATGATGATGGGTTTCATAAAGATACTTGTTTTGTTTAATTTTATCATGTACTTTGAACATAACCACTTTCTATGCCCTCTCCTTTGAAAAAATGAATCTTACATTTTAACTTGTTAAGAAACAAATTTAGAGATCATATTAGTAACACACCTGAAAGCTCTAGAAGAGAAAGATTAAATCACACCCAAAAGGAGTATACCACAAGAAATAATCAAACTCAGGGCTGAAAACAATAGAATAGAAATAAACAAATAAAATAAACCCACAAATATCAATGAAACCAAGAGGGTTTTTTTTTGAGAAAATCAGTATGATTGACAAACCCTTAACCAAATTAACTAAGAGGCAGAGAGAACAGATACAAATAAACAAAACTAGAAAGAAAAATGGTGACATAAAAACAGGCACCGAGGAAATCAAGATAATCAGAAGAATATACTTTGACCTGTACTCCACCAAATTGGAAAATCTAAAAGCAATTTAAACATGCCCATAACTCCTAGTGAAACAGAAGCAACAAAACAAACCAACAAACAAAACATACCTAGGTGGTTCTAGCAAAGGATTCTATCAGATTTCAAAGAATTAGTGCTAACACTTCTCAAATTATTCCACAAAACAGAAACAGAAGGAACATTCTTTGTATGAGACCATAGTTACCCTGAAACCTAAACCACATAAAAACCCATCAAAGAGAATTGCAGACCAATTTCCCTTATGAACACAGATGCAAAATTCTCAGTAAAGTTCTTGCAAACCAAACCCAAGAATACATCAAAAAGAGCCATAATCAAGTAGGCTTCATCCCAGAGATTCAGGGATGGTTCAACATAGGTAAACAGATAACTATCATTCACAAGATAGACAAACAGAAATACAAACACCATATGATCAACTCATTAAATGCTGAAAAGGCCTTTGACAAAACCTAACACCCTTTATTGATAAAAAAAAAACATGGCGATATTAGGTATACAAGAGACATACCTCGACATAATAAAATCAGCTTACAGGAAGCCCATAGCCAACATCAACTTAAATGGAAACAGACTCAAAGCGTTTCTACTAAAGTAAAGAAGACAACGTTTTCCCTGCTCCATTCTTATTCAATATAGCAATTTTTTGATTTCTTAGCTAGAGCAATAAGAAAGCTGAAGGAGACCAAAGGATTTAACAAGGAAGGGAAGAAGTCAAAATATCTTTATTTTCAGATGATACACAGCATGATTTTTTACCAAAAATATTCCACTGGGCAATTCCTACAGTTTATAGACACTTTCAGGAAAGTAGCAGAATATAAAAGTAATGCTCAAAAATCACTAGCCTTTCCATATAGAAATGAAAAATGGACTGAGAAAGAAATCAGGGAAATATTACATTTCACAATAGCCTCAGAAATAGAAACTATCTGGTGTAATTCTAACCAAGCAAGTGTAAAACTTATATTTAAAAACTTTAAGACTGAAGAAAGAAATTGAAGAAAATATCAGAAGATGGAAAGACCTCCCATTCTCAAGGACCGGTATGATTAATTTAGTTAAAATAGCCATCCTACCGAAAACATTCTACAGATTCAATGCAGTCTCCACCAAAATTCCAGCACAAGTCCTCACAGAACTTGAAAGAATGATTATCATCTTCATATGAAACAACAAAAACCCGGAGTAGCTAAAATAATTCTGAATAATAAAATAACTGCAGGAGGTATCGCTATCTCCAGTTTCAAGTTTTACCACAGAGCTGCATTAATAAATATAACATGGTATTGAGACAAAACCAGACACATTAATCAATGGAATAGAATCAAACACCCAGATGTGAGTCCACATACATATGGACACCTGAGTTTTGATGAAGGAACAAGAAACAGAGGCTGTGAAAAAGCACATTCAAAACTGATGCTTGCATATAGGAGAATGCAATTAGATCCGTATTTATAATTCGTCATAAAACACGACTGCAAATTGATCAGACATCTCAACATAAAACCAAATACACTGAACCTGATAGAAAATGAAATGGGGAATAGCCTTGAACTCATTGACAGAGAGAAAGGTTTTCTGAACAGAACACCATTAGCACAGGCACTAAAATCAACAGTTAATGCAGCTGAAAAGCTTTGTTTATCAAAGGTCACCATCATTCATACAAAACGGTAGTCTATGGAATGCGAAGAGATTTTTGCCAGTTACATGAGCAATGCAGGGCCAATATCAAACATAAATAAAGAACTAAAAAACCTGGATTATCAAGAAAACACATAATCTAATTTAAACTTGGGAAGAGATCTAAACAGAATACTCAAAAGAAGAAACTCTAATGGCCGAGAGGTACAAATGTTCAAAATCTTGAGTCAACAGGGACATAAAAATCAAAACCCCTTTGAGATTTCATCTTGCATCCACTAGAATGGCTAAGATCAATAAGACAAGTGACAGCTCATTCTGGAAAAGACGTGGAGTAATGGAAACACCATTGCTGGTGGGGGTGCAAATTTATAAAACCTCTATGGAAATCAGTGTGGCGACACCTCAAAAATGAAAACTGAATGACCTCAAGATCCCCCTGTGCTCTCTTGGGGATGTATGCAAAGGAGGTTTCATCCTATTACAGAGACACTTTCTCAACTATGTTCATTGTCACATTATTCATAACAGTCAGAAAGTGGGAACAACCTAGATGTTTGTCAATGGATGGATGAATAAGAAACTTTACACAATGGAATATTACTCAGTCATTAAAAAATGAAATAATGACATTATCAACTAAATGTTTGGAAATAGAAAAAATCACCCTGAGTGAAGTAATCTAGACCAGAAAGACAAATATGTCAGATAAGCACTTTTTATATGTGGATGTTACCTGTCAAATCACTGATAACCAAGCCACAATTTGTATAGCCACAGAGGCTAGGTATTGAGTAAGAGACTGGGGGTGTGTGGATCACCCTAGAAAGAAGAAATAGAATAGATAATCAAGAGTTGATGGAGGGACACTGGAATGGGAGGAAATGGGTAGGGGGAGAGGTAAGAGGAGTGGTGGAGGGAATATGGGGAGGAACTGCCAAAGCCAGGGGCCACTTGAGGGGTTGTATGGAAACCTACTTACAGTAGAAGCTTCCTAAAGTACATACATAGAGCTGATCTTAATGATATTGCCAAATAACAAGGGAGACAGAGACCGACAAGACATCTCTAGTCATCAAATGAAGCTTCCAGTACCAGGAATTGGTTACATATGTTTGGGTTTGGAGGCAAATTGGTTACACAGGAACCCTTAAACACCCAGGCTATTGTCAAAGCAATAGCTTTGTGCTCTCCACAAACTGACAGTGAGGCCTTATTGCTGACGACAACAGCTACACAACTCACTGAACATAGAAATGTCAAGCTGTACCTACCTAGAACCTTTAACCCTAGAAATTAGCATTTATATACTCTGCATGCTATCAAGGAAGAAATATAAATAGCAATACATCCCCAAACCCTTTGATCTATAATGGTGATATACCTGCAAGATACCCTGGTGCAATCATGGCACAATGCTTGTGGAAGGCACCAGTTAATGTCTGAATTGGTTTAAGGATCACTCCATGAGATATTAGCTCATGCCCGACACTGCTTGGGTGGCCAAGAACCTGAGACCAGATAGTACAGAAACCTAGGGTAAACCTACATACTATTGTTCTGAAGAAATATTGCAATGAAATTACTCCTGATGACATTCTGCTACACTCATAAATCAGTTCTTTGCTCAGCCTTCATCAGAGAAGCTTCCTCCTGCATCAGATGGGAACAAATACAGAGACCTACAGTCAGAAAATAGGCAGAGTGGGGGCCTTGGACTATTCAGCCCCAAGTGACATGTCCCCATCAACTCCCTCCCCTCAGGGTTCAAGGAACCCTGTGGGAGAGGAGGCAGAGAGAGTGTAAGTGTTAGATGTGATTGAAGACACCAAGAAAGCAAAGACTTCTAAATCAACAGGGTCAACACACATACAAACTTTCAGAGACTGAGGCAGCATCACAGAGCCTCTACTGGATGGATTCCTAGAGCATCCAGAAACCACCTCCAATTGATAACCTCTTGAAAATTGAAAATTAGTTTTCTCCACAGGCATCTCACTGTGGTAACAAACTACTCTTAAGTGTAAGCTCTGTGCCCAGTGGTAGATGTCCAACACTAACCAAACTCAACGGCATATTTGGAGTTTCCTGTCTCATAATGTCTTGTCAGGACTTTGGTTTTAATTTTAAATTTTACCCGACAGGTCCTTTGTATATACATTATAGCTTTTGGTTTTGTGTTTGTATGGGATTTGTGAGTGTGCAAATGAATGTATCTCTGTATCTATATCTGCCTCTTGTGGCTTTTCTTGGGCTCTTCTGTTTGTTTTGTCACATTCTGAATTCTTTGTTTTTATTTTATCTTTGTTTTACTTATCTCTTAGATGCCTTCCCTCCCCCCCATGAAGGAAAGAGAAAGGGGGGGTTGTGGAAAGGGGGGATCCTCCAGATGGGAGGGGAGATAGTGAAGCACTGTGAGGAGTAGAAGGAGGAGAAACCTTAGTCAGAATATATTGTACAACAAATGACACAAGGCATTAACATGGTCCTGTAAGTCAACCTCATGAGGTATCTCCTGCAGTTTTTAGACTATATTTTGGTATATTAAAGTATTCAGTGTTAGTATCAATTTGCTTCTCTATTTATATATTGTTTGAAAATAAAGGTAGAGGCAAAAATTGAAGAGATCTGTGTTAAATGATTTAATGATACAACTCAGAGCACTAGAAAAACAACAACAACAAAAAAGCCAGTCCCCAATAGCATATAAAAACAATAAATATAAAGTTAAGAAATCAATGAAAGGGAAATGAAAAGAACAATAAAAAAGAATCAATGAAATGGACTAGTTATTAGAAAAGAGAAATAAAGTTAACCAACCCCTAGTTACAATAAGAAACAAAAGAACCAAGGTAATAGAATTAGGGCCGGAAAAGGAGACATTACAACAGATACTAATGGAATTCAGACGATCATTAGGGGAAACTTCGAAAACCTGAATTGCAATAAATTGGATTTTAAAAAATATTCATTTATTCTTTTTTCATACAATACATCCTGACTACAACTTTTCCTCCCTCCCTTTCTCCTTGTTCCCCCTACCCTACCCTCTCCCCCAGATCCACTCCTCCACCTTGTCTTCCTCCAGCAAACAGAAGGCCTCCCAGGGCATCATTTGAACGCGGCACAACAAAATATAATAAGACAAGGAAAAAACCCTTACCTTTTGGATTGCTGGATGAAGCAACCCAAAATCAGGTAAAAGAGAAATTGGAATTTTTGAAAACTGATTAATTTTTATTCTTTGAGAACTTAATATGTAGGTACAATATATTTTGATAAACCCGATCCCTCACTCCCCAGTCTAACTCCTCCCAGGGTCTCCACCCATCCTAAAAATGTATAGCTGAAAATTCTTATTTCAAAGGAATTATTCCATGTTATTTGAGGGATAATGATTCCCCAGCATGTCCCTGTTTCTCATATTTCAGTGCTCAGTCCTATACCCACATGCATAAGGAGAATGCTGATTGAACTCAACAGGTGATAAATTAAAAATAGAAGAAATAGGAAATTTTAAACTGGATGAAAATTTAAACACAAGTAAACCACCAAAGTTAAACCAAGTGGATTTATGACTGAAACAGATCTCTAGCTATCAAGAAATGAGATTGAAAGCATACTAACATCTACCAACTAAATATATCTTAGTTACCAAAGCCAGCCAAATGCTAGCTTGATAGAGGAGTTGGGCACATCCCTATTCCCAGCTGTGGAGTTATTGGCTGCTGGGAGAGGAAAGGCTAATTCATCATAAGGGTGTGTCCTCTGATATGACTGTGCTCCTTTGGAAAACTACATATCTAGAATATTTGAGCAGCACAACCTGGCCTTGGAAGATTTATTTTGAAAATCACACAGATTTGAGGGGTAGGGAACGAGGGTGGATCTGGGAAGAGTATGCAGTCCCCATTCTGAATAGCTGTAGATTAAAATTTAAATACTCCACCTAGAATATCAATTTTATAATTTTCAGGGAAAATGTGGGATTGCATGTACAGCATATTGCTGGATACTTTCCCACCAACTTGTCACAAGTCGAAGTCATTTGAGAAGTGGGAACCTCAGTTGAGAAAAAGCCCCCATAAGATCAGTCTATAGGCAAGTCTTCAGAGTATTTTATTATTTGGTGATTGATGTGGGAGAGCTCAGCCCATTGTGAATTGTGCCATCCCTGGGTTGGTGGTCTTGGGGTCTATAAGCAGGCTGAGCAAGCCATGAAGAGCAAACTAGTAAGCAGCACCTGACCTATAGCCTCTACATCAGCTCTTGCCTTCAGGTTTCATCCCTGCTTGAGTTTCTATCCTGACTTTTTGCAATGATGAACAATGATGCAGAAGCATAAGCCTAATAAATCCCTTCCTCCCCGAGTTGTTTTGGTCACAGTGTTTCATCACAACAATAGTAACCTTAAGTAGGATAGAAGTTGGTACCAGGATATTGGAGGGGCACACTTGACCATGTTGTTTCCGGAAAGATCGTGAAAGGACTTTAGAACTTTGGACTAGAAAAGCCGCTGAGTGTTGAGAGCTCAGTGGGCTGTTCTGTAGGAACTTGGAAGGTAAGAATGTTGAGAGTGGTGTAGATGATAGAGATATGGCTTGTAACGTTCCAGAGGGAAGTAAAGACGTTACAGGCCGTTTGTGTGAAGAATCTGTAGCATCTGGTCAGCTGCAACCGATGAATTAATTGGCTGTGGTTAGTAAGACACTAGAGCCACTGAAGTAAAACTAAATCTTTGCTTTGCTGGGACAATGGATGCTGCTCAGCTGAGGCTGAAGGATCAGCTAGGATTAAGAATAGACCAGCATCATTGAGGTGAAGTCTTTGGAGAAGTTTTTTTTAAAGGTGACCACATAGAAGTTGTGTTCCAGAAGGGGCCAAGGTTGCACCTTGTGTTGGCAGCTCAACGGGATAGTGTGAGACTCGCCTGGGTGGTGCTGGTTTTGAAGGAATGCTCTTGTCGTGGAGAGCAGTTGCAGCTTGGCACTGTGTGGCGGGACGGGAGTCCCTGAAGAGAGAGAGGCAGGAGAGGCTCTTGGTGAAAGGGCAACCCAGCTGCAGCAAGGGACTCCCGTTGTTTTGGAGACTGAAGTAGCTTGGGATGAACCAAGGGCAACAGCAGCAAAGGAGCGGAACCGGAAGGAGCCTGGAAGACAACCGATGTGTGTTAAACTGGGGAAGCCAGAGGAGCGACCACAGCCCTTTGGAGGACCCCGAAGACCTAGAGGGGATCCTAGATATTGGACACTGAGTTATTTACATGGTTTGAATTCGTTTTGGCTTTGACTGTGCCCTGGTTCCTCTCTCTTGAAGTAAGAAAGCATTTTACTTATTTTTTTATTTCATAGGAACCCACAGTTGAGAGGCATTACAATTTAAAAAGACTTTGAATTTTAAGAGGGACCAGATGTTTTAAAGAGACTGAATTTTTAAAGGCTGTGGAACATTTAAGTTTGTAAAATGTTTTATGTTGTGATGTCTTTACTAATGTGTGATTTTGGGAAAAAGGCTGTGGCTTAGCAGTGTTGTGTTTGTGTGTCGAGTTGACAAGGAGTCAGTTGTGCTGGCTAGCTTTATGTCAATTTGATACAAGCTAGATTCATCAGAGAGAAGGGAGCCTCAGTTGAGAAAATTCCTCCAAAAGGTGAGGCTGTAGGAAAGTCTGTAGGGTATTTTCTTAGTGTTTGAAGACTGGAGAGCCTAGCCCATGGTGGGTGGTCCCATCCCTGGGTTGGTGGTTCTGGGTTCTGTAAGAAAGCAGGCTGAAACAGCCATGAAGAGCAAACCCGTAAGCAGCACCCTCCATGGCCTCAGCATCAGCTCCTGTCTCCATATTTCTTCGACTTTGAAAACTTAAAATGTCTCCAACAGCATCAAAAGATAATCTAAATATGTCATATCCTTCGATATTAGTACAATTAAGTGTTGTAGTTATCTAGATAATGAATATAATTCAAAGAAGTGTTAAGTAAAAATTTAAGAAGAGACTTCTAGAATTTATGTTGCAACACAAAATGCTAATGTTTGTCTCCATATAATTTAACTGGAAGACTAGTTTAACTTGAAAGATATATCCTCTCTCTCCCTCCCTCTCTCCCTCTCCCCCTCTCCCTCCCTCTCTCTCTCTCCCTCTCTCTCTCTCTCTCTCCCTCCCTCCCCCCTCTCCCCTTCTCTCTCTCCCTTCCTCCCTCCCTCCCTCCCTCTCTCTCTCTCTCTCTCTCTCTCTCTCTCTCTCTCTCTCTCTCTCTCTAACCAAAGAGTAAAACTCCAACACAAAAGAATTAAGGAAACGTATCTTTGCGCACAGATAAGCAATGAAACAGCGTCATCTTGAACGCAGTGAGTGAAGTTCACCGGGTCAGTCTGTCATCGCCTTAGATGTCACACTTCCCAGCCAATCTTCCTGTTCTCTAGTGTGCAGCTCCTAACTTCCAGGGTCTGTCTGTCTGTGAATAAAGGGCAGCGAGGGCCTATGTACATGATGCAGACAGACAGGAGATCATAAGAAGGGAGCAAGACATATTCAGAAAGGGAGGTGGGACAAAAGGCCGTGTGTTCTGAAAGCTGAAATAAGGCCACTGAGGATGTGAGGTGGTTAAAGGGGAGGGAGGAGTGGAGACGGCAAAGGAGGGGTGGAGAGAAACAGCAAAAGCAATTTATGTTTAAAAATGTCAGAGCAAAGCCAGTTCTTCCGAAGTCCTGATAGGTCTTTAAAATAAAAAATTACTGCATTGAGTGGCTTGCTCTCTCTCTCTCTTCCCCATCTCTCCGCCCCCCTCTGTGTGTGTGTGGTGCTCATATGCCATTGCTCACATGTGGGTGTCAGAGAACAATTTGCAAGAGTCAATAATCTCCTTTCACCATGTGGGTCTCAGGGATCAAACTCAAGTCACGAGGCTTGGAACCATCTACTTTTGCACCCTGAGCCACCATCTCTCCAGCCTTTAAATTTTTACCATTTCAATCTCAGTGAAGTAGCAATTGTAATTTTTCCACAAATGATTTAGTTATTTATACGTGGGCCGTGTGATACCAGTGTGACATTCTTGTCAGTTCAGGTGCATGGATTTTTATTTTTAATTTTTTTCTTCCTTTCCAAAGTGTTCATTAACTGAACATCACATACAAAAAATACAGTTTATGGAATCAATAATCTTAATTCAATATCCATATGAAAACAAAATCAATTTTAAAAACCTGCTACCTACCTGTGACTAGATGAGAAAATTCAGTCTAAATAAATTACAAATCTATATGGGAATCATAAAAGGTAAAAATAACTCACTTCATATGAGACATAGCAATTTAGTAAAGTTGGCTTATGAAAAGAATTCTTAAAGAGAATGTGAAAGTCAGCACTTTCACGGGGGACTAACATACAGAATCATTAAAGTTAAGAGCATTGGTTTATGTCAATAAACACTACCTGAAAACATAAAGGAAAATCATTAGTAGGGAGAAAGCATTTGCAAGGCAACTGGGTGAGAGGAGCCCGATTCAAAATATATAGACTCGGCTTTCAAATTGACAAACAAAAGACAAACAATCTAATAAAAGTGTCGGTGCACCCGAAAGTGCTCCAAAGAAAATACATTAAGCATCGAAGTGCTCAATAAATGATTCATCAGCTACCTGTATCAGAACAAAGGGTACCACCCTCCTCAACAGCAGGAAAAATGACATCATCGTATTTAAGTATAGCCATACTGTTAAGTATGTGAACCCATCACAGCTCTTATTTTCCTCTGGAAATTATTTGACAGTAACTACGCAGGCATAAACTATGACTCAACACCACTGCTTCCAGCCAGATATTCAGCTAAGTACACCAGTGTACAGTCAAAGCCATGTATAAGAAAACCCACAGTAACCTTTTATTTATGATACTCAGTATCAACCATAGAATGGAAAAATAAATCACAGCTTGGGTATCCTTGGCATTCATGGAGATTAATTCTAGAAGACTCCACGGACACCAGAATTCATAATTAGCTTAAGTTTCCTGTGAAAAATGGTATGCTGTTTGTCATAGAATCTACACATCCTTTAGTGTAGCCCACAGCCTGTGGGATGCAAGTAGCTGAATGTACCTATGAATGGAGCCCCACTCAAAATGCTGAACTTACTTAAATCAGTAATGAGAGTTTAATCTTCCTTGTAACTCAATTGCATGGCTCTTGAGCATGAACTTTGTAGATGACAATATTGTGTCACCATGTCAAAAGCAGGATAACTCACATTGCCTAATATGATACAGATATTTGCTCTGATGCACAGTTTAGGAAATAATAACACAGGGAAGTCTGTGCATATGATCAAGGCAGATGTAAGATCTTCCAAATGTTTTCAGTTCACATTGGCTGAATCCAGAGATGGGGAAGCCATGGACGTGGAAAGCTGGTTATATTTATTAGCATAAGGGATATTGTACATGAATAAAAATATTTTACATAGAGATAAGTGTAAAGAATTGGACTTGAGCAATAATATTGCATATGGACAGCACACCTAAGGGAGTGAGTGCTCTATGATTGGTCAGTACTCTCTCTGTTGCTGGAAGGTGCGGTGGTGATAAGCTTCCTACAGAAGGAGGAAGTGTCTGAGCTGGAACACGGGCATCTCTGGGCTGGTAGTGGCCTGCTTCATTTCCTGCTCTGAAGGAGAGTGCATGCATGCATTTTCCTCCCTAACTCATTAACCTTATGCATGAAATGCATGCACTTGTTTGTGTATACAAAACAGTTCATTGGAATAAATCTCCAACGCAGGAAAAAAGGATAAAATCTAAAAAAAAGAATAATATACAGAGGTAGAAAGTGACAATGACACCAGCAAACACCAAGTAATGGAAAATACAAAACATACAGGAGGAGCTCAATAAACTAAATACTGTTTCTTTTTGGCAGGAGAAAGAGGTGGTGATTGTAATCAAAAGATAAGCTTGTAGCAATTCTACTCCAGAAACAAAGGGGAATTGGAAAGAAAAAAATGAATATTTTTTCTTGAGATAAAAGGGAAAAATTTTAAATTACATTTTTGGTTTTTTTTCCCCAGTTGTATTATTTCTGTACTTGTTGGAACATCAATTTTCAAGAACATTTAAACCTACCTGGGGTTTATTTTCATTAACCCGAAAGGTAATGGGCTGCTGTTCAGGACTCAAGATTATGAATTTCATAATAGGAAACACAGAATTCATTTCAGAACTGCAAGAAAAATATCTCCACACATTTGTCTTTTTCAGCGTCATTACCAGTTATGACAATGACAGCATGAAAAGGCACTAACTCTAAAACAGTCACAGATATTTAACTCACAAGGCATTTGCTTCTGCTCAACAATGACTGGAACCTGAGCTTCTGATTTCCATTTGCAATGTACTAATTCCACCAGCACATATCAAGCCTTGTACTGGCCTTGAGTACTGGCCTTGAGGCAACATCCCACGGTGTAAGACTTCTTCCTTAAAGGCCCTCCAATTTGTCTGGGACTAAGACAGGGACACACATGAGAGGTCAGGCTATGAAGAGCCACTATAGAATTATGACTTGGGTCATGTGGAGGCTCAGGGTAGTAAATAACTCTTCAAAGAAGAGAAGAGGGAACAGGAAAGAGTCAGCATTGTGAGCCTAGATGCCAGTATACATGGCTTTGACCAGAGAGCAGCTACGGATAGCTCTCTGGTACACAGGAAGCCTGAGAACTAATTATTGGAGTGTTCAAAGGACCCAATATGAAGGATACCAAGAAGATCATGATACGATGGTGAATTGCATCCTTCAGGCAGTGGCAAGCCCCATAATAGCCTAGGTAGACAAGTGAGGACACCCCAGGGGTTTTTGAAAGCTAACATTCTGTTCACTCTGCCCTTTGGTCCTTGAAGGGTGTCTCAATCACTAGACTACATCAAGAATCTTCTTCATCATCTTGCTGCATCGGGCGGTGCGATGGGCTGTGGTGAATTTCCTTGGAAGCACTGCCTGCCAGCTTAAAAGTCAAGCGTTGTGGGAAATCTTTCTGAGCTCTTCAACATACTTAGTTTTCCATTCCACAGCTTTATACATGTTGTCTGTGCTTATGATTTTATAAGAGTCACTGCAGTGGGCTATATGTGTTTTCATAGAGGCTTTTTCACTAGACGTTGGGATGTCTGATAATGGGTAGAGTCTCAGCCTTCTTCTTTATAATCGAGTGCTCTGGAGAGCTATATTCTTTTAAGGGGTGATTTTTGTTATGCACCACTCAATTTATTACAATCTTTATTACACAGACTTCTCAATCATATAGTCAGTGCTTAAGCAACTGGTTTATCAAATGACCATTAAAGGCAAAATATTATTTCTTTTTATTCTGAAATATTATTCTACTGATGTGGGAAGTTCTTCTGTGTATATGTTGCCCTAATGGTTGATAAATAAAGCACTGTTGGTCAATAAGGTAGCAAGATAGGTGGGACTAGGAGTCAAGGAGGATTCTGGGAACTGTAGCCAAGGGTGGAGAGTTGCCATGTGATCCCGGGAAGGGAGGACACATGAGGCTGTGTCCCTGGTAAGATAAGACCTTATAAAAATATATATTAGTAATTATGGGTTAATAATGAAGTCAGAGCTAGCTATTATTAAGAAACCATAGCAAACGGTGAACAGCTTCATAATTAATATAGTGTCCCGTGTATTATTTGAGGGCAGAGACAGCAGTGGAACCCAGGTAACCGGAGGAAAAGAATACACATTACAATTCTACACTATTTTTGTTTCATGGTTTTGAGGGTTTTTTTTTCAAGTCACTGTATGACTACCATGAAAGAAATTTATACATACTTGAAAAGGAAAGTCAAGCAAAAATTCACACTTTCTGGCTATAACTTATAAACTACACTTGAATAGTATCTATATGCATCAATTTTAATTCTAAATGTCAAATTGGCCAGGGTTTGGAGCCCAGTGGTTTGGCTAAATATCAGTCTGGATGTCACTGCCAAGTTATTTTTTGATACAGTTAACATAATGAATGAGTAGACTTAGAGTAAAGTGGGTTGTTTTATGTAATGTGCATGGGCCTCATCTAGCCTGTGGGAGATCTTAAGGGACAAAGCTAAGGTTCCTCAAAGAAGAAAGGAGACAGAGGAGGGAGAGAGGGAGGGAAGGAAGGAGGGAGGGAGGGAGGGAGGGAGAGAGAGAGAGAGGGAGAGGGAGAGAGAGAGAGAGAGAGAGAGAGAGAGAGAGAGAGAGAGAGAGAGAGAGAGAGAGAGAGAGATATCAGGAAAGTCAAATCCTGGAAATCTTTCTGAACTCTTTGACATATTTTATTCTTCTTGGAGGAGATGGTGGAGGGGAAACCGTGATCAGAATATATTATATGAATTTTCATTTTTAAAAGAAAGTCTGGTTCCAGAGTGCTTTGTCCAAAGATTACAACATAACAACAACTCTCACCACAACTTCCACAAATATTCTCTCTATTAAGCAGAATAGCTGATGTCAATTCTGCATAACAGGTACACTGTGAAGTCAAGATGATCCTCTCTTATCACACAGAGTTACTCAGGATCTCAAAAAGCTGAGTACCTGGCAGACCAAAGCACACACCATTGTCCTAAATAACTGTTTCTGCTAGTGCGATCAACAGTGCCTGCTTGCCCAAGACTGTCTTTTTATTGTCACACAGTAAATGTCCAGTCCCAGGCCAACCTTGTACCCACAGTTTCCAATCTGATTCAGAGAGAAGTGGAATTGCTTCCCCCCTTGACCATGCAGTTTGCTCAGGGTAATTCCATATGGGCAGCAGTGGCTGGATATGGCTTCTGGCAGAAGTGTTCACATTTCCCTTGTCTGTGCTTCAGCCTCCTCCACAGCAATGGTGATGCTCATAGTCTGTTGAGCTCTAGACGTTTGCACCCCCAGAATTCCGGGTGACTATCTGGTAGACCTCTTAGATTCTGAGCATGTCCATTGCTTCAAACTGTTCTGTTCTATCTTGAGGGTTTTTTTTGTGGTCTCATAGTTACCCCACAATTAAGACGAGACAGATTTAATTTAGCTCGAGTGGGTTTGTTTCGGAAGGAAGTTTGTGTTTTTTATATCAGGAGAAAGCAGCAGGAGGACAGACCCAAGATGTTAGGGCAAAGGTCTTGAGGGGCGTTCAGTTACAGGGAAACCTTGGGTTTGTTCAGAAGTGAGAATTTCTTCTTCTATGAGCTTCTGGGGAACTAGGAAGAGAAAGTGAGATCATTTAAGGATGAAGGAGGTAAGCGCTCACCAGAAGAGCACTGGAAGGGATTTTTGAGGTTAAACTTTTGACTAATTTTTCCCCTTCATTAAAGCCTAAAGTCTGCCCCTTACACAGTTAAGGTATAGACCATGCGCTAAGACTCCTTCAGCATCAATATTTCTCAACTGAGAAATCAGAAGCACATGCCAGGGTTCCTTTATCACGAGACAAAGGAGAAAGGCTAAGATAAACTCAAGGAGAAGGCACCATAAAGCAGACACTAACAAGTCTATTAGGGCTTCTTAATCAGCAGGATTCATTATGGTGGATGTGAATGGCTTCGTAGAGTTCCTAATTTCCTGCTTATCTCATTAACTATATTTGTGCCACAAATGACTTGACTTTTAGTTTGTCGACAAGAACAGACAAGGGTAATTAAATAATTATAGACAGTAAACGCATTTTGCTCTGCATCAGTTAGACAGGAGACAAAAATGAAGTGGTGACAATTATCCCAGCCCAAGCATTTTCTTTGTGTCCTCTTCATTGACAGTCAAAGGACACAGAGTCCGTGCTTCCCACAGTATGACGCCAGTCCCTTAGCACTGGTATCCCTTAGCATCCTCCAATTTTAGCACCCAGGTTTCTTCTCTTGTAAGGTCACATTTTAATGTCTTCTTTTCCAAACAATCGGAGTTTCCATGTTACATGCTTTACTGTTCATGCACAGATTTGTTTATGCTAAATTCCTGGATGTTAGACCTGAACAGTGGGTTCTTTGTACATAAGGCAACAGATGCAGAAAGCTGAGCTAATTTGTCTAAAGTCAAACACCTGCCTATTTGCTCACATAGGATGAGAGCACGGAGCTATGCAAAGGACCAGAAATGAAAGAGACAATGCAGTCTGCTCTCTACCCTTCCGAAAGGCAGTGCTGGATGCCATCTGTGAATTGGCTCTTTAGGCCAGGAAAAAGAAATTAGATTCTGCCTGAAATATCCACCAGAAGTAAAAGGAAATGTGGAGTGGTACAGTTTGAAATTAAATGTCCCTCTAAGACCTATGGGTTAAATTTTTGGTCATCAAGGTGGCACTGGTTGGAAGAGTGCACCCATTAAGAGGTGAGGTCTGGTGGAAAAGTCTTAGGTCACTGAAGGTCACTGAGGTCACCACTTAGAAGGGGACTGAAGGTCAGCACCTTCTTTCTCCTTTGCTCCCTAGATGTGGGGCATTTCTGCAGCATTTTCCCCATTGTGATGAGCTGCCTTTCCACAGGCCCAAAGCAATGAACCCACTGATGGTGATCTACATCAGTGGGTCTCAACCTTCCTAGTACTGCAACCCTTTAACACAGTAGTTCCTCATGTTGTGGTGACCCCCAGCCATTAGCTTATTTCGTTGCTACTTCATAACTGTCATTTTGCTACTGTTAGGAATTGTAATGTAAATATCTGATATGCAGGATATGTGACTTCCCAGAAGGTCTTGACACACAGGTTAAGAACCACTGGTCTAAGAACTTTTCTAGTCACTATGAACCAAATTAAACACTTTATCTTGATAAGCTGACTATCTCAGGTTTCGTATTATATCACACAGAGTGGGGAGAGAAATACTGTATTACAAGCAGAGAGCGAGACTTCAAATCACATGAATACCGAACTCCACCCCAAGACTTCTTACCTTTAGCCAAGATAGGTTATGATTTAAACTGCCTTATCCTTATCCTTTTTATTCTTTTTTTTTTTCGGTTTTTCGAGACAGGGTTTCTCTGTATTGTTTTGGAGCCTGTCCTGGAACTCACTCGGTAGACCAGGCTGGTCTCGAACTCACAGAAATCCGCCTGTCTCTGCCTCCCAAGTGTATCCTTTTTATTCTTAAAACTGAGTATGTCAACTCTTACAAAATCATGGATTGACTCTCCTTAAAAATCCCAATTGTAAAGGAAATGTTGTAGATCTTTTAACGCACATATGTGGCTTTCACAGATAATTATGTAAAGTAAATATAATTTATATGCGTATAAATTTGTTGAAAATTTCAACCAATACAAGCATGCTGTCAGAAATACTGTTTCCTCTATTGCTACAAGTCACTTCATAAACTTGGGCCCCAAACATTTGATGGCCTGCAGCACTTGTTTTTGAACATAAGCATGTATAATCTCATAGCCATTCAGTCTTGGCCAGTGTTACAGGCTCAATATTGATGTCCTCTTAGATTCATATGGGGAACTCAATAGCCAATGTGATATTATTAAGACACTAACCTTTAGGAAGTCACCACGCCAACATTATCTTCTGTCCTCTGAGGGCACCTATGTACTTGTCACATTCACTCACACAGACACATATACATGAATGAAAATAAATCCTTTTAAAAATACAGGAAGTTGAAAGGTAACCCCCCATGTTCTTTTTGCCATTTGAAAACACAGAGAAGGTGTCATCTGGTAGGAATGGGCCTTCACCACATACTTACTTAATCTGTTGGTTTCTTGACCTTGGACCTCCAGAGATGAAGACCTTCTGTGTCTCTTGCTTATAAATTTCCTCAAACCAGGTAGTTTCAGTGTGGCAGAGGAAACAATCATCAGAATGAAGAGACGACACGAGAATGTGAGAAAACATTTGTCAGCTATTCTTCTGCCAAAGGATTAATATCCAGAATTCACGAGAAACACAACAAAAATCAAATTCTCAGATTAAAATTTGAGTGAATGGCCTGGGTGGACCCTTTGTCATCAGAAGAGGTAAATAGAGAACAGATATATGCCAGAACTTTGGAGATTCTATTTTGGGCCAGACAAGCATCAGTGAAACCCAGTCACCCTAGAACTGGTAAACCTCTCTTCAGAGATGCAGCCAAGGGGCTGAGTTTGGTGCAATGTGGGGCTTGAGCTAATGGAACTGGTAACTGTGCTGTGCTTGGTGAAATTTTGTGTGTGCAAGCATGCCAAACCCCTCTCCTGGCTTTATAAAGAGCCCCTCCGGTACTCTTTTGGTGTTAGTCTGGAGGCATTTCTCCTCTGTACATCTCCCCTAAAGTATGGCCAGTGTTTTAATGTTAAACTTCAAGAAAAGTTTCCCGAGAACAGTCTGCCACTGGTCTGTGACCTTTGTCATAGACAGACTGGGATAATGAGATTTTTAGTAAAAAAATCAGACTGAAGCCTGGGTCTCCTAGCCACAGAAGTTGCCATCTCTGTGAGGGGATGACTGAATTATCTCAGCTAAGGGCTGCAGTTCCAGATGCTCTGAGCTGTAAGCTGAGGATTGATACCCAATGCTCTGAATTGTAACACTAAAATGTAGCCAGAGAGAGCCAGAGAGAACCTGAGGGAAGATGCCACAAGAAGCCACAAACAACATCAGAAAAGGTGGAGACATTGAGGTTATAAAGCCGTGAGCTGGGAAGAGCCAAAGGCAACAGCTCAGACTAAGAGGAACATTGTTTAGGTGAGCTCACGTGATGTGTGAAAGGTTAGGGTTGAGGGTCTCTGTCCCACCTGGTCCTACAGCTGCAGCTGCTTAGTCCTAAACAAACACACAGAAGCCTACGTTAATTATAAACTGTTTGGCAGGTGGCTCAGGCTTCTTATTGGCTAGCTCTCTCTTAATTATTAACCCATTTCTATTAGTCTGTGTATCTCCACGTGGCCTCGGCTTACCAGGGATACCTGGACTTCTTCCTTTCTTGGTAGTTACATGGCATCTCCTTCACTCTGCCTACTACCTTTCTCCATCCCTGTTTGGATTTCCCACCTGTCCACATGCTGCCTGTCCATTGGCTGAAACAGCTTTATTCATCAGCCAATTAGAGAAACATGCATTCACAGCATACAAAAGGACATCCCACATGAAGGAGTGACAGCTCTAGTCATTGGTGCTGTTACTCCAGGCCTAGAGTATTTTCGCAGTGGTTCTCAACCTGTGGGTCATGATCCCTTTGAGGGTGGAACAACCTTTTCATGGGGTTCATGTTTCAGATATCTTGCATATTTTATGATGATTCAAAACAGTAGAAAATTACAGTTATGAAGTAGCAACAAAATCATTTTATGGTTAGGGTTCACTACAGGATGAGGAGCTATATCAGAGGGTCACAACATTAGGAAGGTTGAGAACCACTGCCTTAGAGCACTAAACCTCCAACTTTGAAAGCTTGCAGCCATAGCCCATAGTTCTCAAGGCTTAGCACTATAAACGCCTGAAACTTGAAGTTCAACCCATGAGCCTGTGGACGTTAAGAGTGTTGGTGCTAAAGGATCTGCCTCTTTTCTATCCATGGTGTCATCTGGACAGAGCAAAAGAACCCAGAAGTAGCCGTCATCTCAAATTCTAAATTAGGGCCCTTTTTCTGGGGTGCAGGCGGATACCTTCTTGTTATGCCCTCATGCAGCTCTCTATTGCTACATGCTGAAGAGTGGGGAGAGAGGGAGTAAGAGTGAAATTTGCTGCCTTGCTACATGGATATTAATCATTTAGGTGCAGGGTCCAACCTTATGACCTCGTTCTAACTGAACTATGTCCAATTACTTCCGTAGATGTCCCTTCTCCACATACAACTAATAGTAGCCAACTATTTTCCCCTCAACATGACAAAAATGCCTGACAGACACTATTTAAGGGAAGAAAGATTTACTTTTGGCTCATGGTTTCAGAGGGTCTCCTTGTATAGTGAATCATGGCAGGGATGGCATGGCAGAGTTCAAGGAGGCAGGAGCTTGTGATAGAAGCTTCTGGCATCACAGTGTGCCCGGAGGCAGAGAGTGGCTGGGACCAGCAATGAGGTCCATCAAAGGTTCATCCCTACTTCCTCCAGCCTGGTACTATAGAGTCAGGGTGTGTATCCTCTGAACACATCTTGCTAAATTTTGTTCCCTCCTGATTTTCAGATGATAAGACAGGAACCAGACTCCACTCGTCCATCCAGCTGTCTTTTGTTTCTTACCTGTTTGATGTATAGTTTTAAAAATAAAAAGTAAATTATAAAATTTCCCAAGTATTTAATAGCAGACTGTTTAGGAAGAATTAAAGACTCATAGCTGACAAAACAAAGTAGAGATCACATTTGGGTTTTGGAATAAACAGAAGAGTCCAAATCCTGGCTCCCTCCCACATGCTCCAAGAATGCAGACAAGGAACATCACTTTCCTTTGATAAAAACTAAAGCAAGTGTTAACCTTGTGACTACTGTCAGGATAAAATGCATTCATTAGACCTTTCCTAAACACCCAATCTACATTAGTTTAAACTATTTAACAACAAATGAGTTATGGGCACTTGCCAATTACAAGCAGATGCTGTCTACCAGGAAAAGAAAACAACAACAACAACAAAAAAAACCACAGGTACATTTCTACCAAATGCATCTCTGGCCTGATTAAACATAAGAATAGGATGCTGGGCAAAGATAAATGAATGGGCCATCGGATGTTGCCTGAGTGTTTGTGTTTCCCCAAATTCAAAGGTTGAATCCTACCCCAAGGTGAGGCATTTTGAAGTAGGGCTTGTGAAAGATGAGTAGGTCATAAGGTAGAGCCTGGAGAACGACATTAATGTTTGATTAAAGAGTTCTCAGACAGCTATGTGACCTTTGCATGAGGACATGGTGAGAGGGTGCCGCCTCTAAGCCAGGGTATAAACAGAACATCACCAAGCAAAAGTCTCTGGCACAAGATTTGGGGCTTCCAGACCTCTAAAAATAAAATCCCATTGTTTGTAACTTTCCCTATCCATGGTGTCTGGGTACAGTACCCCCAAAGTGCTGCCATGACAGAAGTAAACGGGTAAACAGGACAAACCCTGTTGGGCATTCTGCTCCTTTTTAAACTCTGGCTTTAGTAGTGAAACTCACCTTTAGCAGTGCATTGTAATGCCAAGGATTATTTTATTTGATATGGATGGGGGAGGGACACAAAATCGTGAAAAGACTGGACATGCCTATCTGGATTAGGAATAGAATCAAACTGATTAACAGACACCTGATTCAGTCTGGTCTTTCCCTGTAGCAGGGAATACTGTTTGAGCCCTCCACTCTCCAGATGTATACACACCTTCCTACTGTTCCCAAACACGTAAGTATCGACGACCATCAAGAAGGAGAATCATCTCTTACTCCTTGACATTATATACAGGATTCCATGTGGTCCTCCCTGGAGTGCTAAGGAGGCAACGTTATTTTTATTTTATTGGGGTGAAAACTGAGGATCAGAGATCTGAGTGAATGCCAAGATGATGCGGCACAGGTTCGTTTCTCAGTGATACCTGGAAGCAGCAGGGATGCCTCAGTCCTAGTCACCTGAGGACAAACAGAGGACGAAGACTTTTACCAGAATAGGGTAGCACTGTATGATGAAGTGACCCCTACCTTACCAAGAAGTGACAACTACTACAAAAAGCTTTAAGGAAACAAATACTTTTGTAGTGTGTCATAACTGGAGGTGTGGTTTTGACATGTAAGACTATAAGAGAGTTTCTTATGTTTGGCAGATATGTAACTGTACTGTGGTGATATTTATTAAGCATTGATGTTGCTTACAGATATACAATGATTTGCAATTGTCACTGCTGGAAGAAGAAAGAAGGTAAGTGCTTCTGCCAATGGGGATTCCTTTGACAGACACAGGACCTTAAGAGAAATGCTCCTGGCAGGAAAGCAGAAGGCTGTCTCTACAGCAGCAAGCTCACCCAAGACAGGTGATTATTTCATGGACAGATGCAAAAGACATGCATTTGACAAGGAGGCAGGAATCCCAGAGATCGCTATAATGAGGGACTGAGCAGTGCAAACCCAATTTGAGGCAATGTGCTCATGGGATTCAGTATTCTAGTCCACTTCACTGTACCTGACGGAGATCTTCAAATTTCAACTCCTTCTCCCTTCTTGATACTCAAACCTGTCTCTGTCTTAGTCGTAGAAGCCAGTTTCTCATTTCTAACTTCCCTCCTGAGCTGTCTTGGCCTTCTGCTGTATGGAGCCCTTGCTATGAAGTCAGGCACCCTGGGGCATTTAGAGGTTGTGCTAAGGAGTCATTTGGGGATGCCTTTGTCTTATTTCCTGACTTTTGTGTGGATCAATTATACTTGATTATAAGTTAATCCGCAATGAGCTGTGGGTGAGGTGTAATAAGATTTTTTTCCAGGGTCCATATTAGAGCCCACGGCAGACTGTAACCAAACTTCAGGAGCATGCTAAAGTCTACCAAAAGTCAAGTTTAGTTGGAGGTCTTGTGGTAGACAGCAGATAGAAGAAATGGGAACTGTAAACAAAGTCAAGGAGAATCCAAAGCCAGTGTAGCATGGCTGGCGGTGTGACTTTGACATTTAAGGCCCTCTGCTGACCAGGTGTGGTGGCTCAGAGCTGTAATCCCAGCATCCAGGAGGTCAAGGCAGACGGACTGCCAAGAGCTTGAAGCCAGATTGTACTAGTCACTCAGTTCCCGCATAGTCACCTTCACCGATGAGATACTAATAAAAGGCCACTTGCAAAAGGACACAAGGGGCCTTATTCAACCTCTCACTTCATCACCGATACTAACAGCAAACGGTCTCAGTATCTCATGAAGCCCATTGTTAGCAGACTCCTCTCATTACTGAAATGATTAAATGATGGCAACACTCCAGCTTCTGGCCAGATCATATAACATTGTGGATTAACCAGCAATAAGGTTAATCAAGTAATAAGGTTAATTAACAAGTATTAATTACACACCGCCAATCCTCCAAGGCGGCATGAAGCTGTTTATAGCAAATCCTTCAGCTACTAGCATTCTATCACAGTGAGGTGAGCATGAACACTATATTCTAGAAGAACATCGGAAACAGAGGGGAGAGGGATGTGGGCTTCAGCTGGAAGCTTTCCAGCCGCCCCCACCCCCAGAAGCAACGATGAGCAGCACTGTCAACCAAAGCGGGGCCCTTACTTACTTAAGAAAGAGAACTGAGTGGAATAACCCTCACAGGTAGAGGCCCGCTGCTCTCTGCGGCCATCACATCACTCTCGTGCTCTAGGAAAGAGGAAGAAAGGCAACTTATATGCGGTTACAGCAGCTAAAAGGAAGACCTGGCTCTGATCTGGGAGAGATGCTTTCCAACGCCAGGACATCTGCTTTCTTCTAGACTGAGGCTGCCTCTCCATGGAATCACAATCAGATCCCAAGGGAAGACCCGCTGACGAAGGACATGCCAGCATCCTAACCGATTTCATCATATCTACTTTCAAAAGCTCATTGGAGACTTCACAGAAAGTGTTCATTCCTCTGCCACGTGTGTGATAAAGTTGATGGTCACTGATGCCTCTGCCCTTGAGAAGCTCGGCATAAAGGAAGAAGGCTGTCCAGTAAATCACCTCCTAAAGCAGACACTTGGGGTATGGGTCTTTAGATAATGTCAATTATAGTGTTGAAAGCAGAGGGTCTTGTGGAACTCTGTCTCCCATGCATGACATAGCTGTTCCATCTTGAGATTGTTAGCTGTGAATACCCTCATCATATCATAATATCAGACCCTCATATCACTCCTAAAAGTCTTAACAACATGCCCTAAAAGAAAGGAGTGGAGAGCAGTCCTCAAGACCTGAGATTCTAGCCACACACTCCTTCTCCCCTTTCCCCATCTACCTAAAATCCTGCCTGAGCTGCATGTGGTCTTGGACGCAGAAGATTGAGTTGGAGGGTTTTTAGCAGAGCAGCTGCCTACAGGTAAAGAAGGGGACTCCAGAAATGTAGCCTCCGTGATTCCTCTTGCATGCTGAATTAATACAGCTGTTTTGGCATCACCCACACTCTTGTGATAAGCCCAAACCCAGTGATCCCATAGGAAACCCAAATTGCCTGGCAAAGCTAGACTTGGATGGAATTATTCCTTTGGTTTGCCATTGGCCTGTGAATTTGGGCTGAATAGAAATAGACTCCCAGGGAAATGTCAAGTTGGTGATGCTACAGAGAGACAAAACAAAGAGAAAAAGAAGATGAGGAGGAGGTAGAGGAAACAAGATATGAAGGGAAGGACCACATAAAGAAAAATATCTCTCTATGTCTGAAATTGTGTAATTCCTGAGACTACCTTGGCCCCCATATTCTTGATTGCTTGTCAAGGTTCTAGCAACAGAGATGTAGAATTAAGTTCAAAGACCTATCTCAACAAGAAGCTCTTCTTTACACCAAGTGAAGGCCATTACAGAAAACCACAACAGGTCCTAGTGCAGAGATCAACAGTTCATGTAAAGCCCAGCCCCAGGGGATACATCCCCTGTGTCGAAAGCTCAGGGAACAACACAGAAAAGGAGAGTAGAAGGATTCTAAGGGCCAGAGGACCAGGAAATGTGCTGTGAGGGTGTATCTCCTAGAAACGACAGGGAAGTTGCACCCTTGCTATCTCACTAATAGGTGTCTGAAGTGCCCAACTAGGACCTTGAACAATGATAATAATCAATAGACATGCTAACTCAGAAGGGAGAAATCTCATGAGGTCCCACCCCTAGACAAAGAACTACAGGCAATTAATGGCTACTGAGGGAAGATAATTAGCCTCTCCAAGGGATGAAGCAGCTAATTGGTTATCTGACACAAAGTCGTCAGCCCTGAAATCATGCTCACACAAATCACACTAAATGCACTCAAAGGCATATATTATGCATCTCTCTCTCTCTCATAATAAAAAGATGCTGATAGTTTGGGAAGCAATGAGGAATTATGGGCAAAATTGGAGGAAGAACAGGTAAAGGAAGTGATATAGTTATATTTTTAATTAGATTTTTCACAGAATAAGACGAAAAAGACCCATTTTGTTGTGGCTCATTGAGTGACTTAAAGTTGGAGAAAATGTGAGTGTATTATCCTGGCCTTGCCAGGTTGGTAGAAAAATATTGAAAACCCTCTCCCTTATACTCATTAGAGGCAGTGTAGAGGCTGAGCAGAAACTAGAGCGCATGTGCACAGTCTGCCCTCCCGCTCCTTTCTCGGAGCTGCTGCAGAGTGCCCGTGCAGTGAGCCCTGGCATGAGGGGGTTGGATAACTGATACTCATTTGCTGCTTGAGAAAGTGCGCTCAGGATGGTCAACATACTTATTTGCTTCCAATAATGGATTAGAAGCTAAGCGAGGAATGTGAAGCTCCCAAAGTCCCAAAGAAAACAGTTGACATTCTGCCTGCTCTGATTTTCAAGCAGCATTTTACCTTGCTGATCTTTGGAAAGCTTTTTAAAATGTGGCTGGAAAGCTATGCATTGCTAGAGCCCTGCATACACACCTCAGGGATGGGTTATCCCTTCCCCAAGGCAGTGGGGAAAGTCTTAGGCTCTTTCTAGGGCCACCACTGTCATTGAGTACAGTGTTATCAAGCTGTATCTGGAGTAGACAAAGCAAACTTTTAATTCCTGGTCTGTTTCCTAAGTGATCTCATGCAAACTATTTGAACTCTTTAACCCTAAGATGAATCCAAGTTCAGTAGTAGTAGCATAAAATATTAAATGGAGAGCAGTGTAACTGCTGGACAGCTGGCTTACTGCCTTCCACCTATCATTTATAATTATCCTTTGTCTTCAAGACAGGTGTCTAGCTTTGTTTGAAGATGAAGAGAGGATGAAATTAAGAGGAGGCTAAGAACCTACCCACCACCATATAGTTAGCAAATGCCCTGGTCAGAGCTTGTACCTTCGTTTCAGTCATGATTGCCTAATCCTATGTCTTTATGGGAGGTGGTGGTAGATTCAAGGAAAGCTGAATTATTGAGGGACATCCTAAAGGAAACTTCCAGGGTGCTGATGGCTAGACATAAGATGCCACCTCATGGGTTAAAGGCTTGGGCTCTTACAGTAGCACCGCTGAGTGACAGATCAGTCTTGAGAGAGCAAATAAAGCGCCATTAATCCATTGATAAGTTTATTGATGAATGCGCTATTAGGAGGTGGGGCCTAAGTGGATAAAAGTAGATAACTGGGCATGTGGGAATGTACTATTTGAAAGTATATCTGGTTCCTGTCCTCCCCATCCCCACACTTATTTATAGCCATAACATGGTGATCAAACTCAATTGCCACACGCTTCCACCATACCATGCCGTAATATTCTGCCTCCCCTAAGCAATGGAGCGAACTGTGGACTGACATGTTTGAAATGAACTAAACTAAGCTGTCCCTCCTCCTAAGCTGTCTACCTGGTCACAGTCACCACAACAAAGAGCTAACCAATGCAGCATTCCTGTGTGAAGAACATAGAGGAAATGGGAAGTTCTCGTGGGCATCCATGCTGGTTTGGCTTCAGGACAACCATGCCCACGTCTTTCCAGTTACTGATGTAACCCACTTTCTCATCACTGTGTACCTTCCCCAGTTGTGAGCAGCACTTGCTGTCCTCCCGAACCACTGAGCTCATTCTCTTCCTAACTAGAGGACGTTGATCCATGTCTTCATCACAATTACAGGTAAACCACACCTTTAAATAGTGAAGCACCTCTTTTCCTTTTGGCTACCTGATGACACTCTCCCGTTTCCTCCTAATATCAATTCTCTCAGACTTCATTATCATTCCTAAATAAAATATCAGTGAATGGATTGGAAAGAAGTCGGTAAAGCAGGGTGTACCTGTTGATAGATGGTTAAGCATAACTCTCTTTCAGTCTTGTTTTCTGGTACAGGAAGAAATATCAGCTCTCTCTCTCTTTCTCTCTCTCTCCATGAATGGCAGACTCATCTTTACCACTAATTAGATATTTATCGGTAACACACAGCACAGCTTCCATCACAAAGACATTGAATGAGTCTGCTCAGCCCCCTGGAATATATTGGGCAAAATATTTAAATAAAGTATGTACTTGAATGAAAAATGTCTGTGCAACCCTGTGGAATTAAAAAGGGAATTCATTTCCTAATAATCTTTTAATCCAAGAAATTACTACTAAAGCTGGAAGGCGCATTTAAGGAAATTTAAATTTAATCTTATTTTCCTCCTGGTTTGATGATAAACATGTCCTTAGCAATGTACACTGCCCACGCCAGACCTAACTGTGAACTCACTGGCCATGGGTAATACAAGAAGTTTAGATGTGTTGAAGCAGCTTCAGTCTCTCCTGCACCCATTCGCAGGTGCGTGAAGAAGAGCATGCCTGGACATGGAGACCGCACATCTAACAGAGAAGTTCCCTCTCATCTGAAAAGTGTGACCTTTCCTCTGGAAGAAATGAGCTTGAAATCTGGATTCTGTATTTTCATGTGATCCCACGAGAGGGGAGAAAACATCTGCTAACGTGCTCTCTCCATCACATGAAGAAATCTGAAAACAAATGGTAACTGCTCCGAAAGTTAATTAATTCCAGCATTTACCCACTTACCTATCCAAATACGGAGTAAAAAGAAAGATTCCATAGACAGCTCCTTTCCCGGGGTAAACCCAGTGGATCGTAAAATAAAAATGCAGGTGTGTGGGAAAGGGATTTGCAGGGAGGATTGGAGTGGGAGTCAGACAAAAGAGGGTGAAAGATTGAGTAACTGGAATACATTAGGTATGAAATTATCAAAGAATAAATGTAGCCAATAAAAAATGGAACAATGAATATTACTATAAAATTCATGGAGCTTCAATACTGGGAATACATATTATTTTTATGATAATATTATAAACATAAGATTTTGTGAAATAATTCTGTGGGACAAATAATGTTAATCAATTAATAAAAAGTATCCGTGAGGCAGGACTTATTTGGAATTTGGTTTTAGAACTACATAATTAGGTGTTCTTCAAACGAGAGAGATAGTCATCAACTACACTTCACTGTATAGTGGAAAACAATTAAAACAGAAACCCACAAAAGGTCAAAACGTGGAGAACAAATGTCATCGAGTGTTCAACAATAAATATGACATTTATATCACAATGTTTATCCCCAAGGCTCTGGGACCATCCCAAAAGAGGGAACAGAAAGATTGTGAAAGCTAGAGGTCAGGGAGGACTGATGCCAAACAGTGCCTTCTGGAAAAAAAAAAGAGGACCTCTCATGAACCTACAACAGCAGTGGTTGCCTTCGGGAGATGTCAAAAGATCAGCATCCAATGGGTCAACATCCATTCTAGTGTGGAGGGTGAGCGTCTTATGAGCCCTTCATGTAGCTGATAAGCTTTTGGCAGTTGATGGCTGCTGGGAGAGGGAGAAGAAGAGTCAGTTTCATTTCAGGTGTGGCTTCTGGTGTGCCAACCACACTCTAGTGTGTGATCCCACTATATGCATTCATACATGGGCAGCAAAAGTAGACTCAGGGAGTCCTTTTAAAAAGAAAAAGGATAAAGTTGGGAGGACACTTGGCAGGGTGGGGGATCCGGGAAGAGTCAGCGGGAGGAGTAGAGGATTGAAAATGATTAAAATACAATGTATATAAATGCATAAATTCTCAATTAATAATATACTAAAAACGAGAAAGAATATATACATTTAGGACATACACAACCAAGAATCTCTCTCTCTCTCTCTCTCTCTCACACACACACACACACACACACAAACACACACACACACACTTTCCTTTATTGTTGCTTAAAACTGGTCCAATTTAAAAACCTACAGAACTTTGGAGAACTACTTTCTAAATAAAACTAGGTGTCTGGGAATGCTTTAGGATGATTATTCCATGCGAACCATCCAAATTGTGGTATCATTTTGTTCAAAAGTTTTAAGCAATTGAAACTTGAAAGCAAATTACAATTACTGAAAAAACAAGATCTGCAAATAAAGAGACACGAAAATGCACCTTGGCAAAGGAACAGAAAGAGCCAGAAAAAAATTAAATGATGAGCACTCAAAGGGCATACTGTGTTCTCATCTAAAATGTTAAATTATTCAATCTGAAGAAATTTTCCCAATGTAGTACTATTTTTAATTGAATGACATGATATTGCCTACTAAGATGGAATTAGAGTTAAAATACATAGTTTTGCAGCTTCTAAATATAGGAATATATTCAAACGTTGAAAGCATACAAAATCATTTGACATTTCATCTTATAAAATACATGCATTATAGAAAAACAATGTACTGAGGGGAAATGTCTCTATTGGTGAAAACATGGCAAAACTTTTTACATATTTCAGTAAGAAAATAGAATGAAAAATGTTATTAATCTGTCAGAATTTAGTCTGTAACTACTTAGGTTTCTTTTTATGTGTAGCAATAGTTCTCTCCACCAAGATTATAATGGTCTCCTTAAAAGATCCAGTTTTGGTTTTTTTTTTGCTATTCAAAATTGCTCATTTACTATGCAATTCCTGTATCTTTGAAAAAGTTTTCAGACAGTTTTATGGTAAAAACAAGATGAAACCAACTTAAGATTATTAAGGCTGTTAAGAGCAGGGATGATATTGCTGGAAGTCAATAGACATGCCCCACAAGTTGGGGAACCTGAATTTGGATCCCCAGAGTCCATATGAGACCCAAAGCAAAGGAGGTAGAGATGGGGAATTTCTGGAGCATGCTGGGCAGACAGCTGGCCAATGTAGTGTGTTCTGGGTTCAGAGTCTTCTTGCCTCATATACAAGGTGAAGAATTATTGGAAGACACCTGAAATCACACACACACACACACACACACACACACACACACACACACACACACAGAGACAGAGACAGAGAGAGAGGGAGAGAGAGAGAAGCATGCAAACGCACATACACACAGGCATGCACACTGCGCATGTATATTCATGCAAAAACAATAGGATGGTGATGCCACGATGACAATCAGCTTGGCACGGTACCTCTAAGGGTGCAGTGGTAGCATGCACACCTTGTTGGTAACCAGCAGCTCTCTAGTTGCCCTTAAGGCCCAGTCAACAAGAGGGAGATCACATCTGGTACTGGAAACGAGATGTGAAGTCATTGGTCTTGGAGGAGAACTTACAACCACCACCTGATCAAGCTAGTAACAACACTCAACCACCTCTAACTCTGTGTCCTTACACCCACAGGTAAGAGTAGGTGACTCCTCTTATAGATCATTACAGAATACACCACCAACCAAAATGCAGAGTTGTGGAGCCCATGACAGATGGATACATCTACAGAACAATTTCCATTTCTAAGGCTTAGGGAGCATTGCAAAAGAGGTGACAGATCAGGGAGTTTATTGTAAAATTGTGTCTTCTGATAACGTGAGAAACCATACACACAAAGGATCAGTAACAGGACTGCCTAAACATGAGCTGAACAAAGACATAATAAACATGACAATGTTGATGAGGGAAAGCCCTAGAGGCCTCAGCCCCACATGAAGAACTACAGGTGACTATGAAATGTTGAGACTGGAAGAAACAGTCTTGCCCCAGGAAGGGCACACCAATTGTTTGTCTATACCACATGACCAGTCCTGAGAACATACATTCAAGTAACATTATTCAGATGAATCAGATTGTATTTAGAAATACAATATATATATATACATATATATGTAACTCTACACATGTAACAAACAATGAAAAAAATGAAGCTTTAAATTTGAAAGAGAACAAGGAGATATAGAAGAGCATTTGAAGGAAGGGAAGGGAAGAAGAAAATTGTGTAATTATACTATAATCTCAAAAATTAAAAAATGAATTCTCCAGGAAATTATGAATGATTCTGAGTAAAATCACCCATGAGCAAGTATGTGAATGAACAGGGAACCCATGCTTGTACTGGAAACCTAGATGGCTTCTTGGGACTTTTGAAAAAGTCTTCTTTACTGCAAGTGGAGACCAGAAACTCACAAATGGATACAATGCAGAGATCAACACATTATGGGAAACCCAGTCTTCCTTTCCAACTTCACGTGTTCTCTTCCCCCCCAGCCCCTGCTCTCTCCCTCTCTCTCTTAAAAAACCCACTTAGTGTAGCCTCTGACTACATGGATGTAGAGGCATGAGCAGCCTTTTGGCGGTTACATCTCTGAACAAAATGTATCCCCCTCTGCAGCAGTCTTGGGTACCAGGAATCAAACTTGGGTCCTTTTGCATGAGTGGAAGCGTTTTAGAAAAAACCTTCTCCATAGATGTCAAGCATTATTTCATACTGAAAGGAAATAAAACTCCTCGAAAATGTTCCAGGTAAGCTATGTGCTTATTGCAAATGAGGGAACGAGAAAATTTTACTGGGTATGTCCAAATGACAGCAACCCTACCTGATGGGAGTTATCCCTGGGCAAAGATCAAGCAATTTAAGCAATGGATTAGAAACCTGAGCAGAAAGACATCCACTGTTCAAACCATTTAGGATGACACCAGGAGAAAAATCTCAATCAACTACACTGACAGATGCCAAGAAAAAGAAGGCAACTTTCTCAGAGAAGTCCACGAATATATTATCTAGCGTGTCTACATTTCTTCTCCCTCCCTCCTCTCCTTCCTCCTTTCTATTCATTCTCTCCCTCCTTCCTTCCTTTCTGTTCCACCCACTGCATTCTTCTCTTAACCCTCATGCCAGAAATCTTTGTTAAATATGTCTTTTAATAAATTCCAACTCTGCTTCAAAACAATAGCGGCTCATGTTAAAGGAAAACAATCCAACATTTTTCTTTTCTTTATGATGTTATCATCAATGAGTTACTAAATATTTACTGAACATTTTTAATAAAAAATTATTTCAGGTAAAACAAGAAGAATAAATGATAAAATAAGATTCCATCATTTTAAAAACTCATGGATGTAGGCAAGGAATATTTTTGGCTACTAAAATCATAAAAGAGGCCATCAGGCACTAAGTATCCACTAAAAATGGAGATATTCCATGTCTACAGTATATTACTCACAACATAGCCTTGATCAAACTGTGAAATTTGAATCTGATCAAGTTTTCATATATAACTATATGGACAGATGGGAAATTCAGTGGGCCTCCTGGGAATGTAGCCAATGAATGACTGCAGGATAATTCCTCTGGTTCCTTCTAATATTCCTTGTCAGGCTGGGTGTAAATAGGGGCAGGTAATGGAGGATAAGCTTATAAGATACTAACCAACTGAAATGTATGGGCATCATTTATTGCTGAAGGTTTAAAATGATTGTCTTATTTATTTATTCATTCATGCTCTTTGTGTGCTAAGCAATTTTCTAACTCCTACCTTTACTAGCCCTATAACTAATAATTGATATATAGATCTGTAGTGTGACTGTTTCTGGCCCTGCAGATGCCACCACCCTTCTGTGCTCCAAATGAACACACAGACGCTATATTAGTTATGAAAATGTTGTTCAGTGACTAGGGTTTGTTATTGGCTAGCTCTATTTTAATTATTAACCCAGAACAACCAATCTAAGTATTTTCACGTGGTCTTATCTTACCAGGAATGCCAGGCCTGCAGCTCCTTTGTCTGCTACATCTCAAATCCTCAGTGTCTCTGCAGAGAAGACAGTGATGTCCTGTTTGTCCCTGCTTATATTCTGATTCTGTCAAGCTACATCACTTCCTGCCTGTTTGTACAGACCTCCAGACCTCTATGGTTAGCTAGTGGCAGTTTCTGCCCAGCTATGCCACTTCCTGGGATCACATGATGACTCCTCCCTGCCTACACTTCTCAGAATCCTCCTCATTTCCTAGTCCCACCAATCTTGCTGTCCTATTGGCCAACAATGTTTTATTCATCAACCAATAAAATATACACAGAAGAACATTCCCCATTGGATATCCAAGTATATATGATACATATGTGTATACAGATTTTATTTGTATATACTCAAAACTTAACCCCGAGCCATCAATAGCCTTGAGGTTGAGATAGCCACCATTATCCACCACAAATACTGCCCACTATCCCTCCTCATTTTGATGGAAATGAACCCTCTGATGGTCCCCCTAGTCAAGGTCCTTCTGGGTCTATTCTAACCTTTCTTTTTGTCTGACAGCTTTGCTGTGAAAACTGAAATAGTCTCACAGTGAAGAAGATAGGAATAAATAAGGGAGGGAGGAATGGAGGGAGAGGGAGGGAGGCAGGGAGGGGGAGGGATGCAGGAATGAAAAAAGGAAGGAATGAAAGCAAAGTAGAGAACATGGAAAAATAAACACCCAGGAAAGACGTCTTTGCAAATCCTGCAATTTTCAAATATCAGCGGAGATCTGCGATGTGGGCAAGACTATCCCCATTTTATAAGTGGCAGAATTGAAGCGTGGTAACAAGCACATCACCAAATACTTCCATCCGCGGTGATTGCAATCAGATTTGAATATTGGATTATCTACTTCAAATTCACACTGTGCCGTTCTATCACGAGTTTTCTCTGGAACTCCAATCCACCCTCCAGATCTGCTTCTCACACCCACACCAGGGGGCTCTCCATCCTCCTTCAGTTGTCATCTGCTTCTAGTGCCCCTTCCGCTGCTACGATCAGTTCCGTTATTAGAGACAGATCTGCCAAAGGCATCATGTTGCTGGGATGATAGCTGAGAGAACTTCTGTTGGCTTCCATCTGGGTACCAGGCAGTTACAGATGGGGAGACTCGCTTCAACCTTGAAGATTAAAATAAGATTTCTGCTTGCAAGGCTAATGGAGAGAGATTGAGAGAAAGAGAAAGAGGGGGGAGAGAGAGAGTGAAAGAGAGAGAGAGGCAGAGATAGAGAGACAGATAGAGAGACAGAGAGAGAGAGAGAGAGAGAGAGAGAGAGAGAGAGAGAGAGAGAGAGAGAGAGAGAGAGAAGACTGCCAGGCTGTGCCATACATCACAGCCATTTAAGATGTGAGTTGTGTTCACCTGATGGGATCTGCACCTGCTCCTATTTCACGGCCCCTCACTCTTTTCCCTCCACATCCATGACACAGTAACTTCTTTCTATTGCCTAATCACACTACTAAAGCTATAGATTTAAGTAAAACACTGTTGGACTGCATTACAACAAGCTATTCCTCTCACAGACAGACAGGCAGACACACACACACACACACAGATAGAGACAGAAAGACAGAGACAGGGAGAGAAGAGAGAAATCTAGAAGGGAATTAAAAGATGTTTGTATTCAAAATCATGAAGTTTGTTAAAAGTTAGTACACAGATGTAAAACCTGAAGCTGGGAGATCCACGTGGTTTTCACGCTATTTACAGCGAGTACGTGACAGGCAGCTCTTTGGATATAAAGAATCACGGATTTTGAGAAGCAAGAACTTCCATTCTGTATTGGGTAATGATGAACTTCTTTTTGCTAACAGCTAGTAACTCTGTTTCAACTCAGTTTTCAAATTTGCAAGTCAGACATAACTTTTATACGTTGCTCCATTACTGATGTAAAATAAATGAGGTCATAAAGGTGCCTGTAAATATACTGGGTTCTTCAAGTTAGGAGTTACGTTGATGCGCAAAAAAAAAAAAAAAAAGCAGAACAAATGGAAAATCAACAAATTTTCTTGTATCCACTAGAGAGCAGAGGTCACAGGAAATCCAATGTCCACCCCCAAGTGACAAAAGAGAGCAGAACAGCTGGTGCAAAGAATCAGTGTGCTGGGGGGGGGGATCGGCTACAGAAGACACCTTTGGAAACAATTATGATCACACGGTCTGCAATTATTGGATAAGTTGGGGCTTAGTGAGGACAAGCCTGAAAATAAAAAATGATGGACATGACAAGAGAATCAGAAGATAAGCCAAAGGCTAGAAGAATGTATCTGCCAAAGGTGCACCCACTAAAGACATATCCAAAATATGCAAAGAAAACTCGACAGAAAGAATTGATTAGCTCAACTGAAACAGTGGGCAAAACTCATGAACAAAGAAGACGCACTGACGACAAATGAGAATATGCTTACTATTCACGGACAGCAGAGCATCCTTGAGATAACACTGAAGAAATGTTAAGACTGCCAAAGCCAAGAACAGCAGTCAGTGCTGGGGAGGTGAGCAACAGGAGCACTCAGCCACTGCCAATAAATTCAGCCTCTTTGGAAGACATCTGGGTGATTTCATTAAAACAAAGCAAAACAGAGCTAAATATACTCTTACTGTATGACAGAACAATCCTGCTTTCCCATATTCATTCAAGGAACTGAAATCTTGCACACACACGCACGCACGAGGCATACACACACTACTCTGTAGCTACTTCCTCTGAGATAAACTTTCCATCCTTCGGGGGAGGTTCCTTAAAGCATGGTATATTCAAAATGGAGGTGAAAAATTACATCCTGCATGGAAGCTCTTAAGTTCAGGAAGCAAACAACTAGAAGGGTTTAGGAAGTCCCTGAAGTCTATCAGATCCCTAGCCCTTCCCTCTCTCTTCAAGAATAGATAAGCAGTGAGAACTGCTTAGAGAAACTCTGAAACTAGCCATCCTACTTGTAAGAGGCTCAGAAAAAGAAGCTACATGAAGAAGACAATTTCTAACCTGTTGAACAAACTATGCAGTGTGTTCCAGGTTTCAAGCCTTCATGAGCCTTCTCTTGTCCTGCTGGATTTTGGGTGATTCAGCTGTCTTTGAGCCATTTAAAGTCCTGTAGGTAACCACTCACACACACTGGTAAGGAATACTAATAAAAATCATTTGTTCATCAGGACAGACTTGGTGGTGTCCCTACTTTAGTCTGTCACCTTTTCATTGTTTGGGGTGAGTAGATGTTTGCTCATGTCTACCAAGAACACACAGCACACGCACATAAATAAGAGTAAAATATGAACCTTTTTTTAAAATCCCAGCAGGCTTAGTCTTAGGGGACCCCACATTTCATGGATTTTTACCAATTAGAGCACTGCTAGGCTCCTACAGTGAAGACTGGAGAATAATCTCTTGGGTCCTGGCAGCGGGAGCAAAAGTATCCAACTCTTACATGCCCTCAGAATATTCTGATTTTAAGAAGGTCTACCCCAAAGGAAAGCCATTTTTAGCAGAGTCTGAATTGCTGCATTTCATCAGAACATAACTAAGCTGGGAGAATGGAAATACTAAATTGACCAATTGGAAACAAATTAATACACCATGAAGGGCTTGTGAGGGTCACAGCCTAGGAGGGAGCACTATCCATGGTCTCATAGGATGCTTCCTTTCTCCCTCACATCAGCTCCGCATCTGCAGGGCTCCTGGTGACTGGGAGGTGAGATCATACATGCAGACAGAGGTTGAGAGAGCAGAAGTCACACAAATCAATATTTTTAATTCAACTGGAGTTCTAGACACTAAGGTGAAAAGGTGAGGAATGCAGGATCCAATTTCCAAGCCACTCATTATTAGATGTTGGTGACTATGGTACACAAATAACCAAAATACTGTGCAATAATGTAGTACTTACCTGATGTGGAGATCTGTGCCAAGTACACCTTCATGTATCCATTGCTTTGTAGAGGCTCTTGGTGGCATTGGTAGTAATATTATCTCCATTTACTGATAAGGAAATTGGTTCAGAGAAGGCCCAAGGTCATAGAGTTAGTCAGGGGTAGGGCTAGAATTTTAGTCCATGAGGTTTAACTCTGACTAGAGTGTTTAATGATCACCAGCATTGTTAAGAGAGGTAAGCTGATAGCTAAGATCAGAAAAGAGATGATAAAAAGTAGAGCCCAGATCACATGGATGAAAAAGTTAAGGTTATATCACCAGATAAATTGATTCTCTCCAATTTGCTTTTTAAAAAAAAATTATTCTTCAAATTTTTCTCTCATGCATTACATCCTGACCACAGTCTCCCCTCTCTTCACTCCTCCCAGTCTCTCCTCTCACCTGCCCTCTCCCCCAGATCCACTCCTCCTCCATTTTCCTGAGAGAGAAGGGGGGGGGGAGAAAATGCCTCTAAGGGATATCTACAAAACATGGCCTAACACTAGGCACAAAGCCTCATATTAAGGCTGGAAGAGGCGCTACTAGGAGGAAACAGGTCCCAAGAGTCAGACAAAAGTGTCAGCCACACTCCATGTCCCATGCCCACTGTTGGGAGTCCCACAGGAATACTAATCTACACAACCATAAAGTATATGTAAATGACCTAGCTCAGACCCAAACAGTGTCCTTTTTTTCTCTTTACAGTCTCTATGAGCCCCTATGAGACCTGTTTGGCTGATTCTGTGGGCTATGTTTTTGTGGTGTCCTCCAGCCTTCTGCCTCCAAAGAACCTCTCTCCCTCTCTTCTGTGGGGTTTCCCTGACTCCACCTAGTGTTTGGCTGTGGGTCTCTCATCTGATCCCATCAGTTGCTGGATGATGGCCCTCTGAGGACAATTGGGCTAGGCATCGATCCTTCGGGTATTCACTTAAGGGATTTCACTTATCAGAAATTATTAGTATTAAAAACTTAGTATTTTCCCTGTGCTAAATAAGAACCTGGCAGGAATAAGATAGTCTCAGACATGATAGGAGCGTCAGAATCGAAGTTGACCCATTCTCTGGATTCCAGTGTGCTTAACTGGCATCTGCCACTAGGAATTTCTGAAGTGTCTCAGAACAGGCTATTGCATGGCTTAACCCAAAATTCACAAGGAGCCTTGCCAATGAATCCAATTCCTATTGAACAGACATGCAGAGACAGAATCATCACTCGAGAAGACATCCCAAATGGTAGGAGGCTTGACAAACAAATGACCCATTTAAGTCACATAAGTCCTTCTCTTGAGTTATACAGGGCACTGCTTTTATTATTGTAGAATATTAAAGTCCCCAAGTTAAACCTACAGCCATGTAAAAGTGAAATTCCCACTAAACGAGAAAACTAAAATTATCCTTTTCTTAATTTCACAATTTGTTTTATCTCCAAGCTGCATCTGCAAGGCAGGAATAATGACCACACTCCCTCCTGAACCTGCTGTGGGAACTGAAGTACTGTTGAGTGAATGGAATGTTTCCCTTTCTTGTTGAGTCAGTAACAGGAGTAATGACAGCTCTACCTTTTGAGCAGTGTTGGGCTTATACCAAGTGATCTACCAACAAGTAGGGTACCACATACCTGAGGTCTAATGCATGTCTAGGGACATAGATCCCAAGAGCAGAATTCCACATGCCCTGTGGTGAGAGCTGCACTGGCCGGATTTCCCACACAGAGACTGAGGTCATGATGACTTTTCCTGGTACCTAGTTGTCTCCCTGAGCCCTGCTTAGGTCTTGAATTCTGTTGTTTCGGTGACCAGGGGCTAACCACAATGCAGATGTATTAAATTAAAAATCCCATAAATAATCAGTTTGTAACTATTAAATCATGAACGATTCTGAGTGTCATGATGAAATGTCACTTGGTCCCGCTTCATGGTGCTTAAGGAACAACCCCTCCATCCTGTGTTTCCACAGTGTATATGCTACTGTCCCATTAATCATTTAATGGCTGTCTTGGTTTTCAAGTCAAATGTTGTGGCATGGCAGTTCTGTACGAACTTTAACTTATTTAACAGTATTCTGTATCGCAAGAATAGAAGCCATAAAGTTTTTATTTGAAGGAAAAAGCAAAAGTTCTTGACTCAACAAGGAAAAAAAACTGTGCTGAGTTTGCAGAGAGATCTGTATTAAGAATGAATCATCAATCTGAAATCCTGGAGCAAAAAGAAACTCATGCATATTTTTCTGTCACAGCATAATCTGTAAAACTTACAACCACACAATGTGATAATTTTTTGGTTAAGATGCAAAAGGCATTGCATTTGAAGATTTAATGGTATCTATAGATAGTTTCCTGTTCCGACTGGTGTCTTGGAATGAACAGCCTCAGGATGGGGAGTGACTGATGTGACAGAACAGGCTTAAAGGTCCAGAGACGGCTGAATGAAGACACGAACTGAGGGCCTACGTCTTAACTTCACTCTCCCTTGGGCAATGGCAGTGACCGGCTGACTTGTGTGGAGCAGAATCAATCATGTGTAGGTCCACTCTCCAAGAAGAATTAAGCAGGCTTTGAAAGCCTCTTCCCGATGTTTCACCATGGGAAAGTAAGGAGTTTAAAAGTCAGAATGTTTCCGAAGCAAAGGTTTTGTGTTCAGTGAGCATCCCAAAGCATCTATACCAAACGCACGCATGGTGTGTGACCCCCCCAGGACTGAAGAACCCCTGAATCATGTCGGGGGGACAACAGAGAGATCTGCTGATTTGCAGCACCAGACCTCAGCTGCAGTAGATGGTGTTGAGTTTCCGGGAGCGTGTGTCCCACAGATGCCTGGATGTTTGAATCGCTTTAAAGTGAGTTCCCACTTCCATGGGACCTAAACTTCTGCAGGGGTGAGTAAAACAGGGTTGCATCTTGAGCCCTTTAAGTACAGCCTTCTTTCTTTTTTCATCATGTTTGTGATATGCCCACACTGGAGTGTTTCTATCCTCATACCAAAGTAACGAACTCTTGAGTTATTACCCTTTGGGAAGGAAAGGCATATTGCATTGTATCCAGTTTTAGGTGCCTGACATAGTGGCTATCAATGAATTATTCTATAATTAACTACATGGATAACCTGCTCTTCAGATCTCAGAGCAAATTCGCTGTTCTGGATAACAGGAGTAGACATGAGCCAGAAGATCTGTCTTGTCCTTTTGGAGGCATATCCAAGTAGACCATTTTTTTCCTAGCCATGCCTGTTTCAAAATATGTCCCATACTGTGCTTAATGGAGGAAAGGAAAGAGACAGAAATGAACACAAGCATAAAGTGGAGAAGGTCAGAAGACTCAGAGTGAGACAGTGAGCATGCTACTCTCAGGGACTTCATTCCTGGGCTCCTATTTCATGTCAAGCACCTCGGTGACCTGCCCACTAAAAGCTGTGACCAAGAGCAACTCTCTGACCTCCTCCTGACAGGACTCCCTTGAAAACCTATAAACAAATATTCTGACTTTGATAGTGTCATATTTCCCATAAACCAGAGAAATAACTGTGGTGAAGCCCTCCCGGGGCTGCACTTGTTGGAGGAAAGGCAGCTATGCCAGAGCAGACAACATCTGAGCAATCAGAAATGAAATTCTATGAGAAACCAAACTCTCCTGTCATCCTCCAACTTTAATCCATTTCCTCTTTTCTCCATGTCCCCTACAAATGTCGGGGACAGTATGTCGCTTGAACCTGTTTGCTGTATACCTTCTTCTCTTTTACTCCGACTGAATCCCGACTCTCTTCATTGGGTCTTTGTGTGTCCTGAAGATCATTGTAACCTAGAATCTTGCCTGGACAATTTACGGATCCTCTGCTCATCACTTGTTCTTTTAATTGAGTTCCTCTCGTTTAGCATTTTAATCATGCGAAGTAAATGGGATCTTAAATGTGGGAAAATCATAATGTCATTTTATAATGGAGGTGGACTTAAATGTTCTCAGGTTCTCTATCATCCCAATGTAATTTTTATATTAAGATGTGTTATGGTCCTTGAACAAGGAGGAGACACAATACTGTATCTGAATTTATACCAATAGCCATAGGTTCTTAAAGAACAGAAAGACAGGGTAGTTCTTCTGAATCTGTGTCACTCCCGTCATCTAAACAGTGGACATGCTCTGGGATATAAAGATTAGATTATTTATATATATTTTTAGTTTTTTATTTCATCTTACTTCCCAGCCACAATACTTCCTCCTACACCTCCTCCCACCCCCTTGCCTCCTCCTACCATTCCTCACCTCCATCCCCAGCCCACCCCCAGGCCGCTTTTCCTCATGGGTAAGGGCTCCCCTGAGGAGTCACCATAGTCTAGCACAGAAGGTTGCAGCAGAGCCAGGCCCCTCTCTCATGCCTTAAGACTGAGCATGGCCTCCCACCATAGAGAATGGGCGTCAACAAGCTGGCTCACGAACCAGGATGTATCATGGTCCTACTTCCAGGGCCCCTCTGATAGTCCAAGTTTCACAACAGAGGTCCCAGTTCAGTCCCCTGGAGTCTCTACAGATACAGGTCTACAGTTCAAGAGTTTCCATCATGTACTTTTTTTTTTGCCAGTAAAAATCGGCAGTCTATTTCCTCCACAATGATGGGCCCAGAACAGCCACAACACAAGAATTCAAGAGGAAGAAATATAGAAATATCTCAGTGCTACCAAACAGCATAACACATGCCACTTTAATGGAAATTTAATGTAATTCTTAACAATTAAACATTCTTATAAAGCTTTTAGTACATAGCATGCTTCCAAAACACATTAGATTTTTTGATAAAGTTCTTTGAGATACTTTTGTTTTTGGAATTTTCTTTATAAACAAAGCTGCAACCCCAGGAAGGCTGGATTTGAACAGTGCAGTAGAATTAATGTAAGATATGGAATTGAGGACAACAGGACTTACTCCCAGTGATCTGTTCTGCTGTGGACAATGTTTATCAATTATATAAAGTCACTATCGGGAAGCAATTACTGAATTAGCTTCCTTAGAAGAATTTCCTTCTTCCAAATTTCTCATTTTCCTAGAAAAGAGCTTTCAGTGCGCACTTTCCAAATTTCTCGTTTTCCTAGAAAAGAGCTTTCAGTGAGCACTCTCTCTGACTCTAGCCTCCCTGATTCTCCTCTCACTGCTTCCCTTTGGCGAATTGTTTGATTTTCATTTAATAAGGGGGCAGGGGTGAAAAGACAGGCCGGATAATGCAGTTTCCAAAGAGGCAGACTTCTGAACCGTAGAACCAAGATGGTGGCACACCTCAACCCATACACAGATCTGTGATCAGGACAGGCTTGTCATTTCTGTGTGGTCGGGGAGCTCTGTGCACACCACCATCATACACAGGAATAGTGCCATGATCTGATCCCAAACTGAGAATACTCACAAAAACAAAATCAATGAACACATACCCTTGGTTGTATAAAGTGGTCCAAAACGGTGTCTAGAGAGCATGTTTGTCAAGTGACAGAATGGACTATCACAGGACAAGGAGAAAATGAAGATGAATTTAATAGAAACAGCTAGTTACTTCTTAGTCACTGTTCTATTGTTATGAAGAGACACTATGACTATGGCAACCCTAATAAAAAAGCATTTAAACGGGGGCTGCCTTAGAGTCTCAGAGGGTTATTCGTTATCACCATGGCAGGGACCATAGCGGAAGACAGGCGTGGAGCCTGGATAAGTATCTGAGAGCTACATCCTGATCCACAAACTAGGACTGAGAACTGGACACAGCATGGGCTTTAGAACCCTCAAAGCCACACCCATTTCTTCAAATCTACCAAAGAGTTCTACTACTTGATGACCAGTCGTTCAAATATATGAATGTATGGAGGCCATTCCTATTCAAACTACCACGGTTACCAATCCCAAGTGGTCAGCCCTAAATAATCACACATGTGAGCAGCAATAAGTGAACTCGGAGGTTGCGTATAGGATATATGTATTATATACATATATATACATGTGTGTACATGTGTAATAAGAGTAACTAAAGAAGAGATCATGAATTTGGGAGGGATTGGGGGTTATGGGAAAAGTTAGAAAGAGAGAAGGAGAGGTGGAAACGTTAGAAATACAGTAATTTGTGTGAAAGTTAAGAAATATGTGAAGAACAAAGAAATGGAACACAGGGAATGGAGAAACACATGCTACTGAGTGTATACATCTCCCTGGAAGCTGAGAAGATTCAGCCTGATTAATTAATAAATAATCAAACTGAATAAAGGCAAGCATATTCACATACCCCCCGACTGCAGCAACCTAACCTAGAGTCTTACTCTAGGCAGTCACTACATCAGTGGTAAGTGTCCCCAGCCTTCATTATTTTTTTCTATTTGTTTTATCACTAGGTTGTCCAGGCTGGCCTTAAACTCACTCTGTAGCCCAAGAAGGCATTGAACTTATGGTCGACCTGCCTCAGAGTCTCTAGCACCACAGATTATCAGTCTGCACATCAAACAGGGCTGGTTCAAAGTGGGAAAGCTTGATGAGAGCATCAGCCTTCTGAAGAAGCAATTTGGCAGTATCTGTTAACATTAAACGTTCAGTGTTTGGCCGACCTAGCAACTCTACTCAGCTCGTAAATCCTCTCATTTAATCACAATTTATTTTAAAGTGCTATGTGCCAGGACTTTGGCGGATATTTGGAACATAGATGCGAATTAGATAAAGCCATTGCTTCTGTTTTGCCTTCTACTTTTAAGCACGAGGACATCTAATAAACATGAAAACACATGATGTAATGCCAGTGATAAGTACCCTGGTGAAAACAAAGCAGAAAGGGAGGCAGAGATGTGTTCCTTAGGTGTAGCTGGTCAGCAAAGACCTCCTTGATGGTCATTTGGGGTCACGTGATTTGGAAGAATTTCCAAGACCTAGAAACAGTGACGGGAAAGGTTCTGAGGCACATTGCGGTCAGTGGAGCTCCACCACAGAGATACTTCCTCTTAGATAAAAATAAGTATAAAAATGTATTTGTAAAACGTGGTACTTGGTGGCTCTTTTTAGTTCTTTTTTACATTGCCATAGCAAATGCCTTGAATTAAGTTGCTCTATAAAGAAAAGATACACATGTAGTTCATGGTTTGGGAGTCTGAAAGCCCAAGACTGACTAGCCATGTTTAGTGGCAGATGAGCATCACAGGGCAAGAGTATGTATAAGAGCACACATGTTATACTATTATTTTTCAGGTAGGAAAACTGATGCTCACAGCAATTATGACATATGCATCTCATCACCCTCTGATAGATGTCCTGGAGGAGTTCCACCTCCTTAACTACGATGGTCAGATTTAGGTCCCTGGGAATAAGCTCCAATTTCAGAATCATTTTATAATAACAAGAACACTTTCTCAGTATTGCATTTCACCTTCCTTGAGTTTTATTATAACTGAATAAGCTCATGGATGCGAAGTATTTTGCAGCATAAAATACAGTGTAAGATGAAGGTGCTCAGCTGTGGTAGAAAGAACACTGGAATTTGGCAGCTCAGGTAGAATTTCTATTTTGACATTTGTCATTTACGAAACTCATCTTTACATTCCTCCCTCCTTGTCTCAGAGTTTTATTCCAGTAATAATTCAGCTAATACACTGTCCAAGTTACACATCAAACTTCAGTCCTACCCCAGCCATCACAATTCCTGTTTATTTTCACCTCCAGTTATTGTTGATATGGCTAAATATTTTGAGCTCAATGATTTATTTGGCTCAGATCTTATTTCATTCTGATTCCATGTCCATTTTATAGCTACTATGATAAGATTGTGACACTACCTAGAATGAGAAGCAGTTTCATAGATAAAGAGCAGGTTCCCCGAGAAGACTTCTTTACCTTCACACAGCAGCTACAAGTCTAGGATCTCTAGACTAGTCATGGTTCCTGCCAACTGACTGTAAAAAGCTAGTAGGATTTTTATTATCCTTCAGGTTCAAAAATTCACTAAAATTATTTAATAACTTGAAAAGGGACTATCTGTGTGATTACAGTCTTGTTACAGCACACAAGGCCATAACCAGGACCAAACGCAAGAAGAGTCACATATAAGATCACAGAAACTATAAAACCAAATACTTCTTCCGTAGAAGCTGTGTAACTCAGCCAATACGCAGCAAGATATGTAGAACTGACTTATCCAAGAATGTTTTTGCCCTTCAGCTCCTGTCCTTGAAGCACACGCTCATGAGCTTCAGTGTCCAAAGATTTTTATTAAGGATCTATTATGTAAGCATGATTGATTGAGCCATTAGCCAAAGGTTGAACTTAATCTCCAGCCCCTTCCATGTTGGACTGAATGTCAGGGTACATTGAATTATATTAATCACTTATTTCAATACCATCATTCTCTACTCACAAATTGTGTTGCCACAAAGTGAACTGGTTTCTTCCTCAGGAAAGCTATTTTTTCCCTTGCCTAAAACTATTACTTTCTACACAAAAATCACAAAGATATTCATGTATACTCTCTAATATTTTCAAGTACTACATTTTGCTGGTTGACCTACCTGGAGCTTATTATTTCTCATTAGTTTTCTGGGCTTCTAGCATCTCCTGTGAAATTAATTTATTGGATTAGTTAACTGTTAAGATTATATCCAGTTTTAACTTCAGCAGTACAAAATATCTACCACTTATGTATTGCTTTTGAAAGGCGGGAATCACTCTAAGAACTTGACATTTTTCTCTCTACCTATAAATCAATTATCCATCCTTTATAGGCAGGTAACATAGGAAAGTTTCTAAGTGATAGAGATCAGTGTGAAGCCAAGAAACTTGGCTCCAAGGTTTGCCTTTAACTGACACATTATGTTCATCTCCCAGACACTAATATTATACATTGAAACCATTAGAATCTTTATCCTTCAGTACTCCAGGGTTTAGCATGTACTCATACCCAGAGGCAACTCTGAACAAGGCTAGCTACCTTAGAAAACAGTTTAGTAACCTAGGGCCTTGGTTTTGGTTGTGTGCACCCATGCCCTTGTAAGAACACACTTGACATACTTGCTCCTTCATGTGCATCTGCTATCCCTCTCCAAGCAATGCTCCTGACAGCCTCTGAGCCCTCCCAACCCCCACCTGCATCAGGCTACACGTATGCCCATCTCTAAACAACAGTATAGATTTCCTCACCACTAGCAACAACCTAATTTTGACAATTTCGATTTAAGCGTATTCCCAAAGTATCCGGGTCTGAAGAATAGAAAGTTTGCTTCAGCCTGGACTGGTTCTGGATGTATGCAGAGAAAAGCAAAACTGTATAATCTACATGGGAAGTCCCCTATTTACCAGATGCATTATGGGAAGGAACATGGGCAATAAGAAAACGTGAATATATGACCTAGTCTATCAATCAAAAGATAGAACCCAGAAGTGTTTAGGGCTTCCTTTTATGGATTTCTAACCTTTAGATTGTTTGTTTGTTTATAGGTGCTCCAATTGGTGTAGCTGCTGTCATTCTTGACAGTGTAAACTTCTTTGTCATTGCTTTGCTCCAAATTATGTTGCCTCACTTCTGCTTGAGTTGGGGGAAGAATATGGGAAGAACAGGATGAGAAATACCATAATAGAGGGAGTCATTATAGGTTTGAAAGAGATCTGGCACCATTGAGATCTCCAGAGATCCACAAGGATGACACCAACTGGCAAACTAAGCAATAGTGGAGAGACTACCTTAAATGCCCATCCCTGATAATAAACTTGATGACCACCTTATATGCCATTCTAGAAGCTTCATCCAGTGACTGATGGAAGCAGAGGCAAACACCCACAGCTAAACACTGAACTGAACCCATGGAACCCAGTGACAGAGAAAGAGAGGAGCGATGAGCAAAGGGGTCAAGACCAGGCTGGAGAAACCCACAGAAACAGCTGACCTGAACAACGGGAGCTCTTGGACTCCAGACCGACAGCCGAGAGGCCAGCATTAGACTGATCCAGACCTCCTGAATGTGAGAGTCAGTGAAGAGGCCTGGGCAACCTATGGGGCCCTGGGCAGTAGATCAGTATTTATTCCTGGCATACAAATGGACTTCATGTGTCCATAACACCAAGAAGGGTGCTCTGTCAGCCTGAACTCTTGGGGGAGGGCCTGGACCCTGCCCTAAACAAAATGACAGATTTTGGATATCCCCTATGTGGAAGGGAGTGAGGATAGGGTGGGAGGCTGGGGGGATGGTGAGGAGATGGGAGAGGGAACTGGGATTAACATGTGAAGCAAGCTCTTCTAAAAAAATGTAATTAAAATAATTAAAAAAAACAAATCTGTATGAATCCATGTTTTCAATTCTCTTAGGTCAAGAACCTGCAAATACCTGTCTAAGAGCCAGGAGTTAATGATATGCAACATTAATACACTTTTGATCAGTTCAATTAAGAACAAATATTCTTAGTTATCCATGATGTTTATATCTCTTTAGAGGTGACTATCAACTCTTTGATCCAATTTCAGATATATTCATTTGAGAAATAAATGATGACCTATCCATCCATAGGCTATATATCTAGTATCCTGTAGTCAGCAAGCAATGAACATTTTTTAATATATTAGTCCATTTTTCTGGAGAGATGGGGACACTAGATTTGTCTGGCTGGCATCCCACTTGGCCAACCTATCAATGGATAATTTTCTCCTACCAGTCTCTCCCTAATAACAAAAACCATGTGCCCTGCATGCAAAACCAAGAGGCAGTAAATTCATCAGAAACTCCAGGGATGAAGAATAACAATATTTGCCTAGAAGATTGAATTTAGAATTCAAATCCTATCTAATCTTCTACAGGAAGCCCTAAGTTGACCTGTCCTCTGAATAGGAGGTCTGTTTTGTTTTTCTATCACCCATCATAGTGTGAGCATATTATGGCATTTCTTTTTCTCAGGAAGAGTACTCTAGAGGATGGCTGCAGAGAAGCTTTGGAAAATAGGAGAAACTTGATTGGCAGTCATTATGACAGCATTCTTTTATCAAGTACTTTTTACATGTCCCATGTCTCTTAGAGGTTCAGATTCATGATGACTAGCCCTCAGCTCATTGAATGAGGATCAGCCCTCACTATATGATTTAACTCGGTCTCAGAAAATATAACCAGTCCGAGCTAATGACTCCAGAAACCCTTGTAAATTGGTAATTCTTCATTCTATGTCTTCAGTATACCATACTAGTTTCTTTCTCAGTTTAATGCTGTCCAATGGTAGAGCTCACAAGGATGAAGCTAGAAAGAAAGACAAAACACAACCTGGTGTCGTCTATTTGAGAGCTGTAGTAGAAGCGTTTTAGAGGGAGAGGATATTTCTTGTTTTTTCTTCTCATAACAACACTTTAGAAATCTCTTCTAATTGAAGAATATGGGCTTTGGAATAGACAGGCAGACATGGAGATGAGACAAGACATGCCAGCATTTAGACCACAGTTTTCCCATCCTAAGACAGGATCGGTTACTTACGGCACCTTTATATTAGTAGCAGAATCTTGTATACTGAGACTAAGGGATTAGAAAGAAGAACTTGATGAGGTTAAACATGGGCAATGCAGAGCTAGACAACTTCATGAAGGCTCCTTGTAAAATCCTTGTGATATGGTCCTGGGCAATTCCTTCAGCTCTTTAAATCCCAGCCTCCAATTCCACAAATGGTAGGAGGTTTCAGCATCATCTCACAAGGTCATCATAGGTATAAGGTCGTACCATGCAAAAGGCAATAACAACAAATTAGCTGCCATTGGTACTATTGTTGCCTTAAAAAAAGTGGGAGCAAACCAGATATGGTGGTGTTCTCTACTGCAGATCTCTGAGTTTAAGGCCCGCTGATATACAGAGTAAGTTCGGGGCTAGCTGAAGCTACATAGTTAGACCGTGTCTCACATACAGGATACGCGCCTTTCTTTTTCATCCAGGCATCTTTCAGAAGACCACATCAGGACCTGATCTACCAGCAATTCTTCAAGACACTCTTTGTATTAGGGGAAGCCTCTCCAGGCTCACCAGCAAGTCCTGACTTCCAGAGTTGGCGCCAACCCTATGTATTTCTTTGGACCCTTGCTTCCTGTTATAAGCTGCACAATTAACCCTTCCTTGGTCCCTTGAGATGCGAGCTGTCCTTGCTTAATTCCTAGTCAGCAGCTGATCATTAACTAATATGTTCTTTTCACCTTAGGCTTTGTGGTTTCTGTGAGACAACAAACCTCTAATTGAATCGCATGAAAACCAGATCTCAGCGACTTTTATTTTTATTTTTAAAGACCTTTGCAAAGAAAGCTATTGCAGGTTCAGAGATATTGATTTTATTTAAAACCGAATATGTATGAAAGCAGCCAGAGTGCGCCTGGTATAAATTACTTTGATATACTGAGTGCAAAGGCAAGAGCAATTTCTTTCTCTCTTTCAGCCTTCAGTGTTCAGCAGAGGGGTGTTGATTTATTGTTTTATTCATTTCAACCAGACATAGGCTGCTTTTAACTCCAGAGAAGAAGAGATGGGTGGCTCATGTTGGATGAACTTTTAAGAGATAGAAAAAAAGGAAGGAAGGAGGAAGGAAGGAAGGAAGGAAGGAAGGAAGGAAGGAAGGAAGAGAGGAAGGAAAAATCCACTTTTCTAGCATTTCCTTTTGCCTTCCAATCTAGTTTGGTACATTTGTGGAAGAAAATAAACAACAAAAAATAATGGAAAAAGCATCTCAAATAGAAATCAATAGACAGTTTTCTAGGTAATTAACTAAAGGACAATTTTATATAGAAAACTATAATTACATAACACATCAAACCCTCCTCAGTGAGAAACAGGTAAAACGTAGGCAATGTTGTAATCTAAATTTTATTTCTCTTTTCCAGGTTCTACATATCTCTTTTATATCCATGAAATGGATACTGAAAAGTTCATTGTCAAATACCAGAAATCCTCATTACCTTAGCCACTGATTTGGGAAAGCTATAGGGAACCTGGACATGTACCTCTAAGTTCTGCCTCTCACACCACCAATCTGAAGAAGCAGTTTTCTCCTCCCCACTACGTTCTGTAAACTCTCGGGTATCCTTCTTGATTCGTATAAAATAAACATTTGGAATTCTGGATCAAAAGGAAATAAGATTTCATGTTGCTGGGCTCCTCAGAGTTTTAACAATGATGCTTCTGCGTGTCAATTTTTAGTTGTGTACTGTGACACCCATCTGCAGTTGGGAGTTTTGTTTCTCTTGATGTCACTCAGTCCCCATGCTCAGTCGAACACACATGGAAAGAGATCCAGCTCCTTGACGAAAGCTGACCAGGTCTCGTCCGCGTCAGGGCAGCCCCCTTTGCTCCTTTCCCAGTTAGACTTACAGCCACACGGAGTCCTTTCTCAGCATTAAACACATTCTGACTTTAGTCCCTTGTTCTCCCCCATGCAGGGCATTTTTCTTCTCCAAAGTCCACTTCACCTGCTAGTACTCCTGGTAAATTCTGACACCTTTCAGAGCCCATTTCTAAGCTCCTTTTTCAGTGCCTTCTTCCTCAGGCAGAGCTCTGACGGCTTCGTGAGGTGCAGATGGTTCCTGAGAGCCAGCTGGACACGGACACCAGGTCTGGCTGTCTAGAGGGGGCAGATGGCACTCCGCATCAGTGGTGGAGCATTGCTAGGATTTTAACATTTTGTTATAATCTCACTTTTGTCAAATGTCAAATTCTGATATTTATTTTTGGTATAACTTTTTGTTCCATCTCTTGTGTTGTTTCTACTCTGTTTTAATGATGCTCTGCTATGAGTAGGGTTTTTCTAGCCTAATCAATAGATTATACTCATTTATAGATTTTATCATTAAATTGGGTGCTCTCCTTTAAAGTTATTGTGAGAATTCTTTAGAGAATTTCTCAGAATTTATAAACAAACAAGCAAGAAAAAATAACACCCAAAAGGTAAGTGAAGCATTGAGATTTTTTTTCCTGTTTTCTGATAATTTTAGGTGATATGGAGATATCTTTATTTTTGTGTGAAAATATTTTGACATACACTTTTTAATGGTCTTCGATTTTTATTAATTATCACCTACTGAAATTAAGAAAAAAGATTTGGCAACAATTTTTACTTTGCAACAAATGTTGGCATATGTGTTCCTTAGAGGTTTGGGGAGGGATCTATAATTACATAGATTTGGGACCTTACAGTCCTGATCTTAGAATACTGGTATTTTCTTCATCACAACAATGGTGCACATGATAATTTGAGTTCTTAGTGATGGTATACTATTCAAAAGCAGTAGTACATATTGATCCACATTTTAGACATAAGTTTCTAGATTCAAATACCAATTTTGTGCTTAATATCTGTGGCCTTCTTTTTTTGTAAAAGGGAAATTAAAACACATCATCTAGAAGATTATTATCTATTATAAAATCAAATACAAGCCTCATACTTAGCCATTTTTGTGACCTTTAACAATTGCCCTAACTTGCTTTGTCTTTTCTTACATCAACAAAATAGGAGAGAGTGCCTCATAATAATGAACTCCTTCTTATCAATCAGGCTGAAATGATTAATATTTGCAAGTGTTCTTCCTAAGGAAAATTCAGAGTTTAGGAAGCTGGTCACGAGAAAGAAGAGAAGAACGAAGAGGAAAAATCCGGGATGGTATTAGTTTTACATTTATTAAGGAAGGCAACCTTTTTGGAAAGTCACATGGAGTATTTCTTCTCTTATTCCAGCCACCTAACACCACAGACCAATTCTGCTCTGCTGTGCAGGCAATATTCTGCTTCATTTGACCCAGTCACGTCTTCAATCTTGTTAAACTACAGAGCACAACAAAACCAACTCCAAGAAAGGTTAACTGAGGCCTTCAGATTGATTGAAAGCGTTTGTCAAGGGTGCTGTCCCTCACCATGTACAATGGGTTTTCATTAGAATTTTGTTGTCTGCCTTGGCATAGTTGGAAACATTCACATGATGGATTAATCAATTTCTGAGCTAATGCATTCACATGTGGTAATGACTTGCTCAAATGCCTCTCTGGCTGGCTGAATGGGCTTAAAGGAATTAAGCAGGACCACGAAGGAACCAAACTTTCAATTAAGGAAGAAAGTTGCAAAGTATTCTTTTCTAACCTAGGAAATGAACCAAGTCTGATAATTTCCTTTTATTTCCCCATGACATATTGCAAGGTTTAAAAAAAAAAGCTAAACCTATAAAAAAAATAACGATCATTTACATCTTCAATTTGTAGTGCCGTTGGACGCATCATTAAGTATAAATGGGCTGCCATAAAAACACATTAATTAGTATAAAACAGCAAAAAGCAAAATTTCAAGTTCATTTCTGTTCTCAGAAAGAAAGGCATATATTTATATATTTATGCATAATTAGGAATCACTAACTCTTTTTTTTCTGTAACGAATGCAACAGGAAGATACGGAGGAAGAACTAAGAAGACTGGTCATTTCCGTAAACCATGACTGCAACTCAGGCATGGGCAGAACTTCTCCTGGTTATTATCCTCATAAAGTACCTATAAAAATGACTTCGTGTAGCTCCATATTTATTGTCTGTCATTGTCCCATGGATCAAGCTGGGTTTACAAGCCAGGAGACGGTTCTCTTCCCATTTCAGTAGCCTTCCCTTTTGATGTCTTCTGGACTCTAGCTCCGATCAACCTTCGGACACATTTTATAGCCTGGGTATAATGGCGAGTCTGTGATTGAACTGGAGAGCTGTGGAGGGCACACTGAACCTGAACCTCACCTTGTGCCACTGTCCCATCCTGTTTATAGTTCTGTGATTAACCAGGCTTCAGCTGAGGGAAGAGCGGTTTTCACAGGAGGGGACAGCAGGAGGACAGTCCATTTGCAATCGCCATTGATTGGTCACCAAAGGGTTTGCAGACCAGTATCTTTGATGGCAGATGTTAAAAATCTTGGGCTCATAAAACTATGTAGATAAAGTCCTACAGGTATTGAAAATAAAACATGATTGCTGAGTTAAAAATTTCAATTTCTGAACCTCCCTTCCTCTCCTTTTTTATAGCAGGAGAGGGAGATTTGGCTAAGTCAAATTCTAAAATAAGAACTTGAAGAGGACGAGGCCTTTCAAGAGAACCATTCCCCAGGGCAAAACGTCATGGGTGGCACATGCACCAATGTTGTATATGTCCTTCACGGTTACTGAAGGCTGCACACTTAAGTTTTCCAGCTTGGAGGTGCTCAACCTCCCTCGCCTGTTCCAGGATGAGACCTCAGGGGCCAGGCTGCTATGGAGATGGTGGCTCCCCACAGCACCAAGCTTTGTGCCAAAGTCCCAATGTCCCTGATCCAAATGTACTGTTGCATTGGGTACTGTCTTTCCCCCTGAATAGGGTAAACCTTTAAAATGGGTAAAGCACTTAGAATTTAGGCTGTCGAGACAGTATGATCTGAATTTTGGCCTGGATGTCAGTCATTTGAAGTCTTGACTCGGACTAGGGGACCTGCTTCCAGCATGACTCATGCTCATGCTTGACAAATAGTTGGCAGGAACCAATGCTGGATGTTGGCAGGAGTCATCAGGTCCTCTCTTTGCGAGGATCCTTGAGTGTCCTCAAAGCCTGTTGCAGAGCCTCTGACAGGTTATGTAATTCCTAAGAGAACAAGACTGAAGTCGCTTGGATTTTGGGATCCACCTTCGCAGCCATGTTCTGTCATCCCCACAATGTTCCTTTTGTCATAGTTCTACTGGAGAACATGGAGAAGAGGTAACGGGAGACTGGTTGCCATGACTAGGCTTAGACGATAAGGAATTAGAAGGAGCCACAAGCACACAAATGTTAGTTCTGTGGCTCAGAATGGACTGGTAGAGTTAGGGCATCAGGATTAAAGATCTGGACAAGGTGCAGATGACAGAGACCAGAATTTGTGTGGCAGACTTTCATTAAAAACATGGAAGACTGGAGAGGTGCATTCATCTCGGATGTACAGAGTGCAAATCTATTAAAAAAAAAAGTCCTGCAGAAGAGAGTCTAAAAGTTAACGCTCTGGTCAGCAAGTATACAAAATCTGATAGCATCCAGTCAAGGCCAATAAATGGCCTAATAGACGGTGTCGCCTGAATTGAATTTGTAATTTAGGTGGAAATAAAAGTATAAAAGAAATTGCGGCGATGAGAAAGCAATAAAACCCTGGTTGCAAAATCCAAAACCACTAGCAGCAGTATATTTGGGGGAAAATAATAGCAGGCAGATCAGCAAATCTGGGTGAAATGTATCCCAGGAAGCTCACAAGCCCCATGTCCTCTGTAAGAGGAAAAGAAGGAAGGAGTGAGAATAAATTGAGAAAGATTTCGAGCAATAAATGTTGTAAAGAAGTTGTATTGCTTTTACTATTTTTCCAGCACAGGCTTAGGTGGCTGCCCTGTGATCCTTTGCAAACATCCAAATACGGGTCAGTCCATCAGTATCTCATTCAGTTTCAACTCTGAGTGCAGAAACACGTGGGCCTCTCCTCCCAGCATGCACGCTGAGAGATGGATCTTAGTCTGCACTGCAGTATAATTTATTCTTCATTAGTCTAAGGCAGGGCTTGCTCACGATCACATTCAATTTCAATGTTTACAGATTCATTTTCATAATATTTCCTCTGGGCTTATTATTTCCATTTGTAAAAGTGAACTAAATCTTCGGAGTCAGAGGGAGCTGAGATCATTTGCAAGGGGCCGTTGCTCTGCCTCACACTTGGGCAAGAGCTTTGCAGAGAACTTGAATTTCAGGTCCTTGGAAGTCTCTTATTTTTATCAAGTTGTCCTTTTTTTCTGCCCTGGCTGACTATGGCATTGCATGTATGACAGTATTGAGAATTATGACAGTATTTTGGGAAAACAAGTGTTCTTTAGGTTTGGCTCTGCTTCTTTGTGGATGGCTGTGTTTAGATCCTTCTGATGGCTTCTATGACAGGATACTGGCCCTAGTTAAGATCATCCTCACAGTAGACAGGGGAAATATCCGTGTAAATACTAATATAATTAATAAAATACTTTTGTGGATGTTTTTGGGTTACATAACATTTTATTCACCTCTCTGTCCTTGTATTGCCTTGAGTCTAAATCTCTAGGACATGGTCAGCTGTGCGGTATCATCAGTCACTCAAACATTCATTCAATAACATGTTCTAAGAGAGCATTGTGTATTAGGCTTCTGGTTAGGATTCACGTACACACTGAGGCTGTTCTCCAGTTCTTAAGAGTCAGGTCATTGATGCCTCTCTGTATCATCTTGAGACCTCATTTATTGGAAACAAAAGACTAGCAGATTTATATATTATATTAATGTCATGTCTTAAAAGTTTTCTTGGTTACCTCACTCACAAAAAAATAAATGGGGTATGTATTCATTCATATATGGATTTTAGACATAGAGCAAAGGATTGCCAGCCTACAACCCACACCTCCAGAGAAGCTAGGAAACAAGGAGGACCTTAAGAGAGACATACATGGTTCCCCAGAGAAGGGGAAAGGTACAAGATCTCCTGAGAACTTTCATCCAGTAGCTGAAGGAAGCAAAAGCAGACACCCACAGCTAACCACTGGGATGAACTCCTGGAATCCAGTTTCACAAAGGGAGGAGTCATGAGCAAAGGGGTCAAGACCATGCTGGAGAAACCCACAGAAACAGCTGACCTGAACAAGGGAGAGATCATGGAACCCAGACTGATAGCTGGAAAACCAGCATAGGGCTGATCCAGACCCCCTGAACGAGGATGCCAGTTTTGATGTCTGGTTAATCTATGAGGCCTCTGGTAGTGGATCAGTATTTAATCCCTAGTACATGAATGGACTTTGGGAGCCCACTCCACATAGAGGGATACTCTCTCAGCCTAGACACATGGGGGAGGGTCTAGGCCCTGTTCCAAATGATATGACAGACTCTGCCTCAGCATCCCTGGGAGCAGAGAGGGGATGGGATAGGGGATCAGTTGGGGGGCAGGGGAGGAGGGGAGGGCGAGGGAACTGGGAATGACAGGTAAAACAAGGTTGTTTCTAATTTAAATTAAAAAAAGCTAGTCAGCAAATGTTTCAAATGTCTAAGGAGAGAAAAACTCACTGCTGTGATTTGATCACTATGTATTTCATTCATGTATAAAATCATCACCCTGTATCCAGAAGTATGAACAGTTAAAACAATGATTAATAAACCATTTTAAAAGAAAAAAACAAGTTTTCTTGGAAGGTGCTTTGGAGAACTTACGTGGATTTCCTCTGATATACGACATGAAGGTATTCCTTATACTGATGGATCAAACAGGACTAGGAAATTACCTATCAACTTGATCAGAACCAAACCAAATAGTTTTAAGTATTCTTTCTTAAGTTCTTTACTGTACTGTAATCTTTTATTAATGGATTTTTACTGTACTATATAATCTCTTATTAATAAAGGTTCTTAGTCTCAAAGAACAAAAAGCTCATTTGAAATTGACTTGTCTACACAGAGGAGTGTACTGTTTTGTGACTCATACGCCCTAGATCCCGCTTGACTTCAGATGTGTTTGCAGAGGTGCGTGGAAATATCCTGGGATCTGTTTCCTTCTCTTTGTATCTTGACTCTGCTTCTGCACGGACCCCATTTTCTTACCAGTCACTGTTGGGTCACTAAGTTCTTAGGCTGGGCACTGATTCATTTTGTATCAACTTGACACAAGCCAGGGACATTATACAAGAGAGAGCATCAACTGAGAGATGTCCCCACCACATTGGACTGTGGGTAAGTGTGTGATCCATTTTCTTGTTTGATATGAATGTGGGAGGAGACTGGTTCACTGTGGGTGGTGCCGTCCCTTGGCTGGGGGTCCTGTGTGCTGGAGGAAATCAGACTGAACAAACCATGGAGAACGAGTTAGTAAGCATCACCTGTCTATGGCTTGCGCCTCAATCTGCCTCCTTATTCCTGCCTTCAGTCTCACCCTGACTTCCCTGGATGGAGGACTGTAAAATGTAAGATGAAATAAACCCTTTCCTCACCAGGCTTCTTTTGGTCGCAGCGTTTTATCACAGCAAGAGAAAATCTTACTAAGACAGACTACCTCTGTCTAGGTCAAAGTTCAGCCTGGAAATGATGGTTCACAGAGCATCCACCTGGAGTTGCACAGTTCATCGAATCTACCAGACTCAGATGAAAGACTCTATACTGAGACACTTACTGTGATCTGCTGGCAGGCTTTCAGACCCTCCTCTAGGTCTGGGCAAAAACCTCCTCCTCAGACCACAGATGATGTGAATGCGTGAGGACAGGACCATCTCCAAGTAACAACTGGGTCAATGCCTCCCAGCACGTGAAGGAATGTTGGGAGGACAGTTAGTTTCCATCAGATACATTTATTCAATTTTAATGATTATTATTATATTATTATTACATCCTGACTGTATTTTCTTCTCCCTCCTCTTCTCCCAGTCCTTCTTCCACCTTCTCTCTGGCCCCATCCTCTCCTCTTCCTCTTCAGAAGAGGGCAAACCTCCCATGGATATCAACCAAAACATTTGTATCAAGTTGCAACAGAATTAGGAACCTCTTTTCATTCTAAGGCTGGACAAGGAACCCAGGATAAGCAGTAGGCTCACAAAGCTGGCACGAGAGTCAGGGGCAGCCCATTCTTCCACTGTTGGGAGTCCCAGAAGAAGAACAAACCACACAGCTGTAACATATATGCAGAGGGTCTAGGTCAGTCCCATGCAGGTTCCCTGGCTGTCTCTTCAGTCTCTGTGAGCCCCTATGAGCCCAGGTGAGTTGATTCTGTGGTTTTTCTTGTGGTGCCCTTGACCCCTCTGACCTTTATAATGTTTCCTCCCACTCTTCTGCAGGATTTTCTGAGGTCCACCTAATGTTTGACTGTGGGTCTCTGCATTTATTTCCATCAGTTGCTGGATGAAGCCTCTCTGATGACAATTGGGCTAGGCGCCAATCTATGAGTATAGCAGACTATCATTAGGTATCATTACATTGACACATTTCTTTGCCAGTTTTGTTTGGTTCTATCCTAGGTCTCTGAGCCAACCAGCTTCTGGGTCCCAGCACTTGAAGCAGTGTCAGTGATAAGCTCTATCTCATGGCATGAGTCTCAGGCTGCAACAGTCATCAGCTGGTTACTCCCACAATTTCTACCCCACCTTTACCCCGGCACATCTTGTAGGCAAGGCAATCTGTAGGTTGCAAGTTAAGTGGCTGGGTTGGTATAGCAATCCCACCACTGGAAGTCTTGCCTGGTTATAGAAGATGGCCAGTTCAGGTTACATAGCCCCCAATGCCAGGAGTCTTAGCTCAGGTCACCCTTGTAGATTCCTGGGAGTTTCCAATGCACTCGTGGCAGGGGATGTCCTTCTGTATATATGTTTCTCTTATTGGTTGATGAATACAACACTGATTGGCCAGTAGCCAGACAGGAAGCATAGGTGGGGCTACCAGCCCAGGAGAAAGCTGGGGAGAGGAAGGCAGAGAGGAGCCACCAGGGGGTGCCATGTAGAGGCAGAAGGAGTAACATACCAGGGCATTACCGAGTAAGCCAAGAGCATGTGGAAATACTTAAATTAATAAAAATGAGTTAATAATTAAGAGAGAGCTAGCCAGTAAGAAGCCTGAGCCATTGGCTGAACAGTTTATAAACTATTATAAGTCTCTGTGTGCTTATTAGGACTGAAGGGCAGTGGAACAGACTGTCCGACCAGATTACACACTAGTTTTCTGCCTTAGCCTGAAATGCCCTCTCTTCCAGTCTTCTCTTCCCGTGCTCTCCTCTTCCATCCCTACCCCTATTTGATCCCTCATGTTCCCATCTCCACCTGCCCCCAGTCCTATTTTATTTAATCCCAGGGAGATCCAAGTACCTTCCCATTGAGCCCTCCTTATTACTTAGATTCTCTGGGTCTGTAGATTGTGGAATAGTTATTCTTCATGGCTAATATCCACTTATAAATAAGTACACACCACGTTTTTCTATCTGTGTCTGAGTTTCTGCAATCAGGATGACTTTTTTCTAGTTCCCTCCATTTTTCCGCAGCGTTTTTTCAGTTTCACCACATTAAATATTCCCTCCAAAATGCAAATTCGTCAAAGGGACTGACTGGCAGGATGTATCTGGATATCTGTGCCTAGCTGAGTGAGACTCATTTTGGAGTGAGTGACACGAGTGTATCAACATGCCCAGGAAGCAGGAAAAATGTCTACTCACCCTAAGTAAGACTCCAACAAAAAAACCCCAAAGGAATGATTCTACCCATGTCCAGCCTGGTGAGCCAATAGATTGATGGGTCTTATTTGCAGAAACGTGGGTAAGAAGTTAAATACAGTAGTGTGGGTGATTGCAAAGCAGCTGTATCACTGTAAGTGCTACCCTGAGATGGGTAATTACCTCTTGAAAACTACATGATTCATTTCCATTTAGTTAATCTTTTACTTCCCATAAACCCTAGCAACACTTTTAACTGAGGCAGGCAAGCATAGGGAAAACTTAGCAATCTGGGATTCCACTTGATTTGGGCTATGCATACTTCCTTCTTCTAACAATGTACTCAGCAACCCATGACCCTCACCTACAAGGACCATGGGCACGCACCCCTCTCCTAAGAACATACCTAACATCGTAGTCCCGCCCCCATGTTGAGCTGCATGTCCATCTCACTCAAAGCTGTGGAAGAAATATATCTTCCCTTGACAGGCATGAGTGACTCCCCTGTAATGGACAGTTTCTATTCAAATATACTCCTGGATATATCTGGCTATGGGATTTAAGGACGCTATTCAGCCTGGACTGGTTGGTGTGGGGTGTGTGAAAACTGTGTCCTCCAGATGGACTTTTTACTTATCATTTCATGCCTGGTAAAGGTCATGAGCAGTAGAGAAAAACTTATTTAGCCTATATCTGTAATTCAAAGCAGTGACTATAGAAGCTACGTCCTTAAGGAGTCAGCCCCTCCTCACTTTAGACTCCACGCAAAAGATAAGCAAGGCAGTAACCCAGGACTACTTTCTCACCCCATTGGCCTGCAGTCTCTCTGGGAATCACGCCTAATCTGCCCTACCACTTTGCTTCTGAATATAAGTTTCCTTGCTCTTCCCCAATGTTGGCCCTTTTCAGTTCCAAGGGCCTGGAAACCACAACCCAGACGTGGACCACTGGTAACAAAACCATATGTGTCTGGGATTACATACAGCTAGTTGAGCGGGCAGGCAGATTGTGCACAGGAGGGAGAGAGGAGCTGAGGTAACAGGGGAGAATCAAGTTACACTCTCCATGCATTCTTCCTAGGAGGGATGTCAACACACTCAACTCAGCGAAGGTGTGTTGAGGAAGTATACTCACAGCTACTCCAAGATGGTAATGGCCAAGTTATGCTCACAGGACAGAACTGAGCGACAGACGCTATAATGGGAGGTGGGGAGAAAACCAAAATAGTCTGTCATAAAACCTTGGAAGAGCTGTGGTTATTCAGCCCAAGGGGGTCTTCAGTACATTGCATAAAGGTTGAAGGGGATAATAGTCCATCACTTATCTGAAGGCTCTTAGATCAAAATAACAACAGACACACTGGATAGGACTCAGACAGTGGCAAACAACTGCCCAGTGCAGAGGCAGAACCCCTGTGAGAGCTGTGCCCCATCACCGTGTCTGCTTAACCCCAGCTTCATCAGACAGTCTGTGGAGGATGATGCAGACTAACGAAACACAGCACCGGTGAGAGAGTGTGCTACCAATGCTCTTTGACGGCTGTATACACCAATGATTAAAGAACGGCTAAATTTAGCACGGAGAACGTTGGCAGCTAATAGGAAATTATTTTCTGTATAGATTACCTGGAGAAAAGAAAAACAAGCAGACTGTTTCAGGAAGGTACGTGGGGGATGGAATAAGTTAGAATTTTGGTCTTGACATCTGAGAACAGCACAGGAGTAAAGGGGAGGACACAGTGGAGGGAAACAGAGTCCAACTCCAAGTTTTGCAATTGCTGTCTAATATGCTGTTGTTTGGGGGAGGGGAGCTTATTTCCCTGACCTGAGTAGTCAGTAGAAACAAAAGGCATAGAGATGAGTCTCAATGGTCCAGTATAGGAATCTCAGGTCTTCCTACATAAAAGGTGAGTTTCTTTATCTTTTTCATTAAATTGTTCATGGCTTATCTCCACAGTGCCTGAAAATTAAGATCTTAGGTGGGTATTTGATACTTCAAGCATTAGGACTGTTTCACTCATCTCTATTGTTTTCTCTACATACCGCCCCCCAAGAGGCAGGGAAGATGTGAAGAAAGGATAGAAGGAAAGAGAGAAAGTCAAAATAGGGAAGCCCATTCCCTTTTCTTGGCCACCCTCAACAATTCGGCAACGAAGAGAACTGTTCTTGGTACCAGGGCACAGGTACCCTTAGGCAAAGATCCATCCACATATATGGTAGTAGCCCATCTTAGAATCAAAAGGGATGAAACCAAGAGTTCTACTCTATTTCCCGAGCTGCCCCTCAGTCTCACCCCACTGTTTAGATGCTTTATGCATCACTCTGAATGAAGCTTTCTTTATTCCACCAACTTCATCTTGTACATAGGCTTAATAGAAAATTGCTTGGGGTGGCTACTATTTGGCCATTGTGGGTTCCCTGTTAGATAATGACCTCTGCAAATAACTCAGTGAGACTTTGGGAAAAAGTGCTGAGATCCATCAGAGGCAGTGGAGATATGGAAGAGCATCAGAGCAAAGTTGAAAAGTTTCATTGGTTGTATTGGGGGTGGATGGGCATATGCAGGGGATGTGTGTGTGTGTGTGTGTGTGTGTGTGTGTGTACGCGCACATGTGTGTTTGTCTGTTTGTGTGTTTGCTTGTGAAGGCCAGAGGGTTGGATCTCCTTGGACGTAGAGTTAAAGGTAGTTGTCCAATATAGTCCTGGTCACAAAGGTTGCCTAAGACCATTGGAAAACACAGAAATTTACATTACAATTCGTAACTAGCAAGATGACCCTTATGAACTAGCAATGGATGTAATGTTATGGCTGGGGGGCAGCACAACACAGCGAACTGTATTAGAGGGCTGCAGCATTCAGAAGGTTGAGAGCCGCTGCTCTAGACTCTACAATGCCTGATCGCAGTATTTCCCTTCTTCCTTTCTGGTTTGCAGTAAGATATTCCTTTCACTTCCTTTTTCATACCCCACAGTCCTATTTAGTCAGTCTTACAGCTCTGAAAACAGCTTGGCCCTAGCAGCCTCATTATATGTGCAGCAGCCGAATGCATCGTGTCGGAAAATCATATGTTCTGGCAAGAAAATGCCCAACCAATCTTTTTGAGATACAGTCTACCGGGAGCTTTGCATGAGACCAGATCAGAGGGAAGACCCAAAGAACATCATGGAGGAGCCACTGTGTGATACAAAACCTGCTTCCCTTGCTGCTTCTGCCCTGGTGTTTTAAGCCATTGATTAATTCACAGGATATAGTTCTTTGTTCCCAAATGGGTTAAAAAATCTGTGTCGAAAGAGAAAAGAAAGGAAGACACACTGCCCTAGCTCCCTTCAATTAGAGTTTGTTAGCACGTAGTTACGGAAACATCTCTTGCTTCTAGAAACTGCATTCCCAGTAGAGGAGTGCTTCTAATGGATACGGAATTTCACCATGCAGGCACAGCCTTGCCCTCCATAACCCCCTTCTATCCATCTTTCCATTTGCTTTCTATATTTATGTTAGCTAAGGTGTGTGCTTCATTTGCAAGTGCCTATAGCTCGTCAAGGCTTGTTACAGAGAGGGAAGAGGCTGGCTCCACAGACCACTCATCCCTTCACCCATCCTGCAAAAGCCTTGAACGCAGGTACCCAACTTGCTTTTTTTATAAAATGGCCTGTGCATGACCACTTGGATATCATTCACTCTTCAGTTGCGTCTGTCATGAGAACATGAGAATGTACGTACTTTCACTCACCTGGCTTTGACCCTCCTCACGCGGACCTGCAATCTGCTTCCCCGTCCCCGTCACCTTGGGTTTGCACGGTATGGCTATGTAATTTGCAGCTGATGTCTCATATGCCATGTCAATACACACTGTGATTGTTTCATTTTCCCATCTTAGATTGCATTTCCTCTACTGTTTTGTGTCATTTATCTGTTTGCAAGCTTTAAAAATACCGGTTTTACTAATTCTGCCTCAGGCTCTCCCTTCGTTGTGAGAACAAGTGCCCACACTTTAGATGATGGTCAGTTTCACATGTGGGAAGGAATTGTACCCACAGGTTCTGTTGTCTCTGGTTTGCCTGGCGGCATCACTGTCCAGCTTTTAACCCTACATCTTCCTTTCTCTGGGCAATGAGGACTCCTCTTGCCATTCCCCCAAAATTAAGTCATTATTTTTTCTTGGGTTTATATGCTAGTTTGGATGCGAGACCTTTTCTATTCTCTGATATTAGGAGCAGATGAATGAAATGTTGGGCAGCTGTTCTGTGACAACTTTATTAAGACACCCACAGTTGATAAGAAGCAAGTGATGTCAGGGTTGGAAAGACATTGTTCCATTTCTTTCCAATTTTATATGGCTAGGAACAGTCCAGCTTCGCCCTGTTCTTAACCCTGCCTATAAAAATTGTTTTCTCCCTTCTCTTTGGAAGCCTGTAAACCATTCTAATTTCAGAGTTGCTACATTCTTTTTCCATTGCATGAACTTGAAGTTTACAACCACACCCATTTAATTATTTTTATGATTATTTCACAGTGGTACAGGTCAGAAACCGGTCAGAGTAGGAAACAGGGGTCTCTGCTCAAAGTAATATAAGGCTAAACCAAACTGTCAGTTTGGGCCATCGATTGTGGGTATAGCATCTTCACTGGCTAGTTGTCAGTAAGGGCTGCCCACATCCATCCCATCATATGAAGCCAGAAATAGTCTATGGTCTTTCTTAAGACTCCAGTCTGCCATTCTCTACTATAAACAGCCCAGGAAATACTTTACTTTTAAAAGGCCCATGTGGTTAGATCCAAGTCATAGGGGTGGTAGCATATTTTATAGTTTACTTGGGTAGAACCTAATCACAAGAGTCATATTCATTATACCAAATGCACTGTTATATTGGGGTTCACCAGATTATGGGCTCCTCCCAGAGTCCTATCTGCTGGAATTTTGGGGTGATGTGCCTTTAGGGGTATACTCTCTGTGTCACAAAGACACACGTGTGTGTGTGTGTATACACCAGCATTGTTCGAACTTTAGGTGTATTCTTTCAGTCTGAGGACTGAAGTTATACACACATCATTTCTTCTGGATCACACCGATTATTTTCCTTATACAACATTTCTCCCTGTTCTTTCAAACTTCCGTATTGTTCATCCCATTCTCTATGCTTTCTTTCCTGTTATTACTCAATTAGTCTTTTTGCTTTGTATTCTAGAAAAGCCATTCACCATCAACTTCTCTTTTTATCATGTTTTATATATTTGTGTAATTACATTTCTAGTTTCTAAGGCTTTGTGGTATTATCTAGAATTTTTATGAGAAGTAATTTTTATGTCTCCAGTCTTTTCTAGTCTCTCCAGTAGTACTTTTCTTTTTGATCTTTCTTCTCAGAATTTACTTTACTTTCCTAGTTCTCTTCTCTGTCTTTGGTGTGGACTACTTCTCAAATGTCTAGGAGTCCTTGGTAATTCCTATTGCGTGGTGACATTTTGTTTGTGATCTAACAAATAAAGCTTGCCTGAAGATCAGAGTGTAGAGTTAGACACATTAGTTAGCCATAGAGAAGTGGTGGCCACACCTTTAATTGGGGATCTCAGGAGGCAGAGACAGGTTGATCACTTTGAGTTCAAAGCCACCCTGGGCTACTCGAGATTGATTCAGTCTGAAAGGGAAACAGAGTCTGGCAGTGATGGCTCAGACCTTTAATCCCAGTACCTGGGAGTCCAAAGCCTTTAATTCCAGCACTAGGGAGGTTGAGTCAAGGGTGATATGGCTGGGTCAAGAGATGAATATAAGGCGGGAGGAGTCAGGAGCTCACTGCATTCAGTCTGAGGATTCGTAGGGAAAGGATTCAGGGCTTGAGGATTCAGTAAAGGTAAGAGTTCTCTCTTGTGGTCGGCTCCTTTCCTTTCAGCACTGACCCCAATATCAGACCCCAGGTTTTTGTTTTTATTTAAGACCTATTAGAACTCATGCTACACTGCTCACTATGTTTCATAGGGAAGTCATATATAACTGCTGTGAAAGAGTGAGGTGTTACTCTGGCAGGCCAATTGAATAGCATTTCAATATCATTAGTTCTTCAAAAACAGCGGAGCAAGGCATAGTATCTAATCACTCGAAGGAAAAAATATTATGTTTTTATTGACTGAGAGCAACTCTGAAATGCCAAAGGATCTGCATTTTCATTTCACCAAAGATTTCCCTCCATTTTCATCAAAACTGATGCTGTAGTCTCTTGAAATGAAAATAGTTATTAAAATTTTAACACCAGGTAAGCATCAAAATGAACAGTAAGAAAAATATATTGGGAAATAAAATGAATCCTGAGAACTCTTCAGTGCTGTGCACGGAGTCCTATCTATTTCAAGTTGTTGGACTAGGAGTGAAAACCCAGCACAAAGCAAGGGGTGTTTATTAAGTTTTCTTTCAGTTGAATTTGAAATAAATTTTAAAAATTAAGTGAGAAAGTTAACAACAATAGCTTCAGTGATAGAAATGATGAGAAGCTGTCCATTAGAATGCTCTCTATCCATGAAGTTAAGATACTCTGCTTGCAATTTTAATAATATCCCTATGATATTCATCCTATCTTTCATTCTCATAGGGAGACTGAATTTCAGGGAAGAAATCAATGGTAGTTGCAGAATAGTGTCGATTGCAAGGACAAATATTTGCGTAAAGCCTAAATCTTCAGATTTTTTAAAACAGATTAACTTTTCATCCAGGTAGAAATGGTGTAAATAAGTAATGTCCAATGTACATTGAGACTTAGGGCTCCACAGACCTAAATTAAATTTTCATCTCTGCAGCTTAGTGGTTGGATTATGCTGAATAGGAGAATGGCTTTCTCAAAGATCCAGTTTTACAATAAGATGTCATCTAGCACACAAAACTAATAAAACTCACATGAGATGTGTAGAAAGTGCTTCACACATAAAAACAATTCAATGAATGAAGCCTTTTGTCAGTAACATGCCATAATCTTCACTATACTCTTTTATTTATGAAAATATTAAAGCATTGTAGGACTGATGTTCAGTACAAGTCTGTCCATCATCATCTTAATTTATCTTGAAGTAAATTTTACCCTTGAGGTAATAGACAATGATAAAAGTGAGGGGTAGTTATACAGATTTGGAAATTTACATATTCTATTATTGGATTCTAATTCACTTAATTTCATTTCACTTAGCCACAAATTTTACATTTCATTAGAATTAAAACTCTCATGCATAAACAGAAAGCAGCTTATATATATATATAAACATTCATGCTTACTTTAGTTATAAGTATACACCTCATGAGTGCCTACATATGCAGAATAGTGGGCATTTTCTTTAAGTTTAGTGAACAAAGAAAATTATTGGAGTTAATGTGACAGTGGTAATAAACTGATTCTTAAAAGAATAGAATTTAAACATGAAGATGGGGTTATTGGCTTTGCAAAGGGCATTCCAGCCTACACTGAAGCAATAGCGAAGTTAAGAGGGCAGGCAAGCATTAAAATATCATAATTCTTATTGTAGCCACTTTATCTTAGTATGAAGCCCAGTGTGAAGGCTAAACCCACACTGTGTACAAAGACTAACATCTTGACAACACCTACTTTGGACTCAATTTAGTGGTAGTGAGGTCTCTTTGCAGCAAAGGATGAGTTATAAAGACTGGGGAAAAACACTGGTAAAAAATACAAACTGCGTTTTACTTTTAACGAGGGAATGAAATATTGTCTTAGAACAAAATCCAGCTTTTATTCATTGAGCGATTGCTTGAGTAAAAGCATGGTAAGTTGAAATCACCCCAGCAAGGAGATACACCGGTGAATAATTAGTCAGCCATCCTTGATTCAGAGAGTTTACCAAGAGGAAAAAGAATAAGCAGAGACACTTGATCAGTTACTTATTGTAAAATTAGCATCTATCAAAAAGTAAATTATTGAAGCTTAAAGATCATCCTGAAGTAAATGTGGAAGGGGGAGGGAATAGAAGCACCAGGAATCGTTCTTTGTCATTAAGCTACAACTGCAGAAGCAGAAGCAGAACATGCCTATGCATCATTCTGGGTTCGTGTGGTCTATTGTAAACAGGAGAATTCCCTGGGAAGTCTTGGGTGGTAAATTGCAATCAGTTTCATTCAATCTTAATTCGTAACATCATAGCAAATACCCATCTTCCCAACTACAACTTCACAGAAGCAGCCATATATGCATGCGAGGAATGGTTTGCATGATTCTTCATAGAGCCAGAGAAGAAAATAAGGATCTGATTCCATAAATATATATCAGTTCTCCCATGCCTATTGTTGTTTTATTATCTCAAGGTGCCTACAGAGATGGGTAATTGTTTCTATAAGCCCATCTGTTTGGCTGAAGTAACTTCTTGTTGCTGGGCTAGAATCTAACATCTTTTCTCCTTGATTTTTCTTTCCCCTTTAAAGCCAATTGTTCAAAGTCTAGGACATTCAAAAACAACCACAGAAGAATTTAGAAATATACTATACATGCCCTAGAAAGACATAGACTTTTAAAAGAAAGACTTTAAATTTACATTTCAAGCTACATCTCATACAAAGGCAACATAAACATACTAGACTCTGAAGAAGCAGAAACTTGAATCTACAGAACTGTATTAAATGAAATATCCAGTCCACAGGAAAAAAAGAAACAGCAAAACCACAAGTCATACAAAGAAAAAAGAAAGGCCAATCTACTGAAAGAAAGGTAAATTCTATCAAATCTGCACCTGATAAAGGTCCCCATACTGAGAACTTCAAAAAGGGATATTCCAAAATTACCGGACACCTAACACTAGGCATAAAATAATCAAATAAACAATATATGCATGAAGTGGAACCATCGATAAAGAGAGATAAAGACAAAAATAGAATGCACAACTCTGTACCTGAATAATACACAACTAATATGTAATTTTCACCAGAGGGATTTAAAGACATGAAAACTGGAAGAAAAAACAAGTCAAAGGATATGGAGATTTTATAACTAAAATAACACAATCTGATAAAGATAAGTAAACAGATCCGGAATTTGTGAGACATCAAACAGCAATGCACAGACTGTAGGAATTTAAGGAATGAGAAAAGGGGGCAGATATTATTCAACAAAATAATGCCTGAAAAAGCTTCAGCTTTTGTGAAAGTCATGAATATACATATGCAATAATTTTAGTTTACTTCAAGCAGAAACAGAGGAGGCAAAGCACATGATGATCAAGTTGTTTAAAGACATTCTTCAGTAGCAGGAAAGAATGATTTGTTATGTACCAGGTATTTAGTATTCAGGCATCTGTACTGGCCTGCCTTTGGAGTTCTGACAGGACATGCCCTCAGCTGCTGCCACAAAGAGCACCACCTGTGCCTATTCACTGTATTCCCCTTTAAAAGGGCCACACCCACCTCCCATCCTCTTTCTCTTTTTCTCCCTCTCTCTGTCTGTTCCTCTCTCTCTATGCCTATCTCTGCTTCTTTCTCTCTCTTTCCTCTTATCACTGCTCCTATCCCTGAGGTCCGTCTCCCCCCTCCCCTTTCCCCCTTTTATGATCCTTTTTCCCATAATTAAAACAAAACAAAAAACCAAACAAGCAAAAACCTCTCTGCTTGAACTCTGGCACATGGTGTCTCTCTCTCTCAAGCATATATATACATATATATATGTATATATATTAATTACAACACCAGGGATCCCAATAAAGCTATCAGCAAATTTCTCACGGAAAAAATTTGATGCCAGAAAGTAAGAGGTTGGTAAGAGGCTGAAGTTCATGGAACTGTCAACTGAGAATTTCATTCCTACAAAGCTGTCTGTCAAAACTGAGCATTTTGGTGTGCATTTTCTTCAGCCTTTATCTAACCAACTAAATAATACTGAGACTTAATTGTAATTATTGGCCTAAAAGTCAGATATGAGGACACAACTCCTGAGAAAGCTCCAACTACCTAATGAGGAAAAGGGTTCTCAATGCATGTCTTGAAAGGGGAAGTGTTAACTACTCATAAGGGGGAGTGGCCGACCCAGTCAACCTATAATCACCTGGAAGGGAAAATTCTCAGAGTCACATAGGCAGGGTCCTTCTATCGTTTTTTTGGGAGCAAAGATGTTCCTATTCTGGGCCTTGACCTTTCCGGATCTTTGCTACATAACTACAAGGTTTCAGGCTGGTTCTAGGTTTTGAATCATTTTGTACCCAAGAGACTGGTGAACTACAAAGAATGCTTTGCTTTCACGCTTAACATCTAACTTGTTATAGGTTCCTACAATCGCTGTAGAATATCAGTCTGACTTATTAATCATGTAGAAACCTACAGTTTTCAAAAGCGGTGTACCTCTCATGCATCTGTCTGGTCCCTGAATCGTTACACCAGAGAAGGCATAACTAGAAAGTGTTTTTGTAGCTCCTCTCCTCTTGTGTTTCCTCAATTAACCTCTCTCAAATTTAAATGGATTATATTTTCTCAGATATATGATATATATACACAGATATATGTGTTTTACATATCTATGTATACACATGGTCGCTTATGTACGCATACACAATACATATCTATATACACACATATATATGCACACGCATACAAAAAGTGCACACACACACACAATCACACAGAGTAGCAGTTAATGTTGTCCTTATTTGCATATGTTAGCAATAACCACTAAGGATTGGGATCTTGTTCCTGAAAAAAAAAAAAAGAAGAAAAAGTGGATTCTCCCCAATGGTCATTGACTTTAGCTCTTCGTCTAGGTGTGATGCCTTGTGAGATTACCCTTCTTCCATGTTGGCTTGTTGACTGGTGTAGTCTCTAAAAGTCATGTGCGAGCAGCCACATTGTTGAGGATTAGTGGGATTAAGATCTCTGTCCTGTCCAAGAGAAATAATCATGCAGCAGCCAGACTCTTACAATCTCATCTTCTACAATGCTCCCTCAGCCACAGGTGTAGACCGTGTTATCAGTGGTCCAGGTGGATGTGGGAATCTCACAGTCACTTATTTCCTGCACTTTAACTTGTCATAGATCTCTCTTATAGTCTCTGTCTGCTTCAATGAATCAACGAGAAGCCAGTTATGGGTATAAGGATCAGTATTTTATATGGATGTGGAAACTATATTACTTGAATCTTATCTTCTGTCCCAGACAGGGGGAGTGATCCAGTCCTCAAGTCCCGTCCTACCTCTGTTATCTCCATTCTCAATAACATTTTTTATTAGTTTCAACCTCGAAGAAGCATAAGCTGAGCTGAATCAGATATGCAGGAAATGTATCAAAGAGAGTCCTATTGTAAGTAAAATAGTGAAAGAAAAAGTAATTGTTAATTCTTTTCAGACTGTGGTGTGCTGTTGATATCTATGGGATGAAAGAGGGAAGGAACAGATGATTCTCAGAGCTCGTGGTATTTGTGACTCACACTGAAGCGGGTGAGAATTACTCAAGCAGAGGCTGTCTGTTGTAGAGTTCAATATTAGGTGGAATATTCTGGTTCCAATCTTCCGGCAGTCTGGCTATCAGCAAGTCCTACAGGAGATACTGTGGAGATCTGAGAGGGGGCTTTCTCTTTGGACATTGCACTGATTTGAAAATACATCTTGAGAGTGAAAACAGGAGTAACTTAGGGGTGCATGAAAATGATGAAAAGTGGGACTCTCTACTTCTAATGTGGAGACTGGAAAGCCAAACACGTCAGTTCTCCAGTGTTACTGCAACTAGAAGGAAGCACTCACCCAGCTTGCTGGCAGTTCACGAAATGTGTAGCAGATCTAGGAAATTAATTTGCAGAGGTTGCTATTATTGCCAAGGATGGAATGTCTGCATGAAGGATTTAGGCTTACTACACTCAGATTGTTGTTATATGATATTAATAGACCCTTGATTGATTAAGGTGCTTGTAATTGGGTGCTATTATATCCGTGTAGATTTAGGTTAGATGGGATTTTTTGTCATTGTTTGTTAGATGGATAAATAAATCATTTTAACAGAAATGAGAGCCCCCCAGACAGATTTATGATTCCATGTGAATTTTATATTTCAACAGATGCCATAACAAATCAGTGGGGAAAAGAGAAATAAATCTGTTTCTGACATCAGGATAACTGTATTTAAGGGAAGGAAATGTTATTTCACACAATACATAATGAATCAGCTCAACTGTAATTATAATAAATAAATAAATAAATAAAAGAAATATAGGAGAAGTTTGGTGATAGACTTTCTAAATAATTCAAAACATTCAGTATTCTCTGGAGCCCAAAAGGTCCTGTAAGCAAAGTTAAAATTTAAGTGAGAAGCTAGCAAAACATTCTTGATGGATCTTTGACAATGGAATATGGAGATACAGATAGTTATTATATAAAAGAACAATTTCTATGTAAGGTGCCCATATTCAGTGGTAAGGCAAATCAGCATGCCATGGAGTGCATCAGTTTTCAGAAGAGAAATTACAAATAGTGCAAGAAGCAGATAGAGATGTGATCAATCTCCCTTCACATTTCCCTAGCAATTAGAAAATTGTCATTGTTTTAACCAACGACATGGGCAAATGTTTTTGAAGGAATGGATAACATTAAGAGCTGGATTGACAGAGTAGAGAAATAGATATTTGTATCACTTCGATGGAATTGTAAATTCATAAAGCCTCTTTGACCAACATGTAATTAAAAGTAAAATGCTCAGCCGGGAGTTGGTAGCACACACCTTTAATCCCAGCACTCGGGAGATAGAGGCAGGTGGATCTCTGTGAGTTCGAGGCCAGCCTGGTCTACCAAGCGAGTTCCAGTACAGGCTCCAAAACAATACAGAGAAACCCTGTCTCGAAAAAACAAACAAAAACAAAAAAAAAACAAGTAAAATGCTCATTTTTTTTTTAGAAAGGATGGATGCTGTCGCCACCATGTCACCACAGAAGTTCATGAGACACAACAGGTTTGTCTGAGGTGCAAAGGATCTAGGCTACACTAAGGGACGAGCTGTGCTTTCACGGTTGCTTGGCATAGAAAGAAAGGTAACAAGTTTATTCAGGTATACAATTATGATAGGCTTTCAGAGACAAGAAAGGTTAAGGCAGCCACAGCAGGCAGCAAACTTGAATAGGGGTTGATAGGTAAAACTGGCGAGTTAAGAAGTGCCCATGTGGTGAAGATAGTCATATGACTTGCTATGAGAGGGCTTGCTTGAGGAAGTGATGTAGTATGCAGCTGGTTTGATCAGCATCATTGCTTTCATGCACAGGAGATACTGAACAATTTGGGGAGGGAAACCATGAGACACAACATGCCAGAAAGTCTTCTTTCTCTCTGAAAAAGTCCTGAGAGGGCAATGTAAAGGAAGAAAAGCTTGTTTGGATTGGTGGTTTGGTGTAATGCACATTCTTCCCACCAGCCTGGTCCCTGAGCCGCATCAGTCCCAACTAAACACTATGTTAATTAAGAAACTGTTGGCCATTTTCTATGGTTTCTTATTAGCTAGCTCTGATTTAATTACTAACCCATAGCTGCTAATCTGAGTATTTCAATGTGGTCTTCTCTTATCAGAAAAAGGGTCCAGACCTCTTCTCTCTCATCCTACATGGTGATTACTGTGCCTCTGTTTCCCAGAATTTTCCTCAACTCCTAGCCCCACCTATCTTGCTTCCGTATTGGCCAACAGTGCTTTATTCATAAACCAATAATACAAACATATACACAGAAGGATTTTCCCCATTAGTTTGGAAGCTTTCTGCATATTACTGGGGACTCTGTTACTTTTCAGCCTGCGGGAGACAGAAACAATGTTTAAGATAGGCATGGCAGAGAAAAGGGGCTTATCTCCCACATCCAGGACCCTGCCTTAAGAACTAGACAGTGATAAGGGAAGGGACCATACATATACATATAAAGGAAAAAAAGAAATCCTGCTCCCATATGAAGGCTCGTGATCACTTTTCTGAGTTTTACCCATTGTTTAGTCTTCTGAACCTCCCCAAGAATTTCCCACCTTTTAGTTTTCTGGACCTCCCCAAGAATTTCCCAGTAGCTTCTGCTTAGAGAATTTTACTCCACTCCTCCACACATTTTAAACTTCTCCCACAGAACAGTTCCAAAGGCTTCTGAACATTAGGCAAGGTCATACAAACAACTTCACTTCTCTGGATATCAGTATCTTATGGTAGTCACTCTTCTTGTTGCTATGACAAAGACCTGTAACAATCTGAAGACAGGTGATTCACTTTGGCTCATGGTTTCAGAAGGTCCAGTGGCTGGTAGCTTGCACTGTGTCTGGGCCAATGGCAACATCCATCACGGCTTTGCTGAACAAAGCTGCTAACCAGCAACATCCATCACGTGTTGTGGAACAAAGCTGCTAACCATAGGGTAGCCAAAAACAAATGGGTACAATGGCAAATGGACTGGTAACACTGTTTCTAGAACATTCTCCTACTGACATAGTTCCTTTTAATTTCTGACACTTCACAGTAATGTCATCAGATAGTGAATTCCATCAGTACATTAATCCATTGATGATGTTAAGGTACCAAGGATGCAATCACTTCTGTCCTGACTAACATTTTGTCATCCTGACACAAGTTAGACTCTGAGAAGAGAAGCCTTGATTTAGAAAATGTTTCCATTGGACTGCCTGTAGACAATTCTTGATGAATGATTGGAGTGAGAATGCCCTGGTCACTCCTGGGTAGGTGGTCTTGTGTGGAATAACCATGGTGAGCAAGCCTGTAATTGGCTTCTTCTTTAGTTCCTGATTCCATGCTGTTGCCCTGAGTTCCTGCCCTGGAAAACATGTCAACTAAATAAACCATTTCTTCTCCAAGTTGCTTTTGGTCATAGGATTTTACCAAAGCAATGGAAACCTAACTAAGACACTTTGCAAGAGCCTGCCTTGTGAACACAGTGGCATTCGGCCTTCAGTAAATTAGTCACACTGTATCTTTGTATGCCCAGGGGTGTATCTCTATGAAATCAACAGCTAGAGCTTAGGAAGGAATCCAGAAAGAGGAGCAGATGCAAAAGGAAGGAGTTCTATGAAAATGAGATCCACTCACCCAGTGTCAAGACTCACATGACCTGAGAATAACAAGTTCCCTTTCTTCTTGCAAAATACAACTGGGTCTAAACAAGATTATTCTGTAATTTGAATTTGATTCAACTGTGGAATTGAGAAATGGGTAGGCTTTGAACTGGACATACACTGTAACCAGATTGGTGACCTTTGAACTGGACATACATTGTAACCAGATTGGTGGCTACCCCAATTGTCATTAGAGATATTCTGTCATCTAGTAACTGATGGAAGCTGATGCACTGGCCTGAGCCCCAAGAATCTTGCTGAAGAAAGAGAGGGGGGATTATTGTATGAAACAGGGGGCTCATGGTGGAGGAACCCACAGAGACAGCTCATGGACTCTGGACCAACAGTTAGGGAGCCTCCATGCAACCGACCAACGGCATGTGTGTGACAGTTGTGTAGCTTAGTCCCTTTGTAAGGCTCCTAGCAGAGAGATCAGAACCTGTCCTTGGCTACGTGGCTTTTGGGAACTTTTTCCCCATGTTCATTCTGGATTACCTTGCCTAGCCTTGACACAAGAAGAGGAGCTCGGTCCTACCTCAACTTGATGTACCATGCTCATGCCCATGGGAGGCCGGCACCCTTTCTGAATGGAGATGGAGGAGGAGTGGAAGGGGAATGGGTAGATGGGAGGCAAGGGAGGGGCTGGGAGGAGAGCAGAAAAAGGAGGGAGGAGAGTTGGTATGGAAAATAAATGAAAAACTGTTTTTTTAAATAAAAATTTTAAAAAGAGAGAAATGGGTAGGCTTAAAATCAAGTTAGAGTTCCACTGCTGTCTACCTATGAGATACTGGACAAGTTTCTTCACCAACTGAATTTTCAGTTTTCTTAATTACAGCGTGGAGAAGATAATAATAAGAATGCCATTGTCATCATGACGTCATTTTGCTAAGCAAAGCAATATATTAGAGGGATGCTTGCTACAAAACAATGCATTTTAAAATATTAATAAAGTAATCAGGAAGCAGTAGGTCTGGGTTCCGAAGGCTTTCAGGAACCCTCTGACAAGCATGGTGAAACAAAATGCAACTGCATCATTCACTACGTATCCATGGCCTATTTTAGGTGTTAACCAATTTCCGAACATTTCAGTCTCCAATGAATGCAGCTCCCCTTTGGGTCAAGCTCTCTCTGTTCCTCTTTTTGTGTCAGCGCACAGAGCTGAGCTTGCTGTGAGGATGTCAAACCCGCTTTTGCACTAGGCATTTGGCGGATGGTACCCTGTACAGTAGAGACTGTTGTTTCAGTTTTAACCTGAGGACGCTGATGTTCAAGAAGTTTATTGTCTCAAGACACCCAGCTATTAAGGAGAGAGATGGCATATAAACCTCGATATCGCTGACTGCAAAATTCACACTCTGCACAGAAGTAAATTACGTTGTTTGATGCCTCTGTTGAAATGATCACACTACCAGCCTGAGTTTATAACCATAGCTCCAGGCACCCCCATGTCTGCCAGACTGTCCTCTGACACTAAGGACAAGAGATGCTCCCAGGTGACTTACCTAGTTAGAAGAACTGATACATTATATACTAACCACAGAAGGGGAGCACCTCCTAGTGTCTTCACGGCCTGATTAATAAACCCGAACACAGAAAATCAGGAACGTTAAAATAGGATGAATTAAAAACCCTACAGGCATCTGGGTTGCTTCAGTGAAACGAGAGAACAATAAACTGAACAAGAACTTTGGGATTCTGTGGTGCAACCGTCTGTAGTATCAATTTTATATCTGTGATAAAAAATGACATACCCAAGGTTGTACAGTTCCAAGTGACTCTGGTATATGTCGAGTTGACAAAAACAAAAACAAAAAACAAAACCTGTACATGTGACCCTCTGTAAACTTGACAAACAAATAGATCACCATTAAACTATACCATTTCCTCTTCTGTGTAGCCCCAAGATTTCATGTAACCATCACAATATAAATTAGCACAGTCTAACCTTAAAACTCCCAAATTCCTAGAAAAAAATTCAAAAACTTAATAAAAGTTCAGGGTTCTTTAAAAATCCAAATAGTCTTAACTGTGAGCTCCTGTCACATTAAAATAAAAAAAACAAGTTAAATGCTTTCTTCCTCCAAGAATGAAGAAACAGAATGCAGTAACAATTGGATCAAAGCGAAACCAAAATCTAACAGTGTGGAAAGCTCAAAGCCTGGTGTTTGGGACTCACAGGTGATGTGCTGGGTTCCAGGGAGCTTGGAAAACCCCACCTTTTCGCCTCTGCCATCTGTAGCACTCACAGTGTATCTCATAGACCCAGGCTGCCCTCTATGCCACACCTAATGCTGTTTTTGGTGTTATCAAAGGTGCAGCATCTCCTAGATGCTTGGTCTCCATTGTAGCTGAGGTTTCACCTTTACCACTAATGGCTCCCCTGCCCTCTTCAGGGCCTCCAGCCTCAGCCTCTCTTCATGGCCCCTTCATTCCTGAGTGTTCCTCTGCAACCAAGGCTGCTCCTTCACCCACCACTACTCCTGCAAGGCCTTTCTTAGGGGAGAATGCCCAAACAATCCCAGCCTTGCATGTTCTCAATAATCCCTTGATGCTTTCACAATGAGTCCTGTGTGGGAGACTCTTAACCAAGGTTGGCTGCTGTCTTAAGAGTTAGCTTCCCCCTGTCCCAACTCAGACCACAGCTGTAAGCTAACCCTGAACTCCCAGATTTTTCTCGTATTAATCAAAGACCATTTTTCCTCTCCAGCCCACCAGCGTTGTTTGTCCCAGTAAAGCACAGAAACTTTCACTTCTATAGATTCTTTTTTTAAATGTAAGACTACTTTGCCTGTCTTTGTCTGTTCATCACTTGTGAGCGAAGGCAGCAGTTCTTGTGAAAGCCTGAAGGAGTCTTTGGATCCCCTGGGAGTGGAGTTGTAAGCACTAGGAAGGTACCGAGGATCAAATCAGACCTCTGCATGTGAGCGACAGTTTTGTAGCCTGTTGTGGTTGAGGGACCCCTGACAGTGGGACCAGGGTCTATCCCTGGTGCATGAGCTGGCTTTTTGAAGCCCATTCCATAGGGTGGGATGCCTTGCTAAGCATCCAAGCCAGGGTGGGGGAGGGGAACGGGGGCTTGGTCTTGCCTCAACAGAATGTACCAGGCTTTGTTGCCTCCCCGTGGGAGGTCTTACCCTTTTTGAGGAGTGGATGGGGGGCGGTTGGGGTAGGTGGGTGGACAGCAGGAGGAGGGGAGAAAGGGGGAACTGTGGTTAGTACATGAAATGAGTTTTTAAAAATCGCTGCTGGGACCTGGTGAACCCCACAGGATGCACTGGGCACAACCAACAAGGCCCATTTAAAAACAAACAAACAAACAAACAAAAAATAACAGTTCCTATTCACCACCAGGCCTGCCTCCAGTTCCTAAGCAAAAAATATATAACACAAACATTCCTGAGAGCATCCCAGGCCCTCTCAGACTTTCTTCTGAAATCTCACAAATCAGGCTCCAATGGTCTGCATCCTTCTCGGCGCGCTCAGCTTCCAAGCTGCCACAGGAAAGCCTGTGAACACCGAGAACTCAATGGTGTTTCCAGCCCAATGTTCCAAATACTTCCACAGTCCTCCCCCAAACAGCACACTGAAGTCCATCCCAGAAACATCCCGCCCTCTGCCACCAGTTTCTATCCTAGTTATTGTTTCTGTTGCCGAGACAGATACCATGACCAAACACAACTCAGGAAAGGATATGGTTTTTTATCTTTGATGTTACCATCCACACTTGAGGGAAGTCAGGCAGGGCAAGAACTCAAAGCAGAAACGTGAATGGAGAAACTGAGGCAGAGGGCATGGTAGAGCACTGCTTACTGGCTTGCTGGCCATGGTTAACTCAGCTTGCTTTCATACAGTCCAGGGCTACTTGCCCAAGGATGGCACTGCCAAAGCGTACTGGGCATTAATCGTCAATCATGAAAATGTCCCACACACAAGCCCATTGACCAATATGGTGGAAGCAATTCCACAGTTGAGGTTCCCTCATCTCAGGTGACTCCAGTGTGTTGAATTGACAAAAACTAACCAGGACAATGACAGATTCCCATGAGTTGAATTTGATTTGTCCTTCAAATGTTATGTACCAAAAAATGTTGATCTCTGGTGTGTCAAATTTGACAGGTGGTGGAGTACGTAAGAAGCAGAAGCAAGAGGGCCTGAATTTATCCTAAGCGGGTTTTATGTGGTGTGGCGCCTCCTGCGAGTCTCTCTTCCGTCTTAGCTCTCCCTGTGCCCATTTCTACACACAGCCAGTCTCCTTCCTTCTCCTCGGCCTTGCTGGGACGCAGCCAGGAGCAGTCACCAAGATACAAGTACGTATCGGTCAAGTTCTCCATCTGCCAGAACCATGGGTCAAATGGAGCATTATAGCTGTACACCATCTTACCTAATATGTCTTACAAGCAAGAACACTTCCTTTCCACTCTGTACGTGGCCAGTCCAAGATGAAGCAGCAAGCCAGTACAATTCTTAGAGTACAAGGTTCTGGCATATGGTGATCTTCTCTTGCCACTTACGGTATTGTACTCCACGGTGAGGTTCAATAAGTTATGTGTTAACTGTTGAGACAAACTGTTAGGTCGAAATGTTCTTTTGGCATTTGCAGAAAATGTAGGGGCAGGTTTCGCTTGCAGAAGGCCAAGTGGTTCCTACACTCCGCTCACATGTAGCTCTAATAAGTGATGGAGATGAAATTCAGTAGCCAAGCCCAGGCCAGAAGCTGTAGCTAGCAAGGACATAGGATGGCATGGAGGAGGGGCTTGCTTTTCAGCCTTTAGCTTGAGAACCGGCTAAAGTCAGTGCTGTCTTAGGGGAGCTTATGTGAAGAAAGTAAATGTGGTAGAACAAACAATTAAAAAAGGAGAAATGAGCTCTCCCACCTTTCTGGCCAAAGAATAAGAGGACAGAGATCACAGTGAATGGGAAGTGAGCAAGGAGACCCAAGGGAGCGAGAAAGAGAGAGGAAACTCTAAAGTCCAGTATAAACCTTGCCTGTTTTCCCTGGGTGAGACATGAGCAACAGAAGCATTGTGGGGGGGGGGGGGGAAGAACACAGGCAGATTCTAGCTAAAGGAATGTAAGGTAAAATTCGAGCTTCCACTCAAGAGCCAAGACTCCCAATTTGAGACTAAACACATTAAGTGTTCAATAAAATAAAGGAATCAAGCAAGCAAGCAAAGAAAATCATGTTTCACTGGAGCAGAACAGAGCCTGGACCTTCCACATATAACCCTGACATGTTCAGGAAATGGTAATTTTTTAAAAGTCCTAGCAGATGACACCCTGGGATGCCACCTATTATCAAGAGGAGAAATATCATGAACCAGTTTTAGAGTAATTAGTGCAAGGGATGATTGTAATTATACTCAAAGAACTAAAGGAATTGAAGCTGCAAGAAATTTTAAAGCATGAAATCTCAGCAGGGCAATATAAAAATAAAATTTTAAAGAGGATTTTTAAAAGTTGAACAGTATTTGATAAATCAAAAGGGAACCATTATTGTTAGATTAACATATCTCAGATCGATGGTTTGCATGCCTCTTAGATCTTAGAAACAGGGGAAAAATAAAGAACAAATATGATCAGACCTCCCGGGCATGAAGGAAGCTGTGGCAAAGAATTCTCAGCCGTGTGGATGCAGGATTAGATGAGTGTGCGTCAGCAGTAGTTTTACTTTGACTAGAACACTGTTTCCAAAATCGCTTTCCTTAAGACGGCAATGAACATTCCCAGAAAAAGACGATGTGGAACATGTAAGCTGAAGGGTTTGAAAATGTGAACTTCTAAACCATAGTGTTTTCCCAGAGCTTTAAAATAACATGCCAATGTGTGATACGAGTCTCCAAAAGGCAGATTTAAATCAGGCTCTAGACATAACCACTTGCAGAACTCATCCTCACTAGGGCACACAAAGGAGTTAGTGTCCTGTGGTATACACCTAGGAAACAGCACAGTAAAAAAAAATCCTATCTTCTTACCATGGAATTCAAGGGTCTCTGCCACTCAGTTCCATCTATTCGAATGTGTCACCTTCCGTGAATCTTGTTTTCAAAGACTTACTTATTTGTATGGAGATTCGGCCTACATGGATGTTTGTGCACCACATGCCTGCCTTGTGTCTGCAGATGTCAGAAGAGAGCGTTGGATTCCCCGAAACTGGAGTCGTCGACAGTTGTGAGCTGCCACTCGGGGGCTGAGAATGAAACCCAGGTCCTCTACCAGAGCAGACAATGCTCTTAGCTGAGCCATTGCTCCAGCCCCGTTTTCATGATTCTCAATAGCATTCGGACACAGGGGAAAGTTTTCCACCAACCTCGAAGCATGTTCTGCTCTGTCATACCAAAGCACATTTACTCTGTTGCCTATGTGACTTCTATTGTGTCCTACATCAGTATGCCTTGTCTCTGAAGGGTGTAGGTGAGTTTCCTGAGAATTCTGTTATCATCAGAGTGACAGAGAGCAAGACAGAAAAGGTTTAGCTTGTGTTCCGAGAACGGCTACTGAATTTTCCAGGCGCAGCAGGACTCCTCCCAGACTGGATGAACAGGAAGCTTGTGGCCAGTGCCATGGATTGGAGTGCAATCAAGAGTGATGCTCATTCTGGCCGCTACCCTGACATTTTGGAAGAAAGATCATGGTTGGTTAGGTTCTTCCTTTGAAGGGTAGAAGCCAACAAGATGACACAGTGGGTAAAGGTACTCGTTACCAAGCCTGATGACTTAAGTGTGATCTGAGTCGCACATGGTAGAAGGAAAGGAGGGACTCCCACAGTGTTTTCCACACGAGTCATGGCAGGCGTGCATAAACACACATAGACAGACAGACAGACAGACACACACACACACAGCAGAACATTCACAATTCACACACAGACACACACACACACAGCAGACACATTCACACACAGACATGCACAGAGATACACACAGACACTCACAGACACAGACGCACAAGATACACACAGATATACACACTCACAGACACAGACACACACAGAGAGACACCCACAGACACACGCAAACACACATAGAAGACATACTCACACACTCACAGACACATACACACAGACATAGAAACACACACACAGACACACACACACACAGACACTCACACATAGACACAGACACAGACACAGACACAGACACACACACACACACACACACACACACACCAAAACAAAACAAACAATTAAAACGGAAGATAGCTGGATTCTCCTAGAACTCTGTGGAGATGTTGGCAAGCCATTTCCCCTGTCTTCTCTGAGGCATTTTAGATCACATGCCTGAGTGAGCATAGTAGAACGGTCAGACCCCTACAGTCCAGATGAGGACCAGTGAGTGGATGGCTAGTTTTGATTGCTAGTTTGGTAGGATGTAGAATCTCTGTGGAAACAAAGGGAGGGGGTTTCCAGACTGAGTAAATTAAGGGGGGAAGACCCATACTAACTCGGGCAATATCATTCCATGGACTGGGGTCCTGAACTGAATACAAGGGAGGCCGTGAGCGGACATCTAATGCCCATCTCTACTTTCTGACTACAGATGCAATGTGATTGGCTGCCTCAAGCCCCTGTACCCATGCCTTCCCCACTATGATGGTCTTTATCCTCAAGCTACGAGTCAAAATCATTCCTCCCTTCAATAAACTGCTTCTGTCAGTCTTCCATTATTGTAACAAGAACGGTAACTGGCAGTGTTCGGTGGTCTCAGAGTAAACACTGAAGGAGACATCCTGGCTTTAAGCAGGACAAGCTACTTACTTTCACTATTTTATACCCGCCACCTATGTAGACTCCCCCAATGTGGTGGCTCTCGTCCTTCCTAATGCTGTGACCCTTTAGATCAGTTCCTCAGCTTGTGGTGACCCCCAACCACAAAATTATTTTGTTGCTACTTTCTAACTGTAATTTTGCTACTGTTGTCAATTGTAATGTAAATATCTGATATGCAAGCTATCTGGTATGTGACTCCTGTGAGAGGGTCATTCGACCCCCAGAGGGGTTACAACCCATAGGTTGAAAACCACTGCCTGAAAGCTGGCTTGGAAATCTTTAAGCACTCCTTATGGCAGTTTCTAGTTTTACCATTCATGGGGTTTATTATCCAACCTACGTTTGAAAAGGTTCTTTAAGAAGGCTTTTGTTTTGTTCGTTACTCTATAATTTGTAATCAAGCTTTTTTTTCTACTCAAATTTCAACATGTACTCAAGCCACCCATGATTTAAGTTAAATTCTCTTTCAGGAAGGCTGCATTTCAAACAAAGTCCAGCTATATTGGTCACAGTACAGTAACTCCTAGAGCCTTCATCCAGTAGCTGATGGGAACAGAAACAGACACCCACAGCTAAACACTGAGCCTAATTTCTGGAATCCAGTTGTAGAGAGGGAGGAGTGATGAGCAACGGGGTCAAGACCAGGTTGGAGAAACCCACAGAAACAGCTGACCTGAACAAGGGGGAGCTCATGGAACCCAGACTGATAGCCGGGAAACCAGCTAGGACTGATCCAGACCCCCTGAACATTGGTGTCAGCTAGGAGGCCTGGACAATCTATTGGGCCTCTGGTAGTGGATTTTGGAACCCAGACTGATAGCCGGGAAACCAGCTAGGACTGATCCAGACCCCCTGAACATTGGTGTCAGCTAGGAGGCCTGGACAATCTATTGGGCCTCTGGTAGTGGATCAGCATTTATCCCTAGTACAGCAATGGACTTTGGGAGCCCACTCCATGTAGAGGGATGCTCTCTCAGCCTAGACATATGCGGAGGGCGTGTGTGTGTGTGTGTGTGTGTGTGTGTGGCAACAAACTCAAGTGCTGTTAGCCAGGGAGATATATTGCGTGCTCCAAAGAAGCTCTTTTGTGAAAAAAAATTTATTCCATAACAAAAATGGGTGGCATTTAATAGAATTTTGGGAAAGCATTTCATTGAGAGGATATTTGAGGAATAAATTCAGCTATATTTTCATGTAATTCCTTAGTCCCCATATCTGCTACTAAACAAAACGTTTTCTTATATTTTTACATCTGGATAATCAAATACCAACTGCTCCCATTGCTTATGTTTCACAGGTAAGGATTCAAGTAGATGCACGCAAAAATCTTCAGAAAAAATGTATCTGTACCAAGCGTGTTCATAATTTTCCTCGTCATTATTATACAAAATTAGGGGATGATTCACTTAATTTGACTATCTTTAGTCTCATAAAAGTAACAAATTTTCTCTCATTCAAAGTTCCTAGATTTTATAGAAACAAAGTCATGTGTTTATGTGACATGAGAGAAGACGTGAATTTTTCTAGGGAAAAAAGAATGTCATGACACAAGAGGATTAAGAGGGTATGGTAGGAACATGGCCTCAACATACAGCATACACTGAGGGTAGGGTATGAACATGTCCTCAACATACAGCATACACTTGTCTGGAATTTTTTCAATAAACTAATGACCACATATGTATTTAGTAACGACAATTCATACAGCATTCGCACTACACTGAGTAGTCTAATCTATAGATGGCCTATGGAGGCACTAGGACACATAGTATACAACTATACTGCCTGATACAGGACCTAAGCATGAATGGATTTTAATGGCCACATGAAGATGAGTGCCTCATGGACACCAAAGGATTGCTGTACTGGGCTTCCTTGAATTTTGTTTGACATTTCAAATGTCAAGTCCAAGGGCACATATCTGTGTCAGATACTCCCTTAACTAGGAAAGAAACTAAGATTGCCATTCCATCAGACATGCTGGTTTGATTTGGAGATTGTAACACAGCCTTCTTCAAAAGATGCTTAAGTTCTTTCCTGACACTGGACTGATTACTCCTTAGCTTAACCCTCTGTTATCACCTACTTTTCTGCTGATGTAATACAGCAAGCATGACCACAAGCAACTAACAGAAGGAAGGGTTTATTTGTGCCTGCAGTTCCTGAGGGAGAGTCCATAATATCCAGGGAGAAATGTCACCTGGCAGCAGGAGCAGAAAACTCAGAGACTACATCTCTGGCCACATGCAGGAAGCAGATAGAAAGAACTGGAAATGGGGCAAGGCTAGGAACTCTCAAAACCCATTTCCAGTAACAGTTTATCCAGCAAGGCTGCCACAGGTCCCACAAATAGTGCCTCTAATTGGAGATCAAGGGCTCAGATCCCTCCACCTACGGGAGGCATGTCTCATGGCAACCACCACATCTTCTCATCCCCTGTTTTCAGGGGAACAGGCTCTTAAGAGTGAGAAACGGTGGCTTGTTACCATACCCTAGCAGAGAAAAGTTGCCATGCTTGTTTCTCCAAAGACATAGAAATCAGTTAATAAAACGCATGCTACCATTGCCTGATGTGCCTGTGACCTTCCCAGCAGTCTCGTGATAAAGGTAGACATGGATTACCTCCATCCTTGATAGAAGGAGTTATGGCAGATAGAACAAATTACTTATTTAAGAGCTCTGTCTATTGGGAGAGCTGAAATTGACAGAGTTCTCTTACGCGCTAAATACTTTCAGTGCTTGATCACTTAACCTTGTTTTACAGATAGGAAAACAGATCATTTGTCCCAAGCCCCCATCAGAAGGAAGTGAGGAAGCTGGAACTCAAGTCTGTCTACTTGACTCCAGCCCCTCTCACATGGGGGACTCCAGGATTTCTTCATCTGCTGGCAATATTAGCAGCCAGTGGGCTTTGACAATGAGGGGAAGAATTTAATAATGAAGAACGAATCAGACTCCTGCTGGAGAGGAATTTCTTTTCTGCAGGAGTTTGCCCAGGGCCAGCTCTGCTTTGCATTACATGGCTCATTTTTTTATTTTTATTTTTTTCGCCTTTTAAGTATGCTGTATCATGCCTTGTACAAAATGGTATTATTAACATCTCATGATTCCTTAATGTCTTTTAATGAAATACTTTTTTCACAGGGTACGTTTTCATGTCATTCATCTTAGTAAACAACTTTTTAAGCACATGACTTGAAATCTACATATGAGAGAAAATGAATGAACAGTGCGCGGTACCCAAACTTTCATTATCTAGAGCCTCAGAAAAGATCCTAAGCAAAAACAGTAGTCAACAGAGGAAGAAATTAAACTCTTCTATTGTTTTTTTAAAAGATTTTTTATTTAAATTAGAAGCAATGTTGCTTCACATGTCAATCCCAGCTCCCTCTCCCTCCTCTCCTCCCTCGACTCCCACCCAAATCCTACTCCGTTCCCCAGGGAGGGTGAGGCCCTCCATGGGGGAATCTCCAGAGTCTGTCATTTCCTTCAGGGCAGGGCCTAGGCCCTTCCATAAGAGTCCAGATGGAGAGGGCATCCCTCATGTGGTATGGGCACCCAAAGTCCATTTGTACACCAGAGATAAATACTGATCTACTATTCAAGGCCCCATAGAATGTATAGGCCTCCTCACTGACACCCACATTCAGAGGGTCTGGATCAGTCCCATGCTGGACTCCAAGCCATCAGTCTAGGGTCCAAGATTTCTTCCTTGGTCAGGTCAGCAGGTTCTGTAGTTTAACAAGCCCAGTCTTGACCCCTTTGCTCCTAAGTCCCCCCTCTCCATCACTGGGTTCCAGTAGTTCAGTTCAGTGTTTAGTTGTGGGTGTCTGCCTCTGCTTCCATCAGTTATTGGTTGAAGGTTCTGTTTCCCAGACTCTCTGGCAGTGGGATTGCAGGCTGGCACTCGCCTGATCCATGTCTAAAAACAATATATGAGTGAGTACATACCTTATTTGTCTTTTTGTGATTAGGTTACCTCACTCAGCATGGTTTCTTCTAGTGCCATCCATTTGCCTGCAAATTTCCAAGATTGAGGTACTATCTTACTCCTGTCAGAATGGCTAAAATAAAAAACACCAATGACAGTTTATGCTGGAGAGGATGTGGAGAGAGGGGAACACTCCTCCACTGCTGGTGGGAGTGCCAACTCATACAGTCACTTTGGAAACTGGTATGGAAATTCCTCAGGAAAATGGGAGTCAGTCAACCACAAGACCCAGCAATTCCACTCTTAGGCATATACCCACAGGATGCACATTCATACAACAAGGATGTCTGTACCACTATATTCATAGCAGCATTATTTGTAATAGCCAGAACCTGGAAGCAACCTAGATACCCCTCAACTGAAGAGTGGATAGAGAAAATGTGGTACATTTATAGAATGGAGTACTATTCTAACATTTTAAAAATAAAGCTGCAGTTAGGGTTCTTTGGCAAATTAGGCACACAGATCTAGAGGAATATAAGGTGAACAGACCAAGGTCATTCGCAGACCATACTGGCTAGCAGTTTACATGCATACAGCATACTGAGAGCAGATATCCTGTTTCTCAGCTCAGAATATCCTTCTAGGAAGAAGACACTTCCAACCATCTGCCTCGGAGGCCATCTGCACACCCTCAGAATGTCATCTTGGTATTTCTCATGAAATTTCACACTCTGTGCATTAAATATATCTCTAGAGATCGTTTAAATTGCTATTCTTTTTTTTTTTTTGCTCTTATCAAAGTGAAAAGCCATGTGCTGCAAGCAATCTTTTCTAATTTTCCTACTCATGCTGCCGTGGGCTTCATGCTTTCAGAGAGATGTGTGCCAGGTACGGAGCTACATGTCTTCCTTAAAGCTAATAATTGCAATAAGTGCTAACGGTAGTCTTTAGTGACTACTAGGCTTATACACATGACATTGTATTAGGGTGTTTGCTACGTCTGCTATAACCTATGAGACAGACAGAATTTCCCATACCCTAGAGAATCAACATAGGAAAGTGACAAAAATCTAGTCTCTCAACCAAGACCTAGTGGATCAAAATATTTAGAAAACGAATTATAAATCTCTGTGGTTTTTCATAACATTCTCAGGAATTCATGATGTATCTGAGGTTAAAACGAACATCTGAGGAAGATAGAATAATGTTCCTTAAATTGTATTCATTAGGAAACTGAAGCTTGGAGATTAAAAATCCTGCATAGAAGACAGTGGCTGGCTTGTCCTTGGTTGTCTGCCCTTCAGAGCATCTGCTAAGTGTAGCTTTGTGGTCTGGAGACGAGCAGGACTAGGCTCACATGGTAGCTGGTGAGGAGTGTGCATGTCTATGAGCACTGCCCTGATTGGCTGGGTTAGAACCTGCATCTCAATCAGATACTCCTGGGGCAGTTTGGGACATGCTCTTTGTCCCATCAGAGCAGGGAATTAAAAGCTACGTGGGAGGAACACCTCCTTCAGCTGTTACCAGCAGGCAGTATGAAGAGAGCTGGGAAGGTAGAGAGAGAACAGCTGTGTCTTCCGCCATTGCAGTATGTCCTCCAGAACCAGCGCTGAGCACAAGGAGTGAGACAGACTGTGTGTGCTCCAGACTCTTGGTCATGCTACAGTGACCTTCAGGGTGGACAAAGACGGGGGCAATTGGGCACCTTTCATGACACTCTTACATGTCATGATTCAGCAGCAGCAGCAGTAAATCAAGGCGTAAGTGAGGTTCATGGACTCTGACCCAAGGGCATTAAAATTCTCAATTTAGGATTGTAATCCTCTCTTTTTTTAGTGCCCTCTAGCACCTTGATAAGCAATTCCCAGCATCATAGTCTAATCTACTTAAGTAAGTATGCTGATTCTCTTTTCTTACCTAGCTATTAACTGGGATGATAACATAGTTATTCTATGATACCTGTGCTTTAGTCAAAGGATGATAAGATGGAGACTCGTCCCCAGAGCCTATGACTTCAAAGTCCATATACTTAACTAATATCAAATATGTCAGAAGCTCTGTAAAATACCCACTAATGTGAGACAAAGGACACGCTGTTCACTTTTCCTTCTCTTAATCACTTGAATAATGCAATGTTGTGAATTCATTTTGCCCTGATCACTGTGATAAGTTCTGGGGATCCAACAAAAACATACCTTTACTGCCACAGGAAAAACAAGATGCACAGGTAATTGCATATAAGACAATATGTTTGGGTTGATAGCTGACTGATTTCTAAGGGAGGGCCAGTTTAGCTTTATTATTACTGTGACAATGTTGACAAAACAGAGTAAGATGTCACGGTGGGACAGGAAGTCTTTCCTGAGAAGAAAGCAGTTGCTTCCCAGGAGTTGACAGGCATTGATTACCCTCCTTTCCCAAGGCCATGCCTATGCTCGTCCCTCATTCATCCAACCACCCATTTAGCCATTAATCCCTTCGACAGCGCCCGAGTGCTTTGTATCACAGTGAGTCTCCTTGTGAAAAGAGAACTTGAACAGAATAAGCAGATCTCCGATCTTGTAGAATTCTCCTTCTAAAGAGACAGCAAATTAGCAAATAAATACCACTTCTCTTTAAGAAGTGTTCTAAATGAAGTAATTGAAGCAGGGTGTGTGTGTGTGTGTGTGTGTGTGTGTGTGTGTGTGTGTGAGTGTGTGTGTGTGTGTAGCAGTGTGTTTGAGAAGAACCCTCTATTAAAGAGGACTTTGGCATACACGTCACTGTCCTTGTCCTCCAGCAGCTAGTAGATGAGGATATGAGTCTTCTAGGAATACTGGGAAGGGTCAGTTACAAGCACCAATGTGAGTCAGACTCCTGTAGAGCCACCATTTCCCCTCCAGCACAGCACCATCACAGACGGTATTCAGGACACAGATTTCTTGGGGCAGCAATAGGCTTTTGTGAGAATCAGAACATAGTGACAAACGACAGAACACAATGATCAGAGACAGCCAAAGGCTCCAACTTGGATCTAAATGCTCAGTTCAGTGCTATTAATTATTATGTGTGTGTCTCCATTTAAGCATCTATAAAATGATTCAACCCACAAGATTACTCTGACAACTGGATTATGCATTTGGTGAATATTGCCTAGCACATGATCTGATGGGTCAGCAATAGATACTCACTGAATTTTCAATGAAATGTCCAATTTTCTGACTTCACTGTCAGAAATCCTTGTACTTTCCTTACAAAGTGATGGATTTGTCTCAGAAGAGATTGTGGAGAAGGCACCAGACAGCTTCCTCCTTCATCCACTAAGTATTGATAAGAAGTGCTAGGAGACATGGGCAGGTCTTCCTCATGGAAATCTGGCCATCAAGATTTAATAATTGCCTCACTGAAATAGCCTTCACTAGTCCCCTGTCAGTCGCAATTCTTTTAGATAGGAAGAAAAAGGGTACATGGGCACTCAAGCTAGTTAGGAGACCTTCTCTAGCTCTGCTCTGATTAGTTCATTATTGTGCATCTCAGAGTTTAAAATTGGATATTGTGAAGGAGTGAGAAGAGCATTAATCACAGAAACTATGAATTGGAGAAGCCTTGAAAGTCAGGCAATCTAAATGGCTAAAATGTCCTTCCTGATAGAACTAGATAGTTAATTTGACTTGGCAGCTTAGCTAGACTATGGGAATGTGTAGTTTAGTCAAACAGTTCCCAGGTGCTACTCAGAAGGCATTTTGTTGATGTCATCATTTGACTTTAGGTAAACATGGTTATCCTTGGTGATGTGAGTGGTCCTCGTTACCCAGGTCTTAAGAATGACCCTTATGGAGTTTCCAGCCTCCTGGTTTTCCCTACAGATGTCACTCCAACTCACACATAGGATCTGTAAGCTCCTGTTGGGGGCACATTCAGACAGTGGGAATTCCCTATCTTCTGAGGAACTGTACTTTCCACTATTGGCAACCTTCTCTATTGGAACACGGTATGGCCTTAATACTTATATCAGCAATAGGGGTGGAATAGGACACACCCAGCTGGTCCTCCATGCTCTGCCTCTTCCCCCTGGCTAGTACTCTTGGTGACTTACTTGTTTTTCTTGACTCTTCTTTTTTATCTGCAGGATGAAGACACTGCAATTGACTTTTGGCATTTGCAGGGATACTAAAAGTGATGATGAAATATGAATCACACCACTGATGTTGGAGAAGTGGGGCTAGATACTTTATTAGAGAGAGAGAAGTCACTTAAATGAGAAGCTGAGAACCAGGGTCAGAGCTCTATGGTCTCTGAACCTCGACCGGAATCCAAGAGAGCGGGGTCCCCTCCTGTCCTCTCTTTTATCCCTGGTTTCTCCTATGTACGAGCGTGGTCAGTGTTACAGGTCGGTGAGACCTCTCCCTACAGTTAAGTGATTGTGATTGTCTCCTTTTACTCTCTTATCTTTCATAGTTGTCCCTTTAAAAATGACGACTGCGCACATGTGTTGGTTAAGCATATCCCAGTTCCTATAGAGCAGTGGAAAGCCAGGCAGGCAAGAGTTCACAGATGACCCACCAGCAAACAGACAAAGGAGTTATTTAGCCTGATAATGTTTGTGGAATATGGGAAAAGCACAAGTGGTACTCTGTGAGGCATGACCAATGATGGAGGTTGGCTTTAGATTCCGTGGGAAATTAAAGAGAAAAGAAGCATTCTAGCTCGGAGTAGCATGATGGCTACAGGGTAAGGTAACTAGGACTTTGTTATTATGCAGTGAGGTGCGCTTAGAGACATTTAAAAGTGGGGGTGACTTTGAATTCCCTTTTTAAAGTGGACAATCCAATTTGGAAGGGAAGCTTAAGAGGAGGCCTGGTCAGTGTTGATGTCTCCAACACACCCAGAACAGCGTCCATAGGACTTATTGGAGCAAGCCTTATCACAGAAATACTACCAATAATAATAATAGCTTGCCTCTCATAGGATGGAGGGTTTTCTGCTGCTGAATTACTCCACCTGGCTACCTGAGTCATTACTCTTAGGACCAGATCTATGCTTCTCCTTATCTGCAAGGACTCCCATTTGTCATGGTCCTTCTGAAACTGTCCCAAGAACAGAAAGAACCTTGAGACTGATCAGACTCCAAATAATTAAACAATAGATAATGGACTTTACAATGGCAATAGGAATTTAGAAACCCTATTAGACTGTGGATTTGTGCTAACCATGCAGTTACTTGGCATTCGTATACTATACATAAATACTTAGGTGTAGAGAGATAGCTCATTCAGCACCTAATGAAAGTTAGAGGTAGAGCAGTGCATTTCTAGAGCAAGGGACAGAGATAGGAGTATCCCTGGAGCTCACTGGTCACCTTAGCCTAGCCAATGGTGAGTTCTAGATTCAGGCATCATGTCTCAAAAAATAATGCAGAGAGCAATTGGGAAATATGTTTGACATTGACCTCTGGCCTCCATACATGTGAACCACAACAAGACACACAAATTTCTCGGGTACCAAGCTGACCTACTTCTGCACATACTCCTTTATTTGGTTTTCAGGGTTCCATATCTGCAAATGTTCTGTAAACTCTATGAAGATTCTTGAGAAATATGTTTATTCAGGGAATCATATCCAGAGCTTTGTACATGAAGTGGGACACAGAGTGAACATTTATTAAACAAATAATTGGTACACATTTGTTCAATGAATAACGGCTTTAATTAGCACTAAAGGGAAAATGCTTTATTAAAATGGAGAATTTAATGAAATCAAGAGAACAAAAGTGACTCATAGCTTCATGCTATTACATATTCGCCCTAATACTGTCACCCGACTCACACGTTGTGTATCCTGAGCTGACTTCCTTAGTGTGTGGTTATGTTAAAAGACCACATGACACCAAAGAATTCGCTAACATATTTGAATAGCTATAAAATAAATCATGACATGACATTATTTAGCAGGATTCATTTGAACAAATGAAATTATTAATCCTATGAAGTGTTTCCAGACTTTTCTATTTACTTCTTACTATTTTAAAGTACTCCTTATATATGCTATTATTTATATGATCATTTTCCTAGCACTAAATCCTAGAAGAGGATGTATTAGTTCAAACCTATTTAATTTTTTTATTATTTATCATTTATTAGCCCTCAAAAGCAATGTTAGGCAATGCCTTTTCTCAGAGGTCATTACTAAGAACAGACGGACATGAAGAAAATGAGAAATGCTTTGGACGGTCTGTGAAAACTTGAGAGTAGTCAAGGTATAGTGAGTGGATATGTCCCGTGCTGAGAATGGTAGTTCTGCTATTCCCCACCTGCCACCCACTTAGTATCCACTGAATTATTACATTGCAAGCGGATAATGAGGAGCTGTTTGAAGCCGCAGGACCTCATGGTAAAGCACAGTCTGTGTTTGCTTTCCAAGACTCACGCACGCATGCATAGGTAGAGATCATGGGATAATCTTGGCATCATCTCAGGAAGGTTGCATTAAGACAGAGTCTCCTGGTTAGCTTGATGCTCACTGATTCAGCTGTGCCGGATTTCCAGGGAGCACCAGGGATTCTCTTTCACAAATGTTCTCCAGATTGAACTCAGCTCTACATGTTTATAGGGTAAACAGTTTGCTGACTGCACAATGCCCCCAGCTCTTCTTCTCGGGATTCTAGGACTCGAAGGAACACTTGGTAAGGTTGACAAGAGCCTGTGCTTTAAAGCCTGCTTCGTGGTTGGCCAAGCTTGAGTTCTAAAACATGCTATCTATATGAGCTTCAACAGGTCACAGAAGCGCCTTGGTTCTTAAAGATGGGAAGAAAGGATAACAATAGAAATGTAATTTAGTTGATGGTAAGAAAGGAGATCACTGACACGCATAGGGACCGCTTGAAAATGGTGGTTGTACTATTAATTATCACACCTGAACTGCCTTATAGATGGCTACTCCAACTGGCTTCCTTTCCATTAGTCCATCCATTGTGACAATCAAGCTTTGAGTTATTGGAGGGAGGGAGGAGGAAGAGAGAGAGAGAGAGAGAGAGAGAGAGAGAGAGAGAGAGAGAGAGAGAGAGAGAGAGAGGATTGTGAATTTAGGTGGGGTATATATGAAATCCTTGAGCCATTCTTGGAACTTCTATGTTATTATTATTGAACAAGATCAAATATAAAACTGGATCGGCCTTTAGATGCTTTCCTTCTTTTGATCCAGCCTGGTTTTGTCCTACTGCTCAAAGTTCAGTTGAGGTCATGTTCCTTAATTTACCTCCTTTGGTCCATTGGTGCTTAGAACGCACACCTTGCTCTATATAACTGACTTTATGCCTTGGTTGGAACAAGATGAGTTTCCTAAGAAATCAGCGGTGAGGCAGGGATGGAGAGACGGTTTGGCAGTTCAGGGCAGGTACTTCTCTTGTAGAGAACCCAGCCCCCACACCCGGCAGCTCCTAAACTGTAACTCCAGTTCCAGGGGATATGACATTTCTGGCTTCTGCCTCATCGCTACTCATGAGCCCATACCCGTACAGAGCTGCTGACATAATTAAAAATAGCACACCTTTGAGAGAAAGCAGACCACACAAAGCAAATTCTTCCTGTCTGAAAGCATATTCATTTTGGAGTAGATCTCTTTGTTGCAAGCAATCTGCCGGCTAACTCATAGAAAGAATACTGCTTAGTGGTAGACCTTCTTATAGCTACACCCATGTTTTATATTTCCTCTCTCCATCTTTATCCTCCCTCCCTCCCTTTGTTCATTCCTTGCTTTAAATTGCTAGAACCGTTGTATTGCAGGTGTCCCAAGGAGTCTTACGGCGTGTGTTTCCTCACTGCCTGTTATAACTTTAGCAGGAACTTCCAATGGCTTCACTCCTTTCTCTTTAGGAGTACACAGTTTTCCATTAGTCACTTTACAGTTGGTATTGGCCCTCTGTGATGTGGTTCTTTTTTTCTGCAATGCCTAGCAATCATTCCTAGAGCTATCATACAATATTCTATGTTGTTTGTGTGTTCTTATATGTCCCATTGCCTTTGGGGGGGGCTAGGATTAAAGAAATTTCTTCAGTGATGGCTTTCTTTCCTTGAGCTTAATCTTTCCTTCTCTGCAAAATATTCTTTTAAAATACATTTTAATTGACATCTCGCTTGCCCACTTCCCTTTCCTCCCTCCAAACCTCCCAAGTCTCCTACCTTTAAATTCCTCATATGCTTCACCATTAGTTTTCAGTTTGATTATTGCTTTACACACACACACACACACACACACACACACCAGCATTATTACGTTTTGTGAAGTGGATGTGTAAGTTTTTAGGGCAGAGTACTTTGCATGGATAACTAATCATGGGGCTCATCCTCTATTTCTCTCTCTCTGTGTAGTCCTTGATTGCCTGTAGTTCTTTGTCTAGGGGCGGGATACTATGAGACTTCTCACTTCTGAGTTAGCATGCCTACTGGTATTATCTTTGTTCAGGTATGATTTAGGCAGCCACAGTGTTGAGGTACCATGGATTAAGCTTCCTGGTTATTTTTAGGAGACACTATCTCACAGCAGATTTTCCAATCCTCTGGCTCTTAACAAGCCTTCCTGCCCCTCTTCTGCACTGATCCCTGAGTATCGGAGTTTGTCATAAATAAATCCACAGGGGATGGATACCCTATATTATTTGATCTTTGCATTAGGAAAAGTTGTGGTTTTATATAATGACCTCCATTTGTTTCTGCAAAGTATTCTTAATATATTTAAAAATGTTATCATGATCTTTGTCATGTTTTCAATTTGTTGCCTTTGTGTAGCATCAGGTTTTTTTCTAATGTGGATGCCATTCACCCTCAACTCTTTCGTATATTCCAATAAAATAGTATTTTCTTCTCAATTATATTCAATTTCCTTAGTTGATGTGTTCTTCTAGTTTTATGTTTTCCAATTAGTTTAATTGATTTGATTTCTCTGGTTTCAGAGGTCTATGTAAAAAAAATCTAAATATCCTAGTCTGATCATGATTTTCCAAAAAATACCACACACTGGACTACTTCACAAAAGGTATGTAGAATCTACAGTTGGCAATGATGGAAAGTTCAAAATCAAGCTCCTAGGTGAATTGGTTCCTGGAGAGTTTGTTCATCTTTGAGATTGTTGCCTCCTCTCTGAGTCCTCACTTGGCAGGGGAGACATTTGTCTCTCTTTCTGTTTCTATGAGGACACAAATCCTATGGTATGATTCCCACCATTCAGGCTTCCTCTAAATTCCTTTGCCTCCTAAAAAGCCTCTCTGTGTCTCATCACATTGGAGTCAGAGCTTCGCCGTATGAAATTAGGGGACAACAGGTTCAGCACCAAACAATATAGAAGACCAGGTTGTGGCGAGGACGTGGTGCCCTGAACCCTACCGCGAAATGGCGCAGCGATCTTAGAAATTAATTAAAGATATACTCGCATATGTACATTGTGCAGAGGGCAGATGGAAACCAAAAACCTGAGCATGATTGCTAAAACACTTCATTAATCATGGTGTTCCTTCTGGGAAAGAAAGGTTATCACATTAGAACCTTTTTGTGAGAAATCTGTCTCATAAAAATTGGGTTCTTTGGGATCTACTGAAGAGAAATAGAGATGCACATGTATAAAAACACGCATATGAGAGCCAGAGAGATGGATCCATGCGAGGAAGTTCAGCTATCAGCACCCACCTGAAAGCTGAGTACCATCTTGTGCGTGCCTGTAATCGTAGCACTGAGCAGGCAGAGACAAGAGGTGTGCTGTGTGTTGCCATTTGACAGCTTTACTTAAAATGTGAGCTCCAGAACAAGGCAGAGATTTTTCCTTTGATATTAAAGTGATGGAGAAGGACACCTGATGTTCTCCTCTGGCCTCGAGGATGTATACTGACTTGCACACATATGCATATACATATCTCACATACAAACAACCCAGTATTGAAACATTTAAATATTTGTAACATTTCTCTTAGTCGCTCTATGGGTAAATAGCCCGCACCTTCACACTAGTTAACCACTGACTGTATGTATAAAACCTAACCATTCATAGACATTTCACATGAATAGAAGCAGGATTTATCCTTTTCACTTAGAATACTATTTTAAAGTTTAAATATTTTATGCATATAAAACATATTTATAACTTTTATTAATGATCAATAATCCATGACATGTTGAGTATCACATATTTATCCATTCAACTGTTGATGTTGCTTTGGGATATTTGTGGTTTTAGTGATTATGAACAATGTTACTATGGGCATTCACATGTGTATTTTGGTGTGTGTGTGTGTAGATGCTGAGTGTCCTCTTATATTACTCATCTTATTTATTTATATTTTGTTTTTTTTTTTGACAGGGTTTCTCTGTGTAGCTTTGGAGCCTATCCTGGAACTCACTATGTAGACCAGGCTAGCCTCAAGCTCACAGAGATCTGCCCGCCTCTGCCTCCCGAGTGCTGGAATTAAAGGCGTGTGCCACCAACATCCAGCTTCTTCATCTTATTTTTCAGACAAGGTTTCTCAGAACCTGAACAATGCTGATTCAGCTACACTGGCTAGCTAGTGAGCTCTGAGTCTACCCCTGCATCTGCTACACTCACCCCCATCCCATCACTCAGCATTGGGGTTTCATGTGTGTTCTAGGCATTCAGACTCAGGCTCTGACACTCCTTCAGCAAGCAGGCTATTCTCTCAGCCATCTCCCCTGTCCTGCCACTTTCCATTTTATTCAAAGAACAATGTTTGTAATTTAGTAGCACAGACTGGTCTCGGACCCTGGCATGTGCAGTCTTTGCGATGCCTTGCACCATTTTATTTTGGTGATCATGTCTAGACACCCTTCTGTCTCTGACTGTGTAGCTCCCTTCAAATGGGTTTAATTTACTTCTTTATCTAGTATCCTCAGTGAACACTTCTTACAGCTCGCCTTTGTGTCAGACCAGAGTTTGGAATAGACCATCCTTTGCTCTCAGACCTGACCAAGGACTGCCACGGAATATGCCTCATCTCATTATCACCATCCCGAGAAGCAGGACACAGCAGGCTTAAAATTGAGCAGTAGTTGGCCAATTTATTTTAAATGAGCAGGCTCATGCTCATTTTAACTTACTTTTTACATGAGAGATAATTTTATAAGGCAAATTTAGCTTAAAATTATAAGCAGCAGCATTAAAGTGAAACAGAATTGATTTTTACCTACCAGAACTTGTTGGTCTAATTTGTGGAGAATAGTATAAGAAGTCCAGGAGGTATTTTGTTAAAGTAGATTATAAAAATGTGACTTACTCTCTTTTCTTTTGATGATTCTGATGTCTTTTTTAAAAGTGTGTGAGTGATGTACATATATGTTTGTGTGTGTTATGTATATATGTATGAATGATGTGCATTTGTATATGTGTGTGTGACATACATTATGTATGTGTGTGTGATGCACATATATGTGTGTGATGCACATGTATGTGTGTGTGCACGCGCACATACACACACATTCATGTGTGAGTATGGGGCATATATAGGGAGGTCAGAAGATAACTTAAATCTGTCAGTCAGTCTTCATCTTGCACCTTGTTGAAGATGGAATCTTTTCATTGTCCCTAGGGTGTGTGCCAAGCTGCCTGGCCTGTGATCCTGTAGAGACTCTACAGTCTCCACAGCCCATGTAGGCACAGATACCCTGAGAGTGGATATGTTTGCTACCATATCCAGGTTAAGTGGATTCTGGGAACTAAAGCTAATGTCTGACACTAAATTCTTGAAGCTTCTACTGGGTTGCAAGAAATAACAACATGGCAGGTAGCTGCACCTGCCAGGTAATAGCAAGGTCATCTAACCAAGACCTGTGCATTGATAACACCAGTTGACATGCCAATGGCTGGATAGGGGAAATTTTATTACCTTCCACCCCTAGATGAAATACTCAGGTGATAATGGCTGCTAAAAGAAGGCAAATCAGTCTTCTCCAGGGACAAACACTCTGATAGGTTATCCAATCCCAAGTGGTCATCCCTAAACATATGTACTTAAGACTACCACTAAATGGACACTAAATGGATTGAGTGTGTGTGTGTGTGTGTGTGTGTGTGTGTGAAGCGGTCATGAATTTGAGAGGGAGCATAGGAAGAGAGAGTAGGGTGGAAATTATGTGAATTTCATGTATGAAACTCTCCAAAATAAATGTAAAACAGTAAAGAAAATTCTGATGTAGAAAGAAAGAAAATATTTCTGGATGACAGACAGCATTCAGCTCCTGGGTTGTTTGTTTGAACTTGGGACTTGATAGGAGAGAGTAAAGACGTAATTCCTGTTTCTGGATTTCAGAGAAAAGTATTTTTCCAAAGCATCCATCACTGTCTGCAAGCTAGGCCCCTTTTTAAAGTCTGTAGTTTGAGCACATCTCAATCTCCCCTGTTTGCCAGGGAAACGAGAATAAAGCAATTTAGAATCATTGGTGAATTGAGTGCACATTTAAAGAGCCCTGTTCCAAATAATTTAACAACTCCCCAAACACAAAAATAAAGTAGATCAGAGAATTCCAGAGATGGGACTGCAGAGAGGATTAAAACTGGTACTCAAGGAAATAGAATTAGTTATATTTCCTTTTATATGGCAATTCTTATTTAGTAGACTGCTCTGCTAAGTAGTGTATTTTTATTGTTTTAAATGTCCTCTTACTTTCCAGTCTCCCTGCGCATTTTATTCTGACAATTTTGTGAGCTTGGTTAGGCAGGCTTTTAAAATTCAAGTTCACCAAAAAACAAGATTGACTTTTAAAACAATATTACTTTGAAACTCAGATTTCATTAAACACGTTTTAGAGACTTTTCTTTGGTGGACAGGTAAGAAATGAAGTTTGAGCTATATTAGATTCAAGATGGATGCTGGAAGGAATGGAAACCCTGATTTATCAATGAAATCCTTCTCCTGCTTGTCTGACTGAATCTTTTTTCTTAGAGGCCCACCTCAAGAGTGATGACAAGATTAATTATTGTATTATAATTAAACACAGAGACTTGTGGGAAATTGTCAGAACCCAAGAACTCAGCTCCACACCACATTTACATTGTGAATTCTGTAAGTCATACATACAGGAAGCCCATAGACAAGAGCACAAAGGGTATCATTTCACTAGCATTCTGTGAGGCTGGCACATACTATGTGGCCTGGCTCAAGGTCTAGCAGGTCTTGGTTTCTCTTACTGACCTCTAAATCTTGGCCTTTGACCATCCTCCAGTGTGAGTGTGTCCTTTGGATAGAGAGATGACTGAGCAGTGATACCGCAGGTGTGTAGGGAGGCGGGGACTGGTGGAGATGCACACATCCTCCCGTAGATGCTGAGGAGCAGGAGGAAACGGTGAAAGGGTGGCTAACCAGAGCTAGCCGAAGGGTCGTCCCTGCCTGTGCCACTTCTGAGCCATAAATAGTACAGGGAGTTGGTGGAACCCTGAGCCAGGGGAAAGCCACATAGCAGCTTCCTGTTACCTTGAGAGACAGAGGAAGCAAATGCCCTTCTTAGGACCATAGCGGTCAATTTGTCTAGATTTGGGGTCACTTGGAAGATGCACTCTAGGCTTATCTGCTAAGGTGTTTCCAGAGACTTTAGCTGAGAGGGGAGCGTCCACCCTGAATGTGACTTTTACCTTCCATGGGCTGGTATCCTCTATTTAATAAAGGAGGGAAACCGATCTGAGCTGTAGAATTTCCCTGCTTCCTGACTAATGCAGACATAAGACAGTGCAGCTAACTGCTTCTGCCAGCATGCACTCTGCAATGCCTTCCCCGCCACAATGGACTAAAAGACTCTTTCCCTTAAACGATGGGACAAAATAAATCTATGTCCCCACAAGTTACTTCCTGTCAACCATTTGGTTACAGCACTGAGGAAAGTAATGGGTACCTAGACCTTGATAGCCTGCTGGCTTCCACACTTGGGAAATTGGCCTTCTAAAATCTGTCCATTCAAATAAATATCCTTTTCTTGGGTGAGAGAAACAAGGAGAGATGAAGCCAGCTTCTTCACCAACCCAGAGTCCTGTATTCTTGGTGAAAGGGAACAGATAGGAAGTTATAGGTTATTTTTCCTGTTTCAGAAGCTTCAGTTAATAATAGTCACAATTCGATTCCAAGCACAGCCCACTTGCAATCTCTGCAAACAAGTAGCAGCTTGAAATAAGTGTTTACTGTCCTCTCTGCCACCAAGGAAGCTGTCATTAGCATTTTAATAATCCTCTCTTGGTTTCGGGAAGAAACAGGAGCATGGAATCATGGGTGTGGATTTGGATTGGCTTTCTAGGCTTGAGCCTTCTTTTTCACACTGACATCTGAAATCCCTGTGGTTGCACAAGGTAAGGGTTTGCGTTTTATCCCTGCAGTACCCCACATCCTGGAAATCAGGTAATGAGGAGCTAATTCTACCAGATGTTGTAGTAAAGTTTATTTTAAGACCCATTGTGGATTAGGAATTGACTGTCAAAATCTAGACTCTCTCATCTTGATTTCTGCATCCGTGACATCACAAAGAATGGAGTCTTTTCCCCACCTCTTTCTTTGCCAGAAAAAAAGATATCCAGAACACAGACACTGTCACTTGCTATGTCGTAATTCCTTCTGCAACTAGGACAATATTCTGTTTATCTGTGATGAATTCTGTTTTATTTGTTAAGAGCAGATAGTAGTATTCAGCCATGTTTCCAGACATATGAAGTGCAGACAGGTTTAGGTGACTCTCCAAACATTTGATACAGAAACTTGCTTTTTAAAAAATAACCCAGGGGGCATTTCCCCAGGAGCTGGTTTTCAAATGGAATTTGTAGCTGTTTTCAGAGACGGTGATGAGAGTTATCTCTGAAAACCAGCCAAGCCCTCACATGTTCGACTGCTGGCTGGCTTTGTGTGTTTCCTCTTTTTCAGATGGCCACACAATACAGGGCATTCTCTGGTTACATTCAGGAGCTTTAGTTTCATTTATTTGGTTCCTTGTCTTCACTATCTTTGTGACTTTACAGAAACCACTGTATGACCACAGAAGCGTGACCTTTAATTTTCTCAGGTTAAAGCAAACACGCTTTGTTATGAAAAGGTGTAATTTTAGATTCTCGCAGAGAAAATCCCAAAGGTTCTTAAGGAGAAAAGGCAACCGCATGCCAAGGATGTGGAGACACTTTGACGCTATGCTGCTTTCCCACCAGACCAGATGGCTATGTAGATGCACAAAGCCGGAAGGGAAATGCTTGCGTTCTTTTGAAGAAGTACAGGAATTATTTTCAGCTTAAAAGAACAAAATGAAAATATCACTGAACAAGCGAGATCATGGGCATTCGTTAGGCCAGCTTGGCTTTCCAGCCAGTGCCTTTGCCATTCATTTCATGAACCTCTCATTAGGAACCAAGAAGTAAAATCTTCACTGCATTTTCTCAAGGGTAAATAACGGCCACTCATGGATGTTGTGAGTTTGCGGAGCCATTCTTCTGCCTGTGTTGTAGGGGAAATAAGACACTAGAAATGTAAAGAAAGTAGCCTGCAAGAGTATATCAAGCTGTTCTTTCTATTAAAATGCCACAACACAAATGTAGATGAAAGTTTATGTTCTGCCTGGTCCTGCCACCCTTAGTTCCAAATAAATACACAAACTTTCCCAGAGAAACTGAGACTTTCATTGCTGTTTACTAAAACATGTAGAATTGGGGTAATTAAAAATAATTCAGTTTTACTAATGATTTAACAGTAGGTTATAAAACCTTGTTTCTCCATGTGTCTTCTGAGTCAGCGATGCTTTGAAATCATCAAGATTCTTTAGGGGTCGCAACATGAAATGATTTAAATTTGTAATACAAATTCAGTTTGGACTCTGCAACGAGTAGACTAAACAGAGCATACTGTTGGTGGAGGAAGAGGGGACCCGTCACTTGGGGACCCTGTGTCTGCTATACTTCCAAACCAAGCTTCTGCGTTGGATGAACTGAAGGCCTCATTTCCGTTCTACATTGTAATTCCACGGCATTTGTCTCAGTGTTCATTATAGTCGAACCATTTTTATTTCATTTCCATTTGCTCACGTATAGTGCATTTGGGGACTGAGTGAGCTATAGTCGTTTGTGTGCTCATTACTGTCTTGGTTCTCAAACTGTTTTTCTAACTTGTGGAGAGTATAATCATTTCTGTGTTATTTCAACACCAGCGGAGTCACACAGCAGTAATAATAATATGAATAGCTACCGATTACATGGGATGTGCACCAGATAGGGCAATAAGCAATATCTAGGCGGTTATATAATTTAATCTCTGCAAATAGCCCTGACATAGCTCTGATTATCATCTCCATTTGATTTATGAGGAAACCAAGACTCTGATAAATGAATTAATTTATCCAAGTCTGATAGGTAGAACATAGTTTAGGCAAGCTCGAATTCAACTGCTTTTGCCTTTTAAATATTCACTGTAAATAAGATTTGTATATTACATGAGGGTGCTATTACTACTCTTATCCTCATCTTGATCCCACAGGCACGGAAGAAGTCTACAGCATTATGAGGCACTGTATTGACATCTGGTCTCTGGATCTTAAATCTTCAGCTCATCCCATCAAATATCTACACCTATATAATCACAGAAACATTGAAGAGTGCTATAACCACATGGTTTCCTTATGCAAAGACTTACACCACCTGAACATAAGGTTTGCAAGGTACCAGGAGAGATAAACCAGTATTGGTGCCAGAAGCAAGAGCTTGTGTGCAACTCTTCTTTAGTTAGCTAGTGGCTGCATTCAATGTTAGAATAAGATTTATTAAATAAAATAATTCAGAAGACTTTTAGAATAGCATATTTCTTAGTAAAGACCCATTGAAACAAACCACTCAGAATACCATGTTTCCTAGTATTGAGCCTCCAGATGCAAAAAAAATTACTCATTATATACAGGTTGAACTAATGAGTTAATGTTCCAGTCCCTTGTGGGCAGAGGTTCTGCTATCTCTCCCATGCAGAGAGAGTGGCTTTCAAAAGGCACCTAAGAGATGCAAACCAGTTCTCCGAATAGACAGAAGGGAATAGATGAACGAGCAAGCTGTAGTGACTTCCCTGAAGTTATTTTCACTTTGCAAACAGTGCCAAGCTCCATGTCTGACTCACAGTAGGAACTGAGTAGAAACTGTTGAGAGTTTGGAGTAGGTACGTTACTTATGACACTATGCTGTGCTCTTGTTACTATAGATACAACTAGTAACACCCACATGACACTCAGGATGTGCTTTAATTCCCTTAGCTTCCACAACAGCTCTCACTTTTAAAGAGACCCTTGTTTTATGCACAAGAAGTTCATTTGGGCAAAGTTAATGCCCTCAATTTTTTCCTAAGACTGGACACAAGGCACTCTAGATTTAGAAATTTTGAGACTTGGATTTCACATTTGGGTTAATAAGAACACTATGAAATTTAAGTGTCTTATTCCATAATAAAGGGAGACTCATGAGCCACTCCCATTGAGGAACTATTGATAGTTGACAGTGGATGGCCTCTAGGGAAGAGAGGGTTTTTTTTTTAGGAGTGTGGTCTCTGGGATGTAGGCCACATTCCAGTAGATGTCCCGCACATGAGTATATGTGCAGCACAAACTGGATACTTTGAACTTTAAGAAGTAGATGAAGACATAAAGTTTGAGAGTGGGAAGGTAGGGGTGTGTCTGGGAGGAGTTATAGAGAAAATTGGAGGGGGGATACAATCATGGTTACATTGCATGTGTATCTAAAATTTTCAAAGTTAATAAAAATATATCAGAACTTTGTATGCTTTCATGGTCTCCCTAAATCTAAACCATCTTCTTTCTATTTAAAGACTTTTCTAGCGTGTATGTGGTGTGGTGTGTGTGTGTGTGTGTGTGTGTGTGTGTGTGTTCATGAGGTGTCTATGGTACCTATGGAGACAGGAAGAAGACATGGGATATCTGTGAATCTAGAGTTGTGGGTAGTTTGTGAACTACCTGAGGCAGTTGCTGGAAACCAAACTCGGGTGCTTTACAACAGTGTGTGCTCTTAACTGCTGAGTCATCTCTCCAGTCACCAATCCATCTACTTTCTGGTAACCAGTTGGCCTTGGCGCTTCTGCTTTTGGTTCTCAGAGACTAAAGAGGCAGCCATGGTGGAAAAACTAAACTGTTGCCACCATTCCATTCATTTACCTGAAAGTACGGGGAGTTGGAAGAGTGTCTCAGAAGGCTGGCAAATGGAGTGGGCAGGCGCTTCCCATTGTTTATGGAAGGTGGCTCGGCTCACGGCCTCAGAGTCCAGCACTGACAGTGAAATTCCAGCCAAGCCAGAAGGATATTCACCATGCAATACACTAGCTCCCATCCTCATCAGCTTTAAGAGCATTAACATGTAAGTCCTGACTTTTAGTACTCAGGCGTCTGCACTGGCCTGCCCTTGGGGTTCTGACAGGACACGCCCTCAGCTGCAGCTGCTGAGAGCACCACCTGTGCACATTCACTGTGTTCCCTTTTAAAAGGGCCCCACCCACCTCCTATCCTTCCCTTTCTTTCTCTCCCTCTCTATTCCTCTCTCTTTATCTCTCTCTCTATTCCTCTCTCTTTATATTTCTCTCTGTTTCCCCCCCCTCTCTGCCCCTCTCTCCTCTCTCCTGCTGCTCCTGTTCCCAGAGGCCAGTCTCACCCTCCCTTTTCCCCTCCCCTTTTTATGACCCTTTCCCTAATAAAAAGCCCTCTGCTTGAACCCTGTCACACAGCGTCTTTCTCACTTGCTGCTTTCCTCAAATTGCAACACTAACTGCCCCTCTCCTGGGTAGAAAGCATGCACTCTATTACATAATAAACGGGCCCTGTAAGATGGAATTGGAAAACATATCCCATTTGTTTCTCCAGTTCTCTCTTCTCTAAATTAATGGATGAGAAGGTGGAATCTGATGTCAAGGAGAGCTGAATCCCAGGTGCTAATATTTCAGCTCTGCTTCGTTTATATTAACCAATTATACTCACACACACACAAACACAGTTAGAAAAAGACCTGCAGCAGAGTGTAGAGTCCCAGGCTGTGCCTTAGTGGCTGATGCACCCTCCCCACTCACTGTTGCTGTGAATTGTCCCCTCCCTTGACTTTACCCCACCCCCCGAATCTGGAGTCTCAACGTGACCCACCTAGAATCAGCCCTTAACTCTACTTGACCTGTGTCTCCCAGATCTGTTGGTTATGTCTCCTTAAGAGTTAGTGGAATCCATTACATTTGCTCTTAATTACAGCTGCCACCACTTCTGGCCCGAGTCACTGAACGTGCCTCCTCTACGGTCTTCCTGATTGTGGCGCTGTAGCCTATTGGTGATGCACCTGGTTGGCACAGGGTCCATCAGATCGCTCACCTGCTTGTCAGTTCCCGTTGGATACTAACTGCCCATAGGATAATATAGGATATGGAAATGCCCATGTGACAACAGATCAGAGATAACAGAACAATTGGCACAATTCTAGGGAAATGAAACAGGTCTATTTCATCTCTCATTAAGGCTAGGTAGTCCCTGCACTTTGATCAGTGTTACCGTGGAAAGTAGTTTTCCCAATTTGGGGGCACATTTTCAGAAGACTCTTAGAGCCAGGAGCCACCATGTAACACATCCAAACGCTAAAGAGTTCAGCAGGGAAGTCCTGAATTTGCACCAAGACAGTGAGAGCCTTCCTATACCCACCCTCAGGGTCCTTCCTGGACACAAGTGAAGCTGAATGGACTTCTCAGCTTCCCAGTCACCAAGTAGGTACCAGTGAACAACATCCAGTGTTACGTGGGACAACTTGGTCATCTGAAGAGGAAAGGGAAGAGACGGCTGAGATCAGAACATGATGCTATGTAAAGAGAGACACAGAGAGGGCTACTGGAGCAGAGATGTCACGTATATATGCGCTGGAGGAGAGGGAGGGGCAACTGAGTCAGGGAAAGCTTCCTGCAAGGAAGGAATATGCATGAGCTAAGATCTAAAATATGAACAGACCTGTGACATATTTTGCATGCTGGGGGAGGCTGGTGTACAAGATTCTGCATTATTAAGTCTCTGGGGGCTGGAAATCTCTTTTCATCTTCTAGGGCATCCTTTCAATATCACTTTTGATACTTGCCTTGGTTTGCAATGGAGCCAGTATTACCCAGGGATTAGGCAGATTGCCCCCCCCCATTTGATATATCCATCAGTTCTAATCACTGTATATGCCACTTAGATTTATGACTTCATTTCCAAAGGGCCTCCTTGGGGGAAGCGATAAGTTCTAGTGTGCTGCAAATTTAGATGCCCTTTTAATCCCACAATGAATATTTACCGAACATGCATCAGAAAGCAAATCCTCACTTGAACATAGATGAACAAGAGAGGATATAAAATATACATCCCCATATCCCAGAAACTCAAAGGAAACTGTTCCAGTGGTAAAGACTACACATGAAATCAGCCATGGATTCAGATATTGGTCCTATCTTTATCTTGGCACAAATGAAGCTAGAGGAAGAAGGAAGAGAGAAGGCAAGATAGAGTTGGGTCACCGAAGAGCCTTTTATACATAACCTGAGTCTAGGCTCAGTATCAGAGGTCACAAGACAATATTTTTCACCTGGGATGTATTCCTTTTTTTTTTTTTTACAATCTGTAAAACATCAGCATCTAAAGATATCACATAAATATGCAAAATTGAAAACTGGGGTGTAACGTGTTGCCTTCCCTGCCATCCGCCTGGGCCCTGCCACAGTTGCCGTCCCCAAATAACACACAAGACACTATATTAATTATGAAGCTATTGACAGTTTGCTTGTTTCTCACTGGCTAGCTCTGACTTAGGTATTTAACCCATAATTGTTAATCTAAGCATTTTTCTTATCGGAGAAAAGGGTCTGGACCTCTTACTCTGGCGGCCTACATGGTATCTATCCATGTCCCTCATTTTCAGAATCCTCCTCGACTCCTAGTCCCACCTATCTTGCTTCCCTATTGGCCAACAGTGCTTTATTCAAACCAATCAAGCACATGTTTACAGAATGACGTCTCCCAACACTGGGGAAACATAAGGCCTACATTTTGATATGAAAAAGACAATTAGCAGCTGACTGATTTAGGATTCTCTGCTTTACCAAGCTCTTCACCATTCCCTCCCACTTAGGGTTCACTGGGCATATTCCATCTGTTCTAAACCCTGTAGGTATTTGTAATAGTTGTTTTGGACATGTAACAACCATCCTCTAAGGTTGTCTGTCGACAACAAGCTTAATGTTTTAGGACATTTTATGACTCAAAATTTCAGACATGGTTTAGCTGGACAAATCTTACATTCTGCTTGGTATTAACAGGAATTTTATAGACAACAGAACAGTAACCTTTTCCCCCAACCATTTGTTGCTCTGTCTCTGTGAATTCATCCACAGGCCTTACTAGAGCGGTTGCTCTCCTTGCCTTGATCATACCATGTCATGCCATGACCATGTCATACTATTAAATGCTGCTCATTGATCTCTGCTGCTCCTGACTTCATGTGGAACAGTATCCAGGGACTTGTACCTGTGCCAGAATGAGAAGTGTACACTGACTTAACTCCAATTCAAATGATTCTGTTATAGTATTGTAGAGACCCAAATGCTTTATATTTTCAGGTGTGTGTGTGTGTGTGTGTGTGTGTGTGTGTGTGTGTGTGTGTATGTGTGTGTGTCAGCTGTTTCTGCAGACATTTTAAATTTTATTTATTCTTCTCTAATAGATTACACCTCAGCTGCATTTTCTCTTCCCTCCTCTGCTTCCCAGTCTCCTGGAACATTTCAGGTTCTCTATTCCCATCGTAATTCATTCTTCTGTTCAGCTGGCATTCATTTCCTTTAGCTCCAGAATATGAGCTTGTACATGATTGACAATATAGTCTCTTTTTCAATCTAGTAGAATTTAGACTGATCTTGGCTTCTGAGTTATTAGCATGATGTTTGAACAGACCAATTAATGTCTCTGGCACTCACTTTTTTAAAATTTCTAGACTAGAGTGAAATTAAACACCAGGATCCTGTGATATCCAACAAATTAAATATTCAAAGTGTTTGCCATGGCATGCCAGGTCCCATGTGGCCTAGGTCTTGTCTATTTTCTTGGTGTCTTCTTCTTCTTCTTTAGTAACAGCAAATGTCCCTCAGATTTCTGACCTCCAAAAGAACAATCACACAAATATTATCAACAAATTATTTAACATAATCTAACATAATCACTGTCAATAAGATAGGATTTCTCTTCAAAAAGTTTTCTTGAATCCTTACCAAAAATCAAAACAAAACTTCCATTGATCTTGATTAAAAGTTTCAAACCTGTAATTTTATTTAATCCTATCAGATGAACTGGTTAGGACTGGGACCACCTTCCACTTAGATATCAGTGAATAGTTGATTTTCTTTCTTAAGGGTACAGACTACCTGTTAGCATTCAGGCATCTGTGCTGCCCTGTCCTTGGGGTTCTGACAGGATACACCCTGAGCTGCAGCCACTAAGAGCACCACCTGTGTACATTCACTATGTTCTCTTTTAAAAGGGCCCTGCCCATCTCCCATCTCTCTCTTTCTCTCTATCTCTGTTCTTTTCTTTCTCTCTCCCCCTTTTTCCTCTCTCCTCTCTCCTGCTGCTCCTGTCCCCAGAGGCCAGTCTCCCCACTTCCCTTTCCCATTTTTATGATCCCTTTCCCTAATAAAAGACCCCTCTGCTTGAACCCTGTTGCATGGCATCTTTCTCTTGCATGCCACTTTTCTTAAATTAAAACACTACCCACAGGTGAGGAAGAGGAAACTAAAACTGTTCTCTTATGTGAGGATAGAAACCATAATTGACATACAGGGCAAAGGTGAGTAGATTATAAATATCTGCAGTGGGATTTTACTAGATGTCACCTCCAATGTTGCTTAGATGCCCATAAACAATCACGAGCTTTTTTTTTTTTACAGGAAATCCAAGCCCTTCAGGGTCAGTCATGTGTGCCACATGTTTTACCTCTGTAGGCCATGCTTGCACCTTGCACTGTGACAAATACTTTCCTCTAAAGGCAAAACCCTTGAAAACCTTCACAGATACAATATGGATACCACCAAGCTATTCTACAGCTTGGTGAGCAATACGGCAAAGATGGAAATGAGACTGGCTGTGGATATTCTAGAACTTTCTTCCTTGCCTGTGAAGGGAATTGGTGTGGCTATGCAAACTGCTTTGGCCAGAAAGGAAACTACCACATATTATTTCTTAATAGATGCCTTACAAACTAAAGGGCAGTTATTTCATCTTCCCATTTTGTTATGTGAAAGTGGAAGGCCATATGTTTTGTTTTCTTTTGTTTTTTTTTTTGAGTCAGCATTTGAGCCTAGAATAATCTCAAACACACAGTCCTCCAGCCTCTTGAGTATAGAGGTTCCAGGCATACACCATGACATCCAGATTTATGAAGACTCATTTGAACATGGAGTCTGCATCACTGACAGTAATTCAAAAGGTCCACTATTAATCTGCTCTGTGCATGTCATTTAAACAAGCAGTAGGCATGTCCTGAACTCATAATGGAGATTTCTCCAAGCAACATGCTATCATAGTGTCTAGCCCATTTTGATTGAGAAAAAAATTGACACCCAATAGTGAGCGTGCTTCTGTTAAAAGGTCAAAAAGGAAAAGCATTACGGGCCCTCTCACAGTTTGGCAGGTGAACAGTGAGAAAGATAGCATTGAGGAATGGATAATGGAAGTCTGTTGATGTTCATTGCCAAAGTTTTATTGTGTGCAACTCAGCATGAAGATCATACAACGCATCTGTAGTTCTAGGGGGAATTGATCAAAGCAGATCACTGTATTATCGAGGAAACAAGAGAGAATGGTACTGGGGAGTTAATCAGGCAGGGCTTTCTACTTCAACACATGGGCATGGAAGCTTGAGTTGGTATCATCCCAGGAAAGGTGCCTTTGCACATTTATAAATCGTGAAGATGCTCATAACCCAAATGGGCAGATATGCATGTGTCCCTCATAAGTGTTCATCGAGTGCTTCTTGAGCATCAGAGGTTCTCTTGGGTTGAGAAAGGACCTTGCTTCCTCTCAGGGAAAACAGAGAGGTGCTCATAGCCTGACACTGAACTTGAGCTCTTGCCATTGCTTCACCAAGCACCAGTTGAATGATCTCAAGGAATTTCCTTTGCCCCTCTGAGCTTCAGTTTCTTGGCAATGAGAGTATCAATCATAGTAGGTTGATATGACAGCCTGGAGACACCCAGTGGCTGCTCTTCATACACAGTTAACTTTTGAAAATCGAGAATGACCAATGCTATAAGGAAGAGACAGCCAAGGGCATGCGTGAACCAGGTGTGAGCCCTCCATTTCCTCTGGGACACAAGGAAGCCTGCTCAAGGGAAGCATTTGATGAAGATCACTAGATGGGAAGTGGGAACAAGGTGATTTAGACAAAGGGTAAAAAACTTGCTCAGAGGATGGTGACTGAGGACAGCACTGCGTAGCCGAGGATACAAGGGAATTATCTTGACTAGATGGACTAGGTCAACTGCATGGGTGACAGCTAGGTGGGAGAGCCAGGAGAAGACTTGATGCAAACCCGCACACAATTTTAGAAAAGTTTTTCTTCCTTTCTTTTGATCGGCAATGGATACTTCCTCAGTTAAACTAATAAGGAAGGAAAGTACATAATTAAATTTCATTGCCTATGCTACAACTTCTCTATTCAGTTAAGATCCATTTTTCTGTCTAAATTTATGCTTCCTTGGGCAAGCGGGAGCAAACTCTGTGACTTTGGATGTCAGCTCTTTCTTTGTACTCACTGGGAAGATCTTTTCAAATGAAAATTATGAGAGGAATCCCACCCCATGCTTGGAAGGCCTCCTTATTTCACTCCTTATCTCAGTCATGAGAAATCATTCCAATTATCTGCCTGACTCTATTATTCGAAACAGTTCCCTATCAGCCATTCAACCCAGATAATTGAGCTAAACCTTTAAAATGGGTTTTTAATGGGGGAATGAGGCAGCGGGGAATAAGCTGATCACGGTAAGTAAAGTTCCCCAGAATCAAAGGCAGACTAATGAAAGCTAGCCAGTCCATTTGAATACACACAGTTAAAAATCCCAGCTCTGTAGAGATAATATACTTCGTGAGGCATGCTCCCTAGTGTCCATGTCTTTCTCAGGGGTCATGGAACAGTGTTGAGGGGCGACAGGTACCGCTTCTTACTTGGTTCATAGCTATCAAACCCACTCTGCTCCTCCCACTAAAGACTTTGTAACAGCATCAGAGTGTTGAGCAGATCAACTCAGGGGTATGAGGACTGATGGTTTCCCACATAGATTCATTCTGGTGTCATGCATCTCCCATGCCACGTCCCAAAGCTTTAGAACACACAGGAATAGTGACTGAGCACCACTTTGGGAGTCCTATCTCTGTTAGACTGCCTGGCTTTAGGCAAAGCATTTGAGGGTTAGCTTCATTCTCCGCTAACTTGGGTTTTGAATGAAGCCTTTTGAAGATATTTCCTTGTTGCCTCATCTTAGGACTTCAAGTGGGTTCCCCAAAGCTAAAGGAACTGTGTTCAGAGTTCAGTTGCTTTCCAAGGTCCTCATTCACACGTTTGGTTTAAACAATGTCTAGCTCTTTTTTGCAGCAGTGAGCTGAAAGTCTACTGTTTCTATTTTTATAGATAAAGAATATGAGGCTGGATGGCGTCCCAACACCCAATAAAGTTCGCACAGCTCATAAGTAGAGAGAGTATGATTGCAAGGCAGGCCTCTGGTTCTATTATGCCAGCCACATCATGCCTTGGTGAAGGTGAATCTACCTGTGGTTGGGTTTCAGGTCTTTCATTTTAATCATATGAAACATGCTTATGCTTATATTTCATACTTGAGTCACAATATAGATCAGAAGCAAACCCGAATGCTTGGAAGAAAACAGTTTTCCTTTTGATTTATCTAGGAAGACAGCTAGCCATTCATGTGAACTATCTTCAAACACACCAGTCATTTCTTACGTAGTGAACAGTAGGAGCTCAAGGTTTCTGTAAATCTACACATTTCTGGAGTCTCTGAGACATTGAACTAAAGCCAGTAGGGAAATATTAATGTATAAGGTCTTTCTAAAAGGACTTCTTGGCAACTACTGTGTGCTGTTGAGAAAGTCCAAACACAGAATTGAGCGTTAGAGGAAAAGGGGTGGGGAACAGAGCTCAGAGAGGAGGGAGAGAAGGGAAAGAGGATGAAGACAGGAGAAAGAATTAGAGGGAGGGAAAAGGAAGCAATGAAGATGGAAGGATGGACGATGGATGGGAGGGAGGGAGGGAGGGAGGGAGAGAGGGAAGGAGGGAGGGAGGGAGGACCAAAATAGAGGGGGAACAGATCTCAGAGAGGAGGGAGAGAAGGGAAAGAGGATGAAGACAGGAGAAAGAATTAGAGGGAGGGAAAAAGAAATAATGAAGATGGAGGGATGGAGGATGGATGAGAGGGAGGAAGGCAGGGAGGGAGGAAGGGAAGGAGGGAGGGAGGGAGGGAGATAGGGAGGGAGGGAGAGAAGGAGGGAGGGAGGACCGAAATAGAGGGGGAACAGATCTCAGAGAGGATGGAGAGGAGATAGAGAAAAGAATGAGGGGGAGGGAAGGGAAGGGAAAGGTGGTCTCTTTCCCCAGCTTAATATCTAGCTGCCCTTTGCCCCCAGACAGCTGTAGGCAGGGAAGTTCTTCCACCTTCCCCTGTGCGCCTGTGTTTTGGTACCAGCTCCTTTCTCCTCTGTCTTAGACTTTGTGTTCTTCCCGCCCCCAGATGATGCTCCTGGAAAGTGCAGAGGGGCACAAAATGCCTGATCGTCATTTACCACCTGTGTGCCCTTGAGCAAGAAACTTTACTCAGTTTGGTTTCTGCGTCTTCAAATAGGGGGTTAAGATTTACCTCCCGAGGGCTATGGGGAGCGTTAAGAGAAACAATGCTGGCACGGTGCTTGTCACACAGCAAATATTCAATAAATCCCACACTGGTCTCCTGCCCCTTAAAATACCCTCTCCTTTCCCATAAGGCAAATCTACCCAAAAGCTGCTTGTTTTGGGAGGAAGGCAGAGGAATGTGGTTATACAGGGAAGACAGAGAAAGTTGCAGACACAGCCATCGGTAGCAAAACCCCTCTTGACTTGACACCTTCTACTTATTTTCCTTGCTGAACAATGATTTGAGCCTCAAATGTCATTTGGTTTGCATGCTTGGGGGAGTAATAAAATAACCCTATGATAGAATGAAATGGCCTGTGATCTCATGGAGGAACTGGGGATCGCTGCAGGCCAAGGTCACTGTCCAGTGTAGCAAATGACCCCTTGCAAGAAGAAAATGTAGCAATTTCTAAGACAAAGCACATATGCAGCTCCTAGGGCAAGGGACCCAGTGCTGCCATCATAGGGACCGGGCTTGAAAAAGCAACTTGGTTTTTGATGAGCTGAACACAAAGCAAAAATGGCAATGTCTCCCCAAGCTTGACAAGTTTGGGGAAAAAAAAGTCAGCTTGGCTAAAATCGCTGCATTTCCGAGAAATCACAGCTTCTTAACGAAAACTCTCTCTCAAGAAAATGGGCTGTTGCAGGCTGTGCCTCCTGCTACTGCCATCTGATTTAACTTGGTCTGAATAACAATGGAAAATTATTGTTTATCTGAGGACTACCCTCCCACACTGCTGCCACTTGTATAATAACCGCTGGAACCTGACCCAGGCTTGGCTAGAATAATCTGCAATTTCTTTTACCTGGAGTTAAGGCTGTCAGCACGGTATTTGCATTCATGAGGGTCCTAACATCAGAACTTGTAAGCTCCTGGGGGATGAATTGCAGATTGCAGCCTGGTGTTATATACTGTACTTTGTATACTATACTTCCCGGGACCATTTAATCGTGACTGGGTGCTGTCCTAGGTACTGAGACAACACTGCAGCATGAGAGAACACACATATCTCTGTCTCTGTCTCTGTCTCTGCCTCTGTCTCTGCCTCTCTTACACACACACACACACACACACACACACACACACACACACACGAAGTCACATGCCTCCTCTCTGTCTCTCTCTCTCTCTCTCACACACACACACACACAGTCACATGCCTCCTCTCTCTCTCTCTCTCTCTCTCTCACACACACACACACACACACACACACACACACACACACACAGTCACACGCTTACTGCATTTTAGCAGTGTGCAGTTCCTTTTACCTTTGATAGCTCATCTGGCAGAATGGCAAAAAATGTTCCTCATTCTTCAAGGTGCCACCTAAGTGTTCCAGATTTAGAAAGCCCTTTGTATTTGTGAGCAATGTGTGGAGAAGTCTATGATTTAAGGTCATGGAAAGGGCAGGAAATAAACAAGAAAGATACAGCCATGCATCCGGTTCTTTGTCCCTGCTCAGTCCTATGGAACTTCTGCTCCAGTCGCTCAAGCTAAATAACAAACAAGACGATGTAGCCTGTGTCAGACGAGGTAGGGTTATGCAGAAACATATAGAAAAGCACATTCAGACAGTTGGTGGTGTGGATGCTTATTCAAATGGCTTGTAAAGGTCACCCTGCTTAGGGCAGCTGAAGTACGACAGAGAACTCGGGCAGTGGGAATCTTCTCAGCAGAATCATAGTGAAGACAATGGTTCTGGGATGGCAAAGGACTTCATTTCATAAGCTGATAATGAACCTAGGATGACTGGAAAGGGGACGGTGGGAGGCCAAGGAGTAGGGCGCAAAGTCAGTTAAGTGATGGGAGTTCAGCTCTCCATTTTCGTTGGCAGAGCAGCTTAAAGACTATTTAGAAGGGAAAGGGAGAGCATGATCTGACTTCACATTTCAAATGACCCCTTTGCTGTGTGAGCAGCAGCCGGCAGTAACAGTCAAGAAGAGGAAAGGAAGGAAGCTGTAATTAAATCGGAGGGATCTGGAAGCCATGAAGGTGAGAAATGGTTTCAATCCAGACATTGCTAACATTGGGGGTGACAAGAAGGTTGAATCTAAGAAGAATTTGCCAGTGGAGTTAGTTTTCTACTGGAGTGTGTGTGAGAAGTGAAGAGGTTAAGGTGTGAGCCATGAAATTGAAAGAGTAGGATTCCGCTTGCATAAGCCGTGAGAGGAGAGCGGGGTCTTTGGGGGTCAAGAGAGAACTGAGATTTTTGAGTCTTTGAAACACAGTGTGTTTGAAATGGCTAGTAGACACCCCAGTGAGTAAACAGATATGATCCAATACGTCGCTTTGTTTATTCCAAAGAAATGTAAAATTTCTACCATGTAATATCTTTCTACCAAGCACAGACACCTTGTCCATCATTCCTTCTGCTGAAACCCCTGCCTGTTCTTTAAAGCATACTGAAGCCTTCCTTGTCTATAGCTACCAACTGCCTAATACATACCGTCTGCCAGAGAAGGGGCAGGGCAGGTCAGCAGGAAAGTCCACCATTCCAGGAGTCATCAGGGTCATCTCTATCATCTGCTGGGGAGCTTTGTGATGGGGTTATGCACATTCAGCCACTAGTGCTGGAATGGGAATGAGAGGATGGAATGAATGAGGACTTTGAAAGGGAGACATGAGTGTCACTTAGACTTTCACCCTGTCTATGAGACAGACATGCGCCTCTGCTTACTGCCTGTGAGACACAGAAATGGGGTGTGTTGACAGGAAGAGCCTGCAGATTTTAGTGACAACCTGACTTTCTCCAACCTCTGCTCCCTATGTTAAAACAATGCAATGTTTCACTGAGAATTCTGGCTGGGTCTTAGGTTTGGTCCAGCCTGCCCACACCCTTTGGTGATAGGGACCGGTGACATCGACATGGGGGTACTTGGTGGACCCAAGTTCACAATACCTTTTCACACATACTGCTCTCTGTGTGTGGATCTGTGCTATGCAAATCTCATGTCCGCTTCAGAGCCTTCATGATGCCTGATAAATACATCATTCCAACGGGGCCTTTTTGATTTGCAAGGTTTAATTCTTGTGCTTCTCTAGAATCTCTCGTGGGTAATTGCAGCTGACAGGTTTATGCCTCATGACGGGCATTTTGTCACTCAGCTTCAGCTCCTGCAAACAACTTTGCAGTCTGTCAAGCCTAAACCCCTTTAAGCTGTGGCAATTGATGTCGGATAGCGTCCACTGTTGTGATTCAAGGCTGAAGCTTACTCCGGCATGAAATAAACTGACTCTTCACCAGGAAGGAAATGGAACAATTGGAAAGGGAGGGGTTTTCTACACGGAGATGCACGGAAGCTGGCAGGTGTGATCAGTACAGCTCAGGCACTCTGTGTGTTGAGGAGCTAGCTCACTTCTGTTGTAGTAGGCCTGTATTTGCCTGATGGAAAATACGTGCAAGCTTTATCCTTGCCTCTGGTGCTAGAGAGAGATGGAGACACTTTGGATAAGAGGGGCCAAACTTCTAATGCCTATGACCCTGATGCCCTTCAGTACGAGAAGGAAGGGGTTGTCTAGTACATGGGGTACTTGGGATGACACATGCTACTCACTTAAGCATCATCTAGGAAGCAGCCACAGATCTTGAAAGAGTGGGAAATAGCCATGGAAACAAAAACCTGCCTTTGGGTGCTAGGGAAGGGTGCGGGGTCAGAGGTTTGCCAAGAGAGCCACTAACTGCAAAGAAAGCACACAAAATGTCAAGTGGGACGTGAATGATGTTAGGAAACATAAAATAATATACAGAGGATGGGTCCAAGAGGCTGCCAGCTAGGCCTGTCTGTGCTCTCACGGGTACCACAGTCTCTTCATACTTCTCAGGGTTCCTTGGAACCTCTTGGGGTCATGTGGGTCCTGCTTTTATCACATGTATAACACATCAAAATCCCCTTGGGGTTCAGCCTCACCAACTCCCTTGTTGGCTACATCTGCCATTAACTACTTTGAGAAAGTTCTCTGTGGATCAGGCTGAATTAATTCAAGGTCATCTCCCGTTTTAAGGTTTACTCCATAATTACCTCTGCAAAAGCCTCTTTGGTCAAGTAAGACAGCAAACTCAAAACATGTCATTCTTCTTCTCCCCCTTAGCAGCCTGAGACACAAAGTTGGGGAACTTGCCTGGGCAGCTGGATGGTCTATGGAGACTTGGGTGCTATCAGATCATTCCACCAGGCAGTCTTTCTCCAGGGCGCCTGCAGGAATGCTCATCAGCTAAGCATGGCCTTTCTCAGACTTCCCAGCTCCTTTTCCTCAGCTGTGTCCTTAGTTTGCATGTGTCCTCACTATTCCCTGCCACAGCATGGACATCCAGGGCTGCCTCTCCTGCTCTTTCTCTCTCTCCCTCTCTCTCTCATTCTTTCTCTCTCTTCCTTCTTTCATTTCTTCCTGCCTTATCTCTCTGTCTCTCATTCTTTCTCTTCCTTCCTTTCTTCAAGCCTTCTCTCTCATTCTTTCTCTCTCTTCCTTCATTCATTTATTCCTGCATTCTCTCTCTGTCTCTTTCTCTCTCTCTCTCTCTCATTCTCTCTCTTCCTTCATTCATTTCTTCCTGCCTTCTCTCTCTCTCTCCCCACCCTGTTTTTGTCACCCTGACAGAGTGCCTGGTAAGACACTAATGTGGAAGAAGGGATTATTTAAGCTCACACAGATGTTCACCATTTAGTCCCAAGGCTGAGACGTATGGTTAGGAAGAGCCCATGACAGATGCTACTCACTGGAAGTGAGTAGGGAGCACAGAAAAAAAACTACCTGCATCATGGAGCCTTTTCCCTTTCTTCCAGAACCCCAGAATTCAGTATGATGCTGTTTGCATTCAAGATGGATGCTTTCTAAAGGTTAACTCCAATCCTGCCTCTTACACAAAAGGGAAATAAATGTCTTTCTTGGGTGTCCATCTGCACAACACTCCCGTAGTTTGTGTCCTATTTAGAGGCCGCCTGTTAAACAGGCCACATCAGATCCAACAAAGTGCTAAATTTCACATGACACTGATACCACCTCCCCATTACCTTCACCCACTCAGGAGATCATTATTCTCTGCAAAGGTTGCCCTTCATCCACCCCACTGGACACTAGGGCCACACTCCCTGCCTACTTCTCCATTAACGTCACTCAAGTCCCTCTCAGCTGCACCTTTGCCAGCTCCTCCCTGGCCTGGCCTGCCCTCTTTCGAACATAAAACCTACTGAGATCCTGGAAACCCAGAGGGCACATTTCCACGCAGACAGAAGTGTTCTTGTGCCCCCTTCATCTTTTTAAAGAACATTCGCTTGCAGTGAGCAGGACCTCTGAAGGGACAAAATTCTGATGGTTTTCTTTGTATTGTCCTTGTAATATTTATCTCAGAATTATCCCTTGAGATTTCTGCCAAAAACACCATTAAAAAATAATAATTGAAAATGTGAGTTTGTAGTAATAGTCAGGGTAAACAAGACCACTTGGAGGTGAGGACTGTAATTATATAACTAGACCCAAGATAAATGATAAATGGGTGTTTATTGGGGAATGATTACACAGAAAAATGTAAAGAACCCCTGGAGTGTTTCCCTGCTCTTCCTATCAGAGCCGCTGATACAAAGGAAAGCCATGCCTCAAGCTCCTCTATTTCTGCTTCCGTTCACCTGAAACCACATCCAAAGGGGATGTGGCCACCATTACAGGTCCACAGGCCAGATGCCTACAACCACTCAGAGGGTTGTGGTCTCAGCCCCATGCTAAGTTATGAAACAGAGGCCAACCTAAGCCTGTTCACACCTGCCTTCCAGCTAGCATGCATCAGGCATCACTTCTTTGTGCCCATTTTCCCTAGCTCTGCTCCCTCTCTCACTCTGATGAGAAGGATTCCCTCATAAGAATTTCCCCATGGTTCTCTAGAATGATGCAGAGGGCAGAGGCGGAGGGCAGAGGCAGAGGGCGGAGGCAAAGGGCAGAGGTGGAGGGCAGAGGGCAGAGGCGAAGGGCAGAGGGCGGAGCTCCCAAGATTAGTGGTAGCTGTTGTATCCCACTGACTTTGTCACAGAAGAACCCCAATCTAACGCACGTGCTTGTGGGTAACTTGGTAGTCTGACACTACGACAGGAATATGTAGAGTCAAAGTTGAATCCCAGTTGCCACACCAAGAGCGTAATCACTTGTGATTTTTAAAATAGACATTTACCTGCCAAAAATCATAGACCTGAGGCTAGAGGGATGGCTCAGAGGTTAAGAGCACTTGTTGACCTTACAGAAGATACAGGTTCAATCCCCCAGCACCCACACAGTGAATCACAACTGGCCTTAGAGAGTACCAAGCATAGATATGCAAAGTATGCTTTTGGTGTACACACAAAAAATTAAAATTAAGATTGAAATATATAAACACCAAAAACATAACCTTTCATTCTGTTTGTATATTGAAATGTGCAAACTTGTACACACGAATTGTCATTAACATTTTTGTAATATATAAGCACTATACATATGGATGTACCTATAATATGAATAGACACATTCATATTATAGTCTGTGAGTTGAGTGGATGAGGAGGATGGGAGACTGCCGATTCAAGGTGTAACATGCTTGGTTAGCATCTTCAAGGCTCCAGGTTCAACCCCCCAACACTGCAAAATGACAATAATTATCTGTCTATATCTCTGTCGAGTGCATTGTCCTTTAGCCTCATTCTTGAATGCTTGCTGTTCAATAATGGCATTCTATTTTTCTAGGTTGCAGGGAGACAAAAGAACTAGAAAAGCTTTGCAGAAGAACAAACAAGGCCTACTTGATTTGCTTGGCATATGCAATCCATTTACCTTGATTACTGCCCTGTCTAATGGGCATTAGGAAAGTCATTATGAAGGTTCAGCATGGTAAGTTGAGATTGCCTTGCCTAAGGCTGCACAGTGACACTGAGATTGGACCCAAGGCCTTCCAATATCTTTCAAAAATTCTGTCACTTTGTTGCTAAAGGTTTTGTCCCACCAAGTCCCACCGCCACTTCAGCCCCAAACGAACACACAGAGACTCATATTAATTTTGAAACTCTTGGTCGATGACTAGGGTTTCTTATTGGCTAGCTCTGTCTTAATTATTAACCTACTTCTATCAATCTATGTATTTCCATGAGACTGTGGCTTACCCAGTAATGCCCTGGAATGTTGTTACTCCTTTGGCAGCATGGTGACTCTGTGGCGGGATCCCTCTGCCTCCCTTTCTCAGAATTCTCCTTGTCTCCTAGTCCCACCTATCATCCTGCCTCATTGTCTAACAGTGTTTCATTCATTAACCAATAAGGGAAACAAATACACAGAAGGAAAACCCCCATCATCACTTTTTAGAAACAGACATCAGGGAAGGAATGCTACCCATGATGGCTTCATGCCGCCTGCATACAGAGGAAGGAGTTGACCACCGTTGTTGTTAAGTTCTGTTTTATTCGAGTCAGCTGACAATCCTGTCTCTGGAAGATGAGTCAAGCCACTATACATCCACACTTTAATCACTATCACAGCCTCTCATGCCCATGTTTCTACAACACCCCTCTCACTCCTGCTTAGACAGATTTCTGATGCCATACATTAAGGAAGCTTCATATTTTCTTAATCCCTTACTACTTTTTTGACACTGGCCAAAAGTAAGTTTCTCATCTCTGAAATTTATACACTGTGCAAAACAACAATCTCTTCATTTCACAGGGAAATGCACAGTGTTCATGCATTGAAAGAGTTGTATATTGAGAGCAGCTTGCCCTTTCAGTCTTAATGTTTCATTGGGTTTAGACCTAGGAAGGCTTTCAAATCTTTGTTTTACTATAGCTAATGGTATGGGTCCAGCATTAAGCCATGATTGTCAATAGATCATTGCAAAATAAAATATCTACAGTTGCTTCAATAAATTTCTCTGAGCACAGCATTTGGAAGGAATTGGCCTTTTGTGTGCCAGGATTGAACTTACTTAAAGGGAGTTATGAGCAAATCACAAGGAAAATAGACTTCAGCCAAGAGGGTGTCATAACATGTGACTCTGTGATGTTATCCTTTGGATAACCTGACTTTGTCTTGAATTCATGTTCATTCCCTATGCAATCCAACTTATATAACTAAACTATATGTAGCAGATGTGTTATTAGAGCAGGACTCAACATTTTAAGTCTATCCCTCCCACTTGCTGATTCACTGAGTTGACATTTCTTCACTAGAAAGGCTTTGTTGACATAATTGAAAATCTACATAAGCAGAAATGCCTGGCTTAACTGTTGACAGTTCCATCACATGGTTGGTGAGGGCAGCAGCCACACAAGTGTAGGGTAAACATTATTGATATCAACATCACAGATGTCTATTAATCCTAAAATTGTCATCTTCAAAAGCTATTCATTCTTTCCTCTTATAAATTTATAAAACCAAGATAGGCAGATTTTTTCACTCTATAAGCTTGCCTGTTGATAATTGTGTAGATCTTCTCAACAAAGGAAAGAAAATTTTACCTATACTTTAATGTCTTTCATTCTCTCTCTCTCTCTCTCTATATATATATATGTATGTGTACATATCTGTATATGTATGTATGTCTCTCTGTATATCTCCTCTCTCTCTCTCTCTCTCTCTCTCTCTCTCTCTGTGTGTGTGTGTGTGTGTGTGTGTGTGTGTGTGTGTGTGTGATTGTGCAGATATGATCAGGGAGACAGAGAAACGTTTTCACATAATTTCAATAAAGGAAATACAAGTACTGTAAGAGAAAATGGGAAATAATCTGTTTCTGTCAGAGGTGAAGAGAGTATTCCAAAAAAAAGACCAGGCAAGACCTTCAAAGCTGACATTACAACCATTTGATGAAAACAGGAAAATATTGCCACATATAAGCTGGACTGGGGTAAGCAGTTTCCAAGGTAAATCCAACTTCAATGTGTGTCCTGGAGGAATACATACTCTTACCCACTCTCTACAGAGAGACTAAACCTCCCTATGCATTATGTCTCTATAGCTCTTCTGCCCTCTGTACACAGCTCTGGAGCAAACAGCTTCCATCAGTATAAACAATCTGATTAATGTGCTTGGTGATGGTTCTACTGTGTGGAGATGATAAGCTAATGACCCTGTATAATTAATGCTGGCTCAGCACAGAGTTAGCAATAAGGCATTGTGAGAGGAAGGATGTGTTTTCTCTATGAGAATTTCAGCTATGTTGTCTTCAAAAGGAAACTAAAGAACTTTGTGATGACAACTCTTTGTGATGGGTAGCTCAGGATAAACACACTATCAGCTTTTTGCCTTCCTTCTGCTCCAAGAAGCAGAACCTGGGCCTGATCTCTATGAGAGCAAAATATTAGGAAGATTTTGAATCTCCACCAATTGGCATTTTCAGGGCATGGGAAGGATCAGAAGGTGGGTGAATTCTCTGTGAGGCTATGAAGACCTTTGGCCATGGATGATTCCCTAGAAGATGAACACTCTGAAAAGTTGATTATGGGCTGACGAAAGAAAAAACTTCATTTTCTGACAGTATCATGCCTAACCTAAGATGTTCCTTTTACCAATAAATACAACTTCTCAACAAAAGAACACATTTCAGCTCATGAATATGCAAATTTCCAGGAAAGAGAAGGAAATGCTCAGGGGTGGCAATATATCAGAAGTGCAAACTTAAATGGAAACATGGATGTGGCTACCATAGATGCCACCAGGGTTGTTAGAGTTACTGGTGGAGACACCACATGGGGACTGGTTAAGGAAGAGAGCCTGTCACATCTTCCTTATTTGGAATCACACGAGGACATGTCTTTTCCATCCTCTCTGACCCTCCTCTCCATAATGAGATGCATATAAGGAGATCCTCTAAAGTCATGAGAAAGTCAAATCTGTACAGTTAAAAATAGTTGATACTCGAAAGGTAAACCATGTCACACATCTCCATCTCGTGAGCTGACAAGAGGAGAGGATCGATGGCTTTTGAACTTGATACTTTTGCACCGGGGTTGAATGCACCAGGCAGCATAGGCACACTACTACTCGGGGAGGTGGCAGAACAAAGAGCTTTGTCACCAGGATCATGGAGCTGCTGAATGGGTGCTTGACCAAGTCAGGGCCTCTGGCCCCAGAGCTAGGAGGAACTAACTGAACAGGCTGGCATCAGGGAAGGAAAGGCGGGCAGGAAATGAGAACTGGGGTGAGCTGGGACCACTAAGGACAAGCAGAAACCCACTTGTGACTTCTACCTTCAACCGAGATTCGATTGGCAATACTACTGGACCCCGTAAAGAACTTGGTGGCTTGGATAAGAAGCAGCTGGAGGAGTGCAGGGAAGTCACTCCACGTCAGTGCTGAGTAGAACATGACAAGGTTACCACACCAGGTCTCGTTGCATATACGCATGGGTGGTCCCTTACACCCACCCCCTATATTTTTGACAAAATGTTTCTTGAGAGCAAGTTTAACAAAGAAGCTTTTGGGGAGGAGGCTCCTGTGGATAGAATTCCAGCCAAAACAGACCATAGAGTCACCACAGTGACACAGTGACCTGCGGCCTTATACGATGAGGGACAGCAGGGAAGGAAATTCTGGGTCCAACCCCCTTGGGAATCAGAACTTTGGCTTCTGTTAAAGCGCTGAACTCATGGACAGAGATATGAAGAGGCAACCTGGGGTTTCTTACTTGGCTTTCAAACTAATCTGTCACCTATTATTAGTTGTAAATATTTTATAATCTGAGCTATGGTTTTAACTGCCTGCCTCATTTTAAGATTTCCTTTGTCTTTTCACAAATATCAAGCTAATTAGGTCTAGATTGGAGATATCATAGTCAGGAAATTATGAGTCAATTTATCACCATAGTAGGTGGGCAAGATCAATGTTTTATGACAGTGATAGCTTGTAACGAGACATAACAAACACAGTGTTACAGAACAAACAACATAAGCATATTTGCTATATGGGAAACTCCGAGGTGACTCAAACTGCAGTCAGGAAACCTGATCACACTGCAGAGTAGTTGTGAACATTTCAATACAATTAGGAAAGGCCACAGCCTACTTGAGCAAGTCAGTTAGGAACTCAGGTCCATGATGACAAGATAAAGAATGCAGATTTAGCTTGTTTCATGCTAACAGGGATGCTCATATTTGAGAATATTTTCCTTTTTTATCTAAGAAGATATATTGGCAGGCTCAGAGTTAATCTTCTCAAAGAATCTGAGTCAACAAACTCTCCATTTCCACAGCTTCTTTATTAACTGTTAAATGAGTTTCACTTAGATTCTGCCTTGGCTATATTTTTCCCCAGCCAAAGATGAAATAAAGAACAAGGTGCATATAATTCAAAGTTTCCATGGGATGGGACAAAAAACGAGTTTAGAGGAGAGAATTAATTTCTTCCAGAGACCTGGCATGAATGCTAGACTCTCCCTGGGGAACAGGAAATTCAGGACTGGTCTTCTGTAGACCTGGGGCTCCATGTAACATGCTCTGTGTGGTTCTAGAAATTGCATGCAAATAAAGCAACTCCAATGGTCTGAAGGCTCCCACTGGAGTTCAGGGTTCTCTTGCAGAAAATACTTGTACCAAACAACAGGAGGGATTTTCAGGAGGAAAAGAAGCTCAGCATAAGGCTTTCGTACTATGCTAAGTCCATATTAAAAATAAACAAGAACTGCAAAATTGAAAATCATCTCTCTACAGGAGTCTGTAGACAAAGCAGTGCTAGTTTGCCCAGAGGCAGAGAGGACAGTCGGAAAACAGGCACATTAAGCATATGGCTGAAGACGTAAAAGTGAAAAAAAAATTAAAATGACAACATGGAAAACAAAGTAATTAAAGAAACTAAGAAAAGAAAAAAACCAAATCAGACAAAGGATACAGTTGATTTTCTGTAACAACCTACCATTGTGTTTTTGCTGAACGCCCATGTGGTCAAACTGTGTTCTGAGGATTTATTCCTATAGTCCTGAAATTTTCTCAAGATTGCATCTTTTTTCAGTAGGGCAAAGTTAATGCAGATACTCATAAGTGATCCAAGCGCTGTGAATAAGTGACTGTGAGTGCTTATTTTAACAGGACACCTCTGTCTCCACCACACTCATCTTCTAAGGCTCAGGGAACTCTATAAATGAGGAAGCAGAAAGACTGTTAGAGCCATTGATGGGGACAAATGCTATGGAAAGCTGTGTCCTGACCATGGCAAGGCTACTGTGCTCATCGACCCTCAGATCTGCAAAATGGCTGCACTAGATCAAGACAGCCAGAGTTCCGGCGTGCACGGGAAAGGGATTCACGAGGTCCCACCCTTGACTGAGGCGGTACAGGCAGTTAGTGGCTGCTTGGGGAGAGGGAGTCATTCTTTGGGGCTTTGTGGTCATTGGTAGGTTGTCCACCTGCCAGTGAACAACCTCACACTCACACGCATACCTCCAACACTAATCAGACCTAGTGGGTTATCAAATAGAAAGAATGAAGAAGGAAGTAAGAATGGAATAAAGGGATGGAGGGAAGGAGAAAGAGAAAGGAAAGGAAAAGGAGAAAGGGTTAGGAAGGGGACACTGATACTTCGGGGAAGTCTGGGGAGAGTTGGGGAAAGCAGTATATATACTCATATTATATTGTGTATATCTACAAAATTCTAAAAATTTAAGAAAATTTTAACAGGAAAGACACCTTCGGGAAGTGGGTAGGTTTAACAACAGATTAGTGGCAACTGAAGAGAGAATTTGTAGACTGGAAGGCAGGCTGAATCTGCTGAGAGTCACCTGGGCTATAGCATAGGACCGAGACAAAACTTGCAAGAATCAAAAGGCCTAGATAGCAACATAGACAAAAGGTCCCTCTTGTCTCACAGAGTTCTACAAGTAAATACTAGGGGACCAAATATATGCTGTCCTGTCTCACGTAAAGGACAGAGTCTCACATGTTGCAGGGAGATAGAGTCAAAACAACAATATGTAAGCAGTTACTACATAAAGGAAACAAGTGAGTTATGTTGCAAATGTATTTTCTGGCAGTCTTACTTTTTATTGGGCTGCCATCTTATTAAGTTATAAATTTATTTATTTATACTATAGAAAAGTATTTCCACCACATGTATGTGTTGCAAACATCTTCTGGATGGTGTCTTCTCTCCTCATGTTCTTAACAAGCCTCCTTTCCTGAGACCTTACTTTAGCTCATAAAGTTTAGTTTGTCATGTTGGATGCTGAATGCTTTATAAACTTTGCTAAAAATAGAGGCCTATTCCAACGCTACAAAAAATTTTATCTTGTGTTTTTCCTCCTAGAAAGTCTAGCTGCGGCATTCATGTTGAAGCTAATGATCCATTTCAATTTCCTTCTTCGTCTGCTGTGAAGATGGTTTAAATCTGCTTTAGCCACCGACTGAAGAGCCTTGCTCCTTCTCCTCTATCGTCTTGATCCCTATTGTGGGAGTGTGGATTTACTTCTGATGTCCTTAGCCCCTCTGATGCATTTGTCTTCCTACCCTTTCAGCATCAGCAACCGGCGTCTCAGCCCAAGCATGATTCCTGTAATTTTATATCTTATTGTAATAGAGACAGAAAAGTAGAAAATGGTGAGAGCAGAAAACCTTTTATTTCTGTTGTTGCTGACCTGTTGATAATCTGTGTTTAAACATGAGACTAACAGTAGAAAATTCTCAAATGCCTTTGCATTCAGGAAATGTACTCCTACAAATAGTCTATGGATAGTATCATAAAATAATCACCGTATTGGATGTTTCCCATCTTTATTGAAATCATATGTTTTTCCCCCTTTGGTTGTAAGTCATGTGGGTTGCATGTATCAATTCCCATAATCTGCATTGCTCTTGTACTCCTACAAATATCCCTATGAGGTGACAATGAAGCCTTATTTTATGTACTTCTGATTGTATCAGCTAATGTGCTGCTTAGAAATTCTGTGCTGCTGTTCTTGCTGCAGATATCCATCTGCAGTTTTCTTTAACGTCATGCTCTGGTTTAGATAACAGAGTCACACGTATTTTATACATGAGGTGTGATATAAAAGAGCAACAGTGAACTTGGAACTGTTTTCAGTGGCTGCAGAATTTACCTGATGAAGAGATATAGACCTAACATGTTCTTTATGTTGGAGAATATTTTAATTAGGATTAAAATCTTTAAAGGACGCTTATTCTTATTTTATATTCATTATTCTGATAATTACATTGTGGTTTTATAAGATTTTTTTGCTGTTGTTGTTTACTTTATGTGAGATGTCAAACTTATTAGCACAATTGTGTGACTTCCCCTCAGGTGATACCAGCAAACATCTATTCACCTAGATCACTCTAGCTACAATCAAAGAAACAAGTCCACTCAAGTCTAACTTATGGAATCATTGAATTTTAAGGGTCCCGTACTAGAGCTGGGGTAAGATGATGACTCAAAGGCAGCAGTTGGACTCAAACGTCACCAAACCCCTCCTCCAGTATGGGTGACAACTAATAAGACCTGTGTCCCTACAGTTCTCTCTCTGCATGACATGCAAGATTCTCATCTGGCCAGTCCCTCATCCCCAGAAACTTATTTTCTACAGCTTTGAGTGAGTTGCTTACACATCTTCCAAGTTTCCAGGGTTCCCCAGGACTTGTCAGTTTTCTTTCCTTCCTGAGCCTAGTACATTTCATTTCATTTTTGACTCCTGATGTCTTCTTTTCAAAACAGAATGTCACAATTCAGAGGAACCATCTGTAGACCAACAATATTTTCTTTTTACTATCTCTTCAATGCACAGAATTTTAGTGACATGACCGTTTCAAACTTCTAATAACAATATCCCACATTCTCTTCATCATTCTTCTTGAGGATTTGGCAATGGAACTGTGCTTAAATCTTAACCTTGTTTATTTTTCCTACTGTTGATTCAATTTTAAGTTTCCAGCTTCTGGTCTCAACTTTTTTATTGTTTCATTATTTTCTTTGCTCCCTTTTTGTTTAAGCTGCTCTTTCATTTCTCACTTCCAGCTCTGGCAATGTTCCTTGTGAGGCTTGGGCAAGTTCCTTAATTACTCTGTCTTGGTTTCCTTATTTTTCAGCTAGGGATAGTGCTGCTGACTGTTTTATTTGCTTTCTTCGTGAGATGAACGTGATGGTCTCGGAGACACATTTCCAGACAAATGTACAGTGTTAGAAGTCACTATCCATTTAGTAATAATCACAGAAAATCCATTTATCGATTGCTTTATTAATTAGATAACAATAATCTCAGGAGTAAGGCACTGTCTTGTTGGAAGTTTTTTTTTTAACTGATGGCAAAGCAGAATGAAGGAGAAATAAATGGAAAGACTGGCAGTAAGTCCTAGACTGTTCTGAATCCAGTGTCTATGCTCTTAACCAACACAGATACTCCTCTTTTTGGACATTAATTTTCTGTATAAAAAGAGTTACATTCACTATTGCAGGTCCTTATAACACACTGTTGTGATTTGGATAGTGCTATAATTTGTAAGTGTCCCCCACTGCTCATGTATCAGAAATGCTTTCCCCAGTTGAGAAGCAGGACCCCTGCTAGCTGATGAGGTCACTGCAACAGAGCTTGTCTGAATACATTGAATTTGTCACTAGGGTGGGTTACTGCAAAAATGAGCTTGTAAGGGTGGTGTCTCTTGCTTTTATGTTTCTCTGTAGCTCTTCTCACACAAACCTATCCCCAGTAATGACTCAAGTAGATTTGCTAGACTCTTCCCTTATTTGTGTAAAGCAAGTAAGAGATGTCTCACGCTTTCTTCAATATGTGTGTATCTTTTGTCATTTTTTTATTTCAAATGTGTATTTGAGCTGGCTAGATTTAATCAACTTGACACAAGCTACAGTCATCTGGTATGAGGAAACCACATTTGAGAAAATGCCTCAATCACATTAGCCAGAACACAAGTCCATAGGGTGTGATTGATTGATATGCAAAGGCCTAGTCCACTAAGAGCTATATCCTGAGCCTGGTCCTGAGAGGTGTGAGAAAGCAGAGTAAGCAGTGCCCCTCCATGGCCTCTGCTTTGGTTCCTGACTCCAGGTTCCTGCCTTGAATTCTTGCCCCAACGACTCTTCATGATGAACTATAATCATAAGCTGAAACATGCCCTTTGTCTCAGTTGTTTATCATAGAAACATATTTTAGACCACACTCAGCTTAAGTCTAGAATACTGCCATAGAATTGCATACCCCCATTTATTGAAGATTAATGGTCATATTTCACTTTTTCCCATTACTACAAATGCTAGAAAAGTATGTGTGTAGTTTTATACTATAAATGCTAGAAAAGTATGTGTGTAGTTTTATACTATAAATGATAGAAAAGTATTTTGTAGTGGGTTTTATACTATAAAGGCTAGAAAAGTATTGTGTAGTGGGTTTTATACTATAAAAACTAGGAAAGTGTGTGTGTGGTGGGTTTTATACTATAAATGCTAGAAAAGTGTGTGTGTGGTGGGTTTTACAATAAAGTTATACAAACCTCTATGCCACCCCCCTTTGTTTCCACTCATTCTTTAAATCTAGCAGTCTGGTAGGTATAACTAGCCTTCCATTGAACAATCACAGGGACTTGAACTACAGCAGCCCTTCCATAGCTGTTGTTGGCGTGGTTGCTTGGTTATCTGTTAGTTTAGTGAGGGAAGTTGGATAAGGACAACGTTGGATTGTTGGTCTCATTTATTATTAACAGAGAGTCTCTGGTGTGCTTTTAATCAGGTTACCACTTCAGTCTCTCAAAACTCTTGTAAATCTTTGCTTCTGTTTCCATCAGCTCCTGGATGAAGGCTCTAGGATGACATTTAAGGTTGTCATCAGTTCCATTATAGGGGAAGGGTATTTAAGGTAGCTTCTCCACTATTGCTTAGATTCTTAGTTGGGGTTATCCTTGTGGATTCCTGGGAATTTCCTTAGGGCCATGTTTCTAGTTGAGTCCATAACAGCCCCCTCTATCAAGTTATGTCTTTTCTTGCTCTCCTTCTCTGTTCTCCCAATTCAACCTTCTTGATCGCTCATGTTCTCCTCCATCCTCCCCTTTTCCCATTCTCTTTCTCCTACCTCCCTTCCCTTCCCCCATACTCTCAATTTACTCAGGAGATCTTGACCCTTTCCCCTTCTCTAGGGTCCATGTATGTCTCTCTTAGGGTCTTCCTTGTTTTCTAGCCTCTCTGGGGGTTGTGTAATGTAGGCTGGTTATCCTTTGCTCTATGTCTATGCACTGAGCCAAACTCCTGGAATCCAGTTGTAGAGAGGGAGGAGTGAAGACCAAAGGAGTCAAGAACATTCTGGGGAAACCCACAGAAACACCTGACCTGAGCAAGTGGAGCTCCTGGACCCAAGACTGACATCTGGGGAACCAGCATAAGACTGAACCAGGCCCCCTGAATGTGGGTGTCAGTGGGAGGCTTGGACAATCTAGGGGGCCACTGGCAATTGAACCAGTGCATTTTATCCCTAGTGCATTAACTGGCTTTTTGGAGCCCATTTCCTATGGGGGACACTCTCAGCCTAGATACATGGGGGGGCCTCAGTTCTGCCCCAAATGATGTGGCAGACTTTGATGATCCCTCACAGGAGGCCTCACCCTCTCTGAGGAGTGCATGGCGGGTGGGATGGGGAGATGGTGGGGGAATTGGAGGTTAGGAGGGAGAGGTAACTGGGACTGGTATGTAAAATAAGATTGTTTTTCATTTAAATAAAATTAATTTTAAAATCTCTTGTAATTGCAATACTGTGAGGACATTAGTTCTGCAAAGAAGCAATATTTCTCTAGACCACACAGTTGGCAAGTGGTCCACAGTGTGTTGGAGCTTAGTCTGTTTGACTCCAAAGCCTGTTTTCATCTCTCTGCATTTCTTATTTAAATCTCCTTTAGATTTTCCACAATTGTATAACTGACACTGAGTCACATTAATCCTCTGCCCCTTTGTAGACTGAAGCAGTAATTTCTTGATTTAAGGAAGTAATTTAATGCTTCTCTGTACTGTTTCTTGTTACTCCAGAGAGCATCAGTCTTCATAGGGTACACGTTTAAGGTATTGCAGTAAAGAGCATTGTGAGGCCCCTCTGCTTCAGCAAGTCCTCATAGTTCAAATCTACTTCTTTCAACTCCCCCTTGACCAACCATGGCATGTGACCTTCAACTTGTATCTGTTCTCTGGTCTAAAGGATGAAGGAAGGTACAGAGAATAGCAGTTCTTGCAAGTTTGCTGTTTTGGTGACTCACATTTGTGACCCGGGTCTGATGAGTTCAAAGATGTTTGGCTGTTTAAGAGCATATGGCTTTGCTTCAACGTCTGAGAATGCACTATTAATTATTCTGCTTGGGGTTTGCTAGGAGTTTCACATATTTCCTAGCAGTCAATGCCACACTGCACCCAACTGGCACCCAGTGGTTCTCAACCTTCCTATATGCAAGACATGTGATAGGCAACCCCACAGTGGTCACGACCCAGAGAATGAGAACTGCCACGCTAGTGGGTCATATAATGACATCTTACTCTGCAACCTGTCCTGCTGGGATGATCTTTTCTGAGATGAACTTAAATCTGACAGTCTGAAAGGCACTGAGTAAAGGGTTCAAGCCATCATTAGCCTCATTAGAGAGATCTATCCCCATTTAGCACCATGTCTTATGTATCAAGATGTTTAAATTGCTTTGTGCTTTTTAAATGTTATCACCCATTTTATTAATTGGCAAGCAAAAGCTACACATTAATGTTGTACCATGAACATTATGGAATGCCTAAATCGAGCTACTGATGTATGCATTACTCATATACTTAACATCTTCATGATTAGAACCTGTAAATCTGTTAGTAATGGGGTACAATCCTTATTATTGACCACAGTCACTGTATGTTAAAATTATCTTCTGAAATTTTTGGCTAGTTTACCTCAAATTTTCTATTCTGTGACAAACATTTCTTCAGTCCTCCTCAGACTCTGGTAACCTCCATTTTGCTTTCTGCTTCTATGAGTTTGACATTTTAAGGTCCTACATGCAAGAAAGATGATGTGGTATTCATCTTCCCAAGGCATGTTCTGATCATATGGTCCTGTTAATAGAAGACCATATGTGCAAGTGAACCAGAAAGACACGCCGTGGAATACCATGGAATATCAAAGAATCAAATTCCATTGAGCTGGGATTTCATGAGAACAGAGGGGCCAGCATGGCATGGATAACTTCAGGTAGATATAATGCTGTCTAGACTATGTAAAAGCAGCTTCCTTCTGGGTTATTTATAATACAATATTCCAAGGGTCAGCAAACAGTTTCTATAAGAAGTTAGATGGAAAACGGTGTCAGCTTTGTACACCACACAGTCTTTGTTGCAACTATTCAACTCTTCTTGTGATGGAGAAGTCCTTCTGTGTATATGTTGTCCTATTGGTTGATAAATAAAGCACTGTTGGCAAATATGGAAGCAAGAAAGGTGGGACTAGGAGTCAAGGAGGATTCTGGGAAATGTAGTCAAGAGAGTTGCCATGTGATTCCAGGAAGAGAGGACATGTCAGAATGGCAACCTCGGAAAGATAAGTCCTTATAGAAATATATTTCAGCAGTCATGGGTTAATACTTAAGACAGAACTAGCCAATGAGAAGCCCTGGATATTAGCCAACAGCATTGTAACTAATAGAGCCTCTGTGTGTTATTTGGGGTTGATGCGGCTCTTGGACCAGGCTGGCATGAAGAAAGCTCATTAAAAATGGTGCCCAACTTGGGGCATGAACCCATTACCCTGATATTAAGAGTCTCATGCTTTACCAACTGAGCTAGCAGGGCTTAGGATAGGATATAGGTAGATTATAATTTGTTTATCATCTTCTATGTATTTATGCTTTATATATGTTTGAGACATTTTGTATATTGACAAAATTTAGGTTTTTTAAAGTCTAAATCTTTCCTTTAGACTAAAAGGGGAATTGTAAGGAGAGATCTTACATATTCATAGCACTGACCACACCCATTTGGGTGTGGTCACAGGTACGTAGAATGTATGGGGGATAAAAGAGGTAGGGGGAGGAGATGCTCTCTCTTTGGGTTCCAGTTGCGTCCCAGAGAGCAGCTGTGGACCTTTTATTTCTCAGTTTTCTTGGCTTCTCCCATAAGTGATTTCTCCCCCAGTAAAATATCATAGGACATCCCTATTTTGTGTAGCTTAATATTTCCACAATATTCTTGTATAACATAATTGTGGCCATAAGCAATGTATCAATGATTAGGCATGGGCATGTCCCAATAAAACTTTACTTACAATAGCAGAAAGCCATATTTCACTCAGACTCATGGATCCTTGGAATACTATTATTCTATAAAGGTTGCTAAATAATAGATTTCAGGCATTGAGTTTGACTCAGCAAAATGACATCCAAAACAATTATGAATCCCAATGAATTCTGTAGTATGTTTTCATCAATGCACTGGCTATGTTTCAAGCGTGTCTTGACTCTGTGGCATAAATCTGGTATGCTAAATGGAGATACAACTACCTCCATCCTACTTTTCTGAAACTGCTGTTTTAGGAAGTATGGTGACTCCCCTTCACAGTTTTGGAATCACAGTTTTTATTATGTTACTCCTTCTAATTATAACTTCATTTGTGAGGAAACAAATAAAAGGAGGGGAAATTGTAAATTTTTTTGCAATTTTAGGGCTCTATTATCTTTACTGGACCTGTGACATATGGATCCCTTGAATCACAGCTAAATTCCTTAGACTTGGATTCTACAGTATGATCCCTGGTCACATCTGCCTGACCTCGTCTCATCTCTTCACATCAGATTCAAGAGCCAGTCCGCGGAGATCCTTATAATGATCCAAGTCCCCCTGCTGTGTTTCCTTGGACCTTGCTGGTGATTGGCTCTTTTTCTCTTGCCTGCCTGGTGAATGGGCTGTGTTATTCCCCCCTTTGCAGTCCTCCTTCCCTTATTCCGCTGCTCCAGTAGATATAAGCACCATTCTCCGTGATTACCTGCATATCATCTTCCTATAGAAATGTCACACTTATTAGTTTGTATTCACATGTGTTTCGAATACACAGAGATGTTTTAGATACTTATATTTGTATTTATCATTTGTGTTGTGGGACTCTTCCTGTAGAAAGGTGGAAATGGCCTTTTCATCCCAGATAAACATCATTGGCAGGCCAAAGAAATGATTCCACCCAACTATAGCTTAATTAAACCAGTGAATTTACTGTGTTGACTACATGATCATGCATGACTTTGACTCAAAGGCACCTGTGTCACCAATATGACCACCCCATCATGGGTAGCATGGGTAGTAAGTATCTCTAGAGTTCCCTGTGTAACATGGGGAGGAGCCTCGAGAATCTTGTAACCTTAGTTTCTTAAAAATATGTTTTTACGTACATCTATATTTGTAACAGCGAGTATGCATGCTGCATGAATGCAGGTGCCCGGGATGGCCAGAAGAATAACAGGTGGCTTCAAACTCTCCAACCTTAGTGCTGGAAACCAAACTCTGGTCATTTGCAAGAGCAGTAAACTCTTTTTTTGCCACTGAGCTATTTCTCTCCAGTCCCAAGAACCTTTCTACGCTTTCTGAGTCCTGAGAGTTTCACCAGCCTCCAGAGTCTTCAGAGCAACCTCCAGAAAAAGAATGTTTCAATTTGAAGAAAAGTAGTCTCTGTAAAAGTTTGGCAGCTGAATCTCAGGAAGTCAGAAAAAAATGGTAAGCAATGGTACATGATGAGGATGAAGATAATACAGGTTGTTTGGTTCTTAACTGGATGCTAGGAATTCTTGGTAAGCATTTAAAGTGGATTATAACAGCTGAAAATAAGTAGACATTAAGGGCCATGACTAGCCCTCCTTTTTCCTTTGGAGAATACACACAATTTCTTAGTTTGACATTTAGTCTAATCTAGAGGAATCTAGAGCCAATGTGGGGTGTTGAGTTCAGGAGATCAAATGAACTCCTTACTGGGGAAATACTCAAGCAAGGGGTCTCCCAGGTAACACATAAATAGAGAACAGCATTTACTAGCCATTTAATGTCTCCAGGGCCACAGAAGTGACTCCAGCAAGACGCCTGTCTTCTGTGCCCTTTCCAGATGCCACTTTGTATGTTAATTGCTCACCCTTAACATTTATTATCAAATCTGCCAGTTTAAAGTCCTCAAGTGAAGGGCGGAAGGCACTCTTTGCTCAGGGGACCCATCTTCCATTGCTTTATGGAAATGAAACTTGAATTTGTTTGCTGCTAGTCTGTGGAATCCCAGGTGGGGCTAGGCTGCCTGTAAAAGATAGGGTGAAGAAGGCTGTGTTTGAGCCACGTGAGTATCATAAAATTGGATGCACTGTGTGTCTGAATTCTCATTCTTCTGTGCACATGCTAGAGTGATTATATAACGGCATCTCTCTCTTTTCCCCCCTTAGGTGCTTTATGTCATTCTAAATAGCATGCATGGCAGATAGGTTATAAACACAGAGGCACACCTTATCAAAAGTGTTTCCTCAGTCAACCTCAATTACTCAGAGAGGCAGCGGTAAACGAAATCAAAATATCATCAAAACATGCTGTCCTCCGCTCTTTTCTTGTAGTGACAAAATTAGTTCTTCTTGGCCTCGTTTAGATCCTATTTACCCTTGCTTTAAGGAACTAATAACACATTCAGTATTGGTTAAGGCAAATAGACTATAACATACTGACAGCTGCTATAACATTTAAGAAGACAGGCTACAAAGGGAAGATACAAACCTCACAATGGTCAGAACACTATTCAGTGTAGTAGCTAACAGCCCAGCATCTGCTATAGTCACTCTCACGCTCAGTCTGCAGCCAGTTCTGAGCACACAACTGTATTTTGGCACCATCAGTGATAACATCACAGTATACATTTGTCTTGAGCCAATACACAGAGAACATGAGTTTCATGACCACATGAAATGAAGAATCAAGGGAAGAGTTTCTGCAGATGTCATCTCCATATTTAGGTAGTTAACCATGCAGCTAGGTTTTAAAAAATGTGCTCATCTGTGGAAGATCAGCTCTTCCAAAGAGAACAGGGTTTATTTGAATCATTCTTCCTCTAACAATCTTGAAATGTCATATCTGTGGGCAGGGCGGGGACAGCTTACTCCCTTATCTGGATAAAAGGAAAGCCTTTTCATGCTGAAAAATTAAGAAGCACTTAATGCCAAAGATTTTGGTAATCCCCCTATATTCTCTGTTACAAATTTATTGTTTTATTTTATGTTCGTGCACAAAGTGTTTTGACTGCACATATGTATGTGAACCACATATGCACCAGATAAGAAGAGGGCATCAGATTTCCTGGAACCACAGTTAAAGTTAGTTGTGACCTGCCATGTTGTTTCTAGGAGCTAACCTTGCAAGAGCAGCAAGTGTTCTTAACCACTAAGCCAACTCTCTAGTCCTTACACATCCTTTCATCTATAAGTGGTTGTGTCCATAATATACCCATTTGTGTACTTTAAAAAAGGTGCAGTGGCATTTCAGTTTGTAGCTGCATGCTTATTCCACCATAGTCTACCCTGTGACATAGCAGAATGTTCAAACATTTATAAAACCAGAAGAGAAAAAGTCATTAATTCTGACAGGATTATTTGGAAAGGCCACATAGACTCAATGGCAGTTTAGTCTATAGCTTCAGAAATGATGCATAATTGCTATCATCTCATTTTTCTCATCAAATCTAGGATATGATGGGCATAAAACTTCATCTGAATTTCATTTGCTATGTATATAATGTTGGATTTAAGTGCCATTGAAGAGAGATAATTCTTTCTATAATAAATGTGGAAAGAAGACCTCTTATCAGCTCAATGTTAATGAGATGCAAATTCTTGCCAAGACAAATGTCTAAAATGTCTCTTTTTTTATTTGAATTTCTCAGTTAGCTCTTGCTTCTCTTCTCCCCGAGATTATATTCCATATCATAAAATGTGAAGTAGATAAGAAATATCTCCAAACTATTAGACTTCTAGACATGGTTCCTGAAATCCTCTTGATCTCCAGGAACCCAAAAAAAAAGGGTTTGTGTCATTGTATCTTCTAAACATGCAATTCAGTTAGAATGTTTAGTTATTGTTGCTTTGAGCGGAAACGTTTAACCATTTCTAACTACTTCAAGAAACTTAGATTTCGAAATGAAGAAGAGAGAGGGCATTACTGGATGACAGGATGCAATTCATTTTCTCTTCTTGAAGAACTGTGAACTTCAAGAAAAAGAGGTGAATGCAATAGAACTGAGAAAAGGAGATAAAATATGGATATGAAATCATCTTGAGGAAAAGGAGATGGGGGTCCAGTAGAATATGCCGTGATAGCATCTATTGGATGGGGTCACTCGATGCAGCAGAAGAAAACAAGCATTGCCGTCAAATATTCTATCTACTGGATGATTTGGTGTAGGGGAATTTAAGAAGGCTTCTGCTTTCTGTTATTTCCTCGTGGGACTCAGTGAATGTTACACAATGCTGGAGACATTGAGAAGGATTAACCAGCAGATCTCTCTCAGGATGTGGTTCTAGGGATAACACAGACAGGCTGCAGAGGTGATGGGCTCCATCGTGACTCCCATGAGAGGAGGCTCATTCACATTATAGTGATGCTTCTTGAACAGTGGTAAGAAATGTGGAAGCTATGAGCTGCCTCTGAAAGCTCCTGAAATCCTTCTTGCTACCGCTGATGTCCAAGTGTGGAGAAGAACTTTGTAGCCGTGAGCATCTTCGCCAGTTCAGCTGGCCTCACCAGGAAAGATGTCTGCATCTGGCAGCCAGGGCCCTCTCTCTTCTCAGCTTTGCTCTTGGTACTTTCTTGACGAATCTCTTTAACTGTGGGTCCACGAGTATGTGGCACACGCCCTGATAGCTGACATTATACATCCTCAGAGGGGAAGACATTTTTTTGCCTAAGGCAGGCTGGGAAATGATCCAAGAGAAGCCTGGTAACTGGATTGACTTGGGTTGTGTACACAGCTTTGAATAAGAGAAAGCAGGGTTCCCTGTTAGTGCACTGTACACTTCTAGCTAACTGCTGTAGCTAAGAGGGAAAGTCACGCACAGAGGTCAGTTATGGTGAGAAAACTAGGGGGACATTCTTTTTTGTTTCTTTATGGCTATTCGGTGTTTTTCTTCTTTTTTTACTTAAGTTTAAAACAAGCTTGTTTCACATGTCAATCCCAGATCCCTCTCCCTCCCCTCAGTCCCCCACGCAATCTCCACTCCAATCACCAGGGAGGGTGAGGGGCATCTCCAGAGTCTGTCATTTCATCCAGGGCAGGGCCTAGGCCCTCCCCCAAAAGTCCAGGCTGAGAAAGCATCCCTCACCGTGGGATGGGCAGCCAAAGCCCATTTGTATGCCAGGGGTAAATACTACGCAAGGCCCCATAGATTACCTAGGTCTTCTCACTGACACCCACATTCAGGGGGTCTGGGTCAGTTCCATGCTGTCCTCCAAGCCATCAGTCTGGGGTCCAAGAGCTCCCCCTTGTTCAGGTCAGCTGTTTCTGTGGGTTAAACAAGCCCAGTCTTGACCCCTTTGCTCATCAGTCCTCCCTCTCTGCCCCTGGCTTAAACAGCTTGCAGGGGAGTAAATGTTCTAATAAGTAGACTGTGGCTCCTTTTCATGTGACAGAGAGAGTCCCTAACTCCCAGAATCTTATTTTGCATAATTTGAACTTGCTGCTCGGACATCTTTGGTGGGAATCGCCCCATCCACCCGGAAAGTTCTTCCTTTCCACACAACCACTGAGGAGATGCTTATCTCTGTGATCAAAGCATCATCAGTTCCACCTGGCAGAGAGACGTACCGCCACAGAAGCTGTGGAAAGAGTGAAGGTGTTGTCTAGGTTTTGAACCGCTTGTGGCCAGAAGGTCAAGACATTTTCCGCATGATATGAAAATGGACAGATCAGCCTATGAGAGAGGCATGGCATTGCCTGGCCACCCTAAGGGTACAGGGGGATGTTTCCTGGAAGGACTTAGCATTACCTGAATCCTAATGTTGCAGACATGAAAATATAGCTAACAGGAATGGTAAAGCCTGTAGTAAGTGGATGCCGTTTTGAACATCCGGAGTCGTGGGAAGGGAGAGCACACTCTGTCCGTCATCCAAACAGGCCAATTGCTGCTCCTTTCAGGAGTCTTTCTCCAACTAGAGAAGGTTTAACTGAATGTTTTCTCTTAATATGTCTGCCACTTTCCAAAGATCCTGATCTCTCTCTCTCTCTCTCTCTCTCTCTCTCTCTCTCTCTCTCTCTCTCTCTCTCTCTCTCTCTCTCTCTCTCTCTCTCTCTCTGTGTGTGTGTGTCTCACTTTCTCTCTCTCTCTGTGTGTCTCTGTCTCTGTGTGTGTGTGTGTGTGTTTGAATTGCTTACATTTGCTTCTTTTCAGTTTTCCGAAATTCAAATTCTTTGGAAGTTGCTCTATCACTCTATCATAGCAATCACTAACTAAACGTCTCACACAGGGTATGAATTGATACATGCAGCATAGGTGAGGGCTTCTCCCTGAGTTTGACATAGAAACCGCCAAAAAAGCTTCCTATAGCACAGAGCGCATGGACAGGTTCCTGGTGAAAGGTCTATTGATCTTACAAGGAGCTGGTGATGCATTTGGGGTGGGGCCCAAAGGTATTTTTATCTAGGCTGTAGATCATTATAATGGGAAGAACGGTGAAAGTAATTTCGCATGGAAACAATCTCCAGCTGCCTGTAACTTTGGCTCAGCAAATGTCACCCACAACTATTTACTACAGTATTTATTGCTCTGTCATTAGCTCATAAATAACATCAACCTAGCAACTGAGGGACGATGATGCCACGCAACAGCAACTGCGATAGGGACTTCAGAAGGCACGGAAGCCCACGTTCACATCTGAGGAGGAGGCGTTGAGAGTAAACTCTAGCAATTACCAAGACTCATAACTTTCCCCATAAAAACAATCTGAGCAAAGCCTAAATGGTGCTTTGAATAGCGTTCCTCGCCAGAACTCCCTCGTAAAACCTCAGAACCCAGTGGATATAGCTCTATCTGTCACAGGCCTGAGGCAAATAAACCTCAAATTGATGGGGATGATGTCAACAGGAATCCCTTTGGGTTTTCATATTCACATTGAAATTCTGGTTTTGAGTGCCGAATGAGAGCTGAGGGCCAACTGGTTTGTTAGTTGTTGTTTCTAAGTGAGAGCAGAGAGAGACGTAAGGGACTGAGGACAGAACCCTCTCATCTCAGTTTTCTGTGCTGCCTTTTAATGACTTGGAATGCCTTGACTGTGCCTTTAAGCATCAAGTTTACATCTTGCCAAATCATTTTTGCATCCTTACTTGATCATTAGGAAAATAATTTCTAGAAGGAACTGTCATCAGGATTCTCCTTTTTTTTTTTTCCTCCAGGTTCTCTGACCACTCATTTTCTTCTAATTCTCATGGGTCTCCTCTCAAAGTCTCTACTTCAAATGTTGGGATGACCCATGCCACAAGGTCACTCATAAAAGAAGCTGGATCTCTTTCATTTTCAAATCTCCAGGGCCCAGCACTGGTTCTTTTTTAGTAGAATTCAGAACATTTGGAATCAATGAGAGCAGATGGGTGGAGGATACATTTCTGGTACATGAGTCATTGTAGCTATGAGCCCAAGGGGTTCACTTTGGCCTCCCCTGATGCGGGATCCAGGAACCATTCAACTATTACTAGTACTTGCAAGCTGGATAACCAGAGGACACATACTGAACCTGCCTGCATCTGAATATGTGTAATTGTAACATGAGTTTACAATAACTCCCTCATCTTGCCGTTAAGATTAGACAAAGGGGATTGATTCTGAACAGTGCTAGAAATGATGTCTTGTGTCCAAGAAGCACACTGTAGATGAAAGCTCTCCCATGTTCATCCCTCTCTTACCACTTACCTAATGGTAGGTAGAGTAATGTACACTTTCTCAGCCAATGCGGAGCATTGGATTGTGAGCTATCACTGGCCTGTGGCTAAGCCACATTGACCTCAGAGAGGGGAAAAGCAGTGGATAAAGCCATGGACTCTGTCTCTCCACGCCTTCTTCCCTAGCTCAGCCACTGCTATAGATTTCACAGAGTTCTTCCCTCAGCTCTTCTCATCCTCCCACGTAGCTCTTCTTTCCCTCCGTCTTCAGAATTTAAGCCATCCATTCAAGACAGCTTGTCCCCTTCCCAATATGCTCACAAAGTACCACATCCTTCCTCTCTTCGGAACCTTTCTTCCCTGGTGAGAGGAAGGTCATGACACAAGCCAATCTAAAGGGTCTACCCCCATCTCCTTGCTTGTCCCAACCATTCATTGAGGGGGTCATACTTACTTCATACTCACTATGGAGACAAAAGTCAACAGAGGTTGCTTGTAAGTGAAACCCAGTCTGATGTGAGAAAATATGCAGAAACCGTGAACCAAAGGTTTAAGGCCTGTGGATACTGTGTTCTCCAAGTGTTCCAGATATGTTGTTGACCAGCCCTGTTATGCGATCCTCATATTCATATATGTAGCATAAACAGCTTTCTTGGACTGAGAACTTAGAATCTTATTCTGAAATTTCACCATGGCACATTTGTGGATAAATACCTGTCCTTCAACTACCCACTTTCCAAATATTGTTGCTAAAATCTTTATGCTTGTTAAAAGCTTGGGGCCTTGGATATTTTCATCAGAATCCTGGTCTAACAGACACCCATACTGCCAGGAAAAATATGAAGACCTCCACAGTAGCATCCTCAAAATCATCTGCTGAAATTTTCTTCACTCCAATTATGTCCACACCTTTCCTTTGTGAATTGCTTTTCTTCCAAGCCCTTGACCCATCACCAGTTACAAATATTACCAACCAAGGAGATGTCCATTTCACCTTTGTGACCAGTCACTTCTACCCCAATGTGTGGTGCCTGACAGTGAATAAGCAGTCCCAACTTCATTATCAGGAAGAGCAGGAAATAAGAACAAACTGGGCCCTTAACCTTGCTTTGGTAGATTTCAAAGACAAGCTAAGCTTCAAAAGAAGAAAAGAAAAAACAGCTCCTAAAGGCACAGAGGTGGGAAGGGGGAGGTTTTCTTGAACCTTTACAAGAAAAAGCTCAAATTTTCTTGCCACATCTGATCCTGACCTTACCCCTACCTCTGACAAAATGCTTTGTTCCCCCTGTAGGTACAAGGAAGAAAGAAAAAAATAAAAGGCAATATAAATAGCATAAGTCAGAGTGAGACCTGGAAAGGTCTGCTCTCTTCCAGGGCACACCAGGCTGAACTGTCAGCTTGTGAAATAGAAGTGACATGAGAATGGCATTTGCAGTGACACGGAGCCACTGTGGTTTCCATGTGCCCTGTGGGAACCACCAATAAAGGGCATATGATGTCCCAGGAGTGAGTGCCCAGCCAGAAACTCTGCACCTCACACAGCTGAGTATGCCTCTCCACATTTTAAGTGCAATTAATTAAGTTAATGAATAAAACTTATAAAACACTACATGATGTCTCAGCAATCAGAGCAGAGTGAGTAGAACTGGCTTCTCAAACGCTCATCCTTTCCCCGTGCTTAAGAACTTTCTAAAACTTCTCTTTTGTCTTCATACAGAGGTCATCACTATCTGCCAACACCTCACCGTGCACCCAGAGCTGATTTATCCAACATAGTTGCCACTTCTGTACAGTCTTTCATTGATAATTTTGAAAATGCTTACATAGTCTTTGTTAATACACTGATGCAGTAGTTAAGACTTCATGGATTTTCTTGGTCCTCCTCCTCACCCTCTTCCTTGTTCTCTAGAAGATTCTGCCCAGTGAGCACTGGGGTTGGTGGTGGTGAACCTGTGATCACTGACTTCATGTCCAGCTAGATGCAACTTTGCTTCCTTTACCGCAGGTGATGTACAGCTGTCACAGCCAACCTTGTTGCTATCTCGTTGCCAGAAATAACAGGACTCTAACATCTTCCTTAAGCATATCTTAGATGCTGACTGGTGGACGTTGGCCTAATGACATCCAAGTGTCCTTATTACATGGGTGGGATAATGCCAATGATCTTAGACCTGACAGTTCCCGTGGTGAAAACCTGCCACAAAATAACCTCATGTTGATTTCTCTTCTCCCTGTCTGTGGCCATTTTTCATTATCAAGTTATTGGTCTTGTTATTCTTTGAAGAACATAAAGTTATGACAGGAAACTATATAAACCTCAGCATAGCTGACTGATGGGAGTGGAAGAACTAGGTTAAAAGCATATTTTCATTGAAACACAAGGAAAAATTAAAAATATAGTAATCTTGAGAATTTTGATGAAAAACAATCAGTGAAAATAAAGGAAGTGGATATCTACAGGATCATTAGACACAGGAGAATTGACAATGGTATCCCAACCTGGATGATGATATCATCCCAGAATATCATTGTCTGGGTAAATTACAAACACAATCATGATAGGAATCTTTGTGCTATTTGTTTGAGGACTCCACTTGACTCTCCCTACACTGAAAATGCATGAGGAGTCATATTTATGGCTAATAATGAGATAAAAACAGTATCAGGAAATCTTAACCATTTTAACTTGTATAAACGAAAACCCAAGGGAGATACGCAGATATTACAATAATTAGAATCTTCTTTTGATTTCAATTTAGACATAAGGTATTAATATCTTTGCCACTATACCAAAGAAGCACAAATTTAGCAACTTGAAGCTAACTATATTTATTCTAGAGCTCAGAAGTTAGAAATCAGTATCACTGGTGCAATGTCCAGCAGGCTGCTTCCCTCTGTAGACGTCAAGAGAAGAGTCTGCTTCTTCATCTCCTGTCTCTCGTAGCTGCCTGTATTCTTTGACTTGTTTCCCTTGTTACAACAAGAGCACCCCTTCATTCTTTGTTTATTTCTGTCTCTCTTTTTTTTAGCCTGGTTCCTAATCTATCCCTCTTACAAAGGACCATGTGATCATACTAACCTGCCAGAGATATCTGTCTACTTTAAGACCACTAAGAGTTCCAAAATGCCCGCTGCAGTATGAGGAACTGAAATGTTAATAGTCTCACGCCTTATCTATGAAACAATAAATCTCATTTTGATTATATCTCTTTCAGCATCTCTGAGCAATGCATTGTAACTGTCAGTGTAAAGGCATGACATATATTACGTTAAAATTTCTATACTTAACATTTTTGTTGCTGTTTTTGTTCCATTTCCCAACTGGCTGTTCATCAAAGAGAATATTTCTGTTGAGTTTGCATTTCACTACTTTGAAAAACTCATTGATTGTCTCTAGAGGTCTGATTATTTTGTATTCCTTAAGAAATTTGGTGGTTGACTACAAGGAAACATCATCTTCTGAATACGTCATGATAAAAGTGCACATGGACTCACTGCAGTTTCCATAGCTCATGCAAAACCTGGGAAAGCTCAAGACAGGTCAAATCCCAGCATGGAGAGGGGAGTTAGGCACACAATCTCACCTCCAGCTGTGGCACTACTGGCAATTATTAACTGTTGGGAAAGAAAGGATCTAGGAGTGTAGCCATTCACAAGTCAACCACGCATCAGTGGAAGACCACACTTCCCCAAATATTTTGCACAACACAAATTGAGACTTGATTTAAGGATGCAAAATTGGACACTTAAGGAAGTGGAATGGGTCTGGGGAGGGTTGGGATGAGTATGATCAAAACATAGGAATCTGTCAAAAAATTAATTAAAAAAAGAAATTTTAATACAAAAAACCTTTTGGTGAATAAAGATATTTTACTTCTTGCTTTAAAAAAATCGTTTTTTTCTCCTTGTATTATCACATTGGCAAGAATCTTTAGGACAGTATTTTGCAAAGGCATGATAGCAAGAATCCTTTCTCTCATTCCAATGTTTTCAGAAGTGTCTTTCCCACTAAAATGATGCTAACCATAGTCTTGAAGGTACTTTTATTAGTTTTAAGTAGTTACCTTCTGTAGTAGTTTTGAGGGATTTTGCCATAAAAGGGTTTAGTTTAGTCATGAATGGGCATTTATGTAAAAATTACTACTCTGTATTCATTAAAATAATATTTTCTTTTTAGTCTATTAGTAAGGTGAGTTAGCAGATTTCTTTTGTGTGTTAGAACAACCTCATGCTCTTGGGATGTGTATTTCTGAACTGCATATTATTATCTGTGGTATATATCATTGGACATCACTTATTAATACCTGGAAATATGTAGTGAACATGTTCTATAAATACATATGACTTATAGTCTTTGTCTTGTTTTCATATCAGTTAATTGTAGGCTTAAAAACATTCTGAATTGTGTAAAATGGAAGACTAGAAAATGCTTTCTCATGACCCAGTTATGGAGAATAATCAATATGAGGAAATAAAGCTCATTCCTAAGGGAGAAAGAAGAGGCACCTCAGAAATTCACACAGGCTCTGATAGAACACTAGAAAAGAGATGGGAAAATAAGGGTTGCACAGAAACATCCACGCCAAAAACAACTGAGGCAGTGTGGCTCCCCAGTGGGAAGGCAAGAAGCAGAAATATTGGCCAAAAGGTAACCTAAGTAACAGTGATAAAGAGAGCGAGAGAATGATAGACAAGCTCACAGTCTTCAAAAAGTCTCAAACTCAGCAGAAACATTGGCCAAAAAGTAACCTAAGCAACAGTGATAAAAAAAAGAGACAAGCTCCCAGCCTTCTAAAAGTCTTAAACTCCATTCTGTTTTTCAGTGATCATGATTCCTCTTGTCCTACAGGTCATCAGGGACAGGAACCCAGTTTGGTCACTCTTTATACTTGAATGGTGTCACTGGGTGCCATCTTGGCAAAGAAATCTACTGCTGAAAGTCAAGACTGTCTGAAGCCTGGAGAATGAGGAACAACCTCGTGGCGAGTGTCTGGATTTGTCCTGCCAGAGTACCAGGATGGTTTGAGCACTGGAGAGCAGTTGTGCACTGTGAGTAGGTATGGGTAGGTGAAAGACATAATTCGGGCAGTGCAGTGCACCAGAGAAGGCATCTCTGCCCTTGGAGACCCAGAGTAGACCTCAGAAACTGAAAGTGGCTCTTAAATTTGATAGCCTGAGGTCAGCAGGTGAGCAACCACTGGTGTTAGTAGTATTCAGGCATCTGTGCTGGTTTGTCCTTGGGGTTCTGACAGGATACGCCCCCAGCTGCAGCCACTAAGATCACCACCTGTGCCTATTCACTAAGTTCCCTTTTAAAAGGACCCTGCCTACCTCCCATCTCTCTCTCCTCTCTCTCTGTCTCTGTCTCTGTCTCTCTCCCTCCCCCTCTCCCTCTCTCCCTCTCTGCCTATCTCTCTGTCTCTCCTTCTCTCCCTCTCCCCTCCCTCCCTCCCCCATCTCTCTGCCTCTCTCTCTCTCTTCTCTTCTGCCTCTCCTGTCCCCAAGTCTTCTCCACTGTTGCTTGGGCTCCAAGGTCTCCACTTCCCGCCTCAGGACTTTCTTGCCTCCTTAGCTAGGAAACTCTTTTGTATGACTCTTTCTTGCTTCTTTAACTAGGAGTCTCTTTTGTAGATTTTTTTTTACATATATGAACAGACTTTTTTTTTACTTCTTTCAATCTTTATTAAATAAGCTCTTTGTTTTTTTCTTCATTGCATTGACAACTAATTGTTCTTGGGTTGAAGGAATTTGTTCTTTCAATTTTAAGTGATATATTAATTCCAGGCTTACTTCATTTGATTTTGTATGTTCCCTATCAAGTTAAGAACATCCTCTTCCATTTTATATTAAGTAATCTTTTTAAAGATTTTATTTTACTTAGTGTGTATGAATGTTTTGCTTTCGTTCATCTGTGTGCACCACACATGTTCCTGTCAAATTCCCTGCAACTGAGGTTATAGATTGTTGTGACCTACCATATAAGTGCCGGGAATTGAACTTGGGTCCTGTGCAAAAGCAACAGGTGCGCTTTCCCATGGAGACATCTCTCCAGCCTGAGTAGCCTGTGTAAAATTTTTTAGTAACAAGAAACTCATAGTTTTTGCAAGCCTTTTCTTAATTTTCTGTTGATATAGTGAATTTTAATGACTGATTTCAGTGTTGGTATAGTTTTACTTTCCTAAGGTAAAATCTACTTGGTCACATTGTACTGTCTGTTTAGTATTCTTATATGGAAGACAAACCTCCCCACCCTCGAGAGTTCTGAAATTGACTTTACTGATGCAGTTCAATAGAAGGAAATGCATACATATTTATTAGCATGCCCAGATGTCACAGAGAACATTACAACTCAGAGAAGAACCAGGTGGTTCAGTCTTAAGTATCCTCTTGGTAGAAAAGAGGGTAGTAGGTGTTCTAGGCAATTTAGAAGGGGTGGAAGTGAGTTTTAAGGGAGATGTGTGAGCCTGAAGAATGAATTATCATGTAAAGCTCCTCTGGGCTTTACATGTGGTGTTTGATTTTGCATCTTTTTCTCCCATGTTATGAGTTTAACCTTCTTTGGTTAATGGCATTTCAGTAAGAGGCCTAAAGACAACTGTGATCTCTTTCAGACAGACAAAGGATTTCTGAGAAAGCCCTCCCCTGCTCTTACTGTGCTAATGCATGAAGAGTTCAACATCATTTTCTAAATTGTAAAATATTATTTTTTATTTAAATTAGAAACATGTTTCACGTGTCCATCCCAGCTCCCTCTCCCTAATTTCCTCCCACACTCCACCACCAACCTTCCCCCAATCCCTCACCCAATGCCTACTGTGCTCCCCAAGGAGGGTGAGGCACTCCATGGGAGATCTCCAGAGTCTATCATTTCATCTAGGGCAGGGCCTAGGTCCTCCCCCATGTGTCCAGGCTGAGAGAGCATCCCTCCATGTGGAATGGGCTCCCCAAGGCCAGGGATAAATACGGATCTACTACACAAGGCCCCATAGAGTGCCGAGGCCTCCTCACTGACACCCATGCTCAGGGGGTCTGGATCAGTCCCATGCTGGCCTCTCAGCCATCAGTCTGTAGTTCACGAGCTTCCCCTTGTTCAGGTCACCTGTTTCTGTGGGTTTCACCAGCCTTGTCTTGACTCCTTTGCTCATCACTCCTCCCTCTCTGTCACTGGGTTCCAGGAGTTCAGGTCAGTGTTTAGCTGTGGGTGTCTGCCTCTGCTTCCAGCAGTCACTGGTTGAAGGTTATAGGATGGCATATAAAATAGCCATCAAGCTCATTATCAGAGAAGGCATTTAAGGTAGCCTCTCCAATATTGCTTAGATTTCCAGTTGGTATCATCCTTAGAGATTTCTGGTAATATCACTAGTGCCAGATCTCTCCTCAAACCTATAATTACTCCCTCTATTATGGTATCTCTCATCCTGCTCTCCTCTATTCTTCCCCCAACTCAGCCTTCTTGGTCCCCCATGTCCTCCTCTTCCCTCCTCTTCTCCCCCTCTCTTTTTCCCAGCTCTCTCTACCCTAACCCCATGCTCCCAATCTGCACAGGATATCCTGTTCCATTCTCCTTCTCCAGAGTACCATGCATATCTCTCTTAGGGTCTTCCCTATTTACCTTCTCTGGCAATGGGATTGTAGACTGGTAATGCCCTGCCTCATGTCTAAAATCAATATATGAGTAAATACATACCATGTTTGCCTATAAATTTCAATATTTCATTTTTTTCTGCTGAATTGTACTCCATTGTGTAAATGTACCACATGTTCTCTATCCACTTTTCAGTTGAGGGGCATCTAGTTTGCTTTCAGGTTCTGGCTATTACAAATAATGCAGCTATGAGCATAGTGGAACAGACATCCTTGTTGTATCAATGTGCACCTTTTAGGTATATGCCTAAGAGTGGAATTGCTGGATCTTGTAATAGGCTGATTCCCATTTTCCTAAGGAATCTCTATACTGATTTCCAAAGTGGTTGTACAAGTTTGCACTCCCACCAGCAGTGGAGGAGTGTTCCCCTTCCCCCATATCCTCTCCAGCATAAACTGTCATTGGTGTTTTTGATTTTAGCCATTTTGACAGGAGTGAGATGGTATCTCAGCGTTGTTTTGATTTGCATTTACCTAATGACTAAGGATGTTGAGCACTTTTTAAGTGTCTCTCAGCCATTATAGACTCCTCTATTGAGAATTCTCTATTTAGTTCTGTACCCCACTTTTTAATTGGATCTTTTGGTGTTTGGGAGATTTGCTTCTTGAATTCTTTGTAAATTTTGGAGATCATCCCACTATAAGATGTGGGGTTAGTGAATATCTTTTCCCATTCTGTGGTCTGCCTTTTTGTCTTGTTGACTGTGTCCTTTGCCTTACAGAACCTTCTCAGTTTCAGGAGGTCTATTTCAGTGTCTGTGCTACTGGTGTTAGGTTCAGGAAGAGGTCTCCTGTACCAATTCGTTCAAGGGTACCTCTCACTTTCTCTTCTAAGAGGTTCAGTGTGGCTGGATTTATGTGGAGGTCTTTGATCCATTTGGACTTAAGTTTTGTGCATGGTAATAGACATGGATCTATCTGCAGTATTCTACATGCCAGCATCAAGTTATGCCAGCACCATTTATTGAAGATGCTTTGTTTTTTCCATTGTATAATTTTAGTTTCTTTGTCAAAAATCAAGTGTCTGTAGGTGTGTGTGTTATCAGGGTTTCAACTAGATTCCATTGGTCTGTCTGTTTTTGTGCCAGTACCAAGATGTTTTCAGGACTATATCTCTATAATAGAGCTTGAAGTCAGGGATGGTGATGCCTCTGGAAGTTCCTTTATTGTACAGGGTTTTTTTGGGAATCCTGGGTCTTTTGTTTTTCCATATAAAATTGATTATTATTCTTTCAAGATCTGTGAAGAATTGTGGTGGTATTTTGATGGGGATTGCATTGAATCTGTAGATTGCTTTTGGCAAGATTGCCATTTTTATTATGTTGATCCTACCTATCCAAGAGCAGGAAGACCTTTCAATTTTCTGGTGTCTTCCTTAATTTCTTTCTTTAAAGACTCAAAGTTCTTGTCATACAGGTCTTTCACTTGTTTGGTTAGAGTTATCCCAGGATATTTTATGTTGTTTGTAGCTATTGTAAAGGATAATGTTTCTCTGATTTCTTTCTCAGCCCATTTATCGTCTGTATATAGTAGGGTTACTAATACTTTTTAAAGTTAATCTTCTATCCTGCCACTTTGCTGAAGGTGTTTAACAGCTGTAGGAGTTCCCGTGTATAATTTTTCAGGTCACTTATGTAAACTATCATATCATCTGCAAACAGTGAAAGATTGGCTTTTCCTTTCCAATTTGTATCCCCTTGATCTCCTTTTGTTGTCTTATTGCTCTAGATAGAACTTCAAGGACAATATTGAAGAGATATGGAGAGAGTGGAAAACTTTGTCCTATTCTGATTTTAGAGGAATCACGTTGAGTTTCTCTCCATTTAGTTTAATGTTGGCTGTTGGTTTGCTGTATATTGCTTTTATTATGTTCAGGTATGTTCCTCTTATCCCTGATCTCTCCAAGACCTTTGTCATGAAGGGGTGTTGGTTTTTGTCAAAGTTTTTCTTTCAGCTTTGAGAAAATCATGTGTTTTTTCTTTTGAAGCTTGTTTATATGGTAGATTACACTGATAGATTTTTGTATGTTGAACCATCCCTGCATCCCTGGGATGAAGTCTACTTGATCATAGTGGATGATTTTTCTGATGTGTTCTTGGACCCGATTTGATATTGAGTATTTTTGCAACAATGTTCATGAAAGATATTGGTCTGTAGTTCTCTTTCTTATTTTTGTCTTTGTGTAGCCTGTGTATGAAGTAAACTGTAAAATATTATTAATGTTAACTTACTAGTATGTTTTTAGTTCAGGATTTTAACATTGCTATCCATAAATGATGGTTGCCTGGAGCTTTCAGATTTTGTATAGTCTTTGTCATTTGCGTCAATGTTTACCTTTCAATGAATTCATCTATTTTGACTAGTCTGTTTGTTGCATTTGTTGCTATATTTATAATATTTTATTCCTGGGATTTTAACATCCTGGAATCCAAAGTAATATCTCATATAAATCTGGTGATGTTGGTAATGTACTTCAATTTTTTTCCTGTATCATTTTGGCCAGCACCTTATCAGATTTATTGATTTTCCTGAAGCTTTCAATTGCATTGTAATTTGCTTTTGTCTATTTTCTCATTTCTATTTCTTTCTATTTAACATGCTCTTTTTTTCCCCTTGATTCCTTTGGTGTTATCTAGTTAGCAACGTGAAAGAAATTGGTTACCTAATAGCACAGCCATAACACTTATTGTGTAATTAGCACTTCTAACTACAGATCCTGCACTAAAGACCTGGCAGGGTTTCATTTTGGGTTGGCTGCTAGTCAGCTGGCAGTTGCGTGATATGACCAGTTGCTGTGAAAAAGAAAATCATGAAACCACCAGAAGGGATTTAGAATCTTGTGTCAGCTCTGCTGTAACTGCCTGTGTGCTAAAGGGCTGTCAACACACTTGAGCTGTGGAACATTGCTCTAGGCTTTATGAACACAGCCGAGCCTGGCCTAAGCAGAGACTCACACTCCCACATGGTTCCTCTGATGCTACAGTGGTGTGCAAAAGAAATCCTAACTGCATAGGGGGTGGGAACTAAGGAAAATAGAGACTAAGAAAACTAGAGAGGTAGACTTGATGGGATGAATGGAAAGCATGGGAGAGACACTGGATCACACTATAGTGGCTGCCTCAGAAAGTAACCCAGAAATAACTTGACAAAGAATACAGGAAACATTATCTAAAGTAAAAGAATAGGAAAGTCAGAGGATATGGTGGCCAATGTTTTCATATGCTTAGAGTATACATGATGTTTTGAGATAGACAGACAGACAGATACATACATACATACATATATAGATGGATGATAGATGATACATACATACATATTTACATATATGATGATATAGATATATATAAGGGATGGATGAATGTGAAGCCGTCACTATAGTCATGTATATTATCACCTCACATGATTATTTTTCTGTGGTAAGAGTACCTAAAATGTTCTCTTTTATCAAATCTCCAGGATACAATACAATGTTATCAGCATATTCAACATTAGCCAACTAGACATCTTCATTTTAAATAACTACATTTTACACGCTGTCCTGTTTTTCTCACCCATCTGCTTACCTCTACTGCAGTCACTGCCATCCTACCCTCTTGTTTGCATATATGAGCATTTTTCTTTTTGTATATGGCTTATGCCATTTAGAACAATGTCATCCATGTTTATTTGTGTTGTTGAAAATGACAGGATTTTATCTTCTGAATAATATCCTGGTGTGTGTGTGTGTGTGTGTGTGTGTGTGTGTGTGTGTGTGTGTGTTCATAAATATGTTCTACCACTCATTTGGCTGCCTTTTCCAATTTTTAATCATTTCGTTTCCTATGCTTAAACTTTGTCAGCAGATGTAATCCCACTTGTTTACTTTTGATTTTGTTGGTAGTATTTGTAGCAAAAAATATCACCATTAAAGCCAATATGAAAATATCTTGTCTTTTAGTATTGTTTTGGTTTCAGTGTCTGTGTGTGTCTTTATGTACATTTACATGGGGGTCATAATGATAGATTTTGCAGGGAACTGGACTCAACTCTGAATAGATACAGGCAAGTGAAAATTCATGGACAAGGAGATAGGTAGTGATGGCACTATTAGGAAAGTAGTAAGGGAACATCGGGGCTAAGTAGAGTTCTGCTAAACTAACTACCTTGCCACTAATGCAGGGTAGGCTGCTGAGAGACCTCCTGGAGGATGATGAAAGATGAGGAAGCTGGTCAGATATTAGGAGTGACCAGGAATGAAAGATGATGGGATCTTGATAAATTTATTTGCAAGGTTCTGAGTTTAGGAAAGACACAGTGGGTCTTCAAGAAGCTTGGGATATCTATGTGCTAAATACTTTTAGACATTGAACCTGAGGGGTGCAGGGCTACCAGGCAAAGGATCTAGGTGAAGCTATGGAAAGTAGACTTGGTTGATTATGGTCAGCAATTTGTAAAACTCGGAAAGTTGCATGTTACTGTATGTTATGCACAAAGGGATTTTCTGGAAATGTAAATGTTCTCTGATAATTGACTACCCATGACCATATGACATACATGCCATTTTGTAATTCATGTCCCATGGATGAATATTACTTCTGAGTGCTTATCCAAAGAACAATAAATAGACCCCAGAGACACTTGCACAGCAATGTTCACTGAAGCACTAGCCACAATAGTTAAGTTATGTAACCAAACTAGATGTTGAAAAACAAATGAATGGATAAATACACAATGAAATTTATTCACCTACAAGGAGAAATAATAAGTTAGTTGCTTGAAGGAAATCAGATGCAATAGTTAGATAAATCAAGCACGCTAAATACTGTATGTTTTCTACCATTTGTATGTAGATACTCATATAGACTTTATATGGGTACATAAAATCATGTATGTGTGTTTCACATGAAAGTGAATAAGTCCAGGTACCTAAGGGGACTAATGAGAATGGAGAGAAGTGCTGAAAGGGGACTAGGGGGAATGAGATAATATTCTCAATACACATACTTTTATGAAAATTACATCATATAATAGAATATCATATACAATGAATAGACACAATACAAATTTGAAAATAGATCCTAATTAAAGTTAAAATGAGAAAGAGTCACATGATTTTTTTCAAAGGAAAATATATGTTCATTAAACACACTGCACCAAAGTTGATATGACCAACAGAATGGAAAGTTCACTCTCATAGGAGATGGCTTCATGATTCATTTTTCGTATCTCCAGGAGAGCACATGCTTCTGTTATGTTAAATGCAGAGAGACTCTTACATCTGCCAGCCCCACTTGTTACCCTCTTGATCCTACAGCTTTCCCTTTCAAGTCTCCCATTCCCTAGAGGCAACCACTTTGTCATCTGCTATGTTATGTTGCTATTTCACTTGAGGTAGACTGTTTAGTTTCCAGGAATCCCACCAAAAGGCAGAGACCCTCTCATTTGCATGAAATTCTCAAATTTTTAGTATGTAAGTCAGTATTCAGTGTTTAATACAACTCTTTGGAGGGCCATCTGCTGGGTGAACTGTTGTCTTAGTTACTTTGTGTTGCTATGATAGACACCTAGACAAAAGCAATTTAAAGAAAGGAGATTTATTTAGCCTACAGTTCTCAAAGAATACAGTCAACCATGGTAGAAAAGGCAAGGCAAGACAGCAGACAGGGAAGGTATACAGGTGGAACCAGAATGCCTTATGTCTGATGCATCTGCCATCAGGAAACAGAACTTGGAGAGGAAGCAGAACTGGGCTGCCAAGCCTCAGATTCACACACATCCCCACAATACCACCCTGCATCCACAGTGACCAACTTCTTCTAGCAAGATTCCCCTTCCTACAAGTTCTAGAACCTCTCCAGACAGCACCACTGGTTGGAGACCAAGCGCTCAAACATGACCTTATGACATTTCATATTCAAACCAAATTAAGGGGTGTTCTATGCATCATGAATTTTTCTTGGAGGGATATTTTTGTATTATTTATATCATTAAATGTTCTCATTATTAGACTAATTCTCCTTGATGATCACACTCATTTACCCAGCCCTTCCTTACTGAAAACATGCCTTTTGAAGACAGTTGGCTTTCTATTTCCACTGGTATTAGTGAATGCAGATTATAGGTACCTGAGAGCATTGGATCCATCTGGGCACAGTGAACAAGGGGGAAGGAAATGAGTAAAATCTAAAGGGGAGGTCCATAAGTAATAATCTCAATCATAATGCAGGAGAGTGAATTTCTTTCCATAACCTAGTTCCTCTCTTACAGCTTTCACAGTTGAAACAATCACGGCCACTTGTGGCTTCTCCCTTCCTAGTCTTTCTTTGAATTCTTTCCCTTTCTGCTGCAATCCCACTGACAACCATTTCCCATTGACTTTACATCAAGTACAGTCTACAATAACATGCGTTTTACATACCTTTGAAAACCAGTTATTCATTCTTTAATATGTTTCCTTCTAGAGAAGATTCCAGGTGCCTTGAAATGAAGCATGTCTCTTTACGAACATCAGCTCGGAGCCTGTTTCTTCGGGAGCCCTTGCTGTTTGAAGCAGCCTGTGGTTCCCATTCCCACCTCCTCTGTCCTGACTCAGGAAGGTCTTGCCTTTTTTGGAATTCACTATGGGTTTGTTTACAATGGTTGAACGAGTTTGGAATTGTAACAGCTATGGGACATCTTTCAGGAACTTCTATCATTTGGGAAAATAAGAGAGCAGAGCAGAGGAGCTATCATACAGATCACATCCTCTCCAAGATTAAACTGAAAAGCCCATGCTTAACACTCCCCAGCTAAGGAGACAGTGTCACTGGAGAGCCAGCCCACTCCTCGTCCTGGGTCCGAGGTAAATCTTTCCAGAGCTGCCTATCACTGCAGTCTGCGAGTTGAGATAAATTCCACCACCGTATCCGTAAGGAAGTGCTCTATCCAGAAAGGTTTCTCTACTCAGCTGGGAAGTAGGTGCCAGAGGAGATAGGAATTTTTTCTTTCTGTCTCTCAATACAAAAACATTGTCACTTATCCTGTAAGAACATGACACATCGCCTTAAGTCACCTCCCTTGCAATGTTGCAATCCAAATCCCCAGAAATAACCAGGGATTAAAGCAATGAGATTCAAAGTCCTCAGCTCTAATTAGCAGAAGGCTGGATTTCCGGTAGTCATGGTCAAAACTAGAGACTTAAGCAGAGTTGAATCCCAAACAAATTACTTCTCACATTTAAAAATTTTCAACCATATTCATATATCTTTTGCAAGGCAAGTGTAAACATTACATTTCCTTTCTCTTCCTTACATAAATATTTAAAAATAAACTCATTATTCAACCATACTAGACATGAAAATTGATTTCTTGCAAACTCTCCACTCTGTATTTATCTATTCTTCTAAAACCTGCTTAATTTTGCTATCTGCTAGATCTGAAGATTCAAACTGGGAACCTAATAGACAAAGCCCTCTGTCCTCATGGAGTTTATGTTCAATTGATGAGGGGAAGGCAGGAACTGTGAAATGATCATGTAGTAGACAAGAAAACTTCATAACAACTTCTAATAGATACAGGGATGCAGGGTATAACAGTGCAATCATATTTGTGATTAAGAGAAGTTTATAACCCAGTGAACAAAATCCATAAGAATTCAGCAGACAAAGTCAGAAGTTAAGGTACTGAGATGAAAAATTGAAGAAAAAGGAACTGGAAAGAGAGAATATAGGTTCTATGGTGATGCTGATGTAGGGAGATGCTGAAGAAGTCTCCAACAGGGACAGAAGCTCCTCTTCCAGCTGTCCCTTCTGCCCTCCTGAGGTAAATTTATCTTGTCAGATAGCTTCACATAATCTGCGCATATCCTGAGGTACATCGCTGTGTTATTGAAGTTACTGACTTATCAACGGGGCCAAGTCACATTACTCTGCACTCGATCTCCTGCCTGCTTACAGAACATAACTCACAGCTAGCTTCCTGAGAGGTTAGATGAAGTGGTTCAAGTTAGAGTTCTTGCTAGACCCAGATCCTTGGTACATCATGCTCACAGGAGGCTGGTACCCTGAACTAAGAATCTAGGGTGTAGACGTGATGTGGAAACAGGGCCTTGGGGTGTCCTCTGGGATCACAGACTGTGAAGGGGTAAAGAGTGCTGGTTAACAAGTGTCGTTCAAACTCAACAGAGGAAGCAGGCAACTTCCTAGGGATACTGAGGGCTGGGTGACTGCAACTAATTAGAGCAAGGGTTTACGAACAATACCCCATGCCTCCTAATAGATTCAAGATGATTTATCACAAACCAGCCTCTTCTGAACCTGGGAGTTGGGTACTTGTTGTTGTAGCTGTTGTTCTATTTTAATCATGTTTTAAGCCTTCTATAATAAAATATAAAAAGATTGAAAGGAAAGACATGGAGCAAGTGGTTTTTACCTTTGATTCCCTAACTGACTAAGTCATTACACACTCTTGGGGGGCTAGGAACAGTCTTTAGCAGTGAGCAGTGCTACAGGCCAGGAGGGTGTCAATAGGTCACTATCGGCAATAACATCTACAGATAGGAGATGACTCTAAAAATCCACACCGGCAGATTGAAGTAGTTTACTAAGATGTTCACCACATTACCCCCTGCATGTTATTTTCCTTCTATGCCTCAGAAACCTTCCAGGGTAGTTTCTGGCCAATAGGGGTGCCTCTTGTTTCATTGGTGCTCTATGGTAGGCCTTGCTTTGACCGCTCCTAAAATGTCTCTTTGTGACATGAGTGTCTTTGCAGGGCACCATGAGAGCCAATTCCATGGTTATCAATGGAAAAACAAACTATGTCTGCAGGAGGACACAAAGAGTGGGCTCTGGAGTCAGTATCGTACCTGTTGCTTCTCCAAAGCTTAGGTTGTATACTGGCTGCCTCTCCTTCTGCAACAGTGACCTCTTCCTAAGTGAATTGATGAATGCGACTCAGAGAGAAGGCACTGCAGAATGCCATCCATCTTCTAAGGACACCTGGGTAGCAATGTGTCAAAACTTAGCCTAGAATCCCAGGCTCATAGACTTGGGAACAGCTGTCCTTGTAAACAGGCAGGCCTCCAGGAGGCTTTGCTCATTAGTGACTAAACTTGAGGAGGATCCGTAAGTTCCACTCTCTCTGTGTTCAATGACATTCCTATTCTCTCTCAGCAGAGGACATGAGAACTTCAGAAAATGCATTCTTCTATTATTCCTCTTGGACACTGTGACAGTTCGACTGAGAAATGTCCTCTATAGGCTTTGGTATTTGAACGCTTGTTCCCCAGGGTCTGATCTTGCCTAAGGAAGTACATCACTGGAGGTGGGCTTTGAAAGTTGAAAGGGTAAATCCAGCTTACTTTCTCTGATTCCTGCTTGTGGCTAAGATGTGAGCTCTCAGTGTCCTGTTTCTGCTTCCATGCCTGCTGCTTGTTATCACGCCTCTTCGCCACAATGGTAGCTCTCATTCCTCCAGAACCATAAGCCTTCATCCAGAGGCTGACAGAAGCAGAGACAGACACCCACAGCTAAACACTGAACTGAACTCCTGGAACCCAGTCGCACAGAGGGAGGAGTGATGAGCAAAGGGGTCAAAACCCAACTGGCGAAACCCACAGAAACAGCTGACCTGGACAAGGGGGAGCTCATGGACTCCAGACTGATGGCTGAGAGGCCAGCATGGGACTGATCCAGACCCCATGAATGTGAGTGTCAGTAAGGAGGCCTAGGTAATCTTCGGGACCTCTGGTAGTAGATCAGCATTTATCCCTGGCATATGAATGGACTTTGGGAGCCCACTCCACATGGAGGGATGCTCTCTCAGCCTTGACACATTGGGGGGAGCTAGGCCCTGCCCCAGATGATATGATATACTTTGGAGATCCCCCATGGAGGGCCTCACCCTCCCTGGGGAGGGTAGGGGGATGCAGGGGTTAGTGTGGAATGGGGGAGTAGGGGAGGGAAAGAGAACAAGCTTGTTCTAATTTAAATAAAAAAATATGGTCTTTCTTCCACAAGTTGTTTGTTGTTGTTGTTGTTCTGGTATTTTATACGACCATGAAGACGAACTAGTGACTCATTGACTTATGGTTGATGTTTTATACTATTCAGAACCTGAAGAGGGATAGACGATTGCCTCTTTGCCCTGAGGTAGCCCACAGGATAAAAGGCTCATGGATAGAAGTGTGAGAATTTTGGTCTTCAGGCCAAGCATGGCTGTGGCCTTTTGTTGAGGCTAAAATTAATACTGCTCTAGTTTAAAGTTTTGGATGAACGGCCTGCTATTTTATGGATATTAATAATATTATCTTTTAGTAACAATATTCTGGCAAAAGCAAAGATGGGAAATGAGGGCTAAATACAGATAGACTTGGGATTGCTTAAGAGGGCCACACACAAACAATTTTCAAGCAGACATGCAGCACTCAGCCTATTTTGAAGAATAAATTTTTAAAAGTTGATTTCCATGTTTCTAAGATGTATCATCACTTTTCATCTCTCTAATACTTGTGTAACTTACTACATTTAGAGATTTTTCTAAATGAGACTGAGACTTAAGAAAACATTGTGACTCATGGGTAGCAAGCAGATAATTTCCATTTCATGTAAAATAAGATTATGACTCCTTTCTTAGCAGAGTGAAATGTTTTAAATGTAATACACATTGGACACAAAGATCTGTATGAATGTCAGTTGTCTATTTTATGAACTCATTTGAGTACAACATCCTCATATAGTCAAACCTTTGGTCTCCATGTTGCTATGGCTTTAGATCCTTCTAGCTTAGAAGTTCTCGAATTATGGAGAAAAAAAAAAGAAGAGCTTAAAAGGGCTGAGATGCTGAGAGTTTCAGGCACTGTATGTTCTTTAGTTTTAGTACCACAAAACCTTCTGAACTTCTGACGTGAAAACAGACAAAGTATGGCATGAGAATATACTAACTAGTTTCTCATAAGCTGTCTCCATTTTACTCTCCACTGTGACAGGAATGACACCAGTCAATTAGGAGTGTTATGCATCCTCTTTGCAAAGAAAGAAACATGCAACCAGCAGAAAAACAGATGGTGACAGGGTTACTTGTGGAATACGTCTTTCTTGATAATGCAGAAGGATCCCCAGGACAGAACCCTGGGCTGCTTGGCTTTGAGAACAAGTAATCTGTTATATCCAAAACTGTTTTCTTCCCAGAAACTCTTGTTCTGTTAAAGCGAAACAGTAGGAAGGAGATGAGCTGAGGCTTGGGGATGGAACTCAAAAGAGAACCTCTAGATAGGTTGAAAATTTAAGCAGAACACAACATAAGTACATATGATCCATCTAAATTTAGATAATCAATATTATCATGTCCAAAATAATATGGGAATTGATTATAGAAAATTGCATGAACTAAAATGTACTATGGATGTATCTGTTTTGGGTGTATTTCACACATTGCCTTATATATTCTTCATGATAGCCCCAGTGGGTGCATTTCATGTGCTGTTTTACAGGAGGGAGGGCTGACATTGGGGAGTTTCTGTTGTTTTCGTCACGGTGCATTTCTTTAATATTTCATCTAGTAAGCAGGAACCGTTTTAATGTTTAAACATTGGCTGATTGATACAGGGAATCATCATAACTTTAACATGGCATAAGCTGTAAAGTTGAGTACCTCATGGACACAGGCATTTCTCTCTTGTTCTCCTGCACTGGCTTTCTTCCCGCCTCATTTCTTTTCAGAACTTGCTGTCCTTGGGACTGAATCCTCTCATGTCTTCAGCTGGTCACAGCTCCCATCTCTGTATCCTATGGCTTACAAGCCTGGAGCTGCTAACACCATTGCTTAGGCACCCCTGTGAAGTGTTTGCTGGCTTCATTTTTATCCAAAAAGTCTCAGTAATGAAAGAAAGCAGTGTAGCCTGTCAACCATCCATCCTACACCCCATCGGTGTTCTTTGTCTAAGCATGCCCTTTGCACACCAATTAAAATATCCATGAGGGGTCAGGCTGTGGCCTCCTCTAAGTTACTCCAACTAGACAGAGCAACAGCTTTCTGGCTCTGTCTAGTCCTGAGTATAAATCAGCAGTTGGCTTCATTTTGAGAATGACTCCACATCTTATTTGTGTGATCAACAACCCCTGTCCAGCACATAGCCAGGAAAAGAGACTGATAAATAACTTACTTATGAAAATAAAATATCACCACCCATGAGCTTCTCGTTACTTCAGTAATACACAGACCCCAAGTGGGTATCAAAATCCTATCCGATAAAGTCATTGACCACACGGCAAACTGGTGAATGATAAACACCACTCGTGTGGGGCTATAGAAAGAGTGGCACCCCAAAACTGAGACATGGCAGGCAAACAGACACATCATCAGCCTCATCCAGGAAGATCACCAAAGGGAAGGAACAAAAACTCTGCTTTTGTCCCAAAGGATACAAATCAAATATAGCCTCTCCCATCTGGGAAACACAAACTCTTCGCATGGCACGAAGAACTGCCTGCTACCCATACGTGCGTTTGACAACACTATACCCTGAAGAGCTCTGTGCCTGCAACTCCTTGAACTTCTACATCTTCTTTAGTTCTTGTCCTCCAACTTCAGTATGGAATGCCTGAATTCTGAAGCTGATTCAGTACTTTCTTGGAAATTCTGCAACACATGTGTGCACATGTAATGTGTAATTTCTCTATATGTGTGTGTATACATTATTGTGGGAAGCACACCATGTGAACTGAGAGCTAATAATAGTGATTAAGATCCAAATAAAAGGACTTGTTACTATTAGCAACCATGCCTCCCAAGTAAAATCTGCTAAAATTGGCGAACCAAAGTCAACAAAAACAACACAGCCTGTAAACCTTATTGTTGTTCACTGAATTCTAGCATTGTGGCAAGACATAGGCATATCTATCTATGCTTCTGATACAGCTCTCTCACAAAACCATCCCAGGTTTTCAATGTATTATCTCATATAAAACACACCATAAGCCTCTAGTCATGCCCACACCACCCACTCCTCCATCTTCTCCAGGTCCTATAGATCATTTTTACCACAATCTAACTGTAGGCTATGATGAATCACTTAGTGTGTCCTTGAACCAAAACACTGACAGTAATTGTATGTCTAACTGTGTAGCATTTGAAGGTGAGGCCTTTGGGAAGCCATCAGGATTTAGGAAGTCATTAGAGTTGGCCCCACGGTGGCATCGGAGGTATCATAAGGCACAGAGTAGCAACTAGCAAGCTTGTATCAGCATGCAAAAACCTACGTTAGGATATGATGCAATGGGCCCTCACCAGAAACCAAGCAGATGTGAGATACATACTTCTAGACTTCCAGGTTCTAGATTTGTGAGCCAAATTCATTCCGATCCTTCATAAGCTACCTAGTGCTGGATATGTTTGCTATAGCAACAATAAACAGACTAAGAGACTGACAAATAGTTATCATGAGACTTGAACACATATTAAATTTTATACATCTAATGATAATATGATCAGGAGTTATTATTATTATCCCAATTTTGTGAATGAGAAAACTGGTACAGATAATTCGATTAGCTTGCCCAGGATAATGCATTTATGGGAAACAGCTACTGTGCACACATGTAAATGCATTTAGTCCAGCTACAGGATAAACATCTTAACAGAAATATCCTGTGAAGAAAGACAGAAACCCACTCCAGACACTTGAGAGCCAAACACTAGGCCAGAATGACGGAAATATATCGTACACATAGGGTCTTTCATGATCCATTGGTGAGAACTTGAATACAAAGATCTGGGTGCTACTGACATCCTCACATTTCAGTAACTAAGTAATGTTGTTGGACTTACATCTCAGCTGATTATATTGAACTCAGAGAGGAACAGTGTGCATGACCTTCATGCTTTTTTAAAAATTATTATTTTTTTATTTGGGTTAGAAACAATCTTGTTTCACATGTCAATCCCAGCTCCCACTCCCTCCCCTCCTCCCCCACCCTCCCACCAGTTCCCCCAGACCCCACCCAGTTTCTACTCTGATCCCCAGGGAGGGTGAGGCCCTCCATGGTGGATCTCCAGTGACTGTCATTTCATCCAGGGCAGGGCCTAGGCCCTCCCCCAAGAGTCCCGGCTGAGAGAGCCTCCCATATTGTGGCATGGACATTCAACGTCTATTTGTACGCCAGGAATAAATACTACCCAAGGCCCCATAGATTACCTAGGCCTCCTCAATGATATCCACATTCGGAGGGTCTGGGTCAATCCCAGACTTTCCACACAGCCATCAATCTGGAGTTCAAGAGTTCCCCCTTGTTCAGGTCAACTGTTTCTGTGGGTTAAACCAGCCCAGTCTTAACTCCTTTGCCCATCAGTTCTCCCTTTCTGACACTGGACTCCAGGAGTTCAGTTCAGTGTTTGTCTGTGGGTATCTGCCTCTGTTTTTATCAGTCGTTGGATGAAGGTTCTGTTTCCTAGACTCTCTGGCAGTGGGATTGTATGCTGGCACTCCTCTAATTCATGTCTAAAATAGATAAATTAGTGAGTGCATACCATGCTTCTCTTTTGTGACTGTGTTACCTCACTCAGGATGGTTTCTTCTAGTGCTATCCATTTGCCTGCAAATTTTAAGATTCCATTGTTTTTTCCACTAAATAGTACTCCATTGTGTAAATGTACCACATTTTCTCTATCCACTCTTCAGTTGAGGGGCATCTAGGTTGCTTCCAGGTTCTGGCTATTACAAATAATGCTGCTATGAACATAGTGGAGCAGATGTCCTTGTTGTATGAATGAGCATCTTTTGGGTATATGTCTTGTGGGTCTTGTGGTAGACTGATTCCCATTTTCCTGAGGAATCTCCATACTAATTTCCAGTGGATGAACAAGTTGGCACTCCCACCAGTAGTGGAGGAGTGTTCCCCTCTCCCCACATCCTCTCCTGCATAAACTGTCTTTGGAGTTTTTGATTTTAGCCACTCTGACAAGAGTTAGATGGTATCTCAGAGTTGTTTTGATTTGCATTTCCGGATGGCTAGGGATATTGAGCACTTTCTCAAGTGTGTCTCAGCCATTTTAGATTCCTCTACTGAGAATTCTCTAGTTCTGTACCCCACTTTTTGGTTGGATCCTTTGGTGTTTTGGAGACTTGCTTCTTGAGTTCTTTGTAAATTTTGGAGATCAGCCCTCTGTCAGATGTGGGGTTAGTGAATATCTTTTCCCAAACTCTGGACTGCCTTTTTTCTTGATGACTGTGTCCTTTGCCTTACAAAAGCTTCTCAGTTTCAGGAGGTCCCATTTGTTAATTGTGGATCTTAGTGTCTGTGCCACTGGAGTTATGTTCAGGAAGTGGTCTCCTGTACCAATTCGTTCAAGGGTGCCTCCCACTTTCTCTTCTAACAGGTTCAGTGTTATTGGATTTATGTTGAGATCTTTGATCCATTTGGACTTATGTTTTGTGCATGGCGATAGACATGGATCTATCCACATTCTTCTACATGCTAATATCGAGTTTATGCCAGCACCATCTGTTGAAGATGCTTTCTTCTGTCCATTGTATATTTTTAGCTTCTTTGTCAAAAATCAGATGTTCATATACGAGTTAATATCAGGGTGTTCTCATTCTTGGCACTACTCAGTTGTAGACCAAATGAGTTGTTGGGCTCTATGTGTACTACTGAAAAACGTATATTCTTGGCTTGGTCTCGGGTTTACACACTCTATAGAGCAAATCCGCACACACACACTGAATCAAGTTCAGAGTGCTCAATTGAGACTTGTGCTTTCTGGGCAATGATTCCATGATTCACCAACTTGAACAATGTACAGCTGCTTGAGCCCTGTCTCTCCCTCATCCTCTCCAATCTCTCCCACCCCACCCCTTCTTGTCCTTGTGTTAGGCTTAGGATGGAAGGTTCATTTCTATTTCCATTGTCTCCTGTTCTCTGTTTTGTTTTCCTTTTTTCATGCTGCATTCCAGGTGAATGTGCTCAGTTTAGTCTTCCAGCTTCCTAACTTTTTTCTAATTGTGTGCATACCTAATAAATCCATTGAGATTTTATTTGCAGTGGCATTCATCACTTGTCAGAGTTCTACTTGGTTCCTTTCTAGAAATGCATGACTTATCTTACAGAGAAATTAATTGTATTTGTCATTCTTATTTTTAAGTTTTAAAACTTAAAAATAAATGTAAATATAGTGTATACTTAATTTCATGTGTATACATATACATATATACACATACATACACTCAGTATGAAGAATCTGAACCTCTTACTTATGGGCTTGTCTGTGTTTCTTCAGTGTAACCTTGCCTGTGTTATAGTTGTTAATCTGAGTTCATTCTCTATGAGCCCATCATCTGTGACACCTGGAAGACCGACCTGGGTTTAGAGTGGCCCTTTCTGAAGATTCCATTTACCCTATAATATGGGAGGGATCCAAGTCTGGGACTGTGTCTCTGTTAAACTTTGAGAATCCTGGGTTCTGTAATCAGTAATAACTTGAAGCTCATTGTATCTGAATGGTTCTGGCATTCAAGTTCTCCATGTATCTTTCTTATGTTTAGGAGTAATGACAAACTCTGGCAACTGGGGGGCGAGGTCACTGCCATCAGTGGTGTAACCCCTGCTGAGACCATGTGGCCCCAGTAGAAAACATAAGGTCACCCAGAACTCCCTGGACCTCAAGGTAAAATGAAACAAAACAAGAACACAGAAATGTGGAGAAGGGACTTGTGGGGAGGTGCTGGGGTGGAAGGGAGCAGGAGGCAAGGGAGAGTAGGGGGTGATCAGAATATATCATACAGACAGGAAATACCACCAAACACCTCTAGTATATAATTCAAAACTAAAGCAATCATTACTTCCTTTCTTTGAAAAACATTCAAAATTAGGCAGGATTTTTAAAAATACATAAAAATATCTAGCTGTAGCCCTGTGTTTTCCAGAAGGCAGGTTTCTGAAGGCCGGAAGATGCCAGATTTATATTTCTAAACCAGAATTCACTAGCCAGAAGTTGTGCCTTCCTTGTGATTAACTATAAGACGCTACAGCTCAGTGGGAGTCTAAGACAGCCAGCCTAAGCCACACAACACCAGAGAGGGCCACGCTGCTTCTCTTGGAATGCCTCTTAGGGTACATAAGTTGTAAACAGTCAAGTGTGAAGAAAACATGGAGGCTCACACTTGGCTCACCCAAGGGATGCCTGCATCTCACATCGCTGAGCAAATACCTTCCTGGCAACAGAACTAGCCGTGTTTTCTCCCCAGGGTCCTCACTGTGGATGACCTCATCCCTACTCAATTGAAGGTAAAGTTATCTCCAAAGCAGTAAGAAACGTGACAGAACCATCCAGCAGCCTCAGACTTAAAGGTTTCAAAATTTCAGCCCCAGCATAGCTCAAGACCAGGGCATTCCAATGACTCTCAAGTATTGCTTGATCTTCCTAGTGTTTACTGATTTCAGAGTTACTGACCTTTTTGCTTAGTTCAGCTGCATTTTAAAAGAGAGCAACCTCACGGCCATGTGGCTTTCATTTCTGTCATCTGGCATCCTTTTTCTATCAGACATGTTTCAGAAGTACCAGTTAACAGCTGGACGTGGAGGTCTGCTAAAGCTGCCCAGACCTCTCTGGTTTTCACCGGCTTTGACTCTTTGTTGATGCCTTAGTGCCCTAAACAAACCTCGTTGGGGCAAGGGTTTCCATCATGAACAAAGGTTAGGTTTTCTTAATATCCTTGCTTGATATTTGATGTCTGGACTATGTCCCAAATAGTTTCCAATCCAGCCACCAAAGGGCAGCTGGTAAAAGCAATAGCCACCACTCTGAGGGTCCCTGAGCTTAACAAGGATAGTCCTCTGAGGCTGTGAATGTGACAAAGCTGCTGAATGGTGGGTCACAAAGGGAACTGCTGATTAGCTTCAGAGTAGGAGGGCAAGTGAATGGCACCAGCAATTAGTCAAAAAAAATCTCCCCTAAAATCTCAGGTCCCTTTGCTAATCCAGAAAACCTTTAGAAAACGATTCCTGCAAATCAAAATAGAAGAATAGCCTTGGGTCACCAGTACCTGAGATCATCTCCCTCTGTCGTTAATAGGTTTGAGACAGAGATGAAATACCTAGACTCCCCCCTCTCTCTCTCTCTCTCTCTCTCTCTCTCTCTCTCTCTCTCTCTCTCTCTCTCTCTCTGCCTCTCTCTCTATCCCTCTATCTCTGCCTCCCCTCCCTCTCCTTTCTCTCTCTCTCTCTCCAGTATCCTCATCTATAAAATAAGATGCACTCAACTGATGACTTTAGACATGAACTAAACCACTAAAGCAAACTTGGGTTAGCATTATTTCTATACAGTTAAGCAGAGGGATACCATGACATTCTGTTGCCCTGCTCCACTGGGGCTCCAAGGCTACTGCTGTGGAGGATAGAATAGGAAACACTGGCCATCTTATACAAACATATTATGTATTCAATAAAACGGAAGAGGAAAGTGCTATTCTGTAGGGGATGAATTTCCATTCTGCTTTCTGCTGACCTATGTGTACAGCTCCCATGCCCTATATGAAGAACTATGTATTTTATTTCTCTGTCTCTCTCTCTCTTATGTGTGTGGTATGTATGTGCTTAGTCTTTGTGTCCATGAGTGAATACAATAATGCAAGTGACACAGTTGAGTGGAGGTCATAGGACAATCTCAAGTGTTAGTTTTTGTGTTCTACTTTGAGACATCATCACTTTCATTGGTCATCACTGCCTACACAAGACTAGTGTCCTGTGACCTCCCTTGGGTTATTCTGCTCCCTGTCCCCTTTTGTCATAGGAGCACTGACAAGCATTTACTACCAAATCAGACTTTTGTGTGGGTTCTAGGCATGTTGAGTCAGTTGCTCATATAAGCACAGGGAGCACTTTATCCCAATTAGATATTTTCCCATTTTCTTCTATATTTAGATACTTCAGATGAATGATCTTAAAATCTTTCCTGGTCTAAAACAGTGTCTTGTGGTCGGCATTACACATACTCCATTCGCTGAGTCATCCTGTGCATCCTTAGACAATGGATGACTTCCGTGACAGTCACTGACTTCAATACCTCTAGCCTCATCCCCACACCCCACTATAACAACCTAGCTCTAGACATCACCAAATATCCCAGTCCAACTCCCTGTTACAAATCCTCGGCCTAAAGGAATGTAGAGATATACATTCACTCTAGTACAGCACTACTCTGGGAGCTAGGGGGAGGCTACCACAGTTAAGAGTGTTTGCTGGGCTGGGCAGTGGTGGCACATGCCTTTAATCCCAGCACTCGGGAGGCAGAAGCAGGCAGATCTCTGTGAGTTCGAGGCCGGGCTGGACCGACAGCCTCCAAAACAATACAGAGAAACCCTGTCTCGTAAAACAAACGAACAAAAAAATGGTGTTTGCTGCTTTATCATGAAGGACCAGAGTTCAGATCTCAGCACCCAGGTAGAGCAGCTCACAAATGCCTATAACCCCAGCTCCAAGGGGTTGGAGCTTTCTCAAGAACTAAAAGAGAAACTGGCAGGTTTGTCCTTCACTACCTCCTCAGATTGTTATGTGGGGGGTTTGGAATCACTTTTAAAGAATTCATTATTTGATACATGGAAAATATTAAGCCATCATCTACTTTCATTTATGCAAAGATTAATGCTATTTTAAGTGTTCAAGTAACAGATATCAAACTACAGGTGCAGAGTATAAATAAAAGATACAGCCTGGAATCAATTCTCTCTGATCTGAGAGTCTTCCACTCTCCATCCTTCCTTCTCTGGGGCTGCTGCTCAGACCCACTTGAGTCTGTCTTCCCGACTCTGTCTGATAAAGAGTCTCTCGCCATCGAAGATGCATCACAGGTATCAGTTATTCCATGCGTCTTCTGCAATTTCTGCATGGAAATGATGTATTTAGGACTTGGTGATTAAATCACTCAGCAAGTGTAAGATTATATCTTGGAAAGAAAGGTAGATGGTTCCTGAGAAGCAAAACCTGAGGTTGTCCTCTGGCCTTTACATGCACACACACATGCAGACCACACATCATACCACACACACACACACACACACACACACACACACACACACACACACGCACGCACGCAGGCACACACGCACCCACGCTCGTGCCCAATGATATATTTATGTCATGTCTCTAGACTCATGTGTGCTTTCTCTTCCCCAGGAGTCATCTGGGTCAAGACCTCTTCAGAGTCGGCCCATCCATACATTGCCCTTCCATTGTTCACACAGAGGAAGCAAAATGACTCTGTCTTCTTCTCCAGGCATGCCCAGGCATGTACAGGCCTCTTGCATTATAGCATGGCTCCAGGAGTCTCCCCTCCCCCGGGGCTCCCTGGTCTCTGCTACCCGTCCACACCCCCATTCCTTTTTCATCCCACTGAGCTGGATGCCAGCCTTAGGCTCACTCTGTCTTTCTTGGACACCCTTCTTAACATGTCTGTTGTGAGGGCATCCTGCTCTTCACACGCTCATTTTCTCTGAGAAGTTTTGCTGGGTCTTGCCATTTTCCGAGATTTCTATGAACTCAGACTTCCCTATCCTACAGCTTCCTGGAAATCATATTTAAAACACTCATCCTGTGTGTTGTTGCCCAAGGGACACTCCTTCCATCAAGGTGTCTACAGTGTGGAGCAATGGCCCTTCCAACTTGGTTCTGTGGTTACTCCAAAAATGACCACATGGTTAGCTCCCGCAGGGATCTGTTCCAGGCAAACACACCCAGTGGACAGCAAATCCTTCCAAGATACACCACAGGGATTTATTTAGTGACTGTCTCCTCCACTAGACTCGCTGCTTCTGATATCAGGGACAAGGTGCTGTAATTGCGGCCGTTTGTACAGTAGTTTATTGGTGCCTGACAGGTGTTCCCTCAATAGTGGCTGATGAATGCCTCTCCCCAGCTGTTCTGCTCCATCTCTGCTCCCTGGAAACCCACGCATTTATACAGGAGGCATTGTGCTTGCTGCCTCATGGCAGGCCACCGCCTGGTAATCACTAAGTGCTGAGGAGTTCATAGATACCACCATCGTCACTGTCTCCACGACTTACTGGATGCTTCCTAGGACACGCGATAAGCAGTTCTCAGGGATTATTTAATACAACCACCTCTCGGGGGCCTGGGATATGCCCACTTTTAAGCAGAGATTTTGAGGATTTAAAATTTCTCTTTCTTCATGCATCCAAAGGTCTTGTTCTTCACTCTTTTCGTGATCACTGCTCCATGCCACAAAGAAAGGAAGTTGCCAGAATCACCTCTGACACAGTGGTCGCCACCAAAACGTCCACCGTGATGACTAGCTTTCAGAGTGACAGAAGGCACCGCAGAGGCTGTTGTAGGTGAAAAGATGTCAGTGATCACGGTCTGCATGCTACACTATGAACTTGCCAGCCATGGCGCGCTGGCTGGAGCAATAGTGGTACAGCTGTTGAGTGATAACTAGCCACTCTCTTATGGGATTTGAGACTCGCTCAAGAGGGGAGACTTTCATGTCTGGGGCCATATTCCTGGTCATATGCCCTAAGGTAGGAAAGAAAAAAACAATGATCATGCTAAATGATCATGCCTCTTAAATATTTATATTCATACCCATAGACACTGCAAAGACATCTTTGGTCAGAGAAACTTCTTTTTTGAAGTAGGCAGCAGTCAGCGGAGAATCGTAATTGGCCAAAGAGTTGCTGTGGCCATGGAGTGTCTTCACAGCAATAGAAATCCTAAGATAGCTAGATACAGATGCCTGATGTGGAAGTACCAAGCTATAAAATAAACAATAGGTGGTCGGGGCCCTGTTGCTAATTGCCTAAGAAGCCTGACTCTTACTCTCCTGCTACTTGAGAATTCTGCGAGGCAACAGCGAGATGCCATGGAGCACCGGGGACAACTTGGAGTCATGTAGATTTAGCAAAAACGAAGGACTGATGGGACAGTTTGCCAGTCCTCGAACAATCGCTCCTGAGGCAACTTCAGAAAGCCACCCAGCAAGAGAAAAAGAGAGGCACAGAGGAGGGAAAGTTGTGTACCTTCCTGCAATGAGCTTTGTAGGCAACGTGGAGCTCCGGCTCAGTGGGTGGAGTCAGGACTAAACCAGTCCGGTTCTGTGGCTAAGATCGGGACCTCATATCCATTCCTAGGCACATGCAGCCTATAAGGAGTGTCTACTTTAACATAAGACAGTTTTTCATGACCACTATCTGAAAACTGTTTTGTTTTTTACCCTTGTAAAAATGTATACCTGGCCGGGCGTTGGTGGCCCACGCCTTTAATCCCAATGCTCTGGAGGCAGAAGCAGGAGGTTCTCTATGAGTTCGAGGCCAGCCTGGTCTACAGAGCGAGTGCCAAGATAGGTCGGGTACTGACCTTAGATCAAGCATGGCAGCTTCCTTCCTCATCAGAAGTTTGGATGGAATTCGACCAGCAAGTGAGGGAGTTTGGGCTAGACCTTCAACTGGGGCATCACGTGGGCAGTAAAAATGGCCCCCTTTGTCACTTGGTACCCCAAGGAGGGGCAGTCCAAAGTACAATGGGAGATGGGAACAGACGGGAAGAGATATGGCTTCCGTCTCTCATTTCTAGAAACTTCCTGAAAGCCACTTTCAGTCGCAACCTGTATTTGAAAGATAACACTTTCTTATTATATGAAAATTTTCTCTTTTCCTTGGGTAACTACAATTCACCTAATCCTATAATTCACCTAGTGCTATTTCCTGCCAGGATATTAAAAATAATCAAATGATAAACACCTTCGTATTTTGACTGTTCACCACAGGCCAGATAATTTTTTTCTAAGGGAGCTGCTGTGGACTGGGCTTCTCCTCAAACCATACACGCAGGCTCCAACCCATCCAGTTGATGTATTTGTCAATAGGACTTACAGGAGATAATTAAGATTTAACGTGGGTTGAAGGTTAAAGCCAGGTAAAGCTGTCTGCTTGTTAAGAATCAGGGAAATGGAGGCCTGGAATGATCATGCTTGATTGTAACACCCGGAGGGGGGGTGGGCACTTGGACTATATAGCAAGTTTCAGGCCTACTTAGGCTACATGGCCAGACTCTGGGGGAAAGAAGAAAGGAAGGGGAAAAAGGAAGGATGGAAGGAAGAAATGAAGGAAGGAGGTAGGGAGGAAGAGATGGAGGGAAAGAGGGAGGGGCAGGGAGGGGATTGACGGACGGGAGAAAGAAAGGAAAGAAGAAAACAAAAAGAGAATGGAGGAGGAGAGCAGGGTCTAGACAAGAAAGAGGAACAGAACTTGGAAGAGGAGAAAAGAATTCTCTCCCCATGCACAAATAGTAGGGGGTGAGCAGGTGCCATTAAATCAGAGGGGAACAACTCTTACCGGGGATTAAAGCAACTGGACACTCGATTTGGGGCTTCTCAGCTTTAGAAATCGGTAGAAACAAATCTCTCTTGTTTTTGGCATCTTGGCTATGGTTTTTCATCTCAGAAGGCTGAACTTCTTATGTGTGACTGATACACAAGCAGTCGTCGTTTGTTTTACCTTCTAATGATCATTTGCAGTTACCATGCCTCATAGATAGTGGATGGGACCTCAGGGGTTTGTGATTTCGAGCCTATACTGTGGATGCAAGATCTGAGTTAGCTCATTCTGGACAAAGCTGGGGCTCCCTAATACAGCTGCCTTTCTTGGGAATTAGATGCCCCAAACAGTTAGCTCCTAGACCAGACTATTCAACCCAGAATAGCACTTCTTACAGAGAGAGAGCAGGAAGAAAGGCCCCATGGGGCCAAATTTGAAGATTTCACATTGGCATCCATGACTGCAGGCAAAGGGTGAACAGGATGTATAGTTGACATCTTGAACCCAGAAACCCATTGCAAGTACCTTCCGCAGCTATGAGAAGGGAGCTCCTTCAGCACAGTGGATAGGAAGCTTGCAAGCCCCGCAGCCTTGCAGGCACAGTGGATAGCGAGCCTGTAAGACTCTCAGCCCTGCAGCACGGTGGCCTTGGGTTCTCCATGAGCACCGAAGCCTTTGGCCAGAAGTCTGACTAGGGAAAAGTATGCCTGCAGTAGGTTTTGCTTCAGGGCTGGCATCGCTGCCTCCAGCAAAACCTGTCAGTGCCCAGAGTTTCCCAGGAGCAGCTGGAAGCAGGTGCACTCCCAGGCAGAGCATGACAGCCTCGGAGCTGGGCTTGAAATGTCAGCTCAGGACACACACTGACTTCAGCTGGGAAGCCATATGGCTGTTCCTCAAAGATCTCTTTAATTAAACTTTAACTTCTTATATAGTTACAGATTCATATCCATGGACGTAGATTCACATGCAGAGAGGTCCCCCATACCTTTTGCCTTGTCTCCCTCAGTGATAACATCTTACAAGGCTGGGGAGCAGTCTCATGGGGCCAGATGTTGATAACGCCATCCACTGGCCTCATTCAGACTTCTAGTTTCACTTCTACTCCTAGGTTTAATTATATGCCCTCTGACCTTGTGTGGGTTCAGACATCCACTCCCACAGTAAAGAGAATTCTTATTGCCCTTTCTAACCTCACTTCCATCCTCCCTGGACAATACCCACCCTGACAGGCACAAATCTGTTTATATCTTACCTATTTCAAAGTAGTTTGTACATGGAATCACACAGTCTTCAAACCCTTTTGGAGGCCTTCTTAAAGGGTTTTGGGTTTCCAACTCTCTCTCTCTCTCTCTCTCTCTCTCTCTCTCTCTCTCTCTCTCTCTCTCTCTCTCTCTCTCTCTCTCTGTCATTCTCAACCCTTCTCAAGGAGACCCCTACTACTTTAAACTTTAAAGTCTTCTTCTCTGCACGGCCACTGCATTTAATTAGTTTCCTGCCCAAGTGTGGGTGACAGTAAACTTACAGGAGCAAGGACAACTTTGTCAGTGCCTGTGCTATTGAAGAAAAAGAGTGATGGATACCCCTCCTCCAACAACCATTAAGTGCCCTTAGCCACCAAGGGAAAGGTGGGACTTTGTGAGCCCCTCCCCCATCCGTGACGAAATGTTGAGAGGCTCAAGGTTGTTATGCAAATAATCACATCCGCAGGGGCTTCCTGGGAGCAGTGGCCCTTTTGACTGTGTTTTGCCCTGAATCTCTCTATCCCCCAGATTTTATGCTCTTTCTAATCCCTCTTCTACAACATCCACTGAGCCTTGGAGGGAGTAACACGGAAGCAGACTCTGGAGAGGCAGAGGCAGGTGGATTGGCCTTTTATACAGCATGTTTCTCCTGGGAGCCTTCAAGGTTGCTATGTGCATTTTGAGGTCCCTGGCTTTCCATTGCTGAGTACCTGACATCCCATGGGTGAGATGGACAATGGCTTCTTTAACCCTTCACACGCCCAAGAGCACCTGGTTGTTCCCTGTGTGAGGACAGGGACAAAAGCTAACAAAACTTTCATGTGTCGTGGATTTGGTGTGTGTGTGTGTGTGTGTGTGTGTGTGTGTGTGTGTGTGTGTGTATGTTGTGGTAGTCTGGATTGTAGGTGAATCTGTTTTTTTTTTTTTTAAGAGAAAATTACCGGACTGTCTTCTGCAGTGTTTTCTGGCATAGCCAACAGCTACCTCTGTCTTTGATGTTTCTACCAGTTTAGATTTTAGCCACCCTGGTGGGTGAGCAGCAATGCATTACTGTGTTTTATTCTGCATCTCCCTCATAGCAAGTGATGTTAATCTGTCTTTTAAAGTCCTTATTTGCCATCTGTGTATCGTCTCCAGTGAAATAGGCTGTCCATGCCCATTGTCCATTTTATGCTTGGATTTAATTGAATATAAAATGTTGAATTGTAAGTGATTTGTTGTTCGCTGGGTTTTATGGTTCTAATTTTCACATTCTAATTGCTATCCTGCTTTTGCATACATGATTTGGAAATTTAGAAATGTTTTCTCTCAATCTGTAGTGTGTCCTTTCCTTCAGCTAATAGGACTTTGAAAATAAAAAGTTTTTATTTCAGATAAGGTGATTTATAAGTAAAACCCTGTATAAATTACGCTTTTTGTGCTAAGTTCAAAGTCCCTTTGCCAAGTCATGGACACTAGAGACTGTTTCCTATAGTTATGGCGCGCGGGGGGGGGGGGGGGCATATGCATATGAGTATACATGTGTGTGAAGGGGCACTTACCCACCTGACATATTTTTTTTGAGTCAGGGCCTCTCACTGAATCTGGAACTTACTTTCCGAGTAACGCCCGCTACTCAATGAGTCACTTGACCCAACTATCTGATCTCCCTACCCCTCTCCCCACAGTGCTGGGACTTCAGCCCTGCAAGCCCACACGTGACATTTAAGTAGGTTCTGAGGTTCCTAGTTCAGACCCTCACATTTGCAAGTATTTTACCCACACAGCCCCCTCCCCATCTCTCCCCCAGTCCTGCAAGTATTTCGTAGTTTTGGTTTGTGATTCTCATTTATGAGCAATCTTTGATGAAAATCCAGTCAAAGCAATGGATCTAAGAAAAGGAGAAATGCATTCTGCTGTCTTTCTGTTCATTCACTCACTCATTCACTTATTCAGTCAGTCAGTCAATCATGGCTCCTCTGCCCAGGGTCATTTAGGGTTCTTTTACTGGAGGCCATTGCAGTTCCTGTAGATGGAGACTTTTCTCTGTCTATCTCACTCCCACTAGACAAGCTTCTCTCTGCCCACCAGATCCCCACAGCCCCCTTATAAGATAACCACTCAGAGACTTAATGTATATTTGTAATTGTTTGGCCAATGGCTCAGGCTTATTACTGGCTAGCTCTTTCTCTTATAAATTAACCCATTTCTAATAATCTGTGAATCACCATGTGGCTGTGGCTTACTGGTGATGCCCTGGTATCTTGCCTCCCCAGCTGCTACATGACATCTCCCTGACTCTGCCTTCTCTCTTTCTCTATCTCTATTCATATTTGCCCCCTGGCTAGATTACTCTGTTTAGCCATTGGCTGAAACAGTTTTATTTATCAACCAATAAAAGCAACACATATTTGCAGCATACAGAAGGATATCCTATATCATGCTCCCTCTGTTATGTGACCCCCCCTCCCCAAAGGGCAATAGCAAAGCCCATCTATAGCCACCAATAGCAATAATAAGATGCACCATTGTTGAATCTCTGATTCCAGAAGTCCTCTCCCTTCTGCAGAGCCACATTAGCCAAGGGTTACAATAAGTCCATGATAATGTTCACATTTGTGGTGTAAACAAGGCAAAGTTTCCCAGAAAACAGCACTAAAGTGAATTCAGTGAGAAATTACTGAAAAGATTCCATCTAGCCTCTCCAAAGGAGTGGTATATTTCTGCCTCCCACCTGGGACAGCATTGCCACACCCACCTGCTGAAGGCTAGGATGAGAGGAAGAAGAAAATTGACACCTTGAAAGGAAACAGAGGCACAGAGAAAGATAGGTAATGCAGCACAAATATTGAAAACCTAGGGATAGATATTGGGGTTCAAGCTGAAGATCAGAAAAGCAAAGCAGCCAGCCACTGGAGAGCTCTGACCTTGACTGAGGCTGGGGTGATCCTGTCCTCAGCGTGACTGCACTCCTGTCTCCAACCACCTTATATTCCTCTCTAACACTGGGATTAGAGGCATGCACCACGGCCACCCAGCTTCCATGGCTAGCTACTGTGACTGCTGGAAATAAAGGTGTGTGCCACCAACCACTGCCTGGCCTCTATGGCTAACTAGTGTGGCTAGCTTTGCACTGTGATCTTCAGGCAAGCTTTATTTGTTAGAGCATAGACAAAACATCACCACAGGGTGATTAGTCGAAAGAGGGATAACTTCAAATGAAATAGCACCTCAGACACTTTGTCACTCATGCTGCTATGTGGCTCATCCCTTTGTCCTTGGCTGGTGCACATCCCATTATCTTCTATGCATAATTAGTAACAAACAAGTATGTGTTAGAGAGCTAGAGTGAGTCACGGTGCTTTTTGACGATTTATTTCAGGCCTCATCCCGTCCAGAAATTCTTTGCACATTGCAGAATACATCTTTCTGTGACTGGCATGTTGTGAATCTGTGTGTCTACTTTCTGTCTCAAGGGGTGCCCCGTGCATCTTTGTAGTCATGGGATTTAACACACTGACTGTCTCACGAGAGATGGCCCTACAAATAAACATCCAAGTGAAAGAGAACTAACTGGATTGTCTGTCTCTGCGTTGGATGCGCTGCTCCCTCTGGAGTTACCGGGCTCTCTTGGGTGTCCATAATTCTACAACCCGGGGAAGACAGAACACAGACACTTGACTGCAGACTCAAGGGCTTGAACAGCCGAGGCTGATTCTGCCTTCTAGGGCCAGCTTGATTTATCCAATGCTGTATGAGTCTCTCTGCACTGCTCTCTGTCACTTCAAGACAGCGAGGGAGTGGAGGAAGACAAGAGGAAGATTTAAGCACTCTTGCCTATTCTTCAGCGCTGAAGGGTGAAGCAGAGGGAAAGGACACCAGCTAGCTGATTTTCTCCTTCTCCTTTCAGAACCTAGAAGCTATAAACAAAAGAGAAAAGTGGATAAAAGGGCTCTCAGCACACATACATTAATTACCCGAAGTGCCTGGGTTCTTGCTGGCCATGTGAACAGAACATGGGCAAGAGCATAAGTGAGGGAAACAGTATTGAAGACAATGAATCCCCAGGAGAAGGCTGATCTCAAGTTCAAGGCAGTCAGAGAAATCGAAACACAGAAACAGTGCCTTGGCTTAGATTACTGCAAGTGTGGGGGCGGGGTTGCAGAGGACACCAAAGTGTCCATCTATTGCAAGGAGCCTGCTTTGCATGACTGATAATACAGTCAGAAATTTTCTACAAGGGGCCCAGAATTAGAACTGAAATGCCTTAAATAGAAATGCTGCATGAACTTCCAGGGAAACTATTGTGACTTTATGACAACAGAGATAGGCTCCTAAATGCACGCCTGTCTCCTGCTTGTGACTTAAATTTGCTCTTCATTCATCCAGTTCCGATGTCTGGAAAACAAGACGTAGAGACTGGGGGCAGCATACGGGACTAACAGCAGACTTGAGAGTCCGCAGAAACAAGTTCAAGCCCTTCTGGAGTTGTCTTCCTCCACCACAAACTGCCCAAGAGTCTGGATAAGCAAAATCTCACAATCTCAAACCACAGAAGATGAAAGAAAGTGTGGTCGTCATGTGTGCTGACTAGTTTTATGTCAGCTTGACACAAGGTAGGGTCATCTGTGAGGAGGGAACCTCAATTTAAGAAAATGCCTCCCATAAGACTGGGACATGGGCAGACAAGCCCATAGAGCATTTTCTTAATTAGTGATTTATCGGAAAGGTCCTAGCCCATTGTGAGCAGGGAACACATCGGGACCAGCCCTCCTGAGTTCTTTAAGAAAGCAGGTTGACACAAGACCCAGCAATTCCACTCTACACATATACCCAAAAGATGCACATTCATACAACAAGGACGTCTGTTCCACTGTGTTCATAGCAGCATCATTTGTAATAGCTAGAACCTGGAAGCAACCTAGATATCAACTGAAGAGTGGATAGAGAACATGTGGTACATTTACACAATGGAGTACTATTCAGCAGAAAAAAAACCAATGGAATCTTGAAATCTGCAGGCAAATGGATGGCACTAGAAGAAACCATCCTGAGTTAGGTAACCCAGCCACAAAAAGGCAAACATGGTATGTACTCATTCATATATGGATTTTAAACATGGATAAGGAGAGTGCCAGCCTACAATCCCACTGCCAGAGAGTCTGGGAAACAGGGAGGACCCTAAGAAAGATATGCATGGTATTCCAGAGAAGAGGATTGAGGCAAGATCTCCTGAGTAGATTGGGAGCAAGGCGGGAAGGGAGAGGGAACCGGGAAAAAGAGCACAGGAGAAGAAGAGGGGAGGGGAGGACATGGGGGACCAGGAAAGTTTAGTTGGGGGAAGAATATAGGAAAGCAGGATGAGAGATACCATAATAGAGGGAGTCATTATAGGTTTGAGGGGAGATCTGGCACTAGTGAGATTTCCAGAGATCTACAAGGATGACACCAACTGGCAATCTAAACAATAGTGGAGAGGCTACCTTAAATGCCCTTCTGTGATAAGGAGTTTGACAACTACCTTGTATGCCATCCTAGAACCTTCAACCAATGACTGATGGAAGCAGAGGCAGACACCCACAGCTACACACTTAACTGAACTCCAAGAACCCAGTGAGAGAGAGGGAGGAGTGATGAGCAAAGGGATCAAGACTGGTCTTGTTTAACCCATAGAAACAGCTGACCTGAACAAGGGAGAGCTCTTGGACCCCAGATTGATGGCTGAGAAGCCAGCATGGGACTGATCCAGACCCCCTGAGCATGGGTGTCAGTGAGGAGGCCTCGGTAATCTATGGGGCCTTGGGTACTAGATCAGTATTTATCCCTGGCATACAAATGGACTTTGGGTGCCCATCTCACAATGAGGGATGCACTCTCAACCTGGACTCTTGGAGGAGGACCTAGGCCCTACCCTGGATGAGATGACAGACTCTGGAGATCCACCATGGAGGGCCTCACCCTCCCTGGGGGACAGAGTGGAAATTGGGTGGGGGGCTGAGGAGGTTGGTGGGGGAGGCTTGGGAGAGGGAGTTGGGATTGACATGTGAAGCAACCTTTTTATAATTTAAATAAAGAATCTAAAAAAAAAGAAAGCAGGTTGACCAAACAATGAGAATTGAGCCAGTAAGCAGCATCACTCCACGGCCTCTGCATCAGCTCCCGCCTCCAGGTTCCATGCTGCTTGAGTTCCTGTCCTGACTTCCACAATGATGAAGTGTGATGTGGAAATGTAATCAAGAGAAGCCATTTCCTTCCCAAGATGCTTTTGGTCATGGTGTTTCATCATCACAACAGAAACCCTAAGACAATATGCTTGTTGAATCAGTAGAAGACATCCTCAAGGCAGATCCTCCAGCCTTCCCTACTTGGCATTCTTCCATACAAAGTATAAGGAATGAAATGAAAAATGAGAAGCATAAGAAAAAAACTGCATACAACCAACAACATTTCGGACATCTCTTAACACATGATCTCTGCAAAAGGAAATACAGTCATTGAATCAAAGATAGTTTAGCACATATAAAACAAACAAAACACTAGATGAAATATCTGCTCACCAAGAGCAAGGGCAGAGAGAAGAGATATGAAGTGAGAGGGAGGGAATAGGAAAAAGAGGCCAGGATTAGAACATATAGCCTCATCTAATTGCTTCAGAAAACAAAAGGTGCGTAGGGAGAAGTGTTCTTCAAAAAGAATTGGTGATGAAATTCCCAGATCAGATTTAGGGAGACGGCTTACAGAAAGGAAACCCAAACTTCAGGCTTTGTAGTTAAACTGCTATACATCAAAGACAAAGATAAAAGCCTCAACGGCAACCCAGGAGAAATGTCAGGTTGCTAAAATGGGATGGAGGCTCAGCCCCCTGTTCTCTCCATGGAGGCCAGAGAGCAAATCCCTTCAAAGGTGAAGAGAAAATCACGACTCTGCAAGGTTTCCTTGCCAGGAATGTGATGATCCCAGAGTGAAGGAAGTGCAGATACTTCAAATGAGCAAAAACTTGTCACCAAGGAGCCCATATTGAGAGAGGTCTGGAGGAATGGCCGGCAGAGAGGAAAATGACCCCAGAGAGAAGGTGTGAGACACCCTGAGAAAGGAAGCTTGCCTGCAAGAAAACCTGTGCCAGCCCTGCGTTTCCACTCAACTGGCAAGAACAACTAACAGCGGCTAGAAAATGGAAAGTGGAGCTAAGATGCTCAAACATACCCTGTGACAGGAAGAACTGATCTCCACATTACACGGCAGATTAATAAAGATGTGAATTAATGTGCATTTTCTTTGTTAGTTTTGGGGAAATCCTCAAGTATGGTGAAAAAGAAGAAGCTATAGTGTGCACATTTTAAAACCGTGGAAATAAAAATGAACAGTGACAGTATTTTATTAAAAATAGGAGAAAGGGATTCACAACAACAAATGTCAACCACAAAGCCAAATAAAATGGAAGAAACTAATCAAACACATGTATTGGATTGTAATAAATACTAAATTCAAATATGACTTTAATTATAAAAATAATTAAGTATTCACTCAATTTTTATTAAACAAACTTTTTCTTGAGGGTTTTCTATGCAATTGGTCTACTCTGATAATGGACAAAATTACCAGTTATGAAATAGTTCTAAATACAGTTGTTACCCAGCTTTTCATTACTGTTTCAAAACTCCTAAGAAGAGCCTGGAAAGATGGCCCAGCCACTGAAAACACTTCTTCCTCTTGCAGAGGACGAGAGTTCAGCCCCCAGCACCAATACATTCCCAGCTCACCACCATCAATAAAAGATTACTCTTTCAGAGATTTCAACCAATGGCCATTTGGTCTGGTTAGTTTTCAGCCTTGGGTGAAGTAGTATAGCATGGTGGACACATGTGACAGAGGAAAACTACTCATGTCACAGAGGCTAGGACACAAAGAGTAAGGAGGAAGGCCCTGGAATCCCAATATATTCTGCCAGGGCCATAACCCAATGGAATTTGCTCCTATAAAGTCCTAATCCCGAAGTCACACAGAACCATCAGCTCAAGACTTCATTGGCACATTTGCTTTGGGAGGCATTTATGGCCAGTCACAGTGGGAGGGAGGGAAGGGAGAGGGAACTGGGATTGACATGTAAAACAAGCTTGCTTCTAATTTAATGAAAGAAATCATAGCAATGATAAGCAACTTAATTCAACACTATAGGGCAGGGACTTATCTACAATACACAGGAAAATTCATTCATACATAAATTAAATAACTTTTTTATTATACTCTAAAGGTGACCTGACCCTGTAAGGTAGCTAAAGTACATTAGTGAGCAAAACATAGCTGTAGCCTACCCATATGGATCTATCCATGGACATGATCATTGCTGACGGAACTACTAGGGTTTGTGGTTATGTTAACGCAGCTTAGTTTATGGGAAAGCTGATGTGGACAATATACATAAATTATGCCCAGCTATTTCACTATGGAACACGTTTAGGTGATACCTATTTTATCTACTTCAAAAGCAGTAGTCATTCTTTACAGACCCAAACTCAGTGGTTGCTTTTAGAAAATTCTTTCTGCAGCTTCACACATGATTTCAGTCAGAGTGGAAAGATCTGAAGGCTCTATGGCAGGAACAGCACTGCCAATTTCTTGAGGTGTAGTATAATTTTAGGCCTGTGTGTGTGTGTGTGTGTGTGTGTGTGTGTGTGTGTGTGTGTTCACTCTATGTACATGTCTATGAGCACACAGGCCAAAGGAGAATATTGTATATCCTGCGCTATCATTCTTTGCCTTATTCCTTTGAGACACCGAAGAACCTAAAGCTAGGCTGATGTTCAGAAAATACCAGCTGTCCTCTCGTTTCTGTTCCAAGTGCTGGGATTACAGATGCAGACTAAGCTGTGTCTGGCTTTTTATGTGGGTGCTGGCTGGACACTGAAGCCGGAGTCCCCATGCTTGCAGAGCAAGGACTCTGAGCCACTGGGCAGTCTTTACCTCTGCTATTTGAGGTTCTTGGCATGGAAACACATCTGTATCCACATGCACACACATGTACACATATGGGAGGGAAGGAGAGAGACACAGACACAGAGACAGAGACAGAGAGAGAGGGAGAGAGTGTACCTTCTCCCCTCAATCCCTCTACTTGAGGTGGGAATAATAATATTCACTCAGAAATAAATTCTGTGTGTTAAATAAAGAACTGCACCATGAAAGCAATTTGAAAACAGTATCAGGAGTATATTAGTTACTATAGCTTTTTTTCTTGAGCATGCTGCGAGAACCCTGTAGATGCTTCATGAGGGTCTGTGTCTTCTACATTAATCTTCTTAGCCAATCAGAGAGGTTGTGGTTGGATGAATGAGGGCTCCACAAAAGTCAAGGCAGAGTTTTCTGAGCTGCCTTCCAGAGGCTGGGTAATTCCTTTACATACCCATGAGTCATGCTGCTAGCTGAAGCTAAGGGATTAGTGATTTCTGATTAGAATAATGTAGTTAAAGTGCTTGGACTTACTTCAAGCATGGATAGTAGGAGGAAGTGAGGCCAAGAAACTCAATAATTCATTAGTGTTTCTCATGAAGAATTTAGAAAAAGCACAGGAATTATTGAACTATACTTTCTAATCAGAAATCACAAAATACTCCAGCACACTAAATGCATTAAGGTGAAAAAATTCACCCAAGGATATAAGGTTTGTCTTTGCTTTAGCATGAGTTACAGTCAAGGTCCAGGAATTACTTTGCTTTTAATTACTGTCATGATATATTAGTGACCAAGAGCTAACTGACATTATTGGTTCATGATTTACCAATGACTAGAGGAAAGACATGAAATGTCACATTACTGCTAACTTTTGTGCATGTGTGTAGAAGCGATGGTGTGTATGGTGGTGGGAGTGATGGTGATCGTGGTGTAGTAGTGGTTGTGGGGATGATGGTGGTGGTTGTGGTGGTGATGGTGGCAGCAGTGATGGTGTTGATGGTGGTGATGGTGATGGTGGTGGTGGTGGTGGTAATGGTGGTGGTGTGTTGGATGGTATAAGTTACTGTGCTGATGGTTGTAGCATGCATATAATAAACTTTCCTACACTATCATCCCTTGTGAACTTGGTTCCCATAGGATGTCGTTTACGCCTCAGGGAGGAAGCTTCCCCTGCCATGGCAAGACCCCCAACCCAGTCCTCAGCAATGCAGTGTAGCCCACTCAAGGGCTTTATGCAAACAGTCCCTATTTGGCTTTGGTTCCTTCTGTATTCTGAGAACACGGGGTGAAAGTAATGAGAAATGTTGTGTATGTTTATCATTGCTGCTGTGTTCCTGTTGTGAACCCTGAACTTTCATGGAGTAAGAGCTGCAGAGAAGCCCAGAAAAGGGCTCCTGACCACTGTAGCCTGCAGCCCCTGGTTTTGCTGAATCTCGAGTTCAACTGCAATTCTTCAGCACCAGTCAGGTACTAGCTGGTCAAGACAGTGGTGGTGATGATGGGAATATGATTGATGACGATGATGTTCATGATGATGATGGTCATGATGGTGATGATGGTCATGATGATGATGATAATGACGTGTATAGTGGTGGTGGTGATGATGGTGATGATGATGGGAAATGGTGTGTATAGAGTTAGAAGTGACAACGATGGTGGTGTGCTTGATGGTGGAAGTGATGGTGGTAGTGGGTGGTGATAATGTGTGTGTGAAAGTAAAGGAGATAATGTGTGTGTGTGTGAGAGTAAAGGTAATAATGTGTGTGTGATAGTAAAGGAGATAATGTGTGTGTGAGACAGTAAAGGTGATGATGTGTGTGTGATATAAAAGTGACAATTGTGGTGGTGTGTATGGTGATGTTGGTGGTAGACGTGCAGGCTGTGGTGATGTTGGTGTTTGGAGTGGGGCTGTAGAGGTGATAGAGGTGATTCTGGTAGTGGTAATAATGATTGTGAGGTGGTGATGTAGGAAAAGACTCTCCAACGTTGACTAATATTTTTCAATTAAACAAAAAGTCTTTTAAAACATTTGGCTTTCCTTCTTTTCCTTTTTCTAACCCCCACAGCATTGGGGGCTCAACATGCATCAGGCATTATTGTAGGGTCACCAGCAGGAGATGTTAAAAGAGCAACAGGACATATTTCTTATGCTGTCCATATAAAGGTGAAAGATGTTTGTGTTTGTAGGAAAACAGGTGTTCACTGAAACCACTGGCGCCTGCCTCCATGGGTTTTTTGTGGCATATGGGACAGGAAGAATGTCCTATGAGGTCTCCACCATGTTTTGGGTATACATCCCTCAGGCAAAGCTGTCATCTTGTCCTTATGCTTCCGTGGAAGAGAATTACTCCCTCTGGCACAAAGCCACCTTGTACCTCCACACTTTCCCATCCTAACAAATGTAGATTTTTGCAAACTTGTTTCCACCACTGTGCCAAGAGCAAACCTTTTCTTGGTTTTTCAAGTGTTTTCTATCTCTTAATTTTCCCTACCTTACATTTCACCACACTTAATGGAAGTTAACCCTTCCCTTGGTGAACATGATACAAGATAGTTATTCCTAAGCTTTGTGGACTATTGACCCCGTGTAGTAAAAATACTCTGTAAAAATTCCCAAATAGATGCCTACTTACTCACTTAAAATTATCCACAGCAGCTACTGTATAGAGACTGAGCTATATTAAATTGTTAATGTACAGCCTTTGATCTATGAAAAGGGCCTATCACCCACAGAGTAGTTCTTTTCACATGTTCTAATAATTTTCAAAAATGTAACAAAAAATCATATAAAGATGAAATTGATGACATATCTTAAATGATGTCATTTTATTTGATTTTCCCTGTCGCAGGGAATCTTTATCCTCTTCAAAGAATGTTATTATAAATAAAATTAGGCTAACTTAGTTGTTAAACCTCCCTCTAGTTGTAATGGCTTCCCAGTCTTGTTAGCTAATCCCCCAAGCCTCACATTGCACTGGGAACACAATTTATCATTAAGAGGAATTATTCGTTTTCTGTCCAGAAAGGGGAAGACCTCCCATGGGTGTCAACAAAGCATGACATTATCAATTTGTTGTAGGACTAAGCTCCTCCCCTTGTACTAAGCTGGGCAGTGCAACCAAATATAAGGAACAGGTTCCCAAAAGGCACCCAAAACGCGGGGACAGCCCCTGCTCTCCCTGCTAGGAGTCCCACAAGGAGACCATGTTATACAACTGTCACACATGTAAGGGTCTAAGTTGGTCCACTGCAGTTTCCCTGGTGATGTGTATGTGGGGGGGGTGGTTAGGAGCAAAAGAAAGATGGGGGAGGGATTGGGAGGAAAGGAGGGAGGGAAACCTGAGGTCCAGATGTAAAACAAATGAATATTTCTTTTTTAGAAAAAGAATAGTGACTCTTAAAACTGTGCTCCAAAAACTCATTGTTCCCTTCCAAATGTTGCTACTGGTATGGTGAAGCCATGTTTCATACCTTGTTTTGCGTCCACGGTTATTTTAGGACTAGCTATGTTGTGGTGAAACAGTAAAAACCTACTGTAGTCTGTGAATTCTCTTTAACTAGGGCCACTTTTGGCGTGGATATCTTGGGGAAATCTGTATCTCTTCAACCCAGAGCATCTTGTCTCAAAGGCTCTTTTTTCTTCTTTGAGCAAAGTGTGGCCCCTGGCTTGCACTAAGCCAATTCTATCCTCTCGCCATGGGATGTAGAATTGGGCCACTGCATTTATAGACCGTGGAGGTAAGTGTGCTACCTCACCAGGAGCTGGAGCAGCGCCAATCCTGGGACAGAACTTCATTTACTTGCTGTGTGCACAGCTGAATAAAAAAGTGGGTTTGAGAAGTGAGATCAATGAAGCAGATACCTGGAGCAATGCAGGGGTGAGCTAACCGTTGAATTAGCTCCCTAAGCCAACTTGAAGGACACTTTTGTGGCTCTCCTCCTAAAACTCTCGCCTGCTTAGCTTTTCGGGGGAAGATGATAATTTCTATAAACGGACTCAATAGATAAGTGTCAGAATGAACATCCCAAAAGCTTTCACACAAAGAGGCAGAGAGGACAAAATGATATTTTGGCTTTGTTCAAGTCTCGGCAAAAGGTACTTCTCCTGCAAGACTGTAATTACAGCAGGGTTTACCTAAATTGCAATGAATCATAAAAAAGGCAATTATTGCCAGCAGTCCTTGTTCACTGGCTGAGAGTTGAATAGGAAATTTAATAATATTATGAGAATTTTTTTCCTAACAAACTAATTCTCAGAAATGGTATAAGTCAGATGTGTGTTTATTTTTTAAGACAAGCTTATCTTAATTGAGTCTTCCATAATTATGTGCCACTGGTTCATGTAAAATGAAGAAGTAGAAAGTTTTATGGAGAACTTGAGTATGTAAGTTATTTTTTTCCTTTGTACATTTTTCAGTCCTGTTTGGATGTCATCTTAAGATGTCTTTCACCTCTCAGGACTGGACATTGCACAAAGAGGTTGAATATGGTCTGTTATTGATTGAGATGGGACAGTTATAAAGTTAATGAATAATTGTCAAAGTGTCATGAAAACTGGTGCTCCCAGCTTGGTGTGAGTGATCATGCAGATGAAAACACATAGTTAAGATCTGAAAAGTGACTGGGCATCCCAATGAGAACATCACTGCTGCTATAATACTGACACTGCCTTACTTATAGCTTCATTAACTCTCACATCGTTCAAAGTATCATGCTACTTGCAAAGAAGAGGAAAACCAAGAGGTTAATCAAGCTCTTCAAAGAAATGCCATTAGTGGGTAACAGAGTAGGGGGTCTGACTGGACCTGATCTAAGGAAGTCCCAGTGCCTTGGACTTTGACTTAGCTAAATGATCTTTATTGGGTGAAACACCTGGTACTTGGTTGACGTCCCCTGTTTTTGAGGTTAACAAATATTTTATTGGAAGATGGTTAACAATAACATATAAATTCTTGTTTGTATATCTATTCCCTCCTAATTGACAGTGTTCAGTGAATTGTTAATCCAGTCAGAAGTTTTCTGACGGTTGAAAAAAATCTCTATGACATCATGCTAATCTTTAATGCCACCATGGAAACCATAAATAGTTGTCTTTCAGGATGTCTTTATGGTAAAGTAGAGGGAAATCTGTTTTTTAGCCATCTTAATGCAAAAGAGCATACCTGGCCTGGGAAGATGCAGACCTGGTTCAGGCAGTAGTAGAGTAAGTCTAAGTTTCCAGTAAATATAAGAGCTCTTCCTGGAGACCCAGATTCCCATGGAACACATGAGAGACCTGTATCGGACTGAGTGTGTCCCTATTCACTTGATTATGTCTTCCCTTTAAAAGACTGCCTATGGGGCAGTTCAGAGATTCTTTTTTTAATTGATTGATTTTTAAAACAAGAATTAGATAAAAATGAAAACCATCACAAGCTGGGAAAGGCAAACCAGCAGGAGGAAAAGAGACCCAAGAGAAGGCATAAGAATCAGAGATCCACTCACTCACACATTGAGGAATCCCATAAAAGCACCATACTGAAAGCTGCAGTATATATGCAGAGGGCCTGCTACAGACCTGTGCAGGCCCCACGATTGCTGCTTCAGTCTCTGTCAGTTCATATGAGCTTTGGCCAGCGTCTTAGAGGGCCTTGTGTGGAGATTTATTCTTGAAGCCCCAGATCTCTTCTCAAGGGTTATAACTGAAAAACCTAAATACAGGGCCAGTGACAGCACTCACTGTCATGCCCAGAGACATGACCTTAATCTTTAGAACTCACATGATGCAAGGTAGGACCTAACTTCTGTGAGATGTCCTCTGGCCTCTACATTTGCACACACACACACACACACACACACACACACACACACACACACACACACGCGCACACGCACACGCACACACACACACACACACCCCACAAGGAACAGAACAATTTAAGAGTCCCCAACTTAGATTTATCTAGATATTTGATAGCCAAAGGGGGCGATTTCTAAGCACATGATGAAAAAAACTGTAATGTGAGTTTTCTTGCCCAGCAGGTCTCATGGCCCTTAGCCCCAAAAGAACAAACAGACACTTTATTAGTTATAAATCTGTTGGCCGGTGACCAGGGTTTCTTATTGGCTAGCTCTGTCGTAATTATTAGCCCATTTTCTATAAATCTAAATATTTCCACGAGGTCTTATCTTACCAGAGAAAGGCCCAGGGACCTTTTATTCCTCTGGCTTCCAACATCTCAACTGTTCAGTGTCTCCGTAGAAAAGAGAAAAGACCAATTTCCTGTTTGTCCTTGCTTATATACTGATTCTGCCCAGCTATATCACTTCCTGCCTGTCTGTACAAACCTCCAGATCTCTATGGTTAGCTAGTGGCAGTTTCTGACCAGCTATGTCACTTCCATTTCTCTGGCCTCAGATGCTAATTTTTATCTTCAAATGTAGTGTTATTTAATTCTCTCTCTCTCTCTCTGTCTCTCTGTCTCTCTCTCTCTGTCTCTCTCTCTCTGTCTCTCTCTCTCTGAGATCTCAGAGGCCCAGGAAGTGTTTCAAATTTCAGTTGCAGTGTTAAACATTCCTATAATGAATAGGTCTGAAAACATTAGTCAATATAAATATGCTACAAAGGAAGAGATAAATGATACATTGGTCCTGGCCACATAGAGAGTGCTTCCATGGTGATGAATAGAACTATGCATCCCTCTGATGTTTTGTGCTAAAAACAAACAAGCAAGCCTGCATTACTTGCAGAAGTAATGTGATTGCCACGGACAACAGCTGAACTCCCTTAGCTGTCACCTTGGGTGTTGGGACTAAGCTCCCCATTCTGAAATGAGCCATAGGGTCATCTTCAGGAATGTCAAATCCAGACCATTTTTTATGATGTTTAGTATTTTCTTGGCCATAAATATTCTTTAAAGTACAAGTTGGCTGTCTGACAGTTTCATTTTCCTCAGACTGCCAGACAGAGGCCATACAGCATGTCTGATCATTATCTTTGAATCAAGATCCTGCCCTTTTGATGGTTTATCAATAACCCTGGCATTCTGACCATCCTCTTTAGCCCCAGATTAATGACTTCTGCCCTGAATCCTGCCTCAGAGCAGGACAGGATAGTGATGCAAAAACAATCCTGTGCCTTCTCCATGTTGTACAGAAGCTGCCCAGGCCATAGGAAATGCTCACCTCGCTCCATATTTCTCACCATGCTGTCTTTTCTCGTACTAACTTTATTGTGAGGTTAGAAAACTTTGCTTTGCAATTCCATTGAACATCAGCACCACCGTCTGACCTTCACAGTTTGACACAGCTGAAGTCACCTAAATTGTACTTTGTATAAAAAGGAGCAAACATCCTCTCTTTACTTTCAGATGAATCAATTTGTTCCCTTGTAGAAGTATACTAAAGACTAAATTACAGGGCCTACAATCTAACAACATACTAAGAAAACTAATGTCCTGGAGTTTGTTGGACATAGGGCTGAAGTCCCAAGGGACCCTCTAGAAAGCTGCAGCAAATGGTTCCAAAATTATAGATGAGGATGGTAGTTGTGCTTGTGTGTATATGGGAGTTTTGCAATAAAGAGTGTCCTGTCTCCCAGGACTCACAAAGCAGAGACAGATGGATCTCTGTGAGTTAGAGGCCAGCCTGGTTTATATACTGAGTTCGAGGACAGCCGGAGTTTCACAGTGAGACTCTGTCAAAAAAAGAAAAAAAGGCACTGCCTATCACTTCTTCAGGAAGCCACCTTCGCATTTCAGTTCCCAAAATTTCTTCCCTACTTTTGGCACCAGTTCTAACTATTTATCAAGATTCTTTCTATTTGAAATGACTAAAAACTCAACCTGGACCTGACACTGGTGCTTGAACCCTACAGTTCAAGAGGCTGGGAAAGGAGTAACACAAGGAGAAAGATAGTCCAGGCTGCATGGTGAGTTCCAGTACTGCATGGCAAGGCCCTATCTCAACTAAAAATTTATCTCAAATAAAGATTCATCTCCATCTAACTTAAGCATACAAATACTCTTATTTTTTGAGAGTATTGGTTAGAGAAACCCAGGTATCTAAGGGCAAGGAACATGTTTGACGTCATTGGATAGCTTTCTGGTTTTCTCTCATCACACTTTTTCTTTACGTGGCATCTTTCTAAATCTATCCTTGCGACTGCAATTTTGCTATTGGATGGAGTCATAGCCTTCTGAACTATTACATGAAGGAGGTTAATAATCCCTTGTTGTTAGCTCTAGCAAAATTCCTCAGAAAAGGGTGTCTGCTTTGCACATGTTAGATTATGAAGATATTCTTAAAACAGTTGTTCCAACTAAGGTCTGATCTGTAATAGATTGTTCTTACCCATACCAAATGCATCCTTGCCATTAATGTGATTGGCTGGAGACACAAAAGAGGCAGGAGATGTCTGTAGGAGAACAAAGATAGCAGGAGAAGTCACTGAAATGAGCTGCACCGCTTGTGACAACGCATCTGTGTGGGGGCTGCCACAGCAGTGCACGGGGTGGGGGGGAACTGATCGAACATGGTCTTTTGCTGTTTAACTAGACTATGATGTGTCTGAGGTCAGGGACTGGGTCATATTTGCTTCTATGCTCATGAAACATTGAACAGAAAATATAGTTGGTATTTAAATTTTTAATAAACACGGAAAGCAAGCTGGCAAGAGGGAAGCATGTAATACATTTCCATATTTTCCTGAGGGAGCCTTATTCTGGGACAGGGGAGAAATGGACACACTCAATGTGATCGTCTTCGGACTCTGCAACGGGAGAGGAGCAGACAGAAAACATTCCATTTCAATCACGGACTTTCTGTGATGCCCCTTAATGCCAGTCATGCTGGTGAGGACTTTTCAGCTGCTGCTCAGGCCATGGCATGCCACACTGGTGGTTTGACAAACACCAAGCCTGTAGTTTTCACAGTTTCTACAGGGTCAGAACAGTTTAAAAACTGAAGAAGGATCCAACTGCCATTCCTACCTCCACTGAGTGGTTCTAGCCCTATAATTTACAATTTCTTCAGAATTTAAAGCATGCTGATAGAGTAGATGCTGGAAACAGAAAAAGATAATTACAGATCCATACTCTACAATAAATGACAGACTCGACGAATCCGAGCGTTCAGTTCATCTCTATATTCTCTGTAGAAGGACTTCAGACACACACATTTCTCATATTCCCAAGCACTGTTTTTCCATGCTGTCCAGTCACTGTTGGTGGGTACAAAACTTAACTGGTAAGTACAATAGATTCAAGTATCTGTGGAGAGAGAGAATGAGTTTGCCGGAGCCCAAGGGTGTGCTTATCAAGTAGAACCTGCAAAGGAAAGAGATAGGAAAGACTTTCTAGAATGCTAAGAGAAGACTGTGCTCTCTCTAAACATGAGTGCAGAACAGAGTTAGACCTAATCCAATCCTGATGATTATTGGAATTCTTATTGATAGCAATTGTTCCAAATAAAAAGGAAGTCCCGGGACTAATAATGAGTAAGAGGCAGTGGGCATAGCCAGAGAAGGAAGCAGGAAGTTGGATGATTACTATCAGTGTGTGTGTGTGTGTGTCTGTGTGTGTGTGCTCACGTGCATACGTTTTTGCACTTTGCATTTTGTTGCTAAGACTGAATGAACTACAGGGTCACAACTGTGATGGGAAAAAAATAAGGACATATTAGAACCAGAAAAGGGCAAACTGGTGTTATCTAACTGCCATTTATTTATATGCTGTGTTCACTGGACAAATCCCTTGGGCTCTCTGACCCTCAGCATTCATATTTGTAGAAGGAAATGCTCATAATATTTATGTTGGTAAGTCTTCATTGTCAACTTGATACAACCCACAGTCACAGGGAAGCTGGAACCTTGCTTCGGAAATTGCCTCCATCAGGCTGGCCTGTGAACGCATCTGTAGATCATTTTCTTGATTGACGTTACCATCCCTAGGCAGGTAGGCCTAGATTATACAGGAAAGGTAGCTGATGTAGCTAGAGGGATCAAACTGCTAAACAGCAGGATTTCCCCCTGATCCAGATTCCTGCCTCCTCTTCCCTCAAGGATGAATTGTAACCTGCAAGTTAAATAAACCCTTTCCTCTCCAAGTTGCTTTGTGGTCATGACATCACAGCAACAAAAAAGCAAAATGAAATAGACTGATGTGTATGAAATGTGAATGTAAAAAGAAAAAGATATGTGTTTGAAGGAGCTGTGAAACGTAGAAAACCTTTGATAAGCATGGAGGGATTTTGACTCCCCACCCACACCAGCACACTCAAGCACATCACCCATCACAGCCTTGGGATTCCTTGTCCCCCCGATCACAGGACACCACTGTTTCTCCTGACACCATCCCCTTCTCAAGGATCCAGAATGTAGCACACTCCTAGTTGGAGTCACTTTTTTCCTGTCATTTGCTGAAGTCTTGTGGACATCCTCTCTGGTCTTTCTATGCAGAAAAAGGTGGAGTTATCAACATAACTAACACTGGAAGTGGTTACCAGTTTATATTAGTAGGACACGTGATCATTGAAGTCAGGCCTCCTCATACCTTCTGTTTCTTACAATTCCTATCCAAATACGGTGAGTAGACCATGAAAGCCTCTGGTCCATAAGTATAGGATGGCTGTGAATCTTGATTCCACACAATCACATGACAATTGAGATCAAGAGTCAACTTAAGTATGATAATCGCTTCTTTTCCCCCACAAACAAGCCAATCCTCAGAGGCAGTAAGGATTGCTCAATGTGCACAGTAAGACATGCTGTCATTGTTTTGAGCCTGAGTGGCATGCTCCCCTTAGCCTGTCAGGGGCATCTGTGTTAAGGTGATTGAACATTGTTTAAAGTAAATAAAATCACTTACACTTCTATTCTTGTTCTCTGCCCTATCTTGAGCATGCAAAGGAAAGGATTCAAATGATGGGCAGTGTGGACTCAGTCACTCATGGGCCTCCATCTGTCTTACCATCACTACTAGAACAACCCTTCTCTCTGCACCAACAAGGCAGAAGCTCTATCAAGCTTCCCTCAGCTCCCTGTTCAGAGTTTCAGAGTTTCTTCCCCAAACAGACCTCCCAGAAGGCTCTGCTCTGCATCTCCCAGCAGGCTCTGCTCTGCATCTCCCAGCAGGCTTTGCTCTGCGTCTCCCAGCAGGCTTTGCTCTGCGTCTCCCAGCAGGCTTTGCTCTATATCTCCCAGCAGGCTTTGCTCTGCGTCTCCCAGCAGACTTTGCTCTGTGTCTCCAGACAGCCTGCTTGTTATTATTCTTCAGTGTTTCAGTGATTTATGCACACATGTCTCTCCTCCCATAGTTGAAATTCCCCAGATAATTACTATTCTCTGTACATCTTCGGCTCCCAGAGCTGCATCTAGATAATAATAGACTCTCAATAAAAGTGGCAAAGGAACATTTATTTAACATCACTTGAATGCAACTTGCTTTTATTCCCCCGGGGGGGGGGCGGGGAATGCACACCTGCCATTTTCATAAGTTTATCTCTCTAGAGAGAGAAAAGAAAAAGCCACCAAAAGCATATCAGAATTACTGATCTAACTTTAAAAACCCTCAAACTACTGCAACATTTCCTTTCTGTCTTCGCTGAGAACCTTTCATAATGTCTGTGGACTTTAGTCAGCTCTTAAAGGTCATGCGCTGCTAGAAGCCGTGTTTATCTTTCACAAAGTTACATAGTGTCAGTGCAGATTTGTGGGAGAAACCTCTCCCATCCAACCACCGGGCCTAGTAAACAGTCTTCAAAGCAGGCACACTTGGAGTGTCTATTGAGATGAACAACCCGGCCGTCAGGGGTGTTGCCCTTGGACTGCTCAGGACCTGTGACTGAGACACCAGTTAAGGGCATCTCCTTCATCCCCCACAAATGCCGCAACATTCAGATCATTGCCAAGGAAACCATCCTGGCATCTAACTGCCAGTCATAGTCTCAGACCTTTCTATGCAATTAAAAGAAGAGGTTGAAATGATGGCTATGTAGGTAATGTACCTGACTCACAGTCATGAGTTAAGTCTGTAGAGTCATATAAAAGCAGTATCCACAGCACAGGCACCTACAATCCCAGGGTTCCTATGAGAAGATGGGAGGCAGAGACAGGAGCACCCCAGGAGCTCCCAGGGTGACTAGTCCTGCATGAACTCCAACAGAGGAGACCCTGCACAGGCACTCATATATGCAAATACCTCAAGTAAACAAATAACCAACCACCCTCGGAGACCAGAGCTGATCGTCTCCAGAGGTGATAGGAATCCTAGAGTACCCATCCCCTAAGGACTCAGTCAAGGTCACCCCTGTAGGTAGCAGCCCTGGAGTCCAATCCCTAGACCCCTGCTTTCATGTAGAGTTCATGGCTCTAGGGTTAGAAAAAGGGGCCAAACATCAGCAACCTTAAGGAATTATTCAATTCTCAAACATCTCTAATCTAAGAAGACCAGAAAGTGGCCTCATTTTAAGACTTCTGAAGTTTTAAGTTGGAACGCAGTTCTCCTCAGTGAAATACTCTTTTGTTCCAGGTTTGGTGACTTTTGATCTGTATGGACAACCATGTAGGATGTGTTCATCTCAAGGCATAGAGCATACTGATCGCTGCCAGAAAGATCTCTTGACTCCTTCCAAGCAGTTCCACACCTCTGGGAAATCATTTTGTTTTAGCTATGGATTATTTTTTATGTTTCGGCTTTTAACTTAACCCAATTGTTTCAAAATCTTGCCCCTTGAATTGTGAGAAAATCATCTCAGTCAGTGGAGGCTTCTGTAGTGGCATCTTGACCCACCAAAAGATTTAAGCTACCTGCCTTAGGGTGTGGCTTCGGTGTATGGCATGACTCCTTATAAGGAAGAGGAGGGGCCTCACTCTCTCTCTTGGGTTGTGGGAGCCACACCCTAAGGCCATAAGGCCAGTACCTCAAATCTATTGGTGGAACAAGATTCCACTACAGGCTTTCCCCTACTTGGCTTCTCTGGGGCTTAATTTATTTTTATTGCATTTAAAATGGTTGAAACGATAGTGTTGTGCACACAGGTGTCATGGGTGTGCCTGCATGTGACTGTGTACACATACAATCCTGTCACGAGAAAAACAGAAAAGACTCTTGAGACAACGTGATAATGCCATGCGAATAAGATTTAGACACATTTTCAGTCGAATAAATATGTGTGCTGATCAGAGGACTCCACAATTAACTGCTTAATTAACACATTCTACCCGAGTCATGGGCCTGCCCCAGCCATAGTGATTGGTGGTAGATGCAGCGTCTCTGGAAAAAACGTGCAGCAGGAATTCATTTGCCATTTAGGGTCCAGCACTATGTCTCATGGTGTGGCCTTGTTGGAGTAGGTGTATTTATATGGGGTGGGATGTGTGGTTTCAAATCCCACAGTAGGCCCCGTCTGTCTCCTCTTTCTCTGTCTCTCTTTCCCTCCCTCCTCCCTCCTCTCTCTTCCTGCTACCTGAGGATGAGGAAGTCAAGCCCTCAGACACATCTCCAGCACCATGCCTGTCTGCTTCCCACCATTACCATAACGGACTAAGTCTCTGAAACGGCATGCCAGCCCCCAGGTAACTGATTTCCTTTATAAGAATTGCATGGGCTATGGTATGTCTTTACAATAACTAACACTCTTACACCTAACACCTGTAGGTATACGAACTGTGCCTGCTTATCAAAGATGTAACAGTTAGCATCCACACATATGTGAATACATACCCTGTTTGTCCTTTGAGGTCTGAGTTATCTCACTCAGGATGATTTTTTTCTAGCTCTGTCCACTTAGTGGAAATTTCATTTTTAGTAGATTAGAAATATTGGACTGTGTGAATGAGCCGCATTTTCTTTATCCATTCTTCTATTGACAGTCACCTAGGCTGTTTCCAATGTCTGTCTCTGGTGGGCAGAGTAACAGTGAACACGGTTGAGTAGTGTCTCTGTAGAAGAATGTGGAGAGCTTTGGGTATGTGCCCAAGAGTGATATAGCTGAATCTTGAGGTCAGTCCGACTCCCAGTTTCTTGAGGAACTGCCACACTTATTTCCAGAGTGGGCTGCAGAAGTTTTCACTACCACCAACAATGGATAAGTGCTCCCCTTATTCCACACCCTTGCAAGGTGGGCTGTCATTTGTTTTATTGATCTTGTCCATTCTGACAGGTAGAAGATAAAGTCTCAGTGCAGTTTTGATTTGCATTTCCCTGGTAACTAAGGATGTTGAACAGTTCTTCAAGTGATTTCTTCAGTCATGTGTTTCCTCTTTTGAAAATTCTGTTTAGACCTGTACCCAATTTAAAATTTTCTCAATGTCAAAATTTTTAGTTCTTTATTTCAGATATTAGCACTTTATGGGATGTGTAATTGGTAAAAGTATTTCCCAACTCTAGACCTGTTCAACTGATGGTTTCCTTTGCTATACAAGAGGTTTCAGTTTCTTGAAGTTCCAGTTATTAATTGTTCTTACTGCCTGTACTATGAGTGCTCTGTTCAGAAAGTCTTTTCATGTGTCAATGAATTGAAGAAAATTATCCATTTTCTCTTCTGCCAGATTCAGTGTCCTCACCTTGTGTTGAGGTCTTTGACACATTTGGAGTTGAACGTTGGGCAGAACGATGATAAGTATGGTTCTATTTGCATTCTTCTGTGTGTAGGCATCCATTTTGTCCAGCACCAATCTTTTTTTTCCAGTGTGTATTTCTGGCTTCTTTATCAAAAACCAGGTGTCCATAGGTGTGTGGACTTATGTCAGGGTCTATAATTTGATTCCATTGATCACTATGTCTGTTTTGAAGTCCAAACATTGATGTTTCTATTACTATTATTTTATTACTCTGTAGTACAGTTTGAGATCATGGATAGTGATACCTCTAGCAATTCTTCTATTATTCAGGATTGTTTCAGATATCCTAGTTTGGCAGTGAAGCTGAAGCTGAAAGTTTTCAAGTTCTGTGAAGAATTGTGTTGTAGTTTTGATGGGGATTGCATTGAATCTGTATATTGCTTTTGGTAGGATGGCTACTTTTACTGTATTAATTCTACTGATCCATGACCTTTCCATCTTCTAATATTGTCTTCAATTTTGTTCTTCAAAGTCCTAAAGCTTTTATTACACAAGTCTTCCACTTGCTGAGTTAGAGTTACCCAGAGATTTTTTCGAAGCTACTGTGAAAAGGTATTGTTTCTCTGATTTCTTTCTCCATCTGTTTGTAATTTGTATATAGGAAGATAACTGATTTTTGTAAGTTAAAATTTTGTATTCTGCTACTCTGCTGAAAGTTTATCAGCTGTGGGAGTTTTCTGGTGAAGTTTTTAGGGTCATTTATGCATACAATCATATTATCTGTATATATATTTTTACTTATACCCTTCCTATTTTTATCCCCTTGGTCACCTTCAGTTGTCTTACTCTTTTAGCTAATACTTCAAGAACTATATTGAATAGATATGGAGAAAGTGAATAAACTTACCTGTTCCTGACTTTATTGAAATTGCTTTGAGTTTCTTTCCATTTAACTTGACTTTGGTTACAAGCTTTCTGTAAACTGCCTTTATTACGTTGACGTATGTCCCTTGCATCCCTAATCTCTCTAGGACTTTTATCATGAAAAAGTGTTGAATTCTGCCAAAGGCCTTTTCTATAGCCACATGGTTTCTATGACCATGTGTTTTTTGTCTTTCAGTCTTTTATGTGATGAAGTACATTTATCTATTTGTGTATGTTGAACCATTCCTAAATCTCTGGTATGAAGCTTTATTGATCATTGGTGAATGACCTTTCCGGTGTGTGTTTGGATTTGGTTTGCATGTATTTTATGGAGAAATTTTGCATCTGTGAACAGAAGGGAAATTGTTCTGCGAATCTCTTTCTTTGTTGGGTATTTATGTAGTTTAGCTATCAGAGTAACTGTGCCCTCATAAAAAATAATTGAACAAAGTTCTTTCTGTGTCTATTGTGCAGAATAATTTGTGGAGTACTGGCATCAATGCTTCATTGGAAGTCTGGTTGAATTCTGTACTAAAACCCATTTGGCCTTGGCTTTTTTTTCTGAGATTTGATTGCTGTTTCTATTTTACTCAGGATTATAGGTCTGTCTAAATTGCTTATCTACTCTTGTTTTAACTTTGGTAGGAGGTTTATGCCAAGAAAATTATAGATTTCTTTTAGAATTTTCCAATGTAGTGGAGTACAGGTTTTTTCTTTAATTGTGTTCTCAAGATTCTCTGGATTATCCCGGTGTCTATTGCTATGTCCCCCTTTTGATTTCTAATTTTGTCATTCTTACTGATTTTCTGAGACAAAAAAAGACAACTCTTTTTAAAATTGATTATTTGCATTGTTTTGGTTTGATTGGCTGTTTCTATTCTTAGTGTTTATCCCTGAGTTTGATTATTTCCTGCTTCTACTCCGTTTAGGTGTTATTTCTTTTTTTCTTTTTCTATGAAGGACACATGGAGTTTGGAAAGCTCCAGTTAGGAAGATGGAGAGCCAGTGAAGACATGGGCAGTGGCGTCTGGCATGAACCTTTTTAATGATAGCCAGCAGCTGTACTTGAATCCAGCACAGAGGAACACGCAGTTAAGCAATGAGGCTCGGCTGTTTCTTGTTCCCTGGTTAGAGTTGTCCAGGAGCCTTTGAAAGACTCAGCAGTTGGCCTACTTGCAGCCCATCATCTTAGCTCTTCACTGATAATACCCAGTGGAGGAGGAACCCCAACCAGACAGACCCGGGCCATGAACGCCACAGCCTGGTGTGGTTGGAGCATTAACTATAGGGTCCGCCTCACTGGGTCTGCCACAGAACAGTTATGGTTTCCCTCACTCCTCCTTCCCCCCACTGAGAGTTTATGGGGATGCATCTCTCTTTGCCTTAAGTGTCCAGTAAAGACTCTGGCACCTAAACTTCCCAGTCCCTTGTCCCATCCTTTCCCCTGCTGGAACTATAGTGAGCTCCCAGGAGGGAAAGGACACTATAAAAGTGTGCATGCACTTGTGCTTTTTACCTTCCCTGTGTGACTGAGAAGGCATCGCCGCGTGTGTGTCCCAGCTCTGCTGAACTGGATATCCAGGGAGGAAGCCCTCCCAGGGCCTAACTTGTGCACTGGGAACCATGGCACACCCACGCAGTGAAGCCCTGCTCGCCACGTCAGCTTCCACTGGCGTCTTAGCTGGCCCGTTTCTTAGCTGGCCCTTTCACACCCGCCCGCCTTGCTGCTTTCTCTTGCTCGTTACCCCTCACACTCCAGTAACAACGGGGCCTCCCTCCTGTAATCCTGGCGATGAATGGCAATAAAGACGTAAAGTGTCTGGAACTTATTACATGCTCAATAACTGTTTGCTATTGCAATTGTTAATGGGTATTTTACCTCTACAAACCACACGGCTGCCATGTCTTCGGGTTTCCTCACCTTTAGAATGGCATTAACAACTGTGCCTATTAAGAAAATGTGTGTAATTCACTTGGCACAAGGTTGGCACTTAATACACAATACACCCCTCTGTCCAGTGTATTTGTTAAACTTATATTTTTAAAAAAGCATCTTGATTCTGTCCCATGGAACACAAAGAGACATCAGAAAAAAAGAATGTTTTACAAACATCCTTCAGCAAATGGGTTCCCCAAAATTCTTGAAGCATACTGTCCCACAGAACCGTGTCTTAAATCTTCAAGCCTATATTTATCATCACATCATACATAAGGATGATTTTCTTTCTGCATTTTGAAAACAGGAAATCCAAAGTTGGACCCACAGAGCACATGATCAAAACCTTTAATGCTCTCCGAGGATAAAGGGAGAAACCCTGATAAAAGAGTAACAGCAAAAAGGCAGGTTTAAATATGTACACTCGCCTCTAGATACCAACCCGGACGTCTGCACAGCCCTGCTCTTTGTTCCTGTCACCAGGCACCACACGCAGCCCTGTCACCTGTGCTCAGTTTCTGAAGAAGGTACAGGTGTGGACAGAGGGAGCCCCTCCACAACGCTGTCCTCCACACATGGGCTGTGACACAGGCACAGCCACATACAAACATGGTAGACACACACACACACTATTAATACATAAAAGCTCTTAAAAACATGATGCTATGAAGAGATCAAACAGGCTCAAATGAACCCAACTGTCAGGAAAAGTGAAACCACCTGCGCCCATTTAGAAATAAAACAATGTCATTGGCTGGAGCCAACTTATGGAATGTTGGTCATGTTAAATGCGTCTTTCTGTGGATTTCATAGGAACACGATACCATGGCCACGACCACCACCACTATCACCATCATCATCATCATCACCATCACCATCATCATCATCATCGTTGTCATCACCACCATCATCATCACCACCAACCTTCTCAACCTCACACACTGTGCTAGAACAGAGGCAATTGAATAAATAAATGTCTCTCCCTTGTAATTGAATGGTGAAATTCTTCTTCATAATAGAAGGTGCCACTGTTTCTTCTAACTCATTGTTGGGTCCTGCTGACAGGCAAAAGTGAAGGCTTTGTGTTGAGCCTTTCAGAGAAGGTGAGGGGTGGCAAGCAGGAGACTTGCTGGGTCAGGAGTAAAATGTAAGTTTTAAAAGAGGAAGAGCAGAGAAAAGACTTAGAGTCAAGAGAAATAAGACGTGGAAGAAAGTGAAAGGGGTTTGGGAAAAGGAAAAGGGGGGCAGAGAGACTCAGAATACAGGACTATCTGAGACCTAAGCAGCATGAGCTTGGAGGCTGCCCCTCCACACCCCAGGCAAGCAAGTGACAGTGTAATGACTCAGGCACTATGCTGGCCTGCCCCTGTCACCTGGAAGAATGCACTCAGGCAGAGCCCTGGTCAGCCCAGGGTTCCATTATTGCATAGTCTGCATTCAGGTACAAAGGACCCCTTTAAAGGGAGGACCCTGCCCACTAACGCTCTCTTTCCACTCTCTCTTTCCAACTGTTCCCTGGGGCAGACAGGACTTTTCCTGTCTCCCTCTTCTCTTCTGTCCTCTCTCTGTCTCTGTGTCTCTTTACCTTATTGTCTTACCTCTCCCTAAGAAGATTTTCAATATGAGTCATGTCTACCGGTCTCTTTCCCCATCTGCTCGAAGTTCATCTCCAGACCCAGGACTTCATCACTGTCCCAGCGTGGGACCGGGACCTGCCACCTATGGCCCCAACCCACTTTACATTATTCCTAACAGGATAGGACGGTGGTTGCCATCCCCTCTACACACCAACCCCGTGGCTCTCAGAAATCTGGGGAAGGGAAAAGTCACGTGGACTTAGAAACTTACATTTAAATCCCAAAGAAAAGAGTGTCCCCAGAAGGTAATAACCCTCTGAGGGCAGAGGTGTGGGCTCAACACTGAAAGGGTTTCACTCTTATTAAGTTCAGATTGTGTAGGAACCCTTGATGCCAGCATCGTTTCATGGCTCCTCTGCAGCTGAGGCACCAGGGGTGCAGGAGGAACAGACACGAGGGTTGCCTCTTCTCTGTCTCTCTCCACTCTATCTCTTCCCGTGGGATATTCCAACATTCAGCAATAGTGGAAGATCAGAGGAAGATGCAAAACGGCGCTCAATAGCCTTTATTTGAGCTACTCTCTCTTCTTGTTAAGTGCCCCATGAAGGCGAGCTTACCAAGACTCTTTCTTGTTGGAGGACTTGGTAGGGTTCTGAGCATCCCCGCTTAACATCACAGAAGAATCCTGCATGTTTGCCATGCATCAACCCAATCTCTCCTTCTAGTCCCTTAGGACTGGCTTCTGAGGCATTGTCCTCCTTCCTCTCTCAGAGAGGAAGCAATTGACAAGCCTTTTATTTCTCAGAATTGCCTTCAAAAGCCATCCTTCAAAGGTTCTCCTTTTTCTGCCAGGCTGAGTTGCACTCTGTGTGATAAAAGCTTAATGTGTGTGAAGGCATCTGCCATCCTTGGTTATCATGACCAATTTTCTTTACCTTCCTGTCTCTCGGTTTCTTTGTTGGCAAATAAAACGGACATGGCGATAATAGTCTTTACCCCAGGGAGTGCTATATAGAATAAATGAGTAAATAAATACATGAAAATCTCCAACAGTGGTTTCTCATCCATAATTATAAATGTTAGCTTTTTTTCATTATTGTCCACAGCTGTAGGTCCTTAACCAACAACTCCGAAGCAGCAGGTAATAATGTGGCTAATATCACGTATCACCCAGATGTCTCCTAGTTCAATCATTTCATCTTTGATGCAGAAACACAGACACAGAAAGCAAAACCAGGAGCCATACCCAAGTCTCCCCGATGTTTCTACTTCTGACTGTCCACAGCACTCATTACCTGAATTATATATTTTGGGAGATGATTGCATTTAGTTTAGCATTTGATTACAGGGTATCTAATCCTGCTTCCCGTAATGGCATGAGTTTGCTTGTTTCCCAAGGACTGAGACTCAGAATAGAGAACAAGAAAGCCCTAATTACCCACATTCTAAAGAGTACTGTAAACAATTAGACCTGGACTCTCACAGGGCTTACTAGGAACTATGTGTAACTGCCTGATAACAGCCTGGGACATTCAAACTTCCTTCACATACTGTAAAAAAGACAGGCAAACACAGGAAAAGAAAAAAGCAACTCATTTCTTATTAGACATGAACATAAAATAATTTAAGCGTGCAAAATATGAAATGGGACAGACTTATGCAAAAAACAATTGGTTTAGCTAAAATTCCGCATTGTCTGGTTTCTGTGTATTTTTGTTTGCTGACTCTGGAAACCCTATTGCCAATAGAGAGGCACTTTTTTTTAATACTGGACCCTGCCTCTTTTGATTTAGCAGCTGAAGCTGAGTGTTGCCTACCCACTACTACATATCACATATCTCTCAGAGGCTGACATCGCAAGTTCATGGCAAGAAGACCAGCAGTATCAACACAGAAAATGAATAGAAGCGTTTCCCCACTGCTAACTATGGTCCATGGTACAATGGAACCCTGCTTCCTCCACCCCAGAGAGGCTGCAGCGGAATGAGGAGGTAATTTTAGCGGACTCTGATCACCACCTTGAATTCACACACATGGGACTATGAAGTGACAGCAGAATGAAAGCGTGAATCATGAATCGTAGTCTCACCTTGCTCAGCTCGCTCAACACAAACTTTAAAATGTACGATTGAAATTTGGAGCCATTTCAAATAACCAATGCAGAAATCTGCAACTAGCCATTGGGCCAACCTCCTGGAGTACAATCGAAGTGAGGGAGGAGCGATAATATGAACAAAGGAGTCGAGACCGTGATGGGGAAACCCACAGAATCAGCTGACCTGAGCTAGTGAGAGATCACTGACTCAGGTCTGACAAATGGGGAACCTGCATAAGAACAAACTAGACTCCTTAATAAAGGTGACAATGGTGTGACTGGGACAATGTATGAGGCCTCTAGCAGTGGGTCCAAGACCTAACATTAATGCACAAACTGATTTAGTGGAGCCTATTCTATATGGAGAGATATCTTGCCCAGTCTAGACACAGGGGTGTGCAGGGTGGAGGGGTGCCTTGGTCATGCCTCAACTAGATGATGGGACAGATTAAATAGACTTCCTATGGGAGGCCTCATCCTCTCTGAGGAGCAGATGGGAGGTGGGAGGGAGTGGAAGGAGGGGGAGGAGAGGAGGGAGGGGGAACTGGGATTGGAATGTAAAAAATAAATGAATAAAAAAGCACAAAATAATAATAAAAATTTCATTTTCTTCCAGGAAGATGAAGTAGGTGGGCATGATTCTAGTCATTCCTGGATTCCTGGATGTAGCCAAAATCTCTGGATATGACAAGGAGTGGGGGAGAGGGGAGGAAGGGGAGTAATAAAAGGAGCAGATGGTGATTCTGAGAGAAGGGGGAAAAGACAGGCAAGACATGAAACTTGGGCTGTAAGAACACTACAGTGATGCGTTTCGTATTTTGTTTGGTAGATTTTCTTTTTCTTTCTTATGAATGTAGTTCAGATGATACCAGATAAAACAGTACCAAGAGAGGTGAACAAAAGCAGTACGAAACAAAAAAGAAAACCCTAGTTTTTTGGTAGTCAAAGGTTTCAAAAAATGAATCCCACCAACAAAGCTCAAGAAGCGGAGAACAAAATGCATACTTTAGAAGCTACTGTGAGTCTCCCCAACTCCTTTGTTGCACCACAGACAGCAATGGGGTCCAGCTTTCACCACTGTTCTGCAATAAATTACCTCTTCTGATTGTGAGAGGGGTCCACATGAAGAAGCTGGACTTCCACTACTACCAGATAAGAAGACATTAGCCCTCCTGTCATAGTATGGGAAGGCCCTGTGAACAACACTGATCATGAGTAGGCTCTCTGTTCAGAGTTGGGGAGGTCAAATAGCAACAGAAATGAAGCTGGACCCAGAATTCTAGCACCCACCTCTCAGTAACAAAGAACTTTTCTCATCAGGACCAGCAAGATGGCTCCTCAAGTAAACAGTTGTGCTAATGCTGCCACATCTGAGGACCAGAGTTTGGGCCACATGATCCACAAATGAAAGTCACTCCTACAAACTGGCCTCTGACCTTCACACAAGTGCTGTGCCCCCCACCCACACACAAAGTAAGTAAATACATAAACATAATACACATTTAAAATGAAAGCCTCCGTCCCCCATTAATGTCAGTTAGAGACTGAGTGGAGCTAGGAGCTCAACTTCACTGGGTATGAATGAGATTGTTCCATATATCATCCACCAGCCTAGTTTTTCCAGGTGCTTGCTAAAAGAAAAGTAATAGGCAACATCTGTATAAGACCAACTCATAATATCTAAACACATCTCTGTTTTCATTCCAAAATGATGTACCACACAAAAATGAGAAGGTCTCAAACGAGGAAAAATAAAAAAAACTTCTATTCAATAGATGCTTCACTAAGGGGATACTAATATCAAAATTACCTCATAGAAGAGTAAAGCAACCACAATACGGCATTAGATATTTAAGTAAGAGCACATTAGGAAAAAATGAAATTGAAGCTTCAGACACAAGTTGGAAGTCTCAACACACAAACAAGCATGGAAGGGAAACAAAGCCTAATTTTGAGAAGTGAAAAATAAAAATGACTAAATAAATGTTTTAAGCTGAAAGCTAGTGGTAAAAGAAGGGGTTCGGCTAGATCAGAATGAAGGGTAGCCGCCCACAAAAAGATGAAACAATGAGTAATTTCAGTTAATTTCCTTTCTGTTCTCCACTTCTCTAAGTTTCACTTAATTAATCCAAAATTAGCACACTCCACAGCACATGTGGAGGAAAGTCTAAGACTATTAAATGAGGAAGGTCAAAGAGAGCTAAGTGTCTCTACTAATAGACTGGGAAACAGAGCAATCCAAAACTCTTTCGACAAATCTTGCCCTTTGGCACAATGTGGCATGGCTGTTAAAGAGTAGCCAACCACAACCACTTACCAGTTGGATTTGTGGCCTGATTCACGGGAGAGATTTCACTCGAGGTACTGTAAGCCCTGCCAACGCCCATGAGTAGGGAGGTTCAAGGTTCTAGGGTCGAACCTACTGTGTTTGGAGAAACAGTATCCTTGTAAAAATTCCCTCTAAATATTTATTGTCAGAGAAGCTTCTTTTGAGGTGCGCAGTAGTTAATGCAGTCTCATAACTGGCTGATGTGCCTTAGCATATTGTGACTGTGAGTGCAGAATCCTAAACGGGTCTTTATTACACACATACACAGCTTGGGAAACATCAGGGAAGGAGAGGCAGAAGACAACATTTGGACCATAGCACAGAGAGTAATAATGTGAAATGGTATCTTCTAGATGTACAGACAAAGAGAGGGGGAGAGAGGAGGGAGGTATATGACCCAACTACATGCCGTTTACTAGAAATCACTACAAAAATAATGATAATCTTAGGTTGAAAATGAGGTAACAGAAACAAGTACATCATTTTAAAAAGTTTTAAATTAAAATGTCTATATTAATTTGACATGAAATAGACCAGATTAAAGGAAATTGCCAGAGACAAAAAGGAGCATTTATGGGATGAAAAGGACATAACAACCCTCAATACATATGTATCACAAAATGTTCAAAACTATAGAAGGTGAACCCTAATAAAAATGAAAGGATACATCTTGACAAATCTAAAACTGTAATTAGACACAGTAGCACCCTTATTATAATAATATATAAAACTAAAAAATACCTGGCAACAATACTTAAAAGGTCATTATATCATCAACCCACATGTACAATGATATTTATAAAGTACTCTAACCAATAAGAATAGAACACATGCTCCTCCGATGCACTTACAGAATGTGTGCCAAGAAACAAGACATGCCTGGGGTGCATTCATCTACATTATATTACTGTAAACACATGCTTGAGGCTTTCCATATGTAATGAATTTGGAAGTACAAAGTCCAAGCAACATCAGACTGTAGGGGTTTTATGGTAGATGACATCATAGCAGGATTAGACACATATTTGGACAAGAAACCAGAGAGTGACTGAGGGGTAAAACCATTCTTTCACAACAACTTGCTTTCACGAGAGTAACTCAGAGTTCCAAGAGATGAGCATTAATTCCTTCAAGAGTAGTGCCCTCAGAGACCAAAGGAGACAATTACTTCCCACTAGACGCCAGCTCTTTGGGGACCAAACTTCTGACACATGAACCCTTGGGGAACAAGCTACCTTCAGTCACATTTTTAAGCCACAAAATTAAAATCTTATGAAGAATCCTTAACAAAACAACATAAAATGAAACAACAACCAAAATTTGAACACTCAAATATTATTTTAAAGACAGGATTTTATTATGTATCTCTGGTTGGCTTGGCCATATGTAGACCAGGCTGGCCTCCAACTTGCAACCATCATCTTGCTTCTTCCAAAGTGTTAGGATTACATGCATGAACTATCACACCCACAGCCAAACACTTCAAATCTGAGCAACAAACTTCTGAATTGTTAATTTATCAAAAGGACATCTCAAGGGAATAAATAATGTATTGGGCTGAATGGGGAAATGAACACGATGTCTAAAAACGTATGTGTCTTAAAACAGCGCTGGGGGTAACTACATGACACCAAGCACTGACATTACAGAACAAGAGATGTGCGGAGTCTTTCGCCTAGAAAAGGAAGAGAGGAAAAAATAAACTGAAAATATTCAGAAGTAAGAAAATCGTCCATAAAGAAGCAGAGCTAAATGAAAATGAGAGCGGGGGGGGATGAGAAAACCAATGAAAGGAAACAGACAGCTCTTTAAAAAGATCAGTAAGGAGAACAAAACCTCTACGAAGACTGGCGAAGCAGGGAGAAGACGATTATCGGACATGAAACAAGAATATCACCACTGAGCCCACAGACGTCCAGAGGACGACAAGAGAACACTGTAGAGAAGTCCACCTAAATCAAAACCACAAGCTAGTGGAGCTCACCCCATATGAGGAAGATAATTAGACTAATTCTTACAGAAATTTAATTCGCAGTCAGCAACCCACGAGCCAAGGTAATAAAGGACAATTCACTGCTCAGCTACACTGAACAAATCCTAATGCACTTTTCTATGAGATGACATCAAATTGCAGAACACCGGAGAAAATGCAAAAGATACATGAGGCCAAGCTTCCGCCTTCCAAGTTCTCTTCCGGACAGCCCGGTGAAACGGTGGTGTGACTAACGGCAGTTACTAAGAGGAATCCCTTAGGGTTTCTTGGCTCTTCCTTCTGCTTTGTTCCCCAAGGCATATGGTGCGTCTTTACCTTCCATTTTTAACAAATTGAGAAACAGACATTGATTGCATTGACAACTGTGAGGAAATTTGACAACTTGGGCATCTGAAATGGTAGCAAGGAGGAGAAACACCCAACTGTGTATCAAACCCCCAAGGGCTAAGTCCACCAGGCACACCCCTCACCACGGCTTCTCTACGCAGAGAACAAGAACCAGATTCGGGTTGGAGGATTTTGAACTCGGTACAGGTTTTTCTGCAGAGATAATCACTGCAAACATTCTCTGTGAAAGTCGTTTTTCCACTCTATTTCCTGCGCCTTGCTCAGCCAAAAACAAATCTCACGGAAGAAGCCTGTGTGGCAGCATCTGCGAGCAATCTGCTGCTGACTCCCTTCGGGCGTGAGCAGCCCAATCAGAATCCATCTCCTCCCTACAGAGCCACAGGGGAATTCTGCAGTAGCTGGCATCCCAGGCACGTTCCTTTCCATCTCTGCTGCAAACTCCACCTTCAAGCAAGGAACTTGCCAGGCTCTCTGTTTTCTTCTGGCAGGCTCTGAGCTTGAGTCCCAGCCCCGAGGAGCAGTGTGGTCATGAACGACGTCTTCAACTCCCTGAGCATCCTGTATTTCCTCGCATATTAGTTGAACATGAGAATGTCTAGGAGTACGGAAATTTCAGATAGAGCATTGTCCAAAGCACCAAACAGCAGCAGGAGCGAATGAATTCGAGAAAATGAACCCAAGACTGTCATGAACGAGTGCTCAACTACACACCTTAGGAGCCATCTCGAAGTTCTGTAAAGCCATCCCCGCCCCTGTATGTTGACAATTTGTAGGTTAGGAGTTTGGGTAGACATCATGGAAATGACTTGCCTCTCTTCTGTGATGACAGAGCCTGGGCTGGAGGGACTCAAATGTGCAGGTGGCTACAGGGATTCAGATGGATCAAGTCCAGGCCCTCAGTTGTCTCCTCCAGCCGGGCTTTTAGGTTTCTGCGAGGCTTGGTCTTTGTTATTTGGTTAAAAGGCTGGGCCATGAGTAGGATGTGGGAACATTTCAGAGAACCCAGGGCGTCGGTCTTTCTCCCCATTTCACCACGGTTCCTGGGCTTCTTCCTAGAATGTTCTCCAGGGTCAGACTTTGGACACCATGCCTGTTTTTCACCAGAGTGAAAGCTTCCACGAGGCCTGGCTGCAAGTTGCCAGACCGCTTTTGATTTGGCCTCAGAATCCCAAGAGCCTCTCTTGGCCAGCGTAATCAAAGTAGGGAAACCGACGTCCCTGGTTGTTTAGCAAAGCACCAAGAGTACACATCCACTGTCTCATCTCTCCACACTTTCTTTCCAGCACCAGCGTGGTTTTAGGCGCTCGTAAGTCTTCAATCGCTTCTGCGGCTCCTCTCACAGGGCCACCAGCAATTCTCTTTATTTCCCAAGTGTTTCTCATCTCTTGCCCCATATTTAAAACAGGAAAAGGAAGGGATTGAGTAGGGGAGAGAAACAAGGATGGAGGAAGAATGACAAAAGACGGGAGGAGGGGAAAGGGAGATAAGAAAGGGGAAAAACTAACCGGCCAGTGTGTATGAGAGCTAGCGAAGTCTGTGTAATTGTCACCTGCTCTATAGAGCTGTGGCATAGTTGGAGTGACTGTCTAGACTCAGAAAAATACTGTCATAGCTTTCTACTTAACTTTAAAGTTTTATGATAAACTTTTAATCTACTTTAAACAATGCTGTTGTGAAATATATGTGAATCCACTTAAATTCATAGTTATACAGCTGTTGCACTAGCATTAAATAAATAATCCAATTCTTCACTTACTGGCTTACTCAATAACTACTTCAGCACTACTCTGTGTCAGACATGGATTTAGATGCCAGAAATTCTGCAATAAAGCAAAATAGAAAAGACTTTGGCTTATATTGGATCCCAAATCTCTAAATTCCTTCAAATATATTTCTATAGGTTTTATTAGATTTATATATTAATTATGTGATGGCATCATACCATATTGCAAGATTTTAATTATGAGGTTCACTATCTGGTAAAGAAAATTTCTTCTTAGTGTTTTTTTTTTCACAATTTTCCTCCTTGTCCATACTTTATATTTTTCTGCATGTGGCCTAGAACCAGATCTTTCATTTTGTTTTGTTTTGAGGTATTAGGGAGTGATCCAGGATCTGGTGCATGCCGTGCAAGCGCCATATCATGGAAGTATACCATCAGAATCAACAAGTCTGCAACCAGCAGAAAACAGTATGCCATCTAATGACATTAAATAAATACTTTTCCAAAGGAGGTAGAGGTGTGTGTGTGTCTGTCTGTCTGTCTGTCTTATGTGTCTGTGTCTCTCTGTTTGCCTGCCTGTCTACCTGCCTGTGTATGTATCTGTCTTGTGTGTCTGAAAAGCTGTGTGTATGTCTGTGTGTCCGTCTGCCTGCCTGCATATATGTGTGTCTTGTGTATGCGTGTTTTTTGTGTGTGTATGTGTTTGTGCATATGTGTAGGTATGTGTGTATGTGTATGTATGTGTGTGTGTGTGTGAGAGAGAGAGAGAGAGAGAAAGAGAGAGAGAGTTTGAATCTTCCTACTCAAGACTCGTGCCCAGAAAAGTCTCTCTAGTTTATGCATTCTCATTTTCATTACTATGCAACTACTTTTACGTTTATTTATGTAGACATTTCAAATTCAATCTGTGTTTCCTGTCACTTGTCTTTTCTATTACTGTGGTAAATGGAATTGCTTCTTATGTTCAGCCAGCTAACTGGACATTTCGTGTGTATGAAAAATATTGATTTCTCTGCATTAGTTTGTTCTTAATTAAAACAGTTTGTACTGTTTTCTATGGACTTTCCTGTGCTTGTAATCTACAGGCAATCTACAAATAATTATGCCTTACAAAGATCACCTGTAAAACAGCTCGAACGTTCTACTAGCATCTTTACTCTCAGTCATCCAATCCAGTCTCCATCTTGCAGCTACAGTGATTTTCATAAACCACAAATACAATCTCGTGTGCTTTTCCCTCCATTTTCAATGCTTCTCATTTTTCTTAAGATAAAAATCAAAATCCTTAGCAGCATGAGCCTAAACCAGTCATCTCGTACCTTAATCTGTAAGCTTGTCCCATCCAAAATACTCACAGCTCCTTTTCTCTAACTACTTGATAATGCCAGATTCTCTTCCAGCATAAGGACATAGCCCACAACGTCACCACTATGTCACCAATGTTTTGACACCTCTTCCTTAGCTAGTTGTAACACATCCTTTTACTCTCATTGCAATTACAACATCTCCAGCTGATGCAGGTGTCCAGTGTGTTCAGCCTGAGTCTGCCACCTGGAGCTGTGTTGTATGACTGACCATCTTAACTCTGTGACAGGGAGATCATATGTAATTTTTATTATTTACCAGACATTCCATGGTGGCTGTCTGACACACAGGAGCCCAACAGGCTTTTATATGCCTATGCTAGCCCTCCACATGAACATTGTGAATGTTTAGAAGGAAGAATATGCATCTTACTCATAATCATTCACCACACCACCTCAGTCAATGCAATATTAAAAGACTTATTTGATATAAACCTCAGGGTTTAAATTAATTCTTGAGATTAGATCTTTTACACAGATATTGCTAAGAAAGTAATTTGTAGATTTAATAAATAAAGGTGGGTAAGTAAAAGATAAAATGGTCAAATATATATGTATGTATGCATATATGTGTAGGATGCATGTATTATGTATGTATGTATGTATGTATGTATGTATGTATGTATGTATGTATAATGGTTGGAGAATGCGAAGGACAAGCCCAAAGGAGGCTTGTGCAATAGTCTTCCCATATCAACAACCAATGTATGACTTTTCATTCAACTTATCTCCACCATTCTGTACCCACACCTATAAGACAAATTTGTTCCTCTGAGAAACCATATTTGATCATGACAGAAAAAAACTATAAGTAGGAAAAACAGAGAACTGAGGTAGTTAAACTCAAATAGTTGGTGTGTGGTGACAGTGACTGTGAGAATACTTCCTTTCGTTGATGTGGGTTGGGTGTAGCTGAAAAATTGTCCAGCCTAAATATCTTATTCTCATCCCTCATCACTTTGCCGTTGAAGCTGTCCTTTTCAGTATGTGCAAATAACAAGTTTCGTAGAGATTTTTTTTCTACAAGATTAGAACCTTCCATCTTGGAGGGAAACTCAATAAGGCACAGGATATTAAAAGGTAAGGTGAAGCAACAAGCTATTCCAAGGGGAGGTAAGACATCCTCCTTTGCAGGGAAGCTCACAAGGTTCAGGAAACAAACAACCTAATGTCTCCAAGAAGTCCCTGAATCTGAAGAGATTCAGAAAGTTTCTCATTGTCCCAGCATGCATGAGTTGTAAGGACTACTGAGAGACACTCTACAACCTGTTGAGCTTCCTTTATGTCATGCAGTGAAGTCAAGGCTGTCACCCATGCTGGGATAGCCTTTTGGTGATGCAACTGACCTGGAGTTGTAGCTGCTCCTATAAGTAACCCCTCACCCACACTCCTGTAAGTAACCTCGATCCTCATTGTGGTGATATTAAGAGGTAGAGCCTTTTAGGAAGTCGTTAAGTCAAAGACTGAATAGATTAGGACATTCAATCCTCTTATGTTCTCCTCATTCATCACATGAGGGCCTTGTATTAATCCCCTGTTCGTTCTTCTGTCCTTTCACCCAATCAACACCACGTAAACGTTGTCATTTTTGTAACAGTTCTCCACCAGTCATCTCACTTGCCTACACCTTGATCTTGTATAACTCAATCCCCAGTGCAGGAGAAACAGGCTTATGTTATTTATAAATTGTGCATTACTCAATCTGAGCAACATTGGTGACACTAAGGTAATAAATGTCCCTCAACTGAAGAGTGGATAGAGAAAATATGGTACATTTACACAATGGAGTACTATTCAGTGGAAAAAAAATGGAATCTTGAAATTTGCAGGCAAATGAATAGCACTAGAAGAAACCATCCTGAGTGAGGTAACCCAGTCATAAAAAGAGAAACATGGTATGTACTTACTTATATATGGATTTTAGACATGGATCAGGAGAGTGCCAGCCTACAATCCCACTGCCAGAGAGTCTGGGAAACAGGGAGGACTCTAAGAGAGATATGCATGGTACCCCAGAGCAGAGGATTGAGGCAAGATCTCCTGATCAGATTAGGAGCAAGGGGGGTGGAGAGGAGAGGGAGCCATGAAAAAAGAAGGGGAGAGGAGGAGGGGAGGGAAGGACATGGGGGACCAGGAAGGTTGAGTTGGGGGAAGAATAGAGGAGAGCAGGATGAGAGATACCATAATAGAGGGAGTCATTATAATAGGTTTGAGGAGAGATCTGGCACTAGTGAGATTTCCAGAGATCTACAAGAATGATACCAACTGGTAATCTAAGCAATAGTGGAGAGGCTACCTTAAATGTCCCTCCCTGATAATGAGTTTGACTACTTCCTTGTATGCCATCCTAGAGCCTTCAGCCAATGACAGAGGGAAGCAGAGGTAGACACCCACAGAGTGGTGTCTAAACACTGAACTCCAGTGAGAGAGAGGGAGGAGTGATGAGCAAAGGGATCAAGACTGGGCAGGTGAAACCCACAGAGACAGCTGACCTGAACAAGGGGGAGCTCTTGAGCCACAGACTGATGGCTGAGAGGCCAGCATGGGACTGGTCCAGACCCCCTGAATGTGGTGTCAGTGAGGAGGCCTAGGCAATCTATGGGGCCTTGGGTAGTAGTAGATCAGTATTTATCTCTGGCATACAAATGGATGTTGGGAGCCCATCCCACAATGAGGGATGCTCTCTCAGCATACTGGGAATAAGGGCCCTAAAAGCCTACTGTCATAAAAACATCCTCTAAAGAGTGAGATGGAGCAAAAGCAAATGTACCTTAGCCACCTCTCTGGCTGAGGTTTGACTTTGCTTTAATCTACCTCCAATCAGAGCTGGGACTGTTCATGGGAGACTTCATCTCAGTGCTAGGCACTTCAATTTCCTCAAAGGGTTCTGAAATAATTTGAAAAATCACTTCATTATAGGACTCAAAAAACATAATCAAGCTGAAAATATACTTATAAACATTTCCCACCTCCAGTTGTGTTTAGATGAATTATCTAACACAAGCCATTAGAAATTCTGTGGTAACATTTAAGAACAACAGAGGGATATTTTGACAACTTAAAAATCCATCACATGTAAATATCCTAAAGCTGAATTTTAAAACATCCCATTTTGGTATTTTCAGAAAGAAACTGCACTCCAAAGATAAAGCCAAAAAACTGCTGTCCATCTGAGCCTTGGTGAGGGTTTGAATTCTTGCCAATGAGATAAGTGCAGAGGTGATGTGCTCCCACTCCCATCCAAATCAGCATCATAAAAGCCTAGACATGATCTTCCATTTTCTCCTTCCCCCAATACCCTCTGTCTCTATTAACACAAAGGATGTCACCTGCACTGGGCTGAGCTCCTGGAGTCCATTTAAAGAGAGTTAAGAGTGACAGTATGAGCAAAGGGGTCAAGACTGTGACAGGGAAACCCATAGAAATATTTGACCTAAACTAGTGATGGGGAACCCATAGAAATAGTTGACTTGAGCTAGGGATGGGAACCCATAGAAATAGTTGACCTGAAATAGTGATGGGGAACCATAGAAATAGTTGACCTGAAATAGTGATGGGGAACCCATAGAAATAGTTGACCTGAGCTAGTGGAAGCTCACAAACTCTGGACTGACAGCTGGGGGACCTGCACAGGACCAAACTAGACCCTCTGAATGTGGGTGACAGTTGTATGGCTGGGGCAGTTTTTGGGGCCACTGGCAGTGGGGCCAAGATTTATCCCTGGTGCATAAATTGTCTTTTTGAAGCCCATTCCCTCCCTATGGAGGAATACCTTGTGCAGCCTAGACACAGTGGGGAGGGCCTTGGTCCTACTTCAATGTGATGTGACAGACTTTATTGACTCCCCATGGGAGGCCTCATCCTCTCTAAGGAGCAGATAGGGGTGGGGTTAGGGGAAGGTGGTGGAATCCGAAGGAGGGGAGGGTGGATTTGTACGTAAAATGAAAAAAGATTGTTTGAAAAAAATGAATCCATGCCACCCAAGTCGTCATCATTCTGTCACCCCAAATGACAAAACAGAATCGGAATTTTATATGAAAAGCCCAGGGTATATTTGTTACAGCAAACAGCAATTAGGGGACATAGGCCCTGCCCCAAATGTCTTGACAGACTTTGATGATCCCTCATGGAAGGCCTCACCCTCCCTGGGGAGTGGATGGGGGATGGAATGGGGGCATGGGAGGATGGGAGGGAGAGAGAACTTCCATTGCTATGTAAAATAGGATTGTTTCTAATTTAAGTAAACTTTATATAAAAAAGAAAGTTAAAAAGAAATCCACAAGTAAAACTTAGCACTTCCAATAATTGCTTTATCACCGAGGTTCCTCCAAGGATCCCATCTGGACTCATCAGGCATTTAATTACTTAGAACCAAAGACAACAGTCTCCTTTGATCTTCATTAATTCCAGAGTCTAAACTGACAGACCACATGAGATTATCCCAACCCTGGACTCGCTGCCCTGTTCCTGAGCACTTAAAATTTAATATAAAAGTCAGTTACCAATTCAAAAGGCTTTTTCTCCAAGAAAACCGATATCTGTAGAGCAAAAGAATTAACGTTACCAAAGAAAACGCTGAAAGAAGGAAAGTAGGGAGGAGATTTGGTTGGTTGAAGGCTCTTTCATAACTTCAACCTGGCCAAGTTATTGTTTTGACTGAATAGGGTTCATGACCATGAACCAAGAAACGCCGGGGCAATCATATCAAGTGTGGTCTAAGAGACCAAACATGGAGGGATTGAACCTCCAGGCGGAGTGATGTTCGATCACAGTGTGGAGCACTCACCAATAAAGGATGGACTCATCTGTGCCCGATTACCCTTGTGCTAGAGGACAGTGTCTGAGAGGCTTCTGCCTACTTTGCAAAGTTTCACAGTATATAATGGTGACATCTAGATTTACCAGATATGCCACAGCTCCCTTTCCTTTTTAAATATCTGGCACCCCTACTTTAGGAAATAAGAAAAAGAAAGATAAGCGTGCAAGATCACCTCTATCATCTCCTAGAAGCATCCCTCCGCCCCTCCACTCTACGTCCAACTCAAAGGCTCAGCTCTGCTTCCTGACCGCAATAGCTTGCATCTACTACACCAACTTCCAGGGGTATTTCACCTCCGGTCCTCACTTCTTCTCAACTAAAAACAGCTGTTGATGCTCTCCAGGTCCATGTCCTAGGGAAACAAACGGGACAAAAGTCCTTGTCGTGTAGCTGTGCCATACATACTTTTCAGATGTCTTTTTCTTGATGGATGGAATATATATATATACACGGCGAAACACCATAGAAATCAGTGAATCATAGCTTCTGCTATTTGAGGTTGAAGGGACCAGGCCCTCACCCAGCCCCCTGCTTTAGCAACCATGCAGAAAAGGCCCCGGACTCAGTGGCATGTGTTTGCCTGATCTTGCCCACCTCCTAGTACCTAGGAGATCAGACACCCTCCACATGACGAGGAACCAATCAGAAGGCAGCTGGCGGGTTCTGGGCATGCTTTATGTAAAAGTGGTGTAACAGTGACTTGCAGAGCATAGCAACTGCCCTGGGAGGGACTATAGGCCATAACAACCAGTGACCAGTCAACATAGGACAGGTTGCCTAAGCCCAGAAGCTCACCAATCCTGAGACTGTTGCATACCCCTAGACACTCCCCTTGCTCTACCCAGTAAGTTCCCTGCCTCAAGGTTTCTCTGGGTCGTTCTCAAGCCAGCCACCATGTTGCACGGACGAAGGGTCTGCGCTAATGTTAATAATAACATAATAATAATAATAATAATAATAATAATAATAATAATAAAAGATGCCTTGGTTTTGCATCAGAATGGGTCTCCTGGTGATTTTGTGAGGTTCAGAATTTGGGCACAACAAGGTGATGCAAACATAGGACGCTAAAATGCACAGACTTGCAGAGAATTTTGCTAAAATATGAGTACTACTCCTGATTTCGTTTTGGAGACCACAAGCAGCAGTAGAAGGAGACCCGCCAGGGACTAAAGAGCTTACCGGGGACTCCAGAGCCGGCAGCATCTATGGGGAGAAGCCGAGTGCGGCAAGCACCCAGCAACAACTCGGAGCCAGCCTGGTCTTCTCATTCTCACGGAAGTCCTTGCCAGCTGCCAGGAAGTGCTGAGCGCCACAGCAGACGCTCTCACGATCCAGAGATGCGTAAGAAGGATTTCTTCATTCCTTATCGGCTAACAAGCGACTTTGACAAATTTCCTTGTTTGATTTTTTTTCCCTCCTCCTTTGAGGCAAGGTTTGAGTTCCTATGGCATAGTCTTGTTTATACCCCAATTAAAACAGAAAGCAATTACCATCAATTATCATGTAAGACTAGCTACTGTCTTGTAATTACCATGTTAATTGGCATTAAGTTTAGATAGAAATGATTGTTGCCTCCTTCCAACTAAAAACTAAAGAACGGCGTGTCAGGAGTGAAAGACAGAGACAGTCTTCCCGTCTTAAGAAAGTCTGTCTAGAGAGCACTTGGCCACATTCTGTATTCCTCATTGCTGAAGTCATTCATTCACTCAAAAGTGGATGGGGATGCTGTGACATACAACCTCCAAGATGGCCACCAGTAAGCCACATCTCCTGGATTCAACACCTTGGTGTAGACTAGATTACTCTATACCTAGCAAAGCTGATCAAGGTAACTAAATGGACATAAAAAACAATGACGCTGTTTGACTTCCAAGGAAAGATATTGGAGCTTCCTCCTTGATGGAGGAGAAAAGCTAGCAGGAACTCCATAGAGAAGAACGTGGCGGGGAGATACAGGACTCCTGCTAACAGCTGACTTGCAGCTATTGTATAGGTTGAAATGATGGCTCAGAGGGTAAGAGCACTGGCTGCACTTCCATAGGTCCTGAATTCGATTCCCAGAAACAGCATGGTGGCTCACAACCATATATAATGAGATCTGTGCAGGCATACACGCTAGCAGGACACTATACACATAATAAATAATAAATATGAATCTTTAAAAAAGAAGAAATGGTCCTCCAGCCTCAGGCAAACCTTAAATGACTGTACCCCCAAACTACACCCTAATTCCACCTTCAAAAGGGCCACACAGCCAGATTACCTTGCTAAGTCTTTTCCAAAGTGACATCTCATAGAAATGATAAGACAAAATTAATACATGCTGTTGCTTTAAGCCAGTAAATTTGTAGGTAATCTGTTAAATAGCAGCAGATAATGGATACAGATGGTGATTATTATCACTGATGGCAGAGATGGTGATGCTAACTCACATCCCCTAGGCAGAGAAAAGATATAATGAGACATGAGATTTGCTGTGGAAAACCCAACACCCTTAATTAAAAATAAAAGCAAGTTCCTTGGAGCTAAAATGCTGTTGCTTATGTAAATTCTGGTGGTTGTCACTTTGTGAGAAATGTGGAGAGAAAGCTAGATATTTTGACCCTGGGACCTAAAACACAAACAAACAAACAAACCCCCCCAAGTTATTTGCTCATTAAGAATGTAGAGGCAAAGTTCTTGGAAAACGGAATCCTGATGAAGCCATTTTATCAGTCACATAGATTATCTGCATTGCATTTCCTAGTGCTCTGAATAGAGAGATAAAGTCTCCCTGGTTGCCAAACTTGCAGAAATGTTCTTGCCCATGAGAAACATGAACCGCCATGTTTATGTGGACAACATTTTAGACAACAACACAAGATGATAAAAACAGACTGCAGGAAAAGAATCTGTACCAATCCTTATCAATAACTTCATCTATCACTCACCTTAACTGAAAATGAATATGTTCGTTCTGCTTTCCTACCAGATAGCGGCACTGACTGCTACCGCGCACTTCAACGATAAATTGAAATAAAGCACATCTGGGCTTTTGATTTGGCTGTTATAATTTGTGCATTGCTCCCCCAACATTCAATCCAAAGGAGCTTGGTTTAAATAACAATAGTTTTAATTATTCCCAAATCAGAAGCACGATGTGAAGTCATTCTTTGCACATGGAGTCTGCAGAGGGTTTTCCTATAATTACCTCAGATTATCCCAGTTGTATCTGTAACAAAAGTAGCATCAGGAGCAAATTTCTAAGGAGCATGCCAATAAACTGTAAAAACCTGCAAAAAAACAATAACAGCCAATAAGGTAGGTATTTTGGTGCTCACTGTATAGAGAAGTAAACTGTAGCCTGAATAGCAGAGCAGCCTCAAGTAAAGGAAGCATTCATCTGGAAGCCTCCATACCGAGTGCCGGGGGCCTGGAGTTGAACCTGTGGTTGCATCCCTTGAGACTGCTGGTACAACTTGAAATGGAAGATGCTATTAAGTGTCAATTGCCCAGACTTCTAAGAATTTGAAATCCTGTCAGGGCATTTCTGTTCCCAGCAAGGTTCACCCTACAAGGTCCCCAAGAAAGGCATACCCAGAGAGCCCACTGGGCATAGCAGAGCACATTTTCTTTAGCTGTGATTTCACCCCAAACCTCCAACATAGGGCACACATAAAGAAGAGTGGATCATGTGGCCAGGTGTTAAGAGAAGCTTTTTCCTTGAGAAGGAGCCGTTCCGCCAGCCTGGTTCCAGAGCCGCTTTCCCGCCAGCCTGGTTCCAGATCCGCATCAGTCCCAGATAAACACACAAGAGGCTATATTAATTATGAAGCTGTTGGCCTTGTTTGTCTCTTACTGGCTAGCTCTGCCTTAAGTAATTACCCCATAATTGTTAATCTAAGTATGTTTCTTACCGGAGAATAGTTCCCGGCGTCCTACCCCCATGGCGTCACATGTTGACTCTCTTGTGTTTCCCCTTCCCAGAATCCTCCTCGACTCCTAGTCCCTCCTATCTAGGTTTTCTATTGGCCAGACAGTACTTTATTGACAAATGCACAGGCAAATAACAGGACTTCCCCAACAGCCAGGTTTTCCTAAATGCAAACCTTATTTCTCTTTTCTACAAAGCTTCCAGAGCTGAGCCTCTGGCCCTAGTCTCGGGCCCCTCCCATTGGCGCCTATCTGACCAGTATCCTCTGTTTCCAGTCAGACCGTGGGCTTTAAACAGGCGACTTCTACATGGTTTGGGACAGTGCAGTGTTTTTTTTTTTTTGCCAGAGAATGATGATAAACTACTAACTTGTCAGGATATGTGGGATAAGTTCAAAATCACTTGTAGAAGAAAAGCAGTATTTCTTTATTTTGTCTCTAAGCCAGAGAGAAGGAAGAGGAGGAGGACAGATAAGTGGGGGGGGGGGGAACTGCTACCCAAAGTTTGAGGCTGCTTCTCATACACATGCACACAAAGGAATCGCATCTGCAGTTAGAGGGAGTCCGTGTAAGTACACGGGAAGCTAGAGAATAAAAGGTAAGAGTCACAAATGGATATATTTCAGACAAGAAGATATGTAAGCGCCCATCAAACACCCTTCAGTGGTAATCAAGATCACAATGAGACAACACACTTTACTTAGTTGATAGATAAATATTAAGAAGGCTTAAGATAAGTGTTATTGAGGATGTAATTCAGCAAAATTCTAATAAACAACAGGTGAGAACATAATTAAGAAAAGAGTTTGGCTTAGTAATATATGTTAGATAGACTATGCTAACAACTATAGCGTTAATCTATAAACCTCATGGTTGAATACAGCCAAGGTCTCCTAGAAGAACCTGTAGTCTTGGTGTGTGTGCCCTAACTAAAGTTCTGTCCTCCAACCGGTATCTAAGGGATCCAGGTCCTATCCACTACTGACTCTGCTCCTCAGGGAGCGAAGCTTTCAGTTTGAGAGCTCATGGGGGACACTGTATAGCCAGGTACATAGTGAGTTCTATTGCCACCATGGGCATCACACCAACCACAAGATCCTGTGCTATGCAAAGGCTGGGACAGCAGTGTTCTGGTATCATCAAAAGAGTTGAGATCTGTGAGCATTCAGAAGTCCCTGGAACACCTGACAGATTTGATCACAAATACACTGGGCAAATACATGAGGATTTCTATAATGGATACCCTCAAAGGACTAGTAAGAGATCTAGGTGACTCCAATATATACTCACCAGTAGATAGGCATAGAAATGTTCATGGGAGAAGTGCTTCTAACAGCAGACTCTGGAAACAATCCAAATATCTAGTACCAACAACTGGAAAATATCCAAATATTTAACATGGTGGCCTGGAGGCAATCCAAATATGATCAACAGGTGAAGAAACAAATAATGTCTTTCCCCCCCACCAAATGAATGTTTTCTACATAAAATGAATGAAGAATAATCATAGTTTTAAAAAGCATATCTTGTAAACACACAGATGTTGAGTCCAAGAATAGCAAACTACCAGGGTACATTGCAGCATAGTTTGCTTTTGTGTTCTCTAGTCTATGTTTTGGCTGGTTTTGGTTTTGGTTTTTGCTTTTGTTTTTCTTGTCTGTCTCTTCTTAGGTTGGTTTGATTTTTTTAATTTACTTGGGGGCAGGGATATTTGGCCTGTGTGGGCAGGGATATTTGGCCTGTGTGAATATGTGTGCATTGTGTGTATCCTTGGAGGTCAAAAGGAGGCTTTGGAACCTCTGAGGCTTGAGCTGAAGATGGTTGTGTGCCCACCATGTAAATGCTGGGAATTGAATCTGGGTCCTCAGGAAGAGAACACAGTCCTCCTAAGCACTGAGTCATCTCTTCTGTCCCTAGTTGGGAGTTTTGAGATGAGATCTAACATTGCAATCCAAGCTGGTCTGGAAGCCACCTTATAGCCCCAAACTGGTCTGCAAATCATAACAATTATCTTGTGCTAGCCCCCCAAATGTTAGGATTATAGGTTTGAGCCGCCATGCCCAATCTTTGTTTTTATGAGACAGGGTCTTACTATGTAGCCCTGACCAGCCACCTGGAACTCTCTATCTAAGATACAATGGTGAGACTCAGTCATTCAAATATTTTATTTTTTTATTATTATTTATTTTTAAATTTAAATTTAAATTAGAAACAAGGCTGCTTCACAAGTCAGTTCCAGGTCCCTCTCCATTTCCCTCCCCTCCTCCCGTGCCCTCTCCCCAACCCCCCCAATATCCCCTCATTTCCCCAGGGAGGGTGAGGTCCTCCTTGGGGGTGTCCATAGTCTGTCATTTCATCCAGGGCAGGGCCTAGACCCTCCCCCAAGAGTTCAGGGTGAGAGTGCATCTCACATTGTTGGATGGGAGTCCAGAGTCCATTTGTATACTCGGGATAAATACTGATCTACTGCCCAAGGCTCAATAGATTACCTAGACCTCCTCACTGACACCCACATTCAGGGGAAAATATTTTATTTTTAATTTATAGACTGATATATATGGTGGCTTATTCTCAAAATTCAGTTGTAGTTATCTTAGAATAATTAAAAGACTGCTCAGGAATATAAGAGGAATGTATGGGCTATACTGGTTTATTAGTTTATTATGCTAATTTATTCATTTATTATATAGGCGCATTGACATTTATTTGCCTCTTCAATATCATTTTTGACCCTTACACAATTTAACACAAGGGGAAGTCCTACATATTTAGAAATCATGCTTATTGATAAATTTTTATCTTTTTTTCCTATGAACAGGAGGAAGGAGAAGGGAGACAATTAGGAACGAGGAAAGGAACCAGAGGAAGAATAGGAGAAGGAAATGTGTGTATGGCAGGGGTGGCGATAAGACATAATCAAAGTAAATTATGTACGTGTAAGAACTACAATGGCATCTATTATTTTGTACAATTAATATACACTGTAAAAAGGAACAGGGGAAAATATGGAAAGGAAGAGAATAGAAGTGAGATGGTGAATTAAACAAAGACTCTTGTTTCTGCTCTCAAGGCAAAAACATCAGGCCCTAGTCTCCTAGTCTTGCGACCTTGGGAGGCATGACTATAGCATTATTGTTCCTAGTTCACAGCTGGAAAACCCAAAGCTTCTCAATTTTTGGGACAAAAAATACTAAATATATTAGCAAACTAATGAATGAATGTTTCAAAATATTTTGTTCCCTGAAGTTTGGTGGAAGGTACAGCCAACCTCAGTTATGAAAAGGGAAATTTTCACATTGTTCTCTAAAAGGTTTAAGGGAGGAGAGTTGATGGATCCACCGGGGCACAAAGAGTATATTACAAAGTGAGAAATGTCATGTTATTTATGGGTGAATACAGTTGTTAGGAAGCTCTATGTGTCAAGTATAAGTCAGAGAGACAATCTTCTGTGATGGAAGGAGTCTCCTTAAGATGATGATTCTAACCTCTGTACTGCATGGGCTGGATGCATTCCTTGAGTTAAGCCACTTACATTCTCAGAACCTGAGAGTCTTCCTTGACAAAATAGGGCAGACATGTCTGCCACAGCAAAAAGATTAAATGGGATGATTAGAAAGTCTTCAGGTTAAGGAAGGGGCTCAATAAGTGTCAGTCACATTTAATGCACACCCATTCACTTTGGCTCAAGCTTATTATCTAACAACAGCAACAGAAGAAGTTGTCTTCTGCTTCCCAATGACAGATGCTGAGGCTACTTGTCAGGACAACAGTGTAACCATTAAATCCAAGTGGACCAGGCTCAACAGTCAATAAGATATGAAAGTTAAGACAACTCAATGTAGCACAGCATAGAGTAAATATGGTTCTAACAGCACATGAGATGCTGGCTCTATCACTACTCCATTTGGAAGAAGTAGGACCAGAGATGAAACCGTTTGTCTGGAATCATCCTTCCCATCAAAGACAAGGACTAGAAGCTGACGTCCACCCCAGGGATCTTGTCTTCTTCCTACCTCCTTCTTCCCTACACATGGCCAAGGCGAGCACTACACTTTTTTTTAAGTTGCAGTCACTTGTAAGCCTCGAAATGAAAAGTTGTTTTCACAGTCTTGCTATAATTAAGCCATCAGCACAACTCACAAAAACAAAACTGTGCCTTTTTAATTAGTGTCTTGAATGTAAATTAATGGCTCATTATTCTTTCTCATTTCCAGCTGAGATAGTTATTAAAGTCAGAAAAAATAATGAATAGTCAGACGGGGAAAATTCAATGGTATGAAGAGGGTCAATTTTCCCTCTTAGATTCCTAGTATATTGGAGTGACCTAAGAGGCCCCTCAGAAAGCACCATGTGGTCCATGGGAAGCAAAAGAGAGCACATAACATATGGGTTTGCATCACCTCCAATTAAGGATAGTCTGTATAGACTAAAGAGACTTTCTGCGAGGCTCCCCTGTGTCCCCACGAGGTTTACTGAGTTCTGATAAACAGCAATGACATATGACTCTGACGTCTTGATCCTAGACAAGTTGAAGGCATCTTTCATTCATCCCCTTTGCTATAATTGTTGAGGACGTACTGTGAGCCAACGTCTGTGCTCATTGCTGTAGATTCACGGTTAATCACTAAGATGTGGTTCAGCTTTAAATATGAGATGTATAAATACATAAATGACTACATAAAAACTGATACCCATGAGGCCAAGTTCATTCAGCAAAATCAATTGGCTCTTTTCCCAATGTTTGGGACTAAGTCTTTCAGAAAAGCTGATATTAAAAATAACTAGACCTAGAAAGTTGAGGGAATATCTGTGTTCCTTCCCTATTCAATGCTTCATGGATTTTTTTCTATATTTCTCTAACTATTTCATGACATCTACCCAAAAGATGCTGCAATATTCCCAAAAGAAGGAGCAATTTTCATTTCAGCAGCATTTACTTGAGTCCTCTTTTGGGAACACAAAATGGAACTTATTGGAGACACTGAGTGTCTACTTGTCATTGGTATAAATTGTTTTCCTTATAGAGGTCAAATTATGATGGTCACATTCTATAGTTCAGAGTGGGACTAGTCCCAGTTGCAAGACTAATCCTACTTGTACATGTGACTTTTCTTCCTGGAACCTGGTCTATAAAATGAAGAAGTCAACCACAGAGGCACTAAGCACCCTATCCTATGAATGAATGATTGTACAATTTATATGAAATATGTTTTCATCTTTGAAGACCACAGTCCCTGAATAATTCCACCCACAAGGACAGCACCTATGCTCAGCTAGATACTAGGGTGTCTGATGATCAAGGGAAAAAAATCCATTATTCTAGGACATTCAAGGAGAATTGAAAAATTCTATCAGAGTATAGCCAGTAACCTTGCTTATAATCAAAAGATGGAGAGTGAGCAAGCGTACAAGCCCAGGCAGCAGAGTTGTAAACGAGGGCACGTTAGTTGGCTGAATGAAATGCTTGCCTGGAGCAGGGATCCATAAATATTCCATGACACTCAATTGATTTCTCAAAATGAGTTCCATTTCTGATTTGCACATCTAGCTGATGATGCTTTGGGTTATTCTTCAGCTCTGCATCCAGTGTGCTGTGTCCATCTCAGAATTTCTTCTGTTCCCATCAACTAACCACACTCTGTCTACTCTATCTTAGCACTCCCTAGACCACCGGAGCTTCTGAACATGAGATTTATAACACAGCCCCATTACCCGAGGCAGGGTGCTTGAGAATACTGGTGCAAAGAAAAGTAATGAAGATGGATGGTGTGACATCCTGCAGCAACAAGGCCAGAATGGAATGCTGGAACTTCCAAAGACTTGAGTTCAGGATGGTCCCTCTTAGTGTTTCTCAAATGTTTCCAAATGACAGACCCCACAAAAATGTTAATTGTTGCCTAAAACAATGGAATTAATACATAAAAACTGTTTGAAAAACAGGTGATACAGACCCAGAAATTCTGTTGTTAAGCATCTTACCCCAAGGATTAAGGAAAAAGTTTAGCATATGTTGTGGTAGTTGGGGAACTAGGCCATCTGTTTTAAAAACCAACTAAAACCTCATCAGGTTAATACAAATAGGTCCTACGAGGCCATTATGTAATTAGATATCCCAAGTAATAAGTTATATTCTAAGTTGTGGATCAGGGATCACAGTTCCTTCTCTATGATTATGACAACTGTCTCTTCAAGACTCTTCAGCTGAGAGACTTGATACACAGCTTGCTAACAAGCAAAGAAAGAGAGTAAGTGGGGAAAATCACAGGATATCTACAAGAAGGCACTCATCACTTCCTCCTACAAGTCCATTCAACAGCTACTAGCCATGAAGATGGCTGCTGTAGTGTCAGGCCATCTAGGAAGAGAGAACCGGGTACCTACTCCACTAGTGGACATATGATACAGGTAAGACGGAGGAGATGGAAAAAGGTTGTAAGAGCCAGAGGACTTATGCACATGTGAGCTCACTGCAGCTATGGCAGGGTCCACAAGATCTGCACAGGTGCAAGCAAGATGGATTCCTAGCACTGAGAATGGAGGATGTAGACAAGGAAGGGCCCCACCCCTAACCAAGAAACTATTTTTAGTTGATACTCACTTGTTACGGAATATTACATTAGCTAAGCAAAGATGTGTTACATTTGTTTATGCTTTATTAGTTCAACAATCTATGGACATGTTACATTTGTTCATGCTGCATTTGTTTAAGGATATAAAGATGTGTTGGTTTGACTGCCTAAGGCACCTGATTGGTTTAATTAAAAGCTGGATGGCCAATAGACAGGCAGGAGAGAGACAAAATAAGTAGGAGGAGGAATCTAGGCCCTAGAGAGTGAAAGAGAACAGAGGAAAGGAGAGGGAGATGCCCGGGGCCAGCCGGGCAATGGCCAAACGGACAAATATGGGGTAGGACATACAGAATTTAAGATGGTAAACAAAAATAAAACCTGAGGTAAGACACAGAGGAAAAGAAACAGGCTAATTTAAGATGTAAGAGTCAGAGGGACAAGCATAAGATGAGGCTGAGCATCCATAACTAATAATAAGCCTCCATGTTTTGATTGGGGGGCTGGCAGTCTGAGAAAGCTTGTTACTCCCTCTGGTAAAGGAAAAATCAGTTGTCCACAATGGAGGTTCACTACCTAGATCAACAACACTCCAGGACAGGCCCTATGAACAGGAATAGTTAGCCAACACAGAATGAACTCAGTTTTTGTCTATTTATTTGTTTGGGTGAATAGTTGTTTGTTTGCTTATATTTGTGCATGTGATGGTTTGAAATAAAATGGCCTTCAAAGGGATTGGCACTATGAGGAGCTATAGCCTTGTTAGAGTAGGTGTGGCCTGGTTGGAGGAAATGTGGACTCGTTGGAGGAAGTGTGTCACTGTGGGGACGGGCTTTGGGGTCTTTTCTGAAGCTTCATTCAGTACGACAGTCAGTCGGCTTCCTATTGCTTGTGTGTCAAGATGTAGGACTCTAAGCTCCAGCACCATGTCTGCCTGCATGCTGCCATGATCCCCACCATGATGGTAATGGACTGAACCTCTGATACCGTAGGCCAGCTCTCTAAGTTAAATGTTTTCCTTTATAAGAGTTGGAGTGGTCATGGTGTCTCTTCATGGCAATAAAAAAAAACCCTAGCTAAGACAGTATGTATGTGTTGATGTTTTGTTCTAGCTAATTTCTTTTCACTTATTTATTTTAATTTTTCTCTCTTGCTTTCTTTTTGTCTTATTGGTCTTCCTATTGTTTTGATTTTCATTTTTATGGTTTTTTTTAAGGAAAGAGAAAGAATATAAAGTTGAGTAGATGGGGAAGTAGGGGGGATCTGGAAGGTTTTATGGGAGGGAAAGAAACGTGGTCAAAATAGATGGAATGAAAAAATATTTTTAAATAATTTTCTTCCAAAAAAAGGTGAAGAAAAGAAATTAATCCCACCCCTCCTGGCTATCAAGAGAGCAAGACTGGGACCAAGCACATTCCATCCTCCTCCATGCAGTACTTTAATTATGCTTCAAGGTTCTTTAGGAAGAGGGTCATTAGATAAAAACGCGAAAGGGTTGGAGAGTTACGTATTGAAGAAAACAATGCAATGCTCAGTCAAGGCTTAAGACATATAAATTGTAAGTTATTCAGCAGGAAGACAAATAAATTTCCCTACAGTTAGGTTTTAAAAATGACCTTCCAGGCTGCTCCAGACAATTTTAACCTCAGTAAGAAACACGGCATTCCCTCAGCATGGGTGATGAAGCCTCCAGGAGAACCAGGCCACGCTGCCACCTTTTGGAAATAATTATCAAACTAAGTCTCCTCCCGCTGTGAACAAGCATAAGAAAACGAATCAACGCGTGCAGCAGGATTTCCTACCCCACTTAAAGTTGCATAAACTGGAAGTTCCAAAAGTAAACTAATGAAAAGACATTGGGAAAGACTATTTAATATGCATGTTCCTCATGCTGCTCTTCCAGAAGACCTAAGTTCAGTTCTCAGCACCCACATGAGGTGCCTCACAGAGCACCTTTAACTCCAACTCTGGGGTACTTAGAACCTCTGGTCTCCTTGAGCATCTGCACTCAAGTTCACATAACCCCCCCACAGACGAACATATAATTTAATATAATAAATCTAGGGCTTTGCAGACACTGGGATTTCAAATGGCAACACGTGTGCCACTGGAGCAGAAGCTCATGGACATTGAACTGCCATCCTGGATATTGGTGTGGGATTTCACCCCCAGTGGCACTGTGGGGATCTGTCAGAGAGTTTACTACCAGGGTTACAAGAAATACATGTAGCATTGAGTTCTAATGGGTCCTAATAACAAAAACCCAGAGTCAGATATAGGAGTGAACGCTGAAAGACCAGGGAGACAAAGGAACAAGCCACAGCCACACCTTACCTCACCAACTTCTCAGCCAGAAAAAACTGAGCTCCTGTCTCTTCCTGCCTGATTTTCCTCTCTCAACCCAGTCAGTATACACAAACCTCCAGACCTCTATGGTTAACTAGTGGCTAGCTACGCCCTCTGATCTTCAGGCAAGCTTTATTTGTTAGAGCACAAACAAGATATCACCACAGTGTACAACAGTTTCTGGAAAGGCAGCATTGTTGGGCTTAGCATGGTGCTAGTAGCCTACCTGCCTCTCAGCTACTGCATTCCTTTCAAGGAACTCAAACATAAGTGGCGACCAGCAAGTACTTCTGAGGATGGTCAGTATGGAGAGCACTGCACTCCTAAGCAAAACCAGCTGCCCAGATCCCATCTATGATAAATTTAGCTGTCACTGTATCCGCATATTCTGACTGAGAACTAAATGTCCATTAAAAGGTGACTGGTTAAAATAATAATAATAATATAATCTTTTAAAACATATGCCCCTGGACCTGTCTTTATTTCTTTTGTATTGCTGTAACAGTGCACCATGGCTGAGATGCACATAATAATTAGAGATTGCTGAGAAGATGAAGTTAAAAATAAGCATCTCAAACTGAGAAAATGGTACACTGCAAAGGCTCAGGGACATAAAGAGGTGGGTATCGACGGAGCTGTTCTGTCTTTTCTAGAGCATAGAATGTAAGGAGTAAATGTAGAAGACTAGTAGGGACCAGATAATCATACATTCTAAGAGTGATTGCCTGGATGAGGCAAACATAAAAGCATCAAGGGAGAAGGGAATCCTTGATGTTTGGGGATGTTCTCTCTCACGGGAGGATAGAACGTTATAGTTTGAATGTGAAATGTCTTCTGCAGGCTCATGTGTTTGGACACTTGATCTCAGGACGCTGGCATCGTTTCTGGAGCTTGTAGGATCTTTACGGGATAAAGTCTGGCTGGCAGAAGCTAGTTACTGAGTGTGGGTCCGTTTCATTCTCCAGGCTCACACTTTCAGTCTGCTCTCTGATTTCTGACTGTGGGTTCTGCGTGTCCAGCTGCCTTATGCTCCTGACAGTACACCTTCCTTGCCATGATGTAGTGCATCTCTTCTTAAACTGCAAGCCAAAATAAGCTCTTCCTCTTTTAGTCTTTTTTTTACTGGTATCTTATCACATTTATGAGAAAACAAGTGCAAGAAAGCATTATGATTCTGGAGAGACGCAGACCATTTGACAAACAATTATGTTTGTTCAGTCAGGGATCAGTAAGGGTTGGAACCAAAACATTGTAGGTCAAACTCCATCTTGGCAAAAGGCTAAGCTCAAGTCCTAACCCACTGTATGCATACTCTAGGCCACACTTATAAACAAGATCTTTACCGATACAATCAACTTTATAATCCGTTGTAAGAGCTAAACACTGAACTGAACTCCTGGGAACCAGTTGCAGAGAAGGAGGAGTGATGAGCAAAGGGGTCGTGACTGGGCTGGTGAAACCCACAGAAACAGCTGACTTAAACAAGGAGGAACTCATGGACCCCAGACTGATGATGGCTGAGAGGACAGCATGGGACTGATCCAGACCCCCTGAATGTGGGTGTCGGTGAGGAGGCCTGGGCAATCTATGGGGCCTTGGGAAATAGATCAGTATCTATCCCTCGAATACAAATGGACTTTGGTGCCCATCCCACAAAGAGGGATGCTTTCTCAGTCTGGAGTCTTGGGGGAGGGCCTAGGACCTGCCATGAATGAAATGACAGACTCTGGAGAGCCCCATGGAGGGTCTAACCCTCTCTGGAGAGTGGAGTAGGGATTTGGTGGGGAGTTGGGGAAGATGGGAGGGAGAGGGAGCTGGGATTGACATGTGAAGCAACCTTGTTTCTAATTTAAATTAAAAAGGGGGGGGGAACCCATAAAATCCCTAAAATTTGAAGTATAAAAAAAGAAAAGCAAAACGAAAGCTAAAATGGCCTCTATGTCTTTGAAGTAGAGGGGAAGTTGGATGCAGGAGCACAAAGAGAGACAGTCCTGTGACAAGTGCAGCAGAGACCTTGCAGGTTGGCTAGCACCTAGAGTGCCAGCGCCACAGGAAACTACGGGAGGGGAGCCTCCCAAGCAAGCAAGGCCCCAGAGTCATACTAGCTTCAGAAGTTGACCTCCAAAACAGACAGCATCACTTCAGTGGTTTTAAGCCATAAACTAATGGTATTCTGTTACAGCAGTCCCAGAAAATTAATCACTGAGGACACAGAGAGCAAGTGGGTGGAGAAGAATGTGCTGTAATTAATAAATAGAGACATTAAAGACTTAGAGGGTTGAGGAACGGGGTTTGGAGAACGGGTGTGCAAAAGATGGACCCAAATTTTTTTAATGATCTCCAGTGTTTGAAACAGTAACTCTGGGTATTGAAGAGATGCAGTCTGGCAAAACAAAAGTGCTCACCTTGTCTGCAGAAGGCCTCCACAGCACCCTACAGAGGTAGCCATCACAGGCAAACTACAACTTGAGAGGTTTGCAGCTTGACTTTAGAGAGAGAAACCTGTACTCTTTGGTATCATCTGCTGTGTGACTTAGCAAACAGACATTCCCCTTGGTTCTTCTTCAGTCTGAGGGCTGATGGGCTTCAATTAAACCGTGGAAATGTCATTTGAGTCGATTCACAGCCCTAGCCATTTCTGTCACATGACCTGTGCCAATGCTATTCACCTATTACACATCTATAGTTCTCCTTCAATGGGCTGTGTGTGGGTCATCCTTGCATCAGTTTCACAGGGATCACCCTAGTCCCGCCTCTCAGCAGCCCACTGACCTTCCGAACGAATTCTCTACCTGAGGCCCTCCTTCACCTCCTAGTCTCTAAATCCATCTCCAAGTGAAATCAAATGGAAGTATGCAAACCTGTCTCCCCAAGGCCTGGAGGAGCTCTCTGGCTACTATCCTACACTCACCTATGAGTGTATTGTTTGCATCCCTAAGCCTGTTTGTTATCCTGCTAATCAAAGTTCTCCAATTCTACTGCTCATGCTCCTCGCTTACCTAGACTTGCTGATTCATTTTTGTTAAGTATCATCTTCCTTAAGGAGTCTACACAAGTCCTAACCCTGTACAAGCATTTGGACCTGTTCCCGCAGTGGGCATTTCTAGTACATGTCTCTCCAGTGCTGTATTGTGACTCTGCCCCTCTAAATAGATTATATTTAAATGAGTAATTTCACTGTATCTCTAGTCTCAGCACTAGCAAGGTGACACATGGTAGGCCCTCAAGCTGTGATGAATGAATACAAAGCTACTTAAATTTTGCTGGAAAGCTGCCTTCCAAGAGAGCAGCATCCAGGGTAAGCACACTGGGATTTTTCTAGCACAGTCACGTGACTCACTAGCTGTGAGATTTATCAGGCTCCATGTACCAGGTGCCACCTCTGTATTCAGCTTCGCTGACCAAGAAAATGAATTTGATCCTGGATCTCTGTCCTCTAGACAGCAGCTTGCCAGGAGAAGTCGTTAACGCAGTAAATCATCTTCCCAGCTGTTAATACCACGTACCGTCCTGTTTGCCGTCTTTTAGATCAGCTGAGCACCAACCTGTGCTGTGATATCTCCGGGAACATCTCCATTCTCATCGGTAGTGTGGTCCATCTGTTTGGCTGGTGCTTGAATTACCAAGCTGTGGCCAGAAGTGGAGGCATGAGCCAATGAGCCAGACCAAATGGTAACCGCCCACACAGGGTGAAGGGCAGCCCATTTCCTGTTCTGGCACACCTGCTTACACTAACTGCTGCCTGGCAGGCAGAAGGCATGGGATTAGAGACGCCACCCTTAAGAAGGCTAGAGGTGAGAAGCTGTTTGTCTTCTCTGAGACTGAGGCTCCACCACAAAAGCTGACTGGAGAATTCGGAAGGTGGTGATTTCCTTAGCTGAGTCTCCAGCTGGCTGCGCCACATCTCACATGTTACCCCTGCATTTTAAAACTTGCTAATGTGAGCTCACCGTGAGCCAGGAAGAATTCAAAATGCATTAGTTTCTGAATTTGAATTATGTTCTACAAGTCCAAGTGCTTGTGGTTTTTTGGGAGTTGTTTGTTTGTTTGTTTTTGGCAAATCAACACAGGCTAGAGTAATCTGAGGAGAGGGAAACTCAATTGAGAAAATACCTCTACTAGATGGCCTACGGGACATTTTCTTGAATAATGATTAATGTGGGAAACCCTAGCCTACTCTAAGTGGTACCACCCCTGGGCAGGTAGTCCTGAGTTGTTTAAGACAGTAAACTGAGAAAGACAGTAAGATGCAGTTCTCCATGGTCTCTGCTTAAGCTCCTGCCTTGAGTGCTTGCCCTGACTTCCCTTCATTATGAACTATTAGCTGTAAGATGAAATAAGCCCTTTGCCCCAAGTGGCATTTGACCAGTGTTTTTATCACAGCACTAGGCAGCAAACTAGGACAACAACCCCTTACATTCCAACTGTAGGGATGTCAACCCCTTACATTCTAATTGTAGGGATATAAATCCCTTACATTCTAACTATAGGGATATAGACTTCTTACATTCTAACTGTAGGGATATTAACCTCTTACATTCTAACTGTAGGGATGTCAACCCCTTACATTCTAACTGTAGGGATGTCAACCCCTTACATTCTAACTGTAGGGATATTAACCCCTTACATTCTAACTGTAGGGATGTCCCAGACATCGAATACTGAGACTGAAGCCACAGATGACCAGATTTGAAGAAAGAACTATCTAAGCATGAAAAGGAGTTCTCACATGGGTTTGTCATACTGGAGGAAAAACAAGAGGTGCGGTGGGGGAGAGAATGGAGAGTTTGGGGTGATGGTTCTAGGAGCTGACTGGCGTTATGCCATGATCTTATCATGTATGTGTGAGAAAAACTTTAAGGAAAAAAGTTGACATATTATGAATGTCAGAAAGACAAAGACAAAAGGCTATCTGGTTAACCCCTGACTGTTCAGAACCCAGCTTGGCAAAAGGAGTCCAGTTAGAACTACTGCTTTTGTCAGTGAGAAGTAAGGCAGCCTGGGCAGGGCTGTTGTGGGAAATACAGTGAGAAGCAACGGAGTCAGGGAAGTAGACAGAACACTTTAGGGAAGGATAACTGATGCTTTGTAAGATAAAAACAAAGATGATCCCGAGGCCTGTGGCCTGAGTGACTTGGTGGATGGCGATGGTGTTTATTAAGGAAAGGAAGACTTGGGAGCAGTACGCTGACTTATAAAGCAGAATCAATAAGTGTGATATGGATGTGTTGTGTTAGAGATGCCTGTGGGGCACTCGACAGGAGGAACATCTGGGGTGCAAGTAGAGCTTAAGGAGGATGGGAAGGAAGAGAACTCTGACAAAAGAGGTACTGTGGCCCCAGAAACATGTATCACAGCCCAGAAGGAGACTCATTGTGCTGGTCATCTGCCAAGTCAGGCACCAGACTTTATTATCTGTAGTCTTCTTAGATTCGCTTGTTATTTCATGTGAATGAGTGTTTTCCCTGCATGTATGTATGTACACCGTGTTTGTGCTTGGTGCCCGTAGTGGTAAGAAGAGGGCATCAAACCCCCTGAGACTGTAGTTAAGCAGAGCTGTGAACTGCCATGGGACTTGAACCTAGGTACTCTTGTAGGGCAACAAGTGTTCTTAAAGGCTGAATCAACTCCCTATCCCTGGGCGTTAGATTGTAAATCTCATGAACATCAGAAAGACACAGAAAAAGACTATCTGGTCAACCGCAGGCTGGGAGAAGGGAGTCTAGTCAGAACCACTGCCTTTGTTGATGAGGAGTACAGAGGCCTGGGCAGGGCTGCCAGGGAGATGCAGCTTTCTGAATGATGTAATCCCTGAAGGTAAGAGCACTCATTGCATCAGCCTGAACATTTGTAGTTCATTTCTCCACTTCCTATCTGTGTGCCTTCCACGAGTCTTTCTTCCCTCATCTACACGTGAGACAACAGTACAACCTTTACAAAGTGGGGAAAGAGAAGTACCAAGAAATGTGCGAATAATTATTAAGCAATAGACCTCATAATGACTATTCTTTATCCATGCTTAGGGGTACGTTGTGTGTCATAAAATGATATGTCCCATTTCTGTCTCCTGGCACCCAAACATGTTTGGAAATAGGATCTTTGCAGAGGTTACAAAGTGAAGATGAGGTCATGGTGGTTGTGAATGGGTCCTAACCCTGTGACTGATAAAGAAGAGGGAAATTTGTGTAAGAGGCCGTTTACAGGGAATGCCATGTGACAGGATGCTGCCACAAGACGAGAAATGTTGAGAGTCTCTTGGAAGCAGCAAAAATGAACAGAGACACAGGACAGATTGTCTCACCAAGCTCTAAGAAGGATGCCGCTCAGACAAGACACCTGTGCTCTGGAAGTCAGAGAGAATAGCTCTGGCATCGTAAGACCCTCAGTTTGTGGTGATTTGTTATGCAGGCTGTAGGAAGCCACGGCACGTTCTGTTTCACAAGTGAGAAAGTGAAAATGCAAGGCGGCCACGGTACTCTCCAGAGATCACGTGGGAGAATGTAGTCATCCTTGAAGCCACATCAGAGCAACACCCTCCTATCCACTCAGTCTGCCGAATGTCAACTGCACTGTTAGCATCCTGGCTTGCAAATGACCCAGTCAGTGCCCTACGGGGACCCATAATGTGTGGAGGAGACAGACAGGAAACTGAGTAAAGTAAACGTCGTGTTAACGTCAGGGTGGTAGGATCAAGGGATTGTGAGGAATAAAGACAGAACTGTTCTAACTTGGGCAGAGGGCAGGGCGCTTACAGTGGATAAGGAGGCATGACTGACGCAAACATGCCTGAGGAATGGCAGAAACGCTTACAGAGGGCAGGGCGCTTACAGTGGATAAGGAGGCATGACTGACATGAACATGCCTGAGGAATGGCAGAAACGAGGGGAAGCCAACAAGTATGCTGCCCGAGAAGGGGTGAGTCAAAGTGGTACTACACCTACAGTTGCCGGGGACTACATAAAAAACACGCCTCACAGGATGACATGCCCTCCATGTCTTCATGTCATTCATTTGGATGGATGTGCACACATGTGGATGCACTGTATACATGTGAATGCACATGTACACATATAGATGGACGTGTACACATGTAGATGCACGTGTACACATGTAGATGATATGTATACACATGGAAGCACATGTACACATATGGATGGACATGTACACATGTGGATGCACGTGGACACATGTGGATGGATGTGTACGCATGTGGATGCACCTGTACATATGTAGATGATACGTACACATGTGGAAGCACATGTACACATGTAGATGGATGTGTACACATGTGGATGGACGTGTACACGTGTGAATGCACATGTACACATGTGGATGGAAGTGTACACATGTACATGATATGTACACATGTGGATGCATGTATACACATGTGGATGGATGTGCACACATCTGGATGCACGTGTACACATGTAGATGCACTTGTACACATGTAGATGATATGTACACATGTGGAAGCACATGTACACATGTGGTTGGACATGTACACATCTGGATGCACGTGTACACATGTAGATGATATGTATACTTGTGGACGCACGTGTGCACAGGTGGATGGATATGTACGTACATGTGTGGATGCATGTGTATACATGTGGATGCGCGTGTACACATGTAGATGATATGTACACATGTGGATGCATGTGTACACATGTAGATGATATGTATACGTGTGGACGCACGTGTGCACAGGTGGATGCACATGTACGTACATGTGTGGATGCACGTGTATACATGTGGATGCGCGTGTATACATATAGATGATATGTACACATGTGGATGCACGTGTTTACATGTAGAAAGGAAGGCTGGAAGTGGGGCCCCAGCAGAAGGGAGCAGGCTGGGAGGCCGCCAGTCCGCGCAGGCCCCAGATACTGCCACTGAGTCTCGTTCCACGAGAGTCGTGAGGCCAGCCTCGACGGGCCCTGCTAAGAGTGTTTGACGTGCAACCATGTGTCCCAGCCAGTTTAACCCTACAGAGAATGAGTTCTTTCCTGCTTTAGCTATGGTCTAACGGGAGTGGTGCTCAAAAAGAAATGAGATTCCCGAGGAAGCGCGCCTGTGCTCCTCATGGAGAGCATTTGGGCCCAGAATGACTGAGGTCACACGGTGCTTTGATCCGATTAAGAGCAAAAACGTGAAAAGGACCAGTCACAAGGAAGCCAGTGGAGAATGGGAGAATTCCGGGAGATCTGAAGAAAGCAAAGGGAAACATAAGGACCGTTTTACTAGGGACCGTTTGAATCAGAGCAGAAAACAACGCCATGAAATCTCCCATCGAGCTGCCTGCGCACGAACCACGCACGCACGCAGGCGCTGTGACTTCCATTCATAGAGGACTTTTCGTGAATTTGGCACTTGATCTATCTGCAGTCACATGAGAGCTCAGCCCTGGCCACCTGCATTGCAGCCACTTGGTTAAACACCCTGAAGCAAAAGGCTCTCCAGTTATGCTGTGCCTAGAAGCCGAGTCCACACAAACGGCGACAACCGAGAGGAACCACACGGAACCACACAGTTCCGGTCTCGACCCTTCCTCATGCTCACACTGCCTTGACTCACCGGACACGCCACTCTGTGACATGGGTCCAAAGGTCTAATCTTTATCTTCCCTACGTCACTGATGTCCACGGAGAGACACAGTACCTTTGTGCGGGCTCTGCTCGCTGTGGAACAAAGCCAAGCTGTCCCCACGCTGCAACTTCCTGTAAACAGGATTCACTGCCAGTGTGACTCTATCAGGGAAACAAACTAGATCCTAGAATCTTCTCTGGATAATAGCTCCTTGCAGGAAGTCATTAATGCAGTAAATCAAACCCACAACTGTTGACAACGCGAAAGTGGGTTGTTTACCTTCCTTTGATTTGGCGGAGTGTCAATTAGTTCAGTGATATTTACATAAATATCTTGATTTGGAAGGTGAAATTGTCCGTCTGCTGCTGCAAGATTTAATTAGGTCTGTGTTGCTAAGGAAGAAGAGATTAATCCTTTTCCACATTAACCTTTTCAATTAATATATGTTTTGCAATGCATTGTATAACGTGCCTTGTTATGTAAATTGGACAAACTGGAACATTTCAGCCTGGGGGAATGATGTCTTTCAAACTAAAAGCTTGTCTCTTCTTCCAAATCTAGACCAGGAGGGCAGGCCTTCGTGCTTTGCTTTCTTCTTGGTGGGGGTTTTCTGCACTTCTCAAAGGCCTGTGTGGTGCAATTCCTTTAGACCACGCAGAACGTCCAGGCCTCCTCTCCCGGCTCACTACCTCCTGCTGGGACTCTGAACTTTCCTCAGTACCTCCTTCCTCAAGGTGTGCTGTTGCAGGTTACCCGCCTGGGGCCAAAATAACACACGGAGACTCTGTTAGTTACAATGCTGTCGGCCAATGTCTAGGGCTTCTCATTGGCTTGTTCTGTTTTAAATATTAACCCATGACCACTTTTATTTATATGTACAAGACAAACATAAATGCAGAAGAACTTCCCCCATCAGTGTGCAGCCTTCTTTGAATTTCTGAGTGAGGTCCAGTTACATGCACATCTCTTCCCATATACATACATACCATACATATATACATACATACATACGTATGTACATGCATGCATCACTTGAAATCCCTATTTCATCCATGATTCACTTATAGGACTACTTGCTCTTTGACAATAATGATCACACATTCCTCGTTGCTATTTGTTTTGTCGCTGCTAACAAAGTGTCTGGCCCATGGAAATAATATGTACATGTTGAATGAATGAATGAATGAATGAGAAAAAACACACACCTTAAATAACAATTTCATTGCAGTCCTATGGCTCAAACTCTCTACACCAGAAGGAAGACCTGCATGAAAACAGTGACTCCTTTTCCTCTGTCTACATTTGACCTTAACAGGAGTTGTAACTCCCAGCCTTTCTTAGCTTCACAGCCTTTACAGACCAGTGAATTCACTGAAGACCCCCAGGGTTCAATTCAACCTTTTCGTTTTTCTTTTTGTTGTTGTTGTTTTTTTTTTTGGTTTTTACGAGACAGGGTTTCTCTGTATTGTTTTGGAGGCTGTCGGTCTAGCCCGGCCTCCAACTCACAGAGATCCGCCTGCCTCTGCCTACCGAGTGCTGGGATTAAAGGCGTGCGCCACCACCGCCCGGCCCAATTCAACCTTTTCAAGGTGTCACTGTTCAAGGAAAAGGTCCTTTCTACTTCACTCCCTGGAATCAGATCTCTATCTCCTTTCTCCTCTCCAACCTTGTGTTCCTCACAGCCTAAAATCTTTCCTAAGGGTCAAATGTTTTCATAGAAAATCCCTAAATATTCATCTAACCCAGGCAAGACAGCCCTCAGTCAGAAGTCTCTAATACCCATTGCAATGCCATACGTTTGTTTTTTTTTTCTGCTTCCAGGAAACAAAACAAAATTCAAAATGGTGACTCTTGAGACCTTGAACAAACTGACCAGACTCAAAGACATCAGAAGAACAATCCTAAAAACACTAGTCTTGTTATCACCTGTAGATAACCAGCCTTCTGGAAACTGGTCGGTGAAATTTGAATTCATACCACTGAGACTTACCAGAATTTTACAAAGAATCAAATAGTAACCACGTGGGGATTTGTAGGTCCATCCGGTCTCTGCTACAATTTCTCCCTTCAGGGTTTATATAAAGAAAATCACCATGCACATAGTGAAGAGCTAGTGCTCCAGCTATGTTATAGTAAAATTGTATCAATCACGCAGCTTGCTGATCGCTGAAACAGAGGGAAAGTAGACTTCATGGTTTTTATCATTCTGTATTAAATATATAACCTAATCCTCACATTAGTTTATTAAAGCTGGTCTGAGATTACATCCATTTGAAAGAAACCATTGAAGCCTTTGAGTACAAAGAGATAGATCTACATAGTTACTCGGCTGTTAACTATGAATATGTTTCCCCTGAGAAAAAGCTGGCCTTTATTTTCTCAAGCTAGGTTTATTTTTGCAACATAATTAGGTATAGTAGTACATACTTGTAATCCAAGGACGTGGGAAGCTGAGGCAGGAGGATTGCAATTCCCAAGCCTGTCAGGCAACCCAGCAAGACTTTGTCTCCCCAAATCCTCAAAAGAAAAAACAATTATCAGAATCCCTAGCCTTGCAGAAACCTTCAACTTCCCAATACTCAAAGCATAGCTGCTTCTCTCCAGAGCCATTGTATACTCAGTGCATACAGGAAACATCAAATGTTATCCCAGGGTTTAGTCCTAACAAGTGCCAAGAAGGATAGCTCCAATAGAAGGGGCCGGGTTGCTTTGATGATAGCCTGCACAGGCCAGCGATCAATAGTTTAATACCGAAGGCTGTGAGTGGATCGGGAATGTGGTGTGAATATGGCAGCTATATAAATATATGTAAGTGGTGTAAATTTATTTGTAGCTAAGGCGGATTGAGAGTTAAGAGCTATGACTTTGGCTCAGACTCACTTTTTCTGTCTCCTGATCTTGCTGGTGTTCATAAAGCTCATTCCCATCGTCAACATTAAGGCCAGGAAAGCTAACTCCGCTCTAGTAAGCCACAGTGATAATTAGCTGAAACAATGATGGGCGGTGTTGTAGCTAGCCTTCACTGCTGGCTTATCTAGGACAAGAGGCTCCCTTTAGAGATCAGAGCGGTCTGAGGGCGTGGCCGTGGGTGTGGTGATGAGGGCGTGGCTGTGGGTGTGGTGATCGTTAATTAGTGTAGGGTGGCCCCTCCCTCTGTGAGTAGCACCATTCCCTGGTCAGGTAGCTCGGGCCTGTATTTTTTTAACTATTTTTTTATTTAAGTTAGGAACAATCTTGTTTCACATGTCAATCCCAGCTCCCTCTCCCTCCCCTCCTCCCCTGCCCTCCCCACCAGGTCTGCCAGTCCCCTACCCAATCTCCACTCTGATCCCCAGGGAGGGTGAGGCCCTCCATGGTGGATCTCCAGTGACTGTCATTTCATCCAGGGCAGGGCCTAGGCCCTCCCCCAAGAGTCCCGGCTGAGGGAGCCTCCCATACTGTGGGATGGGCACTCAAAGTCTATTTGTACGCCAGGAATAAATACTACCCAAGGCCTCATAGATTACCTAGGCCTCCTCACTGACACCCACATTCAGGGGGTCTGGGTCAGTTTCATGCTTTCCACACAGCCATCAATCTGGAGTTCAAGAGCTTCCCCTTGTACAGGTCAACTGTTTCTGTGTGTTAAACCAGCTCACTCTTAACTCCTTTGCCCATCAGTTCTCTCTTTCTGACACTGGATTCCAGGAGTTCAGTTCAGTGTTTGTCTGTGGGTATCTGCCAATGCTACCATCAGTCGCTGGATGAAGGTTCTGTTTCCTAGACTCTCTGGCAGTGGGATTGTAGGCTGGTACTCCCCTGATTCATGTCTAAAATCCATAAATGAGTGAGTACACACCATGTTTCTCTTTTTGTGACTGGGTTACCTCACTCAGGATAGTTTCTTCTAGTGCCATCCATTTGCCTGCAAATTTCAAGATTCTGTTGTGTTTTTTTCGCTGAATAGTACTCTATTGTGTACATGTACCACATTTTCTCTATCCACTCTTCAGTTGAGGGGTATCTAGGTTGCTTCCAGATTCTGGCTATTACAAATAATGCTGCTATGAATGTAGTGGTACAGACATTCTTGTTGTATGAATGTGCATCTTTTGGGTATATGCCTGTATTTTTTTTAAAAAAAGTATCTAAGCCTGAGCTTGTGAGCAAGCCAGCAATCAAAGTTCCTCCAAGGTTTCTGCTTCAAGTTCCTGCTTGAGTCCCCGCCCCGACTTCCATCAGTGATGAACAAACTGCACCCTGCAACCTGAAATAAATCCTTTGCTCCCCATGTCACTTTGGGCAGGGGCATGTTAATAACAACAAAGAAAAGAAGCCAGGACACAGACACGCTGCGCTTCAACACGAGGCAACAATTTTGAGGACTGTGTTTGCCACTCATGTGGGGTTTTCTAACAGCCATTTCTATCCCGGAGAGGACAGCCATGCTTCCTGGTCAACGTCATAAAGTCCTGCCATATACTATAAAGTATGACTGAATACATTGCTATGCTGGGTCTATTGTTGAACCTGCCCTCCAAGTCTTACGTTTCTAAGGAGTCCAGCAGAGGATTGTGCCAATATTGAAATAACCAGAGTGAAAGAAGGATGGATGCATATTAATGTGAAGGCTAATGGGTGGAAGCAATTAAGGTTTATGCAATATGCATTTCTTTGTTTATAAAGCATCCTCTTAATGTAGCCACTATGCTAATTTATTGAGACGAAAAATAGAACAGATAGATTTTTAAATAAAGTGCAACAAAAATCACTGATATTTAACGGAGGGAAAAGGGGCCTCTCTGTGCTCAAAAAACTATGAAGCTACTTTAACTTCAGCATTCGTGGGATTGCTACCTTCTGAAATTGATTAGAGAGTCTTAATAACACATGGTTGGAAAGCTTCGTGAATCGCTGCCCTGTTCTTATGGACCACACAGCAGGCTGACTAGCTGCAGAGCCTTTTCCTTCCCCTCATCCCTGCTTATTACTGTTTCCACTCAACAGAGGGGCTGTGGGATAATTGGAGCATTCAGAGGAAATACTGATGGCCATGTTTATGAGCAGTGTCTGCTCCACCAACCCTTCCAGATGGTACAGATGGAGGGTTCTCAGGGCATAAGGTCATGCACTCCTTACTCCAAATACACAGACCCCTCACTGGCCAACTGAGCTGTGGGCCTTAAGTTTTCTGAGAGTTCTTTTGTCCACTTTTACTTTTAACTTTCACAAAAGAGGACTACTGTCTACCATTTTCTGTCTGACTGACAGGGGTCTCTAAATAAAACAGCAGTTCAGGGTCAGCATTTGTCTGTGACATAAATTAACAGAGTGCCTGTGGGATAAATTCTAATTTCTCTGAGTTTCAGTTTTATTAAAATTCCCTACCAGTATCACTAATACTAATGTTTTACACATGAAATAATTTTTTACTATAATTAATTTTTTAAAAATTTTTGTTGTTTGTTTATTTCTTGGTTTTGTTTTCCACGACAGGGTTTCTGTGTGTATCAGTGACCATCCTGGGACTCACTCCGTGGACCAGGCTGGCTTTCGAACTCAGAGATCCACCTGCCTCTGCCTCCCAAGTGCTGGGATTAAAGGTGTACTCTGCTAAACCACAAACTAAGCACATATGGGTGTCATTTATTATGATTGACAACTGAGACACAAAAAGACATAGATGAGAACGCATATACCAACAATAAGGATGGAGGATCCCATGGGGCCAGACTGATGTGTTGATATGGAGTACAGACACCCTGCTATCCAGAGGGAAAAAAGTCATCACGGGATAATGTTACCTTGATTCCTGGGGTGGGGGGAGGAGGCAGGCCAAGGAAAACAATGCAATTAGCAAGAAGGGCACGGGTAACGCTACTGCTGGACTCCAGAGCCTGGCAAATTAGGAATGCATCCCATAAGACATCAAGGCTGGCACTCTGGGGTGCAGGTTTGGTGCAGGCTAGATAGGAAATGGTATGAAATGTTGAGTTTGGAGTATAGAATTACTAAGAAATCATTTCTAACCTCTTTGAGCTCTTCTTCAAGATTAGGTGCTACACAGATTCCCTTCGATCAAACACCCAGCCCTCGCCAAATCAATTACAGCTTCGAGAAAACCCGATGCGCAGGGTCTCCAGCTGAACTGCGTCCAGACGCCTAACCCACATACACTGAGAGATAACAAATGTGTTGGCTTCAGTCACTGAGTTGGTTGTCATTGGTATTCATGCATGGTCATTTGTTTACGCATGGGAGTGCTCAAAAACAGATGTGCATTTTGTAAAGTCGGTTTGCTAACAGAGCTCAGAGCAGATTGGAGAACAGGAAGGAAGAGAGAGGAGAGTCCTTTGACGGTGACCCATGGTGGAGGGGGGATGGGAACTAAGGGAGAGTAGAGGAAGTAGTACAAGAGGCATCAGAGTTAGACTCATCAGGACGTTGTTCTAACTGGATGTGCAGAGCAAGGAAAGGCAGCATTCAGGGTGAGCATAACGGGGCCGTTGTCTCATCCCTACCATGAGCGTCGGGCTCTGTTGCTTCAGCAGTCACTCACAACATCTGTCTGCCCTAACACCGAATCCAAGAGCATCTAAGCAGGGCAAGGGGATTTCCTAGGCCTTTGGAGTACCCAAAGTCTTACCCAGAAAGAAAATGTGATACAAGTTTTAGCCATGGTACCATTATCCCTTACCATGTCCACACATGTGGATACCGTTACAAGTGCCTGCAGCACAGAGACCTCATCTCAAGTGACACGGCCTCTATAATGTCCAAGGCAGTGCTCACATGGGGAGAGAATACCACACACCTCAGTGTGGGTGGCTGAAGCGTTACCTTCTCAGCTTTGAAGAGCTTCAGGTGTGCCTCCAGTCACGGACATCTAATTTCCTTAAATATTCTTATCTTTTCAAATAGGCAGATTGAAAAGTCATGCTTTCATTCGCTTTAATGAGATTTTTTCCCCGGAATAATATGTGGCTGCCTTTCCACAGCCATCTGGAAGACAGGCTTCCACTCAGAAGTGCTAACACGGATATATATGGAGGCTGGCTCCTGACAGAATTAGAGATAGAGAGAAACACATCTTAGCAGCACTTCCCTTCCTCCCCCACCCCTTCTCCCATGAGTCCCAGAACTGAGCCTAGACTCTGCACACCTCTAATTTATGCAAATGCTTTGGAGGCAAGATTCTACTCTTCCCACAGACCTGTTGCTTTATCAAGAATATTAAGACAAGAAATACTTATCTTCAAGAACCCCTCAATGAGTGTGGTTCAAGCATGATTCTAAGCGTGAAATGGCAGCCAAGGATAGAGTTCATACCCATAATTCTAAAAACTCCAGGACAGTGGTTGATGACATCCATCCTTAAGAACCCTGGTTATTGTTGATATTTATTGCTTATCCTTGGAACGTTTTAAGCATGTGTAAAACACTGTCATTAACAGATAAGAAGCTCCCAACCACAAACACCAGGTGCACACTTCCTAGGGACACACAGTGTTCATTACCAGGTTGTACCCAGACGCTGAATCCCCAAAGTCACCAAGAGACCCTATGAAGGGACCAGGCCCCCCTTTTTAGTAGCCATGACAGGCTGCAGAAAAGACATATAAGGCCTCTGACTCAGCACAAGTCTGACCTTGCTGGGCTGGCCCTAGTCACTGGGAGGTCAGATACCTTCCTCATGGCAAGGAACCAATCATAAGCTAGTTGGCAGGGCTGTGCTTTGTGACTCTGTGTGTGCTTTACAGACAAGTGCACAATGAGGTGCAGAGCATAGCAACCGCCTTGGGAGGGCCTATGGGCCATAACAACCAGTTGACCAATCAACACAGGGCAGGTCCCCCAAATCACCAAGAGACCTGTTCCAATGTAAAAGCAAAGAGTCTTTTATTGTTGTTTAATGAGCTGTTCATCTCAGCAGATAGCTGGAGAAACACCCCAAGAAACCACAAGGCTGGAACTTATGGGGCAGCGTAAGGGGAGTGTCTAGGGGTATGCAACAGTCTCGGGATTGGTGAGCTTCCAGGCTCGGACAACCTGTCCTTATTGGCTAGCTCTGTCTTAATTATTAACCCACAACTACTAATCTATGTATTTCTGCATGGTCTTATCTTACCAGAGAACACCTGACCCATGTCCTCTCTTGCGGGGCCCACATGACGACTCCTCCTCTGCCTACATCTCCCAGGATCCTCCTCATCTCCTAGACCCACCTATCTTGCTGCCCTATTGGCCAACAGTGTTTTATTCATCAACCAATAAGATAAACATATACAGAAGGACAACCCCATCAATACCCAAGGTGAGATGCATCCCTGCAGGCCAAGTCCTTGAGATCCAGTTCTCCCACCTTTCACCAACACCCAATGCCGTATCAGAGATGCATCCACACTCTGTTACTTTCCATTTGTTAGCGTGTCGGCATCTTTGTATCCTTGCTCTCCTGCAAGCATAAATGTGAAGGAAAGAGATAAGAACAGAAGATGAAAGGCTGGGTAAAGCATCACCTGCTGTGTGCTGTCTACCCTGGAATGCTCTTATGAAGTTGTGAGAATCTGCAATCCCTTTTGAAAGCTACACAGGAAAACTAGGCAGGGGAGAGGGAGCATGTATGAGGCACCTGCCACGTGCTAGGTTCTATGCAGAGTGTTTTACTATTTCTATGCTTCTCGATGCTTGGGTGCAATTATTTTCAGGGTACAAATGAAGACACTGGGGCTTAGAGAATAAGTCACTTGCCTGGGACTCTCAACTGCCAATTAGAACAGTGGTTTGGACCTCCTGCTCTGTCTACCTCCAAAGCTACACTGTCCCAGAACAGTAGCCATATCTATATCCTGACCATGTGAAAAATAATGGACTCCCACTAAGATTTGCTTTGCATATAAAACAAAAGCCCAATACACAAGCAAGACCATAAAATGACTCAGTCATTCTTATATTGAGTATAAGATGATTTGATAATATTTTTGCATACTAGGTTTAATGAAATGGGTTAGTAAATTTAATTTTGCTATTGTCCCTCACTTATCTTTTTAACACAGATACTAGAAATAAAAGATTGCAAGTTTGACTGAGATTGTGGCTTTCCTTGGGCAGGTGATGACCAAGAAAGTAGTGTGATAAGGGAATTAAGCCTTTGCTCTTTCTTCCTTGAACGTGGTTGCTGCTTCCCTGGCTCTATCCTCACCTCTAGGTCAGGAGGGAGTGTCGGAGTGGACTGTAGGCACAACCTGACCCTGATGTCCTGAGAAACCTCTTCCTTCCTACTTATAACAAGGAACACCATGAGCAGGCCTGCAATCTAGCTGAAGAAAACTAGATCGGGCCTCTCCTTCATAATCCTCTTCCCCCAGAGCCTGTTTTTCATAATAATGGCAGTAATGAATACTATAAATGGGGCACATAAATAAGGAATAATAGTTATGCTTATCATTCATGGGAATGGAAAGGAAGGAGTGCTGTGATCAAATGTTGAGGCACAGGTTTTGCTAAGGTGATTTTATACTTGTGAATTCATTGAAGCCCAGAGCCTCCATGAGATCAATACTTTTATTAGTCCCTTGGGAGGTGAGGATCTGACTCGTAGACAATAGCTTCCCTTATAGTATGGGATGAGAGGGGATTGAACACGGGCAGTCAGCTCAAGATGCTGCACAGAGGGAAAAGTAGGACAGAACTAGACTCTATAGAGTTTTATTATTTATGGGGTAGGCGGATGCTAGATACAACATGTGCACACTGTCCTTCAAATCAGCATCAGAAATGATGTGCTGGGCTGGAGGGATCGCTCAGTTGTTAAAGGCTAGGCTCACAACCAGATATGATGTGCATTCAACATCCCTTTTGAATGTTCAAGAAACTACGTAAGAATGAATAATTCATTTAAGGTTATCCATTTCTTGAGCTTCAATTCTTAGTGGCTGGGGATGGAAAGTTAACCACTGAGGCAAGAAAGGAGGATAAAGAGAAGAATGAAAGAAAGTATCACACATTGGTGTGTGTTTTGTATCCTCTCGTGCATGGATTATTCACTGAAGCCAAGGAAAAGGTCGTTCATTTCCTGTTCAAAAGTTAGATTCGTTCTGTGTTAAGTATGAGTTCTCTGTGTGTGTGTGTGCTCTGTGCACACGTGTTTGGTGCTTGGGCATCAGATTTCCTGGAACTGGAGTTGTGGATAAGTGTGAATCCCATGTGGGGTGCTAAGAATTCAACCCTAGCTCTCTGCAAGATAAACAAGTGCTCTTAACTGCTGAGCCACCTCTCTGGCCCCATATCTTCTAAATCTAACCACTCCTCTCATATTCCATCACAAAGTCAGCAAAACACATAGTAGGTCCTTAAATCTGCTTACTAAACACAAGGTGCAAAATCAGCTCTGCAGAAGCCTGGTATTGGCACGTGGGCCACATGAGATGACGCTGATATTCATTCACTCCAGATAATACACCAGCTCCTCTCCCAACCAATGAATACAATTTCCCCTTGAGATTCTCTAGTGATTCAAGCCCACCAGCTTATTGTAAAACCCAGATTTATTACTGTTGTGTGCATCCCTAAAAATTCTGGCGAGTCCTACCTTCTTTTATTTCCTCTGTCCTTCCTCCCAGCTAATTTACAGAGAAGCACATTTTAAAGTCACTTTCATGTGCTAGCCCTGCCAAAAGATAGCCAGGTACACATTATGAAGATGATTCATTCGGACCAGGAAGGACAGCCTCCGAATCCCAAGTTAGCAGACACACTGGGGGTGGGAGGGGCCAGGGGGCTGGCTAACTGTGTATGGCAGTTGTCTTGAAAAGTGCCATTTCAAAGGGACCGCCCTCAGTTGGAAAAATGACATAAATTAGATGTGACACCATAAAGAAAAAGAAAAGAGGCGTTTCTAGGATCCACGGTATTTTCTGATGGGGAATCTATAACTGCAGCTTAGCCAAATGAAGGACAAAATGCTGTTTCTTTAGAAGAATCTGACACAGTAGCCTCTAGACCATTTGCTAAAGATTAGTAAGAAATGGTTTCTCTCCCATGGCCCCTTGGGAAATAGTATGGTAAGAAGAAGTAATTCTAAAATGATGTTGAGGACTTGTCAGGAAGAGGGATATAGCTGGCTAGTAAGAGTAATCTGCGATGTTCATGTAATAAATTAAGATGGATTGAATTAAAAAATGGCCCCTTAGCACTCACTGACAGTATAATTGATTCTAGCAGAAATCATCGATTGATTTTATTCTACTCAGTATTGCTCCTGGCCACTTTTCCAGATCACTGGGGTATGTAATTTTTATCAGAATTTTGTAGATCAGAAATTCAAGATGTGCTTATCCAGGCTGTTCTTGCAATCTGATGTCAACATCCTTAAGGTGCCCATTCTGCACCACTGTGGCTCACTCTGGTGGTGACAGCTTGTTTTGCCAGAGGCGGCAGCTCAGGCCGTTGAACAGTGTTGGTGGTTAGAATGCAAAAATGTCCCCTCACATATGCCAGTGGTTACACACCTAGTAGTGTGGTGGCACGCACACACACACACACACACACATACACACACACCACACCACACAGTGCACAAATATACATATAATCAAAACACCCATGCATATAAAATGCAGTTTTAAAGTACTTCAGGATACACAAGGGAGAGAAAGTAGCCAACACTCTCAATGGGAGGAGTCTCCAGAACTTTCCAGGTCACAGTGTCATAAACTGCCCTGTGCATTAATACCACTGGGTGGGAATTTAATGGGGAAGGGTATACCTATTCACAGTCTCAATGCACTTCTTGCAGATTCTTTATTAGAAGGTGAAAATAAGCATCATGACAGTGAAAACACTTAGTAGACAACACCTTAGCATAATCATTGCCACCAATCAGCATGTACTGCGCACTTCCTGGTATGATATGTTTAGAGTGCTTAGCCATCTGGATGGGAAAAACAGAGACACCAACCACAACAGAAGAACATTTCACAAACAGTCTAGACTCTTCTGAATGACCTGAGCAGGTGAAGCAGTTCTCATCCCCCTTGCTCTTAGCTTTTGTCTCACCAGTACTAAAATCTATCAGCCACACCAAGTAGCTAGCGCCCTGGACCAATCTCCACAGAACAACAAAGCATCCCATTTCCTGGCCACAGGGTAGGGGGTAACTGAAGCATTTTCTATGGTTCCTCTACATCATTGCTGGCATCTAAATCTTGTTGCACCAGCTAATTGCTTGATAAGGAGATTACATATTGCCTTCCTCTCCTTTTCTGTTATATTTGCCTACTCCTAAACTTGTTTGCTAGAATCATATTTCAAATATCTGTTCTCACTCAAATTCCTGCCTTGGTACCTGCCTCTAGAAGAATATACTCTAACACTGTCATGGGCAACAAATGAGAAGCCGGGGGATACACTCTAAAGGGAATTGAGGCAGCTCAGCCAAAGTTGCAATCAAGCTCACCGACTGGAAGCAAGATTGGAAAAGCAGACTTTGAATATCATTATTGTGTGTGATAGTTAGCAAAGCATGAATATAGATCTCAGGGAAGTCAACACTGTTTTATCTGTCTTACAGCTCCAGAATTCCACAATTACATTGTGTCAATATAAGATCATGTCCTTAGTCTTTCAGAGTCAAGTGCTTAGGTGCTAGAGATGAAGGGTCAGTTTATTCAAAAATCATGTAATAAAAGCCAGAAGAAGATGGAGATTTACTTTTATTTTGTGTGTATGAGCGTTTTCCCTATATGTGTGTGTGTTTACCACTTACATGCAGGGTTCACACAAATGCCAGAAGAGGACACTGGATTCCTCAACACTGGAGTTAGTGACAGTTGTGAGCCACTATGCTGCTGCAGAAAATTGAACCTTGGTCTTCTAGAAGAGTAGCCAGTGCTGTTAACCACTGTATGTAGCAAACATACAATATCAGAAGACTTGGAACATGCTCAAAAGAGACATCACTTTTCAATATTTAGATAATGGGAAAATGTCAAGAGAATTATTGAGGAAAATCAGAAAGCAACTAAGATCCCTTGATGATGACAAGAGATGTGCCATTCTCGTACCATTCTCTCTCTGTCTCTCTGTCTCTCTCTCTCTTTCTCTGTCTCTCTGTCTGTCTGTCTCTCTGTCTCTGTCTGTCTGTCTCTTTCTGTCTCTCTCTGTCTCTCTGTCTCGCTCTCTGTCTCTCTCTGTCTCTCTCTGTCTCTCTCTCTCTCTCTCTCTCTCACACACACACACACACACACACACACACACACACACACACACACACGTAGTGGTTGGAACCGCAAGCTAATTAGTAGAGAATGCAAGTCCAGAGCCATCAGACCAGCCAGCACTGACTCCCTTGGAAGATGGGTTGGCACACCCAGATTCAATTTTTCCTTATTCTTTAAAAACCATGTTCTTCCCCTTTTATTGAATTCGAAATGCTCTGACAAGCTTGGAAAATGTGAATAGACCATCTGAGAGCTGGCACCAAATGCAGCTGAAAATATAAAACAGGCTGTTGAGTGTGCTGACTTCTCTGTCCCTCCAGGCTAGCAACTAGGCTTAGAAATAGGTTCCTAGGAGCTACTGAAGGAGTAAAGACTCATAGCCAGCCCAGACCCGCTGAAGGGTGCAGTAAACTGAAAGAGGGAATGAGGAGGCCAAAAGACCCTGGGAGAGAAATAAGTCTCCCCCAACCATTTGGGAAAAATAGGAGCCCATTGCAAGCAGAATCTTACCACCGCAAGAAAACAGTTATCTGAGGGTTTGAAGTACAGTGCTGTGTGCTGGGGAACAGAGTATAAGAATCTCAAGAAAGAAAATCATGTCCAGGTTTTCCTGTGTGGAGGAAAGAGTGATACGTGCAGTGTGTGTGTGTGTGTGTGTGTGTGTGTGTGTGTGTGTGTGTGTGCACGCGTGCAGGCGCGTGGGCACAGGTGCCAGCACTGATGTGTGTTTTTTACTGTGTATATGTATATGCAAGCATGTGATGACTCATGGGTGGGTGAGCGTAGTGTATGTAGGAAAAGATACGTGTGCTATGTGTATCGCAGGCATGATTTCATGCCTATGTATGACTCACATATGTACATAATGCCTGCATGTGTACATATATATATACACTTGTTTATGTATGCATGTGCGCCATGCATATGTGTATAAATATACATATAGTTGTGTACATGTGCATCATATATCTACTGTATGGGCATAAGTACATGAGTATATGTATACTACATGTATAAATGAGCAGATTATGTATACTGAGTATATTTGTATAATTATGTGTGCATGTGTATTTTTGTGTTTATGGTAATGTGTATTAATACATATGTGCATGAGTGCAATCATCCACACAGAGATGCAGGTGTAAAAGGTATAAAAGTACATATATGTCAGTGCACACAAACCCACCAATAAAACCAAATGCATACAATAATGGTTACAAATGAACATACAACATATGAATACACATAGACATTCACACATACATGCAGTATAAATATAAACACACACGTTGGCATATGCATGGACAAGTACATAGCATACAGAAACATGCACACATGCAACACAGTACAGATATGCACACATCACACCAAAGTTCCTTTCTTCCCCAGAATAGGCTCTAGATTACATACCTAAATCCTTGGAAGTTGGAATCCAGTTTTATTTCTCTTTGAAAGAAGTCCATCCACAAACTTAATTCTACAACTGCACAATATTTGGACCAGATTCACACACATAGGTATCAAGGCAACTCTGAGACTGATTCTCACAGCTCCACTGCAAAAACCCTCTGGAAAAAAATGGCCAGTGCCACAGAGTTCAAAGTGGGGACACTGTCACAGAAAAACAGACAAACCCTAGGTTCAAAGCCATTAATAGCCCTTGGTCCTTGGGGCGGAGGTGCTGGAATGCATGCCTGTCTTTGGAGGGATGATAAATTTCTCTAACAACCACTGAATGGACAGGTGTTTTGGCTCCATCAGATATGCCAGCATGATGGATGTCCAGTCATCAATGGAGTCCAGATTTGATCTACCAACCCGGCAGTGTAATCAGGACATTATCCACCCCTAGTCCCAAACCTGCTGACAAACTTGGGGGGGAGCTGTCTGCATTACTGTTATTGTTATTTTTCTCTCAGGGGTTGCCTGTATCTAGTGAATTATAACCAATTTCTCTTGGGGTTTGTTGCAATTTGCCACTTTGCTCCCCTTGTCAAAAACCCAATATAAATTTCAGCCAAAAAAAAAATACAACACTACATTATGATAATGACACCAGCATTTCATCCATCAGCGGGAATGAGGTGATTGCCTAACACGTTTCCAAGGGCTTCCTAATGAATTTGAAAAGTTGCCCTTCTGGAAAGGAGGTACTTAAATCCTTGCATTATCATCCAGGTTTGGACATTTGGAAAACTTTTCTCAAGAGTGGTTAGGACTGCCTCACACCCGGGATTGGCCAAGAAAAGGATAATTAAAATCAGCTGGGAGGAAGTTTAAACTCCAGGCAACAGTTGCTTAAAATCCCAGTGACTGGCTTCGAAGATCCATCTGTCTCAAATTGACCAGCTCAGGGAGCTGGCACACAGAGATAATGAATCCAAGGTCACAGAATCAAGTTCTCGGACATCTGAGCCAGCTAGCTTAGGGAAGGTGCTGAGGAGTGCCGAGGCCATGGCAGCTGGATCTCCTCCAGCCTCACTGGCTCTGTGTGCCTGCAGCATCCGTTGCCAAGAAGAAAACCGGCAAAAGTGGGTGGATTGTAGTCTCATTCCATTTAAAGAGCTTTGGTTCAGCTACTATCTGAAAATATTTAGCCTGCCAACTAAGCAGAGTTATCGGAGATCGTGAGGCCTGGGCTCTGTCCTCAAGAAGCTCCCAGGCTGGTAGATGAATCCTAGGGAAACAGGCCTGCACTCTAATTCCTGTGAAGGCTGAGGGGAAGGGGAGGAATAAAACTCCATGGAAACAGGAGGAAAGGACAGTGGCTTAGAGGTAGCAATAGCCTATGGAAGTACCGGATCACATGACATTTTAACAGGGTTCTTGGGAATAATGATTATTTCATCAAAGATAAACAGGAAGTAGGTAAGACTGTAATACACACTCAGGAGCCTTCTTTAGTGGCTAGAGATCTCCGTTCTTCTCCCAAAGTAGGTCTTCTCTATAAAACTCTTCTCTCTCAAGGCTTTCCAACATCAGCATCATGAACCAGTGAGAGTGGTACTTTCATTTGTATCCCTTCAGATAAGTACTTTAAGCCAGGGTATGGCTGTGGTCAGCATTTGAGTCTGAAACACCCTCCCCACAGGCCCTTGTATTTGAACATCTGGTGCTGTTTTTGGAAGATTGTAGGGTCTGACCAGCAGACGTGGGTCTCTAGGAGTTGGCTTTAGACAATTACAGCCAGACCACGCTTGGGATCGAGATCCCATGCTCTCTGCTTTCCAGTCCCCCAAGATGTGAGGAGGTGACTCCTCACTTTCCAACTGCTGCAGATGGAGCCTGGGTCCTCGCCACCATGCCCTCTCTGCTGTGATGAACTGTACCCCCTGAACCATGAGCCTCTCTTAAGTTGCTTCTATCTAGTCACTTGCAATGTAAGTAATGCAACTAAATTACGGCAACACCTTGTTCAAACCAAGCAGCAGATGACTGTATTCGGTCCATGCATTACAGTTTAGTGAGTGTTGCTTTGCATAATGAATTGAAGAACAAACTTTCTGTTGGTAATGCAAGACGTGCCATGTTGCAGGAAGGGCTCAGTGGCCAGAAAGAACTGTCCTATGGCAGTTGGTAAATGTAGTCAGCCACTAGAGCTTAGTCCCATGGAGAAACTGGAGGACAGTTAAAAACCAATCTCAGTAGTACCCCAGCTCCCAGGCAGAAGGTAGGTGAAGTATGCATACCACATCACACTCCGTATCTTAAGAGCTGTCCCTGGGGAGCAATATTATTCCCTGTAAATCTCAGTCCATTTAAATCTTACAAAGATTGGTGTGCTCTGTTTTCGTTGAGCATGGCGATGCTGGCCCAGGGATGAGGCTAAGGTAAGGAAACAGCATGAAGAATCCATTGGAGCTGGAGAGAGTACAACAGTGTCAGAAGTCTGGTCTATTCTTTGACTCAATTCAGTTGACTCAGTCTTCAACCTGATTGAAAGAAGAAACTAAGATATCTTAAGAAAGTTTGAGTCTCTCAAGATAGCTGAATCCAAGGCCACAGATGCTGTCATCGTAACTCTGCCTATGATTCTCTCATCCTTAGCCAAGGCTTTTGCCGAGTTGGGTCAGGGTAACCTAACCCTAATATTTATGTAACTATGTGTGCGTATTTATGTGACGACAACACCTTTTCTAAAATAACAAAGTGACTGAATTAGGGCCATGTTAAGCACACAATAGGTCCTCAAATGTGGTGGCCTTCACATGGTTTCCACCTGGGAAATTAGTAGACCCTCACCGCAAAACAGAACTCCTGCCTTTTGTTATTTTGGAGCTCTTCCTTCTGCCTGATTCCACGTGTTAACGTGCGCTTGCCAAATGCAGCTGTCGGCTCATCAGAAAGAGTTCATTAGTGTGGATCCTTCTTGCAATCTAGTAGACGGTGCAGTGTGCCGCCTGAATAAAGCTGCCGAGCTGCTGGCTGGCAGGAACCAAAGCCATAGAGATACCCCTGAGTCCAGAAGCAATTTCACTCTGGTCGCATGATCCGTTCTTCTCACGGGCTGTCCCACAGAGCCCGACTCCATGGGAGAGAGCAGTTCGTGCCCAGCCATCATGGACGTTCCAGAACCCTGCGGCTCTCCCAAACAGCATATTTTCAGGCTCATTTCATTTCCTGCCTCTGATTCAACCATCTGGAAAAAGAAGTCAGGAGAATGACGCCCCATCCCTTGTCCCAGAGGCCCTGGAGAGGACACAAGAGCCAAGTAAATGTCAATCTGTTTGTGCATTGGCAGTAGGAGGGCCCCCAGGGTCCACTGGTGCTGTCTGGGTCCATGTGCAGCTGCTGGCGGGGTCGTCTTTTTCTGGCTGGTGGGGTCGTCTTTTTCTGGCTGGTGGGGTCGTCTTTTTCTGGCTCCCCACCTTGGATAAGAAGATGAATAGCTGGTGTCAGTTCGGCCAAAGTGAGAGCACAGAGTGGGGGAGGGAACTTCTCTCTGCCACTCCTCCTCCTGGCCCCAAAAGTGAGGTGTGGAGAGAAACTCACAGCCAGGAAACCAATAAGCAGATCTGGGTCTAAGACAGGAGGGCGTGCTAACATTGCAGAAGCAGCCATCAATAAGATATTCCGGCATAGAGGCAGCTCTACATGAACACAAGGCAGAGTCCTGTGCTGTCTCCTGGCTCCACAGTTGACTAGGATTATAAAAAGGGAGGCCTGCAATATCCTGTGGCCTCATTATCCTCATGTGTGGAAGGACATGCTCTAACTGTTACATCAAGACTCTCAGCAAAAACTCCAGACAAGGATGACAGACACCAGCCGACTTTGTTACTGTCACTACACTGATGAGTTTAGATATGCCGATTTCCATCGAAGAAGGCACACTCATAAGTCTTTGGTTGGAATCCTGGCTCCGTTTCCAGTTTCCCAAAGTATAACCCCATACTGATTAGAAAGACTTCATTGTTCTTGGCCCTAAATTTCCATACTGAAGAGCTAAGAAATGAATTCCTCTTATAGAGGGCTGCCACAGAATTTAAGTCATCCCAACTGGAATTCTCTTGAAGTGAATTTATGTTTATCTCTGCCTGACCCAAAAATCAATGGGTAGAACAGAAAATAAAAAACAAAGGTGAAAAGACATTTTTGAGTGATTGAGCCACTTAAAGCAGGATAACACAAGCAATCATTAGGGGAAATGATGACAGCAATAACGTGATAAAGATAAATCATAGTCAGCATTCTGAGCACAGCAATGGTACTGTCACAATCGATCCTTTCAACAGATAGGCAGTTATAGTGTGACTCTGGTCTTTCAGCAGGGCACAGCAAGTCTTAAAGAGGCTAAGTAATATGTCCCAGGTCACAGAGTCATCCACAGAAAGGATGATTCAAAGCCACGTCTCTGGACTTCAATGACAATGGGTTCCCAGACTGACACATCCAAACACAGCCCCTGTGCCCCTGTGGGTAGGGAGTAAAGCTTCTCTCTGTGAGCCTGGTGACAGTGGGCGATACCTAGAAAACATCTGAAAGCATTTCATGTCCCCTGGCCTTGTGACATCATCCCAATTTTACTGATGAGAAAACCGAGGACTGGTGAAATTAAATATTATTTCAATGCAAAAACTAAATAACAAAGTCAGAATTTGAATTTAGGAAGACTTGTGCCTGAGTCTCTGTTTCCAAAACACTCAAAGACCCACAAAAACAGAGCCATATATCATGTCATGGTGGGCCTGCTTTTCCCTCACAGAGCCTGTTTCTCGGCCACCTCGGCATCGGAGGATACAGAGGTCCCATCGACTCCATAGGACTGTGCAGTTGGAGCCCTGTAACAAGGTTGCAACATGCATTATTTCCCACCAGATTCCTGGGTCCCACAGCTGTCTCAGCCCCAAATAACACATGAGACACTATATTAATTATGAAGCTGTTGGCCGTTTGCTATGGTTTCTTAATGGCTAGCTCTGACTTAATTATTAACTCGTAATTACTAATACATATTTTTATAAGGTCTTACCTTACCGAGGACACAGCCTCATGGTTCCTCTCTTCCCAGGATCACATGGCAACTCTCCACTCTTGACTACGTTTCCCAGAATCCTCCTCAACTCCTAGTCCCACCTATCTTGCTTCCCTATTGGCCAACAATGCTTCATTTATCAACCAATCATACAAACATATACACAGAAGGACTTCCCCCATCACCAGGTCTTGCCCAGGAGTGGGGTTGTGGAGTCTTCTGGGAGACAATGTGAAACCTCTGGAGCCTGGTGTTTGCTTTGAGTGCCTTCTGGACACACGGCAGAACAAGAATACCCAAGTGACAGGCACACAAGAGCCACAGCTTTGACTGACGGCCTGTGGCACATCCACAGTCCCTCTTGGCAAGAGAATCGTCTCCACCTCAGGGGTGTTCTGGGACTGCTGACATCCATGAGGGAGGGAAAAGTGCTTACCCCCCTCTGAGGAAAGGAAGCCTTACCAATGGGAAGAAAGACAAGCATCATTCATGCCATGAATCTTCATGTAACCTCCCACCCTTTGGTCTCAGAATTTAAAATTATGCCCTGTGCCTTACAAAGGCCACTGGTCAGGCTGTGGTCAGTCACACATACCCTGTCACACCCATATTCCTGCAAGAATGTGGGGTTGAAGTGGTCACTTCAAGGGACAGGGCAGCCTCTGGGGATCCTAGTGGTTACTTCTACATATACAACCTTTTTCTCCGTGCTCTACTTCCCAAATCTTCTACACTCCATTTCCTACCTAAGTGTCTCTTTCCTCTGATATATTCAAACACACACACACACCCCACCACCAACAACAACAACAAAACACCTGCCCCAATTCCAGTCCCTCCTCTAACTACAGTGTCTTGCTATAATCCATGATGTGACTAGAATCTGTGCCTCTTGAAGCCACAACTAGGATCTCTCTGAACCTGAATATTTAGTCTTCCACAAGTTCCAGTGCATACCACACACCTTGGATAAGAGGCCACAGTTTACTGAATTGTTAGAATCAAATGAGATGACAGATATGGAACATTTGGTAACCTGAAAACAATCATAAAAGTTACGTGTGACCTTTGATTATGAATGAATACAATGAAAAGGTGAACTTTGCCCAAAGCCTGTTTGAACAAAAGCTCTTATGCAGAAAATGTCACAGGATTTTTTAAAATGCTATTTATCACCATTTACTAGCAGCTGTTTTTCTTTATAAAGCAACCACTATTTAATTTTTACTTTATCTGTGTTTACTTTATCTGTGTTTATAGATGTCAACTTTTTATTTATGTTTCTACCTTACTTCAAAAAAATACTTAAAACCATTTTTACGAATTTAACCCTTTTAATGTGTTCCAGTATCCCCAAGTTTGCCAGAAAGATAAAACACCACACCACCTGAATTTTGGGAATGTTTTTAGAGTCCTTTCCCCACTCCTCTTGCTGTGGTCTACAGTGTTGAGAGATAACCACACAAGAGATGGAAGCCAAACAGTGTCTACACTTGGCTCAGTCTTTAGAGACGTTTAAAGTCGATAAAGGTGCTAAGATTTGAGGGAATCTGCAGGGTTTCTTTTTCACTCCTTCCAGTGTATCTGCTTCAAATAAAGCCCCTCTTTCTGTTTTATGGGTTTTTGTGGGTTTTTTTGTTTTGTTTTTGTTTTTGTTTTTTTATGAGACAGGGTTTCTCTGTATTGTTTTGGAGGCTGTCGGTCCGCCTGCCTCTGCCTCCTGAATGCTGGGATTAAAGGCGTGTGCCACCACCGCCCGGCAGTCTGTTTTATGTTTTTAATTTGGTTTTTATTGGCTTATTGAGGAGGACTGGTGGTTTGACCCAACTTGAGATACAAGTCACAATCCTGAGTTTGATAAGAAAGTGTTAATCATGACTGGAAGTGACTAAGGCCTATTTCCAGGGTGTCTTCCACCCATAGTAAGCTGACCCCAAGTGGGGAAGAAAGCAGGCCATTGCCAGCAGCTGCTAGAGACACTTACCCTAGGGACATTTTCCTCCTCTTACTTCAATAGCAGCTTTTGACCTTTATTTGGTGAAGCAGAAAAATCAGTTTGAATTTTGTTTGGGATTTTGTAGAAAATCTGACCCTTGGGAAGTCTCTCCTTGAACACCTTGGTCCTCCGGGTTGCCTTTTGACTCCTTTGAGCAATCTGGGGTTCTTCTGAACCCCTGAGACAGTTACCATGTGGTGATTGCCTTCAACTTACAGGGTTCTTCTGTTAAAATTTATTGGAGTTTTAGTAAAAGGTAGAGAGACACAGCAGCCATGGAGGTAACTCTGAGAATTCAGGAAGGGACTAGGACCTTGACTATAACCCAAAATCAGGGACTGCAGAAATAGAGAGATCAGGTTATGCTCTTCCTAAGGTCAGAATCTTCAGGGTGGCATGGCTAGAGGTCTCCTTTGTCTCAGATTTGCCTTTTTCCTGCGGTGACACTTGTAGACTGGGTCCCTCTTCATCTCTAACAGGAAACATGATTTGACTCTCTAGAGTGTCTTAGAGAGTGTCCTGGCCTATAATCTAACAATAATGCCATCTATAGGACAGGTGCTGTCAATTTAGAAGCTCTCTTGAGAAAATCTGGAGTTGTCTCAAACTACTTGGGGCATCCACCACGTGACAGGAAAGGTTTGTGATTCTCTTGAGTCACATAGGGTTCTGTGGAACCATTTGAAATAGAGACAAGGGTATTGGGCAGATCTGCCATGATTTATGTAATTATGGAACTATTAAGTCTTTGTTAGTTTGGCACCTCTGAGGGAGAGCTGCAGTCAGCCAGCCTTAGGTAAATTTGGAATGATTTCTAAGACAGTAATGGGGTAAAAAAACAACCTCCGACCCTGCAATCCCAGGAGAGAAAATTAGGGCCAGTTGAGTGTTACATTTCTTTTTAAAAATTCATTGCACACCGATAATCACGATTGTCATGCCTTTATGAAAACTTTTGACCTGAATGAATGTGTTTGGAGTCATTTTGGATTATATAAGAGCAACTGTTTCTTTGCCTAATTTTTTAAAGCTAAAATTCACGATTTCAGACATCTAAGAAAAAGTGGTTCCTGGACTTTACCTCTGGAAGGCTTATCAAAACTTAACAGAAATGCTAAATTTAAGTTTAGCCCTTAAAATGACTTAGGTCTGGTGCTTTCAAATGGTAAACAATTAACAGGGTAGACAGAAAATCTGATTGCAGAATTTATGAGAGATCGTTTAAGATAGCTAAACATGTTTTTTTATTAAATTCTCAAGAACTATCTGGACTGCTTTGGCTACATTTAAAGCGTAAAGTTGAAAAGACTACTCCCAGGGTTGACTTGTCTGTAGAGAAACGTTTGTAGCTGGAGTCACTTGTCCCACTAGCTCCCACAGCCACTTCAGCCCCAAATAAACACACAAAGACTTAAATTAATTCTTAAGCAGTTGGCCAATGGCTAGGGCTTCTTACTGGCTAGCTCTGACTTAATTATTAACCTGTAACTACTAATCTATGTATTTCTACATGGCCTTATCTTACCGTAGAATACCCGGTGCTTCCTATTTTACCAGTCTCTACATGGCATCTCGTCTCAGTGCCTGTCTCCCAGCCTTCTCCATGTCTCCTAACTCTGTCTATCTTCCTGCCTCTACTGGCTATTGGCCAAACAGTATTTCATACATCAACCAATAACAGAAACATATATACAGAAGGACATCCCCCATTAAACTTTTGGCATAATCCACTGAAAATATAGGTGCATTGACAATGTTGAGTTGAACTAGCTTTTGATTTGAAATAGTTGCTAAGAGATATTGCATTGGGTTGTAAGTAATAAATTTATGTTAATATCAAAGTATATTGCTAATATTCCCTTTCTCTGGTTCTTGGTCTCCTTGATGTGGGAAATTTGAAAATGGGGCTCAGAAGGAAGACTGAGGGCCATTTAGTATGAAAGGGGGTTATCCAATGATCTCCCTGCTTGTTCTACCTGCTTCCTGCAACCAATCACAAATCAAAGCATGTTGGAGGAGTAATCAGTGGAGGAGACAGTTTATTCCTATCCCAGCTTGGGAAATTGAAATACAAATAATACACGACCCCATTTTGCAATTGGGAAATAGCCTTAGAATTTTTATGGGGAAAAACAATCCTGTGCTTAGATGACTGCTTGTGTTCCCCAGGGAGAAGTCCCTTGAGACATGGCAATTTGCTCCTCCGCTCCAGGAAAAGAGGAAAGGAGGCTGCCTCCTGAAGCTGAGCTCCGGGTGAGGAAAGGTTAGTTTGCCTGTCAATCAAACCGATAGGTGGAAGAGTATGAGTCTGGTCTAGGTTTATTTGCTTTGCCTACCAATGCCCAGCTAAGCAAAGCAGCTTGCGGCCTGAGGACAGAGCTCCCTGGAGGATTTATTTCTGTCTCTCATAAGCTTTATACTGCTCTGTTACAATAAAAACAATAGAGTAATGTTAGTCTATGTTTATTGGATTATGTAAAGGCTCGATTTTGTTTTCTGCCTTCTTTGATAGAAGACTATGAGCAGTTCTTAGTTTTTCCATTTTGTTCGAATATTTTCATTTCCTTGGGGTATTGAGATTTGTCTTTTGGAAAACTTGATTAAAGTCTTTTTTTCTGACTATATAAACCTCATCTGGTTATTGTTGCTAAAAGGGCGACTACTTAAACTTTAGCTATTAATGTATGCTTGGTAGATCTGTGTGTTTGTTTTAAAAGTAATCTGTGTGCTTTGCATGATATTTGTATATTGGACACTAAATATATACATTTCCTATGTGACTGCCAGTCATCTTCTGAAAAAATTGTTTGGTTCTATATAATGAAATTAAGACAAGATTTTATGTTTTATTTAAAACAATTGTTTTATGTTTCTACCAGAATATGCCCTGGTTCCCTTTGATGATGGGCCAAACTAAGTAGACTAAACTAACTCCACTGAGGGTAAAATGATACAAGAAAGCAGCATGACATCTAAGGTTTGAGACAGCCTGAGCAGTGCCTGAAGCAACCGCACATACAAGGAAAAACACGGAAGGGAACAGTCACTGTGAAGCAAGTTTGCACTATACCAGTATGAATCCCACAGGGAGATTCCAAACACCTTGGCCAGAACACACTGAGCTGTGTAAGCCTTCAGCCCAGTGAGAACACTCACAACACAGCAAGATATACGATGAGAATTCATGACTTTAAGATAGACAAGGGACAACAGAGCCTCGGGTTCAGGGTGAGTCTCCCCCAAACTCAGAAAAGCATCCTGCTGTGATGGGATTTTAACTGCACATTGTCATCTTGTACTTTTGAAGTACAGCCAAGGGAACCTAGAGAGCCCCATTACTCTAGCTTCACACCTAGGGGCAACAGGACTCCTTGGGGGAAGGATCTGAAGGGTGAACATACATCCAAAACCCATGAGTGTAGGTAACAACCATGCCTTTGCCATTCCTTGTCTGTTCAAATAAAATTAAAAAAACATAAACCTTAATGTTCCGGTGGAGGTTCCACCCCAAGATCCCTCCCCCATCTCTCTCTCCAAACCCTGGCATCTCAGAAAGTCCTCCAAATGATGACCTCTCCCCCAGAAATGCTCAAGATCACTCCCACTGTGTATCTAAACCATCCCCTAGAAAACAGACTCATGATTTTCTGGTCTCTTTTTCTGTCTCCTCTCTGGGGGGGGGGGCTGGAAAATCATCCAGGAGCATTATATCCATTAAATGTGGGCTTTTTCTTATTCAGTTTGATTTGCTCCGATTTGGACTGATGTGTCGGGGGAGAGGCTTATCAGGGTGCAGAAACTTTTCACTTCCATGGATGACCATTTGGTATTGGATGGCCAAGCGGTGTGTTCTTCTGTGATAAAGACTATTTCTCCCACCCTCAGAATTCTGCACTTGCCTCTCATTCTTTGTGCAGAACTGAGGCTTCTTGAGGGTTCCATCACCCACATCAGCGTGGCCGTTGTTGCTGTGCTTGCTCTGCTCATAGTTAGGCAGCAATGCCAGTGAGACTTTGTAGGTATAGCCTCTGGCATTCCCAGGAGACAGAATCTCATAGCAAGCTCCCTCTTCCTCTGACTCTCACAGCCATCCTTCTGCAATGGTCCCTGAGCTTTTGGTGTGGAAGTTGTATCACAGATATATCTGTTGAGCCTAGACTCCACAGTTCTACATTTGAATTGGATAGGGCTTTTTGTTTGTTTGTTTGTTTTGTTTGCAGTGCCCTCTGTTACAAAGAGAAGTTTCTTTGATTTGGAGTGAGAAATGCATTTGCCTGTGGTTATAAGGACCAATGTTTATAATGTAGAGCCCTAAAAACAAATGCAGGTAACATTATACAGACTAAGAAGGTTGTACTTATGTATTAAGGAATATGTATGCATGTATATGAGTGTATTTATTTTTCTAGCTATCTGATAACAATTAATGAAAAAAGAGGCCATGGATTTGAAAAAAAAAAAAGACAAGGTAGAGAGGACATACGAGAGGGCCTGGAGGGAGAAAAGGGAAGGGGAAAATTGTCACTATATCTTAAGGAAAATAAAAACTCATGTGAGGGAAAGAGAAGAGGTCACTATTGTCCCTGCACAGAGAGGAGCTTCACAAGCCCTACCCTTGACTTTCAGACAATTTCATTTTCACCTCACACATACTTTTCGTGACTCTTACTGCTTCTACTGATGACAATTTAGTAACATCAGAAGCTGAATCTGTCTTTTTTACGATCATATAAATAACAACCATCGAGGGATGGCCTTGGCTGTTGTTCTCTCCAAATATTAAATTAGCTGCTGTGAGAGAAAGTAAATTTAGAAGGCATGCCTTATTGCTTCTATAAAAACTGGAAAAATGGACAGGAGGGTCGGCCCAACCTAGAACTTGGAAGGTAATGAAGGAAGGCAGACCAAGTTCATCAGGGACCTCCACATGAGGCCATGTGTCTGGCTCAGTGTTTTTAGACCAGGATGTTGTATTTATATGACAACTCTCAGATCATAGATCTTTATTACTCCCTTACTGCAGATGTGTAACAAAGACTCTTAGTGTTTCTAAAGAAGTGTGGAAACTGCAGACTCAACATCTCTCAGCTTTTGCCCCATATCCTGCCACATCTCAGTTACTCCATGAGAGGTCACTCATGAGAGGTCACTTGATTGCAAAGTCAGCTCTTTTGAAAGCAATCAATGTCTGGAGTTCACCAGAGTTTCTGCCCTGAGTCGGAAATGGCCATGACTCCTTACTCAATATAGAGGTCCTGATGCTCTTGTTCCTGCATCCATTTATTCATTCATATTAGATATTGGGGACCAAATACATTTTCAGCAACATGTATCATCATCCTTACACTTAAGGAGTGCAAGTTGAGTCAAGGAGCAAGTCATTAGGAAAGTCAACCATCCAATGTAGTGATATCTTGCCTGAGAACCTGTAACAGTGACCACGCCTTTTGGGTATGGTTACAGGTGACCCTGTTAAAGGGGAGGTTCGGGGAAACCAGAGCCCCTTGGGTCACAGAGAGCCCGGGAGAGGCAGTGTCTGCATCCTATGAGAAGGAACACTGATAGTCACTCACTGTTACCTGTGTAAGTCCATCCCCAATAAATACCATGTATTATTTATACTGGGCCTGGTGAATTCATAATTCCCACGCCTTCAATGTGTTACAGGTTCTCAGGCAAGATATCGCTACAATCCAGTGTGGGACTATTGGGTGGAAGAGCTATCAGAGATGCTGAGACACATAAAGGGACACTTGACTCCAGTACTCAGGTCAAGCTGAGATCTGAAGAATGAATTACTGACCCAGAGAAGATGAAGAGGCAGCCCTGGGCTAGCATTGGCTAGGATGAGAGACAATCTGGTATACATTTGTACAACTGGTTGCAAAATCTGAGAGAGACGGTAGGAAAAAGGAGAAAAGAATGGAAAGGTGCCAGATCGTGCACAAGCCAAACGCCCGGCACCCACACTCAGCAGACTTTTTAAATTCCCATGTGAGGTGTCCCAGTTAATATCATGGAACTTGTGCTAGAGCCATGGGGGTGTGATGTGGTCCTGGTAGGTTCTGGGGCTGCTGCTCCTTTCCCCTTATTTCCAGTAAGTCACGCCCATCCCATATTTCCCATAACAACGCGTGTAATGTGTTGTTTGTCATGAGACTTCTGGAGACACACAACTTTAACGTGCTCATAATGCGTCATCTTCTCTGCCTTTCTTCCCCATGCCGAGTCCTAGCCCTCAGTGCTTTCCAAGTCTCTTAATACTCGGTGCTCCCTTCTCCTTGAATTGCTCTGGTTCACAGTCCCACTGAACATGAGGTCAAAGTACTATAGAGGGGTTGCTCAGCCCTGCTCGATCAAACAGGCAACTGATTCTGGCATGGTGCATATGAATTTGATGCCCAGCATCTCTAATCATCCGACCCCAGTATTTATGTCCCGCTGTGGGGAAGTTGTTCTCCTTACCCCAGCTTGGGCAGCCCAAGTAGTGGAATATGATAGACATACAAGGACACCAGTGCTAGAAGAGGTGGAGGTGGCGTGATATTCTAGGATCACACCACGAGGCTCTGGATCTGTAGCTCCTCATTCAGAGTGCATCCCATAATGCCTAACCATTGCCAGAATGACATTTTCCACTCAGCATAGCTTACGCTTTCCCAAAGATCTATCTGTTTTACCTAATAGCTACTAGGGTCTCAGAGTGGGAATGTTCTATCCCAACTACCTTGGAGGCTGCAGAGAACATTTAAAACTCAGCAAGTTCTCCTTCACATAACTTTTGGTGTCATCCGTGTTCAGATCTTGTTTAGGCATCCATGTTAGTTGAGACGTTGCAGGTTATAATGGCAACAATAGGCAAGCTAATGTAGAAGAGGAAAGCTCTCACTAGACATTAAACTACAGGCAACTAAGGAATGCTGAGAGGAAAAGAATTCGTCTTCCTCAAGGAAGGGGCCCCAAAATGATTCTCCAATATCAAGTGGTCAGCCCTAAAATCATATAAGCAATATTATGTGAACTGAATATATATATTTTGAGTATAACAATATAACAACAGTTAAAGAAGAAAAATGACCAAGAAACCAACAATCTGAGAAAGCAAGGAGTGCAAGCAAGTGTCACAGCTCTGCAGGGAAAGGTATCCTGATTTTTTAGAAGGTCAGGCTATACCTGCAGCTAGGGTGTGGTGGGGACAGTCTCCCCGCAGGATGCAGCAATCCTGATCCTCTCCCAGAGCGAGCCATGACAGCTGAGCTCTGCTTGGCTCCCCTGTGGGAACGTCCTAGCAGAGCTACCCATTTTTTTCTGCTTTGCTCAGCTCTGTCCCAAGATGTTATTTCTTCTGCTCAAGGGGAAGCCCCTGCAGAAATGCAGCAATCTTCTCCAGCTCCAAGGAAAAGTTACTTTTCCTTTTCCTGCTCCACTCCTAGGGGAGTTTCCCAGCAGATATAACTGTTTCTTCTGGTTTTTTCTGCTCAGCTCCCCTAAGGGAATATCTCAGCAAAGGTTCTTCGGCTCTGCACCAGCGAAAGATCTTCACTCAATACTTTTTAAAGAAGGATTTATTTGGGAAGGAGGAGTCCAGGAGCGTGGCTGCCACTGCCAGGCTGGGAAAGGACCGAGCCAGCAACTGAACAAGTAGAGGGGCTTGTATAGGGCTTCTTAGGGGCGGAGTTTTCCCAGGAAAAGTTTCCCGCTCAGGGATTGGTTTTGTTGATTGGAGCAGAGTTGGCTCTGGTTTCAGGGCCAGGCTGTATCTTTTACTGTCCCTTTTTAACCTTTGGCTCTATTTTCAGGGCTAAGGCATATCCCTTTCACTGGCTCTGGTTCCAGGGCCAACGTGTGTTTCTTTGGCTTTGGTTTCAGAGTCAGAGTGTAGGGTGTGTTTGTTTTCTTTCTTTTTCTTTTCTTCTTTCTTCTTTTTTTTATTTTCTGGTTTTTTTTTTTTTTTGACGGGGTTTATCTGTAACTTTGGAGCCTGTCCTGGGACTGTTCTATAGATCAGGCTGGTCTCAAACCTATAGAGATCTCCTGAGTGCTGGGATTAAAGGCATGTACCACCATCACCCAGCCAGGATGTGTTTCTCTCACTGGCTCTGGTTTCAGGGCCAGGGTGGCTTCCTTTGGCTGGCCATTTTACTCTACACTAAAGCAGTAAAGGGAAGGGGTGATGCTGTAATTATATTTAATTTCACAAAATTAATGAAAAAAAGGAGTGAGCTCTTATTTTTTTAACTCACCATCTGTTGATACTCTGGTCTCGGGTATCTGAAACATAACTCAGGAAGTATATTCCCAAATGGGGCTCCAGGTATCACCTATATGAGTGAGCCCACGGCGGATCATCTGATGAGCTGGGTGATAAAGATGCTTTATATTTAAAAAAAATCAACCATCAAGGTCTCTGGGTTCATAAGACGAAACAGAAACAGAGAAAGAGCTGTTGCTCAACCCAGAGACTAGACTCTTCCTACCCAATTCCCCTCCTACGGGGAAGATCCAACAACCATACAGAAAGTAAGGTCTATGGGGTATGACAGCAAGGGGCCACAACAGGGAGCAGCCTGCGTTCATCCTGTAAGTGGCCCTCCATACTAACCCTTCCTAGAGTAACTCCTCCCTGATTTGCTCTCAGCAAACAGGTCCTTCTCCGATGCTCAGTACCTCCCTTCCCCTCCCATATGCTTTGGGAGGATCAGTGGCTTCATTTATCTGAGTTCCCAGAGAATTTTGTTTTTATTGCTAATGTAGGTAGCTTCCTAGAGGACCCAGAAGCAATTCTGTCTACTTGGTTTTGAATTTGAAGTGTAAAAGACTTCCCAGTATGGGGTGAGTCCTAAATCAAATTTTGAGGAATTCAGGGATGGGAGGGAGACAAAAGAAGAATTCACGTGGGACATTATGAGTTCTGGAGATGGTTACAGGACTAGAATTTGCTATCTGTAGGTGCCAGGTAATTTAATCCCATGATCCTTCTCATTGCTCTGACAACAAGTTCTGTAGGAAATGTACCAATTTCTTTGTTAAAAAGCTAGTGGGACTTTGAGATTATACTACAAAAACAAGTCTCCCTAGGGACAAGGTGGAAGCAGATCCAAATCCAGGTCTCCAGACTTGCAAACCTATGCTCTACTTACTGCACTGACTTACAGAGTTCCACAAGACCATCCCGGTCACACGGAAATCAAGGTTTCCTCCCAAACAACATCTCTGTCAGTGGCTGCTCCTGTGACATTTTCCAGAAAATGTCGTGTAAAAGACAGAGTCAGGTGGAATTCTAAAGAGCATACCCAAGGCAGGCCATGCCTCATGGTTTGCTGTTATACACACCAATGTCCAAACTGAGTGACTAAATCTTTATACCTCCCAAATGATGAATAAATTGAACCTACTTGTAGTTTGAATGATAATGGCGCCCAACAAGTTCATATATTTGAATACTTAGTCCACAGTATTGGAAATGTTTGGGAAGGATTAGGAGGTGTGACCTTGTTGGAATAAGTGTGTCACTGGGGAGGGGGTAGCTTTGAGTTTTCAGAAACCCATTCTCTCTCTCTCTCTCTCTCTCTCTCTCTCTCTCTCTCTCTCTCTCTCTCTCTCTCTCTCTCTCTCTCTCTCTCTGGCGCCTTCTGTGGATTAGGATGTAAAACTCTCAGCTACTGCTCTGATGAAATGCCTGTCTGCTTCCCACCACGATGATCAGGAACTAACCCTCTAAAACTGCAAGCAAGACCCAATTAAATGCTTTCCTTTTGTAAGAGTCGCCTTGGTCATGGTGCCTTCATAGCAATAGGACAGTGACTAAAGCATTACTCCTTTGTCCTATCCCTATCAGGCTTCCTAGAATATCCTGCATGGTACCCAGTGTTGTAGAAAAACCACATCAGGAAGAAGTTGTGGGCCAAGAAATTTTCCTGGGGGACTTCTTTTCATATTGAAAGTATCAAGTGTTCTCTGCCCAGTGGGAGATTTCCTCCAGAATTCGGCTCAGCAAAGCACCATGCTGCTTCTTTTGAAACTGGCCCTCCAGAATCAATCATATTTGATATTCTGATTGTTAGAGTTTTTCCCTTGATCACATCATGAAAAACTGGTAATGCAAAAGTATTATTTCATTATTTCACACTTTTTACAAAATTGATACATTTAGTTATAGATGGTCGCACACTTATGTACACATATACACACAATCTGGGCCTAACACTATCGTGGATAAAGCCAGCCAGAAAAAAACATAAGTGAAGTTAAGGTCCTAAAAACTTCAGTGTTGTGGAGAGCAAATGGCCTTGGGTAAAGTTCCATGTGACCTCAGGAACACTACTATAGCCTATGCCAAGAACTTTGGTCCTACTCTGTGCCATTAGACTAGAGCTGATGCCTTGTACCTTGAGTTTCCAAACTCATCCCATGGCTAATGCACATTTTACCAATAAGGTTCCCTCTCAGATTGCATTGGGTTTCACACAGCCTGACACAGACTCATGGTGCACTCCCAAGGAGGGAACAGCTAGGGCGCCCATACTTTAGTAAACCCACTGTGTTAATCAGCTATCATTGTGGAAAACTATCTGAGGTGATAGACTTCCAAGGGATTTCCTTTGTTTCACAGTTCATGGGGCTTCAGTTCATGGTCACATGTCCTATGGCCTTGGAGTCTATGGGGAGGCATGATAGAGCTCATGGCAGAAAACACATCCATCTGAAAGCTAAACACGAGAGGGACAGGAAGAGGTGGCCACTACCCACCTCCAGGCACACTCTTAGTGATCTAAAGAAGACTTCTACTCCTTAAAGTTTCAACTACTTCCCAGTACTGGCACGATGGGGGCCAAGTCATTAGTTAACCTTCTAGAATCAAACTATAGTACCGAGTAACCAAAGCCAGAAATACAAAGAACATGCCAAGTTCCAAAGCACTAGCTAAATTTATAAACATTAATCTCTTTACTTAAAAATAAACCCAGTATCCACCCCTCTGTTGTATAGATTGAAGATTGGTCATAAGAGTCTCATGATTTATGTTAACAGAGTATTTGCTGTGGGATTTTTAGAAATGCAGGTGTGTTTCAACTGTCTCTGAGCTGTTTAAAATGTCTTACAGGTCCATGCCTCCCTCAAACTGTTACTTTAATTTTTGATGCTCTACTGGTTCCTTAGCTGCTAGAAACATTCTCTTGGTCTTTTATATGGCCCTGAAACTATACATACTAGTAGTTTCACAGCAAACGTATGGTAATTCTTCAAGACTTCCCTTCCCCATTTCTCTGGTAACTTCCAAGCTTCTTCAGTCTCTTTAATAATGAAACAACCACACAGAATTCTGGCATCCCAACTGCAAGCCACCTTCCTAGCAAGGGAACTCATCGCTCCTCCTGGTTAGGGTCTGCCTTAGTTTGGGTTTTTATTGCTGTGAAAAGACACCATGACCACGACAACTCTCACAAAGGAAAACATTTAAATTAGGTGGCTCACGTCTGGTTTCAGAGGCTCATTCCATTATCATCGTGGCCGGAAGCACGGTGTTGTGCATGCAGGCACAGTGCTGGAGGAAAACCTGAGCATCCTACATCTTGCAGGCAACCAGAAGTCGACGGAGACACTGGGCAGCATCCTAAGCATTGGAAATATCAAAGCCCAACCCCCACAATGACACACTTCATCTAACAAGGTCATACCCACTCCGACAAAGCCATACCTCCTTATAGTGCCACTCTCTATGAGATTATGGGGGGTTAATTACATTAATACCACCACGGAGGGGGGTCTCTTCCATTTCCTTCTTGCTAGATGCCACTGCTGACTGGGCCCAACTCTGGCTTAGACTCGTCCCACTTTCTTCCCTTGCTGGGATGGACAGGGCATACATGAACAAGCACCCTTGTTCTTGCGTACAAAGCCTTCCGCCATTACCAGCTCATAACTGTTACAAGGGCCTCTCTGCCATACACGCTTGCTTGTAACACTACAAGCGAACACTACTAGCCCTCCTTTGTTCTTCCAACTCTCACCATCCTCAACACACATGCCTCTGCCTGGGAACTCTCCTAAGCCTACCCAACTATCCTCAACCCACAGGCAAAACAGGAGTGCAACAGAGGAAGGCAAAGCCCCGGGAAGATCAGGTGGTGATGGATGAAAGTCAGAATTTAAAATCACCCTGACGTCCCCACTTGTGAATAGGATACCTACAGGATTTCTTGGCTCCCAGTGGGACTTACCCCAAGTTCTGCCTGATAGGAACGTACTTGAAATGTCATCTTCCCTCAACTTCTTGCACTCCCTCTTTCCCACAGAAACTCCCTGGGTTTACTCCCAAGTAAATAACTTGCAATCAAAATCTAGCCTCGGGGTCTGTATCTCAGGGAACCAGACAGAGATCAGCAATGCTTTCTTCCCCTGCACATTATACTCCTTCTCCACGAATTGGAGCTGCTCATATCAACGTTGTCCTGGGACACAAAAGGCCATACCTGTTTGCAAACCTGACCTTATAATAAATCGCATGCTGTCCTGGAAACAGCATCCCTTTGAAAAGCTCAGTCTTGCATGAGCAGTGTCAGAGATCTGGCTCATTCCTGCACAGCCCCGGGCTCCTAAACATGGGTCAGTTGGTCTTTATTACTGGGTTCCCCTTAGTAAGCATCTTATATACCTGCTCACTGGACCAAGTTGACACTCTATCCTATTAACCATTCCATGCCCTAGAGGGCACAGAAATTACTCCACACTGCAGGCAACCACAACCAAACCAATATCTAACTCATTTTCAGAGTACCAGGTGGAGTGGGCTTGCAGAGTGTGTATTTATTACTTTCAGAAAGTGACGCTGGTGAATAAACTAGCAACAGCCAATTGGGTATTAACTAAATCATTTGTCATCTACATATGTAGATGAGAAGAACAACTGTATAGATAATTCCAAATCCTATCTCCAATGAAAGGGCTGGATCTCATGTTTTGTCCCACAAGTCAAATCTCCTCTCCCATCAAACTGTCAATAATTCTAGCCTCTATAATAATATTTATCTTGCATATATATTATCCACCATGTTTAATAACCATATAGTTTTGGTGGGGAGAAGAAGTTTGAGTTCTTGTACTAATTATTGAGCATGGAGACTTTGTTGTGGTTGTACAAATTAAGATACAGGGGACTAGGATGAGATAGGTTAATTTTCTTGGAGGGAAATGACTCACACAAGAAACTGATAACCCAGGATCAACCCTCTGAGGATGCAAGCTCGGCTGCCCTCCCCTTCCGTGACCCGACCAAAACCAAGAGAAAGAGCAAGCCTGTCTCAGACTCCAGGTCAAATTCCACAAGCTCATACACACCTGTGACCATACCCAAACGGGTGTTGTCAGTACCGCAGCAGCCTCTGATAGATCTCTTATTACACTTTGCCCTGTCCAACTCAACATATACATATTCCCAACACCTGGTGGAATCTCCTGGTATCAGGCAGAATATATGGTACATAATAGGTATTTACTGGATAAACAATAAGGGGAATGAATGAATGGAGAAAACGATTTCTTAAACAAACCATGGATTAGGTTCTTCACAGTTAACTACCCTCTATAGAACCTCGACATTGTGGCTAGGATTTGTCTGTCTGCAGAAATGTGACACTGAATTTGTGTAAATGGTCTGCAACACCCTTCCATCCTGTCCCAACTCTTCCCACGTATTGTTTCTAGTCTACTTGCTCGTTTGCTTTACCTAGCCCAGAGGTTCTCTGATGGGGATGATTTTGAAACCCAAAGACTATTTAGCAATATCCTGAGATCATCACAACAGTGTTCATCTAGCCGGTAAAAGGCCAGGACAGAGGCTGAGACTGGTGTTCAAAGGACTGCCACGGAGCCAAGCATCATACAGCTCAGAAGGTTAACCAACCACACCTTACTTAGTGGTGTTCACTGTTGTCACTAAAATGGCTCTCGCACAGAGAGCTTTTACCAAATGGCAGTAATTAGTGGGTCCAGGTGATGCGGAATGAGCCTCGGAATGAGTGGCAGATATAATGAACTGGGCCTGAATGTCGTCAAGGGGATCTGTCAACACCCTGAACCGAGCTTGCTCTTTGTGTCTCCCAAGATCTCAAGACTTCAGATTGCTTTGTATATTGTGATTGCCGATGACCTTTAAAGATGAATTTGACTTCAACTGTGCAGTTGACGCTGAAGAAACAAATGGGCTCTATTTTCCCCTATAATTTTAATGTGGATCATAGCATTTTCCTCCATAAAAGATGACACTTTCTGTCTAGCTTGCACAGAAGACACCATCATTATGATCCTAATAACTACCTTTTACCGCTCTAAGTTGAATGCTGTCCCCTAAAAAGATATGTTGACATCTCAACCCCCAGGTGCCTGTGAATTGGATCCCATTTGGAAATAGACTCTTCATATAAGTCATCAAATTAAATTGAGGTCACACTTGATAAACATTGCATTATTATAAGTGAAGAGGACACTCAAGGCACAGGGGAACCTAGAGAAAGATGTCAAGAAATGACAGGGGTGGAAATTAAAACAATGCGATTGTAAATCATTGACTGTCAGAGCCTCCAAAGCCACCAAAAACACAAGAGGGAGCTGAAAAGGTGACTCACCATAAAAGCAATTGTTCCCGAGCTTGAGAAGCAGGGTTGACTCACCAGGACCAAGATGGTAGGAATTGGGAACTCACTCCCTACACATTGTCCTCTGACTTCCTCATGCATGTTTGGCACGGCACGTGTGTGCACCCACACACACAACATAATCCATAAAAATTTAATTGCAAAAAACAAGGGGGAGCCTTCTTTCCTGAAGCCCCCAGAAGAAACATGGTTCTACTTTGCTTTGGTTTTAGAAGTTAGTAGGCTGGAGTATATCTTCTCTGTACATGGCATACATATCAGGTCTATAGCTCTGCTCTGGGAAAGACTGCGAGTAATAGAAGAGTTGATTTTCTGCCATAGGGATGACATTTCATGGCTAGTGCAAGTGCCACCCATGCAGTTACTGTTTTTAAACAATACTTTTTAAACACTATTTTTAAACTTATTTTTAAAACAATACTGTAAATTGGGTTCTATCATTTGGCTTGTTCTACCGATGAGACAATATGGTCATTTACTCAAAACCGAACAGACAGGACATATGAAAGTCAAGATTAGGACCCAGGACCAGGGAGACAGCTCAGTCAGTTAGTGCTTGCCATGCAAGTATGAGCCTGTACATACATGCTTGTGTACTAAGAGACAATATGGGCCAGCACATATACAGACACACAAGTTTTTTAAAATTAGGGCTCATTTTTTCTTGTTGAAAACAATGGTGTCAGTACCTATAAATTCACCACCTCTAAAACGGAAGGACAGCTAGTGCTCAGAAAGGGTGGGAGGAATAGAGAGCAAGGGATAAGTGTTCGAGTCTGAGTTCCAACTCTGTCACTTCGTAGTTGGATGACTTCGGGCACAGTGGAGAATGGGTTTCTTCATCTTCATACTAAAGAATAACAAAGTGACTCTTAGACCACAGACTGATAGCTAAGGAGCCAGCATGGGACTGATCCAGACCCCCTGAATGTGGGTGTCAGTGAGGAGACCTGGACAATCTATGGGGCCCTGGGCAGTAGATCAGTATTTATCCCTGGCATACAAATGGACTTCGTGTGTCCATACCACAAAGAGGGATGCTCTCTCAGCCTGGACTCTTAGGGGAGGGCCTAGGCCCTGCCCTGAATGAAATGACAGACTCTGGATATCCCCTATGAGGAAGGGAGTGGGGATAGGGTGGGGGGCTGGAGGGCTTAGGGATCAGAAAATACCTCTGAGAAACAGGTCATCTAAGGAAGGATTATGCAAGGCATGTTGAAGAGTTTACCCTCAGGACCACAGGAGGCCTAGAAAAAGTGGCTCATCAGTCAAGTTGCATCATCATATGTCCATACTAGGAGGGTTGGTTTAAGAGCAATGTAGAGGACAAGGTTAGGACTTGAAACACAATTGGTGGAAATGTTAAAGGTGATGTTGGCTTGGATGCCGATAATGACGATGAATAGAGAGAAGTTTTCAGAGCTCATGGCTATACAGTAGGCAAACTACTAAGACTCAATAGATAGCAAAATACCATACAGAGAGAGGTCTTCAACTCTCAAGCTTCTACTTTCAACTGACATCCTGATTTTTCTATCCATCTTCTTCTTCATTGGAGACATGTCAAATGAAGAACTGGAAGTACTGATCTTGTTTTGTAGGTAGAAAGCCAAATGGAAGACATTTAAATATTCTCCTTCACTAAGAACACCTTGGTAACTTCTGGGCTGTTTTCTAATGGGAGAACAAATCTGCGTTCTATTATTGAGATGGACTAGCTGTTCAGCACATTGTAAAAATTCTTCTTGGTGTACAGTACAGGTGGACTATGTCTCAGCCACTGTTCTATGGCTGCGAGGAGGCACCATGACCAAGGCAACTCTTACAAAAGAAAATGTTTAGTTGGGGGCTTGCATATGGTTTTAGAGGCTGAGTCCATTATCTTCACTGCAGGGAGCATGGAAGCAATACCATGGTGGGAGGCAAGCATGGCACTGGAGAAATAGCTAAGAGCCAAAAGAGAGACTCAAAGCCCACCCTCCTTTCCCTCTCTCTGCAGGCTCTCAGAAAAATGACTAGCCACAACTGTGCAGCTAGACAGGAAAACATTCTTCAGCAGCTTTGTCAAGAGAATAGTCTTGTTTTTGTTGTTGTTGTTTTGTTTTTCAAGGCAGAGTCTCTCTGTGTAGCTCTGACTGTCCTCGAACTCACTCTGTAGACCAGGCTGGCCTTGAACTCATGGAGATCCCCCTACCTCTACCTTCCTAGTATTGGGAGTAAAAGTGTGCTCTACCACCCGGCTTGAACAATCTTGTCTTTAACCATTCAAAACCATCCCTCGTCACATTCAAGACCCACATTTGTTGTATGGCATTCCTTTACTCCAGGAGACACTAGGTCAGCCCTTTGAAATGTCTCCATAGGACCCCCTGACTCTGCCCGAGTAAGATGATCTAGGGAGATAAAGGAGCGTAGAGCCTGGCGTGGCCTCCATGCACTGCATACAATGTGCACCAATCCCCACTCAGAGAAGTCTTCTCTCTGAGGCTCTAGATGCTGAACTCTTCCCAGATGCAGCACTGGCCTCCTGCAGGGACAGGGCATCACTCCAGTCTCCTAGCTCACTCTGTGTAAGTGGCCAGCACTGCTCCAGGGGTGGATGTTCTTGGCATGGATTTCTCAGCCAAATCTAAGATGAAAAGTGACTTTTAAATACCCAGCTACACAACTGAAATTAAATAATCAAAGACTAAATAGTTTAGGTCAGAATAAAAGACCACAGTCAAAATACAAGAGTGTTTTTATGATCCTCCTTTGCCCCCATACACATGCGCGAGCGCACAAGCACATACACACACACACACACACACACACACACACACAAGCGCACGCACACGCATGCATGCACACAGGTACAAAAGGCCAGAATATATGAAAGTTTTGGTCATGTTATATAAACTAAAAAAAGTTCAAATCTGCAAAACATAAAAATATCAACAGATATAAAAATTAATATATTAAATCCAAAATGAAACCTATTTTTTCACTCCTTGACATAAAATAGCACTTCAATTTTCTCTATATAGTGATGTTTTGCTGGAGTCTAATGATCCCTTTGAACAATGGAAACTCAATATATATGATTTCTTAAAGAATTGAGTAACTCCAAAAAAAACCCTTCTATTAAATAAAAGGATGAATAAACTTACAAGTGCAAACATTCCCAACTCAGGCAGTCAGGTGAGAAGACACCAGATGGAAACTGAATCCTAAGACCCAGGGTTTCCCACCCTGTTAGACTCACAAGCAGGAAATGATACCAGATTCAGAAATCCTCTCTGGAACAGTCAGTTCCATCATTAATACCCTGCACCGATTACAGGGTATTAATGCTCAGACAGATCTGTTGGGGTTGGAATTTCTCTTCTCCTTAGCCATCAGGTAATTTAGCCACATGGACTAAGGACTTAAACCAGGATATACACAGGGTACTCCAAATGAAACACAAATACTTGAAGATCTAAAATTACCAGCCACAAATGAATGAAATCATGTGACATTTGTCTTTCTGGACCAGGAGTAATTGTTTTCAGGCCCATCCATTTACCTGTGAATTACACAATATTCTTTCTTAAAGGCTGAATAATATTCTGTTGCATGAATGTACCACACTTTCATTATCCATTCATCAGGTGATAAGCATCTTGGTTATTTCATTTCCTGGGTATTATGAATAGAGCAGCAATGAACACGGATGAGCAGTAGTAGGATACATCGTCCTCTAGACTTATGCCCAAAAGTGTTATAGATGGATCAAGTTGTAGACATATTTCTAGAATTTCAAGGAGTTTCCACGCCGATTTCCATAGTGACTGTACCAGTTTCCCTTTCTCCACATCCACTGGAAGGGAAAAGTAATTATCTATCACACCCAGATGTTAACCCCGTGAGCTACAAATAACGATTGGGGGAGTAAGCCATGTCCCCTGGTGCAATGGTGACACAAGTAGTATGGGAGTAACCAACCACTTTTAGATTGGACTTTAAGTCCCACTCCACAAGATGAAATCATAATTAACACCAACTGGGGGGGTCAAGAACCTGTGTAGACAGACAGGTAATAGGTTCTAGGAGGGAATCTACTAGCATTATTTTCTTAAGTTGACAAACTATTAAACCAATTCCTAATGAATTATCATTATACTCATAGATTAGCACATCTCTTAACTCTCACTGGAGAAGCTTCATTCTTCAGCAGATGGTGATTAAAGGAGACCTGTAACTAGTCAAGGTGCAGAGAATAAGAGACTAAAGACTGCCAGGTGGTGGTGGTGGCACACACCTTTAATCCCAGCACTTGGGAGGCAGAGGCAGGCAGATCTATGAGATTTGAGGCCAGCATGGTCTACAGAACAAGTTCCAGGACAGCCAGGGTTATACAGAGAAACCCTGTCTTGGGAAGAGAGACAGAGACAGAGAGACACAAAGAGAGAGAGAAAGAGAGAGAGAGAGAGAGAGAGAGAGAGAGAGAGAGAGAGAGTATCCCTAAATGGAATGTCTATGTCTCATGTTGCATCCCCTCTACCCATGTCTCAGGAATCATTAAGGAAGAGGAGACAGAAAGATTATGAGTGCGAGGCAGTGGGTGATTATAATGAAACAATGTTTTCCAAACACAGCAGGGCCATTGCACATCTGAACTCACAGCTGTGACAGCCTGCATAAGACCTATACAAGTTCCATCCAGAAAAAATTCCCAGCCTTGAGACAGGAAGTGAACACAAAGTGCTATCATTAGCTGAGGAGCTACTGGCAGGTGTTATCTGCGGGGAGAGGGAGACACAATTTTCTTTAACTGTGTAGCCCCCGGTTGGTCTGCGAAGCTCCTGCGAAAGGCCACATATCCAAGAATATATGGGCAACACACTGGATTTGATGGGCTTTAAAAAAATAGAAGACTTGAAGTTGAGTGAGTAGAGCCAGGGGCTTAAAAGAAATATGACACAAAGATGGGTGGGTAGGGATGGGGGTAGAACTGGTAGAAGTTGAAGGAAGATAGTAATAAGATAAAAAAAAATGCATAAATTTCTCAAAGAAATGGCGTGCACAAGGGTATTAGACATATATCAATGAACAGTTAACGTGACAAGATCAAAAGTCAGCAACAAATTCTATGACCCAGTGCTGATAAAAGGCACAAGCTTCGAGGATAAATTTTCAAAGTCTTCCAGCCTTTTAAGGCTAGTATAAGTGATTTACATTTTTCAGGGTACATTGATAACTTCAGCATAAGCTAATGTTGCAGGTTCCTGGCATTGGTGGCAGACAGTGGAAGGGCCCAAATTGTCATCGCTGACCCATGTGTGCTAAAAAGTGGACAGTGAGGCCAGGACGGAGCCACCAATACAGATTGAGTACATGTACTCAAGGGAAACAGTGGTCTTGGTCTTCACTGTGTTGCATTATCAATGTCTGGATACATGGTGTTGCCATTAGACAGCACTGTGTTTATGCACAGGTCTTTACAGATGTCCACTCCATCATGCCTCTTGATAGAGTTAAATGTACCACCATGGACGCTGCAGGACTCCACACCAGAAGGAGAGCTAGAAGAGAATTTCTTAACCCTGGTTTCACTCAATGCTGATGAAAATCACCTGTCTGTCAGGTAGCTCATATCTCTTCCCCAAGGCAGAAGAAGATACAACAATGGCCATTTATTTCTGCAAGTTCAGGGCAATGTAGTAAAGCTTCTTGATCACACACACACACACACACACACACACACGATAAAACTCTATCCTCCCTTGTTCAGGATCTTTATGAGATCATATCTTAGTCCTAGCCAGCCATGTCCATATGCAATACAGAGTGGGGAAGGGATTAGCCCTCATAGGTGGGCACTGTATTTGCAAATCCTTCACTAGATTCCATGACAATGACAGTGGTACACAAGAGTCATACAGAACAGTTATGCCTGAATGGCCAGGTGTATGTCTAAGCTATTGAAGGTCTCAAACATGATTGGTGTCATCTTCTATACATTAGCCATGGGGTTCAAGGGAATCTGGATCAACAGTACAGGGTGCTTCTTGGGGGGCACACACAGTTTGATTGAGAGTGTGTGGTATCAGATCTTCTCCATGCCACCCCATTTGGTGACAACACTATGTTCAGTGGAGTTACTTCAGGGTCATGCTGTCTTGCTTGATCTTGGTCTCATTACCCACGTAAAAGTCATTTTGACTCATGACCACCATGATGTTCTGGCATTGAGGACTCCCCACAGCAAGGAACATGTCTCTGAGAGTGTTGTCACCAGCAAAACAAGCTTTGTTCATGCTAGAGTCGCTGCCAAAAAGGCAACATGGCGATTTCTCCTTCCACCGCAGCTGAGGAGGATAGGCCATAAAACAGCAGAGTGCAGACCAAAACGGAAAAAGACTATTTAATGTTTTGACAGGAACCAAGGGTGGATGAATTGGGAGTTAGAATAAGGTCAGGCTTTGTTTCACACATAAAATGTACTTCTTCAGAGTATGCATTGCTATGGAGAGCCTTTCTGTTTCTGATGGTGAAGCTATTTGGGGACTAACTAAAATGCAAATTTATTCAGATCTCTCATGACTGAGCTTGAAAAGAACTGAAATACTATGCAAACTTGGGCCCTCTGGGCGCTGTGGATAAAGCAGGACTCCCAGAAATCTGGATGGCAACCACACCCCCACCTCCTCAGAGGCATCATTGCTTCCTCCGGTATCCATTTTTCCCCAAATGCCATGTGTGGCGTGTCTGGCTCTCCCCTTGGTCTTCTGACTCAGTTCCTGTTACATGCCCAGGTTCCCAACTGAGATGATAACTGAACTCGCTTGCTTCCTGTTGTTGGTTTTCCATCTTGGTATCAAATACACGCTGTTTTCAACATTAAAACCCAATTGTCTGATTCTCTTGTATCAACTGGGTGTCCATCAGTTCAGTTCAATTTAAGTCAACAGCTCCATACTACCCATTCAAAGTTAAGCAGCCCCACAGGTCTAGGACACATTCCAATAAAAGCATCCCACTTCAGACACCAGACACAGGTGGAGTTTCCAGACTACCCACACTTCTGCTCACCTGACTAAAAAAAAAATATCTGGGACTGTAGGGGAGATCTCACGTACCTGCCGCATTTAGGATTGGACTGGAAGGAGGTATTTAGACTTGGGCATCTCTTTCAGATAAGTTTAGGGTTTAGGTGGGATAGATATACTTAGGATAGGATATAAGTAGATTATAATATGCTTGTCATCTCCTATGTATATATGCTGTATAGGAGTTTTGTGTCAAGTCTAAATCTTTTATTTAGATTCAAAGGGGAATTGTAGGGGTGATCTCAGGTACCTGCAACACTGACCACACTCATTTGGGGCATGGACACAGGTATGTGGGAAAGGTTAGGGATAAAAGGGAAAAAGAAAGGAATGCTCTCTCTCTTGGATTCTGGCCGAGGTTCGGAGACAATCGAGTGCTGACCCGGTTCTCAGCTTCTAATGTAAATTACTACTCTCTATCTGAATAAATATCGGGCTACCTTTTCCCAGCATCCATGGCATGACTCATTTCCATTCACAGGGGCTTCCCACAGCTCTCTCTTGATGTTTGAGAAATGACTAAAATCTGCAGAACTCTTTAGAATAGTTCTTTTACTCCTTGGTTTATTATTTTCGAAAATGAAAGGACTCAAGATTAACTAAGTAAAAAAAGAAGCCTTGGTCCTCTGGATCCCACTGGCAGATTCTCACTGCTCTGAACATGCTATGGCTTCCTGGGCTAGCCTTCATTATTGCTCATGGGACTTGACCATCTCTTGTCGATTTACTTTATACATTAATCCCAGCCCTCTGCGAGAGGCCAACCTTCGTATTCCGCTGGATTGGAGTCTTGGGGTGGAGAAAATTTTTCAGTCCAGGAGGCTACTCCTGATTAAGTCCTCCTCCCCTCCATAGTATAAAGGGATGCGATAACACAAGAAGGGATTACAAGGAAAACCACCCAGGAAAACAGGTAAGAGCCTTGATACTCAACACCCAAGACTTGCCAGTCATCAAGAAGGCTCAACAAGGACCCATCATTGTGTAGTTTCTTTGTGTTAAAACAAACAGTGTTTTCCAAGGCTGACCTCATTCTTTTTCTTCCTTGCAGTTTAAGATGTCTCTCTCCTGTGAAGAAAGTAAGGCGTTTATAACATAACTTTTTTTTAAGAGACGACTAAGATAAATATCACCTGCTGTCATCCTCCTGGGAGACAAGAGTGGCAAATCTGGTACTGAGCACATTCATTTCCAATGCAGGACTACACCGCCATCCTCCTCCTCCTCCCCCATCCTTTAGACTACTTCAGTGTAGCTCTTGATAATGAGGGGCCTTTCCATAACTGCCAAAGAAGCCTTCACTTCACGTCATTTATATATGGTCATTGCTGTAAGGAAATATCATTTCATGGACCATTAATGGGCTTAACAGTCTTACTTTTGAAAGTAAAACTCCTCACACTTCATATTTTTAAAGTGGAGTCAAAGGAAAAGCAATATGCTTTGACCTCTCATTTCTCTCCAGCCAGTGTTTACTTAACACCTTCCTGGGCCTGGTGCTCTAAGCATACTGACCAAGTTGGTTCATCCAGCAGCCCCACTGGGTAAGCACTGATGCCCTTTAGAAACAGGGACACAGAGTCAGGAAGGCTAAGCTACTTTGTAAATGTCACCATGTGAGGATACAGCAGTCACGACTCAACTCCCAGTGAGTCTACCACCAGAGTCTGAACACTCTTCACAGGCATTTTCAGAGAAACCAACCAAGACACTTGCCAATTGGTATCAAGAACAGTCCAGAGCACAGCCCATAAAGGATCATTTAACTAAATGTTGGCATTGCAAAACAATTTGAAAAAAGTGAATGGTTTCTGAACATGCATTGACGGACAAAATTAACTCAAACTCTGCCATGTGAATGAGTCAAAAGTGTTCTAGGGAGTGATATTGCATCATGTTATTTCAGCCTTGGTTCCCAACAGGACAACATTTATCCTTGGACTTCAAACGCCACAGCACTTCACAATGATGAAACATGCTGCTTGGAAACACCTCGGCTCAGATTCCAAACAACTGTGCGACATAAATCAGAGTGCTTTTGAGGTACATACAAAGTTCTCTGCTCTTATAAGGACACAATATTTCAATTACAGAAAACAAAGACTTTGAAGACTTTGCTACCACAGTTCCTCAATGCATGGCCGACGCTGTAGTTTGGATTGCATTGTGCTAGAATGTTTGGATTTTAAGATTATTTTTTGAGTTGCCGACTTGAGTTTCATAAAATAATTAAATGAATTTTGTTTGGGATTAGGTCAGAATTTCCAATGATTTCTGAGATGGCCCTACACGTGTGTCAATTTGTTGAACTTATTTATGTAAAGTAGCTTTCTCGTCATTAACACTTATAAAATCAAAATATTAGTCAACTATGGAATGTATGTCCTATAGCATCAAACATTTATGAAAGATTAAGGGTTTTGTGTTTGTTAGTGTGTGTGTGTGTGTGTGTGTGTGTGTGTGTGTGTGTGTGTGTGTAGTCAGAGATTTCTGTACAGCATCTTCCTCAATCTTCATCTTGTCTTTTGGAAACAGGCTTTCTCACTGAATCTGGAGCTCCCTCTTTGGCAAGACTGGTCAGTCAAAAAGTCCCAGGAATTCTGTTGTCTCTATTCCCCAGTTCTGGGGCTGCAGGTACACACCCACACCACGACGCTCATCTTTTATTATGATAAAAGCACTTGACTAACTGTGCCATCTCCCAAGACCAAGATTTAATTCTTGATGCAAAAAGGAACAAAAATCTATCTCATTACCATGCAAATTTGCTTTCATCTTTAATAAATGGTAAAGTTACAGTATACTGAATAAGTTGTTAGGTAAATGTCTTTATGATTTATTATCAGTAAGAGCTTATCTCTGTCTTCCTTACTTATATATGTCCAGGATCACGCAAAAAATTTCTCAAACAATAAAGGGGTCATAACTTTAAGAAGCCCTGGCCTGTGGCTTCTTAGTCGTTTACTTTCCTCGGTTGTAAGCTGAGAAGATTGACAGTAGCCGCCCCAAGAGACAGCTGTGAAAATTAGACTATAGATGCAAATCCCCTTGCAGAGTGCCCAGCACACACAGACAGCATCAACGCACGTGCCCATTGCTAACAGCACCATTTCCATAACACTGAAGCATCAGCCGCAGAGCAAACCAGCTGTGCATCTTACTGAGTCTGGGGACACAAGCACACCCACCAGGACTCTCTTACACACTCAAAACAACAGGTGACAGTGTCTAGTGGTTCTCCTTGAAAATCCACCCCATAGTTTGATGTTTTGCCTATTTCCCTGTTATTGTATTTATAATGAGTGTCAGTGAGGAAGCCTAGTTAATCTATGGGGCATTAGGTAGTAGATCAGTATTTATCCCTGGCATACAAATGGACTTTGGGTGCCCATCCCACAATGAGGTATACTCTCTCAGTCTGGACTCTTGTGGGAGGGCCTAGGCCCTGCCCTGGATGAAATGACAGACTCTGGAGATCCTCCATGGAGGGCCTCACCATCTCTGGGGATTGGAGTGGAGGTTGGGTGGGGGACTGGGGGACTTGGTGGGGAGGGCGGGGGAGCAGGGAAGGGAGAGGGAGCTGGGATTGACATGTGAAACAAGCTTGTTTCTAATTTAAATAAAAGGAAATATATATAATTTAGATGTAAAAATATTCTAATATCTCTGTTTACAATCTTGTTAGTATTAGACACATGCTCTGTCTCTCCCTGGTCCAGTCTAGAACACTCCAATCCCAGCCTCCTAACCAGGAGATAGCACTTACTGGAAAAGTTCCATTTCACTTTTGCAGTGCCTTGATGAGTCGGCATCCCTCCTCTGTGCTTCCAGAGTCAACAGTGCCTACCTTTCAGGCATCTCCCTGTTTCTTTACTGTCCATACCCTATCTCCATTCATTGAAACAATGCTCTAAATGGATTCTAAGTGCCCTTGGTCCCCTAATCCTATCTCCAACAGAAACTCATTATCTTCTCTGTAGATGCTTGCTTAGATCAAGCTTCTGATGTCACTACAAAGATTTCACTTGTCACCAGTACTTGTACTTGAAATCCTGCATTTCCAGCAGAACAATTGACCTTACCCATTGCCTGGCTTTCCCAAGATCAGGAAATGATACTGGAGTGTCCTCAGAAGACAGGGACTGGAACGGAAGGGCTGCCTTTGGGTGATTTAACAAACATTATTGGGGATGCAGAAATAACTTGTGGAGGAAAGGGAATAAGAGCAATGATAATGAAATAATGGGAGTCATGTTAACCTCTGCTCTGAGAAGGGATGGCTGCAGTCTACCACAGTGGGAAAGCAAGAATGGGCACATCTCAGCATCATTCTCTCTATGGGCCAACAGATCACGAGTATCCACAAACCAGCTCCCAAAAGTCATCAACTAACAGATGCTCCCAGGGGTGTAAACTCAGCAGCCACCCTGGATCCCTCAGGTGCAAAGGGGAAAATATTGTTGGAAAGTGAACACTACATAAATGAGGCATAATGTACCCACAGTATACTGAAGACATCTTTAAAACTTCCCCCTCTCTCTGTCCTAAGCCATAAAATAGAACAAAGTTCTGTTTCTCCTGAGTTTAAACATCTCTGGTCTAGAGTTTCTCTCCATCTACAAGCCACCATTTACATAAACTTTTACTGTGTGTGTGTGTGTGTGTGTGTGTATGAGAGAGGGGGGCATGGTATAGGCAAATGAATCTGTGGATGCAGAAGCCTATGCACAAGTACATGGAGTCCAGAAAGAACAGGACATCAGATGTCTTTCTCTCTCTCTACCATATTGTCTTGACACAGTATCTATCACTCAACTGTGGCTCACTGCATTTGGGACCCGATGACTAACCAGAACACTCTTGGGATCTTTGTGGTTTTGCCTCCAATTCTGGGGTGATAAAGACACAAAGCCGTGCCTGGCTTTGTATCTGGGTTCTGGGGATATGAACTTAGATCTTCATGCTCAAAGAGAAAATTCTCTTTCCCACTGAGACATCTCCACAGAGTGTTGTTCATGTGACTGGCTGTTCTTTTGGTAAAAGGCATAAAAACTAGATCCCCTTCATTCTAGACTCAGCCACTGGGCTGATCAGTCAAGTTTAGTGACTCATTCTATGGCAATGTCCCGATCACACGTCAAATCTGCAGTTCTACACTGAACCTCAGAATGGAGAAGGCACTGGGAAATGGGCCAATGCCATATGCAGTCAATATGTAGTCTGGATAAGCTTTGCTGTGGTAACAACTAAAACAGCCTCTGGTTGACCAGTTGCCTTTTGTGTGTCAGAATTGTAAGAAAGTTTGCTGAAACCTATCTCAGGGTGGTCCCATTGTCCTCCACTCTGGTCCCACCCACTTTCCCACACTACCAAGGAAATTTTAAAATACACACTGATCTGTTATTCCTGTATCTAATGAGCCTTGGTTTCCTACTGCTCTTGGGATAAACACCACGACAGAGTCATGGCTTAGAGGGTCTCCCACAGTGTTTCTACAGCTCCAGGCCACCCTGTCTGTCTGGTGCTGCTGCTGTTACAGTGTTCCTTTCTTTCCCTAGACGGTGTCACATTCCTTCACCTACAGCCTCTGCACATGTTGTTTCTTTCCTTCAAAACTCTCTTGTCCTTTCATGTACTAATTCCTTATTCGCCACTGAATGCCAGCTCTAATGCATTTGTGTTCATTCAAAGGCTAGTCCCTAAATTACCATCATACTATTTACTTTCTAATCACTATGGAAGAAAATAGGACAGAAGAAAACGAGGTCATGAAAATTTGAGAGGAGCAAAGGGAGTTTAAAAGGAATTGAGGGGAGGAGACATAGGTAGAGTTGGGGAAAGGAAAGGAAAGGAATGGAAAGGAAAGGAAAGGAAAGGAAGGGAAATAGTGTAACTATATATTAAAAAAAAACCAACATCACCAGCTGGGGGCCCATTGTCAACAGGAGTCTGTGGGACTCATTCTATATCCAAACCATAGCGCTAAATAATACCGTGCACTCTTCTAGCCTCACGGGATACATCAACAGCATTTCTCCAGAAAGGATGGTCATTTTGACAACATAGTACCCTCCGATGTACCACTGCAGTCACAGTACCCTGTGATGTACCACTGCAGTCACAGTACCCTGTGATGTACCACTGCAGTCACAGTACCCTGTGATGTACCACTGCAGTCACAGTACCCTCCGATGTACCACTGCAGTCACAGTACCCTCCGATGTACCACTGCAGTCACAGTACCCTGTGATGTACCACTGCAGTCACAGTACCCTGTGATGTACCACTGCAGTCACAGTACCCTGTGATGTACCACTGCAGTTCTTCTGTTGATATAGTTACTATATCTCCTTGTCTTTGATCTTTGATCATTTGAATGGCATCTGTGTTCCTCTCTAGATAAAAGACTCATGCAAAAAAATAGCTAAAATGTGTTAAACTCTTACTATGCTGACAGTGTTTAGCACAGACCCGGCATCTGGATGATTTCATGAAGCATAAAAGAAAGAAAATTCACTTTGTGGTAGGCAGGTCCCAAAGAACCACATTAAGTGGCTGCTATTCTGATCCCCTTTAGGATGAGACATGTAGACACAGATGCTGCATGATTTTTCAAGTCTTCAGCCATGTGACTGAGCTGTTTTTCAAATCCCAGCAACCTGGCTCCTTGAAGCACTAGACCAATGAATGAATGAATGAATACATGAGTAATCCTGAAGCATGAACAGTATGCCCCATTCAGTGCTGCAGATGGAGTGCTAGCTAGGACAGTATTCAGCATATGCTATTTATTTTTAAGTGTGTGTGTGTGTATACGCGCGCGCGTGTGCATGCATGCGCCTGCACGCACATGAGTACAGGTGCCTCCAAAGGCCAGAAGAAAACATTACATCTCTTGGAAGTTGTGCGCCACTGCCTGATATAGGGGCTGAGAATAACACTATGCAGTCTTCACTGACGAGCCACCTTGCCAGCATATTTAAAAAGGACTTGTTGATCCTTTTTTAATCAACCAATCAACTCACAGATAACAAATGATTTAGTTGCCTGGTGGCTTGCAATTTCTGTGATTAACAAGATGACCAAAGTCTTTCCACTGGAACTGTGCATTCCCACATTCTATGTCAATAGTGACCACTGAGTCAGGATGTAAATTCCAAGAACCTTTCCTAGGGGACATAGAGGTACCTACATAAAGGAAGACACTCAAAGGGTCTCGTTAGGACCCACTGAGATATTACCTCTACAGATGTGTCTTCCTAGGAGAGACTGGGGAAAGTGTTGTCTATGTGTTATTCTTACTTCTCTAATCAGCTTGGAAAGGAGACAAGTTACACTGAATCTCAGGGATTGGAAATGCCAATCAAGAGTCATTGCAGGGTAAAGAGCATGGCTGTAGGGGACACAGAACCTAAAGGCACACAAATTAGAACCTTGACAAGCTCTAGTTTTGTTTTGTTTTACCCAGAAGGTCTATATTCCATGTAAAAAAGTCACAACACATCTGACTTGAGCCTATAAGAGACAACATGATACTAGTACCCTTGATATGCCTAGATACACCAGTTCCTTTTCCTACTTTGTTTCTGAAAGAATGTACAACAGTCTGGGCAAGTTAAAAACGCCTATGCTGCAGCATTATTTGCAACAGCCAGAACCTGGAAATAACCTAGATGGTCCTCAACTGAAGAATGGATAAAGAGAATGTGGTATATCTATGCATGGAGTATCACTCAGCGGGGGGGGGGCACTGACATCATGAAATTTACATGCAAATGGATGGAAGTAGGAAAAATCATCCTGAGTGAGGTAATTGAGACCCAGAAAGACAACACAAGCTTTCATCCAGTACCTGATGGAAGCAGATGCAGAGATCTGGGCTGAGCCCTGGAAGTCAGATGAAGAAAAGGTGCAAGGATTATAGGAGCAAGGGGGTAAAGGTCATGGTGGGGAAACCCACAGCGATAGATGACCTGAGCTTGTGGGAGCTCACAAGGCTCTGCATAGACATCTGGGGAGGCGGCATGGGACTGACCTAGGCCCTCTGCATCTGGGTGATAGCTGTGTAGTTTGGTCTTTTGTGTGGCCCAGGCAGTGGGACCAGGACCTAACCCTGATGCATGAGCTGGCTGGCTCTTTGGAACCTGTTCCCTATGGTGGGGTGCCTTGTTTAGCCTTGATTCTGGGGGCTTGGGAGGTGGCCAGGGAGGTGACAGTGATACCTTAGGAAAGGAGATCACTGTGAATATACTAAGCAGTCAAACTCCAGTCATGTTTATGAGAATAGAGCGATGTTTATAGTGTACAGAGTGGCTATATGATATTATGAGACTAGAGCGATGTTTACGGCATACAGAGTGGCTATATGATATAAGACAAAGAGTAGAGATGGAGTCTTTAAATTGGGGGTTAGACAGTAAAATGCCTGTAATATGCAAATAGAGAAGAATGCTAGGGGTAGAAAAGTTTAAACAGAGATGGAAAAAAGAGGGAGCAGGGCCAACTAAAACTTAGGATGTTTGGGAAATAGATGTAGAAAACTACTTTGTAAGCTAACTAAAAAAAATATGATTAAAAGAAAGAATCTTAATGTAGGTACCCTGTGGTGATGGACAATGCTGTCTCCAGAAGCCATAGGCTTTTAAATAAAAGTCCAAATTTGATACTTCCTGATGAGTTGTTAGCCAAGGCGCTCTCTCAATACAGACTGTTGTCATTGCTCTTGGTTACCCACTGGAACTAGATGGTAAGACCCTCTCACTCAAGACACTACACAGTGTGAACACAGGACACTTGGAAGTCAAGATAGGACTGAGCTAGAAGCTTCCTCCTGCTGGCTAGCATTCATAGTGGCAGAAGGCACTTTGCGGGTGACTGGTGGAGAAAAGATATCAGCACTGTTGTCTAATGACCCTGTGTTCTATTACACGGACCTGCCAGGCCAGACATACCTGCTGATATAATAGTGGCATAACTCTTAGACGGACAGCCAACCACTCTCTACTTGGATTTGAGGGAAGAATCACAGAGAAGAAAATACGTGTGGCACAGCAAAAGCCTGTAGAGCTAGGGAAGTCACAGGCCCTGGAGAGGCATTAACTACTAATATTTCCACTAAATTAACATGATGGGGGGAATGGCCTTCTGAATATATGCTTCTTATTGGTTTAATAGAACACTGGTTGGCCAGTAGTCAGGCAGGAAGCATAGATGGGGCTACCAGACAAGAAGAATTCTGGGAAGAGGAAGGAGAGAGGAGCCAACAGAGAGACACCATATAACTGCTTGGAAGATAGGTTGCCAGGTATTTTCTGGTAAGATCAGGCCATGGAGAAATACATAGATTAGTAGTTATGGGTTAATAATTAAGAGAGAGCTAGCCATAAAGAAGTCTAAGCCGTTGGCCAGTTTTTAAGTAATATAGCCTCTGTGTGTTTATTTGGGGCTGAATGGCTGTGGGACAGGTGGGACAGAAACCTCAGTCTACACTGACAAGCTGTCAAAATGTCTCCTAAATATTCATGTTTGTGCCGATAGACTAGTGCTGTTCTTAGCCTGTTACAGAAACTTCTGTTACAGTGACCAACAGCTAATGTGGGGACTCATACATGTTCCCAGTGCAGAGAGTGACTGTTGGGTGCTCGAACCTAAACAAATCATCTGTATCAACTCCTTCAGGGCCCAGGGAACAACACAAAACAGGACTAACAAAGATCTTTAAGAGCCAAAGGACAGGAAAGGGTGCAGTCATAAACACACCAAAACCTGCACACGACCAGACTCAAAACAAACAAAAAAACAGGAAATAGTAGGTGGCTTCGGTGGGACTATGGAGAGGTCATCATGCCTAAAAGAGGGAAAAAAGGATATAGAGGATGATTATAACCCCAATACAGTGTATACACTTTCAAAACTGTCTAAGACTTCGTGTTGTAATTTAAGAAAGGGAGCACATTAGAAAAGACGCCATGAGCCAGGGTTCAACCAGGGAGGATTTTTTAAAAGGGATCATAAAAAGGGGAAAGGGAAGGAGGGAGACCAAACTCTAGAGACAGGAGAAACAAGAGAGAGGAAAGAAGGGGAGAGAAAGAGAGAGACAGGAACAGACAGAGAGATGGAGAGAAAGAGAGAGGGAGATGGGAGCATAGTGAGTGTGCACAGGTGGTGCTCTTAGTGGCTGCAGCTGAGGGCGTATCCTGTCAGAACCCCAAGGACAGGCCAGTGCAGACGCCTGAACATTGACACTTCAGGGGTCTGGCCAGCCTCACAGTGCTGCTGAGGAAGAAGGCGCTTAGAAAGCACTTAGCAAAGGCTCTCGCCCGTGGCGAGCACCCCCAAAATATCAACGCCGTTAGAGCATGATCTGATTCTTTGTAAATTGCTTTCATTGATCCACAGCAATAAAAGGAAAGGCAATTAAGGAGAGGGAGCCTAATCTACAGGAACCTGTTTGGAAGGCAGAAAAATGCCATTTAGCCATAGAAGAGACAGCTGGGCAAACTCATTAAGAAGTTACACAAGAAGTCAGCAAAGCCACAGCCATTCTGAGCCAGTTAGTGGGAGGCCCTGTGCTCCTGCATGCTTCACTGAGCACCTAGGAATTGTCTTATAAAAGTTAATTTTCTTAATGCCAGTGAGTCATCCGGAAGATCAAATTATGTTTATTGTATTCTGTTTAAAAGATCAGCAAAGTGTGGAACCCATTACAGGAAGACTTCAGTCTTAAAATGCTTAAAATAATAAAATACCTGGTGCTCAAAAGGACAAATCCTCCACTACCTGGAAAAAAATAATGCCTGTCTTAAAATTCTGGGAAGCCGCACTTTGCTGGAGGAGCGTTAATTCACCTACATTCATATGCGAAGGGCACACTCACATCCATTATCCCCTGTAATGCCCATAAAAGCCCCCAGAGCTGGATAATTATCCTGAACTTCGTGGGTGTGAAGCACAACCAGCTTAGAAATAGGAGGTGATTTGTTTGTAGCTGTTCTTTAGAACAGATTAAAAGCCCGAACTGGAAAATAAGAAGAATGCCTCCTACATCAGGCTACCTTTATTGGTCCACAACGTCCAGATAACATATGTTTAGGAAAACTATCCTTAAAAAAAGATTGATACCTAGAATTGAAGCCTATTCCTATCACTAATATCTGTTTTACAATATAAGAAATAGCTAAACATTTTATACAACAAACTTATATCCTTATATGGCTTCCATGGTTAGACAGATGGTATTGAAAATATGCATGAGTTTGAATAGCAATGTCTGCCAATAGTGCATGTACATGTACACACACACACACACACACACACACACACACACAGAGAGAGAGACAGACAGACAGACAGACAGACAGACAGACAGACAGAGAGGGAGAGAGAGAGAGAGAGTTAGGCAACTTGTAATCCCCTTCCAAATAACATGTCCAATGTTTACATCTAGACAGAAATATTGGATATTTATCTACAAATAAAGTGAAATTCATGAATCGAACAGTGTACACATATAACCAGAAACCGCCAGAGGCATTTTGTATCCTAACAACACCTTAAAATATTTATACTTCACATTCTCAGAATATCCTTACTTTGAAGAGATCAAGGTAATATACTTTACTGATAGGTTTGATGTACTCCAATTGCCACTTGTAAAAATTTTATCTTAATCTTAAACTACAGCCAACAGGACTTCACTCATATTTCCAGAATGTGTGTTGCCACTAACAGTAGAAGTTGCTTTATTGCTTAATCAGTTACTCAACAAATCTACTTTGTTGATTAGGTGACATTTTTACTGAGAAATAAAACCACAACCTGAAAGTAAGAAATATGAACTCCATGCAGCAAGCTTGTAGCTTCTACAATTGAATCTACAGAAAACAGTCTTCATCCTGAACAACATACTCTATCGTTGGGTGGTGGTTACTGTGACCCATCTGCACTGTTTCAATCTTTTTTGGGGGGGGAGCGGCAAGGTCACATACATTCAAGAGTAACCTTGACCTTGCTATGCAGCTTAGGATGACCTTGAACTCCTAATCCTCTTGTCTTCCCTTCGTTGTTTTTTTTTGCAATTTTATTTGTTCTTTAAGAACTTTAGGTTTATATTTTTATCATATTCATCTTTTTATCTTTTCTTTACCCACCTCCTCCCAGGTCCCCCTCGTCTTCCCTATCCATGCAACTTTCTTTCGTATTCTTTAAAAACAAAAACTAAAGTCCAATCTGTGCTGCTCCTATACTCCTGGATATGTGACCTTCACTGGAATATAGTCAACCTATCAGAGATCACACCCTTAAAAAAATCTAACAAAACCCCGACTTTCCCTCTCCCAGCCGCAATCAGTTGCCAAGAGCTCTTCAACCGGGGCTGGGACGTCTTGCCCACCTCCCCTCTAGATGCTGCCACAAAATCCATAAGGTCATATGTGTAAATGACCTACTGTGTCTGGAAAACACTGTTTCCGTGCAGCCGTCCATCACCCCTGTACTCTTTCTGCTCTCTCTTCTCCAGTGATCCCTAAACCCTTGGAGGAGGGAGTGTGATATGGATGTCTCATTTACTACTTCATGCATGCTAGGATTAGCCCTCTACCAACCAAGCTACTACTACTGTGATGTCTCACTTTAGACCAAGTCTATAACACCGCAAACCCATTAGTGACATGTCCATGGAATAAACACCAACATGGACCTTGATGCAGGCTCAGGCACTAAATTCAGCTACTTTGACTCTGATTTATACTCTAAATCTATTATTTATTGCTCTAGCCAAAGTACAGCCATGGCATCGACTTGTAGTAATTATAGGAGGGACTGAGATCTTTTGATCCACAATTGTAAATCAAGGTACATTTCGGCCTCTACTTTCTTTAACATGACAGGCTTGTTTCTCTAGAACTTGATAGCGAAGAAGATGGTTCAAAGGACACATCTTAAGCAGGCACCAGGCGTCAGCTCTGAGGCAGGGTGCAGAATGATAAGTGGAAGAAGCTAGATTAGGACCGAACTGCATTCTTCCTGTGCTGCTCACGCTCACCTCATCTTTCTTCTACCCCAGCATTTCTCACACCATGGTCTGATGTCCGCTGAGGTGCTGGCAATGGCCATACCTTCACCTCATCGAAGCTTGGGGTCAGGGTGTGGTGGGAAGGCTTAGCTTAGTATCTGCCCTGCGCCAAGCAACACAGCTGATTGTTCATGAGAACTTTAAGAATGGCTGCTTTTCGCCGGGCGGTGGTGGCGCACGCCTTTAATCCCAGCACTCGGGAGGCAGAGGCAGGCAGATCTCTGTGAGTTCAAGGCCAGGCTGGACAGATAGCCTCCGAAACAATACAGAGAAACCCTGTCTCGTAAAAACCAAAAAAAAAAAAAAAAAAAAAAAAAAAAGAAGGCTGCTTTTCACTTTATAATACCCTCAAAATGCCTTCAGCAAGGGCGGTGTGGATTGGACATACATGTCCGTCACAGTCTCACAGGGTGACAGCCTTGTTCCTGGCTTAGGGGAAGAGGTAGGGCTTGCACAAGCAGATTCCTGGTGCTGTGGCTTTAAAGTAAGTGTCATCCCTGAGTCAGCCTCCTCTCCCACTCAGTCTGGCTCTTGCTCTCCTTCTCCTCCATTCCCCTTCCTCCTATCCTCCTCATCTCCTCTTCTCTCCTCCCCTCCCTCCCTTATCCTCTCCTACCTACTTCTCTCTTCTACCTCCAAGATGTCCTGCCTCACCTCAAGTTCAAAGCAATGGGTCTAGCTGACCACAGATGAAAAGTTCTCAAACGGGGAGCCAAAACTAAATCTTGCTCCATTGAAACTATTCTGTTGGGTATTTGTCACAGCACCAAAACATTAACATGGATGGCAGGCACACGGCTTGGTTGATAGAAGCATTCAATAGATATTTGTTGAATGATCATATAAACTATTGCTGTATTGGCTGAATTATTAAAAGATATTAGGAGAATTATACCAGAAGAGTTTAGAAAAGCATCAGATGTTTCTTTATTATATAACGCACAGAGAAAAAACAATAGCTACCACATATATAAAATATTCACACAAGTATTTTGGTCTCCACAAATGTGTTATCAGTGGTCAAAGTTAATGAAATGGTTCCTTTCCATTTACAAAATATTAAAATAATAGATATTTGCCAAATGTTTTGTTTTAAAAAGGAATTACAAGTTAAGTGACTTGGAAAAAAACATCTATCCCCCTCCCTGTGACTTTAGTATCTCTAGAATTAGTGTTGACGCATCTCAGGCTGGGGAGCTCACTACCTGCCAGAAATGTGAACTTCCTGTTCCAGTCTCATGCCGTCTCTGTGATGGTTCTATATCCAGTGGTCTAATACCTACTTCAACCATGGGTATCCATTATCTATGGTTTTTCTCAATTATAGATTTGATTTTTTTTTAATTCTTTCATTTGAGAGTTACCTCTTTGGAAGTCAGTGAGGTCCCACAGACCCTCAAAACATTACCAGCTATTTTCATTGTTCTTGATGGATCCTGCAAGTACTTGATGGTAAGATCCTATTTCTGAAGACATCACATACTTGAGTCATAGAATATGGAAAAACAAGCTGGTACTGACCTGGAATTATCAGCTCTACTGGCTAGCTTCCATTGTGCTGAGATGCACACTACTGGAGGAGAAAAACATTCATCAACCTTATCCAACTGTGATTCTTGGGAGCTACAATAATGACTGTCCTTGTAGACATGCCTACTGGCACAATAGTGGTATAGATGTTATATGAATAACTAACCATCTTATGGTTGGATTTAAAGCCCACTCCAAAGACAGAACACATATTTGACACTGTTACTGGAGCCAAGAACCTGTTGCTGGACATGTAATTGGCCCTCCAGGAGAATATACTGCCCTTATTATGCTAGATGGAAATCTTTGAAGCCGATTTCTTATGACTTATTGCTATACACATAGAGCTGTGAATCTCTCAGCCCTCATTAGAGAAGTTCCTTTCCACAGAAGGTATCAGTGAACACAGAGACATACAAGTGGCCAAGGATAATAGACTCTAGAGTGTTCAAAGTAAATGAGGTATCTAAATCACTCACCAGAGGGGGATCACAAAGGATGAGAAGGCAAAAAGAGTGCAAGAGTCAGAAGCAGTAGATGACTACAACAAACACCGTTGCCCGTGGTACCTTACAGAGGTTGTGGTGCCATACACAAGATCCCTGCAAGGTAAGGCCAGACAAAAATCCCAGCACAGATACAGATAAACACTAAGCTCCACCCTTTACTGTGGAGCTACTAGCCATTGACAGCTGCTGGGAGAGGGTGACTCAGTTTCCTGTAAGAGTAAGACCTTTGGTTGGGGAACTATGTTCCAAGAGACAGCCATCGTCTTAGCTAGGGTTTCTACTGCTCTGAAAAGATACCATGATCCCAGCAACTCTTATAAAGAAAACATTTCATTGGGATGGCTTGCTTACAGTTTCACAGGTTCAGTTTATTATCGTTATGACAGGGAGCAAGGCAGTGTGCAGGCAAATACAGTGCTGGAGTAGTAGCTGAGAGCCCTATTATAGGCAACAGGAAACTTACTGACACACTGGCATAGGACACCTCAAAGCCCACCCCTACAGTGACACTTCCTCTACCAATGCCATATCCACTCCAACAAAGCCATGCCTCCTAATAGCACCACTCCCTATGAGCTTATGGGAGCCAATTACATTCAAATTACCACAGCTATAAACCCAGGAGTTTAAGGACAGCACAAATTGAACTAAATTGTTGTTTTTTTTAATAGAACACTAATTTAGGAGGGTAAGGGGTGTGGGGACATCCTAGGAGATAATAAGAGGGGGGAGAATGAAGGGTAGATATGATCAAAATATTCCCTGAAATTCTCAAAGAATTAGTCTTTTTAAAGACACAGGGAGAAGTAAAATTCCAAAAATCCTTTGTAATCAAAAGGACACAGTCAACCATCTAAAGAAGATCTGTGGGATTTGTACTAACTTGAAGGGAAAGTCGATTGAAACCACATGTGATACCTAAGGCCCTGACTCCATCAGTCAAGTCAGTTGGGCTGCAGGCAGGCAGGTGTGGAAGAGGTCACACCTTGGACCTGCTATGCAGCACCTTCTCATGCTAAAGCAACCAGGTTAGACATAAAACCCGGGAACATCTTTCTCATCAGAAAACAACCAAAGATCCTAGAACCAATATGGAAAGAACACTGAAGAACACCATGGGAAGTGTAAATCGGTGTATTGGAGGGAAATTAACTCTCTCAATGCTATTTGTGTTAGGAATTATAAGGGTAATAAAAAAATTAGGCATTGCAGAAGAACCCAAATAGTTTATTCTCAAGAGTCTAGAGGGATATGAAGGATCCACTTTTCATGGTGGTCTTACGATGGTCAGCCACTGTGCCCAAAGGACCATACTTTTGGCATACATTTATCTCAAACGAACTCTAAATTACCTCATTTTAAACCACCTCTAGAAAACAAAGACAATTGTGTCAATTCTTTGAGTCAAATAGAACATGCAAAGTAATTCAAAGTGGTTTAAATATTAAAAGTGAGGGGAAACAACACCATCCAAATTATGAAACAAATGATAAGTTAAAAATCAAAACTTTGATTTTTACAAATCAATTTACAACTATAAACTAAAAATATTTTCATTTAATAGTTAGCAAGAGCATAATAATATATTGAAGTATCATAAAAATGCCAAAATGGTTAATTATAGGAAAAATAAAACTTTTAAAGATGCTATGTAGATATACAAAAGAATTTTTGTTTCATATTTATTTATTTGTGTGTGAATATGTGTGAGTGTGAGTGAGTATGTATATGTGTGTGTGAGAATGTGTGTATGTGTGAGTGTGTATATGTATGTGAGTGAGTGTGTGTGTGTGTGTGTGTGTGTGTGTGTGTGTGTGTGTGTGTACCTGAGAATCACAGAGAGCGACTTTCAGGAGTCAGTTTTATCCTTCACCTTGTGGTTCTGGGGATCAAACTTAGGTGGTCTGTCTCTGGAACAAGTGCCCGACTCCCTGAGCTTCCTTACTGGCTCCAGAAGATGTTAAAATAGTGATAGCCTGTAAACATTGTAGATGGGGACATGAAGTATATAAAGTGCTTAAGAGGAAAGGGTCTGTCGGCTTCGATGAGCTATACACTCATGCCTAGGTGTGTTACCAAACAGAAACTGAACACTCTGCCCAGTCAGCTTTGTACACTAATATAATAGTCCCATTATTCATAATATCCCAAACGAAACAATCAAACACTCACACGCTGATAAATGGATGGGCAAAAATGAGATGGATCCAAAGAATGAATATTATCTGGCAATAAAAGGGAATGAAGCCGCCAGACATGGTAAGCTCATGCTCGTAATTCTAGCACTTAAAGGTCTGAGGTAAGAGGATTTTCATGCGTTTGAGACCCTTCTGAACTATTACAGTGAGTTTTAGGTCAGCCTAGGCAAGAGTAAGATCATCTCAGAGATGGGGGGCAGGGAGAGAAAGTGGTACTTGTTTCAATGCACTTGAACCCTGAGATGTTATTGTCGAGTGAAAGAAGTTTGAAGGAAGAAGTCATGTGCCGTATGATTTCAGAAGATGCAAGTCCACAGACAGAAAGGGAAACTAGCAACTCTCAGGAGGGGGAGAGGAAGGAATCAGGCGAAACTGCCTATAGGGACAGAGCTTCTTGGCAACCATGGTGAAAATACTCTCAACTACAAAGCAGTAAAAGCACAATACAAGAAACTACCTTGTACATTTCTAAAAGATGGCATTTTGGGCTGAGGTGATGGTACAATCAGTCAAGTTCTCACCTGAATCCAATCTCAAGAACCCAAATTTAAAAAGAAAAAAATCGTTGTGATGGTGAATGCTTTTGATGCCTTACCTCCTCCCCTCAGCTTTTAGCAAGTAGAGATAGGAATGTTTCTGGGGCTTGCTGGCCAGCGAGCCTAGACTATGTAGCTAGTCTCAGGACTGTGAGAGACACTGTCTCAAAATAAACGTGGATGACATCTAAGGGTCAACACTTAAGATTGATGTCCTCTTGCTTACACAAATGCATACTTACATACACATGCACCAATACACCCACAAACATGCATACAGATAGATGTGTATGTACACACACACACACAAATAAAAGGATTCAGGGAATATTAGTTATGACTTAATAGGGACATTATATTAAGTCAATGGTCACATAACTAACTCTCAGCTATACATTGATGTCAATGGCACAAAGCATGTATATCAGAAACAGTACATCCTGTACAATGGAGTATTTAAAACATGATGTAAAAATGTTCTTTTCTTTAAAAAAAATTCTCTACGGTTAGATTTCACCACCACACAGCAAAACAAATCCTGTTTAGATTAATGATTGGGGAATGTAGAGAAACTAGGTGCAAACTTGGCAGGATTTATTGCTCTACAAAAGGAGACAGAATTTCTCAGCACAAAAGCAACGGAAGCAGCCACAAATTAGGACAGTGAAGGATATCCTGTCTTAAAAATAGAAATAACTGTCTATGGAACAGAAATGCCTACAAAATTTAAAGGGTAGTAATAAAACCAACCAAAACACAGGTAATAAATTCTTCATGCTAATATTTAATATTTTCATTTAAAGTGAATTTTCCCCCAACAGATGAATCCCTAATTGAAAAACTAAATAACAATAGTGTATTATTTAATGAATGTCCAACTTTATAGACAATAACAAAGTTGGAATTTTTATAGACTAGAAAATATTCATAAACCGGAGAAATAAAGAATGTGCTAGGAGTTGTGGTTGCAGCACAAATCAGAACAGACACAGAAGGGTGTATACTGTATGTGGCAGGCCTTTTAGATTGCAGCACCCTAGTAAACACATACTAACATCTCACTGCCTGTCGAGAATACAGACCAAAAGCCAGGGAGTGTGACTGTTTAACTCCCTAGATGTTCATATTATTATCCCAAACATCTATACTAGACCTGGGCACATAACACATTTAAACAAATTTATCAAAATACAGCTTATACTCTAAAGTAATTCAATATCTGGTACATTTCTAGAAATCTATTGTAAGAAAAAAAATCAGACAGTAAAGCATATTTGCATGTTATTTTCCCTAAATACTTGCTGAACACCCATATGCCCCGAGGTGTTCTCGATGATAATCCAACAGCTCTATATCCTAAACAGACCACAGACAGAATCTACAATGTTGGTAAGGGCAGTGGGGTGGCCAAAAAGAGACAATCGCTTTCACAGAGAAGACTTCTAGTCACACACTTGTCAGGATCCTCTCTGTTCCAGATATGTCAGTCACAGTCAACACACAGAGACAGAAAGTGCCACACAGAGACAGACAGAGCCTCAAGTTTTTGTCACAAGCTGCAAGAAGTCTCTACCAGTCTCATCCACAGGTTTGTCAGTACATAGTCTACTCTTGCTCTAGCAAGAAGGCTAATAATCTATCGTTGATTATAAATATATAATGATCTACCTCTGTGGAGGAAGTCAGATGTATATGTCAATAAAGCACTGCTGGCCAATAGGAATCTAGATAGGTGGGACTAGGAGTCCAGGAGGATTCTGGGAAGGAGAATACAGAGAGTCAAGATGTAACGCCATGGGGTAGGAAGCCCAGAAACTTCTCCAGTAAGAGATATACTTAGATTAACAATTATGGGATAATTACTTAAGTCAGAGCTAGCCAGTAAGAAACAAGCAAGGCCAACAGCTTCATAATTAATATAGCCTCCTGTGTGTTTATTTGGGACTGATGCGGCTCTGGAACCAGGCTGGCGGGAAGGCGTCTCTCAAGGAAAAGCTTCCCTTTACATACCTCCTCACCCATGGCTTCACTCTCTAGACTCTTACTGACCACATGGTCAACTAAGCTTCAAAAATACTAAATAAGCAACATTTGAAATTGAACAGTCCATAACTTTTAAAGTATGCATAACCAGAGTCAGATGGTGAAATTTTGTGGTGTCCCCTCTCCAATCTTCCAAGTACAGGAATTGTCATGCTGTTAGATGGATCCATACGCCACCTACCTATTAGCTCCTAATAGTCTTTTCAGCAGATTGTGATATGACAGTTATTGTGTTCAAGTGGCATTTTACTTCACAATGCTCTCAGTCACAAAAGTAGCGATGCCTATGATTGACACACATCTGTAAGAAACTGTAAAGTCCTTCCTTGTGTGAGAAGGTGAGGCTTCTTGACCTAATAAAGAAAAATGTATGCTGAAGTTGATAAAATGTACATTAAGACTGAATCTTCTGTTCAAGACTATTGAAGAAAGAAAAGGAAATGTGTGCCCACATTGCCATATCTCAGACTATGAATATTATAGCCACAGTATGTGAACAGTGTTTTAAAAAGACAGGACAGGCACTAAGCATTTTTAATTCTATAAAGGACAAACCAGTATATGCAGTCTATTTCCCCAAACGGTTTCCAAAGGCTCACACTGGGAGTCTGAAAATAGATCTCCTGGGAGCTAAGATAAGGTTGCCTGCATATCTTGACCTTAGCTTTCCAACACCCAATGGAAACAGGCAAGTGTACTCCTGCCTGACTGCTGGCAGGAAGGTGCCAGTATCCCTAAGCAGCCCCCATGAATAGGGTACAGCACGGCACCAGTCTGCTGGAATCCCACCCTCCTCTTCACGTTCCCTGAGTTTTTCTCTTCTACGGTTGGTGGGAGGCATTTGAAAGATTCGGTTCCCTCGTCAATGGGAATATTCTTGGGAACACTTGGAGGAAAATGTGACTACATTCTCCCCTTCAAATGGGCACAGAGCCAGAGAAACGTCTCAGATCTAGAAACAAGGGACAGATCACAGGTTTCTCGCCACAGTGTGTGACTTCAGCTCTTGAACATTTTTTTCTCTAATTCAGATCGTGTTGTTCCCTATAAGCAGAGCTTGTGTCACTGTTACCCTTTGGAACACCATGGTCATTGCTTAGATGGTGTAAGTCCAAGACCTCTGTTGGCCCTCTGGCCCTCTGACCCTAGTAGGTGAACCTGAAAGCTCACTATGGCTCTTAGAATACATCCTGCTCAGGGCCAAGGCAACCATTCACAGTATCAATATGGTCATGTAAACGGCCCTGAACTTTGCAGCCTTCACTCTATCCTATATTATACGTTGTCTGTTCCTTTCATACCAAATGAAGAGCATTCCGCATCCTTATTCCTAAAGAACACAGTTGTCCGGTATTCTTGATGGTCTCATCCAATAATTCCAGTCTATTCTCTCTAGCCCCCGCCCCCATTATCTCTGCTATAGTTCTTCTAGTGTCTTCATCCGTGATGCTATCATTGTCTCCAGTCACGGGAGACAGGCGGGTAGGATTAGGTCCAAGACATCCTTGCTTTGGCATTGCGGGAATTGCCCCTGCATTAATATGTTTCCTCCTCTCTAGCCTCATGCTTCATGTTCCTCAGCCTAACACATTAAGCCCATCCAGGCTCTGCTGTTGCTTTGACTGCAGTACCACATATCATCCAGGGGCTGCAATCTGCAGCCACTGGACCATGATGCTGCAATTAGACTCCAAGGCTCCGCACTCCCCGCTGGAGCACTCCACAGCCAGACTGTACTGGTGTACCGCTAACGAAGAGAGATGGCATGCATCTCCAAAGGGACAGCAGTCATGTTCCAATGCACCTGCCTCCAACAAAGCCCCTTCACAGGACTCCACACAGAGACAGCTCCTTCCCTCTGCAACAGTGACGCGTGCAACTCCTGCTATGCTACAAGAGGCAGGGAATCCTGGGGCTCTAAAGTACCAACACAGTCCAATGTTGTCTCCTACCTCAGGCCCCAGGATTTTATTCTTTCTCAATTGGGGCCTGAAGTTTGACATAAGAGAATTACTGAGGCTGTGTTCAATCTCACTGGCATCTGTCCTGCCCTTATGACTGAACCCTGGGTATTTCAAAAGCGGAGCATTTCCAAGACATGTGATGGGACCTCTTGATTAAACACTGGGCCATGAGTTGACAATTGACCTGATGCTGCCTTTCTTTTTTGTCTTTCATTTTAGCCTGACTATTTAACTTTGTTGTGCTCTGTTTTAAGACAGTCCATCTTTCTAGAGGCCAAGCTTTCAGCAAATGTAGTAGCCCTGGCTGGCCTAAAACTCACAAAAAAGGCCTTTTAATTCAGATTTCTGAGTATGCTCCACCATGCCCAGCTCTTTTTAATTTTTAAAGCTTCCAAAGCAGTCAGTCTCTCAATCCTCACAGCTGCCATTGCCCTGGGGCATTCAGCATTAGCTCTATTACATAACCACAATGTAATGGGTCGTTTTCATTTGAACTCACTCATCTCTCAGGAACCGTTTAGTAATCTTGGTTCCCTGTCTGCTATGTATCATCCACACTCCACCTGATAGCGTAGAAAGTGACCCCTTAGGATTTGCTTTCTAGGAGAATTTACCAGCGCTCTCAAAAGGTAGGACCTGAAGAAGGACTCAACAGAAGGCTGATCATTCAGGAGCTGTTACTATAGGACAAGCAGGGGCGGGGACCAAGGTAAATGAAACAGGGAAGCATGAAGACATTACCCAACTCAGCACTGCTCACACACCCAGAGCTCAGCTTCCTTGGGATGATGGGCATATACTGACATATAATTCTTCATCCTCAGAAAGACAACCACAGGAAAGGATTTATTCACCATTTTCCACTCCCTTTTTCTTACAGATGTCCAAGACATCTCAGTTTCCCCTGTTCTTGTGAACTACACAAAGCAAAACTGTAGTAAATAAAAACAAGTGCGGACATGATCATTCAACAAAAGCCAAAGCTGGAATCATTAATGGTGGGATGAATAAAGACACACCCCCAAACCCTCACCGAGACATCTCTGTTCTAATCCCTGGAGCCTGTGACTGTTACTTAAGTAGGAAAGTGGCATTCTAGCTGTGATTGATAATCTTGAGGGAAGGGATTATCCTGGACTATGCCAAGTGGACTGCTATTAGGGTGACCAAGTGACGTTTGACTATGGGGAAGGTGTCCTGGTGAGCGATGCAGGCTTTAGGGCTGGAGGAAGGAGCCACAAGCCAAGCAATAGGGGCATCCGTCACAACGGGTAAAGGCTGGAAGTGGATTCTTCTCCCAGAGCCCCACAGGGGGAACCAGTTTTAGGGGGATATCAATTTAAACCAAGTATCCGTTGGTGTCTTTAAACCATCAGCTCCTAGGCTTAAACACAGTGGCACTTATTCCAAATGACCCCCAAACCTGTGAGACAACAAATGTGTTGGACTCAGCTGGAACGTCAATAGCAACGTACTGCAGTAGCAACAGGATTATTAGAGCGATCCTATCTGTCATGTGGGGAACAGGGACAGCTAGAATGTCCCTCTTTAGTCAGACGCAGGCTCCGTAGCCTTCCTCTATAGTCCACACACACTCCTGCCTCAGCTATGTGTCCTGGATTTTCTTTTTATTTAAAGCACTGCACTCTGCTACCCTTCCAATAAATTCATCCTTTTCAGCTCTCAGAGTTAGCTTATTTATCACCTTACTCCACAGCTTTCAGGGTTTCCCAACCCACAGCCAGATCCTTCCTTCCTTCCCCAAAGCCCTATTTGCTTCTGTCAGGACACGCGTAACTTGTTCTTATTTTATGTATTTTCTTGAGTGTGTGTCCTGTCTCTGACTCCAGAGCTGAGTCTGTGTCTTCGTTTCTCTTGCTATGATGCAATACCCATACAAAGAAAGATTATTATACCTTGCAATTTTAGGTGACAGGCCATTACTCTAGGAATCATAACAGGAGTTTGACTACTTATAACACATCCCCTCTCAAGAGCTGAGGGAAATGACTGCAGGCATGCTCACTTGCTTATGTTCAACTCAGTTCTCCACGTTTAGACAGTTTAGGACACATACAGCTCTGCCTAGGAAATGGTGCCACCCACAGTGGGCTGGGTCTTCCAATATCAACTCACTTAATTGGGATAATCTCTCACAGACACACCCAAAGGCAACCCAATGTAGATAATCCCTCTCAGTCTTCACCATTTTATATTCTCCACTCAAGAGAGCATCTAACACAGTCTACACCCAGACTAATTCTCTCTCCTCAATGGCTTCTGAGTTTGAAATACATGACTTCAGTGAACCTCTCTGGCTGGAGTTTGCCTATTTCTACTTCACCAGCACTTATAACTACAGCCCTGGGCACAGAATAACTGCACAATAAATATGTATTGAATTAAGTGACATCATAAATCTTGGAGGGATGGTTAAAAATTGTCTCTTCTAGTAACAAATTGACACTACTCCAAACCAACAGGTGAAAATTAAAGTCAATTAATTCACATAAAAAATCCACTCCCCAAATTCTGCCAGTCAACTACTTTACTGTGTCCTTCAAAATAAAATGGTTGATTTCTTTTAATTTCCCAACTATTTCCTAAGGTCATTTTGACCAAGTAAATTAATTGCTCTTAGTCTGTAGTCATCAAAGTTCCCAGTTAAAATCTTGTTTCTTGACATATTTGTCAGTAAGACGAACATATGATGGTTAATCTTCATAGTCAACTTTACTGGATTTGGAATCCACCAGGAGACATAGTTCTAGGCACTTCTGTAAGGTTGTTTCCATAGAGATTCAACGGAGGAAGAGAGACTCAGCCTGAATGGTAGCACTACCCCAGGTGTTGGTGACTCAGAATGAAAAAGAAAGGGGAAAACCCTGACAGTGGGGGGTGCATGCATTTAATCCCAGCCCTTAGGATGCAGAGGCAGGGGCATCTCTGAGTTTGAGGTCAGCCTGGTCTACAGAGCGAGTTCCAGGACAGCCAGGGACACACAGAGAAACCCTGTCTTGAAAAACAAGAAGTGGGAGTAAGGAGGGAGAGAAAGAGGAAAGAATAAGGCAGGGAGAGAGGGAGGGAGGGAGGGAGGGAGGGAGGGAGGGAGGGAGGGAGGGAGGGAGGGAGGGAGGAAGGGAGGAAGGGAGGTAGGAGGAAGGAATGCAACATGAGCAGCTCTCTCATTCCTGCCTCTATGTATTCCCAACCACAATAGACAGTATCCCTTCTAAACCATGAGTCAAAATAAACTCTTTCTTCCTTTAATTGTCAGGTATTTTCTCACAATATTGAGTCAAGTAACTAATGCAGAACCTTTCCTTTCACTCCACATTTATTCTTTGGGTAATAAACAATCAGACTCATCTCCTGCAGCCTCAGGGAACACTGGAGTAATACTCTTCTTTCTTGAAGTATCCCCAAGAATCCATCTACCATGACCAGGCTGGATAAACTCACATGCTGTGTAGACTCAAATACCTACAAGGTATGTGAGCCTTTCAAACTTGGGTTAACAAACCAGAAAACCCTATTTGGACTTCAGAGCTATGCTTTATTCCACATGGCAATGTACTTTGAAACTTGCAGTATTCTATTCCATTGATACGCTGACTGACAGTAATTGTTAGTTCATGGTGTTTATTCGTGATAGGGTGTGAAGATGTTTATCCCACCAGCTGCCCCACAGTATGTCAGAGCGAAGCAGCCCACTCTTTCACTATCTGATTTGTCCTATGTGATTGATGAGTTTCTACACTATCCTGAATGCTCTTATGCGTCTCTCAGCCTGATTAGCTGATATTGTGGCAATGTCTCCAAATGATGGCCTTGGTTCCTCCTCTATCATTGGAGATCATTTAAAAATTTATCCAGAAACTAGTTTAAGTGAATTACTCTTCCCCCAAAGGCTGAGCTAGATTATAAGCAAGATATGACTATCTTTTAGGAAGCACTTATTCAAAAGATGCCCAGAGGTGTTAATAGGTCAAATAAAAAAGCATTCCAGGGCCCATGGCAAGAAGTGCTAGGCTGATTTCTATGGAGGGCTCCAAAGAATAAGCACTTCAAGAGGAAGAAAATTCTTGATCTCGGTGTCAGAAACTAAAGGAATTTCAATAGAGCCAGTCAGGAAGCAAGAGAAGGGCATGTCAAGTGTAAGCAAGCAGGCAGGTTGGGAACCAGCAGGTTGAATGAGCCAACAAAGAAGAGTGTGTGCAGGTAAGTATGGCAGGGAGAGACTTCACAAGTATATGAGTGTTGGGCCTGGAGAAGATGAAGGATAATGTAGTCAAAGCACGCACGCCCATCCATCTGAGGTATTCTGCATAAGGCTTGGGAAGAAGACAAGTTTGGGCCAAAAACGATTGTGTAGTCACTGAAGATGCTTGCAACACACATCCATTTTAATTCCTACCCTATATCAAGGGGAAGAGTGTCACTGACTCAAAATATCATTTAAAGGGCTGGGACTTAGAACAGATGCTCATTCCAACACAAAACCAGAAGGCAGTTGTAAGGACTGAGTCCACAAAGCATACAATGTGAGAAATCTGAAATTAAATTTGCATGCATTGAAGTTTCACAGTGCAGTGAGAAGCAGCGATGCTCTCTCCAGCCCTTCCTTTACTTAGGATTGAATGCCCAGTGCCACCCACACTGACTACACTTACTACTGTAACATCGCATTGACTTTTAGCTACTTCTCTTGCATTTATTTCATCCAGGTATGGTTTTCCACATTTGGGAGATGAAGAAGTTGAGTTTGCAGAAGTTGACACTACACCAAACTTTTCTCAACCAATAAATTGGAGGGTTGGAATCTAGACCTAGTCTCTACCAATGAATCATCCCCAAAGCCTCGAGCTGAGCTGAATCTCAACATGAGTCACATCTGCACAGCATCCCATTAACCTCTCTGGATAACTGCAAGACATTAACAGCAACATCTATCCATCCATGAAAATACGTTGCTAGGCTGGGAGATGACTCTGCACTTAAGAGTTCTTGCTATACAATCATGAGTTCACATCCTGGTACCCATGTAAGAAGCCTGCACTACAAAGCCCTCTAACTCCCCTTTGAAGGTATCTCATACCCTCTTTTGGCCTCCACACACTCACAGGTGCACCAGATCATACACTCTGATAAACACACACACACGATGAATAAATAAAAACATTCTAAGAAGTGCATTGCTGATAAGTGTACACACTGAAACGTAAGAATTTGTTGGAGTTGAGTATCCTTACACAAAATACTTAAGAATTTTGGATTTTTAGATATTTTCACAAACTTTAGAAAATTTGCATATAACTAATGGCATATGTTGGGAATAGGATCCAAGTATAAACACAAGGTTCCTTTGCTTTGTTTGTATCTTACACATCACATCAGGTAAATTTGCACAACATTTTAATGACTTTGTATTCTGACTGTAGCATCACATGAAACTAGCTATGGAATTTTCCATATGTGGCATCATGTCATCACTCCAAAAGCTTTGGATTTTGGAGCTTTTCCATTCATGAATGAGGGATATTATCCAGTTAACACTGTTTTCATTTTCCAGTTAGCATCATCATCTTAATTTAAAAATCATACTCAGCTGAAGGCTTATTACTAAGACAAACACTGAAACCCATCCTGAAGTTTCTTTTTCTTCCTACACAAGACTTCAAAGTTAACATGTGAAAAAAGGTAACCTTTACTCCGAGGGAGAGATGGCTTGATGTTGAATGACACCCACCCACCAGGTAGACAAGATCTCCAGAGAAGTAGGTACTCCAAGTGTGATTTAGAGTGAGTGTGGGCACGTTCAAGGATAAGGTGACCATCCTAGGAGAAATTGTTCGGGGTAAGATGACCAATAGATTTCTGAACCTTGATCAGTAAAGGCGCAGAAGGGCCATGAAGCCTGCAGGAAATGATTACAGTTTGCAATCAAATTATGCACGGCATCTGGTGGTGAATTATTATCTACACAGATATTTATTCTACCTTGACACGAGGCATCTGGTGGAAACATCCCAAGCATCTGGCTAAGGCTGTGTTTACTGGCGCGGGATTGAGGTGAGTGTGTCTGAGAGAGAAGAGGAGGGAGAAGGATGAGGGAAAGGGAGGGAAGGAGAGAGACTGTGGAATGGAATATATCAGAGGACCAAGAAAGGAAGGACAACTGAGACAAGCTATGGGGAGCAAATGCTCCAATAATTCAAGTCACACAGGCACACGTTCTGAGCTTACCTCGGAACCAACTATGCATCTCTCAGAAATGGTCTGAAGTTTCTTAAATGCAGGCTCATTCTGTAAAGGGGGAGTAGTAACCATGGTGCTGCTGGGAAGACAGGGAGAGCTGTCACGTTCTAGCTGAAACTAAGTTATTAACAAATCATGCGCATTATTGGAACTCTTGTTATTCTCACTAGTCTATTGAATACCACAGAAGGATAATGAAACAAAAACCAGATGGACTGAACCCCCCTTTTTAATGCAAACATCTCTAGTAAAAAGCAGCTGGGATTACAGGCCGTCAGCAGAGTGACAGAGTGGGTCACATACAAAGAGCAACTTGTGAATTACGTTGAAGCGCAAAAAACAAGGTCCTTGCTGTGGGACATGTGATCTGCAGCACCTCGGCGTTCATTGGAAATGCTCCATCATGACTCCCACCTCGGAAGCCTCAAAAGTCAGGGTTGCATTTTAGCAAGCTCCCTGTGATTCCTAAGCACAATACACCAAGAGAAAAATTGAGCTAGAACACGGGGCTGTGTGTGCACCCGCACTCCTCTCCAGCCCTCTAATGACCGCAGAGGAGGGTCCATTTAGCCAGCAGCTGGTCTATCAAGTCACAGCAGACCCATTTACGCCTCAGAAAATAAACAGCTGAGCTGACCAGCAATACCCAATGCATTCATCCCTAAATGGGAAGCAGATGGTGTTTGGGAAGGGCCATCCAAATGATTTTCAATGAGAATGGTCCCTTGCACCATGGAGTTTACAACCCGTTAGGGGCGACAGAGGAGTAGACCGTGAAGTCACGTTGCTGCATGAGTGACAGGTGGGGTAAGGTATTCTTCCTGGGAACATGATGGTTGCTTTCTTAGAGAAGGCAGAGGTGACGAATGAAGAGGGAGCAGGAGCTCCACATGAGGAGAAAGGGAACATAACGCCACCCCACCGGAGGGACAGAATCCACGAGGAGTCGCAAGAGAAGGGTGTGAGATCTGTTCCAGGGCAAGAGGGGCATAAGGACAGGTAAAAGCAGACAGAGATGCGGGGGGACCGGAATGCAGGCGGAGACAGTATGGCAGCCTCATCATCCAGGCAGAGCCAACACACCCAAAGGCGTTCTGTCATAAGCAGGGCAGAGTGCAGACCACAAGTGTGTGCTATCCATTTCATTCAGCCATAGCCTAAGCAATCGGGACATAACCTGCCTAGGGCCCAGGTAAGGCAATTCCATGTCATCTGAACTTGATTTGTAATGTCTGGCATGAGAGACCAGCTCGTTTTAAGGGCTTCCTCTCTCCGGTTTGTAATTTCCAGGCTCACTTTAGTTTTTTTTTCTAACATATAAAATGGACACCTTAAACACTTAAGCTTAGGGAAGATAGAGCCGTCCCTATACCAAAATGTACTCATTTTCATGGGGTTGAGCGTTGTCTCTGGAAGGCGGTTTATCATGGTGACCCGACTTTATCAAGCCCCCCCAGAACCTTTACCCGTATGTGTGACCACAAAACCAGTTCTCACCAAAAATGTAGAAGCAGAAGAAATGCATTCATGCCCAGACCAAGGTTTTCAAAATCATGCTTTCATTCCCGCCCTTGTCCACAGGCTTGATGCAGACAGTGGCAAGACCTTAGGAGACAGCAGAGTCTGGGCCTCCACATAAAGCAAGGCGACTCCCCGTTGGAAACAACCCTGCTTTGCTGTCACACAGACCAGAGATAAGCTCCTATTAGACCGGACCACTGCGTGTTTTCAGGTTCCTATGTCACAGCAGTCATCGTTACCCTGGTAGAAATGCAGAAGGGGCGACTTTTCCGACAAGGGAAGAAAACGAGAAGACAAAACAGTGAATTGCACGGAGCAGTAAGTGACTATCTCCTGCTAGTCACACCTCTGGCTTCCGTAACCAAATGGAGTTCTAGGGTTCACAGTTCCAGGCCACAGTTCATCATGTGGTAGCGGGGAGCTCACAGTGGCAGGAGCATGACCACCAGCCGCACGGTACTCTGGCTAGTTTAATGTCAACTTGACACAAGCTAGAGCAGCGACCCTTTGACACAGTTCCTCGTGTCATGGTGACCCCCAACCATAAAATTGCTTTTGTTGACACTTCATAGCTGCAATTTTTCTACTTTTATAAACTGTAATATAAATATCTGATATGCAGGATATCTGATATGTGATCCCAAAGGGAATCAATGAGCCAGAGCCACCAGAGAGGAGGGATCAACAGAGAAAACGCCCCGGTAAGATTGGACTGTAGGCAAGTCTGTAGGGCATTTTCTTGATTATTGATTTATGGGGGATGACCCTGCCCATGGTGTGTGGTGCCACCCCCAATTGGTGGCTCTGGTGTCTATAATAAAGCAGGTGGAGCAAGTCATGAGGAGTAGCCCAGTAAGCAGCTTCCCTCCACGGACTCTTCCTCAGCTTCTGCCCCCAGGATCCTGCCCTGCTTGATTTCCTGTCCTGGCTTCCGTGTTTCATCCCAGCCATAGCAGCCCTAAGATACCTGGCATCCACCATCAGCCTGCAGAGGTGGAAACGGGAACTCAACCGGCCTTCTCCTCCTTCTGATGCAGGGCAGGCCCCTGGCCTCTGAGGGGTGATATCCACCACAATTAACCTAGTCTAGTAACTTCTCCCCAGGCATGCTTAGAGGCATGCTCCCTTGCTGATTCTACTTCCATCAAATTGACAAGAGGAACATCATACATGCAGAGCAACTGTTCGCCTCAGACACTTGCTTCCTACGAACAGCACAGATTTATTGTCCCTCTTCAAGACTACCTTCCAGCCACCACTCGGCCATGCTGGGCAGAGCTTTCAGCCGATGAAGTATAGCGTCCTGTCCTCATTTATCTGTCCAAGGGAACAAAAGCGGCTGAGTGGCTTTCACTGAGTTTCTGTGTATTTATTTTTAGATGCACAGCTTGTTTTGTTCCAGGCAAGATTTAAGGCAGCTTACAAGATGGCTTAATTTAGAAATGGAGATGAAAGAGGGAAAGAAGTCAAAACAGGGTGGGACTATGAAATGGCATCAAGAATATAGCTAAATATGCGATCGCTGATGGCTTACATGCTTGCCACAAATTTAGATCTGAGATTTCTGGAAACTGAATCAAAATGTGATGTGTTCTCTGCTATAATGTTTATAATTAACTCCTCAGTATCCTCATTCATTATGGTCCAGAAGCTCCACGGAGGACAGAGGCTATGTCTTTCACGGTACTTACTCCTGAGCCCAATTCATAGCAAGACCACAAAAATGCTTTTGCATGGCCGGGTAGTGGTGGTGTATGCCTTTAATCCCAGCACTTGAGGAGGCAGAGGCTGGGGGTCTCTCTGAGCCTGGCCTACAGAATGAGTTCCAGGACACCTAGAGCTGTTACACAGAGGAACAATGTCTCCAAAAACCAATAAAAGAAACAAAAACAAAAAATATGCTCTTTATACAAATGGACTTTGTGTGTCCATACCACAAAGAGGGATGCTCTCTCAGCCTGGACTCTCGGGGGAGGGCCTGGACCCTGCCCTGAGTGAAATGACAGACTCTGGATATCCCCTATGTGAAAGGGAGTGGGGATAGGGTGGGAGGCTGGGGAGGGTGGTGGGGGGTGCAGGAGGAGGAGAGGGAGAGGGAGCTGGGATTGACATGTGCAGCAAGCTTTTTTCTTAAAAAATGTAATAAAATATAATGAAAAAAAGCTTTTGCATGAGGTACTGATACAGCCTGAGGTTAAATGACGCTCAACACTGAGACCTAGACATGTTCACACCCCAGATGCTCTGAAATATGACTAAACACAATGGGCTAGCAAGCTGTTTCATCACAAGCTCACAGTGGGCCCAAACGGCATCACTATATACCTAGGGCATCACTTTTTGAAATCCATGTGTCCATGGCAACAGACTAAACACAGCCAAGGGAAAGTAAGCTCTTCAGGGATATACTATCTCATGTACACAACCTCCATTCTTAGCCTGGAAGGTGTGACCTGGAAGACCGGCGTCTACCTGAAGGAAGAGATGGAATGTGTAAGCCATCAGTAACTCCCTCCTCAACACTGTGCCTCTTGAAGTATTTTAGATCCTAACAATAAGGTAGTTTTGACTTTGTATTTTGGACTTATACAGACAATTTCTAGAAGCCATTTGCTCACATCAGAATCTGCATTTCCCAAGGGGACAACTGAAAGGTACTACATGAAAGTATTACACATCCTGTCACTGAGGGGCTGGCTCCCTTGTGAAACTGTAAATGGTCAGACCAAGATGCAGTGTAAGCTGTTTTCAATTACACAGTGAGCCCTTTCCTTTTATGTTTGCTGGAGCCTCATGCCTGACCTGTTTCCTTTTCTTTCTTTCTTTCTTTTTGCTTTGGCTTTGGATTCCATGACTGGGATAGCAAAGACAGCCCTGTGTCCCACTTTCTTGGAAGGAGCAAAAGATGTCCTTTGTAAGTGACAGAAGATAAAGGGCCAGTAGGGACATCAGGCATCAGGGCTATGGCCAGGCAAGAGGCCAAAGGTCAAGACGGAAGACGACTAACAAACCCTGCCTGTATATGGGGACAGCACTTGGTCCCAAAATGGCTTGACAAGTGAATACACTTGGCTTGCCATCAACAGAATCTAAGGTGTATAACTCCCGGGCACTGTTGGCACTGAACCAATCAACATGACAGTGCCACCCAAGAATTTTGCTATTTGTCTGTCAAGTAGGACACCGAGGAGAGCTCACTGAAAAGGAACAGCATTTGCATGGAGTTTAAGGTGAGCTGGGCATCGTACAGGGAGTGTTTAAAGCATTGTTTCACCTACTTTCCACACTATTCTAAATAGGCACCGGTGTGCCCATTGCCAAAGGGAAACTGAGACTTAGAAATATGAAACTCTCCCTCTCCCTCCCTTCCTCCCTCCCTCCCTTCCTCCCTTCCTCCCTCTCTCTCCATCCCCCCCCTCTCTCTCTCCCTCCCTCCCTCTCTCTCTCTCTCTAGTAACAATGAATCCAGAACTTCAGCCACAGCTTCTGAATTCACACTTCACGTTCAATACTCTCCTGGTGTTGTATACAACAGTTGTGGGGATTTGCCCTATCAGCTAAAGACCCATCTCTAAGTTTCCCTTGCTGAGCCTGGTACCTTTTGTGAAAGGACATTTACATTAGAATGCCAAGACTCTAAGAGGGCAAAGAGGAGCTCCAACAGCAGATCCACTCACTGCATGTGGGTACGGATGCTACTTCTAACAGAGACCATGACGGACGGACGGCCACAGCGCTAGGGCATTTATCAAGTTCAGATGGGTCGATTCTCCCTCCTGAGGCAAGCGGATGCCTTCTGTTCTCCATCGCAAGAGCTGTTGGGGGCGCACTCCTGGACAGAGCACAGCTGGGGGCACATTCTGAAGGTACAAAATCAGAGCACAGGGCCATGTGGCTTGTGACAGATCATTGTGGGGTGAAGCTGTCACTGGAGAGTGATCCCTGCCCGGTGGCAATGGGGCTATTACACCCTTGAGACGCCTGTCTGCACTATACAGAGGGAAAAGAAATAAAACATAGTTAGTGATGTGTTCACAGCAAGATGTCCAGGCATCCTGGTGCCTTTCTGCTCTCAGAAATATCAGTCAGGAAGGGGGAAGCCCAGCATGAGTCCCCTTCCCCTTCGTCCGTCTTATTCTCATCAGCTTTCTCCTAAAGCAATAAGCCTTTTTGGTTTTTAGGCAGGGTTTTAAATCATAACCCACGCTGTCCTGAAACTCACTGCATAGCCTAGGCTAGCCTTGAACTTACAGCAGTCCGAGCATCCAGGGTGCTGAGATTAAAGGAGGGATCCGCCATGCTGGACTCCATCCTTTTCATCTTCTAATGGTAGGTTTAACTTTTCTGCTAGGGTTCTGTAGGGAGGGAGAGATTATAGATACCTGTGTGCTGACCACGCCTGCTTTGGGCGTGGCTAGAGATGCATACTGTGTGGAAATAAAAGGCTGTGCAGGAGAGACACCCACTGTCTTCCTCACTGGGTTGCCAGTTTCTCCTGTAAGGACCTTCCAGAAGCAGTGTTCTATCTGCTAGTTTGTCATTATTCTCAGACATGGAACAAATCCTTTCCATTAGTATTTCAATCGGATATTCTAGTCTTTGTATTTTGTTGTGAAATCATCAGACACGGAACAGGGTTCAGTTTAATTTTGCATGTTCCTCCCTCCCTCTGTCCTTCTTTCTGTCCTTCCTGTTACCCTTCTCTCCTTCCTCCTCTCTTCTCTCCCTCCCCTCCCCCTCCCCCTCTCTCTCCTCCCCTCTTCTTCTCCCCTTCCTCCTTTCCTCCTCTTCTCCCCATTCTTGTTCATCTAACTCACGTCTCTTCATATATGTACAGACAGACGTAAGTTTGAAGTATTCCCTGTTCATTTCTAGGCTCTGCACACATAAACCCGGAGATACAGTGCAACCAACCACACCCTTCCGCTTCTCCAGCAGGCATCCTCTGGACACTTGGCACACCATCCTTCTCTGTCTGGACACATACCCATCTTCACCCCACGGCGCTGTTTGCCTGATGCCTGTGTCAGGGTAGGAACTACCAAGAGTTGGTCCACCTGTGGCTTCAAGTCTTCATTCTGGAGTCTACACTCAACTCACTGGCCCCAAAGCTCTTATGTGTGGCTGAGGCCAGACATGAAATTATACAGAAAGGAAAGAATGGTATCCCTTTATCTAAAGCTGTTCAGTCAACATAGGATGTGATCTTAAAATGTCACGAACCTAATTTTAAAGTCTCTTCTGCTTTATATTTATTTGCTTACAATTTTGAATTTTTACCCAGACAGCTTCTAGGGTGAAATAACAAACATTTCTTGTACTTTATGTTCATGCCTTCAAAGGTTCAGTTTGTGGTTTTGTTGCCTTTGTAAATGGCATGTCTAGACTGTCCTAGTGCTTTCAGGGACTTCCCATCTTGTACGACGAAGCATTCTCCTTATATAAGAGTCTAATTAGCAATGGAAATATAGTTGAAACAGATCTTGAAGTCTGGAACAAGGGTATTTGAGTTAGGAAAAATCCCCAAATGTAGTCCCCGGTTCATCCATAGGCTTCTCACATAGCAAGTTCAGGGATGTACCACACAAAATGTTTTTCTTTCACTGGGTGCAGAAGTACAGGGAGCTATAGTGAGCCTGAAGCAGAAAACAGAAGCAGAAAAGGTATATGAGTGTGTGTCAACAACAAAACTGGTGGGAGGCAGGCGTAGGGTGCATGCCTATAATCCCAAGTGCTTAGGAGACAGAGGGTCAGGAGTTAGGACTAACCTCAAGGACAAAATAGTCTGAGGCCAGGCTGCATGAGACCTTGTGTCAGAAAAAAAAATGGAGGGCTGGAGGGGTGGCTCAGTGGTTAGGAACACTGGCTGCTCTTCCAGAGGAACAAGTTCAGATCCTGCCATCAACATGGCGCCTCACAAGCTCCCGTGATTTGATGGATCTGATGCCCTCTTCTGGCCTTCACAGGCACTACATGCAAGTGTAGTGCATACAGACAAGCAGGGACACAAATGCACATAAATTCAAAATAAATTACTTTTTGTGATTTTTTTTGTTCTTCAAGACAGGGTTTCTCTGTGTAGCTCTGTAGACCAGGTTGGCCTATAACTCACAGAGATCCGCCTGCCTCTGCCTTCCCAGTGCTGCAATTAAAGACGTGTGCCACCACTGCCTGGCTAAAATAAATTAATTTTTAAAATAAAAAGGAAACTAAGTAAAGCTAATGGGAGGGCAGAAGCAGAAGCTGCAGAAGTTAAGCAATTGAAGGTTCACTTCGAGCAGTTAAGTTACTGGTCCTCAAGAAAAATTACAAAATTACAAAAATTACTACAAAGTCCTCAAGAAAGATTATTTCAAAATCAGTATTTCATCTTGAAGCATTAATCAAAGTTATCTCATATGGTGGGACATGTGCTTATAATTCTGGTGCTTGGGAATCTGAAGCAAGATGATCTTGACTTGTAGTCCAACCTAAGCCATATAGCAAAACCCTGTTTCAGAGATCGAGAGAAAAAAAAAACAAATTGAAAAGGATAGCCATAGAATGACTGCAACTGTTTCACTCTTCAGAGTTCTCTCTGTTATTCTTCAACATGGCAGAAGTCTGTGTCAGTCTTGGGGAGGTGTTGCCCTTAACTAAGATAGCATAAGATAGTGTCTTTGGGACATGACAGGTGCTCTTCACGAATGAACTCACAGTAGCTGTGCAGGATCAAGCCAGTCAGCACAGCAGCATGGTGTGAGAAGAGGCTTGTGGGCCCCACCCCTAACCGAGGAGCTATAGACAGTTGACATCATCTAAAGAAGTCGGATTTTTGTAAGTGTTTCGCTGCTGGTAGGTTGAGCACTGTCCAGTGAGTGGCCTCATACCCATGACCGTATGGAGAACACAAAATGAACTTGATGAGTATAAACGGAAAGGGATAGACACAAAGTCTGGTGGATAGAAAGGCGATGGGAATGTTCTTCTGCGTATGTTTGTCTCTTACTGGTTAGTGAATAAAACACTGATTGGCCAGGCAAGATGATAGGTAGGACTAGGAAACAAGGAGGATTCTGGGACGTGTAGGCAGAGAGGGGTCGTCATGTGATCCCAGGAAGTAACATAGCTGGTCAGAAAATGCCACTAGCTAACCATAGAGGTCTAGAGGTCTTACAGACAGGCAGGAAGTGACGTCGCTTGGCAGAATCAGAACATAAGCAGAGACAAACAGGAAATCGCTCTCTTCTCTGTGGAGACACTGAACAGTCATGATGTAGCAGGCAAAGGAGTTGCAGGTCCAGCATTCCCAGTAAGATAAGACCGCGAAGAAATACATAGATTACTAGTCATGGGTTAATAATTAAGACAGAGCTAGCCAATAAGAAGTAATAGTCACCAGCCAACAGTTTCATAATTAATATAACATCTGTGTGTTTATTTGAGACAGAGAGGGCGGCGGGACCTGTCAGGCCAGAAACCTCACATTACAGAAAGGAGAATGGATCTGGAAGAAATGAAAGAAATGATCAAAGTATACTGCACTAGTATACTTTGCAGAGAACTAGTAAAACGTTTCCTAAGAATAAAAATGTTTATTTTTAAGAAGAATTAGGGATTTTAGTGAGGTATTTCAATTTAGATAAAAATTTACCAATGATAAACAGGAGGGAAACAAGATGTCACAGCTTGTGTCTTTGAATGGTGTCTGGAAACTAAGGAAAGCCTAAGAAGGAACTATATTAATTTATATTACAACCAGGCCATACATGAACCATCTGTGTGAAGGATTTGGTTAGGGACTGGAGGCAAATGTTACTGAGAGGCTTCTGAATTAAAATGCTGCTAGCATTAGAGAGCTTATACATCCACTGCGACATACGGAGCACTGCTTTTAATATTCAAGATGTACAAGACACTCCAGAATAATGTAAGACACCGAGGCTAAGACAATGTGTGAGCAGAAAAATGAAAAGCAGGTGTAAACAATGAAAGACCAGATGGGTTAGCGGTGAGAGTGTTGAATGGCTGGTTTACATCCAAACGAAAATGTGTAGCCCCTCAAATAAATACCTGTTTGCTTGTCAATCCAGGGAGAATCCTACAAGCCCAACCAGAGCCCAGGTAAAGTCTTGAGAAAGGCTCACTTCACAAAGGAAAAGGAGCATGGCCAAGGCCAAACAAAGGTCATCAATGAGTTTGCCGGATGACGGGAGGGACTTGGGATGCCACGTAGTGAGATCTTCCAACCCACATCATTGTGCCTCTAACAGGTGCAGACTGCTTCCTGCTGAGCAGGAGAACTGTGCCTTCAGACCAGTCTTCATAAATAACAGATCGTAATGATTGGGGAGCAGGGACACTAGGGATCGAAGAGCTATCAATAGGGGTGCACCTAGACTGTTGCTGTCATAACACCGGTCACTGTGCAGGGACTGTTACTGGAGACTTCCAGGACCACGAGGTGGAGAAGAAGCTGTCACTAGTATGGGAGGTTTAAAGTGGGTTGGGGTATTTGATCATGGCTTAGAATTAGCAGCATATCATAGCAACCCCATATGAAACCTTCCAAGACATAAAACAGAGGAAACTTTCATCATGATTTTCGTAAGGCCCAATGCTAATCATATTGCTGCAAGGCAAAAAAAAAAAAAGCGAAGTAAAGGAAAAAATTGTATAGTCTGTTGGGAACAGATACTCATGGATTAGAAATTTCCATTCTGAGAATGGTGGTGCAAACCTTTCAGGCAAAGACAAGCAGATCTCCGAGATCAAGGTCACCCTGATCTACAGAGCCAGTCCTAGAACAGCCAGGGCTACACAGAGAAACCTTGTGTCAAAAATAATGCAACAAGAAAAAAAGTTCCAGATGTAGGAAGCATTCAGGGAATTTTCAAGGCAAATGCACATCAAAACACACAAAAATGCTTGACAAAACCTAAGCAAATAAATCAATACTATATAAAAGTCCTGTAAATCAAGAACAAGGTAGATGGGTTCCAGGAATTCAGCTTTCAGAAACCAATTAATGTAATGCCCTACAACAATAAAAAACAAAAAACAAAATGAATTACTGGCATCCTGGTAGGTATAGAAAAAAAAGCATTCAAGGCTTTCCATAACAATTTGTTACTAAGAGGAAAACATCAGTCAAGTGGGAATGGGAATATACTTTCTTAATCTGACTAGTACTGTATTTTAAAGTTCAGAAATATTCGATGGGAAAATATTGAAAGTGATTTCTCTTAAATTGACAATGTGACAAGGAATCCATTTTAATTACTTCCATTCAACACTGGAGTCAAGCTCTATGCCAATCTAATGCAGCAAGGAAAATAACAATTGAATCAATTAATAAAAAAGCCTAGTTAGTCTTTTATTATATTGTAGAATATTCAGAAAGCCTAAACCACAAGATAATAAGCTATTAGAACCCCCAGAGCTGGGGAAAGTCCTCTCTATACAAAAACCCAATGCATTTCTACATGTTCTATGTTAAAAATTGAAACGAAGTAAAAATACTCTTTCCAACGACACTGAAACGTCAAGTATTTAGAAATGCATTTTTAAATGTATAAAACCTCCATGGAATCTGTACATGCCATGACCAAGTATGTCTAAATTTCAAATAAATAGCAGAATATAGCATATTTGTAAATTAGGAGACTCTCCATTGTTAAGTTACAAATTACTCCCAAATTCATCTTTCAATTCACTGAAATATCACTCAGACGCCTACTAATAGCCATCAGAGGACATAACCAAGTAGGATCTTTCTGAAAGTAATTCCTCCAACAAGCAACCAAAGCATTGTATACACACACATATATCTGTATAATATACATACGTATATACATAATGTATATGTTTGTGTACAATGCTTTGGTTGCTTGTTGGAGGAATTGCATACCTCAAATATTTAAAGACCCTTCAAATTAAAATCTTGGAAAAAGAACGGCTAAAGAGCAATGACTGCACCTCAGAACAAGAGTTCAGAACCACAGTGTGGTGCACACCTCAGAACAAGAGTTCAGAACCACAGTGTGGTGCACACCTCAGAACAAGAGTTTAGAACCACAGTGTGGTGCACACCTCAGAACAAGAGTTTAGAACCACAGTGTGGTGTACACCCTCCAGGCAGCTCTTCAGTCGTGTTTAAAACTGACCAATCTGTAATCACGGCAGAAGGCTACAGTCTCTCAGCCATGCAGGGGATCAGGTCTACACCTCCCTAAAGGCGACACCACTCAGATGCTCTTTTATACTTGACTTGAGTGGCAGTTCCCAGGAAATCCTCACTCACGGGATTTGTCTTTACTTGAACAAACTCAAATCCCTTCAGTCTGAGCAGACCTTCACCCCCACTGAAACTCCTGAAGGCAGTCAGGGGAGACTGCAAGTCGGTCACCTGAGGAAGAAAAAGGAAGAGGTAGAAAGGGAAAAAGGAGGGCGAGTGGTGGTGGCACACACCTTTAATCCCACCGCTCGGGAGGCAGAGGCAGGCGGATCTCTGTGAGTTCGAGGCTGGGCTGGGCCGACAGCCTCCAAAACAATACAGAGAAACCCTGTCTCGTAAAACCAAAAAAAAAAAAAAAAAAAAAAAAAGGAAAGGAAAAAGAAAGGAGAAAGGGGGAAAGGAGACTGAGCGGCCTGGCGATACCATCAACTACAAGGCCTGTGTTCTACCCCCTGAGCTATGCATTTTCTGAGCCCGGATACACACACACACACACACACACATACACACACACACACACACGACGCACATGTGTATACATGCATGCCACACTTGGGCAGGTTCCTGCAGGGGCCAGAAGAGGACACGGGATCCCCAGAGCTGCAGTTACAGGTGGTTGCAATCCGCCCAATGTGGATGTAAGGAACTGGGTTAGGTTTCTCTGCATGAGCAGCAAGTGCCTGTAGCCACGGAACCACCCCTACAGCTCCCTCTTCTGTTTTGTGGTGATAATAAAAGGTTCCTGTAAGCACCTGCCACTGTGAAACATGTCACTTGAGTCCACTTGAATCCACGGCCTGGATAATGTGGGTCATAACTCAGCTCAGATGAAGTTCCCGTTGGAAAACAAAGAGATGTGCTTTGTAGAATTGCCTGCATGGGGAGACAGTGATTTTGCATCAAGAAATCAAGGAGAAAACATTTTAAGGCAGTTTCCAGGTAGACAATATCAGAAAATGCCCATCACCAAGCATGCTCTCAAGAGGACTTCTGGCTACTTCAGCAAGTAAGGTAGGACCCCATGTGCCTTCTCTATGAAGACAGTGGATCAGCTTAAAGAGAAGCCCTTTCTCTGAATCAAAAGTAGCCAAAGCCAAAACCACAATGCCATTTTAATGTAATATTTATTTTATGCTACATACTTGTTTTCATACAATCATCTTAAGTATTATAGTAACATTCTAATAAAGACAGTAAATCACCCTCACCAAATTTTAAAATAAAGCTATATACTAAGTAGGAAGAAAGAAAGAAAGAAAGAAAGCTCAATTAATTCCAAACAAGTTTAAAGATCCACACCTACATACATCACAGCAGAGATGACAAGAGACAAGGAGTCTTGAAAACACCAAAGAAAATCATCATATCAACACAACACCCAGAATCGTGGATGCAGTTTTGATCTAAAGTTGGACAACTCTCATTCCCTCCCACCGGATCTTACTGTAAAGCTAGTTATGTTGATGGCATGAGGCAGGAATAAGGATGGGTGGGTGGGAGAGGCTGACGAGTCTGGAAATAAATGTTTATAGTTAACTGATTTTGAAAAGGATGCCAGTGACAGTCACTAGGGAAAGGGTAATCTGTTCAACAAACGGTGCCAGGATAAATAGCTATCTGGTGGATAAAAATGAGCATAGACCTTCACTACACACAAATATGAAGTCAAAACGATTCGGAGACTTGAATACAATCGGCTTCTTAAGAGCTACATAGGAGAGTCCTGGTGAGATGGCCCAGTGGGTAAAGTATTTGCTACATAAACGTGAGGACCTGAGTTCAAATACCCAACACCCAAGTAACAAGACAGTCCTCTACTTCAGAAAAAGAAAATGTTGGAAGGCATGTGAATATTCATCGCACTCCTACCAACAATAGAAAAGATTTAGGAATAAGCTACCTGTCCCTCAACTGGGGAGTAGATCAGTCCCGAGAACCCACAGCTGGAAAGAGAAAACTGACTCTTTCTCATAGTTGGTTCTCCAACCCCACCATCTTGGCATGCAGATGCATACATACATAAAACACATAAATATCAATGAACAATAAGTTAATAAAATAATATAAAATGAAGTAATGATATATGCCACAGCATCAGATGAGGCTCAGTTCCACAATATTAAGCGAAATAAAACCAGATACAAAAGGCCTCATAATGTGTAATTCTATACAATAAACCAAAAAATAAAGAAATATACAGAATCAAAAAGTAAGTTACAGGTCTCCTGAAGTTTCAGATAGAAACAGGGACTGACATGAACACATGTGATCTTGTTGTATGGATAAAAATGTTTGATATTGATTTATAGTAATGAGTGCAACACTTGGCAAAGTTATTAAATGTAATTGAACTGTGTACTCAAAAATGGGTGAATTTAATGGTAAATGAATATGATTCAATAAGGCTATTAAGGAGCATATTTGGGTGTTTCTTTCAGATAAGTCTAGGTAGATAGAATAGATGTTTGATACATTTTATTCATGGACACAAGTTAGTTGTCCTTTTTTAGACTAAAAGGGGAATTGTAGGAGGAAGTCTGCATGCCGCCATTAAACATGTGACTTACTAGAGGCGCATACAGATGAGGTAATAAAAGGGCGGTTTACCACACCGCTAACCACACCCACTTTAGGCAGGACTAAAGACGTATACGGCTGGACGTAAAGACGTATATGTACGTAGGCGGAACTACGTCACTAGCCATGCCCAAAGTGGGCATGGCTAGGGGGCGTTACGGGGAAAGGCATAAAAGACAGCACACAGGAAGTCTCGGTCTCTTTTTCCTGGAGGAAATTAGACTGTTCAGAAAAAGAAATCCACAGATAACAGTCCCTCATTTTATTTCTTCTGTCTTATATCAATGGCTCTTTGATATAATACAGAAATTCTGAATCGTATTTAAATAATATGCTTGAGTTTAGAGTAGGAATAAACCAAAGCAGTAGAGTTACACAATGAATGTTCATGCATCCCCAACATGGCTGCGACAGGAGCTGGGCTCTGGGGGAGTAATTAGACTGTGAAATGTTGGTGAATGAGAGCTCCCCCCCCATACCTTCTGCCATGCAAGGATCCAATCAGAAGGTAGTAGTTTGCCATGCAATGGAACTCCCCACCCCACCAGCACCTGACCACAGACTTCTAGTCTCCAGAACTGGGAACACTGAGCCTGAGCCAACTGACCTATGGCCATTTGCTACAGCAGATGAGCTAAATAAAGTACCAAATGTGGGTGGTGGGGAGATGGTTCACTGGGTTGCTGTGCAGTCATGGGAACCCGAGTTCAAATGCCCCCATACCTATGTAACAGGCCAACGTAGCTGCACCTGCAAACCTAGCACTTACGGGCATGGAGAACAGAGACAGGAGGATTGCAGGGCTTGCAGTTGCTAGCCTAGCTCCAGATTTATTGAGAGACCTTGCCTTCAAGACATGATGGTACAATAGAGCAGGTCACTCAACACCCTCTTCTAGGCCCATAGTGCATGGGTTATGCACACACATACAGATATATATGACACACAAATAATATCAAACTGTAGAAACAATATGAACTGTAGAAAACATCACAAACCTTCACTTTCTTTAGGCTTGGAGTATCTCATTTTTCAACTTTAACAAATAAACCGATGACGATGTTCACTGCCTGAGACACAACGTTGTCCATGGGGTTGTAGGTTGCCATGACTGTACGGCACTTCTGAGGTAGCTAAATCATTGTTATTATTGCCCTATGAGTTATTGAAAATCTATGTTTGGTAATTGCCTAGTGTTTCTTTCTGCTCTTCTGCAACACTCAGCTTAGAACTGGACTCAGAGGAGCTCATTGCCAGTTTAAATCAACACCTTCTATTCTCCCAGATCCAATGAAAGTTGCCACAGATATCCTAACCACTCAAGAGTCTCTTCCAGGGAACTTCAAATCTTCTAATTAGAAAATATTGCTGTCACAATGAATAGGTTAAAGTGATTCGAGATGAAGGAGGAGAGCCAGGACTCAAGCATACTCATTTGCTCGGTGATTCTCTTCTCCACCCTGCCCCCTCTCAGCCCCCGAAATACAACGTTTACTCCCACAGGTGCAAATTATTTTCTCTATAAACCTTAGGGTCAAATCCAAGATTTTCATGAATTATTAATAATATCCTTTTACACGCATTGATTCCCTAAAAGTGTAATGGGATAGCAGGAAAATGTGATTATCATGTTATTGCAATTTTCTGATGAAGAAATGTGGGCACCGTGTGCAAGCTGGCCTACGGCTCATCAATATTCCCCATATGCATGCAGCAGAACCAGAAAGAAAATTCCACTCTGTTATGTGTTAAGATCAGGCTGCGGAAGGACCTGTAGACCAGGATATTATTCACACTGACACTGGACTTGTGCAGATATTTCAAACATAGCTCATTCAAAACTGCATCCCAGATCCACCGAGCCCTGACCACTGTTTCTGGAAATGGTAACTGCCCCTCCAGACATTCAAGATAAGGAGTTTCATCCCTCCCTGGGCTTCCAGTTCAACCTCCCATCCCCACCACATCAGCACACATGGTGCCTAGCTCTTACCACTGTCCAGGAGCTCACCACAGATGAAGACACCTCCACCTTCAACAGCTACGTCCTCAAATGATGACAATGGATCTTCTAACACCCCCATGTGTGTCTAAAGCCTGGCAGTAACTCAGTCACGAGTGAATTAAAGCCTCCGGGGTCAGGGCATCCTCTAAGTCCGATGTTAGGAAGCCCCATCTCCGAGAGCTCTCCTTCTGCTTCTCCCCTGTGTTTCTTCTACCCCTCCGCTAGACCTTCTCATTGCTTATGAAACACACCCCACCGCACTGCCTCACCTTCCCAGCTTTCCAGGCAATGCCCCTCCATCCCTGCCTTCACACACTTAATCATGAGCTTCACGTCTTTCATGAAGGCCTCCCTAGGCCACACACCTTGTGTGGTCCCTCAGCAAAGGAGGCTCCAACCCCACCCGACCCCCGCCACCGCCCCTCCACTTCCTCCTGCTGAAAGGTGACCTTGAAGCTCTGCTCATACAGGAGCTGCTCAGCAAGGGCTTCTCTTTACTACTGCAATACACACTCCCGTAATCTGGGAAGGACTCGAGCACGGGATGCATGGCAAAAACGTGGACTTGTAAGAATAAGCTCACCCAGGCCTACAGTGGGCAGATCCCAGACTCTCCTATAATACCACAATGCCTTCCAGGCGATTATTATCCCATCCAAACCCAGAGCTCTCAGAATGCCCTTTAAGCCGTATTTTCTAAAGCAGTATTTCTAGGTGTGGCCTCTCGGTCTCCCTCAGGGCGCAGCAAGTCAACCAATCCAAGTCAAGAATCAAAGGCACGAGTAACCTTTCCCAGCATCACATGCAGGATTACAGCGAGAGCTTCCCATCATCGTCTCATTGGGGAACCACTTTGGCTGTTTCCCCAGTGTGTTTTATGAATACTTTGATACCTGGGGTTCAGTTCTACCAGGTCCCTGCCCCCTCGTCAAGAGCATCTTCAACCTCTAGAGTGGCAGTCATGACCAAGCCTGAACTGTTAAATCCTGGCCTACTCAAGCAAGCCACCCAAAGTTCTGTGCCACAGCAGGAAGTCACATATTGCTCACGTGTTACCAACATGCGGTGTCTGTTGTAACTGAAGGATCATGTGATCCATTGGGAACACAGAATATGGGGCCACACCTGCTATTTGATGTTGTATATGTGTAAGTGTGTGATGTATGTGTGTGAGCATGTGGGCAGGCATGTTCTCTTATATATGTGTGGAGACCAGAGCAGGATGCCAGATGTCATGCTTCACTCTCCGAGGTCTTCTCCTTGAGATAATGTCTCTCACCAGGCCCAGCAAGTCCCAGGGATCCTCCCGTCTCCATCTCTACAGCATTGAGGCTACTGGGGTATGTGGTTATGCCCAGGTTTTTACATCAGTTCTAGGATCCACAGTCAGGTTCTTACCCTTGTACAGTAAGGGTTCTTACCCGCTAAGCCATGTCTCCATCCCCCCGTTATGTTTCAAATCTACACTCTGGGGATTTTTTAGCAGATAGATAATAAAGTTATGGTTTTGTTTGTTTGTTTGGTTTGGTTTTTTGAGACAGGGTTTCTCTGTATTGCTTTGGAGGTTGTCCTGGAACTCACTCTGTGGACCAGGCTGGCAGAAGCAGACGGATCTCTGTGAGTTCGAGGCCAGGCTGGACAGACAGCCTCCAAAACAATACAGAGAAACCCTGTCTCGTAAAACCAAAACAAACTAAAACAAAACAAAACAAAAAGTTGGTGAGGCACCAACACCCAGCGAAGTTATGATATTTTGAACAGAAGTGATTTGAAGAATAAAGACGAAAGTGACAAGAGCAGAGCTTCAAGTAGTGGGAAAACATAGCCGCATGGCAGGACAAGACGTGACAAATGCCATGTACACTCGGGTCTAAAAGTGTCCCCCACACCCTCCTATTGAAATCTTAATGCTCATGGTGGTGTCTAGGAAGCAGAGCCTTTGGGGGTAAACAAGTCATGGGGGCAGACTCTCCATGAACAGGCTTAGTTCCCTTATTAAAGAGATTCCAGAGAACCCTGTTGCTATTTACACCCTTTAAGGTCACAGCACAAATATGCCATCTATGCAAACAGGCTCTCTCCAGATACCAAATCTGACTTTGTCTTAGACTTTTTGCCTCCAAATTTATGAAAATTAAATTTTTGTTGTTCTTAAGCCACCCAAGTCTATGATATTTTGTTATTGTGGTCCAAATACACTAATAGCATGATAGACAATGCCATACAAAAAAATCCACGTGATGCCAAACCAGTTTATTGCAAATCCACACATCTACCAAAAATCAAATCTGAGCAAAATCAGGATAGTATGAATCTTTTAAAGAAAATACCCACCTATACCTTCTCTCTTCTTGCCTCCCATTTATTCTCATGGCATTGTGATGCCTACAGGAGGTTGGCAGCTGGGGATTAGGAATGGTGTAAGAGCTCCTGCGAGGGAGAGAAATATCTGAGGGCAGAAACTGAGAGGCCAATGAAAGAATTTGCCCTGCAGGAATCAGGATCTGTTCTTCATGGTTTGTCTCACCAGTGTTCTTCTTGAGTCTTTATATGTAGGGAGAGATCTTACTAGGTACCTGTGGTGCTGACCACGCCCATTTGGGCGTGGTCACATGTGCATACAAAGCATGGGATTTAGGCCTATGGGAAGGACAGGCTTGCTCTCTCAGGGTTCCTGTCTCGGAGGGCAGCTGATTTTGGATGCTGGGAACACTGGCCCTGGGTTATTGGTTTCTCAAGTAAGTGATTTCTCCCCAATAAAATTAACCTACATCATCCCAATCCCATGTATGGTAATTTTACTCCAACATTTATATGCTTCTCAAACATCTGTCCTGGTTACATGTGCTCTGCCTATTGGGAGAGGGTGTGGCAATTAAGACTGACCATGGACTCAGAGGGACCGGAGCCTTCTGATGCCCTGAGAACCATGGCACTGCCATGTCCTGGGGGAAGGAATGCTAATACCCTTCAAGGATCTCGCTCAGCTGGGATAAGGTTTTCTGCTGGCTGGTTCACTATTGCTGAGCCGTCAAATACTAAATAGAGTATGATTTTACAGAGAGGGACATTTTTTAACTAGATGCACTAACCATCACCAATTATTAATTATCATATTAATGAGTCATACCTGACAGAAGGTTCTACTGGGCTGCTGCAGAGTATGAAGTGACCACTCTGTGCCACCTTCTTTCCAAAACAGTTTATATGAACTAAATATTTTCATTTTTAAAAATTCTACTTCTTCATTTTCTTAGTTTATATTATCTTTTTAATTTTCATATTTTCATTTTTTACAGCATCTTAATGAGAACAGTAGTGTTCTTATCACCATGTAATGAAAAGAAGGGGCATACACAGATTCTGAACAGCTTGCCCAGGGTGAGACTCCAGGTGGGTGATACTCAGTATTGAAAGCCAGGCAGCTAGCTCAGATTTGGCAATGCTTATGGCTGCACCATGTCACCTCTTACAAGAGAAGACGGACCTCAGTAAAAAGACAGTGTCTTGAAGCACCACCCCCCCCCCCCCCGCCTGAAGTGCAAGCATCTGCTCTGGTGCCCTGGGTCTCAGCAGCAGAGCATGGAGGTGGGCAGGGCTCTTTGGAGGCTGAGCAGTTGTGCTTGGACTGAAATGAAGCATAACAGTGTGAAAGCTAAGCTGTTGTCTTCATTGCATCTGCGTAGCCACGGCCAGGCGGGGCCGAGGGCAGGCAACCCTCGCAGCAGGGCTTCGCTGAGTGTCCACCTTTATAGGAAGAGTCCCTGTACCCAAGAAGAGCAGCCGCGGGAACAGCAGCTCTCCGTGGTGAGAGGCTGCTGCGTGTAATTAAGAGACTGAGCCCCTTGTGCTTGTTTTCATTAACCAGCCCTTGGCAGACAGAATGAGTGTTTTCCCCATGCCCAGAGTGAGGCAAAGCAGGATCCAATCACTGCAGCATAGAGAGAGAATTGGTTAAATCCAGAGGGTTCGGGGCCTGTGAGCTCCAGGCCTCCTTTCCAAAGCACAGCAGCAGCTGGGCTGCTCCGGCCTTCCTGCAGACTGATGCATGCTGCCTCTGGATCTCAGCCCAGCCCTCTCATTCCAGACTCAGCCATCCTAGCCATCGCCAGCCCGATTGCCACTTGTCTGCAGCACAGGCGGGAAGTGGCCTCCCCTGGACTATTGCACAGTGATTCCATTGTCTAATGTATGCCCTGGCCTCACACCCTCTTGGACTCCCTTGTCAGGAGGCAAGCCTCCTTCCCTTTCCCAAACGACTGCCCATCTCTGTCCACATAAGACACACGAAATGGACTCAGAGACCAGAAGAGTTTGCTCGAAGCCCACAGCCAGGGGAGCGCAGCTTGACACATCTTTGATGCAAGACTTCTAGGTCTGCAGAGGAGCATCACCACGGACCTGGGACCTCTGTGAGCTTCACTGACCCCCTTTCTCTCTGCACAAACGCCAACCTGGGGGTCACGTTTCTTCTCTTCATGAACTTGGTCCCCCAACCTTGATGTTGTAGGTTCTGGTCGTGTGCCTCCTGCCCGTTCACCTCAACTCTTCTCAATGCATGCCAGCCCAGTCCTGTTTCCCTATTGTGGACATAGCACACCTGTAGTAGTTAGGGTGTCTATTGCTGTGCAGAGACACCATGGCCACATCAACTTTTATACAGGAAAAACATTTGATTGGGGTGACTTAAGTTTCAGAGGTTTAATTCATTATCGCCATGGTGGGGCGTGGTGGAGAAGGAGCTGGTAATCCTACATCTTGACTCACGGGTACCAGGAAACGGTCTGTCTCACTGGGTATGACTTGAGCCAAGGAGACCTCAAAGCCCACCGGCACAGTGACACACTTCCTCCATCAAGGCCGTACCTCCTAATAGCGCCACTCCCCCCATGTGCTTATGGGGGCCAATTACATCCAAATTACCACAGTACCTCTCCATTCACCACTTTTGTACTTCCTGGATGTTTGTCAGAGTTTCCTGCCACCCCCCGGATCCCTCACAAGATCCCTGACTCCCCTGTCCCATCACTCCTTTGTATCCCAGCTTGAAGATGTCCCCACGGTGCTCCCTGGATCTGTACAGACGCTCCCTGCTGTGCTGACTGTGCAAACGAACCGCACCTGTTTTGTTGAACCTGCAACACTGAACCTGCATTGCATTCCCTGTCTCCACCACTCCACCAGCATCTAGTTACCTGGTTGTACCACACACACACACACACACACACACACACACACACACACACACACACACACACACACGGAAACAAATAGTAAATGAATGGGATTAACGAAAAAAGTGCAGCCACTGTACAGATGTTGGATTTAAGTCACCTTGAGAACCCCCTTTTAGAATTCGATTGGAAGAGCTATTTGGATGAGAGAGGCCCACTGTGTGTTCCATTCACTTAGAAAATGCCCTCTGGGAAGGCAATCAGCCTTCCTTGTCTCTGTTGCTCACAGGAGCCCAGGCCCTCCGGTTTGATGGTGCCACCTGCAGAGATGCCCGTCTGGGTTCATGTCTCAGAAAGGAGGCAATAAAGATGTCAAGGTGCCAGTTTCACCAAAGAGAGAGGCTGGCCAGAGCGGCCAGGAGAACTGGCTTTGGAATGAACCGGGAGCAAATGAGCCTGGCGATGCCGCTCACCCCCAGGAAGGGGCCAGATGGATCCTATCCAAAGTTGAGCGTCAGCACACGAGCCCATCCTGCCTGCCATTTGTTTAACACAGCTGCTGCAGCGAAAGGTAGCTTCCAAGCTTTGCTGAGAACGAGTTGTTGGAAACAAATATCATTCCCAGCCATCTCTCTTCCCAGTCTTAGATAAGTCAGGACGTGTTCCTCAGCTTGAGGAGGCTGTCCTCCCACACCAGTATGATCCAAAGGAACCAAATGAGACTTATTTACTTCCTGGTCGTTTAAAAATGGAACTGAAGTGAAATACACACAAAATCCTCCGCTAGCCTTGAGGAGCTAGGTAGTTTTTCCGAACCAGCGCATTGGTGCACAAAGAATGAGGATTTAAAGAGTACAATGAATGGTCTCTTATGTGAGACTCTATCAATGACCAAGTACACCAAGTATAGTGTCATGGCCCAGGGACAAACAAACTTGGGCTAAATCTTTTGTCACGTTTTAGCTGTGCAGCCTCAGAAAAGTCACTTAATTTCTCTGGGCATGGTGTCCTTATTCATAAGTAGAAATGCAAGGAGCCCTCATTTATTACCTCAGGGGCTATTGTGGGAGTTAATACAACCTCTGCAAGTATTTAATTTAAAAGCAGTCATGATAGAAACTCAAAGAATAAGCAGGTAGCAGTATTAACTTCCTAGAATAGTGAGACAGTCAAAATCGTCATAGTTACCAACTCATCCAACCCAGCCCCCTTCACAAAGATTCTCCTAGGAACTCACCTTCCTGTCTCAAACAAACGTAGCTGGCTCTGGTTGCTGGGATGGGAGGAGAGTAGGGTGTATCCTCTCTCTGGTTGAGCTGCCTGATCTGGCAGATGACTCCCCTCTCCCGTCTAGGGACCTGGTTTTCACTTCATTCCAGATCTGTGCTTTCCCAAACTCAGGACTCACTCAGGCCAGAGTACCACCTCCCTGCTGCCCACACACATAAACACTTTCTTCCTCCCAAACACTCACATGTCTGTCGGCATGACAAAGGACATGCTTACCCTGAGTCAGTTCCAAGGCACAAGGACGGAACTTTGGACAACCCAGTGACCTTGGCTGGCTGAAGGATCTGGACAGAGCCTGGCCTGAATGTTGTTATTTTGGGAATTCCTTCTCTGAAGAGACAGAGACAACATCTGACCCCTCCTCATAAGGTCCCAATGGCAGACAAAAGGCATCCACCCTAAAGAACCAGCGAGTGTAGAGGGGCTACTTAGTGTTAGTGAGGGTTTGCAGACAGGAGCATGAATGACCGGAAAGAACTAGGATCCCTGGGACGTCTTTACTTCTTCAGAGATGCACAGATGTTGCCTCTTTTTAACTGTCCCGCTTTGGGAGATCCAGAAGCCACTGCTATGAAACAAGCTTCAGAAAATGCCTAGTGACAAACGTCAGGCATTTCTTGTTCAGGTAAGCTGTAAACTCAAGTCAGCGAGGTGGTTGTCATCATCCTGGCCATATGCTCTGCCATTGGATATGATTTATAGAAGAGCGGGTACGAGTTCCAGGCCCCCCAGGTATCTGTCCATGCTGGGATCCTGTGTGAGGAGGCATTGGTGGAATAGATGATAGTTGCCTCAGAGTATGCACAGCAGACAAACTTCTCCATGGCACACAGGGCCAGGCATATACATTCCGATGAGCGGGCTGGGACCCGAAACCTGCCCTCGCACAATTACTGAGTTCCAGGACGCCGTTAATGGGCTGGATCTAATGTTGGGCCAGGGAGTGGGAAGGGCTTCGCTGGGGAGAGCAGTGTTTGCCTAGGTGAAGCAGACCATCTATCTGAGGCACCGCAAGCAAAGCCATTTGCTTGGCACACTCACAGATTCTTCCCAGGAGAGTATTTCCTCTTCCAACCCACGGAAAAGAAATCGTCAGGTGCTGAGTGACTTATTACGTACCTTCTGAAAGCCTAGATCCGGGCTTCAGAAGGGCCCCCCAGGGCCTGGGATTGCAATTACACACAGCCACTGTGACTGAATATTTTAGAAGTTCCTTTTGGAATCCATCCTCTGTGTCATTTATCTCCCCTTCCTGGCTCCAGATAACTACTTGAGTGGAAAAAAATTCAATCTTTACTGGTTTGTTCACATAAGAAGAGTCATAATGTGGGGTAGGGCAAAAGTCTGCCTCAGTTGAAAGTCAGTCTTCCTCTGGAGCACCTTCATTTGAAAGTCTATCACAGTCATTCTTCCTTCCTTCCATTCACTCATTCATTCATTCATTCATTATTTAGTGGTATGTGTCAGGCCCTAAACTAGAGCATAGAAAGGGGAGTGTATCCATCAGTGCCTCTGTCCCAAGGGACTTCCCCACTCCACAACAGGAAACAAAAAAATAAGAGCAGTTATAAAACTATGCATTTATATACAGAACACATTTTAATGTGTGTATGTGATATCAAATTATCAAGCGAACCCAGAGAAGGTAACATGGAAGATGGACCCTGAAGGATGAAGAAGGAATGCTGGGCAAAAATGTATATGGGAAGCCATAGATCAGCCATTCAAACTCTATCCCATCACCCTTTCTAAAGGAGTCTAGCACACTAATGATCTCCATTACACAGACTCCCTTGCAGCTAAGCTCTGAACACAAATTAGGGTGCACTCGTTTGTATGTACCCCAGCGAGATATGAAATGTGGAAGTAGAGCAACTTCTTTGACCTTCTGGACTGTGGTGCTGCTGAGGAAGGTGTTAGGACAAGGAGATTTTTCTGCCAGGGCATCTTGGGCTCTGTTCTCCGGTTTCTCATTTTCTAATAGGCATTTGAACTGGAAGCATGAGCCCTGGAATCCAGAATAGCTCCCCTGGCAGCCTCAGAAATAGAAGCTTCCCCAGTGAATCAAATTTATGATGATCTGGGAATGAGTCAACATGACGATTTTGTGAGCACTGAATTCCTTTCTGCTTAAAATACTCGGATTGATTTCTATTTCCTGCTCTCAGTTTTTGCTGGTATTGAATCTGGGGCCAAACAAATTCTTAAAGATGGGAACCTGGGATTCATTCTGAGCTTAGCAGGGTTGAAGGAAGAAACAACAACATCCCTCCATTGGAAAGAGCTATGCGGTGCACGATAGTGTCTCTGAGCCACACAGCAGCAAGGCCATCACCAAGTGACCACTTTTGAGTTTCCACCGGGACAGGACAATTAACATCAGGTTTTCCTTGCGATCCTAAATGGTCACCAAGCTTCAACATGGGCATGAAGGAATAGGCACCATGGGACTAAAATTCCTGAGTGAGGAAAATTCACAGATGAGATACAATAATTCCCTGGGTGTCTGAGAAGGGCCAACCTCCTTGTCTGTGTGCTGGACTCCAAGCCTGGCTTCGGGACCTCACTTGGAGAGCAGATAATATGGCTGGAATTTTTGGATCAGGGCTTTGGAGGCAAGGACGCTGAATGGTATGAGGTGGGGAGGTGACCTTCCAGCATCTGGCTGAGGAAAGACATGACGGGCATCTTTCTCATGACAAAGATCCGCAGAGTAAAAGGGAGATAGATACTAGACATGGAACGGGCACAGGGAGCTAAAATTCAGACCCAACAAGACAGGGGCTAGCACCATCAACAGCTTCTTACAGGCTCGGTGCCATCTGAAATAAGACAACAGACCTGACTGGGGCTTTCAAAACAGCCCCAGAATTACTGCCTGCCCTGGACACACCGTTGCGGCCCCTGAAACTGAAGCATGACAAATCTACAGCACAGATGGTTTAGCACATGAATCTCACAAAATCACAGGGATTAAGAAATAACCGTGTTTTCCACAGGTCAGTGTCTACAAAGTAAAAACCAACACAAGTCCAAAGAAGAAGAAGAAAGCAAAGCAAATCACAAAGTGTCAGCCCAATTCATTGTTTTTTTTTCAACAATAAAAATAACACAAAAAATTGGGAAAGAGGACTGTTAGTCAAGAACAATACAGGGACACAAGTTCGACTTGAAGAACAAACCTAAATTAATCAAATTTAGTGAACTGAAGTTTTAAAGCCACTGTTACAAATATGCCCAATGAACTGAAAGGAAATGTAATCTAAATGGGTGAACATATAAGGAATTTCCACAAAGAGATGCAGACTATATAGGGGAATCTGAAGGTCACTCCAGAATCAGAAACCATTACAAGTGAGTCACACCTGATGGCACACACCTGTCATCCAAACCCTCAGGAGGCAGGTCAGGTGGATCGTAAGTTCATGGTCACCCTTAACCACACATAGTAAACTTTAGGCCACCCTAGGCATATGAGACCCTAGTCCAAATCCCCATCCCCAAATGATAAATGTGTTGATGAATTTGAAAACAGACCACCCAATCTTAAGAGTGCAATAAGTCAGGCGGTGGTGGCTCATGCCTTTAATCCCAGCCTCGGGAGGCAGAGGCAGGCGGATCTCTGAGTTTGAGACCAAACTCTGTCTACAAGAGTGAGTTCCAGGACAGCCTCCAAAGCCACAGAGAAACCCTGCCTCGAAAACCAAAAGAAAAAAAACAGAGTGCAAATAAAAGAATAATGAGAAGATGGGCGGTGATTTCATGTCTCTGAATCATTTGGATAATGCATGTGTCATTTAGAAAATAAGATCTCCATAAGAAAATGAGAGCAAGGCAAGAGAAAGATAACATAGTGGACCTCTGGATATAAAGTAGGACCGCAAAGATCCTAACTAGTGAAGAATCTACAAGATATGTAAGACAGGCCTGAGTGGAAGGTGAAAAACTATGTATTTCACCCTAGAGACTCTGCAACATGGACCACATCACAAAACTGTGTTCCCTTGAATTTGTCTCCCCAGAGCCAAGAAGAATATCACAGAAGACAGGCGGAAAGGACTGTAGATGCGTCAGAGGAGGACACCGTGGAATGCTGCTGTCCAGTCAGGGTGTGGTCATAGCGACTGTGAAAACTCACCAGCTGTGAATGCTGTTTCCAGCTCAGAGTGGGGTCATAGCCACTGTGAAAACACACCAGTTGTGGCTTATGAAGAAGGCCTGAGTAAGAGTAGACCCCTCAACAGTCCATCACGAGTGGAGAAAGGGGTTCACGAGGCTCCCACACAAACTCAAGGAAGCTTTGGCAGTTAATGGTTATTGGGAAAGGGGGGTTATTTTCCTCAGTCACTTAACTGCTGGTAAGTTGTCCATGTTCCAATAAATAGGGCTTGCAAGCAAGTATAGTTAAGCTTAGTCTCTGTCTCTGTCTCTGTCTCTCTCTTTCTCTGTCTCTGTCTCTCTCTCTTTCACACACACACACACACACACACACTGGTGGGGGCGGGGGTATATAATAGGATAATAGGAGGGGCCTAGGTAGGGAGAAGAAGGGGGTCAGACTGAGTGGGAGGGTATAAGAAAGAATGATTTACGTAAACACGATCACAATACACCGTATACATACGAGATGACTGTCAATAAGGAAGAAAAGGAGAAGAAAGACTTCTCTTTAAAAAAAAATGGCCACCTTACAAATTGAAATGCAACTCAGGCATTTCTTAGGGGCACATGTGACCCTAGACTTTCAGGTAATGAGCCTGATAAAGTGGGTTAGAGAATTCCAATGGCAAGCATATGCTAGGACGGGGTGTATTTTGAAAGGAAGGTGAAGGGGGCTACAGACAGGCATCACCCTCCACAGGTGGGTGAAAGACCCTGAGCCGGTCTGCACAGCTCCACCTCCAGGCACTGTGGAGTGTGAGAAGCCACAAGAAGAGGCCTGGGGAGATCCCGGGGAAAGATTCGGGAAACTCATTTTCACCGAGTAGGACAGGAGCCTTGGAGAAGTGCCAAGAGCCAAGCAGAGAGCCTGCCTATGTGTTTCCATTTCATTTTGTGAAAGTGACAGAATTGCACCGAAGGCCACCCAGGTGAGGAGAAATAGCATGAAACCACAAATCACAGGTCGCTGGATTGCAGCTGAGTCCAAGCAACACTTTTCACGTGATAAGCAGAAGACCTCAGAAGGTAGGAACCAACATATGCCACAAAATATGACATCAAAGACATCAAAACCCCAGGGACAATGAAGACTCTGTCATGGGATTTCCTGTGAAGGGACATCAGTTTCACTCCGAGGGCTTAAAACAAACTGACAACAGGCTGGAGGATAGGAGAAAGGCCACACAAAGTTACTGTTATGCAACTATGCCTGGGAGTCACACAAAATACGAAATTCATCCGAATCAGAATGTGTTTGTTGAAGCTTTGTCTGCTTCATAGGAGACTGGGGCATTTGGGAGCTACAGGAAATTGAAGAGAGGCCGTAAATGACTTTCAAGGACACGGAGGAGGCAGAGGACAATGTTCTGAGTCAGTCCTCTGGAGTCTGTGTTTGAATCCCAGTGTCTTCCTCCATGGCATGAGCTTAATCTTCCTCGTTAACAACATTCAGGGAGCAGGAGTTAAGGCAGGTGAGTACCTCTTTCACAGATCAGTCTCCACATAGATCCTCAAAGAAAGCTATACTTCCAAAGAGAAAGAAGATCAAACATGACCCAATGGTGGGTAGGGAAGGCCAGAGAGACAGTTCTGAGGCTGTTTCTCCAACTCAGCACTGTCTAAGCATCACACACACCAGGGGACTGTTTTCCACTGCATAATAAAACCCTGCTAATACACAACCTTTCAACCGTGGGGCATGCGGAATTCACCGGCACATCTGATCTTTGTGACAACCCACGGGGGATGCGGTCTCTTTTTCTTCTTACACAAGAAAACTCATTGAAGTACCTTGAATTCCCAGAGGCACATAATTAGTTTGTGACAGGACTAAGACTCAAACGCGGCAACCTTCCTCTAAACAATCCCCGGCCCACAGGAAAGAATACAGCCAGAATTAATCCATAACAAATGATGACCACAGTGCTGCTTCTCCTATCATGGATTTCTCCCGCTCCTATTCTCTCTGCACTTCCTCTAGCAAACTCTTCCCAGAACTGCCCTTAATCAAGTTCTGGGCTCCCTTGGTCACTGAATATGGTGACAGATGACTCACCTGAGTCTTTTTATTCACAAGCTAACTTCTGCTATGCCTCTAGAGCCGTGGTTCTCAAACTTCTTATGCTGCAACCCTACAGTTCCTCCTCATGTGGTGATCCCCAACCATAACATTATTTTCTTTACTACTTCATAACTGTAATTTTTGCTACTCTTATGAATTGTAATATAAATATCTGATATGCAGGATTCAATATGTCACACAAGTACCACGTGCTGACCGATTGCGCCAATGGAACACTCACAGGATTTGATATGTGATCCTTGTGAAAGGGTCATTTGACCCCTCCCCAAAGGGGTGGTGACCCACAGGTTGAGAACCGCTACTACAGAGGGTAATAATACACCCAAGTCCTAGGTGCCCAAAAGCACCAAAAGTAGAACACAAGCAAGAAAGCTTCCTGAACACTATATGGAACATTGTCTGTATTTATACATTATTTCCCTGGCCCATCCTATCAGAAATATCACTGCTATGGACATGTGTTTTGATCCCAAAATGAAGACCACTAAATTTTTATAATTATAAAAGAAAGATGTAACGTGTACTCTTCCCCACCAGCTGCCTGGGACCCACCGCTGTCTCAGCCCCCAAATAACACACGAAACTCTATATTAGTTATGAAGCTGTTGGCCATTTGCTATGGTTTCTTAATTGGCTATCTCTGACTTAATTATTAACTCATAATTACTAATATATATTTTATGTCTTTTTTATTTTTAAATTTAAATTTAAGTTAGAAACAAGGTTGCTTCACGTGTCAATTCCAGGTCCCTCTCCATTTCCCTCCCCTCCTCCTGTGCCCTCCCACCACTTTTTATAAGGTCTTATCTTACCTAGGATCTCTCTTCCTAGGATCACATGGCGACTCTTACCCTTGACTACTATTCCCAGAGTCCTACTTGACTCCTAGTCCCACCTATCTTGCTTCCCTATTGGCCAACAGTGCTTTACTTATCAACCAATATGACAACATACACACAGAAGGACCTCGCCCATCAGAAAGAGATTATGAATGATTTTGATAATATTAATAAGTATAAAGATATAAATATTAATTTTATAAACATATGTGTATATATATGACTTGCACAAGATACTTACCTTTTAGGTACAGTGACCTTTGGGTTGTGACACAATAGAGAACAATCTGGTACATAAACTATAGATGGCTTTAATGATGTGCAGAGTGTTTCCCAACATCCTGAGGGCTCATACCGACACCAACCTTCGAACATCATTTCCAGGTTAGGCTGGTCACAGCCTGAAATCTCCCTTCACTCTAGACTACCATCACCAAAACAGGAAGGGCTTGTGAAACTCTGTGCATACCATGTATCAGGGCAGCAAATGAAGAATGGTCAATGTCTACAACACTGTCCACTTTCAGAAAATTGGCATGACTTGTCCCAACTTGGGCAGAAGCACTTCACTTCTAAGAATCCTCTCAAAGATATTTTCCTTTATGCTCAAAAATACTAGCCTAATGCATGTACCATTTAGACATCTGTGACTGTGCATATCAGTATTTACTGTTATGACCAGATAGCTGACATGAGGAAAGAAAGGGTTAACTGAGCATGCAATTGACAGGAAGAGGTGGGTGTTCATATTGAGGTTAGGAATCAGGGAGAAATGAAGGTTGTCTTAGTTAGGGTTTCTATTGCTGTGAAGAGACACCATGACCATGGCAACTCTTATAAAGAAAACCTTTAATGGGGGTGGCTTGCTTACAATTTCAGAGGTTCAGCCCATTATCATCATGGTGGGGAGCATAGCAGTGTACAGGCAGACATGGTTCTGGAGCTAAGAGTTCTACATCTTGACTCAGAAGCAACAGAGTCAACTGACTGTCACACTGAGCGAAACTTGAGAAAAGAGACCTCAAAGCTCGCCCCCACAGTGACACACTTTTTCCAACCGAGCCACACCTCCTAACTGCCACTCCCTTGGGTGCTATTTTTCACACTACAGAGTTGTTGTTCCTTTTTCATTCAGTCTGGGATCCCCCAAGCCATGGCATAGTGCTCCCCATATTCCTGTCCTGGAAACACACTGAAACCTACTCAACAGTATGTCTCTCAGGTGAATCCAAATCCAGTAAGGCAATGGGAACTAACCATCACACTATGCACACAAAATGACTTGGTGTACTAGTTCCTCCATGGTCCCTGCTCTGACTCCCCACAATGGTGGACTAAAAGTATGAGATAAAATAAATCCCTTCCTCTCTAAGTTGCTTTTAGCCATAGTGTTTATTTCAGCAACAGAAAGCAAGCCAATACACATGGTAAGCTCATGTTTCCATGAAACCCCATCAGTGAATTTGCCTATTTTGCTCAAATAATAAATGGACTCTTACAATATGCAGCATGTTGTGACTGGCTTCATGAACTTAGCAGAGTGTTTCATCTGTGCTGTGGCATGTATATGTATTTTTTCTTTTTGTTTGTAGCTAGCATTTCTTATGTGTATATAACAAGTGTTACTTTGTCTTTGTCTGTTTTACTATGTATGATGAGTCATCAGCTGACTGACCATGTCGTTTTTATTTCAATTGACTCCATGATGATGGTATTTTGATATTTCCAAATGTTGCAGAAAAATCAAGTAAATCATGTTTGTAAACATTTCTTTATATACATGTAGTAACATAACTTCAATGTCTAGAATTGTAAAGTATGGACTTAAGAGGTATTTTGTTTTTTCTGTCATTTTAGTGCATGCTAGAGAACTTCCCTTCCTACACGACCATGTTTCATAAAAACGAGTTGGCCATCAGTACTGTCTTCTATTTTTACATGACATAAATAAAGAGTGCACCTGTTCACTCACACACAATCTCCCCCAGTGGTGAGATACTAAAAGTAATTTCCCAAACCATTCTGAGTGAGGTAACCCACATCCAGAGAAACAGACACAGTATGTATTCACTCATAAGTGGCTATTAACTGTAAAAATAAAGGATAACAATGCTACAATCTACAGACCCAAGGGCAGACACATGGATCCCCCTGGGAAGGGGAAATTGAAGAGATCTCCTGGGTATACTGGAGGCAGGTGAGCATGGGAACTTTTAGAGATTGGGTTGGGAATGAATGGAGGAGGAAGAAACTGAATGAGATGTCAAAAGGAGAGCTTATGGGGGTCATGTAGAAATTGAATGCAATGGAAACAACTCCCATAAATCTACAAAAATGTCCCTAGGAAAGACTTCTAGCAATAGTGAATATTCAGCCTGGCCTGCCCATCTCGTGTGATCAGATTGGTGACTACTCCAGTTGTTTTCAGAGAGCCTTCATTCAGTAACTGATGGAAACAGATGCAAAGACCTACAGTCAAACATTAGGTTGAGCTCTGGGAATCTTGCTGAAGAGAGGGAGGAAGGATTGGAGGAGCCAGAATGGTCAAGGACATCACAAGAAAATCCACAGAAACACCTAACCTGGGCTCATAGGAACCCAAAGAGTATGAACCAACATCCATGGGTCCTGCATGAGACTGAACTAAGCCCTTTACATGTATGGTACGGTTGTGTAGCTTGGTTCATTGGTGGGACTCCTAACAATGGGAGCAGGAGCTGTCCCTAATGCTTTGGCTGTATTAGGAATGCTTAGGAACCTATTCCTCATACTGAATTGCCCTGTCCAGCCTAAATACAAGGGGAGGTGCTTAGTCTTGCTGCAACTTGACATGCCATGCTTCGCTGTTACCCATGGGAGGCCTGTCCCTTTCTGAAGAGAAACAAAGGAGGAGTTGACAGGGGGTGGAGGGGAGGTGAGGAAGGAATGGAAGGAGAGGAGGGAGAGGAAACTGCAGACAGGATGTAAAATAAACAAGTAAAGGAAATGTAAAAAGTAATTCCCCATTCTTCATCTCCAGACCTCTGTCCTGAAATCACTTTGCCAAAGTATTCAATGATTGCATATAAACAGCCTCTGATTATGGGTCAAGACAAAAGGTAGAAATGCAGGTGACATGGCCTGGACCTACAGAAATCATAAATCAGCAAACAGTCCTACAAAAGCTCTCTGTTACAGCCTGGATCTTACATTTAGTTATTTATCTATTTTCTGTGTGAAAGTGTCCTATCTACTTGTATGCATGTATATCGCACGTGTGCCTGGTGCCCTCAGAGGCCAGAAGAGGGTGTCAGGTCCCCTTGGGGCTGGAATTATCGACAGTTCTGATACTCAGTATGTATTTGGTGTATAGAAATCAAACTCTAGTCCTATGGAAGAGTAACCAGTGCCACACCCCTGTCCCATGACCTCTATTAACACGTTGAAATCTAATCACCAGTGGGGTGGTCCTGAGTGAAAGAGCTATTAGGAGATGGGAACAACTAACCGCCTCTTAATGAGACGTGCTTTTACTAAAGAGAGCTACCCACCTGGCCCCTCCGCAGCACATGAGGATATGGGAAGAAAAGCCTGTCTCCCAGCCTGGAAAAGGACCCTGACCAGACAAAAAGCCTGTTAGCATCCGTAATCATGGACTTCCAACCTCAAGAACTATGAGGGGAAACACGTTATTTACAAGTCATCTTGCCTTAACCACTGAGCCATCTCTCCAGCCCATAAATCATCCTGTCTATGGGATCTTTTTTATAACATGCCAACTAGGGTAAGACACGCCCCCCAAGGCAGCTCATCTCCATCTCTTACCATAAAAAAAAATCATCATAGACATAGAAACACACCACCAAATGGTCCCAGCAGAGGGTCACACCTCTGGTTCTGCCCCCGCCCCACCATGGCTGTGACCTTAACCACAGGATGCGAGTGTGTTAGCTGCAGGAATCCGGGAAGGTTTCGCAGAAGAGCCAGGACTTGGTGACTCCTGCAAGCCTTCTTCCGCAGTGCGTGTCTCATCAGCCACCTCTCTGACTGCTTACCAAAAGGAAACGGATGGTTCTCTTCACGCTAGGACTGCCAGCTCTCTCCTTCCGATCCATTAAGCATGGCATGGAGCCTTGTAGTTTTGCACATGCCACGCTGTTCTGTATAAATGGGGGCCATCCATCAGAAATGTCACAGGCAGGAAGCCAGTGACGTCTCTACAACCAATTCACAATTGGAATCTGCTGTGAAACACGTGCAGAAAAATGCCTTGACCGACTTCGAGCATGCAAACACACATTATACATGGTCAGGAAGCCCTGTTCACCCTCTGCTTTGAGGCCCAGAGGAGCAGAAAATACACAAAGTGGAGGAAGAGATGTTGGGAAGCAGGCAGGGCCTCTATTCACGTTTTAAAATGGAAAAAAATGTTGACAAATAGAAATGGAATGATAACGGCCTGTTTCTTGTCATTCTGCAAAGGCAGCAAGCCAGAGGCACTCCTGCAAATAAATATCCTGATGCTGAATTTATTACTGTCAGGATTTAAAGCATAAGAAACTGAAGATTACTATTGACACAAAAAGACAAGCTCATCTAAGAGGAGAGCAGAGCAAGTTTTCTGAGCCTGCCTGCTGACTTCAGTGTTGTTCCCTGAAGAATCACCCACATGCATAAAAGTTGTTCAGGATCCAACAATATAATTTTCCTTTTTGAAGCTTCAAAACTACCCTTAGAGGCCTATGAGGGATGTGCCTACCATCTTCTTCACAGGCACCCTGAGAGCCAGGCCAAGGACTGGTCTTGCATAGGTAGAGGTACCAGGCTCTTCAATGACCCTGAAGAGAGACTAGCAGTATCTTCTTCCCTGAGCTACATGGATAAAGAGAAAAGATGCTCAAATGCCACCAGCATCCTCAGTGTCACCGTCATTATCATTGCCGCCATCATTATCCCACTAATGACAATGAGCATTGGCTTCATACGGGTGTGTACTGTAACATGCCCACTTGAAAGCTGACGGAGCATAGACTTCAAGAGTACCAATAAAGCAGCAGGTTCAGGATCCCAGCACTACCTCCCAAAGGCACAACCACCAAGCAGATAGGCACTGGATAGCTTGTTTTGCCCAAGGACTTTAACAAGCTCCTTGGGTAGGTTATATGTCTATTTTTCTTTCTTAGATTATTCCTGTAACCAATGGCTCACCACTCAAAGGACTTCTACTTAGAGGCTAACTGTATCCTAACAGCCAACCTCATTAAGTGCTAACTGGGCTGCACATTTTAAACAGATTGTTTTACTCATTTATCACATAGATTCTATGGATTGGCTGAACTTACTATCAATATTTCACAAGTAGAGAAACTGAAACAAAAATTGATGCATCTGCCCAAAGTATAAACATGATTTAACCTGGGAATTTTACCATCCAAGCTCGTTAGCATTTAGTGACATCCAAAATCCAGGTACAGATACTTAGTAGGTAAAGCCAAATGACTTCCCTCATGTTATCTTCTGAACCAGCCTCAGTTTATCTCAGATTTAACCAAATCTCCTCCTGGTAAGTGACCAAGGAATTGTACATGGCTCAGGCTTGTGGTCAGAATCTGCTCAGTCCACCCATTTGATTTTATTATCAGACTTTTATGACTGGAGTAGACTCCTGTTTTAAAACTCTTTCTTCAATGATCTCTCATGATTCTCACCTCTGCTAGTCACTGCTGGTCCCACTCAGAGTCCTGACCAGCTTCTCCTCAATGCAAGAATGCTGGATCACATGGGACACAATCCTTCACTTGTCTGTTCTTCCCCACACACTCTCCTGGAGAGTCTATGCATGCTCAGAGCTTGACTGTTTTGTACCTTCTTAGAATTTCAATTGCTTATCAATGCACTTAAGTTATATACATTCATACTTGTGTGTCTTTGTTATTTTCACCTACCCAACACCTTTCCAACTCTCTCATGATCACAAATTATACCTACAGACTGACTTTTTTAAAGATTCCACCAAGAGAAGAAAAAGATGTGGCAATTGTCATTCTTTGAGCTTATTTGGCATAACATTATCTCCTAAATTCATCACTTTTTTAAGTGACAAGATTTAACTCTTATCTATGGCTGAATAACATTCCATTGTGCTTATTTATTCCTTCAATAGGGCTAACACTATATGTGGGACTATATATCATTTTGTGGTGCTTTCTTGTGCATTATAGAATATACAATATCTTTGATCATTAAAAGCTTAAGTGCATCATTTGTCCATATCCAGTTTCTCACTAAGGTGCAAGAGCCATCTCATTGTGGAACCATGGATCAAGTTATCTCAGCTTTATTCAAAATCCTTCAGCACATGTGACATATTTAAAAGGATGGCTTGGTATTCTCCATGAAACAGTATCTGTCACAAGTGTGCAACAAATGTTTATGACATGAAAGATCCCTGAACACATTCTTCCCAATTTATAAGCTGCTCTCCTAACCTCCACCCTTTCCACAGATTCCATCCTGAAACCACAGTAATTGTTAATATTGATTGTTGAAATCCACAGAAGCACAGAGGCTAGTTATAGACTAAGGGTCTAGGGGATACACATCTCCTTAGGGCAGGGAAATAGAATGGATTGTTAAGAACAGGCGGGACATGGACTATAATGAAAGGATCAAGTTGGGAGGGGGAGGGAAGGAGACAAGGGAAGGAATATGGGAAAGACAACCAAAATCAAGGGTCATCTGAGGAATAATATGGAAACAACCAAATACATTAGACAGAAGCCTCCTGAAATATACACATATATGAATGTGATCTAAAGGAAATCACCAAATATTGGAGGAGACAGAGTCCCAATTGGACATCTCTTGTCATCAAATGAAGTTTGTGGTATCAAGAATTGGTTGCATCCAATTGATTTGTTGGCCAAAGGGGTCCCATGTGGACCCCCAAACAGCATAAGCTATTGTCAAGACTATAGATTGCTCTCCACAAACTAACAACAAAGCCTTTTGCTGAAGACAACACCTACACAACTCACTGGACACACTGTGGCTAGAGTATTTGGTACAGGAAAGTATTCTTCGTGCTAACAAAGGAGAAATGTAAACACCAGTTTGACTATAAACCCTCTGGTCTACAAGGTGCCAGCAAAACATGCTAGGCAATGTTGGCACAAGGCTTGTGGGAGTAACCAGCCAATATATGATTTGACTTAAGGCCCACTCCATGAGATGGAACATGTATCAACACTGCTTGGGTGACCAAGAACCTAAGACTAGATATTCCAGGGACCCAAGGTAAAGCCAAATACTGCTCTTCTACTAAAATAACATAACAATTAAATGACTCCTAATGACATTCTGCTATATTTATAGATCAGAGCCTTGCTGAACCACCATCAGAGAAGCTTCCTCCTGTAGTATATGTGAAGAAATACAGAGACCAGCAGCGAAACATTATCCAGAGAGTTACAGACTTTTGGACACTTAACCCTAAATGGGATGTCCCCTCGGGGCTCAGGGAACTCTGTGGAAGAGGAGGTAGGAGTGTAAGAGACAGAGGTGCTGGAGGACACCAAGGAAACAAGTCCCTCTAAATCAGCAGGGTTAATGCTCACAAGAACTCGCAGAGACTGAGACAGCATGTACAGACCCTGCATGGGTCATTTGGGTTTATATTTAGCTTCCAGTTTAATGTTTTTATGGGATTCCTGAATGTGCAAACAAGAGAATCTTTGATTTTATATCTATCTTGTGCCTTTTCCCTTCTGTTGGTTTGTTCTGGGTAATTCTAATGTGTTGTTTTGTTACATACTATATTACATTATATTATTATCCCACAGAAGCCTGTTTATTTACTAATGAGATGGATTCAGATGGGAGGTGGGGTGGGAAGGAATTGAGAGGAGTAGAGAGAGAAGAAACTTATCAAAATATGTAAGAGAAAACAATGTATTTTCAATAAAAGTAAAAAACTGTGGCATAGTATACAACACAGAAATTCTACTATTTAATCATATCTGAGTGGATATTTCACTCAAATTAAGTGTACTCACAGGGTGTATGATCATTTCTATAGTCCATTTCTAGAGTTCTTTGGTGGTCTCACATAGTATGTCTGTACCACCAAATAACAGATCTCCACTTTCTCCTCCCCACCTCCTGGAACCCTTATCCTATTTCCTATCTATATGAATTTGCTTATTCCAAGTACCTCACAGAAGAGTATGATAGTGCTTTCAATTCTTGCATTAAATTCTAATTTTATTTTTCCAAAGAGGAACATAGAGGAGAAACTAATTAAAAACGAAAGGATGCTTCAGAGAAAAAGGTGGACATGAGAGATAGAAGAGGTAGACATTTCTAAGGGAGGAAAACAGAAGTCTGGGGCACCAAAGGAAAAAATCAAACAAACCTAAAACTAAGAAATAAAGTCAAACACAAAGAATCATACTGGTGGAGACACCCTCCCTGGTTGCCCCCTGGTGTTGCAACATTTATTCCTATCAACAATATTATACATTTTATGTTTTCCAGGACGGAGGCTTGCACATCTTTTATTAATATTTTCATTAGCACACAAAGTAATGGGCTTCATTATGGCATTTTTATATGTACATATCATTATACTTGGCTCTCAATGCCCATCTCCACTGCCCTCTACACACCCTTTTCTTAATGGTCCCCTTCCTCTCCCGAGTTAATTTTCCCTTCTGCTTTCAAGCCCCATGTAATCCATTTCCCTCCTGCATTCCCCCTTACCTCTTTTTTCATAGTTCCCTGTTGACGTTGATATCCTATGCACATTTATGTAAATTGCAATCCAGACTTCACCTATGAGAAAACACGTAATATTTGTCTTTCTTAGTGTGGCTTATTTACCATAATTATCCCCAAGAATTCATGGTTTCTTGCAAGTTAAATTATTTCATTCTTCTACATGGTTGAATAAAACTCCACTGTTCATATATACAAAAAAATGTTGAATAAATAGCCTTTAGACTCACCTAGGAGTCAAACACTCTAGACGTATCTATTAAGGAGGTCCTAGGCTGGAGTCATTGAAGTAGAAAGACCATTTCTTTACTGGGGTGTTAGAAAGAAGAAAAAGGAGACAAAAACCAAACCAGCATTCATCACTCTCTGCATCCTGGCTGTTGATGCAATGTGACCAGCTACCTCAAGCTCCTGTGGCCATGGTTTCCTTACCGTGATAAACTGTACCCAGGGATTCTGAGCTAAATTAACTCTCCTTCAAGTTACTTTGTTGGGTGTTTGTCACTGCAATGAAAATAAGGTAACCAATGAATTCCTTCACTTCCATACCAAAACCCCACCTGAAATTCTTTTCTCACTCCTGTGGCCTTATGCGACTTTAAATGAAACCCGTTCAATAAGTTCACAACTGGATGAATGTGTCTTGCTCTCAAGAAATACATGATGTACAATAGTGAATAATAACATATAAATGTTTTTGTGATTCTGTTCCAGTTTGCTTCTGTGTTGATGTGATAAAACACTGACCAAAAGTACCTTGGGAAAGAGAGGGTTTTATTTGGCTTATAGGGCATAGCCCATTTTCAGGGAAGCTAAGGCAGGAACGGAAACAGACATAATGCTGCTTAACTGTTTCTTCTGGCTTGTTCAGCCACCATTCTCATATAGCCAGACCCACCTGCCCAAGGATGACCCTGCCCAGCGTTCTTTACATCAGTTGTCAACTAAGAAAATGCCCCCACAGCCGTGCTCCCAGGTCAGCTCAATACAGGCAAGCCCTTAACTGAGTCTCCCTCTCCCTCGGTGTGTCAACTTGACAACTGAAGCTGGTGGTGTATAGGGTGCTATAGCACACTAAAGGCAGACTTAGGGAACACAAATATTTGCATCACAACTGTGAACTGAAGCTCCAGTTTAAGTTGTAATTCATTCTTATTATAGTGTACTAAGAATGAGTTTTAGAATCATTTTTCAAAGTGTGCTCAGAGGCAAGTCATTATTCTCTAACTCCCTGCAAGCAAGCAGTCTGGTTCTCAAAGCTCACACAGCTCCTCTTAATGGAATCGTATGCCTCCAAACACCAGAAATGTAAAATGCACTGGCATCGGGGAAGATGAAAACCCAATTTCACATCACAGCAAGAAAGTCATTTTCCAAGAAGTTACACAAGTCAGCAAGCAGCAATACTCAAGCCCTTGGCACTAGCCTTGTCCAGGGAAATAACTCTTGAATTTAAAGGGGGAAACAGCCTAGAGAAATTGGGATGAAGTCACCTGTCTAGACATTGACAAGACCAGTGACAAAAGGCTGAAGCTACATTCTCAAGCTGCACGAGGCTAACAAAAAAAAATGTCTGCAAATGTTGCACATGGCAGAACACAGAGTGCTGTGACTTTTCCAAAATGCATAAAAGTCTTGTCAACTATGAGCCAGTGAGATTGACTTCCCTCATAAAAACTGTCTGACGAAAATGAGAAACCTTTTTACAAGCCTGATATCAAATATCTTTTGTCAAATGATCTATGTCCCGGGCTTACCACTGTCTATGAACTCACTACAGCCTGCCATGTACACTATGGGGCCACGGGGTAGAAATGTGAAAATCCCACTGTAGAGACCTACAGTTAAAGAGGCCTTCTTTTCCCTCTGCCCTCCTCAGCTCTGTGGTTTTCCCAGTACTGACCTACCCTAAACTCCATCATCAGCTTGTAGTCTAGCCCAACCAATCCATGAATGCCACTGTTGGTACTGACAAACAGTAGGTGCTTTGGTTGGATTTGATCATATGACAAGTCCTCCTAGTGAATTCAGCACTAGGACTTTTTCTGGAATGACTAGGAAAGAGGGTCTGTCTTATCTCTGGCATTGCCACAACAGCCTGGAGTTAGCTGGGCCAGTAGGAAGAAGCAACTGCGTGTGGATAAAGTTATGGTGACAGACAGAACTGAGAGTTGGAGCAAGAGGTACTAGGACAAGGTCATGGATCCAACTCTGCCCTAACTAAAGTTAAATCTATTACTGGTTCTTTGCAACAAGTTAGTAAATTCTCATTTTTTTGTCAGCCTGGTTGAACTGACATCCTGGCTGGTGTCTTGTCTCTAAACATCACTTCCCATTTTGAATTGAGTCATCAGGGTCTTCAACCTGGCCTTGGAACAAGCTCGCTCTTTCTTTGATTAGCAGAAGTTAAACAGCAATAGTTCAAACTCCCAACGACTTCAGTTTACACAGGGCTAGCCCCACTCTCGATCCCAGTTTCAATAACTGGGTTTTGCTCTGTTCTTGTAAATACATGGTCTCCAGTTATATAGTCTGAATTACTGCCTTCAAGAAACTTCCATACAGACACAATCCAACCAATCATCTATGGTTCTAACTTGCCTAGGTTTATACCCATAAGAGATCCATTAAATTACTATCCAATGTAGCATCAACCTAATTATTTGTAGAACTCTTAGTATCCTGTCCAGAGTCCTCACCCAGTTGGCATATTTTTTTATCTTTGAGCACTGGTTGCAACTGGCTAAAGAATTGGACTTTGTTGAACCGTGAGAACATATTCCTTTCCAGACCTCTAGAGGCTACAATTGTCTCATATCAGTGAGCATCTCAGAAGCAATGACTGATGCCAACATCTTTACTTTGGGTAAGAAGGTCATATGTGATTCCCACCAGAAAGCATATGGTAGAACCAGGCTGAGATTAGGCTTGCCCAAAATCCTGCCCTTCTCTTAATCTTCTTTCCTTGGTCTCTCCTATTTCTCATCCTAATGTATCTCTCTTTTGGGAACTATTCCAAAAATCATGTCATATTGACATCACAGACCAAATAATACTTCTTAATACTGCCATCACACAGAGCAGGGAACACCTGGATCAAGTGCCCCCACAGCTGTGTAGACATTGACATTGGATGCTATTCCCAAGGTTGAGGCAGTACAAGGTGAATTGGGTGAGGAAAAGCCCAGATCCATGAAAGAAAGCACACTGAATGGACAAGACTGGTTGGGAAGCTGAGAAAAATACTTAGATTCATTGACTATTTTCACCTTCAATATGTGTTCATCCAGAATGTCATAGCTGGTCATCACTGTAGAATACATCAGAACCTGATTTCCTCCTGTCTGGGTTCCAGAAGCTCACAATGGCGAGTCAGTGCCAGACTGAACTTATAAGATGGGAAAGGATTACAAAGTACTAAACCAACAGCAACAAGAAAACAAACAAAACAAAATGAAAGGAAACAATTACCCCCACCTACAGAGAAGGAATTTCAGGTAGGTACTAATTTCTAAATATAACTGGAGGACAAAAGCTTTGAAAAGAGATGAGGTAAATGAAGGATGCAATAAATAGCAGATTCAACCAATTGGAAGACTCCTGGGTACATTTTTGGATCACTGTAATGGATAATCTGATCTATTATTCATGACTGTATCCAAGGAATATTTCTCAGAAGCTGAGAATTGGACAGAAACGGTGTGATCATGGCCAATGCCTCTATTAAAGTGCCTAAGACATCACCAGAAAATCCCAACTATATGCTTTCTTTTACTTTCAAAATTGTTCAGAGTGAACCTTCCTATACAAACAGGTGTACTTCTTTGCCTTAGAAATGATGAAGAGTAGATCCTTGGTGCTGTGGCAGTCAGGTAATACTTGGAAAATAGACGGTACAGAAAAAGGGCTGTCTTCCTTATGCTTACATGGAAATGATGATAAAGTGACTGTTTGCTTAAGAGACGACCCTTCAGCGGGTCGTTGGTGGCGCACGCCTTTAAACCCAGCACTCGGGAGGCAGAGGCAGGAGGACCTCTGTGAGTTCGAGACCAGCCTGGTCTACAGAGCGAGGTCCAGGACAGCCTCCAAAACAATACACAGAAATCCTGTCTGGAAAAAACAAAAAACAAAAGAGATGTAACCTTCTCACAGCAGCTCCATATTTCTGGGAGGGAAGCCTCCCTGTGGCCCTAGTTTTTATGAGAGTCTTTGTTGCAGCCAAACACCAAAATACCAAATACTGTACACCACTGTTTACTGACATGATGGGAACACATGGCTTCAAAACTGGCATACTATAGAGAAATCCCAGGACATTTTTATTGTACCTGTTATTTGCTCAGAGTCTCCTGCAGTAAAGCAAATGTTGGATAGAAACTCAGTAAACAAACTTATCATTCCCCTAGTAATTTACTCTTGTGTGGCCCCACATTTCCTAGCTGCAAAACAGTGCTGATAGCGGACACCATGCTTTGCTTCATAGGATTACATTAAATAATAAAATTCGCATGAGACATTTTGGTTTAGAAACAGTGTGTGTTTTTTAATTCCTGAATGCCATTACAATATGCCTCTAAAAGGAGCCTCCCATATACTAGAATGTTATTTGGTTGAAAATGAATGGCAAGTCTAAATAGTAGCATCCACATACTACCAATAATGGAAGAGACAAGGGAGATGTTCACCATGAGAGAGCACATTGACCTATGGCAATCACATTGCATTGTGTACTTTATGCGTTCTGCTCTAAGCTTGGAAGAATCCGTTTTCTGAGGAAGCAGATGGATGTTGGTGGGTATGTGACCTGCCCACAGCAATTACACGGTTTTATGGAGCTTTAAATCATCCCAAAGATAAAAATCAAAAGCAAAGTTTTGGAGCTTGTCAAAACTAGGCTAATTAAAGCAGCAAATGTGCGAAGGAGCTAATGTGTTTCTAAGTGAGAAAACTCAGGAAGTGCTGGCTGCAAGGCATGCTGGGATCTTGTTGACATGGGTGGGTGACAAGGGGAATAAAACTGAGACTTAAATGAGAAACTTGAGATTCTTGGTGAATCATGAAGGACTGGTGGGATGTGTCTTAGCTGGGTCTGGCTATCATAGCCAACAATGTCCAGGATTCATTATGGACAGTGCCTCAGTCAGTAAAGAGCTCATTTACTAACCATAAGGACCTAAATTTTATCCCTAAGTTCATTGAAAAGAAAACAAATAAAAGCAGTGGCACATGCTTGTAATCCCAGTTCTGGGGTGGTAGAGACAGACAGATTTCTGAAGATTGCAGGCAAGCCAGCCTTCCTGTCCCCAAGCTCCAAATCAGTGTGAGACCTTGTCTTTAAAAAATGGACAGAAGCAATAGTCAAGGTTGCCTTCCAGCCTCCACATGGACAAATACATGAACCAACACAAAAGTACAACCCATGTACAACACACATGTGTGCCCTCGCATGTGCACGCACGCACGCGCGCACACAAGTTCAAGGTTGAGGGCAAGGAAATGGTAGGTAATAGATATTTCAGGTGAGGTGAAAAATCTTCGCAAGTATAGCTGTCTGTGGTACTGAAATACCAATGATCAAAGTTAAGTCTCAGTAACCAGAAACCAAAAAGAAACAGAAAACACAAACAGGACACTGTGATGCGATAACAATAATGATTATAGCTTATCGGTCCTCTATTTTGTAATATCCATTGTGCTATGTATTCTTTGATGCTATTACCCAATAGTGGATTCTAACACAAACTTATATACCAGCTTCCTTATTTATGTAAACACCTATGGAACAAACGCCACATCAGGAATATATCATCAATAATTTTACATTAATGGCTTCATGGGCCACTTGGCCACAAGCTTAATTAGAACTTGCTTAGCATCCCTCTTGGCAAGAGATTATTAGAGTGAGCGTTTTTTACTCAAATTGCTCTGGTAATGCATTTCCTTTGAATCTAGGTCTGAATCTAGTATTCTCACATCATCTCACCTCTTGGAAGGAGCAGATATTAACAGGAGGGCTGTGACTGGGACCATCAAGACCAAGAAGCAGCTGCATCTGCCTTCAGTAAGAATATTCAACACAGATGGGGAGAGGAACAGGGAATGAGGAAGCAGAGCTTTCTTTATTTCAGCTTTGCAAATAATGGTTGGGGTTCTAATCTGAGGAGTGTCTGTGTAATGACAGTAGCTTAAAACCCCTCAATAACTGTCCATCACCTCCAAAATAAAATACAAGCATCCTCCCATAACCCATAGGCCCTCTACAATCTGTCCAAATGAACCTCTCTTAACTTCTTCTGGAACCATGACCTCAGACCTGGTCTGTTTCAGAAACAATCACTTTCCTTTCACTTCCGATGTCAGAGAGTGTTCCTGCTCAGAAACAATGTAACAATCGTAACAATCGTCTCCTACATTTCTGGGAGGCTCAGTCTTATTTCAAATAACACCTGCTATATAGTCCTTCCTGTGCTGATTGTACAATGTAGCTTAACTGCATCCCCACTATTGACTATTAAAAATATCTCAACTTTTCTATGGTATTCACACCCATCATCATTTTATTAATGGAGTATCTTTGGGTTTGCACCTATTCTCTCTCTCTCTCTCTCTCTCTCTCTCTCTCTCTCTCTCTCTCTCAAATCTCTTTCTCTGAAATTAAAAAAGAGGCAGTATTATCCCCCATGACCTAGAGTAGTTCTATGTGAACCCAGAGGGAAATGGATATTTTCAGGCTGGCTATCCTTTTTTATTAGAAAGACCTTGGGGAAAATAATTCATTTCCTGTGCTTCAGTTTCTTTAAGAACTCTAGCAAACTACTGTATCTAGCTTCAAAACAGCATGTTTCCATGAAGCTAGGCCTTTGGTGGACACTATAAATAAAGAGAAATTACTCTGGAGTCACCTTTTAAATGGCAATCCTTCATACCAGCAGCACAGTTACAAAATCTAAGGTCAAGGTTGATCAGCCCAGTTGAGTGGTTAATCTGGGAAGACATGAAACCCTTTCATTCACCTGCTAACCAATTCAGGGGTCTTCTAGAATGTCCTTCCTGTCTACTTTACAGCCTTACATTTCATCACAAAATTCACTTATCTTATGATCTTTTTTTCAATTATCTCTGCTGGCCAGCTATATGGAGAGAAGGCAGCTAAGTTTATCAAACATTAATGATGGTCTGAAGGTCTCAGCTCTTGGAGCCATGGCTCAGCAGCTCTCTGAGGCAAAGAGGATTAAAGGTTTCTCATGGGAGGACAATTTATCCTCTACCATCCTTCCCAAGCAGTGAGTGGAACTCCAGAGAGAAAGCAGCCATCGGCAGGCCCATCCTCCCCAGCATTTAGCAGAGGCAGCATTAAAGGGCTGCCACGACAGCAATGACCTTTCCTGTATGTTTCCTTGCACAATCTGCTCGTCTCTTTCAATCCAGTCTTCTAACACTGCATTGGAAATTATTTTTCTTGTAGCGGTTTGAAAATATTTCTTCCCTGCCTTCTTGTCTCCGTGCTACTGTGGGGGTGTCTAAAGCAAGATAACTTGCATTCACTGATGGGTGATGTACTTCTTCACTTGGAAGTTCTGTAAGAAGAAACAGATCCCACAGCATAAGACTTCAGGATTGAGAACAACATCCTGAAGGATTATGTCCCTGCTTCTCCATTTTCCTGCGGTCTTGAGCAGTTAGTTGAATTCCCTGTAATTCGGGGTCCTTGGTATAAAGTGGGGAGAATAAGAACTCCAGTTGTTAGGACATTGTAAGAGATAATATACTCAGCCTATAAAGCACTGCACACAGTGCCTGCCAGACACCAGAGCTGGGTAAATATTGTCTGTGACCATCTTTATATTTCTTATATGAGAACTGTATCTCAGATTCTTGTCTTTCTTGTATAGTGGCTGTCTGTCTGACTCTGTGTCTCTCCATCTCTCTGTCTCTGTGTGCTTCTCTGTGTGTATGTGTGTGTATCTTTGTGTCTCCGTCACCATCTCTGTCCGATAGACTTAAATTTTCTTCCACTTGTAAAAACGCCTTTTTCTTTATCCATTCTGCCTTATATTTAATGAAGCCTTTCAACTAAGATTTCTTTTAAATCACTGTTTAAGCCCAGAAAATTTCAAGCCCTTGTTGCTTCATCTTTTGTCTTCCTATGCATTTTTGCGTTTTCTTTCAGAGATGTAGCATAGCACGACAAACATTTCACTATCCCTATGTTCCCTTCTAATGCCTTCTGGGAGAGTTCCCCAGACTGCCCCTCCAGCTAATTTGTCCTTAAACTATAGGCATTCTGCTATGTCATCCATCTATTGCTCTTTGTTTTAACTAACCCTATTCTCCCAGCATGCATTTCAATTTGATTCTGTTGTACTAACTGCTTGCTCCTGCTTCCCATAACAAATGTCCTCTTTTATCTTTGTGGGAAAATTTATCATGCTTATTTTGAATTTATGACCTGTCCATGCCATTAATTTTTATTCTTATATGAGAACTGAATCTCAGATTCTTGTCATTTATAGTGTCTGTGTCCTTCAAATACGTGGTTAGCCTTTTCTGGTAGCATTATTGTTTTACACTACAGAATTTTAATAGTGTCAGATACTAGTTCGTGTCACTCATAGTTACTAGTTCATGCCCCTCACGGTAAAGGTGCTTCCCGTTTGGTGATACTAACCACTGCAATGGGTTAAACACACAACTTCAGTGTATTTCACAACACAGAATTGTAAATATCATCATCATTGTCTATGTCAGTCATTGTGTCTCTTACTGGCATCATCTCTCTTCACAGAGACTATAATTCCAAGTTACCACAGGTCTATGTTGCTGAAATACAAAGAAAAATCTCTGCAAGGGACCTGTGAACATAGACACACACACCATTTCTGAATCTATATATTCTGGCTGGCAAACGACAGCGACATATAATTGCCTCTGATACAAAATGTACATTTAAAAATTATGTCTTATCCTGCAATATACAAATCCAAAGTCCTGAGGGATTGTCTCCTGTCTGTACACACATCTTCAGTAACCCATTTCACATTGAATTAAGAAGAGATTTCTGGACTGGTGAGGGCTGTGGTGATGCCTGGTCATTCCATGGACATGGGGCCACTGTTGCACAGTGTATGCATGAAAAGTGTTTCTAGGTCAGCAGCAATGGTGTGTGTAACAGCATGACTGCAAGTAAGGCTGAACTTAAGTGGAGGGATGATGATGCAAGCACTAGCATGTGCAGTAAAGGCGATCTAAACTTGGAATGATCGTCTATTCAGACGAGAACAGACCTTGACAATGGAAGGAGTCCAATATAACCAAAACATCACCTAGAGGCTGACTGAGACCTCGGGAATGGCGCAGTATTGGGAGCACACTGCTGTGTTTACTTGGCAAAGTCGGGAGCTCACCACAGGTTAAGCCTGGTCTTAGGAGTAGCAGGTCGAATGCTAAGTCCCTAGGTCAAGGAGAAAGCAGTAATGCAGCAGGAGTCGGTATTAAAGTGATGTTAAATACTAGGTACATTACTGAAAGCTCAGCCCAAAGGTCAGGCCTCCATTTCCTCTAAAGGCCCAGCAAGGGGCCTGCGTTCATCTCACAGAAAACGATTACTGGAAGAAGATGGAAATATATTTATTACCAAAGTCTTAGAAATCCGAACAGTGGTTTTTCTGCCATTGTCATCCACATGTATCATCCATTCTCCATTTCCACAGACACCACAAGTGCCATGATTCAGATGTACTGGGAGATCCTGGACACACAGAAATGTGCACTGTGACCAGAACTTGCTGCAGTTTTCTCTCGCTCTGGTTTCCACGTAAAAGTGACAGCTTTCAGATGACTACAGATTTCTCAAACTACATGTCCAGTGTTTTATATGTTGTTTCCAAATTCGTTGTCATAGTTTGACATCACATCTTATTAATCTTTGAGAATTTCACACATGCATTCAATATATTTTTAGCACATTTACTTCTCCCAACTCTGCACATAGCCCCATATCCTAACCATCCCAACTTCACGTCCTCTCTTTTCATCATCTTCTGCATGCTACCCATAGGCTCATGGGTGGTAGGTCATCCACCAGAGCACATGTGATACCAGGGACCACATCTTTAAAGAAAACCAACTCTCCCTCTCCTGGCAGTCCCCTGATGCCAGCTTCGCCTCAGTGAGAGGTGGGGGATCATGAGTCCTTTCCCCATCCAGGATGGAAGATAGGCTGTCCTGATCTAGTTCAGGCCTTGGGTAGCAACCAAAAGTTCACGAGCACAGCAATCCTGTCACATCCTAAAGATGCTGATTTTACTCCGGTCTTCCTAAACTCTCACTTGTACAAATTCTCTGTTCCACCTTCCACGTCCAGTCCTTCTTAAATTCTCACCTGACCATCTTTCTGCTCCATCTTCCATGATGGTTCCTGAGCTCTGGAAGAGAAAGTTGTGATGTGGACGTCATGATGGTTGACACACTTTCCACCGTTTAACCAGTTGTGAGTTTCTGCACAAGGAAGCTTCTTTAGTGGGGTCTGAGAGCTGCATTAATCTATGGATATGTGCAATATTAATGTGTCGTATGTTTTTCCCTCCAATTTTTCAAAGTAAGTGTAACAACCATCTTTCACCTTGGAGGCAGTGTCTCAAGGTTCTCCAGCCCACTGAGCACCTAGAAAGCTTACTGAAGGAGAAAGACCTCAATTTTGGTGGAGTTTGTCTTCTACCCTGTGATTCACATGTACCTTTTTATCTTAAGTTATCCAAAATGCTTGCTCCTGTCTCCACAGATTTGGTCAGCATAATGTCAATAACCTAACAAAACCAGCGCTCTGTTCGGATGTCAAGATCATCTAGAGCCATGTGAGTTATGTAATGACTGGGAACAAGAGAACTGATGTTCCCTCTTAGCAATTTGTGATAGGTTCATGCAGGGCCTGCATTCTGCTGCCCCTGTCTTGAAAATTGGTACGGAAGAAGAAGGTCATGTCAGTGGCTATATACTATAATCATGTCAGTGTGTCATACTGACTTCCCCAGTAAAGATGGTACTTGGGGCAGCAATGACAATCAAAACCCAGTCTGAGTGGCCATGGATGTTCTCCAGTAACCATCTGACTTTTGAAAAACCAAGCTGGAGAATTAAGGGGGACAGTGATAAAGATCACCATGTCTGTGGCTTTCAAAAAAGACTTTGGTAGTGACACTGAACTCTGAAATTCTGCCCCTAGCATTTCTCTGGTTCCAATATTGGTAGAATGAGGGTCAAAGTCCCAGGTATTCTGCCAGAAAGAACCTCACAGCCTTGGGTCCAAGATCAACATAGGTATTCTCAAAGTTGCTGAACATATCTATTCCAGGCACACTAAATAACCAAGCAAATCAACAGGCTGAGTCCCTTGAACAGTGAGCTCACTGTGAGGTGAATATGAGCTAATACTACTTTGTCACCTGACTACTAAACCCTTATTTCGACAGATGGGCTGTCATGGCATTTGGGATTACCTGAAATGAACACAGAGTAAAGATATCTGAAGATTGAGAACAGAAAATCCCTCCAAGGCCAAGGCCACCAGGGCTGCCTGGGCACCAGGCAGCATTGCTGTACAGAGGTGATTGACAGAACGCTGATGCTTCTAGATCCCTAAGGGCATAAAGAGGTTCTGATTAGCTTTGCAAGACTTGGACTTTTCACTGACATTAGCACAGGTTTACAACCCTGTTTGTCACTCTGTTCACGTGGTGGCCAACTGGAGCTGCAATGATAAACACCACACTTGTTGAGGGTATAGGTTAGTGTTCATTGTAGAAATTACTCACAAGAGAAAAACGAGCAGCGCAGATGAGTCCAGTAGTTTTCCTGCACCGAACTGGAGGCTGAAAGAGAGCGAGAGCTCTGCTGTTCAGTCTTTTTATTCCTTCATCCATACACGCTCCTAGCCACACCCAAAAGTGGGTCTGGCTAGTGGTGTAGTTCCGCCACCCTGTCTCTAGTCATGCCCAAAGTGGGTGTGGTTAGCAGCACGGTTCTGCCCTTTCATTACCACATCCGTATGCGTCTTTAGAGCACCATGTGGCTAAAGGCAGAGTCCTAAGTTTCCCCCTACAGCCAACTAATATAACTACTCTACATCGTCACTTCAGGAGGCCCTGCTGGGAACATCACAGCCAACACCTGCCATAGGTCAGTTGCTATTTGACAAACACCAGTTGTGACCCCTAAAGAGTTTACAGTGGCACAAACATACCACAGACCTACAATGACAATAAGGTGATGATGTCTCTGGCTAGGGTAGATGTGGCTGCCTCATGAGTGCAGGGGTCACAGGTGGCTTCTTCATAATCCTGCATTGCAATCTCTTCACATTGATCTCTTGGGCTGAAAATCAATTGCTAACTCAAGCTTTCAATAATCACAGCACAATGTTATTATAGCCGCTATTTTGGGAATGCAAGATTCAACCCAGAGACTTTCTCGCAGATCATTTCTTTGTGCTCTGCACAAAGAACTCTGGTCAGCAATCAAACAACTGGCTCTTCCTTTCCTCTGTATCCCTAGGATCTTCCTCTAAACTTAACTTCCAGCATAGGCGCCATAACTCCAGTGGGCTAGAGCCTGGGGTTTGTTGGGTTTCTGCATCAGAGGTCTATAGACATAGGAAAGTCAAGGCAGGGACAGATCAAGACACACAATGCTTCTGAAGTGTTGTATGAGGGTTGCATGTTCACTGACAAAGTCATTAACAGAGTGTTTAAGGCGTCTCCAATAATGAGAAATTGAAATGACACAAGACTCATGTTGTGGGTGTAGACTTCAGACCCTAGAAATGTCAGTGATGGGCAAGCAGCACCACAGAATACATATTGCCTTAGGGAAGCTACAATGAAGATGAACCCATCCCTGCCCTCAAGTCATGGATAATCTAGAGATGAAGCAAAAGCATAGTTTATAATGGTTGTACTACCAAGATGTGAATCTCCCGAGGCTTTAGTACCAGGATGTAAAACAAGAAGCAACCACCTCTGCAGAGGATGAAGTGAAGGACTATGGTATTGTGAGTAGGCTCTCCCTCCCGTGCGGATCCTTCCTGCACAAACCTATTTTGTCTGGCGACTGAGAGCCTGGTTATTCTGCCAGATCATTCTGCTGGGGGCACCCCTGTACCTCCAAGCATATTTGACTAAGAGCCCTTTAATATCTGATAAACATTCATTACCATCCTCTAAAATGAATGCTCCAAGAAAATATGTGGAGGAGCGTGGCATTGGGGGGTATTTTCACACAACTGAGCACTTAATAAGCATGAACTTGTATTGATCACTAATGACTTCAATTAATCAAGCATGGATTGACGGGGAGCCACTAGAAAGAAAACCATAACTGTGTAGAATGGTGCCTGTGTGTAGAAATAGTAAGACTGTCTTCTTCATAGGGAACCTGGGAGCAATGACCACAATCTTTATTAAGATGATGTTAGCCAGTGCAGTTGGCTGTAAGATAATCTTGGCACCATTAGAGACTCTAAAGAGTCCTCACAGAGTCACTACATATTTACTGGAGCCCACAGTAACCTCTCACCTGATCCATCTCATAGTTACAAATCCGTCAACCTTACCACCCCAGAGTATTATTCTAAAGCATATTCCACATCGCAATTAAATTCCTGCAGGATCTCTTCATCTTCAGATTCCCTGCCATGCCATATAAGACATTTCCCAAGTCTAGCCTCTTGAGTCCCCAGGCTTTACTTGAGACCAATAAAGTTCATTGTTGTACACACCCCTTGACTTAGTATGTCCTCACAAATATCCAACATCCTTGTAAAGCTCACATGAACCAGCTTGTGACTTTTCAAATCTCAGCTGATGTCTGTCCCAGATACCACCACTAGTATGCTCCCATAATTCCTTGTGGGCCTCCTGCTCAGCTCCTCCAGTGATGACTCCATCCTGAACATGGACACAAGCTTTGTCTTCTGCATCTATTCCCTCTCTCTAGCATTGGTTCTTGTCTGGCCATTGCCAGTACTCAGTGATCCTTAATGAATATGGACAAGGGTACAAATTACTGATAGTGTGTTGTCTGACTCCAAACTGAAATGCCAAAGCCCCTGGAGGTGGGTATGTCATAGCAACATAACTTGAGGAAGAGGAATCATGCTGTTAGGGAATATCTATGTTCCAATAACGTTAGGTAACTTTCTTCTGTCTGAGACACACCACAGGCTCTTTAAAAAATGATCCTGAAGGTACAGGAAAGAGCAGCACTAATACTTAACTCCACTTTACCTCCCGTTACACACTGGACCCAAATGCCTGTCTATTTAATGAATAGCTTGGTGAATAAGCAAAACATGGACTCCCCCATGCCTGGAGGGAAACTTTTCAAAACCAGACTTAAATATTCCCTTGATCATATGGAGAAAGACAATGCTACCAGGCTAAGAGGCTGTACCAGTTTAATCTTTCCCCAGAGATGTAGAAACGGAACAGGCCGAAAGCATTATATACAGACACATTCATTGTACACTCAGAGCCAGCTGAGGATTTCACTACCAGCCCATCAGTCCTGGGGTTAGTATTCTAATGAAGTCGCATCAAGCAGGTCATGTCCTCCATTCATAAAAGTACCTCATTACCTTCCATAGGGCTGAACTAATAGGGCTAGTCATCTATAGGTAGCCTGCCTATGTGGGGAAATAGACTAATAATGTCACCCTGGTTACCAAAGGACTGCTGTAAGGAGCCCAGGAAGTGGAGAAATCTGCCGTGGAATCTCAGCACAGCTACTGGCTAAGAGAGGGGTGTTGGCTAGTACCTGAACCATTCTGAGTCTTGACTTCCTTGTTTGCAATAAAATAAAAATGCCCCCCTTTTGTGGTTGCTGTGACCTGGGAGAAGTAGAATGATATAAGCAAAGGATGTCATGTACCTCAACCACCATCCCACCAGTGAGACTTGGATGCAAGAAAGAGCCACCACAGTCTGAAACAACCATCCAGGCATAGCATGGCTCTGGGGGAGGTGGGCTGCCACTGTGGTGTCTGGAAGGCTCCAGAACATCCCATATGTGGTAGATGTACAAGCTGATGGACCGGTATCTGCTGTGACCAGCATATGTAGCAGGCTTTCTCGGACGGCCAGCCCCCAAATCATGACATGAGACTTGTTTGATTGATCTCAGTTTAAGCTTGTCCCACGAGCTCATAACTTATTTTAACCTGTTTCTCCTCATCTCCATTTTGCCTCGGTGCTTTTGACCTTTCTTTCATTCTGTACGTCCTACTTTCCTGCTTCCTCCATGTCTGTCTGTCTGTCTGGCAACTGACTGGCTATCTGGCCCTGGGCACTTCCCTTTTTTTTCTTCCTCATTCTCTCCTGAGCCTAGATTCCTCCTCCTATGTATTCTCTCTGCCCATCAGCCCTGTCTATATCCCTCTACTGCCTAGCAGTTGGCCATTCAGCTTTTATTAGACCAATCAGGTGCCTTAGGCAGGCAAGGTGAAACAAATGCAACACTTCTTTACATAGTTAAGTAAATGCAGCATAAACAAATGTAACACTTCTTTACATAGTTAAGTAAATGCAGCATAAACAAATGCAACACTTCTTTACATAGTTAAACAAATGTAACACATCTTTACATAGTCAAATAATTATTCTATTCCACAACAAGCACAGAGCAATGTGAAAGAATTGCCTTTGAGACTCCATGATATCCCATGGGCCTCTCAGAAGAAACTAAAATGCCCCTTTATACTTCACCCACTGATGCTGATGTTTTTTTTTTTTACCCTGGTGTGAGCTCAGCAATACAAAGATGAGGAAGATCATGCTCCACAGATAAATAGTTGTACTGAAGCAGGACACCCACAAGCGCTTCTGGAACTCAAGTGACAAATGATGATGCCATTTGCAAATGTTTAGAGGATAATGGGACCACATGAAATAGAAGTGTGATTCCTCCAGGTGTAACCTTTACTAAATGCTCTGTGAGCCATTGGTTGGTGTCTTTTATAAGGAAAATGAAATGAACAAATGTGATTGAGACATGCTGGGCAGTCCATAAAGGATATTCCAGATCATTTTCAATAAAACACACCACTTTACTATACCAGGAGTATCTCTGAAGAGAACTTTAAAAACACTTCCATAGATTTTGCAAAATAACTAGATGTCTATGGAATTAAGAAATCATTATGCATGTTCTGCACATGAGGAAACTAAACTACATGCAGGATAAATCTTTCATATTGTTAGATGGTGTGGCATGTCATATTATTTGATTATGACACAGAAGAAAGGGACGGATCCTTCACCAGGGGCAGGCATGGGGTAAGTGCTCTTCCTTCTTGCTGGGCACAGCAGCTGTGCCTCACAGCTGCTTTGGAGGCAGACAGAATGAGCCCCACTGCACAAAGGTGAAAACTGGGCTCCCAAGAGGTAAGTCAACTGCCGAAGGAAATGCACGGGACAGGTGGCAGATGACAGTTTGAGCAATAAGACAGTCTTCAGAGAGGACCTCCCCTCTTTAACAGTAAAAGGGAGGCACAACCTGTCTGTATCCCTTTATACAGCGTATGCACCCTGAGTGAATTATGCAGTGAATAACTGCTGTGCCTGGGCAGAGAATGGGCACTGTCACCATGTTTGAACATAACTCAAGAGACAAGGGAACCTGAGCTCCCAGAGGCTAGTGGAGTTAAAAGTGAACAGAGGAGACAGTGCCTCCAGCATGAACACTGAGTTGGCAGATCAGCCTCCCAGAACAAAATTTAATTTACTCCTCTCTTCCTCCACTTGATGCTCAGAAAATTGTACCCTTTCCCTAAAAACTGCCTGAGGGGATAAACACAATTAATTTCTTGATTAAAATTATTAAATCAAGTGCCATGTGCAGCAAAAACATGGAAGAATGGGAAATGCACAGTAAAAAAAAAAACTGGATGAGTGGTTCTCTCAAGTTCCATCTGAGAAAACCAGTGGAGTCAGAAGGCCAAAAAAAAGCCAGACAGGGCCTGGGCCAGATGGTCCAAGAGTGGAATCTGGGATGCAGCTTCTGCTGGAAGAAAAAAAGAATTTCAGAGTCTTAATATCCAGATAGATGTGAAATGTAGATCCACCCATTACTGTGACATCAGCAAGCCATTTGCTTGTCTTTCCTTCTTTGCTCTCTTTCTTTTCCTTGCAAACTTTCGTCTCAGCAAATATTTACTGGCAAACTACCATGTGCTACCTACTTGCAAAAGCTGAAACAGATTAGTGGGCAACAGTCCACCCCAAAATCGGTAGGCACACATCTGAAGCAGAAACAGCAGACGAGAGAAGCATCACGTCCCTGGAAAGTTCAGGGAAGAAACAAGACATCAATAAGCTGTATCAGTGAAGTATCTGGTCCAGGCAGTAAGGTACTGGAATGTTGCTATAAACTGAGACCCAAGGAGCAACAACAGTTAACCTGAGCATGAACATAAGACCTTTGCAGGCAGACATAACAGTTCAGGCAAAGGCTTTGCATCCAGAGGGAGCATGATGCTACCTTGACATTTTGGAGAAATAGAGAAGACACAGAGATGTGCATAAGAGAATGGTAAATGCCAAGAGTAGAGGGCAAATACAGCAGGATGCCTTAGCATGTATTAAGAATATAAGCGTTTTAATCCTAAGATTATGATTCAGCTAAAGCTCCTGGTTCCAGAATGGGCGGAAAAGGCTGCAGAGGTAAGCAGACATGAAGGTGGAAAGCTGAAAAGACAATAAGGCCTCAGATCTTCAAAACCAGCTGTAGAAACACACTTCCTGAGGCTGGCAGCCACCCGGTGTAGTGTCAAATCTCTTGTCTAAAAATGCATTGGGATCACCTCCAACAATCAAAGCAGAGATCTCACCAAGAAGCACACAGAAGACATACCTGTGGGACCACTCGGCCGTGCAGCTGTGGGGAGGCTTTCCCATGTAATGGGGCAGCTGAACAGTAACACTCCCTGTCTTCCTCAGCGCCAAAGCCAGATGACCATGCCCGCACCGCACACAGCACCCACCACCTGGAGAAAAATCCTCAGCACAGCCTGGAGTTCAGTTCTGACTCTCTGCCTACATGCATGCCTTGTAAATAGCGAGTCTAGGGGGGGAAAATTAGGAGTCAAGCATCCAGTATCCCACTGGAGAAATAGAGCAACGCACAGTGTACAAATACACCATGAGGGGGTTAAAAAAAGGAAAGGCTCAGGAAAAGCCAAGGGTGGATAGAATTTATTTGCCAAAAAAAAAAGCAAAGCAATCATTTGTCAGATTCATTTTTTTATTTAAATTAGAAATACGCTTGTTTTACATGTCAGTCCCAGTTCCCTCCCCCTCCCCTGCCCCGCTGCTCCCCACCAACCCCCTATTCCATCCCCTTTCTGCTCCCCAGGGAGGGTGAGGCCTTCCATGGGGACATCTTCAAAGTCTGTGATATCATTTGGAGCAGGGCCTAGGCCCTCCCCCATGTATCTAGGCTGAGAGAGAATCCCTTTACGTGGAATGAGCTCCCAAAGTCCATTCGTACACCAGGGATGAATACTGATCCACTACCAGGGGCCCCATAGATTGCCCAGGCCTCCTATCTGACACCCTTGTTCAGGGGATCTGGATCAGTCCTATGCTGGTTTCCCAGCTCTCAGTCTGCGGTCCACGATTCATATTCTTATGATGTAGCTTCTCCAACTTCATCCACTATCTGGATCACATAGGAGTTTGGTTCGCGCTCAAAGAGCCAAGGCCCACTATCCTGTGAGCTCATGCCTGCGCACTTGGTTAGCTGCCGCAGAGCCCGGCTTGGTACAACCCTGGAGAAACAGGGGCAGGTGGATTGCTGAGGCTTGCTCACCAGACAATCTGGCTTTCTCGATGAGTTCAGGTCCCTGAGGAACTATCTTTGTGAGAGTCAAGGTGGACAGTGGGAGAGGAACGACAACTGCGCTTGCCCTCTGGTGTCCACATGCACTTGTGCATACATGCGTGTACACATGCACACACACACGCACTTGCACACGCCCACACACATGCACGCACACACACACATACCTGCACACACACTTGCACACACTCACACACACTCACACCACATATTCATGCACACACAAACACGCACACGCACATGCAGGCACATGCACGCATGCACATGCACACACACTTGCACATACTCACACACACACGTGTGCATGCACACGCACACACCTGCACACACGCATGCACACATGTGCGCAAAGACTGAAGACCCTCCATTTAGGAGGATTTGCCTTTTTCTTGGAGTGCCATGGGCTCAGAAGCACATTAGCTGTGGGAGGAAGGATCAGAGGTCAACAGAATTCTCAGACGCTGTGACCCCAGTTCTCCTGGGGTGCACCTGCTCCCTCCCAGCTGGCTGAGGCACAGATGCCTTGCTTCCTTTTGTGTTTGCTTTGGCCTAGCGGGGGGGGGGGAAGCACCACCTAAAACACAGCCAACAGGAGGCCACAGGCTTCTGCAAAGGGGCTCCCTTCTGGCTGGCTACTTCCCATGGATGCACACAGCAGTCTTCCCAGGGAGCCAGAGATACCTGAGGACAGGAAGAGGGAGGACGGGCTACTCTGCTTCTCCAGACCCCAGGACGCCCAGGCCACCCAGTGCTTCAGTGCCTGCAGTGTTAGCCGAGACCCTCACATTCGTCAGCAGCCCCTGCGGGAAGCACACACTCCCACCCTCTGTCTTCCATCATGAACAAGACATCATTTGTACCCTCACACCCATCGCCCACCTGTGTGGGTTCTGTTTCTGCACTCAGCAGGGGGGAGAGGGAAAGTCAGGAGGCTGAACAGCCCTGAGATTATCTCCAGCCTGTTCAGAGCTCAGCGGTGTAGAAAACAATTCCCATGAACATTTCACTAAAGCCATAGAGAAGAATATTATTTTATATTTTATATTCATCCCAAATTTTATATATATATATATATATATATATATAATGAAGTTACTACCTTAGATGCGGTTTCATTTGCTGTGAAGAGACACCATGACCACAGCAACTCTCATAAAAGAAAATATTTAATTGGGTGGCTTACACAGGTTTCACAGGTTTAGTCCATTATCATGGTGGTGGGACACAGTGGCACACAGGCAGACATGATGCTGGAGAAGGAGCTGAGAGTTAATACGTCTTGATCCACGGGCAACAGGAAGTGAACTGTATCCACACTGAGCATAGCTTGAGCAACGAAAACCTCAGAGTCTACCCCACAGTTACACACTTCCTCCACCAAGGACACGCCTACTCCAACAAGCTACAGACAGTGCCACTACCTGTGAACTTATCAGACTACCACAGTTATGCATTATGAAGTTGTGTCACTCCCTTGGGGTGATATTACCCCTCCCAATCGTCATAGACTGTAACAAACCCCAGTATCGGGCATGAGAAACCTCTTTTCTGGTTGCTGGTTAGCAGAGCCCAAGAAACCCCCAAAACAATTTAAGTTATTGATGTTGGCTTTGTTTGCTTCCCAGAATTTGAAAGTAAGTTTCCATAGGAGACTCAAAGATACCACACACTTTCCAATACTTGGAAAGACTGGTCTGGAAGTGACCTAGAACCCTCCTTCCTATAAACTCTTATAATTCTAGAAGGTGCAATGAAAGGTGCCAAGAGAAAAAATCCAATCAATAGTTTTAACCAGCTACAATGCCTATGAACAATGACCAACATGGTAAAATATCACCAAATGTGCAATAGTGGCACTTACATTTTGGTGCAACCAAGAGTTGTTTAATTAGACTTGGGGCCCCTCAGTAGGGTGGAATTCATGCCTGGTGCTGTCATCCTAGCTACTCGTGACTAATGAAGCCAAGGAACCTAGAGGAGTGCCTACCACTGCAACTTCTCTAAAGCATCACAACCATCATAGAATGTAATTATACATTCCAAACATTTATCCTTATACCCAGAGGTCAGTAGTAGCTCTCATCTCGCATGAAATAACCTTTTTATAGCTGGCAGAGACCACGACAGAAAGCCACAACTGATCAAAATGCAGGGAACAGCCGACTGTGGGGTACCCAGCCCTGCATGACACACTACAACACAAGCCATACACATAAAACTCAGGGAACATCATAGAGGAGAGGATGGAAAACTTGCAAGAGCCATAGGACCGAGATGTATGCAGTGAGACCATGACTTCTCTACACAGGGAATCGTCACCCATGAAACCTCAACAACACGATAGCTCAAACAAGACTGAGCAGCGACATCAGTTGATATGATATTAACGGAGGACACCTCACAAGGATCCACCCTTAGATGAAGATCTTACAGGCAGCCAACTGCTGAGAGGGAGACAGTCTCCCCCTAATTGATTATATCAAGTGGTTACCTACATTTATACGTATGTAAACAAGTAACAATAACAATTAAATGAATTAAATAAAAAGAGAGAAAATATGCACAAAGAAAGAAAACAATAGAAGTACTATGTTGCTGGTCACCCTTCTCGGACACTACCTCACACTTTCAGGCAAGAAAGAGCACACATATCCAGAGGTCAGGCTCCCACATGTTTTCGGGAGAAATCCAGGGGGCCAACACCATGGCCTCATGCCAGAAATCCTCCTTAAGGCACCTGGTGACTAATGTTGACTTTAATACCTTCACCTTACACGGAAAGGGTAAGTTCCCCATTCTCTTAAGGGCAGGAGACATAGACAAGAGCAAAGTCTAAAACACACAAAGGCAAACTCGAACACACACAGCAAGTGTGTTGGAACTAAGTGTAGCAGATGTTCCTATCTAATGCCCCAGGGGTACCAGACAGACACACAGGAAAAGACGGAAAAGGAGGTCCCCACACTCACCTTCGCGAGGACTAAGGACATGAAACACATGAGGGGCCGACTCACCGAACAAGTCACAGAAGAGGGGCTCCGAAACGTGCTGCCAGCGTGAAGAGGCGTCCAAAGGATGCTGATAGAGAAAGCGGAAGTGTACCGACATAAGATTCATCCGCCAACGCACCACCAGCAACAAAAGGCAATGCCAGGGCCCAAAAAATAGCCGTGGCAATGGAAAACAAGAATACATCCTGACTCCAGCATACTGAGACCCACGCCAACACGGGATCCACGGGCCCCACGTCCAGGCACCGATGTTGCGGGTGACCCTGCTCAGACACCCCTGGAGAGGTGGTGAGAAGACTCAGCACCAAGACTCAAGCACTGGGAGTCAGTGAGCAGCAGAGCATTCTGTAGACTCACTAAGGAAGTCAGACCTGCCTTTATACCCCATCCCTAGGTCCCATTGGCTCAGGCATCTGACTCTGCTGCATTGTCCTTTCCTCATTGGTCTCTCTGGTCAGGTGTCTCCTCGTCATCAGTCTCTGGGTGTAGCGGCAGACTTGGATCAGGGAGGAAGAGTGTGTTGCGCATGCTCATGCAGGCTGGGCTGGGCACCTGCGGCTAGGGTAGGCTGGCTGGCAGTTTCTCCTATAGTACTACATGAAAGTAGGAGAGTTTGGTGGTAGGGGGAGGGGAATAGTGGGAGGGGAGCCACACATGATAATAGGAGATTGAAGATAATCAAGTATATTACATACACCTATGAAATGTCATAATGAACCCCATTATTTTGAACAATGAGTAAATGACAATAAAACGAAACCAAACTCGTCGCTCAGAGTAAGAAAGGAAAGCCTCAGTCAAGTTAGATGCTCCAAAGCCACACAGCTAGCTATGAAGTCATGCAAGCCGGATCTCAAACCCCGGGCTCTTTCCAGAATAGTCTACCACCTGATGCTTTCCATCTGAGAATCTTCTAGAGACCCCCCTCAACATTGCGGTGTGACCAAGCCCATACACAACAGATGCGATGTACATCCGGGTCAGAGGAGAGATTTCTTCCATCAGCTCAGGACACAGAGAGGCCTCCACCATCTTAAATCTTAAGCTAACGTTTGGACCAAAGCCTGACTCTGCCCCTCACCACATGTGGAACACTGGTCCGGTGGTTTGAATCCTGTGACTGGGTCCTCAGCTATGTGTGGGAGGTTGATACAGGTGCTCATCTCACAGGGATAACAAAAGACGTATGCAAGGACTGAAAAGGCCCTGTGTTCCTAATGGGACTTATTACCTCCAAAGGGGTAAAAGAAGGTTGATTCTTGGGAGGTGAGAAACATGACAGTGTAATTAGTAGTGCCACACCAAAGCCAAATCCTGTCCAACCAAATTGCCTCTCTTACTGTTTAATGTCTTTCATTAGGAAGAGATGAAATCTAAACTGAATTTTTCTGCTTAAAGGAACAATAACAAAACAAAGGTAGATCTCTGCAGTAAGCCTTCCCTCTCCGCCGTTTGCCTCAGCGCCCACAGGCCTTGTACCTCAGCTGTGCCGATCAGCACCATCTCCCCCGAACATGAAGACCCCTGCAGACTCTGTCCCTGGCCCCCCCAATTTCAAGGCTCCTCCCCACTTTTGACCCTGTGGTCTCCTTGTTTATCTTTCCCATTTCAGCTTCAATCCCACTGCTGTGAAGCTCTGTTCTACCCTCCTAGGAGGAAGCAATCTCTTTTTTCAAAGCCTGCTGATTATGCCTCTATTAAAGCAGTAATTCAATTTATGCCCTGATGGAGTGAGTTGTTTACACGGATGACTATGAAAATGGCATATATTAAATTGCATTCCCCTCCCCCACGCGGCACCAGCACTTCTGTGTAGAAGGGAGGAAGCTGACCTGCTGTGGGAGAGAGAGCCTTGGGACTCTAGGTTGGCTCTGGCTCTGAGAGAAGGAAGGCAAGGAAATCCAGTGGTCGTGATGCTTGACAACGCCGACCAGAGCCAAGCTCCCAACAGAAAGTCTATGTACATCTAGGGGGACAGAAAGCAGATCCATGGATGCTAAAACTGTGGGGGTGTTTGGGGAGGTAGGGAATTCATAGCCAATGGGCTGATGGAACTGTTCTAAAATAAGCTTTGAGCTAAGCCTATTTTATTGTATACTTGTGGGTGAAATGTCAACTCTAATTCAAAAAGCCCATTTACATGTAAAAAGAAAGTGCTGACCCCAAAGAGCAGGGGAGAGGGAGCAAGAGATAGCATTAAGTTCTGAGGAGGGCCAAGGGTTTCTGGGGAACAGTGCCACCTGTCTGAGATTTAGTGCAACAGAGATGGTAACAATCCTGCCATTTGCTGGGTCTTATGAGTGTTAGCACTTACAAGAGCGATTCAGAAGCTTGGATGCCAGCTGCTGTGGCCTGGATGAAGAGTCAAAAAGGGGCATGTGTTTGTTAATCTTGTATGTGAACCTGACGGGCTTTATAACCACACAGACAAACACAGACAAATGTGTCTGTGACAGCATTTCCAGAAGGGTTAACCTTCTCAGATAAACCCACTCTGGATGTGGGTTACACTAACCCATGAGCTGAGGTCCTAGACTGAATTAAAAGGAGAAGCTAGCCAAGGACCAGCATTCATCTCTCTCTCTCTTCTTGATGAGGAAACAGTTGGCCATCTGCTTCCCCCTGCAGACACCACACCTCCTTCACTGAGGTGATGAACAGCGCACTCAAAGCTTGATCCAACATAAGCCGTGCCTTCCATGTGTTGCTTTTGTTGGGTACTTCGTCACAACAGTGAGAAAAGTCATTAACACTGGCCACATGTGGCAAGCTTAAATGGGCCAAGGAGAAGACAGAATATTCTAGTTCATGTATGACCAGCCTCTTTCTCTCTCTCTCTCTCTCTCTCTCTCTCTTTCTCTCTCTGTCTATCTCTCTCTGTGTCTCTGTCTCTGTGTGTCTCTGTCTCTGTGTCTCTGTCTATCTCTCTCTGTGTGTCTCTGTCTCTGTGTGTCTCTGTCTCTCTGTGTCTCTGTCTCTGTGTGTGTGTGTGTGTGTGTGTGTGTGTGTGGTAGTCTATGGTTTGAGTCCTGTCTTCAATTCTGTACCCTCCTAGTCATGTCACACAGTCCCCTAGACCTCAATAATCTCATCTCTGAAATTCTGAAATACAGAGAAATGACAGAAAGTTTCTTGCAGCATGTCTGACATGCCACAGATGTCCAGGAAGTGATACAGCTAATTTGTAGTAATTATAACAACAAATGTTGGTCCAGAGTTCATAGGCACCAGGCCCTCTGCTAGACACCTAAGGTCCACCCACTTGCAAGACATGTGTAATGGTGACATCCCTAAAAGGAAGGTAACACCATGGCTACTAATCACCTGATTACTAATAAACCAACAGTCTGTAGCTAATGACACTGCCAAGAGCTGAATTCCGGCCGCTGTAAGGTTTGCACCATGCTGCTCACACAGGATGAGCGGGGGCGTAAAAACTGGTCAGTTAGGAGCATGAGCTTAAGGAGAAAAAAAAAGGAAAGCCTGAGATTTTATGTATTCAATGCACCTTTATCAAGAATATTCTCTATGGCAGGCACTGGGCCAGGAACATGAGAAGAAAATGGACACACTTTCCTGATACTTTGCTGTCTCTAGAAATCACTAACCACGGGAGAAAGGGAAAGAGGTCTTGATGCTACACTGAAGCCAGACCCCACAAGCCCCTAAAAGCCCTTTAACATATTTTCTGAAATTATGCATGCTGGCTGTTAAACCCAGCCATTATTGAAATTAAATTACACCAACATATGACAAATTATATGAAAAACAAAGATACAAAATGCTGAAAACTCACCACATTCCAATTAGTCTACGATGTCTATGCTCTGGGAGGTAATTGGCTCTGTGGGGTAGGATACCACGCAGTGGGCACTGCTGAATAATTCCCCAGCCCCACATCCAGAGTGTTGCAACCTGCTTTAGCTGAGGGTATATTTTCACCTCGGGGATCTGCCAGCTCTCCAGGTGGGCACTTGGATTATGGTTTTCCTGGTTGTCCAGATTTAAGAACATGATGCAGAGTAAACACACAGGTGCACCTTGTCTCTTCCCCCTCACATTGTAGGTGGCACAAAAAAAAAAAGCCGAGTAAATTATCTGCTACTCAACAATTACTGACTCAGCGCGAAGGTACTCGCACAAAGTCCTGACACACAGCTTTTTTTGTTGTGCGTTCATCTTGCTCTTTGGTCAAAACAATCAACTCATATCTTTAGAAAAGCTTCGCAGTTCTCAACCGCAGCTGCATGTCTCTTACGCATAAAAGTGACACCTCCATAAAAAATTCCATAGGTTGAAAGTTACATAAGAGTCCACTGACTATAAGGCATGGATAATGATGAATATTGTATGTTTTACCATCATCTATAAATTATGTGCCCTTATTCTTTACATAATTACAAATTATAATAAGCTCACTGAGTGTACATGTGCCAGTCTTCATTTTTTTCTACACAATCCAAATAGAAAAAAAAAAGTCCAAATTCTTTACCTCTTCTCCATTCAAGTCTTCAACAATGTGGCTTTCCAGTTCCCCGTCCAGCCTGTGGTCAGAGTGTCCTTTCTGAAACTGGACTTCAAGAAGCCTGGTACCACCCACTATCTCTCTTTCTCCATCCTTACCCATCCTGGTTGACATGGGAGAGAATATGACACTTTGGACAAAGCCAAATCAACACTGTGGCCCAAGTTGAAGATCAGACAAGGGAGAGTCCAGCCAATAGCAGAAAAGTCGCCTAGGCAAATTTCAACTTCCCACATACCTGTGAGTCTGTCAGTCAGCTGAGCTGTGTGACACATAACGATAACCATTTGTTGTTGTATGCTATCGGGGAGTCTAATGTATGACATTTGAGTAAAAGACAACTTGACTGCGGGTCACATACTCCTGTTTCTTTGCATGGTTAGAAATCTAAATTAGACCTGGCACAATGTAAATTCAAGTTTACAATTTTCATTTTAGCAACAGTTCATTGGCTGAATACAAACTTCAAATCCTGCCCCCTCTCCAATAGCCCCTAATGAAGTTTCTGCACTCTCCTTAATCATTTTATCTGAACAGCTTGTAATTTGCCCTAAGCTTAAATAAGTTGTAGCAGAGATTTGGAAAGAATTTATACACAGAACTTGAGCAGACTCCTTTGTATGGCTCATGTTTGTAAGGTTTTTTTTTTTCAATTTCTTTAGAGACAAAACTATCATTCCAATTCAGTCATCTTGATTCCTTAACCAGTAAAAGATAGTTGGAGTAGTCCTTTAAATATTTAGCATCTTGATGATCAAAATGAGCCTGACCTTCAGGGCAAAGCTGTAGGAAGGAGAGATGCTCAGGGCCGATTTTTTTTTCTTCCAGGTTTCTGGGCTCTCAGTTTTACCTGTTTTATCCCTATATGAAGTTCACTTTTATTTTACTTTAATACGTTGTCCAGAGTTTGTAATTATTTTTTACTCCATGGCCACTAGAAACAAACTTTCAGCCACAGGTAGCTGAGATCACTTAACAGAACCTTGGCCCCTTCTCTCATGGGAGCTTCTATTCAAATCATCAAACGCCCAAACATTAGGCAAGGATGACTGGAGGTCTCCACTGTTTGCTTAACTGAGGGGATGAGTCAATGAATTGTGCTGAGTGGAAAACACTAGGATCTCAAGCCACTGATTGCTACAATTGTAACATTCTCTAATCGACAAGTTATTGACTGTTGTCCACCCTGGTGCTGTAGCAAATGTATATGGAGACTGGCTGAAGGAGCCAGAGGCTAGTGATCCACAAGGATTATACACTTCTGCTCATAATTGGGTTGGGAAAGTATCCCCCCATTCAAGGAAGTTGGCACGATTCCGATGTCTTTACAGGTTCTGGGAAAGTTCACAAACCTTGCAGCAGAGCAGATAGTAGGAGAAGATATATTCCTACAGGGCAAGCATGCTAGTATATTTGATTAGGAATAGATGACTAAACAATTTATTGTCTGAAGCAGGGCACCTCTGAGATCGGAGAAGTTCCTAGTAATAATTATACTAAGGAAAAACAGTATAGAAATGTTACTGTCCCAAACAAACCAGCATGTTTTAGACATTGAACGGTGTTCAGCACGCTTGTTCTCCTACCCACATATGATGGGTAATCTATTTCTTGTGTTCTGCGGGTTATAAAGCTCTGGGTGGCACAGTAGCCCCTAGATCTCTATACAGATAAGAAAGCATTGTTCAATGGCTTGGGTAACCTGAAATGGTGGCCACAGCACTGGGGGAAGGAAGAGCTGGAAATGAATCCAGTGATCCCAGTTTAGAGATCGCTGGTAAAGATAGCCATATGACCAAATGTTAGCATCAACGGATCTAGGGAAATGAGGGCTTGACTCAGATAGAACCTGACATCCTAGGAATGTTGAGTGGAACAAGGCTCATGGGGTGTCATAGCAATTCTACAAACTGTGATATTTTAACTGGTGCCATTCATTTATTCAACAAACATGTATTGAGCGAAGGCACTGCATTAGGGGTGAAGCACACAGTGGCAGCTTTGGAGGCACCCCACTTTTGGGGATCAGGGCCTCATCTAAGGGGCTAGGATATCATGAACCAGTCAGAAGTCCACAGGAGTTGTTAAGTTCAGCTCAGGGATGCATTCTAAGCAGAAAAATAACGAATAAGCAGGAACTGGGAACAACTTGGGTTATAACAACAACAACAAACAAACAAATAACAAACATACCAGGGTCATTATAGAAAGCATGCATGGCCACAATAGGAAGCACACACAATCACAGCACAAAGTGTGCAAGTTACAACAGAAAGCATGAATGGTTACAGTAGAAAATATTCATTGTCGCAGTAGAAAGTAGGCAATGTCACAACTGAGAGAGAGCATGCATTGTCACAACAGAAAACAGGTGCTAAATGACTACAAGGGCAAAGGCCAGTCACTCCGTCTCTCCATCTTCCTGTCTCCCAGCCCCATGTATGGTGGATTCCAGGGACAAACCTATACTTCTAATCCTCACAAACAATGAATGGCATTACCCGGTCTTCCCTTGGGCTGTTAGGGCGGGTGAGTGACTTCCCTGAGGTATAGAGGGAAGTTTTTAAGGAAAACGCTCTCATCTAGATAGCTAAAAATGTCCCTGAAATTCAGAGTCATTTTACAACACATCAAAAGCCCAATCTCTACTGGTTTCAATTCCTGACTGTAGGTATTCCAAGGATGCACAGTGCCGCCCTCACCTCCCAAGAGCTCAAACACTAGTGGAAGAGACAGCTCATTACAATTGAGTAAGGGCTCTCACAGAGCTTAGACCAGGGCAGCTAGCATGGTCTAAAAGCAGAAAGCCTAACATCACTTCTTGTATTTTTTAACAAAGAAGATGCGTACTACTTGAGAAAAGAGGCTCTGGACTTGCACTTTCAGACTCCTCTGGATCATCACCAGCAATACTTTGTGCTTCATACATTTGCGGCCACAGGACTTTGCACATAACATATTAGTCAACATTTGTTGAGTGCCCACTGTGAGGAGAAGGTACTTTATGATATGCTTTTGACAGCTGTTGCTATGTAACAAACACAGAAGTTTCTGTGATATATAATAATATTGGCTTTTCACACACCTTTGAAATTTCTTGGGGCTAGGTGAGCTTGGCACAGCCAGTGCAGAGACTCTGTCTTAAGATGGAGATTTGAGGTGTTCTACGTCAAACTCTCCGTATATCTCTCACCTGTTGGGATATATATATATATATATATATATATATATACATATATACATATATATATCAAGCCCTGCTGTGTAGTAACCTTGTATCACTAATATTCCATTTGGTTTAAATAAGCCATGTAGCTGAACTCATAGTGAAATGTTGAGCAAGCGGCTCTGTTGCTGTGTGGGAGAAATTATTGTTATTATTCAGGCATCTGTGGCAGCCTGTCCTTGGGGTTCTGACAGGATACGCCCTCAGCTGCAGCCACTAAGAGCACCACCTGTGTGCATTTACTATGTTCCTTTTAAAAAGGGCCCTGCTCACCTCCCATCCTTCTCTCTTTATTCTCTTCCTCTGTCTATCTGTCTGTTCCTCTCCCTCTCTCCTCCTCTTTCTTCTCTCCTGATGCTTCTGTCTCCAGAGACTGGTCTTCCCCCTCCCCTTCACCCTTTTTATGATCCCTTTCTCTAATTAAAAAAAAACACCTCTTCTTGAACCCTGTTGTATGGTGTCTTTCTCTCCCCACACTACTTTTTTTTAAATTGCAACACTTACAAAGTTGACATCAGCAGTTCTGGACCTGGATGGGAAAGAATGAAGAACTAGGACAAAGAACTGCATTGTTATATCACACAGGGTGTCTTCTACTACCCCAACACTGTGTAAGATGAACACAACTGTCCCAGCCAGAGAGAGAGAGCATTGCTATATCACACAGGGTGTCTTCTACTACCCCAACACTGTGTAAGATGAGCACAACTGTCCCAGTCAGAGAGAGAGAGAGAGAGAGAGAGAGAGAGAGAGAGAGGATGGAGGGAGGGAGGGAGGGAGAGAGAGAGAGAGAGAGAGAGAGAGAGAGAGAGAGAGAGAGAGAGAGAGAGAGGAGTTGGAGAAAACCAGACTCAAAACCAGCATACCACTTGAGGGATATCTTTCCTTCCAATCTCCCACTGCTCATAATAATGATGAAGAAACAGCACTAGTGATAAAGAAACTGACTGATAATTTCCTAAGCAAAGAAAATGAGAGCAACTAGATGTGCTCTAGAGAAGCCAAGGCAGGAGGATGGGTCACAGGTTTCTTCCAGATGAAATGTGACAGGGCTAAAACCAGACTGTCATGAACAGCGACTGTTCCCACACTGATGACACAGGAGTCCATTGAAAGCAGGAAATTAAACCTGGGCCTAGACATTGAGACCTGGCATTGTGCGGAATCATGCTACACCCACACAAAGATCTCTTAGCATCGATGACCACCTCTGTGGGCAGAGAACTGTTATTGTTATTCTGAAGGTATGATGGAAAATGCACTGTCTCATTGAGCTCCACCAGTAAGCAGGAAGGCATGTGGGTGGTGGCTGAGTCTTCTCATCTAAGCTGCTGGAGAGGAAGAAACAGGAAGGCATCAACAGGGTCAGGACATCAGATCTAAGGGCCTCACCACTCAGGCTCCTTTGCTGTGAAATGAGAACACCTGGTGTTTCTACCTTTCTGGATCTTTCAGGTACCCCAGGGATGGGAAGGAGAGGCTGCCAGGCCCAGACAATGCCTTGACCACAGCACGACTGTGATCTTTGATCTTTATAGTTGACATGATGGAATTAAGAATTGCCAGAGAACCAAGTCCCTGAGCACATCTGTGGGGGATTAGATTTAGACTAGGTTAACTGTGGTGGGGAAGGCTACCCTTAAAGTCAGCAGTGCTTTTCCATGTGCTGAGCCCCTGGACTGAATAGAAGAAAGCAAACTAACACCAGTATTCATTCCTTTCTACTTCCTAACTGTGGATACAATGGGACTGGCTGCCCTCTGCTCTTCCTCGTGTGCCTTCGCTGTCATAATGGGCTGTGCATACCCTTGAACTGTAAGTCCAAATGTTTCTTCAGCAAGTTACTGTTATCTAGGATTTTGTCACAGCAATAAGACAAGTCACTAACACAAGCAATGACTTTCAGCTGCTAAGAAGAACGTGGAGGATGCTATCCCATTAGTTGCATGCCCCAATGTGACTGGGAAGATTCCCCAGCTACCCCTAGGTGGTCAATGACTGACTAAGCTAGGTATGTGAAACCCAGCTCATGCCTCAGGAATTCGAAACACTATGGAGTGACTTTTGCTTGAAAGCACTGTTAGAGTTCAGCTCCAGTTTGACCACAAGTCAACTTGATGGAGGAAGTCTTCTGTGCATTTTTATCTTATTGGTTGTTGAATAAAGCACTGTTGGCCAATAGGGAAGAAAGATAGGTGGGACTAGGAGACAAGGAGAATTCTGGGAAAAGTAGTAAAGAGAAGTTGCCATGTGATCCAGGCAGGAAGTAACACAGCAGGCAGTAATAATATATAAGAACAAACAGGAAATCGTTCTCCTCTTCTCTCCTCTCCTCTCCTCTCCTCTCCTCTCCTCTCCTCTCCTCTCCTCTCTTCTCTTCTCTTCTCTGTGGAGAAGCTGAGCAGACATGATGTAGACCCCAATGGAGTAAAAAGCCAGGACCTTTTCTCCAGTAAGACAAGGCCACGAGAAATACACAGATTAGTAGTTATGGGTTAAGAATAAGAAGTCCAAGTCTCCAGCCAACAGCTTATAACTAATATAGCATCTGTGTGTTTCATTGGGGCAGAGAAGGGCAGTGGGACCTAACTAGGCCAAGAAACTTCTCATTGCATTGGCTTTCCACAGGCACAAGTCAACAGGAGATGCACCATTTTCAGAAGGAGAGCACCACACAGGAGTGATATTCCCTATGCCTCCAGAAACCTCTGTTTCCTTCTTACGATATTTCACTGATTGGATGGTACCCCATCCACACCATCCTTAATAACCTGAAAAGTCAACTGACTGCCAGTTCTAAATGTGCCTATAAAGTACACTCACAATTAAATAAAGGGGTACCAGAGCCTGCCCGAGGCACCCCACTTGCTTTGCTATCTCACAGTTTTGTGTTTTGCTTCTGAAGGCCAAACCTCATTAATTCTGAGTGTTCTGAACCCCTGTCTCAGGCTCCGATTTCATACTCACTGCTCAGAGACCACCACAGATGGATTGTAAGAACCCGAGGACACACATGCATGCTAGTGTCTGAATTGGATGGGGAGACTCCCATGACTTCTCAACAATATGGTTGCCTTCACAAGAACTGCCAAACCCACACCGGTTGACAATGCCAGCATGGACGAAAGGAAACGTGACAAGGCCCCACCCTAGGTGAAGAGCAGAAGAGCAACAGGCAGTCAATGACTGCTGCGGGAGAGAGAACAGGCTTGCCTTTTTTTAATGTTTGTTTGTTCGCTTGTTGTTTTTGGTGTGCGTGTATGTATGAGAGACGGGGGTGTCAATTTAGGTGGGGGCACACACAGGAGGAACTGGAGAGGGGAGGTGGGGATGAAACAAATACACTCTACTCGCGTGTGAAACCCTCAAATTAAAAAAATGAAGAAAAAAGAAAAAAAAAAGAATTATCCCCAATGGCCCACTAGTTTCTCAGCTCCTGACCACTAATCTTGTCTTGAGTGATTGATTAGATGATTTGGACAAACCAGTTAGCCCTATTGGGAGAGCAATTGCATTTTAATAAACAGCATTGAAAAGAAAAAGGGCTTCACCACCCGAAGGAGACTCATCGCTGCTGAGGATTGGCTTGGAGTCTTCCCATAGTGGGACAAAAGGGGGAGACACAATCCTTGGGCTGGATGTGTGGTCACTGAATTGCTCTGAAGACAAGGATAAGGCAGGCATAATGAAACCTCATCAGAAGCTCTCTGATGGGAAGGCTGTGGCGACCTCTGCCTACAGAGCCTTGAATTCTTGTTTAGAAGAAATCCACCTAGACAGGCACTGCCACTGTTCCAGTTACTTCCACACAGCTATGGCCAGAATGCTTGAGAGAACAACCTAAGGGAGGGAGGACTCGCTGTGGTTCTCTGGCTTAGCGATTCAGTCCGTCGCAGTATTGAGGGCCAGGGGGAGCAGCTGGCATCATGGTGGACAGGAAGCAGACAAAGGGGGAGGAGCAGAGTACGATGTAGCCCCTAAAGTCTGGTGGGTTGGAGCGCCCTGCTCTCAGTACTGCTGTCTGTATGAGAAAGCAGAGACAAGCTCATTCCATTTGGGGCGCGCTGTCCCAGTAAAGTCTCTCAAAAGACAAAGGAGTTTGACTCTGAGGGGATAGCTTCAAGAAGGCTGTCAGGAGCAAGGAGCACCCTAGCTAGCTTTAACTATGAAGCCAGTACGGACAGGCTGGCAGGACAGGTGTAGCTCCTAGTGCTTAGAGTGATATGGTATCTGAGAGGAGAAAGACACCCCTCTGGGGGGCCCTAGGTCTGGCTCCATGAACCCTCCCGCTGAGATCTGCTCCATCCACCCACCAGTCAGACCCAGTGACACAGCAAAGCCATCGTCTAGCTGGTGCGAGTTGGTGCTGAGGCCCAGCTTGGATTTACAGTGACACACATTGATTTTTGGCTCTTGGAGGGTGTCAGCTCACTGTAAATTAGAAGATTTATCTGCAGGAGCTGCAGAGATAAATGGCTTTGCACATAAATGCCTTTTCTTTTCTTTTTTAAACAAAGAGTGCATATGTACTGAGAATATTCCACGGGAGAGAATTTAGGAAATGCCTTATGACTTACTCTGAGCTACATCTGGGGACAACCAAGAGTGGCCTGAATGTATCCAGCTCTGGGGTTTCCAGCTCTTGCAGCTAAGCTCTTCTCCCTATTGTCAGCATTCAGGCATCTGCACTGGCCTGCCTTTGGGGTTCTGACAGGATGCACCCTCAGCTGTAGTCACTAAGAGCACCACCTGTGCATATTCTATGTTCCCTTTTAAAAGGGTCCTGCCCTCCTCCCATCCTTCTCTGTCTCCTTCTCCTTCCCTCCCTCCCTCCCTCGCTTTCTCTGTCTATTTCTCTCTCTGCCCCTCTTACCTCTCTCCAGCTGCTCCTGTCTCTGAAGGCCCGTCTCCCCCCTCCCCTTCACCCTTTTTACAATCCTTTCCCCTCTGCTTGAGCTCCGTTACATGGTGTCTTCCTTTATTGAGCCATTTTTCTTAAATTATACCTATCCCCTGCCTGCTGTGATCTAGCATAGGCTTTGTTAACCCATTGCATGTTTCTTTCCTTTAAAGGAACCACTGATTAACTTATCAAATCTGGACTGGTGATGCTGACCTCAGGGATAAGGGCTGTAGGCAGACAGAGGTGAACTTGTGGAGCTCAGACAATACCAGAGAAGATAACCTACATCAATGGTATGACATCAGGGATAATCCACGTGTGGAAGAATGTAAACAGACTGATGTAAAAAGATGCCGTCATGCTCAAAACTGCCCGAAGGAGGTAATCAGGGAAGACTTCTGGGACTGTAAAATCTAGTAGAGTGTTACCTGAGGACGACAGTGAGATGTTGCTGCAAGGGAGTGGGAGGAAGGCATTCTAAGTGAAAGACCCCAAGAGGGATACTTTCACGGAAGGGAGACCCGAACCCAAGGAACAACGAGACCACGAGCTTGGATGCAACAGCAAGAGGCTTTATTGATAATACACGGGTACCCGGGGCGTCTCAGTCTCGGGAACTGAGAGCCCCGAGCTGGGGACTCAGGGGTTCTTTTATAGCAAAAAGCGCAGTACAGAAGCGAGAAGCCTAGTAACAGGACCCTGATTGGGCAATTTAAATGAGGCTGGGACTCAGAACGAGGGCAATTGAGGTTTTGCTTGGAACTCAAGTCTCGGCCTTGGCCCTATCTGAGGAACAATAGGTCTCTGTGCTTGCCCAATCTTGCTGGGCTGGCCATCTGGTCGCAGCAGATACCCAGCAGCCTGTATCCTTGGGCAGAGCTCCCTTCTGATAGCAATGACTATTCAATTGTGGGGGAAACGGAATTTTCCATAAGCCTCAGCTGCCTGTTTAGACTGGGCCAGGGTCTTTCATAAGAATTCGGGGACGAAGCTGAAGCTTTGCAGAAACGGAAGTAAGGCAAAGATGGCTGAAGGCTAGCGAGAGACAGGAAATGAGAGAGGAGGAGAGAGTGGGGTTGGGTCCCCTGAGTCGGAGGAGGAGCTTAGATTTGGTCGTAAGCTTTATGGGAAGCCTTCAGGTGGTTTTAAGCAGAGGCGTACATGGATGGCTCTGGTGCTCCTGGGGATTAGATTAGAAGAGCCCACAGCAGAAGGGGAAGCATCTGGAGAGCTACCCCGTAACCACCGTAACCATCGGGGAAGATGTGAGGGTGGCTGCTGAAAGGCGGTGGAAGCGGCAGGAAGCAGACAGAAACCGAGCTTCCATCGGAAGGGCTGTCAATCCTAAATGCTGAGATACCCGGCAGCCACGCCTCCCCACCATAGCTTCTCAAGTTGCTGACAGCCACTGTCCTCAGACTGCTGGGCTCCCTGCCGTTTGTGGGTGAGCTTTCTGGGACCTGAGCTGCAGCCTTGGAGACCCTTTCTGTCAGGCACTGGATTTGCATCCACACATAATCCAGAAAGCTTCTCAGGAAAGAGTGACTCATGGCCCCGTGTGTCAAGTGAGCCCCTTGCTTAAAATTCTTCCCCCTCGGGGCCTTGTCCTTTCGTTTGGATACCTCCTTATCCTACCTCCTTTTATCATTTGGAAAAGGAGACTCTCCTCATGCTCTTCTGTGTGACATTCCTATTTAAAAGCTAGTGTGTTTTGATCCATGTGGGTCTGTTATTACTTTCATTACTTGGCAAAAGGATGTTAGATTTTAGACTGATTGGTCCCAAGGGAATTGACTGGCTTGGATACCAAAAAGACTGCTATTGTTCTGAGTTGAGGAAGGGCTGAATCACGGTTATATATAAAACGCTCCCCCACAGGCTCATGTGCTTGAACAAGTTGGTCCGCAGATGGTGGTCCTGATTTTGGATTTTGTGGAACCTATAGGAGGTGCCTAGACAGAAGAGGGGTGCCAGGATACAGACATTAAGAGCTATAGCCAAATCCCTCATTTGTCCAGTTGCTCTCTCTGTTTCTTAACCCCCCTCCCCAGATATGAGCAAGCAGTCTGAGACTCCTGCATGTGTGGGTCCTCCAGTTCAGCGGCAGCGTCTCCTGCTCTGGAGTCATGAACCAAAAAAGAACTACTTCCTCCCTCAAGTTTCTTTTCATCAGGCATTTTGGCACGGAAATGAGGTAAGTGACTGATTCAGAGTAGAGCATGCTGACATCGTGTGTGGTCTTCAAGGGCAGGCGCATTCCTCGTTGCTACCCTCATTCCCTTCTCCCCAAAGTGACAAACCCACCACATCCTTTCCGGTTATTCCTCCTGAGGACTACCAAGCATATCTAATACAACACTGTGGCGAGCACTGGTGGTTATCTCCGTGGTACCTGACCAGTTTGATCACTGGAGGAGGGTTCTTCTCTCCCAGCCCCTGGGGTGGGTGATGACCGGCTTGAGCCTGCACAGCAGCACACCATCGCCACAGAGACTGGTTGAGGACAGCCGATGAAACAGAAGAAGCCAGTCAACGGTCTTCCAGAAAGATTTTCTTCATCGATAGGAAGAGAAGTCAGTCAGCAGGCAACTTTCCTTTCCTCTCTAATGGACATCACGGATGCCTGGATCAGGGTGTCCTATCAGACGATGACTAGCTAATTGATCAAAATAAAGTGAAATGTCAAGGCAAAAATAAAGGAACCAAGTTAACTGACACTGGGCCATTCTAGGTCCAGGCTTCTTTTCTTATATGAAAGAAAAATGTTTTCTTTCCTATTGTAGATTTTGAACTCTGTCTTTTGCACCCCTAATCCTTCAGACAGGTCCTGTTTGGAGCTGTACCCACCAACACACAGCCTATTTCTAAGCCAGGCAGTCTCCAGCATGTCAGGCCAAACATGTCTGCTTCCACCAGGCAAGACCGGGAGAGTTAAATCAAATGTGTTTCCATTCAAAGGAACCACATTGATGAACCATGGGCAAGGGGACAAGATGATGGGGCTGGATGATCACTGTAGATGGAATCAGGGGAAAGAAATGGGTTATTCTTGAGTTGCGGCACTTTATGAAGGATCCATGAGAGGACAGGCAGATGTGAACTCTATAAATAGGCATGGGGTTGGGGAAGGCATCACCATCAGTATCAGGATAATAGTAAGATACACATGGGATTGTCAACAAAGAGAATTGTAGGGCATGGAGAAACCCCAAGAAAGTGTGATAGATGGAGACTGGCCACAGGGTGAATAGTTACTACTCTAAAGCCCAACAAAGTACAAGGAAGAGGTGGCACTGAGAGTCTTAATCTGGGAAAACAAAGAGAAGCATCAGTTCATGCCAGAGGAGAGGGTATCCCAGACCAGGAAAGGATTCCACCCATGTCCAGCCTGGTGAGTTTTGTGGCATAACCTATGATAGCATGAGTGACCGAAAGGCAGCTATATCACAAGGATTCCCTTGAGCAAACTCATCACAGGCCACCGGATGCTATGAGTTGGGATGTAAGCACTACGAACGAGCTCATGGTGCAGCCATACCCTGTAGGAAAGACTCTGGGGGATGTAGGTTCCTGGGCTCAGCATCAGCTCTCATTCACTCTGGGGAAGCCAAACCTCCAGTGTCATTTCTCAGGCATCTCGTGGGCCAGAACTAATCAGAACTATGTTGTCTATCATTTCATAGGCGTCCCATCAATTCCATCATCCAATTACCCGTCACAGTCACCTATCAGGCCAGATCCCTTTGTCCAGTTTCAGATAAGGAAATGTGATCCCAGACTAACAACGGTAAGTCGCTTGAAGCTTACATTCTGTTTCAGGCCCTTGGTAGGCACACTGTACTTCATGTTCACTAGTGCCTGGGTGATTACGAGTTAGGGCATGAGCAACAGACCAATCAGTTTACAGTGGTCAGTACCATGTGCCTGGAAGTAGGGACATTTCCCATATTTTCAATGGACAGATGAGTGGAGAGCTTTTACTCCAGCCCAGAGTCACCAGCTATAGAACTTGTGTAGAACTTGTGTTCTGACTACACTTTAGTTGCAGCAGCAGGGACTCACATCTGTGTTCTCAGATCCTAGGAAATGTGTCTACTCTCCCTGAAGCCTGGATAAAGATTCTGGCCAAAAATAATTCATGCTGTAGAGGAGGAGGTGAAAGGAAGCTCTGGTCAGCAGTTATGGGAAGACGTCAGAAAGTAAGGTCAGAGGCAGGCAGAGCTCAGAACACAGGGTCCTTCTCTTGCTCATCCCCATACAGGCCATGGTTCATGGAGGGGAACTGTGAAAATCTAGACAGGCATGAGAAATGCTCAGAACAATGAGACAAGCAGTCACCTCTCTAGAAGAAGCTCGGTGACATGAATCTCATGGCAGACTTCATCAAAATAGGACAGGAAATCTGACCCCAGCACTCTATATAGATCCCCACCTGCCTTGTCATCATAGACCATGAAGATACTGGAAACTGGCCTGGGAAAGGACAGGCTGGGAGGGGAGAAGCCTGAGGCTCACATATGTTACACTGAAGGGGCAGAATAAGTAGTGGAGAGATTCATTTAAACCACATAAAACAAGGTACTCTGTCCACTGACAACTCAGAAGTCCAATGGCTTGCACCTAGTAGGGTGTGGGCTAGAGAGGAGGTTAGAAGCCACAGAGCATGTTCCCTTACATATCTTGGTAGAGGTTCCATCCTGGTTTACAAAGCTAGTTCCAGGAGAGCCTCCAAAACAATACAGAGAAACCCTGTCTCGAAAAACCAAAAAAAAAAAAAAAAAAAAGCTACTGGCTGGCTGCTTTGCTTTTCTGATCTTCTGCTTGAACCCCAATATTTGCCTCTGGGCTTTCTTATGTGTACTACAGATGAGAGTTGTGAATGTACCTCTTGGTACAGAGGCAGTGAGACTGGAGGCTACATCTCAAGCTCTGGAAAACTTTAATGCCAGGCAGCAGGCAGCTCCAGGTAGAGGGACCTGCAAGAGGCAGGCACACAGAAGCCAAGGGGCAAAGCTTGTTCTTCAGGAACTGAGAAGAGCTGCAAGTAAGATGCAGGGCACGGAAAGGATGGGGAGGTGGCAAGGAGCGCCATTCTATCCCATCGGAGTGCAGGGCAGCTAAGAACCCAACACAGAGTGCCTGTCTTATCCCTGGAGATGATTAGGGGAAATGCCACTGCCATCCTCAGCCAAATGGGGCTTTTATTATCCCAGTGCAAAGAAGAGTCAGGAGCTGAATGGCGCCAAACTCAATGGCTGGGCTCCATGTGTGTTTTTGCAGCCGTCCATTAATATTCATGCTGTGACTAAATGACCCGGGGTTCAGCATCCTCCCACACTCCCTGCTTCCAGCACCTGGTCCCTACTGTGACCCCTTGGAGGGGTGCCCGCCTGTCCTTCTCTCCGCCTGGAACCAAAAGTGCCTGCCTGCCTCGTCACACAGCGCCTGACACGCTCATGACAGATACTGACACCCACATGAAGCGTTTCCTTCCACCCATCCAAAAATCAAATGAGCTACAATGTGGCGATTTATCCTCCCTCCCATTGTTCTCCTCAGGCTGGCCCTGCCTCCCGGGGAAGAGGGACAGCTGCAGCCATCCCCTGGGAATCAGAGAGATGGGCTCCTGCCCTGCCTTGTCATCTCCCCAAGACAGCTTTCAGTGGCGCCCAGGTGCTGTGACGTGCAGGGTGTGGTAAGAACAATGGAGGCATGTGTGCTGCTCCCGTCCTCCAGTTCCTGTTCTAAGGACACTTGGTCCCAGTAAAATCTGGGCACACTTCCCATCCTTTGGGTGAAAAGAGGTACGGCACATACACCTTGTCTTCTCGGTTGCATTCTTCTCCAATGGCACGCTGGCACGCTGGCATCCTGGCACCCTGGCGTGGTGGTGGCCATGTGGTCCCCATGGGGCAGAGGACAGAGACCTGGTCTCTGGCCCCACTCTCCAGCGGATAAGGTGGCTCAGCCTAAGGGAAGCCTCTCTTCTCGTTCCACACTCCTTCTACGGCAGGACTTAAAAACTCAGAGCAGCATGCACCTTACAAAGCTCAGGCCACAGGGTGGTGAGTTGGGCGTGCTACTGAAGGCATCATGAGAGGTCAGGGATTACAAGTGAGCATCACTGGGTCTCACAAATTATTTTAGTGCCTTCATCTTTTCCCTATTTACCTTCATGCTTTTTAGTTTCCATCCAACACAGATGTATATATGGAGCAGTAGGATAGGTGCTGGGCCAGCTTGAGCAGTGACCCAAACAGAGCCCGCTTGGTTCATACAGTCTAGACAGGGGACAGCTACACTCTAGAGAGACAGGTGAAAAGGTGAGGGTAGAGGCAAACATTGATGGAGATGGAGGCAGCAAAAGGTGGCAGCATTGCTCTTTTGCTACAGGGTGATGGGAGATAACCTGTGGTAGAAGAGGGTCTCCGGGAGCGAGACAACCTCAGGATCCTGTGCTCCTCAGGGAGAGGGGAGCCATGGGACAATGCTGGGTGGAGACGCCATCTCACCTGGTTGGGCTGCTGCGCTGACATCACTGACAAAGGAAAAGGCAAAAACGGGGAAGCCTGCCAGCTAAGGGAGTAGCACTAAGGGAATAGCCCGGTGATGCTGGCCGTGGGTGTGGCTGGCATCAGTGTAGATGCATTGGTACCTCTGCAGCGTTTGCTAAGGGCTGAGTGGTGGGGACCACAGACTCTGTCGCTGAACAGAACCATGGTCTCCTATCTTATGGAAGAATAGTAGCCCAGCTCACCACCTGTGGCTCATTCCCACTGACGAGACAAGGGGACCAACGCCTTGATCCTGGTGAAGGTGATAAGCTTGGGCATGGGTGAGATGTTATTTCATTCCTCCCAGAGGAGAACGTGAAGAAGAGAGGGATGTTAAACCTTCCCGTCCTGAGCTTGCTGTGGGCAGCAGTCAGCCAGCCCTGGAGTACGACCCATTTCACGGACCAGGCATATGGACAAGCTAGACAACTCCAGTTGGCAGGTGCCACAGCTCCAGAGCTCTGGCAGTGGCGAAGGCACACCCGAACCAGGGCTGCTGAACTCCTGACCACTTCCTCTCTCATTTTCCCGTTTTTGGCCTTCTGTAGAAGGGCCTGTCCACCACCGGTCAGCAGCCTCAGCTTTCCCAGGGGAACAAACAGTCCCCTCTCCTCTTCCTTCTTTCTTCTTCTTCCCTCAGGTTCGAGTCTTGAGGAGGAATGACTGAATGAAAAGCCATACGGATAAGTAAACTAGTAATAAACTGTGGTTAATGCATTGAAGACAAACCCACCCAGCTTACAAAGGACAGAATTCTAGAGAACTTTGTGTGTCCTTCTTTATCCTTTCGTTGATTTTCTGAGTTGCCTACAACTTCCAGGAGAAAGGATCTGCCATGATGCTGCTTGGTGGTGAGTTCGGATGGACACAGACAGGAGTAAACCACAGCCCTCCCAGCAAGCTGTGCGGCTCCCAGGAGTCACAGGAACAGGACATTCGTGGGGGATAATTAAGACATAATCCAGCATTGCGAGGAGAATTAAAACGTGTTCCAATTTTCAAAGTGTGCAGATCTCAGGCTTCTGCATTTGGAACGTTTCAAAGCTTGCCTGGAATCTATCTTCATTTGGTACCCACGCTCTGGAGAAAGATGATAAACAGGCCTGCAGCGAGACAGTCAATTAACAAGCCAGGGTTTGCAGAGACCGGGCAGGCTTCTCCCTCTCTCCCGTGCACGCGGCATACTGTCTGGAGTGTGTGGGTGTACGGTGTGTGTTTGGTACATGATGTGATGTGTGTATGCACTTTGTGTGGCGTGTGCTCTGTGTGCATCACGTGGCATATGTTCTGTGAGAGGAGTGCATGGGTTTTGTGTGCACAGTGTGTGTTTAACTGTGATATTCAGGCGTGACCTGGAAACCACCCTCTTGAAATCGGAGCAATAATAACTGCTTGCATGAGGTTGCAACAGGATTGTGCCCATGGCGATTCTGTCTGGATGGGCAGGGGAAGTGTCATGAGGTGTACTGGGCATGCATGGCCCTGTTTTCCTCAAGGATACAGACAGTTAACAGCCAATGGGAAAAGGGAGACTGCCGAGTGCCACAGTTCCCCAACTCCCCATTATTGCTTCTGTAACCCCAACAAACCTGCTGAGTCACCTGAGTTAAACTTGGCTAGAACCGTGTCTTTGTTTCAATCCTCATTGCCCCATTGGGGGCAAATAGATTTCTGTTTATGTCTCCCCAGGAAAAGCCCCACAACGTGATGTTACGTGGGTTTGTGTGGGCGGGGATCTATGTGGGGTGTATGACCTAAGTGTGCATAGCTAGATTAAGGTGTTTAGGACTTTTGCTGTGTGGAGCATGGTGTCTGCGGTGTGGTATGTGTTTTCTAGGTAGTGTGCCTAGGGGGTGTGGCAGGGCAGGGGGTGAGGGTATATCATATGTGACATGCATATGGGAATTTTTGTATGTGTGGTTTATGGCATGTGTTCAAGTGCTGTGTGGAGTGTTCGGGGTGGAGTGAAGGTTGTCGGGGTGTTCCGTGGTGTTTGTTTTGTGTATGGAGTTGATGGTGAGCGTGGACTACATTCGCTGTGTCTGACTGGGTGTGTGTTCTGTGTGGGGGTGGGGGTGTGGTGTGTGTGGTGTGAAGACAGAGCGTGTACGTGCAGGGTGACCCAGTGTGCGTGTGGTACGGAGTCCTGACCGCTATGAGAGATTCTCTTCCCAATTGCTTTCTCCCTTACACTTTTCTGCTCCAGAGCACTCATTATCCAACACGGTTTTTCATTGCTTGATTGTGGCTCTGGTGTGTGAGCTCTCTGAGAGCCGACTGGGAATATTTCTTGTGCTAGTGGGCCGTCCATAGCTACTTACGAACGACTGGATGAACGATGAGCACCACGCCATACTCAGCAGATGGGTCTTGAGAGCAGGCTGGGACCGTCCTGGAAGGTGGCCCAGGGAACCCATCACTTATCTGCATGGTTTTGTTGCTCACCATGTGAGGTCTTCCTTGCTTGTGAAGTTATACACCAGCAAGCAATTAGAGAGAAACCATCATAATTCATCGGGGCTGGGCTCCACGTGCGTGTGCTGTGGGAATCAAATTGGGATGACGGAGATGGGAGAACAGTAAGGGAGTTTCCAGCAGGGGATAATACAAGTAGTGGGCAGGTCAGGGTTAACCCCTGGGAGCCTCTCACAGGGGCCCCGGGACCACTAAGGTAGAAGTCAGGCTGTGTGGAAACCTCCCACGTGCTCCACAGTAATGATACCCAGACCACCAGGCTATGAAGACAAAAGGGACCGTTGACAAAATGCAAACCCAGAGATCTATACACAGCTTCCCTGTTTCCTTCATCAGGGAACTCAGAACGAAAAACAAACCCCACTGTTCCTGGGGAGAAAAGCAGGGCTTGCAGCCTAGCTTAGAACAAGCTCATCTCACTATGAGGAAACTGTTTTATTCTCCAGGCTGAGCAGCCCGGCTCGGGCTCCTCTCCACGTTGTCCACCTGAAGAAGTCATGGGGTGAGGAGAAAGAGGACTGTGAGGAATGCTGGCTGGTGGTGAAGGGATGGAAGGAGCAGACTTGGGTTTTCTGCATGTAGAGCCAGGACAGGACTTTTTGCCATGCTGGGAGACACCACGTCCCACATTTCCTAGAATGTTGTGGGCATTCTGCTCCCCCATCTCCTTCCTCCTTCTGTCTCCCCTTGGGCATGGGGTGGCTCTCTTATGGTTCTCCCTCATGGTACTCTTGTCGGCTTTAGGTCTCTGTGCATGGCATGACTTCATCAAGCTCAATCCCGGACTACCTCTTCAAGGGGGTGTCCTTGGACTACCCAACATCCTAAGAATGCTTCGCCTCACTCTCCAGGACTGTGGTACCCGAGCCACAAGCAAGTCTAGTGTATAGGACGAAAGCCTGGAGATTTAAATTAAAGACAAGGGATCTGGCCATTTGTGCTAAGAGAATGTGTGTGTGTCTGTATTGCAAGGAGGGAGCAGCCTTATAGACAGACTTACAGCACAGTGGAGAAACCCTAGGTATAAGAGTCCGTGTATTCCTCGTACTAGATGTTGATTTCAGTGGGGCAAGTCCTGGGCAAGCCCTGGACTAGAGAACAGGATGCACCTGTGATTATCAGCTGACAAGTAATGCACAGAGATCCGTGGGGGCTGGGACCCAGCACAGGACAAGTCGTGTTCCCCATTAGCACCTCTATAGCCCTTGATACCTTGTATGCAGCACTTGGCCCTGCCGTTTCCCAGGAATCCATCCGCCCTGAAAATCGGTAAGAGTTAGATGGAGGTGTGTCTCCTGTGCATGCTGAAGATTTAGGACAGAAGAGGCTCTTGGTAAATCCTCCAGGGGCTGTATGTGCTTGTCTAGATAGGAGGATACTCCCCCCCACAGGCTCAATGAGCAGGCAGTGCCTTTGCTGAGGAAAACCACTCCTGCGCAGCGGGGAGAAGACAAGGTCAGAATCCTTCGGCTGAGTTTGTTTGGGGTGCTAGAGACAGGAGTCCAGCGTCAGGAAAGGTTTCCAGGAGAAAGGCTTTGGAGTGGTTCAAGACACCCGACTGTGGGAACACAGCCCAGGTTGGAGTTCAATCTGAACCCCGAGTTCTGGTTCACACTCCCTTCCATCGGGACCCAGAGGTTGAGGGCATCTATCAGTGAGCGCCAGAGATGGACTAACTGGTCTCAGAGCAGCAACACAGGGCCTGGAATTTAGAATATCCCTCCACTTTCTTCCAAGGGGGAGAGCTGAACCAAATAGAGGCCCCATCCCTGGCTGGGGCTGAAAGAATTAATTGCATTTTGCAAGCTCAAGGAAGATCATCCAACTTAATTAAGATCGGCCCATCGAGGGAACATCCATCAGTGACTGGTGAGGCAGGGTAGGAGACAAGCTTAGCAGGGAGAGAGGAAGAAAACACAGCTAAAAGAAGCTGCTGTGAGGGGAAGAATCCTCCACGTCAGGGTGTCCCAGAGGGGCATGGACCCCCATATCTGTGATCACAAGAAGCAAGAAACAGGGGTGACCCTTAATCCACAGACAGGGCCTCCAACTCACCCTGTTTCAATCCCGCAGTCCTTCTAATGTTCCAGCACTTTAATTAAAGGAAATCTCCACACCCACACACCGTTCAACATTGTCTGACTTTTCTCAGAGCACCATTGAGGAATTAGAAGCTACCAGAGCAGACATTACTAACTCTTTGGAACAAAGTGGGGGGGAGGATCATCGGGATGACTGTATACACTGCTTCCCTGCATCTCAAGCAGGAAACAGAGACACACGGGGACCCTCAAGGGTCTAGGCAGATCCAGACTACAGCGTTTCTCCCCCATCCATCAGGTAGGATGGGCTGCCATCTTCAACCAATGGCACCATTGTATCCCTCTTGAAAATGACATGCATGTGAAAACCGGGTTAGATTTTGACAGCAAAAGTGCTTGGCTGTTGGAAATTGAAACAAAACATAAAGTATCTGCAGTTTCTATCACCCTGGCCTTGTAGATCCAAGTGTCTCGGACAGGGTCAGTAAACTCTTCTTGTCTGGGATGGGGGTCAAAGCTGGGCCCTCTCCTACTTTTATATAAATATAGTTGTATTGGAAAGCGATTGCACTTAACTCATGTATTTGGCTGCTTTCATAGAATGGCAGACAGGAGTAGTTGCAGCAGAGACTGTGTTCCTCACAGAATTTAGCATCCATCTGGCTCTGTACAGAAAAGTATTTGTTGACCTCTATAGGGCTGCAGTAGCCAGTGGCTCCATCAGGAATCGTCCCAGGTCTAGAAGACCCAAAACAGCATCTCACAGCAGACCAGGTGAACATGTCAAGTAGCAAGCATGCATACTATGTATAGCAGAGGCCTGTATACTAGATGGCTAGGTTTACAATACTGTTACACTTTGTCATTGCCTTGGCCCGCACAGAACAGAAAACTCTCATTTATGAGCAAGCTAACTGAAGTCTACGAGTTAATGTGTCTCAGGCAACAAAGCTGTGACCTGCGAAGAGGACCCTCATAATGCCTCAGCCTCTGTGCCAGCCCTGCTCGCTGACCACAGACGATTGCTCTAGACACAGTGCATACTGAATGCCTTCCTAGACTGTTGGAAAAGCTGTGTGCAGACCCTGTGGTACCAACCTCTCACCGAGACAGGGAAACTGAGGCCCAATGAGATGACACCTTCAGGGTCACACCAACCTCTTACTGTGACAGGGAAACTGAGGCCCAATGAGATGACACCTTCAGGGTCACTTAGCGACCATGGCATAGTGAGATTCACTAAGCATGTTCTGAGTCATACGAGGCCATAGAAAGATCTGAGATCTTATCTCCACCTACATGACAGCCACACATGACCGAGTGCTTCCATTTCCCAGGGGAAGACACCAAAGCCCAGCCATGTCCAGGGGCAGACTGCCAGGAAAGCTAAGGCAGGACTGAGGGGCTTCCTGGACCACAAGTGGCCTTCATCCACGTCAGGCTGCAGGCTAAAATGGAGCTGCCACAGAGGCAGAGAAAGACTCCAACCCCCTGGCTCTACACCAGCCTTCTGCAGACACCAGCTTGGACCAACCAGGGGAATCCTAGCTCCCCCTACTGGTGGATCACTGCCTCAGCCTGTGATCCCCCTACTGTGATCCCCCTACTGATGGCATGCCTCCTCTTGATGGGGGAGGTCCTTCTGTATACATGTTTCTCTTATTGGTTCATGAATAAAACACTGTTTGGAAATAGCCAGAATAGCCAGGTAGGGAGACAGGCAGGGCTACGAGAGGGAGGAGGAAGGCAGAGAGAAGCCGTGACAACAGAGACACCACCATGCTGCCGAAGGAATAACATGCTGGGTTATTACTGGGTAAGCCACAGACTCGTGGCAATACACACATTAATAGAAATGGGTTATAAAATTAAGAGAGAGCTAGCCAGTAAGAAGCCCTAGCCATCGGCCAACAACTTAATAATTAACACAAGTCTTTGTGTGCTTATTTGGGGCTGAAGTGACCATGGGACCATGGGACAAGAAACTACAGAAGTATCCTCTTGTATTCTATTTCCCCTCCTGACCGCACCCGCAGATGCTAGACGTGTGCGGGACGGGAGCTGGAACAGGACACGCAGGTGTGAAAATGGCCGCTGGGCTCCAAGCTGCCGCACTCCTGCATTCTGCAACGGGGAAGCGGGTGACACCACCGGGAGGTAACAGACGCAGACTCAACCCACATTCTCACTGTCAGCCTACGGCATGGGAAGAAATGCACAGACCTGTAAAACTTGCCTAAGGCTGCACAGATTTGGATCAAGGATCCTTAACTTAGGGGCCGTGATGACCCCTGCAAGCACGTACCTTTTGCAAGCAGGCGGACTTCCCCGGCAGCAGGTCCATGCCTTCCTTCAGTGTTCACTGCTCAGGTGGATGAGGGGACTTCTTGGAAGAGGTGTCAGCACACTGGCTTCCGAGAACGGGCTGCTCTTCCCTCACGTCAGCCTGTAACACCCGTCATGGATGGAGTGACATGATGGAGGGTCTGGCGTGGCTACAAACTCTACCGTCCGCTCCTCCGGAACCCCGTCCTCTGGGGAGCAGGTTAGACGCTGTCTAGGCAAACTGAATGTGGACAAGAGGGTATAGACACTGGGCTCTGCTCATCTCTCTGTCCATCCTCCCATAGATGAGGTCCACAGATGGGTACCCAAGGCACTTAACACTTTTTTTCCCAGCCACTGGTGTCTGGGTCACAGCCTTCCGCTCACACAAGTTCACCTACCCGAGAAAGAACTTTCACTAAATATGTACAGTTCTAGATTGTAGAAACAGTGTCACATAGGGAGCCAGACCCTGTGGACTGTCCCCTTCTGTGGACAGCAGGCCCTCTGGCCATCACATGATCAGCTCCTATGAGAACCAAGCCTGGCACCAGAGACTATAAAGACATGGGGTGGGTATAACAGCCTTGAGTTTGCAAACATTCCAGTAAAACTGTTGCCCACTGCAAGCACTCTGGGGTTAGTTGTGACATCTTGGAGGGCCAGAAACAGACATCCTGATCAATAGTATCTACAGCTACGGATGTTTTACTTGTGGAGGCTCCCGAGGCCCAAACTTACGCTGAGGAAAGAATGGCTGTATCTCTGTGAAGACCACAAAGGGAGGGCTGGTCCTTGCAGTGGGTGTGGCCATCTTCCAAGTCTCCCCTGTGCTGTTCTGATGAAAGGTGGCAAGGCCGGCAGCAGCAAGAACTGAAGGCATCATGAGGACAAGCCTTACCCAGACCCTCACTGGGATGCAGAGCTCCTCACTGGGGACAAGTGGGAACATCTGCACACTCGCTGCTCTTGTCATGGGATGTGTCCACTGTCCCCTGAGCCTATTCATGCACACATGTAACACAGACAGCCCCAACACGCCACACTTGGGTGTGGTGAGCTCATTCACATTTCCCTCACATGGTCTCTCCTCTCTCTCTACACATGGTGGGGGGGGAGGGCTGTGGCATGATAAACTTTTCATGGACTCTCATCTCTGGGACGGGTTTGGTAGTGTAAGAGCTCACTGCTGTGCCTGAATTCCAGACTGAAATCCTGACTCTTTAAGTGACGCTATTAAGAGGTGGAATCTATTGAGCCTTTTGCAGCAGATCAGTACCCATCCCAAGTATACACACGGACTTTGGACTCCCATAGAACAATGTGAGGTGCACTCTCACCCTGAACTCTTGGGGAAGGGTCTAGGCCCTGCCCTATATGAAATGACAGACTATGGACACCCCCATGGAGGGCCTCACCCTCCCTGGGGGAATGAGGGGATAACGGGGGGGGTTGGGGGAGGGCATGGGAGGAGGGGAGGGAATGGGAGAGGGACCTGGAACTGACTTGTGAAGCAACCTCGTTTCTTATCTAAATTTAAACTGGAAAATAAAAAAAAAAAAGAGGTGGTGACTAGGTGACTTGTACCAGATACTTACCTTTTAGGCACAGTGACCTTTGAGTTGCGACACAATAGAGGACAATCTAATCTGTCATCAAATGTGTCAGCTTTCTGTCAGGACAGCACAATACTTGAGATGGGAGCTCAGAAAGGTTTATTTGGGGGGTTCCAGCATCTGACGAATTGGCCCTTGGTGTTGTGTTGTGCCTGTGGAGAAGTGGTGCTTCATGGGAAGAGGAGAGAGCGGAGGACAACTGTGCATGTCACAGCTGTGGAGAAAAACAGAAAGCAGCGAGTGGGGTGGGTAGTTTCATCACCAGGGGCCCCTTGAGAGGCGGCCGGCCCTTTCCAGCCCCATTAGACAGGGCCACTATCTAAGTGTCTGTGGCTCACAGATCTGATTAGGAGAACCTAGGAGAGAAGTGTAGGCACAAGAATCATGACCAGGAGCTGTGTGGCAAGGACTACTGTCCTGAACCCAGCTCCCCCAGGGGACTCTGGCCGCACACGACCTCCTCTGTCCCCACAGACCTTTCCTCTTTTGTCTGCTTCGTGGTAGTTAATCCACCAAGCTGTCATTGCCTTCTTAGCCTGCAGGAAGTGTAACGACTGTTATCTACCCCAAGCCACCGAAGCTTTAAATTACGGCAGGAACGGTGACAGTGATAGATTAGAATGCTGAAAATCAAACCCAAACGTCCCTGCTGTGGCTACAAAAGGGTCTGGTTTACTTCAAAATAAATTACTTAGAAAATTTTGGGATACATGGCAAGTTAAGTCCCCTCGGTACTAGGGGGTGTTTCTAGGGATAGCGTGGACAATTCACTGGGAACCTTTGAAACAGGGCTTAGCACCACATGGTCTTTTTGCTGCAAAGAAAGATCTGAACAGCAAGGAGGAAGTCATCAGCCACGAAAGCTAATCAATTTTACATAGCTAGTACAAGAAAAATTCATCTGCTAAATTAGTCTTGTAGATACAGGTTAAAAAATGACTCCCTGTCACCTCAAAAGCACGAAATGCAGGTCAACACAGCCGAGTCATCAGTCAGGTAGAAGATCTCGTCCACAGCTAAGCACTACCCTGAGGGGCCAACGTTGTCCTCCGTCCAACACTTGCTGGGCTCACCAAGCATCCCTCGGTGGGTTTCCTGTTCTTTCTAAAAATATTTTTCAATTAAAATATGATTATATCATTTCCCCTTTCTTTACCTCTCTCCATCCTTTCCCAGGGATGTCTCACTTGCTCTAAAATTCAGTCCCCATTTCCTTAGTTGTGTTTGTGTTACTGTTGTCATGTGTTCCTAAATCTATAAATGCAACCTGTTCAGTTCATGTAATGCTGCTTGTGTGTTTATGATTTTGGGCTGACCACGTGTTATGAGATAAGCAATTAGGGAGCTCTTCCCTGGAGATTATTTCTCATGCTCTGGTTTTATGGACATCCTTACCTGTGCACCACGTAAGCATACCCAGTCTTCCCAGCGCCATTGTGAGGACCGACCTTAGGAGAGTGAGCATCTCATAGGCTGGTACGCAACAGGAGTGTGTATATCTCATGACATTTGCTATGTCATCACCTCCAAGCACTAACGAGGGAATGAACGGGTCTGTCTGACCAAAGTCACATGTCTGCAGGAAAGGGAAATCAAGCTGTTTCTGTCCGGCCTGAGTGCCAGCTTGTGTGAGCCGGGGGGGGGGGCAAGTCCTGGCTGCACAGGGGACAGGCAGTGTAGAGACGTCAGAGGAGTTTGGGAGCATCTGAAAACTGAGCTAGTGGCTGCAAGGCCTGCCCAGCCCTGAGTACCACCGGCGCTCTTGGCAGGCTTGTCTGCGTCTGGTCTCGGACTGGCCCTGGGCTTCTCTTCTTCCCTGCATGTAGCAGATCCAGACTCTGAATCGTCTCTCGGTGCTAGCATCCCCATCACTAAAACGCTACTCTGGTCCCAACTCGCGGGGCAGAGGCTGTGAGAAAAGCACAGCTGTGCCTCTGACACAGGTGAGCATCGCGGAAGCTGTGGTCTGACCTTACAGGGTCACGGGGAGCGGGCAGATAGAATTCTGTAACGCATCAAGGTCAGGCCACACAAACACCTAAGCAAAGAAAAGCCTGGAGGCAGGGTCCAGTCGGCTTTTCAGTTATTTATTTTTAACAATTCGTTTTTATTTCCTCTTCGCTGGTGGTTTGTCTGCGTGTACGTCTGTGTGGGGGCATCGGAAGCCGTGGAACTGGGGTTACAGATGGGTGTGAGCTGCCGTGTGGGTGCTGGGAACTGTGCCCAGGTCCTCTAGAAGAGCAGTCAGCGTTTGCAACTGCTAAGCCATCTCTGTAGTCCCCGCGGTTATTTCTTAAACAGACATAAAATACAAGTCGGGCCAAAAAAGAAAACTATCTAACACGGCATGGCAGTGCGGGGGTCCAAAGGGAGAAATAGGAACTAGGAACAGTCATATTTTATTAGCACCTGTCTGACAGACTCGGTCTAGGAAGGCAGCTGTGAGGTATCAAGCCTTCTGCCCCATCCCAGATGTTCACAAGGATAGGGTCAGCCAGGAACACTAAGCTCTCAGTGTCTCTGCCTAGCCAGCACGGTGAAAGCATGCCTGGAGCAGGGACACCTCCTGCAGCGTGGAATGCCCTGGAGCCTCCTGTTACACCCGTGCCTCTCTCCTCTTGTTCACCGGCTAGCTCTCCTTTTCAAAGAGGATGTCTGAGCTTCCTCCTCTCCCTAGGGATACAAAGAGCAGCGATGCTTCCTGTGTGGGCCAAGGTCTCTGCCTTGGTTCAGCAGCCACGGTCATAATTCTAGAGCTTGGCATCATCCTCACTCAGAAGGAACGGAATTTGGGGGAGAGCGCTAGCAACCTGCGGAGGACACTTGGGTGAGGGTGACAGGACCAGACTTGGGACAGATCCTCTGCCTCCATTCTGGTCACTGGCCGTATCTAGAGACACTTGTTTGGTCAGGAGGCTCCTTGGAACACTGGCTGACCCTGCCACCTCAGTCTATCAAATGGTCACCACCGAGCAAGGTTTCTGGAATAAAACTCACCTCGGTCTCTTCACACTGCCCTCCCCTCTTGGGACTGGCCTATGGATAATCTTCCCCACCTTCCCCTTGCAGCTACCCCACTCCGGATCGAAGTGGGAATTCTCCTTGTCCACTGCCCAGCGTACACCGGGTGACGGGGGTCGGCCTAGCTGTTCCTCCCTCCATAACGCCACAGCATGGTCCATGGCCCTTACACAGGCCACTGCTTCTAACTCATGCAGACAGAGGGCCCTTCCTTCCTCAGAGGCGCGCCTACTCTCCTCAGAGGACCCTTCCTTCCTGAGGCGCGTGTATTCTCTCCTCTGTGCCTACACACTGCTTGTCTCCCTGCTGAAGTGTTCTCCCACAGGCTAGAGGGCACTACAGGGTGAGGCGAGGGATAACCAGAAGGCCATTGTCTGTCTCTGCACCCCAAACACAGCTCCACTGGGAAAGGGGGACTTGGGTGCAAACTACCCCCAAAGAAGGATGAGGGATAGGCACAATTAAATGCTTTTATTTCCCCCACCTCCCTAAATGGGAGGTGAAGAGAGAAAATGCATTTATTTTAAAAGCAGACAGAACTCCAGGCTGGCCCCTCGTGATAGAGCAGTGGGGGGTCACAGCCATGGGACTGTCCGGGTCCTGGGGCAGGAGGGAGCAGGGCAGGGTGGTCGATGGAGACATCTTCTGGAAACAGAGGATGCTGTGCCCGGGGTGTGGCGTGTGCTGAGGGCTGGGCTTGTGGACTGCTGGTGGTGCACGGGCCAGGACCACACAAAGGACAGTGTAGAGAACACCATCTGGGCCAGCAGGCGACAAGGGCAAACACAGGGCCAATCCACAGGCCCGGTGTGCGAGGCGGTTCCCCGTCGCCCACAACGCCGAGACTGCTGAAGGAGAGTCCTCTAGAGTTCTGGGGCCGGCTGCTCCCCAACCTGCTCCTCCATGGGCTGAACGGCCTCCTGGACATACACGATGAACTCGGATGCTTCCCCGCCTTGTGTGTACACGGTCACTGTCTCAATGCCCTCCACATCATCGGAGGACACCACCAGATGGTGCTGCTCCGCTAGCTCCACCGAGGCCTGCTGCAGGGTCTCCTGGATCATGACCGTGTGGTTGGAACTGGGCTCCTCCTCGGTGACCTGGGGGACAGAGAGAGAAAACTGATCATTTCAGAATCACAGATGTGGCTCCGGGAGCTGCACACAACCCTCTCATGGATGCTGCATGGAAGGGAATGAGACTCCACGACAGAGTGACGTGGCCAGGGCCTTTTCCACGTTGCAAACAGAAGAATCCTCACCCCAAATCCAAACTCCCATCCGGACGTCAAGCTGCCTCCTCTGACCTCCACAAGGTGTGGAGCCACTAACGCATGGGCATTAGAAGGCACCATGGGGTTATTGAGTGCACAAGCCCCGAGTATAGGGCGTGTGTGTGTGTGTGTGTGTGTGTGTGTGTGTGTGTGTTTCACTTGATATTGATAAAGTGGCTATGGTCTTCCTAGATTCTCTGTTTTTACCACTCTGGGAGTCCTACTTGGAATGCTATAGTTCCTAGGGGCTGTCCATCAATGTGAATGCCTGGGCATTCTTTGTGGAGGCCACAGTGCTGGGCAGGGGTGGCCAGGGAGCCACCAGCTGATTCCTACAGCAAGGACTTTCTTGGTAGCTCTAAGATGGCAGAGTGCAGGTGAGACTGAATTCTTACCAATGCTAAGATACCATGTCCATAACTATCAGCTCTGGGCTGTTCGAAATCTGAAATACTAACCGTCTTTAATCTACGAAGAGGACTGCAAAACAGGCCAGGGACTGGTGAGCAGGTCCACTGGCCCATGGGGGATGTTGAAGTAGCTACTTTTTCTGGGGCCTGCCCTGAACTGCACTGAACAGTGTCAGCTACAGCTCTTCTGGGAAGCTTAGCAAAATCCTCTACAACCCTGGTCCTACCTTTAGTGAAAAGGGGACCAGTATGTCCACCTCAGAAGATCACTGAGAGAATCACATATTACAGACTATTATTTTAACTGTGTAAAGAGTACTACTATAGTTGTGTAAAGTGTGTGTTACTTTTGTTAAGGCTGCATTTGCTTAATGATGTAAGGATGTGTGTTTAATTATGTAAGGATGTTTCACCTTGCCTGCCTAAGACACCTGGTTGCCAGTAGCTGGGCAGAGAGAGGATGGGCAGAGATGGCAGGCAGAGACAATAAACAGGAGGAGAAATCTAGGCCTGAGAGGAATGAGAAGAAGGAGGAGCAAATGCGGGAGACACTTGGGGCAAGAAGCCACGAGCCAGGAAGTCTATATGAGCAACAGTGAAAATATGATATACAGAAAGAAGAAAAAGTAAAAAAACCTGAGGTAAAAGGTAGATAGAGAAAAATGGGCTAATGTAAGAGAGTTAGCCAGAAACGTGCCTAAGCTAAGCCAAGCATTCAAAACTAATAATAAGTCTCTGTGTCATGATTTGGGGAGCTGCTTGGTGGCCCAAAAGAAAAAAGCTTGGCCCTTTTTGACATTCCAACATGGGGCCCATATTCCCACACAGAGCCTGAGAAAGTTGAAAAAAAGTGAAAACAAAAACAAAAACAAAATGTACATAGCTCCATCAAGAGTCTCTGGTCTCGGCTACACAGCGAACCCTTGAGCAGCCAGTACATTAGGTAGGAAGAAAAAGCTAAGTAGAGACACCCTCTTCCTAGAGCTGGCATGGTGGAATGCACCTCTGGACCAGGCAGAGCTTAAGCTCAGCTCTCACAGACTGGAGGACGGGGCGGAGCCAGGGGTTTAAGGTTTTGCTCATGCAGACAGAAAGGCAACTATCTGCAAAGGGGGCACAACCTAGCCCCACTGTATCCTGAATGTCTCACTTACTCATCCACTCAAACATCCTCTTAAATGCTTCTGATCAAAGGTACTGACTGCCTGTCATTTGATAAAACTTGTGTTACTTTTATAGCTACCACTAGACCACAAACCATGGGAGGGGAGGGACAGTGTCTGTCTAGTCACAGCTCTTCCCCAAGATCCAAGGTCGATGCATGGCACATAGTAGGTGTCCAAAATTTGTGACATAATGACCTGCTGGGCCCCAGGAGCTGTGACGTGTGATAAGACAGCAGCACAGGAGAGGAAATCAAACAAACCGTGCCATACCACAGATGACTTCGGGTCCCATGCAGGTGTGGGGCGGCTTCTAGGAAGGCGGGGGAGGGGACAGGACACCCAGGAGATGGGGGGGGACTTGCTCCCACTCATGAAACTTCAGACTGGACAGGTATGACAGTGGCTTCCTACACCCTGCCCTGCCCATTCATGACTCTCCGGCTCGAAGGGTCTCACCTCAGCCCCTTTATTACTGAAGTCGCCTGAGGAGGAACCAGCAGGACATGCTCAGTTCACAGAGACTGGGGGAGGGGAAGGAGCCTGTGGGTGCAATCTGGGCATTCTGACATTAGATACTAAAAGGAGAGTGGACCTGAGAGAATTCAGAAGCTGCAAAGCTCTTCTGAGGGAAAACTGTCCAGCCCATTCCTTTATTTGTATTTATTCAAATGAAAACCAAATCATGTATTCCCTTTCTTCTGTTCATTTCCATTTCGTTTATCGTGGGAGACGCACCAGGATCCAAGACTGTAGAGGTAAATACTGATGTCTTTCACTTTGACAGCTCCTGACAGGAGACTGGGAACGGGGAGGGGAGACTCTGCAAATCTCTTCCCTTACCTGTGGGTGAGCCAGGCAGAGGTAGGAGAAGGAAAGGATGATAAACTTAAGTTCCTCAGGACTGCACACGTACAAAGAAGCCAGCACGCTCCAGGTTAATCGTGATGGTGTCACGTGATGGGGGCGGGGAGGCACGGTGAGATCATGTGATACATACTGAGATCATGTGATGCATAGTGAGATCATGTGATGCATAGGGCTGTGCGTGGTATGGCAGCCAGAGGGCTGGAGAGAAGGGCAGACGAGGTCTAAAGTAAACTATTTCATATGCTACCTTTTATAGGTGGTAAAGTCCACTTAAGAGAAGTCTTTCTCTGTTTGTTTATTTTCTTCAATGTCCAGCCCCAGGGTGGTTTTGTCCAGCAGAAGCAGTACTATATCCCTCCACTGATTCTCACATACGGTACATCACCTTGGGTTGGATTAAGTCACCAGAGAAGGTGGTAGACGATGGTGACTGCCTTTCTCTGAGGTCCTAGCACAGACATGTCTTTGGTTAGTGCAGGTCGGGCTAACATGGGGCTCCCTGAGTCCACTTACCGCCTGCTGGTGTACCTGCTCCACACTTAGGAGGAGCTCCATAATGAGCTGGGGGAAAGGGGGTGCTTTACAAAAGGGGCTCACGAGCCTTTCTCCGTGTGTTCCTCAAGCGTTCTAAGTGGCTTTTCTGCCGTTTCTGTAATCCATGCACTTCCGGCCTGGCAAAGAAGTGAACAGCTCCTAGTGTCTACAGTTTACTAAGTACTCTCCAAGCCTCACCCCAACTGCTCATACACAGTATCTGTTCCCTCTTCAAAAATGGGATCATGAACTTCCTAGCGGTCCAGTGACCCTTCTAAGGTCGAGCCGTTCACAAGTAGCAAAGGTTGGACCATGTCTGTATGAACGAGTCTAGAGCTCTTTCTTCCTTGGCGGGCGCACTGTGGTAATGACTAATGGTATCACATGTCACAGATTGACAGGAGAGAATTATTGCTCCTTAGCCATCTGGGGCAGACAAAGGTTGGCTGTATGGCTCTCACCATTCTCTTTGTTCAAAATGATCATTCTAGCAGCTTAATCTATTAGCACAGGCTTAAAATTGTTCTCCACAGCAGAAATAATATGGTTTTCAGTGTCATTATCCCCTGAGATAGATACTCCATTTTCCTCAAATGCCGTATCTAACACGTCTTGCAGTTAAATTAGTAGAAGCACAGATAGCTTAATAGAAAACCTTAACCCACAGGACTACACCGATTACCCATTAAATCAGGTCCTGGGTTCTGTCTCAAGTGTTCTAGGGTCAGGACTGAAGCCGCTAACAGCCGACACTTGGCCGTTCTATTGATGCTGGAGACCCTGTCTCTTCACCTTCAACTCATGGTCCACTCTGAGGCATGGATGGGGATTTTGCAGGACGCCATGTCATCAAGGACTTCCGGTCACCTCACTGTCTATGTCCATATCCCTCCCCTGTCCTTCCCCCCCCCCTTCTTCAGCTCCTTTCCCCACTTCCAAGAAAGTCCTAGAAATCCCTCTTGCTCACAGATCCTCAAGGAAGAGGCAGCCTATGTCACTACCTCAGGGTTTGAACTACAGTCTGCTTCCAAGCTCTCCTTGCAGACCTCTCCACAGCATCCAAAGGAACTTAGCACCAAGCCTCAGGGGGTGTGGGGCTCAGGGAAGACAAGCTGTCTGCAGGGTCCAAACTACCACAGCCATGGATGTGCAGAGTAAGGCTACATCCAGGTCCCCGCGCTTCTGGTGGATACGGCGCCTTGGGTACTTACAATAACACAGGACTAAGCAGGCACACAGCCTCTTCCCGAGTCTCCTACTGGCTTCTTGGGCTGGACTGAAGCACAATCTGGCTTCACTGTCTCTTTAATAAGAATACACCGAGAGGCTCCTCTGCCAGAGTGTTTCATGCCTCAAGGTCGTGCAACAGGGAGCAGGAGCATCTTCCAACAGCACTGTCCTCTGGGCTGGGCACATTCTCCCCTGCATCCTCAGCACCCAACACCGGCCAGGAGAAAATGTGAGGAGGCACCCTGTCCAACAGAAAGGCCGCAGACCAGAGGCGGTCAGATCCACAGACCAGAGGCGGCCGGGCCCACAGACTAGAGGAGGTTGGGTCCACAGACCAGAGGCGGTCGGATCCACAGACCAGAGGTGGCTGGGCCCACAGACTAGAGGCGGCCGGGCCCACAGACTAGAGGCAGTCGGGCCCACAGGAAGCCTGCAGAGCATTTCTGCCCCAGGGCAGCTTTTGGCCTTTGGCCCACAGCCTCCTCACCCCCAGTCTCAACCTGAGCACATGCCCTTCAGTTTGACACTGTCCCAACCACAGCCACCTGGGACATCAGAACAACCCAGAAGCACAGCCAGGGACACAGAAATAAGACAAACGAAGATAATTAAGGGAAGGGAAGGCTGTGGCTCATGGCTGAATCTCACAGCGGCGGCTATGAAGAAGGAAATGTTCCTACTAGCTGGCATTGAAAGGAGCACTCTCTAAAGCCACCGGGAAACACGGTGACAGGACACATCTGCAGCACACCCTCACCCAGAGATCTCGAAACCGTGTGCAAATAACTCCCTGGCACCAGATCCACACACACCTGTGCCAGGGAGTTATTTGCACATCTCCTAAAAGGAGTCTGAGCTCAGATCGATGGGGCACTGGACAGGGAAAGCTGGATCCAGCGTGGCAGGTAACCAGACGATGGGTAAAGCGAGGTGAAGGCTTCAGGTGGCCAACAACGGAAGGAAACCAGGAGGACGGAGTGGGAAGGCCGTGGGTATGAGACAGGGCGACCGCTTCCGGATGACTCACAAGCAGCACATCCTAGCATTACATGCTGCCCACGTGCCCAAGCCCGGGGCCTTTGCCGGCCTGCAAGCAGACAAGTGGCTTCACTTCAAGGACCATAGTTGGAGCGTCTTGTCAGGATAGGGCCCCTCGTTTACGTCTTTCAAGAGACAGAAAGTCAAGCCTACCATCATCTCTGCCACCGTTGCTGCCATTACCAGGAAATCCCTCACACTTCAAAGCCACTTTAAATAAACTGAGCCAGGATTCTTTTTATTAAACCGTGGCTTGGAGAACAGCTCTCATTAGATGTCATCAGTGTCCATGACAAAGGGAGGCACCTAGGGCTGCAGCCCAGCAAATGAGCCAAGCCACTACCTACTCTCTTCTCTTGGACATCCCTGTTGCTCAGGGCTGGTTCTCAAGACCGACTGGGAACTCTGTGATGGGGAGACAGGACTCAAGATGTCAGCAGGAGGGCTGACCACGCTCAAGACAACTGACAGAGCACAAGGAACCCTCGTCATGGGCAGACGGGCAGGGCTATTAACGAGACCAGGCACAGGTGACACAAGAATCCAAGAGCCAATCTCCCACCCCCCTCTCCCCCTCCCTCCCCCCCCCTCTCTCTCGTGTAATTGTGCATACGTGTGCCTGTGCTAGCTAGTTTTATGTCACCTTGACACAAACCATAGTCATCTGAAAGGGGTGAACCTCAAGTATGAGAACGCCTTCAGATTTGGCTGTGAGCAGACAAGCCTGCCGGGCATTTTCTTAATCAGTGATTGATGGCAAAGGGGCCCAGTCCAGTGTGGGTGGGGCCATCCCTGGGCTGGCGGTCCTGGGCTCTGTAAGAGAACAGGCTGAGCCAGCATTCAGTAGGCAGCACCCCTCCGTGGCCTCTGCATCCACTCCTGCTTTGAGACTGCTGCCTGCTCGAGTTCCTGTCCTGATATCCTCCTTCAATGACTCCTCACACCTTGTGGACAGTGGTGGCTCACCTGAGCTGAAGAGGGCTTTGGTATAGATGATCCACTACTTAAAGCCGGGAGGGAGCCTCTAATGCCACGATCTTTCTAACGAATCTTTACTAGTCACAGCAACCACATCATGGAGCCTAGGTTCCCCTTTGGAGCCGGCAAGGTCCTTTCCGTCCTGGCCCTTTCCCCTCCCCTGGCTCCACACTCAGCTCTGGTCCCCAAACACACACTCTCGTCTCTGAACTTCACCCATACTGTCCTCCCTGCCTCACTCATCCTCTCTCCCAGATCCTATTTTGACCTTGGGGACTTTGACTTGTATCCTCTCTTCTAAGAAGTCTCCCAGATTCCTAGAATTTATGTTTCCATATAACCTTGTATCGACATTGACGAGGTTTTCACCCAATAGGGTCACGGCATTGATTGAAATCTCTGAGGAACAGAATTCGTGACTATGCCTGTCTGCCAGAGCCCAGGCTCACCTAGCAAGTGGTGAACAGCACCTCCCATTTTCTGATGGGTCATGGAGTTTGCTGCCCTAGCAAGTGGTGAACAGCACCTCCCATTTTCTGATGGGTCATGGAGTTTGCTGCCCTAGCAAGTGGTGAATAGCACCTCCCATTTTCTGATGGGTCATGGAGTTTGCTGCCCTAGCAAGTGGTGAATAGCACCTCCCATTTTCTGATGGGTCATGGAGTTTGCTGCCTGAGGTATGTGCTCAGCTTCTCCAGAGACCACCAAGTAAGGCTTGTTTCATATCAGAGATAAGGAAGGGGCCTTGGCCGAGAGAATATTTCTGCACCGAGACCCTAGAGGAGTCAAAGAACAGTACTTTGGACAGTCTACGCACCAAGCTCCTTAGCTTGAGATATGATTTCTAGAGAGGACCGTGGCTCTCATTTCCAAGGTTGCCCACGGCACAGAACGCTGCTAATGGACTCTATGCATCTTCTTGGCTACTGTCCAAGCAATGTCAACAGATGGGCAAGCTGTCAAGTCTGCTGAGGCCTGAGGTGACCAAGGGACAAGGAAACAGGAAAGCTTCAAAGTCAGGAGACAGGCCAGCACTGAGCTGCCGGGCACGGGGTGTCACTCTCTTACCTGGGCCTACGCATACTAACCCTGCTTGTAGGGCAAATAGGAGAACGGCCTCTGTACTGACACTCCTGTAAATGGCGACGCAGATAACGAGCACACTGTTTATGACAAACCACCCACTCTACACATTCCTCCTAGTGGAATTCCCACAGGCCTCAGGATGGCCTCCAGGCCTTCTTCTGTTGGAAAATTGGTGTATGCCAGCAGTCCAGACTGGTCCCTGCTGCACCAGACTTGTCTCGAATCAGGACACTGGCAGGGTTGATCTTGGACACCCAGGGTGGGGTGGGGTAGAACAGAAGCAGTTTGTAGTCAGGAATCCTGAAAATGGTGGCTGGTCTTGAACACGACTGGAGAATGATAAGGACGACAAAGAAGTGGGAAACTAAACAGGCAGGAGGCTAGAGCTCGCTGGCACCCTGCCAGGCCGGCCTCACACACTTCAGAGTGCCAGGGAAAGAGGTGTGTGTGTTTGGGTGCCCAGATAGCACACCAGGAGACCAGGTCACTGAGACTCTTACAGGGATTGCAATGCTATTAAAATTAATGGGTGCCGCTCTCCAACAGACAGAAGAGACTGATCAGATTAGGGTCTACTCCTGCCATGTTTGGAGCGTGATGAAGAGGAGACAGGAAAAGACTGGAGGTCAGGGTCGGGCTAGGATCATGAAAGGCAAATGAGGCCACAATACACAAATGGGTATAGGAGAGAGGAGGCCACAGTGGACTGTTTCGTCACTGTCAAACTCCATTTCCTCCCCTCCCATTCCAGGAAGGCTCTCATGGCCTGCCCAAGATCTCCACCTCCTGTTCCCCTCAGCCTGCACTGTACCCACATGCTGGCAGATTCAGGCCCCCCTGGTCTCTTTTCTCTGGCTTCTTCCCTCCTGGGCCTCTCATTTCCCTTTGTCGATGTCCCTCTTGGTCTGTACTGTTCCTTTCTCCTCTTCTGGATGTGATGCTGTGGTGCCCAGTACCCAGCCTGCATATGGGCTCCGTCCCCGACTGCCCACTATCTTCTTGGTCTCATGACTTCAGATACTGTCCTTAGGCTTAGGAACCTCCCCACGTATACGTCTAACCCAGACCTCTCACATGAAATCAAAGTATGACGGCTTACACCTTACTAGATACATCCAGCTGGATGCCAACTAGTCACTTAGAAGCTAGGAGAGTAGAAACTGTCTTATTCACTTCCTAAATACACAAGTTTTCCCTCTCTCATTAGCACACCGCTCAGGGCGTGAACACTGGCCCAGAACTCATCTTTTCTCAGTCATGCTGGTAGCTGGTGCACCCAGGGTGGATTCTGTCCCAATGGCAGGAGAGAGATTTAAACAACTCAGATCCATTATCCTTCTGTCTGGGGGCTCAGAAGTCTGGAGTTGGTCTCAGTGAGCTAACAAGCACACATCAACACTTCCTTGGAGTCTCAAGGCCACCCAGCCTGTTTGGCTCAGAGCTTTCCTCTACTTTCAGATTTAGAGGTGTGGGGAGAGGGTGACTTTCCATGATGTCACCTCTCTGGCTCTAGCTTCGTTCTCCATCCCCTCGTACACAGGTTAAGGACAAGACAGCCAGCTGCCCATCTTAAATTCAGTCAAGTTAGAATAGCTTTGCAAACAGAAGCAGAACCACACATGCAGGTTCCGTATCTGTGGAAAAACTATCAGTTTACTGACCTCTTGTCTTTGCATAGTGTGGCTGAGGAGTTCTCACTGTTTTATTGGTGACCCGGTCCATTTCCTGTGCCTTAGTATATTTAGAACACTAGACTGTTTCTCTTTGTCATGTATGCTTGGGTATCTGGGGTAGCAAAATCAATGTGACGATGCAGCTACCTTTCAATGAAAACTCTGGGTCCTGGGCTGAGACCCAGTGAGCTGTCAATCATCGGCTCTCCCAGAAGCCAGACAAATCAACTTACTGCATAGCAAACAGAAGTTTCATTAACTGAACATCTCACCCTCTCCATAACTTGGACTCCTAGTCCCTGAACAACCACTTGCCTGAGCGGATTAAAAAAAAGAGACTCATGTCTTGTGAGCTATAAGCAATGGGGAGAGGAGCATGGTGTCTCAGAGAGAGTAGATGAAGAGTATAACCCACAGTTACTGTGAGGTGCCATCCCTTCAGGAGAAAGAGCCCACACCTGGTCCCATCCACCAAAGACTGGGCTCCAACACATGAACCAATCCTGCACACTTGGCACAAGCCTCTCTGTAGGATGGGTGCATGGTACCTGTTTCACAGAGCGTGCCCAACAAACCCTCAACTGTGCTAGCCGAGAGATTTCTCAAAGGCCCTACTCAAACAGATGGCAGAGTGGTCATAGTCAGGGGGAGAGGCTTGTGACCTATTGCTATCTGACCATCTTTACATATGTAGACAATCTTATCAATCCTGTCATTTTGCTGTCCGTTTTGCTCCGTGCATTCAAGAGTGCACATCACTGTCCGGCTCCTCTCCAGGTTAAAGATTCCATACACAGAGTGCAGGAGGTCTCGCCCTCTAATAGCAACCCTTATCAATGGTTTTGTGTGTCTGCGCACTTCTCAAGAGAAAAGGTCTCCACCCTACCCACCTAAATTTCCAGTCACCCAGTCTTCCATTGTACTTTCTCATTGTCCACCATTTTCTCAACCTGGTGGGGAGGGATGGAACAAGGCCTTGGCCAGGACTGTCCCTGACTTTCGTCTGATATTGTGTAGCTACTTCTCCGTCAGCAGGTGGATCAGTTCCTTTTCTGCTCTTGTGATAAAATTCCACAACCAAGAGAACTCGAGAAAGAGTTTGGTTTTGCGGCTCCCATCCACCACATGCACAGGTCCCCTCTCCTGGCTATTTCTATGAGTGATCTCACTCTCAGATCAATGTGCCTTCTTGCTCATAGTCCGCTACCCACTCCCTTTACTTCGGCTTACGCCCCTCAGCATCAGTCACATCAAATTGACCTCTTTCTTAGCTTGGGCTGCTGTAACAGAGCATCTTAGACCAAGTGGCTTATGAAGAGTGGGGGTGTAGTTTTCTCACTTCTGAGAGAATGGACAATGAAACCTAGCATCAAGTCTCAATACGGCTGGGGTCTAGGGAGGACCCTGGTCACCACACAGTGCTGGCTTCATGTAATCTTATGGATGAAGAAGTGTGAACTAGTTTTTGAGTCCCATTTAATGGCATTAGTCCCACTCATGAGTGTCCAATCTCTATGACCTGGTCTCTTCCCAAAGCCCTCCTTTCTAATTCCACAATCACATTTTGGGGTTGAAGTGTAACATGTGCATTCTGGGAGATACAAACATTCATTCCATAATGGCCTCTCTCTGGAAGGGCTGACTTTGTGGAAATAACTCAAATTGACTCAACATGGGATTGTACAGGGACCCACAGGTATGTGTTAACTGAGGTAATGCAACTGTTTATCTTCCAGGATGAGCCACACAATGCCCTCTCTAAGGAAGGGGTGGGACTGGAGAGGTAGTTTCATGGCAGCATGCTGGCCTAGAATGTGCAGGGCTCTGGTTTCAATACCTAGCAACACAAAAAACTGAAAAGGAAAAGGTGTCCTTTTTACCATTTTACTTTTCTGGGCCTCCCAGTATGGAATCTAGATAATGCTTGCTGCCTGCTGAACAGAATCAACTGAAGAGAAGCGTTCACAGTCGAACTCTACACGAATAGTAAGGAGTTAAGGAGCTGCGCTGTGTCTGTAGTGCCGATGGCTAAAATACTGCAGCCTTAACATATACCAGCACAGGACCAACTGTTTCATTTACATAACCTATTCAATGGCCCCACTGGGGAGATTCTATTATTTTAACATATTACAGAGGAGGAAACTGAAGCTCAATGAGAAGTACTTTGTCCAAGGTCACGAGCTGTGAAGTAACTGATCTGAGGTTCAAACCAGGCCATTTACATCTCCCATCTAGGTATCTGCTCCACTGATGGTTGTGTCAAGGGGGACCCATCCACTGTGACCCTCCCAGGGTTGACACCCAGGTCATAGACTTGGTGGGAGGCATGCCTTTATGCTTGTCACATAGCAAGGCACCCATAGCCTGCCTGGAGATGCTAAGACTGCCCACGTGAGGATGCTACAGCCCTGCTATTTCAGCATCCTCGATGGGTCTCAGCTCTCCGTCATGATTATACATCCTTATGATGCCTGGGGACCATGCCAGGCCCTGAGTCGGGTGATTGACAGCCTAGGGACATCTACGAGACCTAACCTCCACCTACCCTTATAGATCTCCAATGCAATAAGAACTAAGATGCACAAAACCATACCAGGTTGTAGTGTGGGCAGTCTCTAAGAACTGGGTGGGAAGCGGGTACCGCTACCTTCCCACACTTCACTCAGCCCGAGAGGGAGGAGAGCTTCTTGCAGGATAGGTCTTCTTGCAGGCAGTAGTCACTGCCAATCTCCTTTCTAGGGCACAGGGACAGAGAGCAAACTGAGGGCTCTTCCAGCCTGAAGCCCTTCCTGGACAAGCAGGAAATCCACCAATGCCTTCAGTCTATTCTCTGACCATGGCCCTATATGCCAGAGTACTACATACAGGTCTGATGTTAGCACAGAGCATTTGGTTCACATTTGACTACTCAGTGACTGTATCCATCATCTATACTGTCTAAGAAATTAGTGGAAAGGTGGTAGCTTAAAGCACCTCAGCCCCCCTGATTTAAATTATACAGGTGGCTGTCACTAAGTAGAGTTGTCTGTGGATCTCAGATATGATTAGGTCTCACTGGCCGAGCTTCCTTCTTTAGAATCTACAATGTCAGGCAATAGCAAAGAGTAGGATCCCTAACATTGGCAAACACTAGAGAACAGCACCTTGTGGACTGAGAGGTCCACCAAAGTCTTACAGAAAGTTCACCCCCAAAAAGAGGCCAGGACACGCAAACACTCATCCAGGGCCATGCCTACATCTGGGGCACAAGCCTCAAGGTGGGGATCAGGTCTACAAAGGAGGAAGAGAAGGCACCCAAATAGGATGCTGAGAACTAAGCAAGGAATGGGGCTGGGCTTAGGAGGGCAGGTGGCCGTGGGATCAGCAGGAACACAGTGAGGTTCCTGTCTAAGTTCAAGGGCAGTCCTGAGTTATTAGGAGAGTTCTAAGAGCTGGAGAGGTGCACGGTCAAATCAGTGGGTCTGTGTCAAGACCAGTGCCTACATATCTAATAAGCTTCCCGATGCCGATGCTACTGGCCCTGGACAGAATATTTTGAAGAGTGAGGACAGAATCAGACAGCAGTCACAGATGAAGGGAGTTTTTAAGGCATCTTGTGCAGGAGCTTGAAAAAAACGTGCTGGTAAGTGACATACAGAGGGCAAGAGAAGCAACATGGTTCCCAGGCTCCAAAGTAAACGCCTGGGTGGCACCCATGGATTGGCGAGGGAAACAGAACCTGGGGAGGGGAAGAAATGGACAGTTTCTACTGAGGGGAGTTCCTATGGCCAGGATGAAGGCTACTGGCTCAGTGGGAATTTGGAACAAGGACTCACCCAGAGTTGTACTGTGTGGGGACAAATCCAAGAAAGGCATTTCATCTTTTATTTCCTCCCGTCAGCCCTAAACCTGAAACAGACCAAGTGACTTCAACTGCCCACATACTTTCCCAGAGTAAAGATGCTGAGAGGAGGGATGGAACTAAACAAAATTCACCAGCAGGATGACAAGGAGGAGCAGGGAACAGGTGTGAAGAAAACTGTGTTGTGGAGTTTTCGTCTTGTCCCACCAAGTCCTGTTGCCACTTCAGCCCCAATCAAACACACAGACGCTATACTAGTCATAAAACTGTTAGCCGATGACTAGGGTTTCTTACTGGCTAGCAATGTCTTAATTATTAACCCACTTCTATTAATCTAAGTATTTCCAAGTGGTCTTACCGTACCAGAGAAGGGTTTGGACCTGTTACCCCTTTAGTAGCCTGCTTTGGAGGGCTTCCTCTGCCTACCTTTCCCAGATTTCTCCTCATCCTAGTCCCACCTATCTTCCTGCCTCAGTGGCCAGACAGTGTTTTATTCATCAACCAATAAGAGAAACATATATACAGAAGGACATCCCACATCAAAACTGTAATAACTGACAGTATCAAAAATCAAGCAGGATTCTGCAGCTTGTAGGTGACAACAGCAGGAAAGTTGGGGCTTAGAAAACAGGAAGAAAGAGGCAATTCTCAGGGGACCGGCATCCTCAGCTCTAAAGGTGGGACATATGGGGGGGTGGGGCAGGCACCAAAATGAAGAAACAGAACCTTTATTTGATTTCTGCAGACCATGTCTCATATGTCCAGAGATGTATCACAGGACTTACTTCTGCTTCTAAGATTTTACAGGGACACGGACTTTTCAGCGTCTACCAAGGCATGAGAGGGCTCAGCAAGTAATAAAAGAGCTTTGAGAGGAAAGTCATTGGGAATATCAGCCATCAGACATTATGCCAGGGGCAGAACTCTCTGAAAGGAATTTCACTTAGGAAGAAGAAGAGGGGAAAGTTTGAAAGGCTGGGGGAGAGCTGAGGAGGGCCTGCAGAGGACAGAGCGACAAGGGAGGGTGATATACAGAGTGTCCCTCTGTCCCGCATCTCCATGCTGAAGCTCACGGATCAGCAACAGCAGGACACAGGCTCTGTGAGGAAGGTGCAGCGCAGAGTGTTAGGAACCCAGCAGAATTAAAATCGGCAGGGGCCTGTGATCAAGTCAATTTTATGGCAAACTTCCTGAGGAAATTGGGGGAGGGGCAAAGCTCATCCACCAACAAAAGCCAAAACATGAGGTGCGAAGTCTGTCACAGAGAGGGCTGTGGCGGGTGCAAGAGGGAGACCTTTGAGGAGACTTTGTTTTTCACAAACATTGAGAGTGCAAGCCTTCAAAAGAGCTAGAGCCAGGAGGACCAGAACAAGGTCCTAACAGGTCAGGGCTAGAAAATGAAGCCTTGTCTCAAAGAAGGCACCAAACCAATAGTGCCAACAGAAGAGCTGGGGACTAAACAGTAAGACATGGCTTGGAGGCAGCTGCTGGAACCCTGGGGCTGAACTTAGCATCTGGCATCAGATCCCCTGACCCCAGCGAGTGTTTACTCTCTGTCCCTGTGACGCACACTGATCTCTGTCCACACGCACACATACGCGCACATACACGCCCATGTTTCCTTAGTCTCCTATGAAGAGTCCCCCGCCCCCCCCCACACCCATGTTTCCTGAGTCTCCTATGAAGGAAGAGTCCCCACACACATACATACACACACACCCATGTTTCCTGAGTCTCCTATGAAGACTCCCTTGGGGGAACCACAGTGACGGGACTGCGTGTCACGCGACGGAGACGCCAGAGTTGTGTTGACAGTGCCAGGGATGAAGCAGCTGTCAGCTGTGGCACACATGGCAGACCCACATGAAGCCAATCTAGCCTGAGAAGCACAAAGGCAAGGACAGGTCTCATCATTCATCTCCAGCCCCTGTCTGCTTTGAACCTCGGAGGAAATTGCTTCCAGTATATGTCAGAAAGTGCCCTGCACAAACAAAACCACCACATTCCATGATTTCGTGTTATTTGCACTTCAAGGGACAACAAAGAGAAAGAAAGTGGATGGGCCTTGCTTAGCTTGTTTGGGGGGTGGAGAAATAGGAGAGGCCTCATCTTGAGCCGTAAGGCACTACAACTGGCAGACATCCTCTACACCATGAAGGGCTCTCGGGCCAGATGCCTGACACATGCATGATGATAATAAGACAGGAGAGAATGCTTTCTTTAAAATGGTCATGACGATAGGCTGCGAAGCTTCATCTAAACCCTCTCCCGGGTGCCTCAGCCTGGCTGGGCTCTCTTTTCAAGAGCCTTCCAGGGCACCAGACTCTAGGCCCGGGGCTGCACTTGGAAGGCCCTTCTGCAGAGTAGCCTCTCTTAGCTCCCATAGGCCAGATGGATGGTGACAGGGGCGCAGCAAGCTTGAGAACTGGGGACTCATCACTCTCAATTCTTGCTATACTTTGTTTTTTTTTTTGTTTGTTTGTTTGTTTTTTACGAGACAAGGTCTCTCTGTATTGTTTTTGAGGCTGTCGGTTCAGCCTGGCCTCGAACTCACAGAGATCCGCCTGTCTCTGCCTCCCAAGTGCTGGGATTAAAGGTGTGCGCCACCACCGCCCGGCTCTTGCTATACTTTGGAATGTCTCCAAAGACTCATGCCTTGAAGACTTGGTCCACAGGGTAGGTTCTCGCAGGAGGAAGTGAGATCATGGAGGCAGGTTCTGAAATGGAATACCTGGGGCCCCAGCCCCTCCTGCTCTCACGTGGGGCCTCAAGTGCCACTGGGTGAGCAGCTTGGCTTGCTTTGTCACGCACTCTTGGCCCAAGCAATGAGGCTAAATCTGCACAGAGCGAGACCTTTGAAACCATGAGTCACAATAAATACCACATAAGGAGCAGGGAACGGCAGCACATGCCTGCAATCCCAGTGCTTGGAGGTGGATCCCAGAGGTTCCCAGGGGCTTGCTGGTCAACCAGTCAAGCCAATCACAGAATTCAGAGTCAGTGAGAGACACAAGTCTTAGACAGGTGGAGAATGATGGAGGAGGACATTCAGTATCAATCTCTAGTCTCTACAGGTACATACATGGGCACACACACACACACACGAGTGTGCATACATGTACCATACATACATTAAAAAAATGAATCCATAGAAAACCTAGAATGTACTTGGGCCCTGTAGAATATGCACATAAAACAGATAATTCTGTTTTAAAATACATAAAATTATGGTATGCGAGAGGAATTTAAAACATTCATTGTTGTATTTCCTCATGTGCTTTTATGACACATCCTTGTTTTTTCTCTTCAGTACTGATTACCAGGAGGTGACTGGAGAATCAACCCATGAAATTAAAGCAAAACTATTCAGTATCTGTTGGGCAATTTCTTTGCATAGTGGCTTGTGTTAGAGCAAGAGAAGTCTCCAATACGGAGGCCCTGTGCTCCTCTCGTGGTAAGAGGGAAGGGATATGCTTCCCAGTGGGTGCTACAGGACTCCACCAGTGGTACAGCAGTTTCATTAGGACATGTACTTTCCTGGCTGAAAAATTCCAGTGTTTAAGTGAAAGAAAAAGAATCAATCCATCCAATAAAGACAGACAAGTTAAATGTAAATGATGAGATAATTTAATCAGAGGCTGCCCATTCCTTCACCTGCAAGAGCTTGGCATGCTTCAGTTCCTCTGCTACAGATTAATGTCTGTCAGACCAACCAGCTGACCATCCATCCATCATCCATCATCCATCCATCCATCCATCCATCCATCCATCCATCCATCCATCCCCTAGTCTTCTGCCCATTATGTGCCATAGCTATCGAAAGGGAGGCTCAGTCAGGCACTCGAGATGACGACTCTGCCACACACATTCTTGGGAACATTTCCAAATGCAGTCCCCCATGATTATGTTCACAGTTCCACTTGCAGCTCTGGGATGAAGTAAAAGACTCCCTCAGGGGTACCACTGTTTCCTCTTCCTGTGAGCACTTGTACTTGCTTACACAGGTTGGATGGATGCTTATCTGCCTTATCCTCTCTTGGGCTGTCAGTCTAATGGATAGAGCATATTTAAACTCATAGCTTCATGTATGGTGGCACTGACTGTGACATTCAATAAATCACATCCCTGAATAGCATTCAATCAATATTCGCCAGAAAAAAGAATATATAGATGACAATAAGCTACACCTTTTGAATTCTCCAGCACATATTAACCAAACAATGTCCTCCAAATATTGCCCTAGTTAGATTCTGTACCAGTTAGTACCAGGTCTTCTCCAAGATCCCATATATCAGGATACAACTGAGAAGTTCTGGAAGATACGGGCCTGCAACCTACCAAATGCCAAGTAAAAAGCTGGGAATGTGTATTTTCAATGAGGACACTCTAGAAACCAAGTATCAATCTTTCTGGTATTGAACTTCTGCCCAAGACCTGGAGGGAAACTTCACTGTGGAGAAAGAGTTTCAGGACACCCAATTCAAACACTCCACTGCAGGGCAAGTCTGGTCTACAGATCAAGAAATCCATGTTAAATTGGAAGTTTCTACTGCCCCAGAGAATACCTTGGCATGAACTTTCCATGCTTTGCATCATACACTGCATACCTGTGGAGCATAGTCATGGAGGCAATAGTGAGAGCACTACTCTTAACTTCAAAGGCAGGTAGCTAGGGCACATGACTTAGGAGAGCATACATGAGAGCCATTCTAAGAACTGTCTCTGTAGCGTAAAGAAAACTTATTATTTTTCCCATTGAAGTTAAATGTCTCATGGTTCCTTCTTATTTCGTTTCTAATTTCACAATAAAGTTTGGATATCACCAGTAGCCCACACCGCTTCCAAGTTTCTCCTCAAATTTCAGAGATATCTTCTCCTGACAACCCTTTGTCACAGCAACCCTCAGCCCCATGATGTAAGCATTGGCTCTGTGTTTGTTCACCATTTTACACCCTTCACGACATGCTACTTCACTCTAGGTTCAGCTCCTTCCCACAGAGAGTAGCCACCTTGATGGCAGGCATTGCATCCTTCCTGGAACCCAGTACCACAACAGTGACAGACAACATCAAGTGCTCAATACATATCCAGTGACTCACAAAAGATCACACAGCCATGCGGATTTCTATAGTCTATGTTTAACCTTCTTCATGAACTTGAAGTATAGAGTTTCCTGGTTCTAGTGTGCTTGTTGGCTTTGTTTTTTGCCTTTAAAGTAGCTGTGTAATCTAGTTTAAATCTTTCAAACCATGAAGCAGATACTAAAGAGACAGGTATGAGTAAACAGATGAAACTCTGGTTATCACATGCTATATTCTAACAGACTGGTGAAGTCTCAACTGAGGACAGAGGGGGAAATGAGTCTAGCACCATGACAACCTGGTAGAAAAACCTTTCTTTCCAAACTCATCATTTTCTGCCTCTCCTATATGGATCTAAAGTCTTGACGCTTCTTTTACAGGACAATCCATGGGGAACTACTCCCAGGCATCTCTGGCTCTCCCCATACTTCCTATAGTTTACTTCCTGGTGGGTTCTCACTATGCTCATTTGCATTCTATGATTCTCTGGGAGGATATTAAGAGTCTCCTGGGTGTTTCTAAAGTACACTAACTTTTGTCCAACACATCTGCATAAATAGAGCCACTGAAGACACAATCCCATAATCATCAAGGAGACAAGACCAATTTCATTTCAAATTCTACCCTAGGCAAGCTAAGGTCCTGAAAACAAAAGTGGGAAAGTGGGCAGTGGCCTGAGGAGGGCGACCTCACCTGTTTCACAACAGTTACAGTCCCAGGAGCCATAGCAACCACTGAGGCCACGGCAGTGGCATCGTGGGTCTCGGAACCCAACTCAATGATCTGTTGCAGGATGTTCACAGCTGTGGGGTCAAGTCGATCACCTATGGGAAAGAAGCAACAGGACACCATTAGGCTCTCTGCACTGAAAAGCAGCCAGTGCCAACTGGCCCATAGATGTAAAGACTATGGGATGATGTCTATACCAGATAGTTGATGAGGTCTCAGAAATCACTCAGATGACAGAAATAACTTGTTTGGTGCTTTATAGCTCACAAAACATTTCCTACAAGAACCTCTCAAGGACTCGAACCGTAAGGGATATCATGATGATAAAATCCCCATTTTTTGATTTGCCAGTCCTTGGGTACAAAAAGCAGAGATTTGCCCCAGGTCGTTGGGGCAATGTCATCACAAACATGACACTAAAGCCCAGAGGAACTGAATCTCGTGCGGTTACACAAGCTGTCCTTCAGGGTTACAAAGAGGACTGCCAGTCGACATGTTCAAATGCGGAGCTGGTTTCTCCTGAGGGCACGGGAGATGGGCAGGGAGAGCATGCCAAGAGGCAGGCAGGACACCCAAGAATGTCTTATTTGTCCAGCTGGTGGGCTTGTGAACTACGAGCCTACTCACGTCTACTTTTGTTTTAATCAGAAGACGGGGATGCGCACCGTCAGGGCCGCAGCGTGGCACACCCTTCCTGCCCTCCCTCACCACCTGCTGCCCATCTGCAATCCTCCTGCACACACCCTCACCCAGATCTCCAATTCACTACGGTGGAAACTACTGTCTGGTCTCTGTGCTTCATCGTGTCATCAAGTCTCTGCCAGCGTTTACAGCCTCACGGGCAAGCTTTCTGTAGGCCAGGAGCCAGGATGAATCAACCAATGAGAGGCCGGAGAAAGAGACTTTGACAGGACCAACGTAGCAGGTAGACCATGGCCTAAGATGGAGGGGGTGGCCTACATATATTCACAATATCCCACAATACACCTGTACCTGGGAGATGACTCAGATGTGCTTTACAGCTAACCTCCCTAAATTCCAAAGACTAAAATGTTTACTTTGGTGACTCACTGAAGTTAGATTTTAATTCCTCCTCTACTCCCTCCCTGATCATTATCCAGCCCAACCATTAGTCATCAAGGAGCTGTGGTCCTCAGTGGGAACACAGATGAAGTATAATCCCACCGATTCCATCCTTCCCGAGCTGACAGATGCTGAGACCCATACGGAAGCAAGTCATCACAACACATGGTGCTGAAGGGCAGTTAGGGGACAGAACAGAAAAGTCTGCTGGGATCCCAGTAGATGGCAAGCAATCTAAGTGCTGAAGGTGGGGGACTCCACCATTTCCCAGGGCATACTGGAGTATACAGATGAGAGATGCAGCCTATGCTGACACCTGGCCTGGACAGCACAGCCTCGGAGCAAGAAAGAAGACAAGTAGGCGGCCTGGAGACAGAGTAGGAGGTACAGAGGAAGACAGTGTCTGAAACTCCATGGGAAGACACTGTGGGCAAGTGGTCACGCGCTATTGTAGGACTCTAAGGAAAGAGACACTGTGGGCAAGTGGTCACGTGCTCATGGACTCCCCACGGGAACACACTGTGGGCAAGTGGTCACGTGCTCATGGACTCCATGGGAATGTACTGTGGGCAAGTGGTCACATGCTCATGGACCCCATGGGAACACACTGTGGGCAAGTGGTCACGTGCTCATGGGAAATAAAGATGCTACTGACCACTGAGAGTGAAACCCAAATCCAAACAAGGACTCAGTGCTTGCCTAACAGCATGGCCTTGACTCTGCAGAAGTGGAGGTGCTGGGAGCCTGGTTCCCTCTAGCTTGGCAGGAAGCAGCAGTTAATTGCTAGAAACAGATGCGCACCTGAGTGTGGATGGAGTTTTAAGATTGGAAATTAAGGGCTTCCCACCAGGACAGGAGCAGTCTCCTCCTCGTGTTTTCCATGGCCACTCCCCAGCTCTGTGCAGCAGACAGCCCCCCTTCACATCGGTTAGGTAAGAATGTCAAGGCTGCCCCTGCAGAAAGCTGCTCTGGGAATCAGTGTGGTCCACGCGGGCCCCACCCTGACTGGGTTCATTTTGAAGCGTGTCCAGAGACAGACACCCTGGTCTGTTCATTATGTTCAGAGCATCACTGAAGACAGAAAGCAGGCCGGGCGTGCCCTCACCACTCTCGGAGGTGTATCGCAGGTCCTGGAGAGCAGCCACTGCGGCCTGTGTCCCCTGAGCATCCTCTTCAGCTTCCGTGATGTAGAGATACTGGGTGGAGGGCTCCTCGGGAGTCTCTGTCGCTGGCTAAATAGAAACACCATGTCTCAGCATCCTTCCAAAAGATTAACAGCAACCCCAAAGCTCCAGGATGAGATAAACACGTAGAGGAGCACAGCATTTCACTGGCATAGCTCTGCTCAAGAGCCATCTGCTCCAACAAATGCAGTTCCCAAAGAGAACAGTTTTCTCTCGGGGGTCAAGGCTTTGTAAAGCTACTCTGAGTGGAAGCTTTTTGCTCCTCATTCTCATGGTACACAGTGAAGCATGCTGGTCCTAATGAACACATCTGAATATGCACTTCTGCAGTCTGTGTCTCCTCCCACTGCTACCAACACTGTCTTTAATCTTCCCCTTACACGGAGGCCTCTGGCCATGCAGCTAACAGACGCAAAGGCACAGCCACGGGAGAAAGCAGGAAACAACTGCATTGTTAGTAAGAGCCCACTGAAGCAAGGCTCTCGACACCCATCAAACCATTACACAAAGAACGTGGAAGGACATATTCTGCAATGCAAGGATGTGTGAGGGGAGGGAGGAGGGATGGAAGTGATGCTCTAAAGAATCTCTCTCCTCCAGGGGAGAAGCAGACAGAGCACATAGTCACAGGGCTGGGTTTGTAAAGATTTCCTTAGCCGGGCATTGGTGGCGTACACCTTTAATCCCAGCACTCGGGAGGCAGAGGCAGGAGGATCTCTGTGAGTTCGAGGCCAGCCCAGTCTACAGGGTGAGTTCTAGGACAGCCAGAATGACACAGAGAAACCCTGTCTTGAAAAACAAAAACATAAACAAAAAAGATTTCTTTCTGAGGAGGAACACAACCAATGCTGTAAGATGTGGGCCATGAATCTCACTAATAGAGAACTTTGGCCGAAGTTTATCAGAGTCAACGTCATATTCTATCAGCATCCATTAGTCACTGACACAGAGTTTCAGAGTAGCGTGCTATTGTCCCTTCACAACCAGCTGGCCAAATGCAGTTAGGTTTTGCCTGCCTGACATGAAGGAGACACCTAACAAATATCCAATGAATGAAGAAATTAATTAAAAAGCATTTCTCCTTTAGAGTGGCTTTAAGCAGTACAGCAGCCAACTATGGACCCACATGCCTTGGCTTGTGAGAGAGCTGCTCTTTTGGGGAACCCAGGTAATAGCTACATTCTGCAATGCCTCTTGTAGATACTCCAAGGAGATAAGTGACAACTCAAACTTTCAGGAAGCCAGTGTGTTATTTTACTGGTGGCCACCCTGTGTCCAGTTTCCTCGCTGTTGGACGGCCTAACTTGGAGAGGCACGTGCATGTTTGTGTGTACTATTTCATGAGGGCCATAGCTCTGCTAACAGTTCTAGAATCTGCTGGAGGTGACTGACTGGGACGGGATGGCTTTCCGTCATGAAATGGCATTCCAATGTCTGTTCTTTAGACGACAGACTCTGTAGCAGGAACTTGAGGGTTCAGGAGGAAAATCATGGCATCATCCGTGGTGACGGGACAGTGAGGCCGCCATCACCACCAATAACACTTATCTGTCACACACGAACTCCAGCATTTTACAAAGTATTCCCCCGTCCAGCTTTCCAATCTACCAGCCTACCCTACGGCTGAGAACACTAAGGCTACAATAAGTCAACAATGACTCAAGGTCAAACAGCTTCTAGAAACAGAGACAAGGTCAAAACCTATCATTCCAAAACTCACTCTTTTTTAGTTCCAATTTACAAAAAGTTTCAAATACACACAAGTAAAGGAGGGGTTATTTATTACAGAGCTCCACATACCTCTCATTCAATCACCTGATTTAGACAATTATCAACTCATGACCAGTTGTTTCACCTACGGTCCCACATCCTCCATGACACGCCCCTGGATTTGTGTGTGTGTGTGTGTGTGTGTGTGTGTGTGTGTGTGTGTGTGTGGTGTATGCATATGTGTACATGCATGTGTACGTGTGTGTATGCATGCATGTGTGCATTTGTATGCATGTGTGCATGTATATGCATGTGTGCACGCCATAGTGCACATTTGTGACGTCAGAGAATAATTTTGTGAAGTTGGTTCTTTCCTTATATTTTATATGGGCTCCAGGGATGAAACTCGGGCCTATACAGAAAATGAATTACATGTGCCATCTTGCTGTGGCTCTATCCCTGATGACTTTGAAGCAAATATGAACCATTGTTTCCCCCACAAGTATTCCAAATGAGGTCGGCTGTAGAATTTTCCATGTGTGTGTGGGTTTCTGGGGAGGTACATTAATATTCAAAAGCTTTTGGTATTTACAGCATTGTGGATTCTGAAGTTCTTTTAATTAAGGATTTTCACCATATAGAGGATAATGATGATGATGATGCTAACAGTAAACCACATGAATTCCTAGTGACTCTTTGACTCCAAGTTGGCACCAAGGCTCCATCTAGCTTTGGCCTCTGCTTACTGTAACATTTTTCCAACAGTAAAAACACAGTTCCCTTCATAAACAGAACATTCCCACACTTGCTCAGTTATAATACACACAGGAAGCAGTTTTGGAGACTAAGCATGGCACTGTGACAAGCACTTTGACCAGACTGCAGCACTCATTAGCTCTGTGTCTTTGGCCTTAAAGTATCCAGCAACACACTGTCGCCATAGTTACTTGTTTCTGACTTTAGTGGAAACCCTCTAGTATTTCCAAATGAAACCAGACCCTGGCTTATGGCCAGTCATCTTGGGGAGCACCCACTGAGTTCTACAGAAGGCATGTAACAGGTGAGCAATGCTCTCCGTCGAAAGCCTCTGTGTCTCCATGAAGATGATATCCCATCCTCCTAGTTCATGGTGAGCTATGTACGTGTACTTTCTTCTATGGAGCCATGCTTTCCGTACATTCCAAAGTGATCTCCATACTACCACCATGTTTCATTATCTTTATGGACTATGAATTGTTTCAAAGACCTTATTCCTGACCGGTTATAAGTAGGTACCCCGAGAGTCCGCATGTCAGCTGGGGGTGACTGTCATTGTCAGAGAGTGATGAACCTCGGCTGTGGCTAGAACAACTGATTGTCTCAACGAGGTCCAGAGAGGCAGGGTGATGCTACTGGTGGCTGGTAGGAAAATGCCAGCTAAACTTCCTACAGGGTCCAGGATGGCCCTCCACAACAGAGAAATAACTGTGCAGATCAAAGCATCAGTAGTGCTGACACTGAGAAGCCCTGCCTTGAGTGACTGCGATCTGTCCATGACAGGGGCATCTGGTGTTTGAAAAGTTGGGTGGCTGATGGCTCTTGTAATGGTGACACGCTCAGATTTCTAGGGGACCAGGAGCATTTGGCGGAGGAAAAGAAGGACCTGGAGTGAGGAAATGGGAAATTCTCCCAGTGAGGACAGCAACGGGGCATTTGCCTTTCCCTCTGTTGGGTGAAACAACTAAAAGAGGGTTTATGAGCCGGAGAAGCCAAGACAACACTCCCAGAAAAGCCCAAATTCAGCCGGGAATAGGTTCACACACAGGTGGCTTGGATCACACTCAGAGGGACCCAGAGCCGTGATCTGAAATGTCTGCAGATTCCCAAGGACACATCCGGTGCTCTTGAGGGCAGACCTCGCCCAGCACCTGGGCTCACCTGACTTGCCACCTGTGTTTCAACATGTCGAGATCACACCACACTGGAAGTGTTACCTCGCATTTGGGGTCTCCATCAATCTCCACTACCTTCAAGCCATGCTTGTTCTTCATGTGCCTGTTGAACTCCCACTTGGTGCCGTACACGAAGCTGCAAACGGGACACTTCAGACCACCTGCAGGCGCAGACAGGTAAAGGAAGTGTTTATAGCAAGTAGGTATGCTGCTGTGTCTCCTGTCCAAACCTGTGGGCGCTACAAAGGGCCTTGTAGAGACAGTCAGTCCCTCAAGCTTAGCTTAGTATGGAAATAAAACAGCACTGGTAAATCAGCTCTTAGGACAGGGACTCTGGAACTTACTATGTTTGTCTTACGCACTGAATAGGCCTTTAAAGAGAGACTAACACCTGCTTGATATTCTTCTAAATGCCAGAGAGAAATGAGCAACATAATCCCCTTGACCAACTGGATTGTGACTAGAATCGATTTTTCATGTTGTTATCTGTAAATAGGATTTTTAAAGTCACTAAAGAGCAGTGGTTGATCTGCCGATCTCCTTCACCCCACAAATGCTTGAATTCAGATGCTCCCTTCTCAAACCCCTTCCAAGAGAAGCTAAGTCATGAGCATGAATTCTCCTGAGAGTTTCCCAGTAAAGGATAGATTAAAAAGCTGGTCACATCCTGAAGTGTCACTGTTTATTGAACCAATTAAATTTTGCACATGTTCCAGGAAGTGTTTAGATGCTTTAATTGGGATAATGTAAAACTCAAGGTAGAAGAAGATAACAAAGGAAAACCTAAGGTCACAGCAGAGACTGTCTTTCTAAAGTTTTATCAGAAGCAGCACTAAGTTGGAGACTGGACGCTAATCTCTTAGCAGGAGATGCCAGCGCTAGCCAGAGGAGGCCAGCTGCAGTCGTGAGGTTAAGTGAGCAGCTTTCCAGGCCAGAGTCGGGCCTCCCCATGGGGCTGGGTTCAGACGGTGGATGCCCTCACCGACATTGCCCTGCTTGTGTTTTTGCAGCCTGTTGACTATGTTGCTCCAGCAGCTCATGCCCCAGTGGTGAGCTGCTAACCCTCACCTTCTCCTACCCCGTGCTTTCCCTATGGATAGTCTTTCCTCCCTAATCTCATCCTTAGAGTATACCCTGAGAACAACGGAACAGCACTGACTCCCTAAGGAAGGCTTGCTCCACCTAAGGAAGGCTTGCTCCGCCCGCCCGTCCTCTTTCACTAGTTCTCTCTGCGTTCTGTCTGCCTTGGGAGTCATGGTGTTCACTTAATACTATCGTGCTTTCTCTTTTAGTCCTGCCTCCTGCCATGGCAAGCTGCTCCCGATTCAGTCCCATGGCTGCCACGGCACATGTCCAGATCCGTCGTTAAGCCAATGAACACTGTTTTACTCCTATAACAAAAGCAGTAACAAACACTAATACACATCTACTCTCTGAGTATGCATGCCAAACACCCGAAGCATAAGCTCACTTACCAACAATCCTGGCACAATTACCCCATTGTAAACAGAGGCTTCGAACTATGGAGTAGTATTTGCCTTAAGCCAAGGCTGTAACCAGCTTGAGTTCTGTACAGTAAAGAACAATGGTGGCCACAATTTCCATCTGCTTCTTCCTGGGCAGTATGATACCCTCACTCTTCTCTCAAGATCTCTCTGGCTCAAACACTGGCACCACTTCCTTCCCTTTATTCTCAACTATGAAGCCTCGCAAACAATGCTTTCCATACCCCTGCCATAAAAAGGGGTGTCACACGCCCAAAGTGGCCCATTTCTCCTGTGCCTCTGTGAGCTGAGCGCATCACAGGGAGGCTTCTACTGAGGCCGCCAGAAGCTGGACTGAGGAATATGTCCCTGGCTGTCGTATTTATTTATTGCTCATTCCGAGGAGTTCTGTCCTGATGTTGAGTTTGCCTAAATAGATTTTGTGGGAGCCAGGTAATCTCAGGGGCATGCATTACTCAATTTCACCCTGTCGCATGCGGCTGCAATGCATGCCCTCGCCTGAACCAACTCCGCGTCAGTGGAATCCACAGGGTCCACAACTAGAGTTGCTTGTCGACTGCAGAACTGGAAGCTAGCAGTACTTCCCTTCCCACCGTTACCCCGTGGCTCTTCAGTGCCCTGATCCTGGGTATGTTTAAGAGCATGCAGCAGAAGCAAGACAGAGGAGAGACAAAGCTGGGTGACGCTAGTCACCATCAGAAAGGCCAGAAAGGAATGGACATCAAACTCTTACGTTACAAAACATTCTACAAGAAGGCAACTTCTCAAGTGAATGCTTATTTTCAGAACCTCAGAGACCCTCCTCTTCCATAGACAAGATCAAATGCATGGTTCTTTCCTAGCCAAGAGCCTAAGTAAGCTTCCTTTTGACCTCCCATGGTGGTTTGATTGAGAAATGTGCCCCTAGGATTGAGTGTTTGAATCCGTCATCCTTGGGTTGGTGGTGCCTCTGGGGAAGTTACAGAACTTTTAGGAAGTGGAGCCTTGCAGGAAGGAGGAAGTAAATCACTGGGGGTCAGACCTTGTCCCACTTTCATTTCCTGCTTCCTGCCTGTAGATGAGGGCGTGGCTTCCCAGCTCCAGCTCCAGCCACCTGCTGTCCCCTCCCCATCCATCATGGATGAGCCTTCCAAAGCCAAAGTGAACTCCTTCTGTAAGATGCTCTCGGTTGTGGTGCTTTATCACAGCAACAGAAAGATAAACAACATACGTCCCGTCACCACGTACTGGGCATCTACCCTGCCATCTTTCCCCATGGTCACCTTTGAAAATCTCCCAGTAAGGCCTTCCATCTTTCCTCATGGCTAGACTAACCCAGCTTCTCCTTGAAAGAGTTAGACACAGCAACGAACAACAGCAAACTGCTGAGGTCAGTTGGAGGCTTCACGATGAAAGCAGAATACTGTTTTAGGAAAAATGATTGAGGGGAAAAAACAACCTCATATAATGTTTGAATTAAACTAAATATGATAATGCCCAGCATTAATTAAAACTTCAACCTTTGCCATAGCAACTTTAATTAAAGAACAACAAATATGTAATCTCACCTGAATGTATAACTATGCCATTCAATTGACATCAGAGCAGAGAGAAATAATTTCCAGTTCAAGTAATTAATTTCTTAAGTGTGCACAGTAAAGGTCAACAGAAGGCTTGGTGAGCTACTCAGTCCTGGCACAATTTCCCCACCGGGACTGATTAACCAGGAGAATAGGTAGGGGGTTCATGAGCAACTTGAAAAGCTCACTATGGCAGTCTTGATCTTTGCAGAATCCAATCTACTGGAAATCTAGAGGATTTGCCGGCATTAAAACATTTGCCCTTCTTTGTGGTGTCTGATATCATGGAAAATCCACTTCATGCTCAATAACACCAGTCTAGGAATGGCACAGAACATGAGGCAGGCAAGCAGAACATGCGTGTGCAGCCTGGCAGACTCCCTTACACTCTCAAGTTTGAGTTTTCTCTTTTACTAAGTTGAAGATACCAATTCTCATGTCCTCATGGAAACTACAGCACGGTAGGCAGAATGCAGGATCCCCCAAATGGATATACTAACCCGTGGAGATGGAAACACATACCTTGCATGGGAAAGGGACTTTGTTATTAGTAAAGAATATTATTCAGCTAAGGTCTCTGTGTTGAAGATCATTCTGGAACATGGAATGGATCTAATAGTCAAAAAGAGCCTAAAGGAACAAAGGGGAAAGGGTCATCACAATGACGTGGTGTCATAAAATCTATACTGACCATCCTTGGCTTCGAAGGTGGAAGGGCTTGGGGTAGCCTCTAGAAGCTGGACAATGTTAGAAAACAGCTATCTCCTTAACATCTGCAGACTTGTTGACATCTCAGTTTTAGCTCAGTGGCCTCAGTTTGAGTATCTGACCTTGGATCTGTAAGATGACAAATCTGTATAGTTTTAAGGCATTTGCTGTAGTGGCTTTGGAAACTAGTACAGGCACGCAGAGAGTGGGGGCAGAATAAGCTTCATTAAGGAACATGGACACTGAATATTTTAAATTTACAAGATGAGTAAGTGAAATGTGGACTAGGAGTTCTTGCAGATGTTCTCATTTCCTGTTGAATAAGAGGATGTTATCCCTAGTGACCTGAAGTGCTGTTATATCATACCTGGCCATAGGACTCAGGGTTATCTGATTCCTGTGTGAAACCCTAGTCTCTCTTCTCATAGGATCCTCGAGAATTAAACTGATGATTTTTGGGCTATTTAACAGTTCCTGGATTTTCTGCTATTCTATTTCTTGAGATTATCATGAATAATATGATATGCATGTGCTCCCATGGATACAGATTTGCATTTTTCTAATTCAGTAGTTCAAAATAACAAAGACTTCAGCAGAAGCCAAAAGCGAAGGCTTCCTGACATACCTCCTGTCCTTTCTTTTCTAGTGATAATCTACTGTCATTTCAGTGACAGCTGGGGCTGCAGAGAGAGCTCAGCCACTGTTGGGAGCTGCTGATGGGCCTCCCTGGCCCTTGCTTTCACGGGAAAGGGGAGAACCCTTTACCCACAGTATCAGAACGTGGGGCCCCGAAGGGAGCTCCTACTGCCAAAAGAGATGAGCAGGTTCCAACTCAGTAGGAATACCAGTAAGTGCCACCATACAATCACCTAGCTTGATACTGAGTTTCAGTGCCTGGCACTGAGCTGGCCACACAGAAGAGGCTGAAAAGACACGTGTTTGAGGACACATGTAGACAAATACAATAGCGTAGGGGGTTCATCGAGCATTGACTTCATGCCAGGCAATAGCTGGAGGTAGGAAAGAAAAGATCTGATTTTTACGACTACTGTTGAGCAGGAATTAGCTACCCCTGTGATGGTTCTGAATGCAAGATAAAGTTCAGGAAAGCCTGGTTCAAAGGCCACACTGCACAGAGACCCCAGTTCAGATCTGTGCATCTCCTACCCTGTGTGCATTCCAGAGAATTTAGAGAAATCTGACAGGGTACTCTGCGGCACTGAACAACCAACCTTTGCTAAAACCTGTCTATATTGTATTACACGCCTCTCAGAAGCAGGTGACACACCTCCTGCCTATGACTGCCCATCTAGCCCTTGAGCAAACTTTAATCAGGCATAAATGAAGGGGCAGGAGTGAGTGGGGGACTGCCAAGTGTCTTCCTCAAATGGCACAAAAGCATACATTTGTATAGGAGAAAGCGTCAAATCCGCACTGGTGAGCAAGTGAGGACTTAGAGAAATCTACCTTCAAAACATAAGCGGCACGTACTCTGCAGTCCGGGAGTAAACTGCTTCATGCAGTGCTCAGGGGAAGACTAGTGTCCACATGGTACCAGAAGAGCGAAGACACATTTAGGTGTCTGCCTCTTTAACAAGCCCCCAGAATGGGGTTGCGGTTGGGTTTGGGGATGGAGACACACGAAAGAAAATGATCAAGCACTGATCTTCAAAGCCTAAATATGAAACCCAGGTCCTGTTAGGAAATGTCAATTGATCAGAGAGCCTTAGAAAGTTAACAGAGAACTTGGGGGCATAAAACAGTTCAAGTTGAGCACAGTTTTTGCAAGGCAGTGATGAAAGTCTAAAACCAGTGATAGCTTCATCAGTCAGATCCACGGGCCTGTCCCACCAGGCGCACTGAACATCTATTTCCTGCCCATCAAACCCAGGAGTGTAAAGGGTGTGAACACTAAGCCCCAGCTTCCCACTCATTACTTATGGTGACTCTAAGTCAATCCATTCTCCCTCATGATTCCCGGACACGACGACTGTGAAAGACAATGCAATGGAGGCTGGTGGTGCAGCTCACGGAAAGGCGCTTGCCCGGCATGCGCTAGGTCCCGAGTGCCATCCTCAGCCCGGAAAAGGAAGGCCCCAGCAATGCTTCTACAAGTTTTAGATACTTTCAGGGGAAAAAAAGGAAATCTAGGAGGGAAATAGTCTTTTTTGCCAAGTGCCCCTGAATAGCATCCTCTCCACCCTCAAGACAGATGCTGCTCTGCAGTCAACGAGTCCAACAAGGACAGGCTAGGTGACTTGGCTCAGACAGTATAGTCCAAGGAGAGGAAACACAGATTTGAGCCAAGATTCTGCCCCCGACCCCCACCCTCACCCCCCGGCTGCACCATCCTGTTGCTAGCACCATAAAACTTCTGGAGAAAACGAAAGGCCCATTTTCTCTCCGGTACCTCTCTGATGGATGGCTCTGTAACCATCCTGAGAGTCTTAGCTGCTCATCTATTCCTGTTCAGCTCTGTCACTGGAAGATGCTGGATATAGACAATCCATTTGTGTTCTGTGGAGATGCATCTCTAGGCAACTCGGCAAGTGATGCTCCGATAAATAAGTATCCCTGGCTGAGACACAGCCCACAGTCTTCCAGCTGAGAGCCAGACAGGTTCCTAAACGCCCTCCGAGTTCCACATAGTAACCAGCTAGTAAGAAGCAGGGACTAAAACTACACACTGCAGTCAATCTTAGCTGAACTATTGGAACGGAGACATAAACACAGCCATACTTCTCTGTGTGGTAACAGCACGTGTGCTATGCCCTCTTCAGTGGTAATGTGTGGTTATTTATTTTTAATATAACCCCAAAAAGAAAAGCTCTGACCTTTCCAATACTAGCAGAGGTTTTCATTAATTCTCAATAAATGTTCAAAATATTTCTCAGGATGGCTAAGGTGGCTGTGTACTCAAATTGTGTTTTTCTATGCCCCACCCCCACAAACTTCAACTACTGAATACATCTAGAGTAGCACCGGTTACACATTTATTTTTAAATCTAATTAAAATATAACTTCATTTCCCCCCTCCTATTCTCTCCTTCCTACCTGCCCTATGTCTAGGCCCTCTCTGGAGTTCATGGGGTCTTCTTTAAGGTCAAGAGAGAGGGAGCAAAAAGACTGTAAAAACCAAAAGACCACAAAGTGTTCTGTGAGATCATATCTTCTAGCTATGCTAGAGAAGCTACCCACAAAATGGCTGCCTATCCAAGATCTGAACAATTCCAACACCAGTTGACAGCCCAAGATAGATGGGGGAAATCTCACAGGGCACAACCCATGGATGAACAGCTAACAGCAATTAGCAACTCCTGAGAGAGGGAAAATTAGTCTTCCATGAAATGATGCCCCTAATTGATTATCTAATACCAAGTGGTCAGGCTAGAAACAGATACATGCAAGCAACACCGTGTGTATGCACACCTCTGCAGGTTGTATTCCTGCTTGTTCTTCTATATGCATATGCAATAAAATAGTTACAAGGGGGGGAACCCTTAGAAACCTTAAGCTCTTATATGCAATGCTGTATTACCAAAAGCCCCCAGGAGTTATGATAACGGAGCCAAAGAGTATAACAAAGGACAACAAAAATGTTCTTGTCCATGACACTGAATGAAGTAAATAAGGGCTAAAATTTCTACTCTGCGAACATTAAGTGGAGACAAAGAGTAGATAATGGTACTGACGAACACTGTTACCGGTAACAGAGATTGTGGGTCACATTTCACTGCCACTCTTTTGGATCACCACTGTACAGCTGTAATCGGTTGCAATTCCAACTCTGCTTTCTGGTGAGTAATGAGGATGGTGATGATCTGCCCACAAAGAGGAAGAACTAACGTGATGCCAAGTCCATGGGTTAGAACTGAACTGTTAAAGAGTCTAGCAGACAGTGGCTGGAGAGATGGCTCAGTGGTCAGGAGCACTGGACGCTCTTTTAGAGGACACAGGTTCAAATCTCAGCACCCACATAACAGCTAGCAACTGCTATAATAATTCTAGTGCCTGGGAACCCAACACCCACTTCTGGACTCGGTGAGCAATGTGTGCACATGGTACATAGACATACACCCTTGCAAATAAAGGAGACAAGACCGTTTATAAAGAGTCTGGAGCTGACTGCAGTGCTTCTCAGCCACCTGGGGCCCTCGCCTACCTTGCTGGACGAGCGCTTCCGCAGGAAGCTCCCCGCTGCCCACATTGGCATATTCCTCGTTGGGATGCTTCCTGTTGTAGTGTCTCTTCAGAGATCCAGAGATGTTACATGAATAGTGACAATGGGCGCAGCGGAAAGGCTGGGGGGAGAAGGAACAGCAATGGTGAGCTTCTGCAAACTCCCCCACTGCAATGGTGAGCCTCTGCAAACATACTCCCCACAGCAATAGTGAGCCTCTGCAAACTCCCCACAGCAATAGTGAGCCTCTGCAAACGTACTCCCCACTGCAATAGTGAGCCTCTGCAAACCCCCCAGCTGTGCCTCCAGGTGAGTGGATGACACCAGCACGTCTGCAGATGAGCGGGCCCATTAGACCCTGCCACCAGGGAAATGGCTTGTCCCAGCTAGTGCTGTGATAAAATACCATGACCAAAAGCATCTCAAGGAGGAGAGGACTCACTGACGCTCACATGCCATGTCACAGTCTACCATGAAGGGCGGTCAGGGCAGGAACTGACGCGGAGGCCATCGAGGGTGCTACCTACTGGTCTGCTCCTGTGGCTCGCTCAGTTTGCCTTCCCATACTATCCAGTACCATCATCCGGGGTGACACTGCCTCCCGTGGAACAAGTCCACCTGCATCAATCATTCATCGGTAAAATGCTCCATGGGCTTGCCCACAGGCCAGTCTAGTAGGGGCATTTCCTAAAGGGAGGGTCCCTATTCCCACATGGCTCTAGCTTCTGTCAAGCTGACATAAAAACCTAATCGTCACTTCCTGCTTCCACGCTACTCCTAGTGGCCAGGGCAAGGTAGGACCCCGGGGACTCCAGTAAACAAGCCTGCTGCCCTTATTTCATGACTTCTCTTCTTGTCTACCCCTGTCACTGAAGAAGATAAATAAAATAGCAATACGCTAATCAATCCCTATTTTAAGATGTCATTAAAAGCAGTTCCTGTTACAATCAAATCCTTGATACTCTTGCTCCCTCATCTAAAAAACTTCCTCCGTGACATTTCCTTGTCATCATCGGTAACAACGCACGGTGCCAGGCTGTGGGAAGGTGTGGCCGGCAAAAGTCACCACAGCCTGACCTAGGCCAGAGGAGGCACTTGCAGAATGAAGTCACAAATGGGCCTCTTGCATACTGCTTTAGGAACTCAATGAGAAGAGGAGAAGGAACACCCCTCGGGTGCCTTGGAAGATCTTGGCATCAGCCTCGAAACAGCTACATAACTGGATCGCTGCCATGCGCCAAGCTCTTTCTCACACCCAAGTGTCCTCTGGTGTCACGGTGATGTGCAGCTCAGACAAAGAATGGCAGGAATTCTGTTTGGCATTTGAGGCCATCTATCGATGGCTGGGCAGTAAAGAGAACTCGTGGGCCAGCAAGATGGGCTCGGTACTCTGGATGGTGCAGGGAGGCACACGCACGAGGCATGTTTAATCTCACGGGTGGGACTCGCTTGCAGTGGCAAGACATCTCTGAGGCATTTCTTCATCAGCAAACCTGAGGACAGCAGCCACCTTCTCAGGCTGGGCTCTGGATGAAAGGGTGGACCGCAAACCAACAGCCGAGACGCTGTGCTGAGAGCTGCCTAAGGTTTCCATCAGCAATTTTACAGCAGCTCTCTGTATTTGTAGAAGCCCACACATCACTGTGTCTATTACGACCACCTTGACTCCGTGCCTGACAAACTCATCCATCTTTTCACCATTATTATGCAGAGGCGCTAAGGTAGTAATGGCAGTGATTGAAGGTGGAGCACACTAACTGGGGGAGGGAGGGGGCATGCCAGCCCTGACCTGAAGCTCCCGCAGCCTCTAGCAATGGTTTCTTCTCCTCTGGTATACATACGTGCCCAAGTCTTCCCACAGGGAGGCAGAGAGGCAGGCAGGCAGCAGGATGGATGGGTGGATGGATGGATGGATGGATGGATGGATGGATGGATGGATGGACGGACGGACGGACACAAAGAAGGCCCTTTGCTAAGTCTTCCTTCTCCTTACTGCATTCTCAACCACTCCTTCAAAACAGTTTCTGCCCATGCCTTCCACTCCTCCCTTCCCACTTAGGGCTCTACAGTCCCCTGGGGAAACAGTTTCCAAAGGTTTGGCTAACACTGTCTTGTACGTATCTATCAGATGGTATCGCCTCCCAGCAGAAAAGGACACTGCAGCAGTGCCAGGGCCAGCTTCTACTGGTGAGCTCTGCCCTAACTGACAAGGTCCGTTTTTCAGCCCCGACATTCGGGGCTGACTCTCTCTAAGGCACTGGCTGCCTTGAGACCCATTCTGTAGGTCTGCTCTGGTTTCCATGATTATTTTTACACCATTGGATGTGAACATTCAGTGTAACACCTCCTCTAGCTGCTTCTAGTTTTCTCCACAGGGGTAGGCTGCAAGCATAACTCAAAGCAACTTCAGATTCGTATCTTTCTCCATAATCTGCTGATGATTCAGACAGAAAAGCTAGCACTCATCCCAGTCACTTTTACCACTCAAACTCCTCTCTTACCTAGCCGCTAGAGCCTGCCCTGCCCCTCTAGTGGAGAGAGGATGCCATTCCAACTGTATTGGTTTGGGCACTGGAGACTGACACCTAGGGTGGTGCACTGTTAGGTAAGCACTGTCACTGAACAACACCTCCAGCCCAAATCCTCTTAAGAGAAACATCATACCCCAGGAAGGTCATTCTCCAAAAGAGAGACAAAGAAGCTCAAAAAGTCCCCAGGGAACACCTACATCAAAAGCGTCCTAGGACACAAGTTATTTAGTGCTATCCCATGCAGGGCTGCATTTTTGCAGTCAGTACTTTGCAGAACCATTGTGGTTTGGACTACAGGGGCCTGAAACAAAGACAAAACTTATAGGGGTTTCTCATCTATCAACCGCTCAGGGGGGAAAAGGACTACAATTCCAATAAAGGACTATTACAAAGTTAAAAGCCATGCCATGTTCTAGTGATTTCCTCTCTAAATTGGCAAACATTATGATTTATTATTTTTGGAACACTTAGCATTTACACAGACATCAGAAAAAGAAACTAAGAATGCTATACGGGCCACAAGGGGTGGTCAGCAAGTAACAGCCGAGAAAGAGAGGGACAATCAGAGTAAGAAATGGTCCCACAAACCAAATTCAGACTGTGGAGCCACGTGCATCCTTCACGTGGCAAGGCAGATAAATCGCCACATGAGAATTTCAATGCCCTGTAGTTCCCATGCAGGCTCTTCAGAAGAATTTCCGATGAGAAGAAAAGCAGCAAACAGGTATGCCCTGAGGGAAGAGAAGTCCACGTGGGGCCAAATGAGGGCTCAGTCTCCCAGTTACAGATGCTTAACATGTCAGTTCTTGACCGTGGAAGGCTTGGGAGAAGACTCTGCCACACCATCCCATGTGTACCAAGACTATCGGGTGAGTGAGCTGCAGTGAGCTCAGCACTGGGCTGAGCAGATGTCTCTCGGGTGAGATGTTCTGGGGCCAGAAAGGCAATGATTCCCTTCCCTGGGTTGGACTCCGGTCCTTTCCATCATCCACTGAAATCCCCTGCTCGGGTCCTTGGTCCTAAACTGCATTCACTGATCCACGCCTGGACCTTTCTGGAGAATCAAGTTCTAAGCTGAGAAGCCTTGGTAGTGTCAATCTGAGAACTTTCCAGGGGCCATGGCAGACGAGAAGGCAGGCAAATCATAGCTAAGCCCATCTGGCTGTGCTACTGCTACTTTGGCTCTTCAAATTCATATCTGAAGCATCAGTTTGCTGACCTTCTCCGGTGAGTGAGACAGCTGTCTGACCTGGAGATCCCATGATGGCTGGAGGCAGGCTTGTGAGCCCCTGAATATATATGAGTTTCTAAAGATCAAACGCTACCTAGGCAAACTAAATCATAAAACTTGGTTTGCGTACACCAGATACTTGCAAATAGCAAATGGCACCAGACCTCAAAAGGGAAGTTGTTCATTTATTCTGAGCCTTCAGAACAGAACCCAGCCAGAACTAGGGAGACATAACTCGTGGCATCCATACAACTCATTTGGAAGAAAGTCTAAAGTTCTTACTGTTGTCCAAAAGAAAGGGAAATCAGAAAAGAAAAAAGAGAGAGAGCTGTCAGTCACAGCTTCTGTTCAGATGTACGGCAGTCTCACAATTTTATAAGGGTGCAGTTATTGTTCCCATTTTACTGATAAGGGGCACAGAGTAGTTTAGGAACTTGCCCAAAGCCTCACAGTCTCCTGGTCTGCATGGTTTTGGAGCCCTAGGCAGAGCTAATCACAGGAAAGTGATTGAGCTTTTCACTGGCCATGTGGGCATCTATCTTCCTCACAATTCTTCTAAGAGATAAAGGCTGGCCTTCTAAGATATGAGCCAGCCCAGAGTTAACCATCAACTAACAGCCATGGTAGACTTGAGAGACCAAGGCCACTGCTGGCTTTCACTATGGTGTGCAAGCGTGAGCATGGGCTCACGTCTGAATGCACACACACTCACACACCGACCGTTAATGTGTGCTCTGAGGAAACGGTAATATAAGGTGAGCCAACTTTAGGTGTCAGGCAACACAGTGACAGCCCATATGGTCAGTCAAGAATATCAGTGTCTTTTCTTGGTGTCTGTGTAAATGCTAGCATTCCAAAAATAGTAACTTCATCGTATTTGCTTACTTAGGGAAGACATCACTAGACTCTGGCGTGGTTTGTAACGCTGTCACACTCCTGTGTTTGTTCAAATGACTGCTCTGGAGACTAGATAGAGGGAAGACACAGGAGCGAGGCAGGAAACAATCACCCTTTGCTTACGGGGTATAGGCAAGAGACACTGAGGGCCAGCGTGAGTCAGGGGAACAAACACACATGCAAGAAAGTGAGCAGTTGGAGAGGAGGAGAAGTCACATGACAATGTGCAGGAAGAAAGAGGTTAAAAGCCTTGAGTAAAGGGGTCATCCAAGTGTCTAGTTCATGTCCCAGGAGAGAAAAAACATGACACCAGGGGTAAAAGTAGGAAATCTAGACCCACGGACCAGGCACTTGCAAGATGCTCTATGGCTGAATGTGGCTGTGGCAAGAGTTTGGTTTTATACTAGTGGTCCAAAATTATGGACAGAAGGAGGGCTCAGGCAGAAGAATCGGAATGAATCTTTTGGAGCTGTGGGGTCCAAGGCTGCTATCCGCAGGGTGGGAGAGAGAGTAGGGTTAAGTACCCTGAGAAGCTCCGTTAGAAAAGGCCTTACGCATGTCCACGGGCCAGACACAGAGAGGTCAGCTCTGACGCGCTCACTGAAGACTTTCACTAGCATGATGAAAACGAAAGCTGAGCCCATCAAGCTGGGGCATGACATGGGGCAGGAGTGAGTTCTCGGTCATGGCCAGTTCTGAGAAGACACCTGTTCACGACACACAGTGCAGGCAGAAAGGACCCGGGCAACAGAACTAGTAAAGTGGAGGCTCCCTAAGTTCGTGGATTTTTATCAGGAAACAGTCTAATCAGTGCAGACAAGTGCTGCACTCCAGTTGTGAGTGTGTCCCCGGAGGCTCAGAGACCAAAATGTGAGCCTTTCCCCTGGAGACGAACCCTTCTACGCAGAGGATGGCAGAATCGATGACTCTAGTGTGGGAAATCTGGGGATGTGAAACACAGTTTTATAGCCTAAGTCTGACATCCTGGATGAGACAGACCTAGGAAATTAAAACAGAAGGTAAACCGCTTACTTGACTGACATCCTGGTAAATGCAGGGAAAGGCAATGTTGCAGAGCAGCCTGCACCAAGTGGACTATTTGGTGCAAGACGCATTGTTAGAAGCAGCATTATTAGACCACAAACGCCTTCATGCAATGGTACAAGATTACCATTGTTACACCAAGCAAGAGTAGATGATGAAGTAAAACCATGAATGAACCAGAAACCAAGAGGTGGGCTCAGATGCTGGATTCAGTTGGGTTCTGGGAGAGTTCATGCTCCCATTCATGAGTGTGTGCATATTAACATGTATGTGGGTGCATTTGGTGTATGGGTGGAGGTCAGAGGTCAAACTCAGGTGTAGTTCCTCAGGAGCCACCATCTTGTTTTGTTTCTCATTGGCCCGGAGGTCACCAATTGGACTGGGCCAGGAAGTTCTAGGAATCCACACATTTCCACCTCCCCAGTGCTGGGATTACAGACTCAGACCTCCACGTCCCACCAGGCCTTACCGTCTTCCCCATCATGTTTAATTCCCCATTAAATGAGAGAATAAGCCTTGGCTCACCTGCCAGGGTTACAAGGAGGTCACAAAAACAGAACAGGTCTGTAATTTGAGACATTTGTGCTTAATCGGTTACCCATCATCAGCCCTTTATATCCACAAATTCCATTACTGGGGATTCAACCAAGGATCCAAAGTTCTTTTAAACTCTCAAAATTCTTTTTAGTTCTCAAACTGTGTCTGTTCTGAACATGTGCAGATCTCTAAAACAGCTATTTACATTGTAATATTGCTTCAGGTGTGGAGAGTTAATCTGCAGACAAAGTATTTGCGGTGTGCCTGGGTCGTGTGAATATCCTGAGCCGTCTTTACAGAAGGGACTTCAGCACATGCAGATGCTGGAGTCTGTGGGGAATCATGGAAACAAGCCCCTCAGATGCTGAGGCAGAGCTATGCCTACATCTGCTAACTTGGTCATCTGAGACTTGGAAAACCTTCTGCCAACTCTCCTTTCTTCTCCACCCTAGAGAAGACCTCCTCTTCCTATAGCAGAGGCCTGCCTGCAACCTGTGTCAGGCAGAGGGAGGCCCGACCCCTCACCAAGGGCCACGATCATCCCACCACCGACAAAGGCTTCTTGGCATCCGTCCAATATGGCAACAACCACACCACACTGTCTCTGCACACACTGTAACTCGTGCCTGAGACACACTCCTGTAAACAGAACTGAAAGGAAACTGGGCGTTGCTGTGTTCCTGGTGCTGGGGATTGAACTGAGGTACACCACAAGACACTTCCGTAGTGAGTTGGCCGTGACCGGCAGTCAGAGAGCAGCTGACACACTTCCGATGGTGGGATATTCAGGACTCAGGAGTTGTTTTCAAAGGTCACAGCATCTTCACAGTCTATTGAACCATCAGGTAAGTCCAGCTTTGTCACGTAGACACTCAGTTAAACATCCATTCATCTTTTGTCTACGACCATACTTAAGGTTGATGAAAATACGCCTAGCATTAAATGATGCCAGAGGAGAGAGGGCCTTACAGACTCCAGGTTATGTTCAAGCGTCGTGTGCCGGCCACGAGAATCCACTCTGCCAGGACCTCTCCATGGTGCCCGGAGAGGAATCTGAGCTCAGACTGACATACAGCAGCCACTAGGCAGTCTCCATCCACCCCACAGCCAGCAGAGGCAAGAGAATGGCTACGAAGAAAGAAGAGAACGGGGAGATGGAAAGGGAAAAATGGAGAAATTATTCCAGTGGTTTTGCTTGTTTGCTTGTGGAAGAATGGTAATCTATCAGCTCAGGGCCAGATCCACTGTAAAATAAACAACCAACTGAGGTAACATACTCTTTCTAATAAAATGGTTGTATGTGTGCATAAATAGGCTATTACTTTCCATGTATTATGTTAGGAACCATGGGTGAGATTATAGCAGGTCTAGACTTGTCAGGTCATCGCCACACCCAGAGGGCTTTTTCTCCCATACCAGGCTGGCTTTCTCCTTGGTATATCAGCTACGCTGTCCCACTGAGTCCAGACTTGGACTTATAAGATGCCTGGCCCTTGTGGTGACCTCAGGATGTAATCCCTACAGCAACGTGCTCCTTGCACAAGCCTGAGGACCTGCACTGACAAAGCTTCCATCCACATCATAAGGACCACTCCTGTGCAGGATAGAGATACTTTGCACACACTCGCTTGGCCTCACAACAATCTAGTAAGTTGGTTTTTCTTTTTTCCTTTTTTGTCATTTACACAGTCAACTAAAATTTAAAGTCCCACAGGAGGAAACATCTGCAAGAGCAAATGCTGACATAGATACAGGTTGAGCAGACTCCAAAACCTTTGACCAAATTCAAGCACAACAACAAATTCAACTAAGCTCGGCCAAGGAAATCAGAGCACACATTGCCCTCAGGGTCAAAACTACCTACAGGCAAGGAAAAAGAACTGTGCTAGATTAGTGTAAGAGCTTAAAAGACACTGAGAACAACAGAATATTTGAAGCAAGGCATGATGCTGTATAGCTTTCACACCAGCAATCAAGAAGCTGAGGCAGGAGGATGATGAGTTTGAGACAAACCTGGGCTACACAGCAAGTCTCTAAAACAAAGCAACAACAACAACACACACACACACACACACACACACACACACACACACACACACAATCTGTGTAAAGCCTAAGAAAATCCTCTTAAACCAATGTGGGCACAAGTCTAAGATGCACCATTTCAGACCTTTTTTACGCCTGTCTTTTCTCATCTATCAAATGGAGATAACGTCAGATCCTGTAAGTCTGGAGTAAGATACTATAAATACAGCAATATGACACATGATAAGTATTTCCTGTGTTAGCTGTCACCACTACCGTTAATTTCAAAGTCAACATGTTATGGGAGAAAATGACAGGAAAGAAATAGGAAATTAACAGCAGCAACAAGAAAAGAGTTTCTGCGGTGACACGGATAGAGCAGAGCCTCGTTTCTGTTACACCAGGAAGACCTGAAGTGTCAAGAAGACAGCCATATTTTCACCTGTACTAGCAAGAATGCACAGCAGTATCCATGACACCCTACTGACTTCTTCACCTGTGTGCACACAATCAGAAATGTCAAGCCCAAGGCTACCAGGGAGGAAGCCCCGCAGAAACAGGGATGGGACCAAAGACAGCGTGGGGAGAGTGCAGAAGGGGAAGAAGCTGGGATGCCACGGACATACCCATCAAGGATCCCAAACTCTCTGCTAAAGGCCCAACAGGGCCTTCCCAAGGTGGAACCCACAGACACTGAGCAAGCACTGATGGTAAAAACAGCCGGTGGCAGCACCTTCTGTGTCCTCACGCCTCGTTGGTACGATGGATTGGCTCAAAGGTTCCCACCATCTCCTATGAACCATGGAACCTGAGCATTTTCCCCACCCTCTGCCGTGTCAATTCTCCCCCCTGAAAAATACTGCCAGGACCCCGAGGCTGGATGGCCCAGAGACCTAAGATAGAACCAAACACACTTGGAGAAAAAAAAAACGTTAACATGATGATACCTATCAATATTCTGCTATACACATGGACAGGCACTTACCCCAATTGTCATCAGAGAGGCATCATTCAGCAACTAATGGAAACAGATGCAGACCCAAAGTCAAATAGTAGGCCAAGCTCAGAAATCCTACTGAAGAGACAGAGGAAAGAACGTACCAGCCAGGGGGGTCAAGGATATCACAAGAAAACTCCCAGAATCAACTAACCTGGGCTCATAGGAGCTCAAGAGTCTGAGCAGACAACCAGGGAGCAATCACAGGATCAGCCTAGGCCCTGTGCATATGTGACAGTTGTGCAGCTTGGTCTACTTTCAGGACTCCTGAAGTGGGAACAGGGGCTGTCTCCGACTCTTTTTGCTGGCTTTTGGGACCCTATTCCTCATACTGGGTCACCTTGTGCAGTCTTAATACAAGGGAGGTGCTTAGTCTCACTGCAACTTGACACACCATGTTTTGTTGATGTTCTTGGGAGGCCTACACTTTCGGAACAGAAGTGGGGGAGGAATGGATTAGGGGTGGGTAGAGAGGGGAAACTGTGGTCAGGATATCAAATAAATACATTTAATAATTAATTAAACAATGATTAAAACATACTGTCAGAACACAGTTATTGCAAGGGGGCCAGGGAGGTCGTCTGCCTGACAGTGATGCTAAGTGCTTAGGTGCCCCCTCCATCACCACTGACAGGCTGAGATGACAGCGTTCAAATCCATGACTCTGTGCTCCTGTTCCACCCCCAGTTTTGAAAGCAAGTGATTATCACAGAAACTAGGATGTCCTCCCCAGACTCCAGAAGTCCTAGACACACTTCTCTTTCAGAGTCTTGCTCTGAGAGCTCAGAGATCGTCCCCTTATATCTTCCAACTGCCTCACCAAGATGACTCCATTCCGAGACTTTCACTATCTTACACTCTGCTTTCGTCTGGCTCTCCCCACAAGAGCATGCACTCTAAGGAGTCGAGGTTCTGGTGGCTGTTTTCCAGTGTACCGACCTGACAGCACCTAGGACAGCGTCCAAGGAAAGCAGGGGTGGCGCTGACTGTCCCCCCAGTGTACTTCTGCACTCTGACCTGGGGCCGGACTCCAAACCTCAGGCTCCGCCCCCTGGGCAGCTGATGCACAGATCTATCAAGGCTACTGCAAATAAGTGTGACTTCAGCCACAATCCCTCCTGCGGCTGTATCAGCTGGGTGACACTGGCAGCCTTCCCACTGCACTGAGCTTTTCATGTTACAGATGGGTTTCAGATCACAACCCCACTGTGGTATCGTTTTGATAATGGTATTCCTAACACCTGGAGTGCTGGTGGCACAGCCTGCCCTTTCTTTCCCTCTCCCTTCCCTTCCCTTCCCTTCCCTTCCCTTCCCTTCCCTTCCCTTCCCTTCCCTTCCCTTCCCTTCCCTTCCCTTCCCATTCCCACCTTGGTGACCTGACTCTGAACAGCCCCCGCCTAGCCCGCCTGCTAACCACTAGTGTGCTCCCACCAACTCCACATTGCAGATCAGGCAGGATTAACTCTGCTGCAAAAAGCGAAGGTCAATATTAGCTACGTTTTCCTCTATTTCCAAAGAATGTACCAGAATGGATCAAACATGTGCCTTCTCAAGGGACTCTCCCTTGAAAATACAACGAAGAAGAAAACAACACATTTACAGATATATAACTCCCTTGTTTGCTGAAAAGCAGGCCCTTGTCACCGGCTACACTCCCTCTCTGGGCCTTGGCTCACTAATGCTATGGGCAAGGCAATCGCAGAGCACCTCACCTCCAAAGCACTGCTATATGCTTCATCCGATTTTAACCTTGCAGTTCTCACCATTGTGAGAAGGACAAACTCAGGGCTCAAGGCTACATGTAAAATGAGAATGAACCCAGCAATGCCCCATTAACAGAAGGTGTGTGGGATCCTGACCCTTTGTAAGCTCCACCTAGAAGCAGGCCAGGATGACTCTCACCCTACAGACCTGTGGACTAGGGTTAGGAAGGTAGCTTATATGGCAGAATGCTTGCCTATCATGCATGGAAGCCTGGGTTCCATACGTAGTACCACATAAACTGGGTGTGATGCCCAGCTACCTACATGTCCAGTATTTGGATGGTAGATGCAGGGGGATTATGAGTTCAAGGTCATCCTCATCTACATTACAAGTTTGAGGTCAGCCAGGCCTAGGGGAGACCCTGTGCAAACAATGATGATGATGATGATGATGATGATGATGATGATGATACAAGATGTGCAGACAGTGTGCTTAGCATTCCCTACAAAGAGCTGCCTGAATGTTGAAAGGAGAACAAAAGGTAAGCCCAATGCCTCACAGAACTTACATCTCGGCATCAAAAGAAGCAACCATGGTTACTGACCAGACATCATTAAACTTACAAAACACGAAGCATGAGGGTTGAGACCTGAAGGTCCTGTGGAATGGAACAGAGCAAGAGTGAAGAGCAGGTGTAAGCTGAGCATGGGGGTGGGGACGAGGTGACATGGCAGCACCGTGTCTACCTGGGGCAGTGGCGGCCGGGGCTCGGGGGCAGTGGCGGCCGGGGCTCGGGGGCAGGTAGCTGGTTGGTATTTGCAGCCATGGGAGGATCCACGTGTTCCCTGTGAGTACTGCCGAGGGTGAGGGTTGGCTTTGCCGATCACACACTGGTGTGTGTACAGCTTTGACAGCTCCCAGAGTCCAGAGACGACAGACAAGAAGAGAGCAACAAGGGGTCAGAAGCAGACAGACCTTGGAAAGGTCTGCACTTTACAAAGAGAAGCAAGAGGAAGGACGGATACACGTATGAATGAAAACGCCATCCATTCCTTGCAATACAGGCACATTTTGCGTGGTAGAAGTTTTGTTGCTGTTGTTTTGTTTTTCTGTCCCAGCCATTCTGAAAGTTGGGAGTCTGGAAGACAAGTTTACCAACTCAAGGGGTGAAAAGTTTCTCTAATTCTAACACCCAAAGGTGGGACTCAGCTCTGCCTAGGATCAACCATAGCAGGAACAAAACCAATCCCAGGGTAAAGATCCAAAGAGCAAGAGACAGATCTTCATATCAGTTAATAAGCATGGAGCTAGCTCAGTTTTCAAATAAGGCTGGAGACAAATTAAACAATTTAAAAGAATAAATATTTTAAAGCACGGGTACCACAAGTTCAAAGCCAGCTTACCTTGAGGCAATTAACTCATCATGATAAGTAACAGTAAATCAATCCATTCTAATTGCATTTGCTGCAAGAGCTTAGGAGAATCTTTAGTGTTGGCTGGTTATCGATTTTAACCTGTTATTATTTTTCTTTTGGTAATCACTTGTGATATGAAAAATGCAGTATTTCCAGAGAATACACTGCACACTCATAGATGGACAGGACTTTAATTGAACATAAAACTATCCAGTTTCCATTTTTTTCACAGATGCTTTTAAAAAATCTAAAGTACAGCAGAACTGAAGATGACACGGATTGCCTTTAGCAGTGGCTCTGTAGCAGAAGCCAGCTACCAAAGGGCACATGAGCCACCCAGGTCCACACCTCCCTTCTTCCTCCCATACTCACGGGAAATAGAGCAATGAGCACAATATCAGAGCCCTCACTGTCCTTCAAATTCAGAACAGAAAAGCAAAATAGAAACTGCCACAAAATCCCCCATTAGTGCCCCTGAGTTCTGTGGTTCCCGCTGTACTTGGTGAATGTTCTGGCTGCTGGCCAGCATTCTGCACCACGGCCTGACTGTGCTTGAGTTTTGATAGCTAGACAGACACCTGTGGGTGTATGTCATCAAGGAAGCAAGTGGGAAAAGAACAAAGGGTAAAAAGTCATTGAGCTCTGAAGGCACAGACTAGCAGATGGAATCATTATGTCACAAAGACATCGATCAAAACCCAAACGCCGCCTCGTGAAACCCGCAGTCCTCCTAACCCGAGCCCCTCCACTCAATTCTGGGCCTTAATCTTCTCAGCTATAAAATGGAGATCATAATATTTGCTTAGTGGGGCAAAGTAAATTATGCATATAAAACACTTTCCAAAGTTGCCTGGCATTGTGAGATCACTCAGAAGTACTAGTAACTGGAATTGCTTACAAATGGTATTGATTACAAATGTTTGTCTTCCATTCCAGCTACTCGAGATTATCTCTTCAATTCCACGCCCTTCCTCACAGCAGTTAGAAGGAAAGTCAGGAATAAATTATTTACACAGCAATCTCCTTGACTGACTTCATCCTAAATCATATCTTTCTCCAATTTTGTGTATCTGTTCTTGTGTGTTCGGTGTGTGCATACACTCTTTACCAACTACACACATACCTCACAGCAGTTTCCTGTGACCACGTTACGAAGGTCTTTGGTACCTATTTCATTATCAGAGTGCAGTAAGAGATTATGATACAGATGAATAGAAACTGCTTTTGCTAAAGGGAGTTGGTTCCTCAACTTGGACCTACAAGGTAACTGTTTATAGACAAAGGATGAAAGCCTGACATATCTGCCTTTGTTTCTGTCTGTCTCCTTCACTTCTAGAGTTACCTTAGAGTCCTACACAAGAGGGACTTCATAGGGCAGACCCTTTTCCAGATAAGGGCAACTTGTCCATTGGGGTGAGGTCCCACCACAGTGGAGCACAATAAATAATGGACCCAGAGAGTGAGGGGTTCAAGCTTCAAGCTAAAGATTAGGGAAGCAAAGCAGCCAAGCCAGTAGATCTTACTTCTACCCAGCTGAAATGGCAATTCTGTCTCTACAAATCCTCAGAGGCAAAAGGCCCTGAATTCTTGTCTCCCATTCTTATATTCCTTTCTCCGCCCAGCCATATTCTCCTGTCTCCACCACCCTAGTGCTGGGATTAAAGGTGTGTTACCCCAGGTGAATGAGATCACCTATGTGTGAGCTGTTTCTTTTAGGACTGGATCAACTTTGTGTAGTCAGTGTGGCTTTGAACTAACAGAGATTCACCTACCTCTATCTCCTGAGTCCTGGGATTAAAGGTGTGTGCCACCACTGCCTAGCTCTATGGCTAAATGGTGTGGCTGCTTTGCTATTTTGATCTCCAGTGGCTTTAATAAACCATAAACAATTTATCACCACACCACAGAGCCAAGTAACTATCTCCTGGGAGGCACCCTGGTCTCTAATCAATGAGGACTTCTTTGACTACCTTATACAGCACACTCAGAATACCCAAAGAAATGGGTTAACGGGTTAATGGGACCACATCTTGACCAGGATTGCTCAATTGTGCAAATCATGTGTGCCCCAATTCTCCTCACACACAAACCTACAATACACACCGGCACACCACTGATGGACTTGTGGAGACTGAAGCCTATTATTTGTCCCTCTTCTGAGTCCTGCTCGAATTCCCTTCGACTTGTGGTTAGCAATCAATAGAGAACCTTCTTGATGCAGGTTACTAAAAATGTGGGTTTTAAGCAATAGGCTAATATACGCTCAGCTGAAATAAGGCTTTAGAAAATGTTGGAATGATTGCTGTGCTGATCTTCTGAGTTCCCACGGCTCCAGGGAAACAACTATTCTTTAATACTTCATACAATGGCTATCGTTTTGGGTGCACATTTGGCCCTGCAGAGGCCTACAAATCTGGCAGACAGAGGCCTGACTAGAAGCCAGTGCACCCAGCACAGGCCTGACAGGGAAGTGCCTGGTACCCAGATCATCTCACATACTTTGCATCAAAAGACCAATAAAAACTGAATTCTTTAGTTGGTCTTACTTTACCTCTGAAAATTCTGGTTGTTGGGTTATGGTATAATATACTCCATGTGGAAGAGTTAGGAAAACTTTGTCAATGACAATGAAATTAGAGATGAAGGTCTCCCGTACCTCTTCGCAGTTTTGTGACAATGCTGTGGCTATGCAAATTTTCAACTGCAATAAAGCAATAGACTCATGGCACCGACTGTCAAGGATTCCACCTCATTTAACACATATCAAATATAAATTTGACAGTGTGTTGTCAAGGCGATGGGTCAATTCGCAATCTCAGCTTTATCTAGGCACTTTCTGGCCACAGAATGGGAAGGACCAATTGCCAAGAAGGTCACACTGTGTCAGAAACAAAGGCAGCTAAATAAAGATGGGTCAGCATTCAGCCACCCTGAACACTTTCCAAAAGGGGCATTATTTCAAAACTGCTGATTTCAGACTTAATTTTTCTTTGCAGACTTGCACAACTCACACTCCACTTTTCTTTTTCACTTAATTCTCCAGAGGCCAGGAGATTTCTTGGTGTCCTTGTGGCTCTGCAGCGGGTGGGGCTAGTGTGCAAGTCTCTCTGGTGCTGAGCCCTTGAGACATGTGTCGGTGCGATGGAAAGCGCTCTTGAGACATGTGTCGGTGCGATGGAAAGCGCTCGTGGGCAGCAGCGATAAGGAGAGAATGGTGGGGAAATGCAGAGCATGGTGAACCTCATCAGGAAGCAGAATGAGGAAAGCATGGGCAGCTAGCGGGTCCAGCATGAAGGGGCGGGGCTGGTGGAAAGGGCATGAAGGTATGTTCACAATAACCCCATATGGAAAACACACCTAATAAAAGGTTCTCTCCACCAAGTGGTATATTAGATTGTATTTGTGTTAGAGGACGCTGTTACGGAAGCTGTCACATCAGCAGAACACGTGGCTATAACTCTAAGAACAGATGAAGCCTCCCTCAGATACCAAGAGTGTTGAGTAATGGAGCCGTGATGGGAGACAAGTGTGCAGAGTCAGGGTGAGTTCACTGTGACAAGGAAGAAGCTGGAGAAAGGATGGAAACAAAAATATGGGGACCACATGGCAAGTCCTCATCACTTGGTTTCTTATTAGTGTTAACGTGTGCAGAGGTAGCCAAGGTCCTGCTTCTATTCCTAAGCAACAGGTAAATGAGGAAGGTTAAGTGATTTGTTCAAGATCACCCAGGCAGTGACAGGCCTGGATTCTAAGACAGTGTAACAGCACATGAGGGCAGCCCTTGCTGCAGGACACGGGGATTTCATCCAACTGGTGCTTCTCCCATGGGTGCTTGTGAGGGGACGTGACTCAAAGTCCTCCCTGTGGGTCCCGCTGTGTAGACAAGATCTTCACTTGGTGGGTGACCTTGCATCTGTCACCTCTGCCTACAGCTGACCTCTGCCTCTATCACCTCCTTTTCCTTGACTTCCAGGTGAAAATCCTGTGTGTCGGGCAAGGGTGACAGAGAGCCACCACGAACATGCAGCGGGCAGTCACTTTATGAAGCCCTGCCAAGCTGACGGCCTCATGCTTAGAGATCGGCAGCTCAGTGATGTCCAGGACTGTTGGTGCTCAAGAGTTTATGGGAAGCCAAGTCCTGACTCTGCTCCCAGAACATCTCAGGACCTACAGTGTCTGGACACAGCCGGCCTACACAGTACAGCAACTGCTTTCTGGGCTGAAGGCCCTGCACCCAGCTGCTGATTTACCAGCTCACCAGGAGGCCTCAGAAAACTCGGCATAAAACGGATGACAGAAAATGAGCACAGAGAAATGTCAGCCAAGGTAAGAAATGCAGGAGGCAAAGTCCAGGGGTGATGGGGAATGGTCTTCTGTGTATATGCTTGTCTTATTGGTTGATGAACAAAGCACTATTGGCCAATAGGGAAGCAAGAAAGGTGGGACTACGAGTCGAGGAGGATTCTGGGAAATGTAGTAAAGAGAAGTCGCCATGTGATCCAGGCAGGACGTGACCTGGCAGACAGTCACAGTATATAAGCAAGAACAAACAGGAAATCGCTGTCTTCTCTCCCTTCTCTGTGGAGATGCTGAGCAGATGCGACATAGACTCCAAAGGAGTAAGAGGCCTGGACCTTTTCTCAGGTAAGGTAAGGCACGTGGAAATACACGGATTATTAGAAAATGGGTGAATAATAAAGAATGAGCAAAGCCAATAAGAAACCTTAGCAATGGCCAACAGCTTAATAACAAATACAGGGTCTGCGTGTTTCCTTGGGGCAGAGAAGGGCAGCAGGACATAGCTGGGCCAAGGAAACAACACGTTACCTAGGGGAAAACCAGGTACAAACATGTAAGAGCATTACTTCATGGAGGACACGGTCATATTCCCTGTAACAAGTAGACTGATGCCAGTCAGAGATGTTCTCAGAGACTCAGGGACCACACACTTCGGGGTGGGCACTAATTACATGGGCACCTTCTTCCTAACATGTATCCAAACTCCAGGAAGTCAGACAGCCCTCCAATACAAACCACACCTCTTGCACAGTGAAGGCAGAATGAGTTCTTCTCAGTCAGGCTGCCAGGAACTCATGAAGTCCAAGTCGTCCCAGAGCGACCAGCAAGGCCATCTCTCACAGCAGCAGATGCATCTGCTTCACAATCTTCTGTACAACGCCCCACATGAAAACCATTTGCTTTTCTGACACCAACTAGTATTTACTCCAGACTCTGTCATTTATTCAAGTATAACATTTGACTCTTTTAAACATTCTGAAGAGTACAGAGAGAAGCAAGACAATGCAACCTCAAAGTGGAAGGGGGGGGGATGTAGAGATACAGATGTCATTAGGACAAAATGTGAAAACAACTGTAAAAGCTCTGTGAAAAGAGAGACAGCTTGAAGGGACAGATGAAAAAATTAAGCAGAAAAATAGAACCAATCTGAAAGGACCAAATGAAAATGCTAGAAATGTTAAAATGTCAAGCTCTTTTTGCTTAATGATCTTACTAAGGGCAAAGATGACATTAAGAGGAGAAGAGATGATGAGCTCGGAGAAGGCCAAGAGAAATAAGGGAAATATAAAGATACAGAGAAGACAGAGAGAGGGGAAGGAAGGGTAGGGTCATCTGAGTAATGGGATGCAGCTTGTGAAGACATGGGCATCACTGCCCTAAGAAGAAGATGGGGAGGCAATGAGCCAAGTGACTACTAAGGGGATAACAGCTGAGATCTGTCCTACTAATGGCAGACACCACCCACAGACCTGAGGATTCAGTCAACCACAAGGCAGGTACACACAGACCCTACCTCAACTCAGCAGTGGTAATCTGAGGCAAACAAACTAGGGCACAAAGGTCACAAGTCAGCCTGAAGAAAAAGACCCAGGATAGACATGCTCAAACCAGTGAAGGACGGAGAGCAAAGGAGAGGAGAGACAGTCTCAGGCTAAGTCCAGCCTGGACATGGATCGGGCTGGCCTTCACGTCACGGTGCTCCTCCTGCCTCTGCCTTCAAGACACTCTGGACAAATGAAGGCACTTTCAAATGGGAATAAACACAGACATTTTCAAAGAAAACAGAAGAGCCAGTTCTGTCTAGCACATGAGATTCATCTACATCCTCGGAGAAATTCTCTAAGTCAGGAAAACAGTATATCTGACAGGAGGCCAGGAGCAAGGAAAGGAGGGTAAGTCTATCAGTATATTTTACATTCACACTTAGTACATTTTACTTTCAAATTAGTTTTTAAGTTTAAATCTTTAAAAACTGTATTTTCAAATATGTGTTTGGAATTTCACTAAAATAGTGCTGTTACAACAAAAGCACCACCTTGTTTAAGAGTTAACAACTTAAGGAAAAAATGTAAACGATAACAGAAGTGTCATTATAGATACATAGTATTTTGTGGATTTTATTATGTTCACAAGAGTATATTATTTGAAACCATATATGGTCTTATTTTTTAAAAAAATAACATCCCCAGAAAACACACGCGCGCACACACACACACACACACACACACACACACACACACACACACACACACACACACACACACACACACCCAAGGTCATCAAAACTAAGGAAGTCTGAGAAACTGTCAAACCTCAACAAAGCTACAAATATAGGGTATTTAGCATAATGTTGTATACTACTGAGATCCTGAAGCGGGAAATAAAAACGAAAGAAATGCAAAATGAGATTCAGTTAATAATGTGTCAGTGCCGAAATGTCAGTAGTAACAGACAAATCCTATCCACGTTGGCAGTTAACAAGCAGAGACGCTGAGTATGGGACACCCAGAAACTTTCTGCATTACTTCCATAACTTTTCTGTATGTCTATAATTGTTGTAAATTTTAAAAGAAAATCAATAAAAAGAAATACTTGATTCACTCTCTCGCTCCCCCAAAAGAGAAGAATTAATATGGCAGATAGAAATAAACATCAAGATGCTGAACTTAATATTCAAGCACATAGACAGCTGCACTAAATAAAAATAACGGGGCACTCTAATTAAAACATAGAGACTGCCCAACTGGTTACACACAGGCTCACATGGCTGGCTTGCATGCATGTAGATGCACACAGAAACAAATAAAGTGTAGGAGGTCTATAGGAATTCGTTCCAAATGGAATCTGGCTTTTCCTCACAAAGCCTCAAACCCATTGTGGTGGCTTTGGAGAGCTTCAAGTTTCTGCTTCAGAACCATGTGGACAAGTGTCTCGGTCAACATCAATGGCTGGGCTCTGGCTCACTGAGAGCACCCCTAGTGCTAGATAATTCACTCTCTACACATTTCCAACATCCAATAATGACTATAACGTTGACTACAGAGAAGCCAAATTGGTACGGAAAGTGATGATAAGCCTTGAAGAAAGCTCCTGGTACCCTTTATGGAGAGAGAAAGCTGGTGCCCTTCCCAGCCTTCCAGTAACGATGGCCAGAGTAGACAGCTATGCAGTCATTCTGTCCTGTTTCTGTACAGAGGCCTCTAAAGTAATTACATCATTGCTGAAAGTTTTCAAAGAGGGAAACAGTGTCTCAAAGAAGCAAAGGAGCCCCACAAAGGTCCACTAGTTGGCAAACAGTGGCACCAATTAGGTATGGCCTTCACCTGCTAGTGTCGGTGAACAATTCACACAACAGAGAAAAGAGCAGCGGTGTCTGGAAAAGAATGCAAAGAAAAACAACTATGAGAATATTAGAGTAAGTGCTTTGTAAACAGAATTCCATCCAAGCAGAAAGAATATGGGCACGATCAAGCTGCTCCACACTCCTCGCTTTGGTTCTTTTGAGAAAATGGAGTCATTTTCTAGAGATACGGGAGGAAACTTAGACCTGGTACCATGTACCAGATCCACTGATCATCATAAAATTATACTGCTTTTAATGTCCCCAACACTAGGAGGCTGATATTACCATCAGCATTTTACAGGTAGTAAGATTTACATAAAGAAGTTAAATGACACAACTTACAAACGGCATAGCTAGGAACTAGCTCAACCTTTACCTGATTCTAAATTCTGCAGTTTCTAGGACAGCTCATTGTTCTGGGGTTTTCAAATGCCAAAGGCAGTTCACCACCACTCATATTCATATAGGACAGCACCAAAGACTAGAAACATACTCATACTCTGCTTTGACTTTAGCTTCTAAGACTTCTTTTTTTCTTCTTACAGTGTTATGGTTTTTATTTACATGTATCGGTTCATGTGTTTCAAAACTCAGGCACAGGTTGGGAAAACGGCTCAATGGCAAAGACCTCCCCAGGCAGATGTGAGGTCAGGAGCTCACATCTGCAGAACCCATGTAAAAGCCAGGTGAGCATGGCCGATGATCTGTAATCTAAGTACACAGGAGGCAGAGACAAGGGATTCCTAGAGCAAGCTAGCCAAAATGGCAAACTCTGGGTTCTGCAAGAGATCCTGCTTCAATATATAAGGTAGGGAGTATTTGAAGAAGACACTCAATGTCAAATTCTGTTCTCTACTGATGTCCTGTATGCATGCATATCACACACACACACACACACACACACACACACACACACACACACACACACATACACACACACACACACACACACAATCTGCACATATATGCCCCACACATGCAAACATACATATGTGTGTGCTCACCATACATGTCTTCCCATGTACTTTTGGTATTCTTACCCACCCCAATAGATGATGTGTCTGTTTATTTTGCATGTATTTTTATAGAAACTTAAAAGTAAACATAAGAAATATAGTTTTATCATTTTTTAATCTTCCTTTTGCAGTTTCTTATACAGATTAAATATCTTTCTATAGAAATGAGAAGACAGATATTTTGGACTCTTTTGAAGCTACCGATTATTCTGTTGTTTGCTGATTTTTTACTTAACCCTTACCATATACATGAATATATTACCTATTTCTGTTAAATAGTCCCACAGTTCTATTCCATGTATCTCCAAGGATCTATGAAGTAGATGAATTCTTACAAGGGATCATTTCACATCACCTGTCACACACTTGCAGTTGTAAACAGATTCTGCTGTACTCATCTCCTTGGGGGCACACACCATTTTCACACCCATCAACAATACATGAACAAGGTTAATCCCTCAAGGCCTGCAGTGGAGTGTGTACTTGAACCCTGATGTTTACTGATGTGAGTAAAAAATGATCCCAGCATGGTTTTGCTGATGTTTCTTAATCGATGAAGCTGAACATTTTATCATGTGCCCAAGTTATTCCGAAGTTTGTGGCCAATTCTTTTTAAATGAACGCCTATGAGAATAATCTTCATAAAAATAAAAAATAAATAAAAAACATTGTGTGAAAATAATTCTAGATGCTCAGCATTTTCCTTGAATTTTAAAGTTGTCTTAAAATTCCATCCTGAGGCTTTGATACCTAAAGGCATGCTAAAAGAAATCTCAGGAGCTAGAGAGATGGCTCAGCAGTTAAGAGCACTGGCTGCTTTTCCAGAGGACCCGGGTTCAATTCCCAGCACCCGCATAGCAGCTCACAACCCTTTGTAACTCTAGTAATTCCTTCACAACAAGGCACATAAAATAAAGCTAAAGAAATTATTAATAGCAACAAAAGAAATCTCCATTTCCTCGTATGACCAACCTTATCAATCAAGCTAGGAAATAATCCACGGAAAGACGGAGAGCCGCCTAACTCAGCTGCAAAGGCAGATCTGAGCAACCACTGAGGCTGTGATCCATGCCTCACTTGACTTTCAAGTGATATTCATGTAGTCATCTCCTTTCTGGTTCCCTCACTCCTCTCTTCCACTCCTCCTCTATTGTCTCCTGCACACCTAGAGGAGCAGCAGTCTCCACGTCCCCCACATCTCTCGTGATAAGAAAAAATATAGCACAATCACATTTTCAGAGCTAGGAATTGGACCCAACTTCACAGGATGCTGGACTCAAGGGAATCAAGCATCGGGTTCTCAGACTTGTTATGTAATGACAGAAATGACACCACCCCAAAAGAAGCATCTTCTTCAAACTATTTAAGCTACGATAACAGCGTGCCTGGAAACACATACACAGTGGTCTAACAGTGTCATGAAGGGCATGGAACTAACCAACTATTACTGGTTATATTTAAGCCAGGAATTGTGCAGCTAGAAATGAAGACCGGTCCGTTATTTAAACCCTCCAGCTTGGTGGCTGCTCATGCCCAGGTATCTTCTCAAGCACTCCTTAAAAGTCAACAGTGGGAAGCAGAGGAAGCCCTGAGCAAATATGTAAGAAGTGGCTCAGTCCTGAGTGGATGTGTATTGGTGACATGAGCGTAACTGTGTCAAGGACCCCAGAGCCTCAGATCCATAGGAATAGCAAGGCCTTCCCTAGGTCAGGTTCAGGGAAACAGCAAAGCCTTCTCCTGGTTCATATGTGGATGCTGACAGTGTGTGCAGAAAATATGGACTGTAACTTCCTCTTCTTAGATGTTTACACTCTGAGTCTGTCCCTCCTACAGAGACCCCACCCCACCCCTATACATATTAGGTAAACCTACCTCCTTATTCAGTTCAGCTATATAAATCCATCTCCCCGATTCAGATTTAGAAAACAAACACAGTATGTTTCTGGACTGCTGGTGTGCCATACTAATCCAAATTTTCTGTAGGAGTGTCTGTTGTTTCTTTATTCCCTGTGCCCAGTTAGGTCAATCCCCAAACCCTGCAAGGCTGAGGCAGACTGTGACCTTGGGAATGCATTTTGATTGTGTCCACTGTCTATGACTTCTCAGTGGTGTGACGAGCTTGGCTCTGAACCTTGTCACCCATTAGATTTTAAGAGACATGAGATGCTTCCAGCATGAAGATGTCTACTGTGCAGTTATTCATAGCAGACCAAACTGGGAGCAACCAAAGGGCTCAATTGTGAAGGGCAAGGTCAAATACAGCATGGCTTCAGTCCCTGCACAACAGACACAGGAGTCTATAAGTCTACTTTCATCAAGTGTGAAATGACTGGGAACGCTGAGGGGAAAGACAGAGCTTGTAAGTGCAGAAAGAGCCTTTGGCCCTGCCTTCAGCCAGGAGGGTCCTCAGCCGTGCATTCAGCCCTGACTCAGAAGTGGTGCGTTTTTAGCAAACCACCAAGCCACTCAGCTATGTCACGGAACCCAACAAAGCTTTATCAGCAGTATAGCTGATACAGTGGTTTCCCATTAAAAAAAAAATCCCATTTACTGTTGGGCTGCAAGCTCATCTTTTTAAAAAAATGCATCAAAAGCATTCTAGACTCTATGAAGGAAGGAATTTATAAGCATTTTCGAATCTTATTTAGTGAACACTAAATAAATACATAAATGGAAAATGTGTCATTTTACAAAAACAACCCAGGAATCTGATTTATTTCAGTGTTTCATGTCACAAGTCATATACTGTAAATTATTAACTCTATCTCAGGAAAGGCAAATTGTTTCGTTTTGCAGACCAACTGCACAGGTTCAGTAGCAGCTGCCTGAGGATCCCAGGCCAAGCAACACTAGTGAGGGCGAGCAACCTGGGTGTTGAGCAGCACTGGCAGGGGAAATGTCCTTGCATACCGTGCATTTTCCGCCCTCCACAGAAAGCACCCGCACAGGCAGATGGGAAAGAGAAAATGTGGGGGAATGTGGTGGGCAGGGCACACCCGTGCCAAGACTCCTACATCCTAATCTGTGGGACTGTTTAAAAGGAACTAAGACTGCAGGATCAGGCTGGGATTCGCTCAAATGCAAGAGTGCTTTCCTAGCATGTATGAGGTGGGTTCATCCCTTTCCCTGAAGAAAACACAGTAACAATCAAAAACTAAAGGACAGGAATTAAGACAAAGGTCACTAATCACCTGACCATAGGCCAAGGACTGTCCTTGAGCTACACGAGTGCCATCAAAAGGGCCTTTAAATACTTTATTATTTGAAACAAGGTGTCATGCATCCCAAACTGGTCTGGACTTGCTACATAATCAAAGCTGGCCTTGAATTCTGATCCTCCTGTGTCCTCCTCCCGAGTGTTGGGATCACAAACAGGTGCCACCACTTGAGATGCACATGGTGGGGACTGAAACGGAGTATGCTAGGCAAGAACTCTATCACCTGAGCATGTGTATGTGTGTGTGTGTGTGTGTGTGTGTGTGTGTGTGTGTGTGTGTGAGTGCGTGTGTGTGTGAGAGAGTGCGTGCGTGTGTGCGTGTACATGTTTGCGTACCCCGGCACACAAGGCCATGAGAGTGCATGTGATGAACAGAGGCTAATGTCAGATATGTAGTCTTCAATCTCCACACCTCAGGTTCTGGGAAAGGGTGTCTCACTGGCCCAGAGCTCTCTGACTCAGTGAGGCTGGCCCAGGCATCAAGACCCACTGATCTGCCCATCTCCATCTCCCCAGCGCCAGGGAAACAGACATGGACCAGCTTTCCATGGACATGGCGGGGAGTAAAGTCGGGTGTTCATGCGTGTTCAACAAGTGCTTTATCGGCTCCCATCTCTCCAACATCACCCGTCCCCTCCCTCTCCCCCAAAAGATGCTTAAAGCCAAAGGGGAAAGTCAGAGCACGAGATATGAAGCACATGCCATGCTGCTGGCCCTGAAAAACTACAAGCCGGGGACCGCAGGGATTCTAGCAGTGGAGAAGGACAAGGGCCTGGGCCTGAACACTGGCCTTGCCGATGTCTCTTTTGACCTTAGTGGCGGCCATGACGGACTTCCGAGGTGTAGATCTATAAAATATGTATGCTGTTTCAGCACAACTTGGTGGGAATCCATTCAGCAAGAGGAAACCAACACAGGAGAGAGGGGAGAAGACGAGAGAGTAACTGCTGCTGTCTGGAACAACTTCGTGCTACTTCGTGAGTTACCAGAAACCTCACTTGAACAAACAGGCATAGGAAAGTTACACGGTCAAGTGCCGAGGGCAGCTGTGGTGATCCTCATCCTCTGTGAGCTTCATGCTCAGTGGTACTGGATACAGAGGACCCAGAATCTGCTGGGAGCCCGAGGGGACCAGCCACGGCTCAGAGGCCAGGTCAGTGCAGCAACAGCAGGCCGTGCGCGCATCGGATGCCAAGAGCACGAGGAGAAATAGGCGGTAACCACCTGTGTGGATGTTCAACATGATGACTGTTCCTTGAGCTGGTCTCTAAAACACAGAGGAACACTACGCTTCCTGAAAGGGGGAGCACACAGCAAACCCCACACGCGGCAGCTAAAGGGCTGGAACACAAAGGCAATGCGGAAAGTGGCGTGCGTGCAGCCCGGGGCCCCAGTGCCGCCCCACGCCCCTTACCTTGAAGGAGGCGTGCTGCTCCATGTGCCGCAGCAGCTGTGGCTTCTGCGCTGCCGTGTAGTCGCACACCGTGCACTTGAACTGCTTCCCTGGAAAGAAGGGGAGGACAAGGTGAGCGACACCGGGCTGGCAGCTCCTGCGTGCAGAGCCAGCACACGGAGGTGTCCCGTGCCGGGTGGGAGAGTAGATCTCAGGGGAGACCAAGAGGGCAGCACGGTCAGCTGTCAGCAAGCAGGAGCGGGAAGGAGCTCGCCACGGAAGGAAGGCACTGGCCAGCTTCACTCTGGAGCACAGTTCTCCAGGAAGAGAAGCGGTATGTCCAGAAACCTAGAGAGAGGGACACTGGAAAAAAAACAAGAGGTGTTCAGGAGAGGCAGAGATAGAGATGGAGAGAGAGAGAGAGATAGGGAGATATTGATCAGCAGAATGGGCCACACTATGGTCAGAAACATGAAACAGCAGCATCTTCCTTCTGGAACCGGAATTGCTGTCTATAAGAAGAGCTGACCTGGAGAAGAAGGAACTCTGAGGATCCAGGGCATCTCACTGAAGACAAGATCATGAGCATCAGGGAAGTCTGTAGAAAGATGTTCTACATGGAGAAAGATCACTATGCAAACCTCCCATGCCGGTGGGAGAGCCAACAGCATCCCTCAGAGAGGACACAGTCAACTTCAGACATCAATGCTTTAGCAATAAGTCAATATTCAATCATCACGTGAATGGATGTTCATATCAAGACAAAGAAATGGACACGTGGAACACATTACACTTCTCCTGGGGAGAGTAAACAAAATCTCCATTTGTCATCATACAAATATGTAACCAAACAGAAGTATGACCTACTTCCTGCAGTAGTAAATAGTCCAAATGGTGCCAGCATTATGGGAACACAGCTACTGACCCTGCATCATGGATCCCAAGAAAGTCTTGCTCCTCTGGAGAGCTCCACACTGCTCCTTCAGACCACACAGGTAAGACTTCTCTGTAGTTGCATCCCCTATATTCCCCTGCTGGCACTGGTACCTGTTCTTACCAAGGTAACCAGTAGGTTGGGCCAATGACAGATGTTGCTCCTGGTTTTATCACTGACTCTGCTACCTGAGATTCTGCTGACATCCGTGACCTGAAATCTTTATTCTTTGGTACTACACCATGACCACCTTTGTGTGTCTAGTCACTGGGTACCTTGGTGACAGTAGCCATGTCCATCATTCTCTATAACTGATGCCCTATGGTGTTCTAGCCCACGCTCCTCATTCTGATGCATGACTGTTCCCTACAGTTGTGGCATACGCTTGATGCCCAAAACAACACCTGTTCAGACTGCTTCCCTCCATCCAGCATTTGAGAAGTCACCTATTGTCTTAGTCACTGTTCTATTGCCGTGAAGAGGCACCATGACTAAGGCAACATATAAAGGAAAGCATTCCACTGGGTCTGTCTTGCGATTTCAGAAGTTTACTCCATTAACACCCTGATGCTGAGCATGGTGCCACGCAGGCAGACATGGTGCTGGAGAAGTAGCTTAGAGTTTGACATCCTGATCCATAACCAGCAGGAAGAGAGAGCAACTGGACCTGACATGAGCTTTTGAAAATTCTAAGTCCACCCCTAGTGACACACTCCAACAAGGCCACACCTTGTCCTCTTCAAATAGTACCATTACCTAATGACTGACTATTCAAATGTATACTTATTCAAATCACCGCATTCCATTCCCTAGCCACATCAGAATATGAAAATGCATTCACTCCAACTTCAAAAGTCCCGATAGTCTTTCACAGTCTGACAAAGTCCCTTCTGAGACTCAGGGCAATCTAACTGTAACCCCCTGTCAAATCAAAATGAAAAGAATCACATACTTCCAATATACAATGACACAGGATATATATTACTATTCCAAAAGACACGTAAAGGAGCATCGTGGGGAAATACTGTAGTACCAAAGCAAGAACGAAAACAACCAGGACAATCTACAAATTCTCCATCTCCATATCCAATGTCAAAGCACTCTTCAGACCTCCAAATATTGCCAGTTTTGTTGACTGCAACACTTCTCTCCCTTAGGCAAACAGTTGTCCTTGGGAGATACCCATCCCACACCTCTGGCATCTCCAACACAATCCAGGATTCACTCTCACAGCTTCACACAATGGCCTCTTTAGGATTCCATGCAAGAATACTCCTGACACACATCTGGTCTTAGCGGGGGGTTCCTTAACCACAGCGGGGGGGGGGGGCGTGGCGCGGGGGGGGGGGATTGCACAACCCTCTTCTTGTGTCCTTGACTGTAAAGACAGAACCACATGGCCAAAGCTGCCAAGGTCTGCTGCTTGCTGGGGATGGAACTTGGCCTCCTCATTCAAATACATTTTCATCAGCTTTCTGTTTTGGAGGTTTCCTTCACTGTTTAAGTTTTTCTTTGATTCTTTTTCACCTGTTGGAAGCATAGCTGGAGAGGGTCTTACCCTGAGGTCACCACTCCCTTTATTCCATTTAGCATCAGGCTTTTTCTTTAAACTTTTTATCTCCTTGAGCACTGGACTTGGCTCCCACATTACATTTCCTGAAACTCCTTTATTCCTCAAACTATGTATCCTGTATTTTTTTCTTACCCAGCTTGCTTTTTTTATTATATATCTTCATAAGAGTGACCACTAATGACTACATGACACAGTCAATACCAATCTGACTTGAAACCTCTTCTGCCAATGCCATTAATCTAAAAACTCTTCAATTTAGCCTCAGGCAGACTTTTCTGGACAAGGGCAGAAAGTACCACATTATTCATAAAAATATCACAAGAATGGACCACTTGTTAATATTCTTCCCCTCTGAAACCTCTTGGGGACATCATAACTTACATTGCTCTCAGCACCACTGTCTTCCCTGCTCAAACTAGGATGAACCCTTATGCCCCACCTAAAGTGTTCAACTGCTTTCCTGATCCAAAGTCACCAAGTCCACATTCCACCAACAAGCAGCATGGTCAAGCCTGTCACAGCAATACCCCAGTCCCTGATACCAACTTCTGTCTTAGGCACTGTTCTGGTGCTGTGAAGAGACATCCACCGTAACTAAGACAACTCTTACAATGGAAAGAGTTGGGCTTTGTTTGCAGTTTCAGAACTTTGATCCACTACCCTTATGGCAGGGAGCATGGTGCCTACAGGCATACATAATGCTGGAAAAGTAGCTGAGAGCTCTGCATCTGGACCTGCAGGCAGCAGGAAGAGGGAGACACTGGGATCAAAAATCCCTCACAGCTCACCCTCACCGACACACTCCTACAACAAGGCCACACCTCTTCACCATTTTCAAAGAATACCACCCCCTGATGATTAAACATTCAAATATACTAGAGTTATACCTCCCTTTAAGTGTGCAAACACTAGATTTCACTGTGTGAGTGTGTGTGTGTGTGAGTCTCTATCTGTGTATGCCATGTATTTCTGGGCTCCCACAGAGGACGGAAGACTGAAGCAGAGCAGGTACGGCTGGAGCTGGAGTTACAGACAGCCTTGAGCCAGCCGATGAGGCTGCAAGAAACCAAACTTTAAAGGGGCAGCAAGGGTTTCACCCTTGAACCATCTCTTCATCCTGATCTTACTCAACCTTCAAGTTCAAACCACAGAGACATTCTTACCTGTAAAGTACCCAAGTTGCGGTTAGACGGTAGCTGAAATGTCTCATTAAACACATTATCAGCTTTTTCTCAAACACAGCCTCATGGTTCCACCCATCGCCAGCACAACTGCAGCCATGAAAACCTTCCCGCTAACCTATGACTCACATGACAACATCGCCATGGCTCCAGCAGCGGGAGGAAATGCGTGGATACTGTCCCACCAGGGGAGGGAAGTGGATAGAACTGTTCTTGGTATCGAACAAGATCAAAGAGTGAAATAGCAAGCCTAAAGAAGGCCCTGAAGGGCCAGGCAGCTGACTCAGCAGTTACGAATGCACGCTGCTCTTGCAGAGGACTAGAGTTTGGTTCCAGCACATACATCAAGCGGCTCACAACCACTTGTCATTCTAGCTCCAGGAGATCTGACACTCAGTACACACACACACACACACACACACACACACACACACACACACACACCTTTAAGAAATGAAACCTTGGGGCTCTCTTGGACTGTCTTGACTAAAATCATGAAAGTGGATTTCATGTATTGGGGCTTTTATTAAGTAGTCTTTCCCGTTGGGGCAACATTGCTAGCTCATGTGGAATAACGTCATTAGTGAGTGTATGTGTGTCTGTGTGTGTCGTTTTGTGTCTCAATTTGACACAAGCTGGAGTCATCAGAGGAAGGAGGTTCAGCTGAGGAGATGCCCTCTTTCGATCCAGCTGTAAGGCATTTTCTCAACTAGTGATCAATGGGAGAGGACCCAGTCCACGGTGGGTGGTGCCATCCCTGGGCTGCTGGTCCTGGATTCTATAGGACAGCAGGCTGAGCAAACCATGGGAAGCAAGCCAGTAAGCAGCTCCCTCCATGGGCTTTGCATCAGCTCCTGTCTCTAGGATCCTGCCCTGTTTGAGTTTCTGTCCTGACTTCCTTCAATGATGAACAGCAAAGCTAAGGTATAAACTGAAAAAGCCCTTTCCTCCACGACTTGCTTTTTGGTCATGGTGTTTTGCTGCAGCAATAGAAACCCTAAGACAGTATGTATGCATGTATGCATGTATGTATGCATGTATGTATGTATGTATGTATGTATATATACGCATATATACATAGACTTGTATGCAGTGTGTGTGATTTCAGGCTTTGTTGTTGCTCTTTGTTGCCTCCCAGAGTGTCTTAATGTTTTTCTATTGCTCTGATAAAATACCATGACTGATAGTTTTTATTTTGGCTTATGGTTTCAGAGGGTGAGAGTCCATGATGGTGGGACAAAGGAATAGCTGGGACCTTTTACCTTGACCCATAAACTATGAGGCAAAAAGAGAGAACACTGGGAATTGTGTGAGTCTTTTGAAACCTCAAACCCCACTCTCAGCTCTACCAACTAGGGACCAATTATTTCAATATATGAGCCTAATGAGGGTCATCTTCATTCAAGCCACCACACGGAGGTTGAAGGCAACTCTTTACTGCTGAAGAAACCATGCACTTTAGACAAAAGAACTGGAGGACCCTAGCAGGACCAGACTTGCAAACCTTCACCCTAAGGGCTAGATGGAATACTACTGGAAGGTGCTATGAAAGCAACTAACATTCCTACATAGCCATGAACAACAAAGATCATCATCACGGCTGAGTAACACTTCAGGCACAGTTGCACCCACAGCTCGGCGGAGAGCGACGACTCTCAACCTGGATTTAAGGTCCACTTAACATAACGAAATTATGCCTGATAGTGGAAACCTAGCTAAATACCCACTAGTGAGAGGAGTGCCACTGCTACCACTGTAGCAAGCCAGCGCAATTCTTAAAGGGTTATTAGGACACCCACAGATAAGGGTTAGCTCTTGTTACTGATTAAAGAATTTCAGTTTGCAAAAGAGACCACTAAAGACGACTATAACAAGTCAACATGTAGAGAACAAGCCACTGTGGGGTGTCCAACCCCAGTTGACACATCTACCGCCCAATTCTTGCACCTAAGGTTGGGGAACACTGAGGGAGAGAGGCTGGACCAGGAAAGAGTGTGAGAATGTGTCTCCTGGAAATGACAGAGAAGTTTTACCCAGGAGACCTCAACAATATGGCTGCCTAAACAAGACCTGAATGGATACAATACCGCCAGGTATGCTAACATTGAAAATGGAAATCTAATGAGGCCACAGACATATACAAAGAAAAAAAAAAACTACAGGCAACTGAGGACTGCTAAGAGTGGGAGAATTAGCCTCTCCCACGGATGAGCTGCCTAATTGGTTATCAATTATCAAGTGGCCATCCCTGAAATTATATGCATACAGGTAATACTAAACAAACTGAACAGGTTGTATTTATATATTTAGGTAGGAGAGAGAGAGAGAGAGACAGAGAGAGAGAGACAGAGACAGAGACAGAGTGTGTGTGTGTGTGTGTGTGTGTGTGTGTGTGTGTGTGTGTGTGTGTGTGTGTGTGTGAAAAATAACAGAAAATGAGGCCATGCTATCAAGAGAAAGTCGGGGTGGAGATGCTACATGGGAATGACTAGAGGGAGGAAAAAGGAGAAGAATGATATAAATATATTTTAATTTAAAAGATAAAAAATATTATAAAAACTAAGAAGAAGCTTTGAAAGAAAGAAACAGAATAACCGCCTGGCATCCAAGGTTCTGAACCATACAGGGAAAGTATGCCAACCCACCCCTACCCAGGCAACCCAGGCAGGCCATAGATACAACCCAATCCAAGGGGCATGAGAGAGGCCGTAACACAATCTTTTGTTGCCTAATTAAAACAATTAAATACAGATTTACAACTAGGCATAAAGAAGCAATTTTCAGACTTATCAGGCCATTTCCAGCAAGAGATTCCTGAGAATTAAAAGGAAAGCAGACAGCAGTAGCCTAGGGTTTCTTCAGGGTGAAATGACCTCACAGGGCTGGCAGAGGAGCATCAGTCACATAGCCAGACGTGGACACAAACCACACAGTGCCCCAAGAAAGGAAAACAGACACGAAGCAGAAGAGGAGGCTGATTTTTAAAACCATCCTCTCTTCCTTCTTGTTCTACTTACTGAACCACTAGGCATCTTTCCGCAGCCCTAGCACTGGGTGTGTGTGGTCCCACTGGGCACGTAAGCCAGGGATGCAGGAAGCATCATCAGTGCGTGGATGACAAAGCAGAGTCACAAACCTAAGCAGCTTCCTAGGTCACGGACTGCAGCAAGAAAGCCCTGCCTTGGACCCTGGCACATTCTGTCTCCACGCACAGAGCATCACCTTACCTAATGAGGGCGGGAAGAACAGACAGAGGCCATGGTGGTCGGTACCTCTCACACATGAATGTGGCCTATTTCACAGAATGGCTGTCCATTAAAAGGGTCATCTAAGAAAAAAGTGACCAGGTCACCCTGTGTGCTCCTGGGATACTCTTCCTTGCTAATAAGGGGCCCCAAAAGAAAACATGAGACACTAACTCCTGTCTCAGCCCCTGAGAGATGAGACTGGGCACATGCAGGGGACCCGTGGGAGACTCTTCGCCACAGGGCCACCGAGTTACTTGGTGGTGATCCTGCTGTCCATGGAATTCTCTAAGACCCATCCAAAGCCTACGTTCTACGGAAGGCTGTCTACACAGACTAGGGACAGAGTGGAGAAAGGACAAGCAGTTATGACTCAAACAAAAGACGTTGGCTCCAGTCTCCCGCAAGCCCTTGGCCTGCCCACCCACAACAAGGGCTCAGAGCCTGCGATGGCTGCAGAGCTTCAATCTCACAGCTCCATCTCGACACTCGGGCTGCCCTCCGCGCTCTGCGCTCCATGCACCCAGAGCCTTGGTGCCCGCTGGTCCCAGCTGTCGGTGTGACCTTCGGCCCATCTGCTGGCACCGTCCAGTTCTCCAAAGCCTGTATCCGCGTGTGCCTTCTCATGGGTCCCTCCACAGCCATCCTATTCTGAGCGACAGTGCCCGTACCCCACTTTACTGATTCAGTTTAAGTGCTAGGAAGCTCACGGTGTTTTTAAGTAGAAACTGAATCATTTGATACTTCCGTTTTTACTTTCATACCCAAGTTCCCTAAGTATCTGAGATGGTTCAAGATTTCCGCTGCAGTGCAGCTTGTCTTTATTGATTTTTACCATGTTTACCATCTGTTTCACTCACTGGACTTTCCGCCTCCTGACAGTGCAATTTTCTACTTTCTGCTTGTTGTCATCGGGTTGTCTAATAAAAGACGCATTTTACTGAACGGCCAAAGCAGTTAACCAGTGCACCTCTGTCGATCTGTAAGCTCCTTCCAGGCTGCGGGTGCTCTGGAGCCAGAACTGCAAGCCTTTCCTTTCCTTCTATGTCCTAGGTGCTGAGAACAAAGGGCCTACTGAGGATGAGGCCAGAGAGCGCTTAGGAGCACTCGCCGTGTCTGCTCAGACGCCTCTCCCCTCTGCATAGTCAAGCTGTAGGTACCACGAGAGTCGGGACTCTGCCTGTGCACCTTGTGCTGGGCTGCAGTGGCCTCTTCTGTTTCCTCCTCTAAGATGCATCCTTTGGATAACGGGTGGATGACTACTGATGGCTTCTGACCTGCTAGACAAGCCTGGGAAGCAGACACAGCCTGTTTAATCCAAGTGCTGCCAGACAGTGGGAGAAAGGGACTCCAGGGACCCTCAGCCCCACCCTTGCTCGGGCCATAACTGGGGACAATTCCTCCACCTTGCTATGGTGACGGAACAGAGAGAGATGTACAGTAGGGAAGATGTGCCCGGGCCACCCATTGCCTTGTCCCAGCTTAAATGATAAGGTCCAGGAGTCCTCAAGGAGCCGCTGTCCATGGACTGCCTCTTGTGGGAAAGACAGCAGGCACACAAGGAGGTTGAGGGGTTATACTGAAGCAGATGCTGAAACACAGAAGCACACGGTTGTCCACAAGGGAGGGGGGCTCTGAGCCCCAAGTCCTGCTCTTGCGCACATACAAGGACACCATGAAGACACCTGTGCTTGTCTTTGTGCTTCTCCACGCCCACACCTGCTTCGTCAGTTTCTCTGGGGCTCGTTACAGCTACTCAGCTACTTTAAATAGAGTTTTATATAAAAACAATGCAATGGCCAAAGACCCTTAAGGCATCGCATTTGGATTCTGACACTTGGACTCGATCTGAACGCAAAGCCACAGCTATGGAAGATTCCTTCGGATTGAAAGCAACTGGTTTGCAACATCTGCTAAGCAAACATCACGGCCAAATCAAACTTCATGTGTACCTTAGACTTGAAGGGATACTCAAGTACTTAGAGAAGGAACTTCCGTAAACCCAAACTGTTATTAGGAGAAATATCTACAGGCATTAAGTAGAAATGTCTCATGACTGTTTACCCAGTCTTACTGAAAAAGGTGATTTTCGCATAAGTAAACTTTTAGCAGTTTTTAGAAAAGGTACTTCATACTTTTTTCAGAATAGTGCTCACCATTTTCCACAGTGACACTCTGATGTCCTCTAAGGTCATGATGCCCCAAAGACAGTGGCTTTGGCTGTCCCTTGGTGATGTATGCTCAGATACTAGTACCCACTCTTGTCTGGTACAGTTAAGGGGTGCTGCAATTTTCAAAGCCCTGGCATGCAGAGGTGCAGCTACAAAGCCACACACTTGGTAAAAGCTCACTACCCCAGGGTAGCAGGTCAACAATGTCCCATACCCACCACAAAGGCAGTCACATTCCCAAAACCTGAAACCTACACAAGTTTATACCGAGAGAAAAAAAGAGTCTGCAGGTACAGCCAAGTAATGCGCCTGGGGCTGGAGCCTGGATTGGGTAGAGGATGAAACAGAAGCTGAAGACTGAGGCTTGAGGATCAGAGTCAGAAGACAGATGTGAGGACGCAGCGACAGAATGAAGGACACTGCACTGCAACGGATACAGGTCTGTGAACTGCAAAGGAGGAGGCAGCTCTCTGTCCCCTCAAGACCTTGACGAAGGAGTGCAGCTGTGCTGATTCCAGGGTCACAGACCGTGGGACTCCAGAGCCATGATGTCACAGGACTACCGTTGATCTGGGCCACAAACTCTTTGGCAATGTGTTACAGCAGCAGAGGCAATAACCCTCGCAAATGCGCTAAAGCAGCAAGTGTTAGTGACCTTTTCTGGGAGTGCATTTCTATTCAGTCTAAGACAAAGGGTAAAGACACAGACACACACACACAGAGGGGGATGAGGGGGAGGGGGGAGGAGAGGAGAGGGGGAGAGAGAGAGACAGAGAGAGAGAGAGACAGAGACAGAGAGGCAGAGACAGAGAGAGGCAGAGACAGAGAGAGAGACAGAGACAGAGAGAGAGACAGTCAGTCTAGTGACTCGGGGAGTTTAACTAGGATTATCTACGAGAGCATGGGTGTGTAGTTACTACACGAATCTGGACAATTAGGGACAACCACAGCACAGAAGAGCTCCCTGAAACAGCTAACCATTTAAACATCCTCAGGGAGGGGTAGGGCTTAAGACACTTCATAAAACTCATGTGTTCTTACTCCTTTTACCACAGAATGTCAGTAAGAGCTTCCTGTAGGTAATCGTGGCTTCTGTTTCAAACCTCCAACAGCTGGGTCATGCCAGGGCAGAGCTCCCCACGACCTTTCACCAGCTCTGCCTTGTCGCTTCTGTTGGCCAGCCACACACGGGATGCCACCTACAGTACAGCAAGGAGAGCATCCTGCAGGGAGCACCACGGGCACTTTGCTGCGGGAGCTGCAGAGCCATAGCTCATGGTTTGAGCATCTGCAGTAATTTGTGCAATGGCAAACGAGGACCAAAATAGCTTCAGCAACAAAAATACGGTGTCAGACATCTCTGTGCTTTAGAAGCTGAACTTCAAGCTGCTGCAGACTTACGTCTGCTGATGACTCTCTGCAATTAGTGCATCGGCTTTTGTGCCAGGAGGAACAGATCAGCAGGGGCAACAGGGCAGAACCAAATAAAGGGACGGGAAAGAGCAGGGCACGGGGACTGCACTGCAGTGGCAGACACCGTGCCAGGCACCAGTCTGCACACAAAACCCCGCCTCGCTTAAAGAGACCTCAATCTGCACACCGGGCTAGATGTCACGACCTCAATCTGCACACCGGGCTAGCTGTCACATAAGCTCACTGGCACGTGCTGTGCAATAGCCTCTAATTATTCTTCACGGACCTTGGGGTTCAGTAAAGATGTGGACCCAAACAGAGCGCACATACAAAATGATGTTTGGGCCTTGGCACCAGCGCACCTTTGGTGCCCACCATTTAGGTGCCAGCCCGCAGAGACACAAGAGCCCTTGGCATCTATCGCCTGCCCCATTCCCACCTTTGCCCTGGGCCTTCTTTCTGATGTAGCAGAGGAAGGAAGGCTGAGATCCGGATACGGTCCTAGGATGCAGACCTATCCCTAGGTGCTACGCTCTTGTGAACCACTTCTCCGGTATGATACCTCTGTGAGGCTGGAGCCATGAATGTACAAGCTTACTCCAATGTGATTTAATGAATTTGTCCTCTCTTAGAAGGCAGAAAAGGAAGGAAAAGGGCAGGCAAAAAAAAAAGAAAAAAAAAAAAAAAGATCCTGACATCGCCCGGAATACTTGAACCAATGAGCAGCTACAAGAGCTCTATTAATGAAGTAAAAAGTTACTTTCTGAACTCAGTTGGTACCCAAATTCAACTGGACTTGTCTAATTATTATACAAGCGATTGAGGCCTGAAAAACTCCCCTTAGAAAATCTTCCTGAGTGGATAAGGCAAGGTTGAACTAAAGGAGTAAAGACTCCAAGGGATCGGCGCAGAATCTCAAAAGAGCCTTGTGTTTCACCATGAAATGATTCTCATTTGATTATAAATAGGAAAGCAACATGGAACTCACCCTCCCTCACAGAACCAAGTGAGAACCTCCAGACTCCATTCATGTCTATCGTTGTAAAAGGCTGAAGTATGTGTGTGTGGTCCCAGAGTTACCCCCTAAATTCCTGTATCCCATTGACTGACCAGGCCACTGAGATCAGTTTCTGACTTTGTACACACTGACAGGCAAACCTTTATAAGAAAAACCTTCACCCAGATTGGCCTCTCCTTTCTAAGTCACAGTAATAAGCTCCTATGGGAAAGAGATGCGATAAACAGGGATATATCACTTTAAATAAGACAATAAATGTGAAAAATGAGATTCACGAGCTGGCAGAAGAAAGGATGGTGGCTCACTATCTTTCTACTTCATTAAAAGATGCCCAGGAAGTTTCATTCAATAGTGAGTTCCTCGACCGTGTTTAAACGCCTAATTCACAAGCACTTGATTTAGCACAATTATCTGAGACGAAATGGTGAGGAAATGGCTGGCACTTCTTAGGCTACAGACCGCCCTCTCCACGCAAGGCACTTTACATCTTCTTCTTCACTCGTTTGCGCCACAGAAACTTACTGAGCACAGGCGCTCTCCTGGGGCTACAGACACAAAACAAATGTCCCGAGTCTCTGCTTGCTGACCTAACTACCCAGAGCAGGGTTCCCAGCCTTCCTAATGCTGTGACCCCTTAATACACTTCCTCATGGTGCAGTGACCCCAACCATAACACTATTTCCTTGGTGCTCTATAACTGTAATTTTGCTACTGTTATAAACTGTCGTATAACTATCTGATATACAACCCCAAAGGGCTTGTGACCCACGGGTTGAAAGCCACCGACCTAGAGGAAGACACGGGAAACACGTGAGCAAGGCACTGGAGAGCGGCAGGCCTAACGAGCAACAGTACGAGTGTGCAGAGAAGCATGAAGCGGCTGCCCAGAGAGCGGCTGCCAGGAGAGCGCCTCCCGCGGCAGAGACCACAACTCGAGAAAGGCGGCGAAGGAGGGAAGCAGGCAAGTCTGCACAACTTGCTGAGACTTCAGACACACGGTACCTGGCAAAGACCCACTCGGAGGGGCTCTCTGTTAGCGGGGTGAACATTCCAGTTTGGGGAGGGCAAGGAGACCGGCCTATGTGTCTGGGAGGCAAGAGTCAGAGGGGACAGGAAGAGATGAGGGCAGAGACAAGATGGGTGAGCCACAAGGACCACACAGGCCCCTCAGAGAACTTCAGATTTGACTCAGAATGTAGACACCTATATAGGAGGTGGGAATCTGGACCCATAAGTGCAGATCTGGCCTCTTCCAATAGGGTTACCGGCTGCTGGATGGAAAACATACCCCAGGCCGAAGGGCAGAAGTGGATGACAGCAAAGGGGCCCTGAAAAATGGTGACATTAAGGACAATTCTTCTCCCCTGGGCTCATGCTGGCAGCTAAATGAACTACGCCCTTGCATCAGTTCTGAGATACATATTTTTCACGTCTTATCTGTGAAATTGAAATGTGTCTGAAAGCAAGAATGATTTACAACAGGTTTTAGCAGTCTGACAGTCCACGCTGCATACGCTGTAAACATGGCCCTACTGCCGATGTCATCATTTCAGTTGAACAACATGCATTTTTGATATGTGCATGCGGTTTCATTAGCATTCTGAAATGCCTTCAAAATACTCTGATTGAGAGGAAGAGGAAGTAGAAACATAATTAATAGCAATATCAAAAACATTTCATTTGAATTACCATACACAGTATCGGGTTTTAGTATGGTATCTTCAGACAAAGTTTGGGTTTTTTCATGGTTAATCTGAAGGAAAGTCATGGGCAGTGACCAAGGTAAACAGCCTGGGATGCTAACTCTGTGGTCAAACTCAGGCTGAATAGCTGGGTTCAAACAGGAGCACATTTTAGGGAAATCACCGAAGTTGTTCTCTATTTTTCTGTTTATATATGCCTGAGAAAAGACCAGTGAAACAAATACGTTGTATAAAAAAGATGGTGGCACTAAAGGAGAGTGTTGTAGCTGGTGGTAGGTGGGTTCTGGATCACATGGGAGAGAACATGGCAACTTGCTAATGGATCCTTTCTGACTGAGAACAAGACTGTCCAAACTGACCTGGTTTCTCACAGAGTAGCTGGAAATGGGTAGCCATTCACTAAGGCTGGGTAGAGCAGGGTCTGCAGTCTGAGGCCCATAGCAATCCCACACTGCTTCCTGCTTTTATATATTTGAGTGTTAAGAACAAGTTGGTTTTTGGGTTTTTTGGGGGGGGTATTTGATTTTTTAATGTTTTCTGTGGTAGAACATTATTTTAAGGTGTGTGACTCTTAGGCTGCATTTGCTTAACTTAGTGAAGCTGAGATTGTTTACCTGCCTAAAACACCCGATGGTCTAATAAAGAGCTGAACGGCCAATAGCGAGGCAGAAGCAAGGATAGGCGGGGCTGGCAGACAGAGAGGATAACAAGAAGGAGAAACCAGAAAGAAAGGGAGGAGCAATGAGAGAATAAGAAGAGGAGCACTTCAGGGGCCACCCAGCCACCCGGACAGCTACAGAGGAAGAAGGAAAGTAAGATATACACAAGTAAAAAAGATAAAAGCCCAGAGAGAAAAGATAGTTCAGTTAATTTATGAAAAGCTAGCTAGCAACAAGCCAAGCTAAGGCCAGACATTCATAACTAAGAATAAGACTCTGTGTGTTATTTATTTGGGTGCTGGGTGGTGGGCCCCTCAAAAAGGCAAAACAGGAAAAAAAAAACCCACAACAGTTTTCAATTAGGTTTGTAAAAACAAAACCAGAAGATGACAATGTGGCAAAGACTGTACATGGTACTCAAAAGCTAAACTATTTACTGTCTCATTGCACTATCCACTCCTGGACCAGCACCTAAGGTTCAGGCATGTAGACATCCACAGGCAGATATGCCGTGGGCAGTTAAGCAGGGCTGGGGCTTGGCCAGCAGAGTGGGGTGTCCCTGCATGGGACGCCTCCACATAAACATAAATAGCATTGAGTGCTTGCAGGAAGAATCCCAGGAAACAGGAAGCACGGTGGGCCTACCAAAGCATGAGGATTCCGCGACAGAGTATGAGCAGCCCCGGTTCAATGACGTGGACAGAGAAGTAACCTGCTCTAGTCACCCTGCAAGGAATGGACAAAAACATCCAAAGCAGGGCTCTCAGCTCTACCTACTCCATGTGGGCTTCTCGAGCAAAGAACTTAATTCTTCCTCTTCAGATAACACGCTACAGACCAAATAATGGTCACTGCGGAATTTCAAGCAGTGTTTACTCCTAGTCATGATGTCCCTATATGGTTAAGAACTGGAGGTTTAATCAGGGCCCTTAGGGTACCAACAAGAAGCACAGTACCGTCCAGGTTGGAGCTCACTACACTCTGGTCAAATGGCTCACGGGATGAGCCAGGGATGGAAGGAAGCAAGGATGCTTTCCTGACTAGCATCCCACGGACAAAGGTACAATAGTCCAATGAGATACCCCGAAAGTCTCTTACAAAACAGAATGGGATGAGCCAGGGATGGAAGGAAGCAAGGATGCTTTCCTGACTAGCATCCCACGGACAAAGGCATAATAGTCCAATGAGATACCCCGAAAGTCTCTTACAAAACCAAAACGGAATGGAATAGGGTGGTAAGATTATATTAACCAAAACAGTACCTTTTAAAGCAATGACCTAAAACAAAAACCCATCAAAGATAAACCAAAATCCCAGAATGAAACACAGCACCTTAGGGCATTCGGGCACAGCAGAATTAGAGGAAAAGGATTGATTTCTCTATAAATACGCTGAGTCAGTAGACAGCTGTGTGAAAATGAAGATTCCTAACAGACTGCATACACCAAAACAAACTTTAAGAAACTGAGATTTCATAAATGTTATGAAATCATAAATAAAACCTAAGGCAAAAGAATTCGTTCTGAAACGAGAGGTTTCTTTTATCATAGAGAACTCACAGAGGGTAAGCACATAAAGGAAAATATTGATAAATTTAAATGAGCGAAGCTCTTTAACTTATCTCTATAAAAAGAGATCGTAAGGTATAAAAAGCAAATGATAACCTATGGGAATATTTATAGAGCCCCACAAAACACAGAGGTCCACAGAGCTCTATGAAACCAAAGAGATATAACAGGGAACGCAACATAAATAAGTAAGGGGACATAAAACCTTTTCAAAGTCTCCACCGTATACATGGTATCAGAGGGAGGGATTCAAAGCTTTTTAACTAAAATAAAAAGAGAAGAAAGAACATGTAGTTTGAAGAAGAGAGCTAAAGCAGACAGCCAGTGGATGGAGCTCAGACAGCTATCCCAAGCTCAGCACTCTGCTTAGCAGCCAACCCTCAAAAACAGAGGAGCGCATAGCAAGCGTCAAAGAGAAACACCAATGACAGGCAGGCAGCCTGGGGAGCAAGAGCCAAGCTGCAGACACATGGCATGTCACACACAGCTGACCCTCCTTGCTCTCGCTGCCTAGAATCACAGCACACCAAAGCGAAGAGACCTAGGAAACGTTCAGGCCTCATCTCTCCAGTTTTCAGTGTAACAGAGTTCTCAAAAATGTTGGTGGAGAAAATGAATAAAAACTGTAGATTTCTATACTTTTTCTGGGAAAGACTCCATGTTATTTGCCAGGCCACTCCCTTGCAGGGAGGCCATTTGGCTGTTTTGACCATACTGCTCACACTGGTCCCCTCCCTCTATGTACACAGCAGCTGTCCAGGGTCTGTCTGAGTAGAGAGCTTGCCATGGCCTCGACCCAGATTTCAGAGTCAAACTTAAGAGCACCTTCTGAGTCTCCACAAATGCCCTCCTAAACCACAGCCCAGGGAGCAATGAGACTCCTTGTGGCTTTGGGAACTCATGGTCTTCATGAATATGGGCTTCACAGAAAAACAGGCTACCACATAAAGAAACACAGCTCCTGTAAAAACACTCAGGTAATGCAAGATCAAAACACAGCGCCAGCAGACTTGGGTAATGCATGATCAGCAAGGCCATTGTTTGAGAAGGTGAAAAATTCCTAAGTTGCTACATAACACTAATACTTTGATTATCCCTGTGTGATGACCTGTATCATTGACTTTATCTCTTTGTTTGTTTGCAGTGCTGGGGACAGAACCTAGAGTCCCAACCATGCTAGACAAGTACTCTACCACTGAGCACAGCCAACCCCGTATATTTTTTCATCTTGATTATGACTTTTTTTTTTTAAAGAAAGTACTGTTCAACAGTCAGGGCTGTGCCATTGGTTCAGCATCCTGCAAGACTCTCGTCCTAACCCTAAGGAGTCACAATGAAGCATCCAGCCTTTCCTCCTGAGACCTTGAAACAATGTGTCAAGAAATTTTATTAGTCATGTTACATGAAGCGTCCACAAGTCCCATGTAAAGCCCATACCAGAAGGTTTTATGGCTGCTGTGTGCCTACCATCCATCAGAACTTGGACCCTTGACCCACAGGCTTCTGAGCTCCATGTCTGGACACGTACCTTCAAATGCATACCTGCTCCTGCGTTATCCCATCTAGCTGATGGCCTCTTGAAATAAGAACTGGTCCTTATGGTTTCTTGCCCCTGGAAACCACCTCCACGGCTCACACACTTAGCAACTCACATTACTTAAATTTTAGGCTAAGGCCTATTTTGAACTGAATAGTAGGCACCCTGAGGTAGCTCTGATGTAAATGCATCAACTCAAAAAATCAGGTCAGGCACCACCACAGTTCTCTTTCCAGGCTCAAGGTGAGAGAAAGGCTAAAGAGGATGGAAACTTCCAGAGCCAAGCATTAACAGCTTACTTCTGCCAGCATCCTCCCTCTTCTTGCCTCAACACCACGTGCTCACATATCCCAAAAGGGTTTATGTAAGAGAGGAACTGGTCACAGGCTGGAGAGACAGAGGACAAGGGTATGGATGGTCTCTGATGGCCTTGGGTACCAGCTTCCGGCCACACCTTTGCAGGTCACCGGGGCTCAGGAACTCACCGTCAGATGTGTGAAGGAGCTTATGGCTTTTCAGTGTCCCTTTGGATTTGAATTTCTTGCCACACATGTCACAGAGGTGGGTCTTCTCGGTGCTGTGGCGATTCATATGGGCCTTGAGGTTGCTCTTGCTACGAGTTGCATAGTCACACAGAGAGCACTTGAAGGGCTTCACACCTGCGGAGGGAAACGTGTGGATGTGTATTCACAGGTGTCTGTGCACATATGTGAGGGGATCCCGATGAACAGCTCATGCCATAGAAAACGGCCATCTGAACAAGGCAGCGTCCCTGCTTTCTCCCAACAGGACCCACACTGCCCATGTCTGACCCCTCACCTTGCTCCACGCTATAGCGATACTACAGGGTCAGTCACGGTCCCTCAGCCTGTGCTCTCTGAGCTTCCTAGTTGCCCCAAACATCCCCCAATCCTGCAGCTCTCTCCTACTGGAACGCTCCTGCACATCACAGAGAGTTGATCAGGGCTGTTCTACCTGCAGTCTGGTAAACTCCCTGAAGACACACTGCTCAGCTTACACCATGGTCATTCAATCCACCTGAACCAGGCTGAACTAAATTAAATTCGAGGTCCCATCAGTCTTTGCAGAAACCAATCTGATCAGGCACTCGGGGTCAAGTGTAGAAGGACATTTCTATTCATGAAATAAACAGAGCCATGCAACGCTAGACGTGGTTGTGCCAGTGACTCACGGGGAACTGTTCCCAAGGTACTGTGCCTGCTCCAAGTGTCTGGTTTTCACCCACCGAGAGCCAGTATCAGAACGGCTGTCGTGGTTCATCTCAAATCCATTTCTTGACCACTATGGAACTGTGAACTTCATATCCTCTGAACAACACATGACCCCGATGTGTGAATGAAGTTCCACATGTGTGGTCAATGCCTAAGACTGTGGACAGTAACCAGGACTTATCTTTATCTTGTCCCTTCTTGTTAGTCTTCATGTTTTTCTCTCTAATTTACCTATGGTTCTTCTTGTCCCATGTCTTATTTTGGGATTGAGCTGGGAGAAGGAATACTTACATGCAAAGCAATGACTATCTCCAAAGAATCCCAAATACTGTAATGTGGGTAAGTAGTCTTTAAAAAAAATCTTTATGATTCCACCATTACAGAAAAATTCATAGACGGGTGAAAAAAGAAAACACCCTGACAATCCAACATACAAATAGCAGCCTTTAATTTCTCTGAACCTTTATCAAAATTCTGAGGTTTTTAAAAAGAGTGGATTTCTTTCAAGTGCCCAATACAGAATACTAACGCTCCTCCATCCCCTGGGAATGCAATAGCGTTGGCTGCACATTAAGCCTGGACACACACTGAGCCGTCTTCTGAGGAATTTAGAAACAATCTCCCTGATCCTGATCCTGCAGCAAAACTCAGGGCACTTCATACGTGCGTTTCGTGGGGAAGTGAACTGAAGGTCAGGAAGACGGAAGATTTGCCCCGCCCTGCGTCTCATAAACTGTGAGGAAGATAGAGCATGCCCTCCCACTCCCAGCCCTCTGTCTGCCACACAGGCATTATCACCCAGGAGACCAGATTTACTATCCCCAGGCTCCTGTCTCCCCGGATTTCCATCAGTGTCAGGGCCTGTGTCTCTAGACACAGCCCGATGATTCCCAGGGTACCATTCTAAGCCATCTTTTGCCTCCTTGTCTGCTGAGAAAACTCCCAGCAACGCCCTCCATCAGTGCCCTCAGCAAACGTGTGTATGCATCTCACCATGGCTGCCAACTCCTCCATTCCTGCCTCCACACGGCAAGCGTCACTTTCCCCCGACACCAGTCAGTGGAGATGGGAAGAACAGGGCTTTAGGACCATGCCACGTGGCCCTCAACCCCGGTTCCATTCCCTGCTGGCTGTACGACGTGCCGTGTTCCTTGATGGTAAAACAATACCTGGCTCTCTGACCAAGCACTGGACACGCTTCCGGAGCCCGCAGTGCTCAGTACATGCTGGTGAGCAAGCAAAGGGCCTGCAGCCTCGGCACTGGGCCCAGTCCCGCTGACTTCTCTCTCTCCCCATGCGCTCCTCCCCTGGGGCCGACAACCAATGCATATGAGGCTAAGAATGGTATGGTTCCTCTTCCCTTCAACTTATGGTCCCGCCTATAGTGCTCAGCTCCTGACCAGCAGGAGGAACTAACACACACGGGACCAGCAGGAGGAACTAACACAGGGGACCAGCAGGGCGGTCCTGCTCCTTGTGCCTTCCTTATACCCAGGAGGGCAACACCCTCCTCCCAGGGCAAAGAATGAGGCTGACGACAGGACTCTCAGCAAATGGCCCACTAACACTCCCAAGCCTGGCCAAGCACCCCTGAGCACAGATGGCACGCTTCTCTGGGCTACCTAATTCCCACCCACCCAAACCTTGCACCTTCCAGTCCTGATGCTCCACACTGCCAAGCCTGCAACATTCCTGCTGCCGGCTTTACTTCAGTCATCTGTAGTTCCATCCATACAGTGCACTGGAACTGTCCAGAGTTACACAGGGGCTTTCCTGTTCTCAGGACACTGTTTCCCAGTGAGCCAAGTGTGGTGATGTATCTCACCACAGTTATAGCCAGAACTAGGAAGAGGGGAACGCCACTATAAACCACAAGTGCAACTGAAGTCATGGCTTTAATTCCGATCTCCATGGCTGGCAGACCCTGCTCTACATGCTGAAGAAATCCTAACTACAGGACAGGAGAAGATAAACTTCCTCCTTACGTAGTACCAAAATGAAAGCACACAGCACAAAATTAAACAGACGCTCTGGATGGAAAGACGACTCACCCTCATGAGCCCAGATGTGCCGCTGAAGGTCTGAGCCGTTCTTCATGAAATAGAAATCACAATATGGACACTTCATGGCTCGCTTTCCAATTAGCCCTTTGAGCTGGACCCTTCTCCCAAGAACCTCAGAAATGGTGTTCATGGAGACCTCTAACAAAGAAAGCAGGGTGGCAATCAGAGAGGACAAGACATTCTGCTCTTCAGGTCGGAGCAGACACACTTGAGTGGCACCTGTATGCGCAAGAAATACGCAGGCAGCGCCTCGCTGGTATCACGAAACAGCATTTTTACTGAAAAAGCTAAACTTGAATCTGATCCAGCTGTAGCTCTAAGTACCTGTTAACGTACAACACGGATAATGGGGAGACACTGCACAGCAATGAGCGGACAAATGCGGAGCGTAGCTTTCTATGGGAAAAGTAGCTCAGCCTCTCCCAGAAATCACTGCTGCAGAAAACAGGCGGGACACTGGAGGGCGCTACAGAATACAAGCATGTAAGCGACATAATCATTAAAATACAAAGTGTACAGGAAAACGTTACATCAACTGGGAAAACTTTACGTGGCCATACACAATATCCTAGGATGCGTTAAGAATCATTGTTAGCACTGGTCTTTATTGTCCACACAGAGATCATGCAAAGCAAATTCATTAATCGACAGAGATAATCCTTAGATTCTTTCGTAGGAAAACTGAAAGAGATAAACGTTGGAATATTCTAGAAAGGAAAAGTTCATGGGTGGGTACATGCAAAGAGCTTGTGAAAGCTGAGGAATGGACACATGGGGCTCCTTGTATAATTCTGTATTTATGAGCAAAGGCCAGTGCTTTTAAATGCTGTCTTCAGCCCACACCGGACCACCCGTCACTAGGACAAATGTAACATGGAATGACACAAGCCATGGGTCCCACACTGACAAAGGTTCCGAGCTCTGTGTGTCCCCAGCTAAATCGTGACTGTCAGAGCTTTCAACAGTTCTCGTCCGTAAAGAGTGGGGACAAATGTTTCAACAAGAAGAGGCGGGGATGAGGAAGAAGGTGAGTTTTGCTGATAGATATTCACGTAACACAGAGCGCCCAGGTCTTCTCCATCTGTCCCAGTTACCATCACAATGGAGTATAACGCTAAGGTAAGGTTCATCTCAAAGATCCCATGGCAGTAAAAACGATAGTGTCTGGAGTCCGAGTGGCGAGCATGCACCATGCATGGTGAAGCAAGGCACACGCATGGAGAGCATTTTAAATCCGAATTCATTCCCATCCTCTCTTCATTCCTAGCTGGCACCACTTACACACAGTTTTAAAATAAATGTAAGCATTTAAAACTTCATTTTCCATTTTAAAATGCATAACCTTACCAGGGTGATTGGTCTTGATATGTGACTTTATCAATCGGTCTTCTGAAAAAGATTTTTCACATACAGGACATGAATAACTCCTTTTGTCCTTAATAGAAAAAGAAAAAAAAAAAAAGAAAACAATTAACTAACTTAAGTGTAGGTTCTGTAGAAAGATAACTACTACCCTTACCACCATCATCACCAAAGACCATCATCATCATCACCACCCCCACCATCATCACCAAAGACCATCATCATCATCATCACCACCATCAACACTGTTACCTCCACTAGAAACATCGTCACCATCACCACCATCAACACTGTTACCTCCATTAGAAACATCGTCACCATCACCACCATCAACACTGTTACCTCCATTAGAAACATCGTCACCAGCACCACCATCAACACTGTTACCTCCACTAGCAACATTGTCACCATCACCACCATCAACACTGTTACCTCCATTAGAAACATCGTCACCAGCACCACCATCAACACTGTTACCTCCATTAGAAACATCGTCACCACTCCCATCACCATCACCACTATCACAACTATCAACACTATTACCACAACAACCAGCAGCAGAAACCCCATCAAAACCAGACATACAGCGCATCCTTCTGAGGCACGTAATTGACAGTCACCCGGCTCTACACAGCCTGGGAAAGATTCCGATGTGAGAGCTCCAGGAAAGGAGATATGGCAGCCAAGAGGCTCTACCACACGTTCCAGGGCTACTCAATAACCCAACGGTACACGATGCCCTCAGCATGCAAAACACAACTTACTAAGCTTTTACATATGATTGAGATCCACAAACAGGTACAAAAGAGAGAGAGAGAGAGAGAGAGAGAGAGAGAGAGAGAGAGAGAGAGAGAGAGAGAGAGAGAGAGAGAGAGAGAGAGAGAGAGAGAGACAGAGAGAGAGAGAGAGAGAGAGAGTCATTCACGTTTACATTATGGATTAAGAAATGGAGGGCCAGGGAAATGAACACAAGATCAAGCCAGTCAATATTCTAGCGGGGGTGGGGGTGGGGGATTGAACTCATGAGACCCACTCCTATCTGAGAAGCTATTTAAATTTGATGGCTTCTACGGGTTGGGGGGACCCTTTCTTTAAGGATGCAGGCTCTGGTAGGCTGCTTTAGTGGAAAAACCCACACACAGGAGTCCATGGTCTTTAAAAAGAAAGAGGACATTAAGTTAGAGGAGGTGTAAATCTGGGAGGGGTTGGGGAGAAGAGTCTGGGGTGAAATACAAACACACACACACATGCACGCACGCATGCGCATACACACACACACACACACACACACACACACACACACACACACAAGATCTTGCCATGAGCTTTCTTGCCAGCCAATGCCACCGACTTCCCGCAGACAACATGGCTTGGGGGTTTCTCAATGTGTTCCCATTACTCCCTGCCACTGTCCTTGACACTTGGCTCACAGTGCCATCTCAAGGCCCTGTGGCATCCTGGTGGTGTCCTCCCACCGCCGTCCCAGCCGCCCTTGTCATCAGAGCTGATGGAGGCATTCAGAAGAGCTTTGAAGGAGTTTACACTGATCTCCCCCGAGTCCCTGCTGTTTGATTTTTCTTCTTTTAATCCCTGATAGTCTGAAAGCAATTTATCTTAGAGCTTATCAGGGGCCCCACTTCTTGATGTCTCTGAAGATTGTCAGTACACAGATAGTAGGAGAGGGAGCTGGGAGAAGAGTAGACTTGCAGGATTCATTTCCTTCTTTTTCAGAAACTCAGTGTCTTGCTGCAGATGAAACCCAAACAGCAAACACACTCAGAAAACTTAAAAAGGACCATGGCTAAAAGGCCCCTGGGAAAGGCAGAGAACACAAGAAAGCTAGTCACAGAGTGGCCAAGAGCTCAGCCTTTGGAGTCTGCAAAGTCATCTGTGCCCAGGGAGAAGTGGGTGTAAGCTTGAGACTGCAGTCGTGCAGGGGGTGCAGAAAGAGCCCTTGCCTGAGGTTAGGAGCCTAGTTTATCACTCAGGTGACCTCGTCTGACCTGTGCCTCGCTGGCGGGTATACTGACCTCCAAAGAAATGGAGAATTCTGAGGTCCAAGCAGGCTGGAGATAATCAAACAGAATCCCCCACTAAGTATATAAATCTGACAAACACATGCATCCCCCTATAAAACACTGACATCAAACCCCAAAAGTTGGCACTTGCTCTGAACAATTTCTCGGGAACAGGTCACAGTCAGGGTACCTACTAAGTTCCAGAAGCTGTGCTGGGGACAAAGGCAGCAGATTTTTGAGTTCTTACAAGTTATCTAAAGATGTGCCACAGAAAGCCCACCCATCAATGTGGGGGTCGCAGAAGTCACAGCAAGGAGTAGGCAGGTGACACTGTCTTATGACAGATTGGAACACAATGCCCAGAATGTGGTATGGGGTTGTGGTTTAGGGTTTCAGACAGAAAGCTTTCCTTCTGCTAAAGACAGTTCTATTTCCCTGGGCCACGAGGAACCTGTTCTCCACATGGGAAGCTCTGGGAGCCAGATGGTGGCTGCACCATAGGTAAAACACCCAAATGGGGTAACCCAGAATAAAACATGTTTTGTGATCATATGTGACCACATTCTTACAGTCCTTGGGAAGGAAAAACACTTTCCAATCACCTATGCTACATTTTCCACTGTTCACATGAAAACACACTGATCAGATATATCCATTCATTTCTGAAAAGATATGGAAAGTAGCTTCCTTTACATTCTCTGTGCTTTTAGACAACTTACCATTTTCGTTTATCCACAAAGTACATATTGTTCAGCAAGCATCAAACAAAGAAGTCTGTGTGCTTCTCAAAGACCAGGGCCAAGTATTCTAAACACTTACTGAGAAGCCAGCAGACACTGGATGAATACACCACCACTCTAACTGCTAACATCCTTATCCTCCAGCTAAAGGCACAAGCAGGAGGGGTTAGAGGTGAAAATCAGCACGGCATCTACTGTGGTGGCCCCACGTGCATGAGACCACACATAGTCACTATCAACATTACTGCAGTATGTTCCCAGAAAATCACGGAAGTGGACGCTAGTGACCTATTTCCAGGACACGGGTCTACAGAGGCTGAAGAGCAAAATCTTAAAACTGACACTCTAGGGCTTGGGCTGCAGCTTGTGTGGGCATCTTTGAGGTCCCCCGAGAGAAGTACAAAACAGAAGCAGGGGTCCCTTCTTTAAGTAACAGATCCCCAGAGCCCACTTTGAGTTAGGATGACAACAGGAGGCCAGGGGTCTCATTCCTAACAAACGCTACTGTGACACTGGGGTTCAGGGAGGTCACTAATTAAATCACTCAGGTCAACAGTTTACACACTTGTTTAATAGAAAGCCACCCAGCCGCATCCCCGGCAATACTAATACTAATACACCCTGGCATTTGAACACTGAACACTGGAACAAAAACCTCAGAAAGTGATACTTGCCCAGTGTGTGGGTGAGCGCTTGTCAGGCTCTGATTTGGTCTACTTAATCTCACTAGTAAAAGAGCCAGGCATGTCTGCACACAATCCTCTAACGGATTATGACCTACAGATCTTGCCATTCACTGACCTGATTTAACCCTCATAACCTTAAGAGATGAGGGAAGAACTCCGTCTCCAATTTACAAGCCTAAGCAATTTGACCTATGTGGGGCCGGAAATGAGCACACCAGAACCCAAAGCTCCCCCGCACTGGACTAAAATCATGTTTTCCCAAGTCTCCTCTTCATTAAGTTTTAATAATTTTAAAGCTATTTTGTTAGTGCTTTATCACAGCAACAGGAAGAGAACCAGTTGAACATCCTCAGAATGCCCTATGAAGGAAGTCTGTAGCCCCATTCCCATGGAGGGGTGACTGCATTCCTTCACCACAAATTGATGCCATGGGCTTAGTGACAAGAAGGAAGAGACAGTGGGAAGAAACACAACTGGCCATCATTTTTTATGTATTTGTAGATGTGAAATGGGTCAGGGTCACAAAAACTGACAATTTGCCAGATTATCTCCGCGTCCTACAACAACCAGACTGTGTCCGGATATGTAGGATCATCTGGAGGTGGAGGGTGGTATTTTGAACCTATGTTCAAAGCAGGGATGCTAAAACAAAAGTGAAACCTCAGCTAACACTATAACCTACCCAATGCCCTCTTCAACACTATAACCTATCCAATGCCCTCTTCAACACTATAACCTACCCAATGCCCTCTTCAACACTATAACCTATCCAATGCCCTCTTCAAGTGCACAGGTAAGGAAACCATGTCTAGGAGCGACCAGGACTCACTTGGTTCCCATGGTTTCCTTGTGAGAACAGGATCGCCCCAGCCCCAGCCTGATGCTGATGTGACCACGGTCACATGACAAGATGCCTTTACATCATATGCAAGCTCACGCAATCTCCTGGAATACAGCAGCAGCTAGAGAAAGACTGCTCACCGTACCCTCTGAAAGACACATTCAGAATGAGATAGAGCACTGGGCTCGCCCTCAGCTCCAATCCCCAGTGTCACCTCTGTCTTGGCCATGTTAACGGGAGCATATTAATAATAGTGAAGACAAGTGGCTGGTGAAGATGACCTCTAAACATGAACAGAAGGCTTGGAATGGAGAATATGGGCGGCTTCTCCTTAAATGCTCTAAAGTTTGGAAAATGTTTTAAAGGAAAGACTGACTCTTAAACTCCAGGAGTTAACACGCATGACTTACTGAACTGATTCCACCAAGAATTAGCTCAAATCCTGTGAATGTAAAACAGTGTAGCTGAGAGCTACATCCTGATGTAATCCCACTAAAAAAGCACTTCAAATGCTCATGGAGTCAAGGAGAGTCAGTGAAACTCCATACAAGGGAGCATTGCCCAACTCTGAAAGGGAGACAAGCATGAAGCCTGCTATCACATGAAAGAAAAATACTAGTTGTTGTAATTTAAGAAAAGCAGTGCCCAAGAGAAAGACACCATGTGACAGGGTTCAAGCAGAGGGTTTTTCATTAGGGAAAGGGATCATAAAAAGGGGGAAGGGGGGGGGAGACCAGCCTCCAGAGACAGGAGCAGCAGGAGAGAGGAAAGAGGGGGAGGGAAGGACCAGACAGACAAAGGGCAGGGGGTTGGGAGGTGGGCAGGATCCTTTTAAAAGGGAGCATAGTGAATGTGCACAAAGTGGTGCTCTAAGTGGCTGCAGCTAAGGACGTATCTTGTCAGAACCCCAAGGACAGGCCAGTACAGACGCCTGAACACTAACACTAGTCATAAAAACTTTATTTATAGCACACACATGCTCCTTTTATGCAAATGTCCAGGAGACGCAAAACTATGGACATACAAAGTATCCAGGGACGTAGGGAAGTGAGTGAACAGCAAACAGGAATGCCCTCCTATGGGATAACAGAAATGTTCTCAAGTTACCAGCGGCTGCATAACTCTGTATGCATAGTAAATCCCACTGAACTTCACATTTGAAAAGAACCAATTAGACTGCACATCACCCAGCAGTAGAGAGCTCAAAAGCAACCTTCCTTGAAGATGTTCGAGAGCTACCACCTTTTAACAGGTCAACAGCAGCTACACGAAGGGAAGGGGACTTTTCCCTGGGTGGGATCCTCAGCTGCCTGACAGAAATAAGTGAATGTCACCCAGACTCAAAAGCTTGAGTCTTCATAGAAGTGCTCTTCACTGCAGTGGCAATACAGTCCTTCACCTCAGGGACAAGCACTCAGAGGAACGAGTTCCTAGTGTGTGATCCAAGTCTCCCCAGCAGTTTTTGCCCCAGGTTTGGCTGACCATTCCCTCCTCACCCTCTTTCTTGGCCCAAGTATCCTCAACCTCAGAATCATCCATCCCCTCAGAGTGTCTGGGGAAGGAGGAAGTTGTTGGCCTGCTAGCCTTCTCCTCCCATGGTTGGTCTATCCATCCCACACAAAGCGGGGTGCCCCTTGCAGGCACCAACAGTCTTTCTGGTATCCAAAGTGCCTGGCACACGGAGGGCAAAGCTTCCCGCTTCAGAAACAGCAAAACATTAGGTTCCTTTAAGAGCACCTCAGCTGAGCTGGACAAGGTAGCTTCAACCTGCAATCCGAGAATGTAGGAGGATGACGGTAGAGGAGTAATATGAGTCTGGGGGCAACCTGGCCTACAGAATGAGGCCCTGCTTTAAAAAACGATAGATAGATAGATATAGATGATAGATAGATAGATAGATAGATAGATAGATAGATATAGATGATAGATAGATAGATATAGATGATAGATAGATAGATAGATATAGATGATAGATATAGATGATAGATAGATAGATAGATATAGATGATAGATAGATAGATATAGATGATAGATAGATAGATAGATATAGATGATAGATAGATAGATAGATAGATAGATAGATAGATAGATAGATAGATAGATAGATAGATAGATAGATAGATTATCTCAATGGGAGGAAGTAGAAGTACCAACAAGGGCAAGTAGAAATTAAACGCTAAGATAATGTGAGTACTGATGAGAAGCAGGATAGTATCTCTTGTAAAGTTAACTGAGCCACACTTCTTGCATCAGAATTCTGTACTTGTCTAGCAGCAATGTGCAGACATCAACTTGTGCAGATTGAGGAATGGCTGCCGCTTAGCAACACAGGATTATCTATTACATAGTCTCTGCCTACTGGGGCCAAAGCCCCTCTCTGTCACATTCCTTCAGAGAATGTACCAGTGTCTAAAGGCTCACCAAGAAAAGCATATCTAAGAATAATGGCCTGCCACCATCAAATGAATAGCATGAGACAATGATAAGGCCTTGGAATGAACTCTGTCATCCCTCATTCACGGCATAACCATAGGCCAAGTTTTGCAATGGTAGAGACAGAGACACCAGACTCTGTGCAGTAGAGGAAATGATTCTTAGCTCCTAGAGGTGACATGGGAATTAAGCAAAAACCCAAGGAGTGACTACCAGATCAAGCTAGCAGCTTTCTGGCCCAAGGTGACCTCCTCCAAGCATCTTACACGTTGCTAAAAGTGAGATCGGTTCTCTGAAGGAAGTCACAACCATATTCATCACTACAAAAGTAGAGAGCTGAAATGCCAGTGCTGTGTGCACATTCCCTGGGGAGAAGCCATCAAATGCTTATCCACCCCTTACAGGGCATCAATGGCAAACCAAAATGTACTTCCATCAAAGGTAACCTGGGGAACCGAGGAATTTATTTGCTTATGTATAGAACACAGATGAGAAGTTACTTACTAGAGTCTGGGTGACCTCTAAGGAGCCACACAAAGAAAACTCTCACCTAGAACTGACCACAAGTAGCTAAACAGATAGAATTCCAAGCATTTCAGTTAGCACTCCCACAATCTACACACCCTAGCATCCCCCGAGATCCGAGAGCCACATGCAATTAGGATAGAGTTAATTATACACAGCTTGCTGTGGGGTACAAGAAAGAGTGACTGTGATCAGGCGAGAGTCCAGTGACCCTCTCCATGCCCCTGTCAACAGTCAACACCACTGATCTTAGAGGTCTACTGATGTTAGCACTGCTGTCCTGAGGAAAGTCTTGACTGTTCACTCAGGATTGCATCTACAATAGCCGTTTATATGTAAGACATGAAATACACAAAGTGAACATCAAAGACAGCAGCAGCAGCATAGTCCTCATGCTCCCCAATGACCCCAACACTGAGAATCAGCATTCAAGGAAGAAAGTAACCAGACAGATCAGCAACCCCAGGGCATTCACAAGTAACAGGAAAAATTTCAACTGTGGAACAAGAGGCAGCCTGGGCTGCACAGTCAGTGTTTCAGTGAACACCAGCTTAGCTCCTGTCCAGAGCAGCTAGCTTCAAAACAGTAAGGTCAGTGACGTTACTAACAATCTACACCAGGCACTGCTCTGGACACTTACCTGAACTCCTTCACCCCATCCTCACCTGCATGAGTAAACTGAGGCATGATGGGGGATGCCCTTCTGTATATATGTTTCTCTTATTGGTTGATGAATAAAACACTGTTTTGCCAATAGCCAATAGGGGCAGGCGGGATAGATGAGGAAAATTCTGGGAAAGGTAGGCAGAAAGGCAGAGAGAGAGAGAGACACAGAGAGACAGAGAGAGGCTGCCCTCTCTCCACACCTGAAGCCACACCCTAAGGGGAGTGGCCACTAACACATTGACTGGCAAGGCTAAATGCCACTACAATTCCTCTTTTAGTCTTAAGTCTCTTTTAGTTTTAAGTCTGATGCAAAAACTATATACAATGATAACAAATGTCAAGTATATTCCAGGAAAAGGAAAGGTAAAAACATACACAAATTAAAATCTACAACCACCAAGAGTAACATGACACACACCACTGAGGCATGGACTAGTTCCACTACTCATGCCAAACAAAAGGTAACTGGGTCAAGGGTTCAAACCAGACTTCTGCTTTCCTATGTCCAGCACCCCTACCAACAGTCTGTTCTAACACTGGACTCACACCCTCAGGCCCAGTGCCAACCTAACAGTAATGACAGAAAGCTTGACAAACCACATGCCCCAGTGTCATACTGGAGAAACGGGGAGAGTGAAGGGAGGGGGGAGGGAGGGGGGGGGAGGGAGGGAGGACAAGACAAAGAAGGAGGAGAAGGGAAGAGCAAGATCAAGAACAAAACCAAACCTGGGACATGAATAAGAAAGAGCAGAGAATAAGAAAGTATGATGGGAAGCCAGTGCATGATGGGAAGCCAGTGCATGATGGGAAGCCAGTGCATGATGGGAAGCCAGTGCATGATGGGAAGCCAGTGCATGATGGGAAGCCAATGCAAAACAGGAAGCTGGTGCAGCTGGCGCTTATGCTCAACTACTTGGCCATTCTATTTTAACACTGCAATAGAAATACACAAAATATACGCAGATGTCTGTGTGTGTGCAGGTATGTCTATGTACACATGTGTGCATACCTGCTTCTATGTACCATTGTACACAAGCGTGCGTGTATGAGTATGTACCTAATGGATTCTGTGGCAATCTGAATGAGAACGGCCCCCATAGGCTCACAGACTTGACTGCTTGGACACCAGCAAGCAGTGAGCGAAACTATTTGAAATGATTAAGAGGTGTGGCCTTGTTGGAGGAAGCGTGTCACGGGGGGAGGGGGGAAGGGGGAGCTGTGAGGTTTAAAACTCCCATGCCAAGCCTAGAATCTATCTCTGCCTACAGATCAGAGTGTAGTTTCCAGCTACGGCTCCAGGGTCTGCCTGCATGCCCTCAAGCTCCCTGCCATGATGATAATCAACTGAGCCTCTGAAACTACAGCCATTAAATGTTTTCCCTTCTAAGAGCTGCCTTGGTCCTGGTTTCCTTTACATCAATAGAACAGTGACCAAGACAGACTTTTAAGAGTGTATTTTATGCCAGGTGTTGGTGGCCCACGCCTTTAATCCCAGCACTCGGGAGGCAGAGACAGGCAGATCTCTGTGAGTTCGAGGCCAGCCTGGTCTACAAGAGCTAGTTCCAGGACAGTCTCCAAAGCCACAGAGAAACCCTGTCTCGAAAAACCAAAAAAAAAATATATATATAATAATAATAATAATAATGTATTTTATACAAAAGGTGGCAGGCTTCTGAGGTCACAGAGCCTGTGGGAATATGGGAGATGGCATATTTCAACATGCTCCAACCGCCCCCCCTCCTAAAAGCCCCAACTGCACCACTACAAACCACCTGTTATAGCAGAAAATCAGAGCAACTCCTCCAATTTCTGAAGTCTCCTTGTGCTGTCTTTGGCAAGAAGAGAGTCACATGGACCCTCAGGTATGGATTCTTTTTTACATTAAGGAGTCGTAAATCATTCTCAGGGGCGTCAGCCTCTTCCCACCAGACTAGACCTTGCAAAATCATTCACTCATTGCATCACTGTGTATCAAGCACCACAGAAGCAGACAGGCCCATCGTGCATGTTACCGGCACCTTGGATTAACATGTCACTTCTTAAATCTAAATGCTTCCTAGATGCTGCTGTTGTTTACAATAAATGCCCCGTGAATGTGACAACAGTGGTCATTAGCATTCACTATACTCACTGCACTTCCTACAGAACACTGTTCTTGGCATAATTACCTAATCCAATCCAATCATCCAACTTAATCCCCCAACAACACTTTCAGGCAGCTATTATCAGTCCTGTTATTAATAATTCTTTAAAATGCCACTTATGAAACCTTTGCTTCATTTCCATTCTGCAGATCTTTCTTCTGTAAACTTTCTCAAATGCTAAAAAATTTGCAGAGAATGCGATTTGTTCAATCTAATCAGAGACCTGCTATGGAAGGAGCTGGAAGGGGGAAAGCTCTGTGAGGTATCATCAAGAGGCAGGAAGGGCCCCTCTGTGTTTGGAGAGCAGCAGGGCGTGCACAGACCTGCAGCACGGATACCTCTACAGGCATAAATGTGAGTGAGCACTGGGCACCCAGGGGAAGGTGGGGGCTGCCGATTTGGCTTGCTACTTACCAGCTCTGTGTGAACTTTAAGATGGGCCTGTAGCTTATATTTATCAGGAGTCGAGTAGTCACAGCCGTCAGTGGGACACTTCAGCAAGATGTTACTGTGTTTCTGAATTACATGGCGTTTAAGGCAGTTTTTGGTGATGGAAGAATAGTGACACTGGGAGCAATAATACAGATGTTCCCGGGTGTGGGTGCGGACATGCATGTCAAAATGCACTTGGTACCAAAAAAGTTTGCCTAAAAAAATATTTTCACATGAGAACAAGGAAGTTTCTTTTATACTGAATTTGATTTTTTTTTAAAAAATAATCATCATTTTTTTAACTACCATATTTATCTCCTCTATCTGGTATGCCCTTCACACTTTCCACCACATTTCTGTCAGGAAATTACTTTTCAAGAACGGCAGATTTCAAGTATTAAGGTACACCATCTTTCCACATGGTGTTAGGGCTAGGAAAAGAGAAAGGAAATGTTTACTGAGAGCCAATTGCGTCAAACATCACCCTACAAATGCACAAATCCTCCTGCCATTCTGGGCCATGAGACAGGCTGTGGTCTGCCCACTTGCTGTACTGCCTGCTGTCTGGGAGCTCCCAGCCCCAGCTTTCACCACAGGCTAGAAAGGAGCTGCTTGGGCCTCCCTGCACAGAGCTGCAGCCAGGCTCCTGCCCTCTCTACATGGTTGATAAAGCCACAACTGAAAACCAGAAGAGGGTAGACAGTGAGCGGCCCTCAACCTGACCCCAGCGTGCTCAGCTACGCGTCATGCCAGCTGACTCCGGGAAGGCTCCAGCTGTGACTTACGATTGACCTCACTGCTCCTATCTATCATGGAGGAGGGTGGCTCATTTGGGAGGTGTCCTTTGCAAACAGACCTGAGCTCACATGGACCCCACGGTGAAGAGAGCATGACAGTAATGGACACGGCTGCCGGGGAGGAATGGTCCGCTCAAAGGCACCTGTGACCAGCACAGCCCTACCCTTACCACAGTATTCACACTCCAGGTCTCCATACACCTTCCGGATCCTCTCGCATAGACTGGTGCTCATCTGCTTCTTCTGGAGGCTGTCTAGGACCTTCATGAACGCTGTGCTGCCAGGGTGGTGCTCGGACGAGGGTTTGGAAGAGTCAGGCTGGCACACCCCAAGGTGCCCTCCATCAGTCACTGCGGGAAGGAGGTCTGAGGCCTCGGCTGGGTTTGACCTGAGACACCTGTTAGAGTCAGATTCACTGGCTGGTGAAGCGGCCCCACTCTGCCCTCCACCTGGAGGGCTCTGGCCACTCTGTGTCTCCGGGTCTGGCCCGGCACTTGGGGCCTTGGCCAGCAGCAGCGTGACTTTTTCACCCTGAGTCTGGGCTGAGCCTCCATGCTGTGTGTCCAAGGCTGTCTTGGAGGCAGCATGGGCCTCGGCTGGAGAGATACCGTTTTTCAGTAAAAAGTCATCGGAGACCACCCCAAGAGGGTTGAGGTCAGAGGAGACTACGGTGGTTCCTACTTTGCAGGGGGACAGGGAAGCACTTTCAGTCTGGGGAGCGGCCAAGGGCACAGCAGAGGCGGTTGCCTCTCCCGGGGCCTCCAGCTCCCGCGGCCCCACCTCAGGCTGAGCTTCCCCAGGACCCTCCTTGAGCACATCCATTTCCGGACACACGAGTTCCTCAGCTGCCAGCCGCAGCTGGTCCCCCAAGGCTTCCTGCTGGATGTCCCCACCAGGCTCCAGGAGACAGAAACTCTGGTTGATGGAGCTGGTGAAGACCGAGGTCTCCTGGGCTGCCCCGTGCACCTCTCGGATGTGCGAGCGCAGCCTGATGGAGCTGACAAACTTCTTGAGACATATGGCGCAGACATAAACAAAGGGGTGCTTCCTGACGTGCAGCTCCAAGGCCTGGTACTTGGTGGCCCCGTGGCCACAGAGCTCGCAAGCAAAGGGCCACTTGTCGCCATGGACCAGCATGTGGCGGTCCCGGTCCAGCTCGTTCTTGAACTTGCGCTCACAGATGTGGCAGTCATACAGCAGCTGCCGCTTGCCCTCCCTGGTCATCAGGCGGAGCTCGTCCAGGGCCTCCTTGACCTTCTTGTCCTGAGGGTCATGCATGTCCCGGATGTGCTTGATGAGGTTCTTGACGTCCGAGTACTTTTTCTTGCAGAAGCGGCAGTGCTGTTTGATCTTCTTGTGCACCCGCTCGATGTGCACCTTGAGGTGGCCCTTGCTGAGGCAGGTGAAGGAGCAGTGGTCACAGGAGAACTTCTCTCCGGTGTGCTTGCGCAGGTGCACGTTGAGGTTGGCTTTGATGGCGCTGGCGTAGCTGCACTGGGAGCACTTGTATGGCTTCTCGTTGGTGTGGATCCTCAGGTGGGCCTGCAGCGAGTGCTTGAACTTGAAGACCTTGTTGCAGTACTCACAAGTGAAGATCTTCAGCTGGGTGGGACCTAACCTAGAGGAGGATGACAACACCATTAACCTCTGCACACAGCCAAACTTTCCGATAACAAACTACCAAAGGCTGCGCACTCAGCTACAGGGGAACGGGCGGAGGTGGAGCAATTGCCATCAACAAGTAAGACCCGGGTGCGGGGAGAGCAGGATAGGCAGAGACAACGATGGAGAGGGCACTGCTCTCCCGGGAGCCTCCCTCTTTCAATGTGGTGAGAAACTGAACGGAAGAGCAGCAGCTCTAATGACCAGTGAGTGCTTAACAAGCTGTGTGCTGACTATTTAATCCCGACTCTCATCAACCCATCTTACACGTAAGAAAACTAAGCAGCTGCCCACATCAACAGTTGCTTAGAGGCTTGGCCCCAGGAGCCCATGGCCTCTGGGGCATGCTCGCCCTTCTCGGCCTCTTCGCTGCATGAAGCCTCTGGTGCACAGCAGCCCCTCCACAGAGTGACCGTGCACTTGGAGAAGGCTCTTTGAGAGCACATACCAGCAACAAGAACAGTGAGGTCAGGAGGAAGGAGAGAATGAACCTCAGGGAGGTCTATCTAGGCTAGCCAACAGGGATTTACGGCACACTAATAACCAGGCAGTGCTATTAATTAGCACCATTAAACTGTGCCTTATATCTTAAGGTCTGTATTGATGAGAAAGTTCATACAACTGTTTCTTTAAATTTACAGCACTTACATGGACTGCAGTCCATAAACACGAGAGAGCACAACTCACATGATGAAATTAAAATATTCAAATCTGGGAGCCTGAATGCTAAGCACAAAGCTTCTTTAAGGAAAGCGATTTGGATCTTTCCCAAATGACAGAGACATCCAGAAGGTGATACATTTTATAAGGAACACTGAAGAAAGAAGCCCTGGATTCATAATGTTAATTAAATAAGCAAATCTCAGCATTTCCTCGTCTGCTGGGAGACCTAAATGGCCTTAGGAGAATCTTTTGTTCTTTGCTTTTATATTACTATCCGACAAATGCTAGCAGCACTCCAAGTGGCCTGCTTTTGGAGAAGACACTAAATCTGGTGAGGACGCTGAGCAGGCTCCATTTGACTTGAAGCTTGAGCCATGAGTGATGACTGTGGTCTAGTGCACAGAGCTGTGATGGGCACACAGTGCTCTCTGGATTATCCTACTGCAAGTGCTTCCAGTTTGCTCAGGGAGACACTGCTGAAGAATAATCAAAGGTCAGCCGTCCTACTGCAATGATTCTACCTCTGGGAATGGACTGAAAGAAACAAGGGGGCAGCCAGCTGAAGGAGTGAAAGGAGTGAACACCTTCAGTGCCCATTTTTTCACAACAGTTAAGGACAGCAATACCCTTGAAGGCGCCCACACGGACAGGTACTTAGTGTTCAGACCCTGCTTATGTTTATGCATTGACTTCAACAGGACCGCATCCAACTAAGGCCCAAGCCCTGGGAGGAGGGGCAGTTCTGGATGCCTATTAAAGTCGTAAGTACTCATCCCTTGATGGAACAATTTCACTTGGAGCGATTCATATTTCAGGAAGCCTTGAAGAAGTGTGGGAAGGTGAACGTCCCAGAGTATAAGCCAGTACACTATCCATCACAGAAAAATCATGGTGACTTGACCTGGCCCGGGTGGCACATGACTGTGAGCAGAGTGTGACACTATCTACCACAGAAAACCATGGAGTTTACCTGTGATCCTCACACACAAAACACTGACACAAGAAAACTGGGTGTAAGACCAGCCTGGGCTACATAAGTCATTTCTTTTTCTTTTTTTAAGCTGTTTAAATACCACAGAAAGACACAAGAAGAAAAATACTTTTAATATGTACTAAAATTGAAAGACTTTCAAGGTGCAGTAAAATTTTTAAATGTAAAAAAAGTACAGCTAGTATTTTGTATTTGCAAAAACAAAATGAATATACACATATACAGATGTACTAGCAGATGATGAAAAACAACACGTATTTGCAGTGAACGAGCAGCAGAAGTGAAATCTAGCAACAATGTGGGTTGCAGTAGAATATGGGGTGTGGGGGCGGGGAAGATACAGTTTTTCTAGTAATGCCCAGAGTCCTCTTGAAGTACAGTTTCACCCGCTCTAGACCTCACCATGAGGGTTGTTTTTACAGTGTGCCTGTGTCACGACTGAAAGAGACACTAACACAGTGTGCGCCAACCAGGCTCGGTTTGCACCTCTTTTTATAGTTTAACGACACCCCTGTGAAGGCAAATGTACTCCGTTCCTAGGGCACACTGTTCTGCCGTGGTCTCTGAGGAAGCACTGTACTAGGGCATAATGGGGGGTGGATTCTTCAGCTCTGCTAATGAGTTAAGACCCTTTACAGGCAAGATCCAGAGCAGAATGCAGACCAGCAAATGTACACATCTTTCCTGCTCACTGAGAATGTTACAGCCCACCTCTGATTGAAGCCCATGGACAACTCACCTGCTTGACTTCATGGGCTGCTCATACGAGGTCTGCTGAATGGCATATTCTTGGTACCCTCTCCGTGGCACCAGGTCTGCGGCAGTTGTCTCGGGAGGGGCTGCTCCTGTTTCAGGGGGCCCAGCCTCCACTGGGATAATCTTGGTAGCACCTGAGATTGACACACAGTGTGGGGCTTACTGTGATGCTGGCGATAACCCTGTCCCTACCCAGCAGAGTCGGCAGGTCCTGGGGGCATCTTACTGTATGCCTTCCATACAACACACTGGTTTTTCTTATTCAGATAGTGTGTGCGTGTGCGTGTGCGCGCGCGTGTGTGTGTGTGTGTATGCTGTTTTTCTAGTAACGTGCCCAGAAGTCTTCTTAAAGTACAGTTTCACTCTATCTAACTATGAAACAGGTAAATATACATATGTCACTAGCAAGAATTTCCACAAAGCACAGCTGTTGAGGTTGAAGCCAGTATAAAGCTGCATCAAGGCATCTGGGGGCGGGGCAGTTAACAAAAAGGGATTATGAGCACCCCAATGTCACTGTCTCTCCTCCCAGGAACAGAAGTTGAAGGTTCAAAGAGAGGAAACCCCAGGGTCACCTTTGCTTTTACTCTGTAACATAAACTGACCCAAGGCGGTTCAGAGCAGGTACACTTTCTGGGGTGAATGTATATGTGCGTGTGTGTAGGGGTGTGAACATGAAGGTTTGAGCTTGTGTGTGGGTGTATTGGTACATGTGTGTGAAAAAGTGACTGTGTGTGAGCGTGTGTATGTGAGTGTACCAGTCTGTGTGAGTGTGGATAACTGGGTGACAGTGCATGCACATGTGTGAGGATGAGTAGGTGTGAGAGTTGTGGGGAATGTATGGGAGTGTGCATGTGTGTGTGTGTGTGTGTGTATGAGTGTGAATGTATGAGTTTGAATGTGAATGTATATATGTGTGAGTTTGAGCTGTGTGTGTATGAGTGTGAATGTATGAGTTTGAATTTGAATGTACATACGTGTGAGTTTGAGTTGTGTGTGTATGTGGAGTGGAGGTCGAGAACAAGAGTGTAAAAGACTCCTCGCTAGCATTTGTTCCTAAAACACCAAAGGGAATTGGTTATGCTTTTACTGTCTTAGAATCTCAAAATACTACCACAACGTTTTAAGAAAAGCTGTGAAATTTTCTCTAGTAACCACTGAGAACAGGAAACTGTCCTCTGGGACTTTCCTTATCCACAATAATATTTCTCTGAAGCCAAGGAAGGCAGATGGAGTGATTTTCCAGAAAGTTCAAGTAGCCTAAAATTTATATGGCCTTTTCTCTCCTGAACACCTTACTTTGTAGTCAAGTATAAAACAGAAAAGTACTCAGAGCTTTGAAGTTGAGTGGCTACTATCAGCACTAAATACAGCTGCTTCAAAGGACTGGTTGTCCTCATTGTATCAGAGCTGACACGCCCAATGCATGAAAAGTTTACAACATTGTGATAGCCTGGGACCCATCACCAACTGTTTGGGCTGGCTAGTCTTTACACCTGCTTTTATGGTTGTTTGAAATCTATCACATGCTGTGCTGGCTGTTTTTTACAACAACTTGACACAGCTGCGATCACCTGGGAAGAGAGATCCCCAATTGAGAAAATACCTCCACTCGGTGACACTGGCCTGTAAGCAGGCTTTGGAGAACTTTCTTGACCAGTGATTGATGTGGGAGAGCCCGATTCACTGTGAACAGTGCCAACACTGGGCAGGTTTGTGTCAAACATGCAGACTGAGCTGGTAGTGGTGGCACATGTCTTTAATTCCAGCGCTCAAGAGGCAGAGGCAGAGGTAGGTGGATCTCTGAGTTCCAGGACAGCCAGGAATATATACAGAAACCCTATCTCAAAGAGAGAGACAGAGACAGAGAGAAAGGAGGGAAAGAAAAGAAAAAAGAGGGGGAGGGAGGGAGGGAGGAAGGAAGGAAGGAAAGAAGGGAGGGAGGGAGGGAGGAAGGAAGGGAGGGATGGAGGAAGAGAGGGATGGAGGAAGGGAGGGAGGGAGAGCGAGGGAGGGAGGGAGGGAGGGAGAGGGAGGGAGGGAGGGAGGAGGCTGAGCAAGCCCCAAGTGAGCACCATCTTCCTTGGCTTCTGCTTCAGGTCCTGCCTTCAAGCTCCTGCCTGGAGTTCCTGCCCTGACTTCCCTCTGCAATGGAGTAACCACCTGAGAGAACCACACTTTCTTTTCCTAAGTGTTTCTGTCCATTTACCTTATCACAGAAATAGAAACTCCAAGACACTGTTTTGGTCTAAAACAGTCTCTCCTACAAGTGACGTTTAAAAAAAGAAAACAGCAGATCTACCAGCTATGTTCATGGAAAAGGATAGATGGATGGATAGATAGATAGATAGATAGATAGATAGATAGATAGATAGATAGATAGATAGATAGATAGATAGATAATCGATAAATAAAAATGACTGCCCCCAAGGAGGCAGTCACTGCACTATCACAGGAATGCCACCATCTGAGGGCCTGGGGAGAGGCACAGAAGGGACAGTTTCTGCACACCTGTGTGACACCAGAGTTGGCTGAGGAGACAGAGAGGACAGACGCAGGGGATAATGAGGTCTGTGATCACCCCATATGCATCGGTGACTATATGCTCCGCTAGGACACCTAACACATGGGCTCTGACCCAGCCCTCCTTCCTCAGGCTGCCCCAGGGGCAGCGGTGCTACAGGCTGGCTCTCACTGTACCATCTCCAGCCTGTCAGCGGTCACCTGGAATGGCTTCGTGAGCAGTTAAGACCACACTGATGATGGGCTTCTTGGCTCCCGAAAGCTGCCCTGCCTCCTTTCCTGAGATCTTCTGGACCTTCTCTGTTTTCTGAGCCCGAGGTCTTTTTGGAGCCTTTTCTCGATCATCTTCTTTGTATTTCTTTTCTAGCTCAAGGTCTGACTCGTTGTTACCTAGGGAGCAAATATCAAGATGTGTCAGCCATCCCTTCATGCCATTGGAGGAGGAAATAGGACTGTTACTGGAGGTGATGGCAGAGGAGATGCCTTTCCCCTGCACCCCCATACCCACCCCATCCCACCTCTCCTCCTAGTCCATAACGCCAGGCAGGACACTGTGCTGGCTCATGCGCCATTGCCAGCTCTTCATAAACTCAATGCAGTGCGTACTCATTGTATCCAGGTCACAGCCGGGTACCACGAATACCCTTGCTGGACAAAGCAGCATAGACCTTGGGCTCCTTTTCATGAAACGTTCTTAATATCAGCGCTGCAAATAAAATGGCCTGTGATTCACAGTCCAAGAGAAAGTCCTTCTCTTAATCAGCTTACGTTTCCCCAGCACTTTCCCTGTGCCAGGCATGGAGGACTCATGACAAGAACACGCCAAGCCCTGGGGGCAGAGACAACGGGTGTGAACAAGAGCAGTCTCTGCGCCGTCTAGTGTGGAACAAGAGTAAAGAACAGCATGGTGGCCTCTAGCTGAGAGGCCAGAAAGGCTTTGAGGGATGTTAGATACAGCTGGAGGAAAAAGCGAGGTTAATGAAGAATTGGATGGGAAAGACAGAGCTGTGTGGTCCAGGAATGAGTGTGATTAAAAACGGCAGTGCTCCGGTCTGACAAAGGACGACAAAGACAAGCGATAAATACTTGGCTGAGCGTTGCAGTGTCCCCAGCTTCCTAAGGAAAGAGAAGGTTGGACTGGAGAGACGACTCAGCTGTGAAAGACTAGGCTCACAACCAAAAATGTAAGAAAGGAGAAGGTGACCAAAGCGGGCGTCAAGAGTAAGAGGCAAGTCTAGGGGATGGTGAACACTGAAAACTTCTGGTCTGCTGTAGAGAGGACACGGAGCCCAGTCAACCCTGCATTAGGTAAGATGTAGACTGCCTAGCCTGGCCTCGCTGGCGACCCCTGGGGGATGGAGTGATTATTACACCTTATGATGGCTCAAAGGAAGACAGCAGGTCCCGGTTTTTCCAGGAGCTGAGAACAGGGCCTTCAGCATGTCGGGAGAGGATGCTGGGAGTGATCCCACACACCCCGGATGACACACAAGTGTAGGGATGCACAGGTGAACACTCCGGCAGGTGTGAGGGTCGGGTTTGGGAAGTGCAGGGAAACAAGGGGTTATCAGGGAGGTGGGGCTGAAACCAGGAAACAGTGAGGGGGGGCCACACTTGTCAGATCGCGAAAGCCACACGGCAGTCACAGCACCTGGTCCCCAAGGCTGCTGGCAGAGCCCACATGCTATGAAGCTTGCTACGCACCACACCTCACAGCAATTCTTGCCTTGTCTTATTTTTTTAGTGGCTGTTAACGAAAACATTTCCAATGGCCTACAAATTGTCTGAGCCACAGATGTCTTCTCGTCACCTAGATATTGGGTGATACAGGCACATAAGTACTACAGCAGGATGTTTCAGAGGCTAAAAAGGAAGAACAACATTTAATGGATTTTTTTTCGGCTTGGAAAATGATGTCTCGCTCTATAACAGAGTTCACCATGGGATGCAATTCAATATGTGGGTGATATGCCAAGAATAGATATGCTGACATACAAAACAAAGGACCTGAGAACCTGAGTTTACCATAAGCTTACCCTGGCTAACGGTATAAATCCCAGCAAGAATACAAGGGCACGCTGTGAGCCAGGCTGAGAGGTGAGGAGGTCACACATGCTGCCGGGGATTAAGTGGGGGAGAGGTCTTCTTTGGCTGGTAGTTCAGAGGGAACACTCCACCATAGCACAAAAGGCACGGTGACAGGGCTAGTTCCAGTACACGGCGACAGGAGTGTGAGGTGGCTGGTCATATGCTGTGGCAGTCAGGAGGCAGAGTTCGGACCAGGAACCATCAGAGGTCACCACCAACTGGTGTCTCACCTCTACCAGCCACGCCTCCACTCCAAGGGTCCCGAAGCTGCACACCCTCCGCTCCACCCTCTACAGCGATGCTGCCTCCTTCCTGTGTAGAACTGAGAACACATAGCGGCACTCCAAGTCTCAGTGCCAGGGCTACAGGCTTGGCCAGCGGCGTGAAAGCAGAAGGGACCATGGGGAACAAGAGGTTTAAAGGAAGAGGGGCGGACACAAGAGAATAATGGGAGAGAGGATGACAGAGACAATATATTGCATGTTTTCCGTGTCTTTTGTTATGCAGAATATATATTCTGCATAACAAGGCACTGTGTGTGTGTGTGTGTGTGTGTGTGAAAATGCCATAATGAAATGACCCACAAAATTAACTAGAAGAAAACCTAAAGGCAGAGTAAGAGAGAATTATACACTCTTCGGTGCTCCTGGGTGGTCACCACTTTCCAGCAGACCCTGCAGCATGCAAATGGCCTACACCCTACTTAAGCAGTAGCCAGCACACAGTCACTCTGCACCACCGTCACAGGCTGCTAATGCTGGCGCCATGTGGCAGCATCCTGAAAGACCAACTCTCACACTTACAGAAGAGTCCCTGGCAAACCCTGTGTGTTGATTCGCGGACTCTTTCCCTAGGGAGATATATGGTGAGATACTGCTTATGATCTAATAAAGCCACTGGGGGGCAAAAAAGCTAGCCACAGTCATAGAGCCAGGCAACGGTGATACACACACCTTCAATCCCAGCAGCCATACTAGCTAGCCACAGTCATAGAGCCAGGCAACGGTGATACACACACCGTTAATCCCAGCAGCCATACTAGCAAGGCACAGAGGCCACGCGGTGGTGGCACACACCTTTAATCCCAGCACTCCAGAGACAGAGGTAGACAGGTCTGTTAATTCAAGGTCACAGTGAGCTACACAAAACAGATCCAGTCTAAAAGAGAAACCACTCACGCAAAGGTGATTCCGGCACTTGGGATCACACACCTTTAATCCCAGCACTAGACGGGGGAGACAGGAGTGATATGGCTGGGCGGAGAGAGGAATATAAGGAGGGAGGACTCAGGGGATTGCAGTCTGAGGCTTGGTGGAGAGCCTGTCTGGAGATTCATGGACAAAACATCAGTCATTCAGTCTGAGGCAGAGGTGAGAGCTCTCTAGTTGCTTGGCTGCTTTGCGTCTCTGATCTTCAGCTTGAACCCCACTATCTGTCTCTGGTTTTTTACTATTTGTGTTACAGAGATCCAAACAAACATTACAAGGGGGTTATCAACGACAAACAAAAGCACAATCTACCAAGTCCAGCTTGAAGAGCCAATTAGTGTCTGAGGAGTCACTTGCGGGGCAAAAATAAGCTCTTCTCAGGAATGTACATCACCAGTCAAAGCAGCCACAGCCCTGCAAAACTCTGACTCCTGCACAGACGCTGACTTCATAGATGGAGTTCCCCTTCAGCAACCTTCTAGACCCTACAGACTCTAGCACATCCGACACCATGGGCAGTGACGGCAGAATTAGGTACAAGCAGCCAGGAAGAGCAGGCAGAGGTGACTGGAGTCTCAGGGAAGGATCCAATGGCCCTCCCCAGCCCACTCCCTCTGGGAGGAAAAGGTCACCAGGCCTGGTTTCGGGCTCTCTATGAGCTGGGATGAGGAAGACACTAGCCACTGTGCTCTGAGAGTGATGCTCTGTGACACTCGCCCTGGTAGGTTCCCCTAGCCTGGTTTCCTGGGAGCATACCCAGATCAACCTGCCAGCAGCAACAACTACTTGCAAAGGAACACAAGCTAAGAGTGTCCCACCCTCCGGGACTACCCCAAAGGAGCCCCCCTGAGTCTCCTCAGTCTCCAGGAAGCAGATTAAGAGCCTGGAGTAGTCACACCCTGCCTAAGAGCCTCCAGAAACTTAATTCTAGCTTTCCCATAGTTTGGGACACATGGGCCAGGCCCTGAGCATCATGGGAAATGGTTCTTTGGACCATCGCTGTGTAACCCTTGAGGGCACTAGAACTAATAAGGTGGTGCAGAGAACAGCCAGCACACTTGCTCCAAGGCACGTGCCTGGGGCACTGAGAGAGTAGTAAGAATCCCCGATTAAGACAAAAGGACAGCATGGGGGCTGGCAGGGACAGCTAGATGTTACCAGACACACAGCCCCAGCCGTGCAGGAATGCCCCGCTCACCACCATGTGCCTTGTGGGCCTGGTCACATTCCCCCATCTTAGTACTTCTTTGTAGAAAGTCAGCGGGGAGAGGAAGAAAGAGAAGACATTTTGATAGCACAGCTGGGTGTGTGTGTGTGTGTGTGTGTGTGTGTGTGTGTGTGTGTTTGGCAGCCTCCTGTTCTCTGCATTTGAACGACACAATCCTTCCATTTGTTACGGCTGGGATGTAAGATGGGCTTGAACAATTCGGTCTCCAGCAGGTGGCGCTGTTTGGGGAGGCTGCAGGAGCTTCAGGACGGTGGCCTATCTAGCAGAAGTAGATCTCTGTGGGCAGGCGCTGAAGGTGATGTGACTCCAGCCTGCGTGCCCTGCTTCCTGATTCTCACATGCCCAGCACTCCTGAGAGAACACCATGCCTTTCCTGCCATGCCGGGTTGTATGCTCCAAAACCCTGAGTTAAAATCACCCTCTCTTCCTTAGGCTGCTTCTGTCAGCAATGAGAAAAACCAAGACGTCTCGTGACCTTGTTGTTTGTGAATTTCCCAGGACCCTCACTTCACCCATCTCTGTGGTTTCCAAAGCCACATTCTGGACCTAACCTAGCCGGCAGTTATGCTGGGGCTGCTTCCTCAGGCTCCCAGTCTGTCCCACCTCCGGCTTACAGACGTCATGGCTGGGGTCTCTTCCTTCCTGAGTTACTGACTTTGGAAACTTCCCTGCTTCTCCCCAGCTGACACCTATATCCTCTGCAGCTTCTTTTTCTTTGGAAAGTAGCTCTGTGATGGGCCTGCTTCTTTGGTTTGGATTCAGTCCTACTGTGTGCACACTGCCAATGGATCAGCATGCATAGACAATGGTCTGCTCGTGGAGCAGGAAAGTCAACAGGCAAATACGGCACCGAGTCTCCAATAAGGAGCTTACATGGTAGGGGAAAGATGACAACAACCCAGAAAGGTCACCACCCACCCCAGGAGGTCACCGCCCACCCCAGGAGGTCACCACCCACCACCCAAGGAGGTCACTGCCCACCCGAGGAGGTCACTATCCACCCAAGGAGGTCATTGTCTCCTGCAGGCCTTGGCAGGCAGTGGAAGTGAGCATTTCTAAGTGTGGGCTATGCTCTGGCTTCCGATGTAGCTAACACATCTCACACCAACATCCCTACTAGCAGGTCAGGTAAACTGCTGAAATTAAACATGTCATCAGCTTCCCCCTTTCTCCTCTGTCTCCCTAGTCAGACAGAAGCTTGCTGACATTGGCCCAGTTCAGTCTATTCCACGGGGCAACTCCCCCAGATCAGAAAGGCTGCAGGAAAGTCATCCATTCCTTAAGCAAATAACAAGGAAGATCCTTCAGGTGTCTGGTGCTTCATAGGGTGCTAGGGACCCAGAAAAGGGCCAGGTGTGTCACCTATCCTCTGGCAGCTCAGAATCAACTATGGATGACAATGACTCCAGTCATGCAGTACGCTGTACCTACCAGTGTCTCTGTCCCCTCTGCCCTTGAGGACCACTCCCAATTCCTCAGAGAGATAAGGAAACCGAGGTGCGGGAGAGGGAGAAGAGACAAGGCTGAGCCTCTCCCTGATGTGTCAGACCAGCACCATGTATAAGTTTGTCCACCTGCAAAGCAAGCCTGTCCCACTGTCCTCCCCGGCCTCTGAAACTATGCAGAGTGGACTTTTAGACAAAGTGCATGGAAAGGGGTCAACTGCATGGGGAGTCCCAGGTCAAACTGCAAAGCCTATATAATAAAACCTAGCAGAATACACCCCAGAGACACAGAGGGGTCTAGCTGATACACTAGAAGAGAGGTTCTCAGCCTTCCTAACGCTGTGACCTTTTAATACAGCTCCCCATGCCGTGCTGACTCCCAACCATAAAATTATTTCATCACTACTTCATGACTGTAATTTTGCTACTGTTACAAACTGTAATGTAAATATTTGGTATGTGACCCCCCAAGGGGGTGGCGACCCACTGGTTGAGAATCACTGCTCTGGAAGGCGATTGCCACAACCATCATTGCTGCCTCTGGAAAGCTGGCCAGCTTACAGATAGCTCGTACACTGCAGCTGCTAAGCAGCCCCCTCGCCAGCCTAGCTCACTCAGACAGGCCCAGGCCATCTGTGCTTAAGGCTAATTTGCTCAGAATAAAGACTGGCATTTGCTCTCTGTGCCTTGAGCAAGAGGCTATTTGTTCCTAATTACTTTATGCAGATGAGCAACCCCACTCGCGCCTGGGCAAAAGCCTGCCATGTGCTCAGTGGCACAGCTGGCTCCTAGAGCTACAGATGCGGTGCCAGGGCCAGGCATTTGCAATGCCATTAAGGCTGTCCAGGGTGTTTCAGATTCTTCTGGCTGGGCAGCCATGGTCTTTGCTGTGAAGAGGCAATTCTGTGTTCAGCGGAAAAGTGTTCATGTCCCCAGCACAGAGGAAGATTGCACACCTAGCAATAAAGACACTGCTGAAGTTGCCCCCTCACTGGGACGGCAGGACACAGGGCAGAGGGAGGGACGCCCCAGCTGAAACCCAGACTCCCTAGCTACAAGACACTGCTGAAGTTGTCCCCTCACTGGGACGGCAGGGCACAGGGCAGAGGGAGGGAGGCCCCAGCTGAAATCCAGACTCCCTAGCTACAAGAAATGTGGGACATAACTGTCTCTTGTTCAAGAGGATGGCTGACTGACACCCTTCTCCCTCAGTACGGGACAAGTGCCTGATGAGGAATGGCAGAAGAGCTGGCACGCTGCTGTTGGTTTGTTGTCTGTTTCTGAGGGTATGCGTGGTCTTTCCCTGCATGGATGTCTGTGAACCACGTGCATGCAATGCCCTCAGACGGCGGATGGCAGCAGATGTCCCAGATGTTACAGATGGTTGTGAGCTGCCGTGTGGGTGCTGGGAAAAGGATCCAGGTCCTCTGGAAGAACAACGCTCTTAACTGCTAAGCCATCACCCCAGTCCCAAGCTGATGTCATTCAAGAAACACAACCAAGTTCTAAAAGTACAGGCAGCCAAGGGAGATGGGGTGTGGGGTGCAGATCGAACTCCAGGTCCTCCAGATGCAGATGTGTGTAGTTACACAATGCCCTGAGAGGCTGGGGTGCTTCTAAAGTCTGAAGCTTAGTCTCCAGCTGTGGCACAGTGGGGTGGAGGAACCTCTAACAGGACAGCAAGGGCTGGTGAAAAGTCAGGTCAGTGGGTGAGACCCAACCCTCTCTGAGTCCCTTGGCTTTCCAATACCCCCATCCTCCCCATGGGGTACTACCAAATGTCCCCATCACCTTCCTCTTGGGTACTGTCTCATCATAGGCCCAAAAGGATCAGAGTCAGATGACCACAGATGAAAATTCCTGAGACTACGAACCAAAACAAACTTTTTCTCTTTGTAATCGGTTATCACAAGTGGCAGAAAATCAGTTATAATAGTGACAGGAAAAAAAAAATCAGCACATACACCTAATCCTAAGGGAGGATTATTTTCAAACTGTATTACATGCCTAAAATGACTTTTCAACAAGTTCTAGAAAAGATCCCATCCCAGCTGAAATACATCCTAGCTACTTAGGATTTGGGACAAATTAGGGGATGTCACAGCCCTACAGCCTTTCTTGCTCCCACCTGATGAGCTGTGTCATCAGGAAGGGGGCAGAAGGCGATATGACTCCATCAGCAGCTGTGGGGCTCACACAAAGTCCACCTCGCCACGGTCTATGCCACCTGGTCCTTCTGCCCTCGATCCCACAGCAGAGGAAGAGCACCGCTGTACTGATGCCTCGGTCCCTGCAGGCAGAGCACTGTCCAGAGCCGCGACCGGAACCCAACTCGATCCCTACACACACGCATGTGCCGCTCTAAGCCAGCCACTCCAGATCCTTTCCCCTGCAAGCCTTTTATAAACCCTTGCTTTCAAACAACAAGGTCCTCAGCCGAAGTCCCCTTGTCCATCAAATCCTGTGTCATACTTCAGCACAGTGTGACTCCAGCTGTCTGTCGGCACATTGGGATGGTGACTTTTCAAACACTTTAGTGGCAGGATCTTTTTGAAGTGGCCTCCTTGGCCATTTCGGTGTCACCAATCAATTCAGACATGCCAACTAAAGTGGATGAGGGGTCCCACTATCAGCCTCTCACTGTCCCTGGACATCTGTCCTTGGTCTCTGCAGCTCCATCCTCTGGAAGTCCCTGGGAAAGGTGTCACAACTGCTGGGTTAGGCTATGCTGGGTACTTGGCCACATGTCACTGGATGTAGAAGTCGGCTCTGAGAAGACATGGCAGAGATCACCAGATACGATGTCAAGGGCACCGCAGCTGAGATCCTGTTCTGCTTTCCCGATGGAGACATTTATAACTCTCTAAACCTACGGGCAGCATCTGCAGAATGAGTCACCGGGAGACTCATGAGAGAGTATTTGCAGTGCCCTCTCACACAGGGAGGCAAGCACACATGAGGGTTCTCAGGAAGTGCCTGCCACGTGGCAATCCAGCTCAGGCCTGGGTTGAAACTCAGTCACCTCCCCGCCCCGCCCACCTTGTCTAGTTCCAATTACACATGGTCAAACAGAGTCTGAAACTCTTGAGAAATAACTCAGAATTTTAAGCCACTTTTATTGCAATATAATCATGATCAGTTTATCAGCAGTGATTGTTATTAAGCTTCCTGTGTCAGATTTCTTTTATTTATTTATTTCACATCCTGAAGACAGCCTCTACTCCCACCCCCAGCCCCCTCCCCCCCTCCTCCCCTTCACTCTCCTCATGTACTCCTCCTCAGAACGGGGCAGGCCTCCCGTGGGCTTCAGCAAGACCTGGCATATGGAGCTGCCATAAAAGCAAGCAGCTCCCCTTGTATTCAGGCCCGGCAAGGCAATTCAGCATAAGCCAGTCAAAGCACTTGGGACAGCACCTGTTTCCATTGCCAGGAGTGGCACACACAGACCAAGCTACACAACTGTCACATCTAAGCAGGGGCCCAAGTCAGTCCCATGCAGGCTCCCTGGTTGTTGTTCAGACTCTGAGTTCCCATGAGCCAGCCTAGTGGTTTCTTTGGGTTTTCCTGCGATGTTCCTGACCCCCTGGTTTCCTATGATCCCTCCTCTCTTTCCTCAGCAGGACTCCCCAGGCACAGCCCAATGTTTGGTCATGGGTCTCCTGTGTCAGGTTCCTAAATCAACCCTTATCATAGTCATACATGCTTAGGAAAAACCTGATCACAACTGTGACCGGTATAGAACAGCATGGGCAGAACTCAGTACCACACAAGCACAGTTTCCGGCATCTTCCTAGGACCTTGTAAGGTGTCCCGTTCAGGTAAGGAAAGATCACTGAGTCATGCCACGCCTCAATTTGCTTTGTGTTAGTGACAGCTGTGACCCTCATGGGTCAGCTCTGAGAAGGGGACTGGGCTGTACCTGCCCCACCCTGATACCTAGCCCTGTGCATTCCCAAGTTTCTGACAACTATAACATTTAATTTCTTGACACCTGTGCAAAGCCGCTCCTCAGCCCTAACAACGTAGCGTAATTCTCTATATTCATTTCCTTTGGAAAGGAAAGCATTTTAAAAGGGAGAAAGCAAGCCTTAGAAAGGGGAGCAGGTGTTTGTGGACACATGCACACTGTGCTCCAGCCCTTCCCCTGCGCCGAGACCTAACACCCTCCCATGCAGCGAGGTGTTCAGACAGAATGCTAGAGGCGGCCATTGCCACGAAGCAAGGCCTGGCATGCCCTTTTAAGGGTAGACAGGAAGAAAAGGACCCATGTACCCTGTGATCTGCAGCAATCCCGCTGGCCTCTCTGGGCCACCCACCATTCTGTTGTTTTGTTTTGTTTTTCTGTGAAACAGTCCTGGCTGTCCTGGAACTCACTCTGTAGACCAGGCTGGCCTCGAACTCACAGAGATCCGCCTGCCTCTGCCTCCCGAGTGCTGGGGTTAAAATGTGTGAGCCATCACTGCCCAGCTTCTCCATTTTTCTTTACCCAATTCCCATCCCCAGGGTTGACCCACAGGGGTCACACAATAGACACCAAAGACCTCCGGTTTCAAACTGGGTCTGGCCACTGGAGACACCGACAGTATATAAAAAACAAAAAGGAGAGTAGGGTAAACATTTATTCCTAGACTCCTTGCTGCCAACTTCATCTCTACCCCTAACTGTAACAGGACCCCAGACCTTAGCACAACTGACTTCATGGTAGACGTACCATTGAGGCCATAAACCCCAGCATGCCAACAGCGCCACCTACACACAGAGGGGAGGATTTATACCCACAGTTTCCATCCTTAAACTCAGCACAGCAGGTCTGGGTGCTCTGCATGTCCTGTCTCCTGGGCCAGCGCATCGCAGTTTGTAGACAGTTGATGTGCATTCCCGTACACTTAGCACTGCGCTGGTATTCTCAAGTACCTTTTCTGAATCGCCCAGCACTAATTAAATCTCAGAGTGCCCTAGAGAGTCAAATACCACCAGGCACATTGACAGAAGGCCCGGAACTGTTGTCAGGACGGCAGACAGATAGGGATTAGATTCTGATTAGATTCTGGGACTCGGGCACCGATTTGTTGCACCCTGCTAGCACGGCAGTTTAGGGAGCTCTGCGGTGGCCTCACGCCAATCCTTGAGAGCCTGCTGAATATGCATCATTCTTTCCCTCTTCCCTCAGGCTTTCTCACACCTCCCTGGCTGTTCCATGATGAGGGAAAGACAGGTGAGCACTGCTTCCGACAGCTTCCACAAAGACATTTCTTTAATGGAAAGGAAGCTGGGAAGGGCAGAGGCCTCCATGTAGCATGCCCCCTCCCCACTAAGTGTACCACCCAGGCTTCTCCTCCAGGTTTGGTACACGGACGTCATCAAGCAGCAAACGCCTACCCAACTCTTCACTTTCTCCCTCCTGCCCCAGCACGCTAGAGATGGGGGCTCACACGCACACCCCCATGTGTGCTTCACCCCTCCATTGAGTCTACATCCCTGTTCTGCTCTCCAGACACTCAAGGGGCTGGATTCACCTAACTCAGCCTTGGTCCCCAAGGCTACCTTGGCACCCACCAGCAGCATGAGCTCGGGGTGAACAGAAGAGAGACTGTGTGTGCTGTGAAAGCTTTCTCAGTGAGATTCAGCACACTTCCTAAGCATCTTGGAAGCACCGGGCCCAGGCTATTTGCGGAAGGGCTGCCAGCCCTGGGTCATCCGTTCCAGGACCAGGCTTAGGATGCACAGCGGCTGTTAGAGTCAGGCCCAGAGGAAAATCCACTCTCCCAGATTCTGGAGCCTGTCCCCCTCTACCTAACGAATCCCCTCCTCAGCTCTGTCAGAAGGGACACATGGCTATTTGTGGTACCCATTAGTACACGGAGTGCATGCTGGCCTTGAGGCTCACTGGGTATCACAACTACCTGTGGTTCTCCCTGGCTATTCTCACCCCACCCCTACCCAAAACTTCTGTGGCTCACTGGCTTCTCATTTCCATGTAACCCTGCCATTTCTGCCATGCACACTCTCTCTTTTGTCTTCCTCTCTAGGCCCCTCTCTCACGCCCCCTCTCCCACCGTAATCTCTCTCTCTTGCTCTCCACCCTCCTCCTCTTCTCATGGCCTGGTCCAGTTTGCTGGCCATGTTCAGTTTGCTACTTCCTTTCTCTGCTCTGGATGCTTCCAGATGCCTCTAGCAGTACTCTTCCTCAAATGTACAATAAAAGCTTCCCCTCGACCATGCTTTGGACTGGTCATGTCCTCGGTTTAGACAGCTGGTGCTGAAACCCTCAGTTTGCACCTCTGTTCATAAAGGCTAGTGACAGGGGCTGCATCACACCCACCTAGTCCTGAAATCCAGACAGGACATGGTCATTGAGCTGCTCCTGTTGCCTGCAGCGTGATGATCTAGGAGGCCCCAATACAGTCCTCAGAGCCGTCAGTCTTTGGCTGGCTCTGAGATACTGACAGTGCCTCCCTTTCAAAAGTGTTAGCACAGAATTTTCTGGGGCAAGATTCAGTGAGTGTCCCAGATCCCTGAAAAGGTCTCCAAGCATCGTCTCCTCACTGAGGAGACACGGAACACCAGCAACAGACAAGGTGGGACGCGGTGCCTGCCCTGCTTCTCACATCTGTTGTCAGGCTAAACAGGACAACAGGTTTTAACCCACGGGAGCCTGGAGCAGGCAGAGAGGAGACTTGAGAATGCAGGACACTGCCTCCCAGAAGCTGTGATCCTCACAGCAAGCGCTGGGTCTCTGGAGTCTCAGAGACCTAGGCTCAAGTCTTCCCTTCTTCCCCGAGGAGCAGACCATCCATTTCTTAATGGAGGGAGGAGGAGACACTTGCCCTGGCATCCGGTGGCAGAAGGAAGCGGACACACAGTGCCTTGCATGGCAGCGGGCTCGGGGGACACTTAGAGAAGGCAGCAGCACTGCAGAACCAGCTGCTAGGCTTCCCAAAGCCCCGACCTAGGTTTCTGGAATTGCACTCCAGTGTGGGGAGCTCGGGCCTCCATCACCTCTGATCTTACTGGCCCGTGTCTAACCCTAAAGCTTCCCACGTGCTCACAGCTCTAGGTGTCCGGTTCCCCCTTTCCCCAATCAACACCGAGGATGGATACGAATCCTGTGCAAAGCATCAGAAGGCTTTAAAGAATAAGCACACGCCTGTGTGTCCACTGACCCTCACGCTCATTGGCGCTGCCTACAGTACACCCCAGGAAGCCAAGAAAGGGACAAAATAGCTGGCCAAGGGGGCTGAGTGGCTCTGCAGAGGCGCACGCTGCAATGACCTAGGAAGAGAGGGCTCTGCAGAGTCACACACTGCAATGACCTAGGAAGAGAGGACTCTGCAGAGTCACGCACTGCAATCACCTAGGAAGAGGGGACTCTGCAGAGTCACATACTACAATCACCTAGGAAGAGGGGACTCTGCAGAGTCACACACTGCAATCACCTAGGAAGACAGGACTCTGCAGAGTCACACACTGCAATGACCTAGGAAGAGAGGGCTCTGCAGAGTCGCACACTAAAATGACCTAGGAAACAGCCACCAGCAAGACGTGCAAAGGGGTAGTGAGTGGCCTGAGACAAACAGCCCAGTCTCAGAACGCAGCGAGACAGGCCAGGCTAATCGGCAGCCTAGACAGTGAGACACGGGAGAAACCTGCACAAGAAGCAGGGTCCTCTGTGTTCTGAACAGTGTAGAGCGAACAGCTTCCTAGGTTCAGACGGAGAACCAGAAAGACAGTGCCTGGTCCAGAGTCAATGTGAACTCTACATGGAGATGACAAAAAATGGGGGTGGGGAGTGTCAGAGATCAAGACTCTAGAGGTTGCTAGAAGGACAGAACGGCAGAGCCAGGAGACCGGAAGATGTGGAAGCGAGTGAAAAGAAGAGGCTGTGGCGAGTCCGGAGTCTCTGCCGTGAGGAACGGTAATCCTGGAAGCACGGGAAGAAACAGCTGACCCCAGAGACACGAAAAATGGGGTGAGGAACTAGAGAACGGTAACAGCTGTAGAGCTGACGGAAGCAGGTGTGGGGCCCCCCGCTGACCGCATCGGGAACCCGGCCTCGCACAAGTTCCAAGCCACCCAGGGAAGGATGTACAGGGGCAGAAAGAAGGCTTCTGGAAGCCTAGGCTGACCCAGGACAGAGGATGCTGGGACTGAGCTTAGAAGAACCAGCACGACCCTGTGGTTTAAAGATAACCAGGAGTTGGCTGGTATAGGAGAGGGCAGGTCCTAAAGAGAAGGCTTCAGTGCTGTGTCCATGCTCCATTGTTTTAGGGGCTGCTAGTGTCCCAGGGCAATCGAAGGATGAGCGTTATCAGAGTGGGAAGGATGAGCGGTTATCAGAGTAGGAAGAAGAAGGGGGTCTCCCACACAGGAGAAGAGACGGCAGCTCCAGAACACTCTGAGTGTCCTGCACTGCCGCAGCTTCTGCCCTAGGAGGACTGGCACATCCCCTCAAGAATAAACACTGGGCGCCTGCTGCAGGCACTACAGAGCTGAGGAATGCCCACACAGCAAGCAAGCTGCCACGTCTGTGTATGGGGAATCCATAAGGACACTGATGGAGAAAAGGAAGGTGAAAATCTGATTTAGCCCCCCGGGAAGCAGACCCCAGCAGAATGGAATTCCACCTTCTAAGCTGTAGGCTTATGGTAAACAGGCTCAAAAAGCTGGCCAGGTGGCACAGGCAGGAGTGTGCACAGAGGGGCTTCCGGGAGGCCTAGGCAGAGCGCAGGAAAGAGATGCTGGGGCGGAGCCCTGTGATTTAGGAAGGAGCAGGAATTGGCTGGTGTAGGAACAGGCCTCAAAGTTATGCTAGTGCCCACTGGTTTAGGGGCACCAGAATTCTACGACAGCTGAAGATGGGTAGTTACCCAGATAAAACGCACAAGGGGCACTCCAAAAAGGGTGACAAGCACGCAGAGACAGCCAAAGCCCTCAGAAGCCGCTGCATATTCTGGGAGTAGAGCGGAGAGTGGGAGTGTAGTAGCCAGGCGTTAACTGCCCTGGCAGGGAGTGCAGAGTGAACAGGAGTGGGTGGGCTGGGAGGGCCATCTTCAGGGTGGGAACTAGGTGGTTACATGTTCTGAAAAGCTACAGCTCATTCAGGAGGAGCAGCCATACAGACAGGAGGGCCACACTTGGAGACACCTGAACAACCCAACTCAAACTGGAAGTAAACCCTTCTGAACTTTGCATGTTTCTGTATGTTTTGCAAGGCCTGCTAACATTGCTGCAGCAGTATATGCATCTGAGGGCGTGACTAATTACCACGTCATAGGAGATAAGCTGTCTGCCTATGCTTTCTCCCTGCGAGGAGACACCCAAGAGCTTCTACTACGGAAAAACGAACTGATATTTGTATGGCACTAAGTATAATAGCTGGGCCATCGTAGGGACTCTGTAAATGGTTATTAACTTTAAAATTACAGCCTACTGGTAAACAAGCTGCAATTTACTATAACCATATCCTCAACATGTCCGCCAGCCACTGGTGTGTACAGAGCGTGGAGGGAATGGGAGGGCAGACCTGAGCTCTCACCAGAGACTGTGGAGACAATGATGGGGCCCAGTCCACAGGGAGAAAGGAGGTGCGGTCTCGAGACTCAGCAGACAGTCTCCCGTGGATGGTAACAAGAATGTGGCAGGTGAGGAAGGCTTGAGATTGAGACCTGGGGATGGTGGGGGCGGGTACAGGACAGATGAAGAGAGACTGAGATTGAGACCTGGGGATGGTGGGGGACGGGTACAGGACAGATGAAGAGAGAAGCTCCATGGGAACGTAGATGAGAGGTTCTCACTACACACTGCAGAGCCCTAGCTGCCTGTACAACAGTCAGGCTGAACAGAGCCAAGCAGGATACCCACAGGGTGCCACCCAACAGAAACAGATGGACTGCGGACACGAGAAGAAGCCCCGTGCGTTCTTTAGGAATGGTTACCAAGGAAGCATTCCCTGTTCTCTTCCACACTGGGGTCATGACTAGGCTACAGGAAGTTTAAGATCAGGCAAGGCCATATGACCCCTCCTGGTCGATAAAATTGTGTGGGCAGAAATGACACCTATCCCTTCTGGGCCAAGTTGAAACACCCCCAGGGCTCCCTCTTGAATTGGATAAGTCAAATTCAAGATGGCGGCTGCTCCTTCTGGCTGGATCCACAAACCAGAAAGTAGCTGGTGACATCAGGTCTCCACATCAAGAGATGTGGCCTGATCCCCGCCTGTGGGCAGACTCGGGCACAGTTCTGTGATGGGCAGAGGAGGAAGGGACTGGAGCAGCCTGGGCGGGAACAGTGGGCGGGGCGGGGCGGGGCGGGCAGGAGAGATGAAGAAGCTGCACTACAGGGAACATGAACTGTGCCAGGCCATAGTTTGCTCTCACACTGAAACAGTCCACCCTCTAGGGAATTCCTTAAGTCAGAAAATAAACAACTCAAAATAGCTTCAGGAAGTTCCTGAAACTGATCAGATCCAACAGGCCCCACCCCTTCCAAGAGTAAGCAGTAAAGACTGCTGAGAGTCACTGCTGGACAGCAAAGACGGCTCTCAGACTAGCGCATTTGCCAATGGTTCTCTACCTTCCTAATGCTGCCACCCTCTAATATGGTTCCTCATGGTGTGGTGACCCCCAACCATAAAATGACGGCTTTTGCTACTTTGTAACTGCAATTTTGCTACTGATATGAATCTCAGTGTTCATATCTGTGTTTTCTGTTGGTCTTTGGGGACCCCTGTGAAAGTGTCATTTGCCCCTCAAGGGGGTCACAACCCACCAGCTGAGAACCACTGCCATATCCTGAAAAAGATGCCAGCCTAGAGGGTGTTAGACCAACGGAGCTACCTAGAGAGGGCACTCTTCAACCTACTGAGTCGCCTGCAGGCTGTGAAGTGAGTTCCAGAGTTTCTACTTCTATGAGACTTTGGTGATGCAGCTGTCTTTGAGTCATTTTTGCTACTGTAACTCCAATAAAACTCATTGGGTCACCAAGTAGGACTTGGTTGGTATCTGTTACTCTGGTCTGTCGTGGGTTCCCTGTCAAGGGTGAGTAGGGGTGTGGTGTGTGTGTGTGTTGTGTGTCCCTAGGAAAATGTCCATCACACAATACACATCCTCACTACAAGTGTACCCAAGGCTGAGCTCAGCAGGATGCCTACCGTGTCTGTTCTCTGAGTAGTTAAAGAGAACACAGAAGCAGGAACAGGCAGCAAAGAGAAACAGCCAGCATCAGCACCTATCTTCCCAAGGAGAGAAGTGTGACACACACTCAGAGGGCTGCTGTGCACACACACTTTCCACTTGGAGACCCTCAAATGCAGCCTAGAACCATCTTCATCGAGTCACTAGTAACTGTCCCAGCCCAGCAGAAGTCACAGAGTTGAAGTACAGTCCAAATATCCAAGGTGTCTTTGGGATGACCTGGAAACTACCATGTGGTTTTTTTTGGGGGGGGGGATTGTTTTGTTTTGTTTTCGAGACAAGGTTTCTCTGTGGCTTTGGAGACTGTCCTGAAACTAGCTCTTGTAGACCAGGCTGGTCTCAAACTCACAGAGATCCGCCTGTCTCTGCCTCCTGAATGCTGAGATTAAAGGCATGCGCCACCACCACCCAGTCTACCATGTGTTCTTACATGGTATGTCTTTGACATGAGCAATGGAGAATTTTACAACTCTCTTTGCAGGGAATGACCCCAGAATAACAAACTCTGAAGCCGTTCTCACAAACTTGACATGCTGATTCCTGTAGGCTGAAAAATATTTTTCAAAAACACCACCTGTTTCTGCATAACAACAGGGAAACACCGTTTCTCTTCCCAGTTCCTCTTTCTGTTGAAACGCAGAATAAAATAAATAAATGTTGAATACATATTCAAAGTGTTATTTTAACTTGCCAGGGCTCAGAGGAAGGGGCGGGGAACCACTTACTGTGTTTTCTTCTAATTGTTTTAACAAAATATAGAGTCAAGGTCAATTTCTGAAATGTCACTGAAGTGCTCTTTTCAGTGTATGTACTGGGAGAATTATGTGACTGTTTTCCCGTTGCAATGAAGCTTGGCAGACTCGGGAGCAGCGCTGTGCTGTGTAGGGTGAGGAGCTCAGCCCCAGGCAGCTAGGCCTAAGGGCGCTTCTACATATCTGAGAGGTGTCCATGGAGATGAGATGAGGGGAGAAAACAACCAGGCCTCTACCTTCCCATTAGGTGCCTGTGAAATTAAAGTCCTTCTAGGTCACCTGTGTCAAGGAAGGATGAGGCTATTTTCCACACGGCTTATTACTGTGTACACTGATAATCCTGTTAGGAGGACCGTGCCTGCCCGCCTGGCTGCAGCCACAGCCTAATTACGACAGGCTGGACTGCAAACAGCAGGAGGCACGCAGAGGGACCTTCACTTCTTACCAGGGTAATGAAACCCTCCCTGCCTGAGGCACGGGGAGGATGTGCTCTGCGTCCCAAGATGCTAAAGGAAGGCACGGCCGTGAAGAACAGATCTTGCTCCCTGTCTCTCCCCAAAAGAGTGGGGGTCTCTGGATAAACACCGTGGCTGGACTTAAATTCCTCGGTGTCTAAATTAGAAATGGAATTTAAACACAGGGCTGCTTGGGGTTTTTTGTTTTGTTTTTTAACCAGTCTTACAGGATCACATACTGTGTTGTTCAATTTACACAGCATTCTCAAAATGACAGACTCACAGATTTGGAGACCAGATCACTGGACGCCTGTTGGGAGTGGGGGTGTGAGGAAGGGGACGGCAACAGGTGAGCTTTGAGGGAACAGGGCAATTGTGCCACCTGCTGGCAGATGGCTGACAAAGCTATAAGGGTGACAGGTGACCTGAACCACACCTGAATCTTTTTTTTTTTTTTTTTTTTGGTTTTTTTTTTTTTTTTTGGTTTTTTACAAGACAGGGTTTCTCTGTATTGTTTTGGGGGCTGTCGGTCCAGCCTGGCCTCGAACTCACAGAGATCCGCCTGCCTCTGCCTCCCGAGTGCTGGGATTAAAGGCGTGCGCCACCACCGCCCGGCACTTGAATCTTAACACTAGCTTTATGTGACAGTGTGAAGATATCATGGGGCCATTATGCACGTCTTTGCAACTCCACAGAACAATGTTCACTTCTGAGGGTTTTTTAGACCTGGAACTGTAAGATTCTTTTCTATTCTGTAGATCTTGTATTTTAATATACTTCATTAGATAACATTTATTGAGAATTTCTTGACATTAAAGTATTGATCATATGTGCATGTGTATGTATTACCTTACTTCACAAGTTATACAGAAATATAATTTCCAAATACGTAAGTAAATTGAATAAGCACATGAACAACAAATACACAGCCATATATTTCCGTCATGAGGGCAGGATGAGAGATTTCTGACTTACAATAAAAAAGGGAAAGCAACTTAAAAACACAAAGAAACGCAAGCGACTTTAAAGGATAAATGACGAGCTGTGGGGAATATTTCAGGCACACAGGACAGTCCAGAGGCATGATGAGCTAATGATAAAAATGAGGAAAACTCCAACCATATACAAACACGGACAGCCACTAGTCTAACTATATACAAACACAGACAGCCACTAGTCTAACCATATACAAACACAGACAGCCACTAGTCTAACCGTATACAAACACAGACAGCCACTAGTCTAACCGTATACAAACACAGACAGCCACTATTCTAACCGTATACACAGACAGCTGTTGGGGAAGTCTTATGCTAATAAAGCACTGTCTGGCCAATAGGAATCTAGATAGGTGGGGCTAGGAATCCAGGAGGATTCTGGGTAGGAGAAACACAGGAGAGTCAACATGTAACGCCATTGGGGGTAGGAAGCCTGGAACTATTCTCCGGTAAGAGACATACTTAGATTAACAATTATGGGGTAATTAATTAAGTCAGAGCTAGCCAGTTAGAAACAAGCAAGGCCAACAGCTTCATAATGAATATAGCCTCCTGTGTGTTTATTTGGGACTGATGCGGCTCTAGAACCAGGCTGGCGCGACAGAGCCCAGGCGACTGGTGGGGGATAAACCAAAGTGGCTAGCAAAGGAAAAAGCTTCCCTTAACATAATGGTGATCAGGAGTGGGATTGAATTTCCACGTAGAACAACAAAAGCTTTAAAGGAATTTTAGAAACAGAAGAACGGAGAGAAGCACAGATTTTTGGTAGCAGCATTTTTCTCAGGTGTGCTCTGTTTTGCTAACGACAAGCCGAGATTCACGTGGCTCGCTTACGGAGTCTTCCTGACTCGGCATAAAAAAAAAAAAAACCAGCAAGATTGTTTTAAGAGACTCTGCTAACGATTGAAAGGTGTGTACGTACAGCTGGAAGTGGCAGCTTTTGCTGGAGGTCAGCATGGACTGAGGAGGTAAGCTGCAGTCACGCTTACGCCCGCCATCTTGAAACGGCAGTTTAAAACAGCCGCGGTTTTACAGATAAGACACGTGGCCAGAAAAACATAAAGATTTACAGTAAAGTCAGACTTGGATGAACAAAACTTTTAAAGGTTTACAGTGTGTTTAAAAATATATGTGAGATTGAGAGAGAAAATGAAACGGCAAAGTGGTAAATAAATACAAAAGCCGGGTGTGGTGGCACACGCCGGTAGGATTGCTCCAGAGGCAGAGGCAGGCAGGTTTCCACAGAGAAACCCTGTCTCAGAGAAAAATAAATAAAAGTGAAAGAAATAAAGTAATATTAGATAAATAAATAAGCCACGTAAAGATGGAAAATACACAGAGAGTCTGGATACTGTACGCTATTGTGTTTTTCAGTTTTTTGATTGCTAAGGAAGGAACAAATGCTAAAGTACACTTGATTATAAATGCTGCTGAATTAATCCAACTTCTATCTTTTGAAAATGCCTTGACCTCAAAATTTAAGGATATGTTACTCGGAAAAGGAGTTTTAATTTATGTTTCCACAGAACATAAAAAGCTGAGGATTTCTTCCAGACTTCTGTGGTTTGACCAACCAAGACCCCCGGAAGCAGTGGACCAGGTGTTCCAACAATTGAAACAGCTAAGATGATGCAGCTTTACAGACCCCGAAAATACGGACTTATACAGGTTTCTGAGTTTTGTCATGATCCCCATGGTATGAACAGCGCCCCTTCCAGCAGGAAGCAGTTTGGAATGAGCGACGTCCCAATTCCCATCTTGTTTATAAATCTTTGTTTTCATTTAAATGGGATTGTTTATAATTGGCTAATGATCACAGCCAATTTTTTTAATGGTAAAAAGGGGAATTATGGTATGGGTATTGCTTTTCATTTATTGATACAAATTCAAGGTCAATTTTGTGATGCTTATATTTCTCCTCTTGATTAAGTATTGTGCTTATACTGATCTTTTACAACGTAATGCATAATTGAATACAGACTATAGATAGTTACTTATAATAGAATTTCTAGTTACATAAGTTAGGTTTCTAGATATACAGAAATATATTTGAGATGGACAGTCTTCAAACCTCTCAAAGACCTTCAGAACATGGCATTTAAAATGGTTTAGGGTTTGTCTTGACAATGAGAAATGTCTGATCCTGGCAGCACCAATTACGTCTGAGAGGAAGATGGGCATCGAAGAAACTCGTTATAAAGTTTGCTTTCAACATGGCAAGATTAGCCATTTGGGCAAGAAACTGCTCTTGCCTAGATTGTTTGACTGTTGTTGTATCATCTGGACATGCAGGACCCACAGGAAAGTGACTACTGAACTCAGTCTTACAGGGTTCCTGCTTGATGAAGAGTCTACGAGACTTTCTGCAGGACAAAGAAAAATGACTGACAGACTGCCAACGCAGATAGACAGTTTGAAATTTCCTGCTTTGCTGAGAAGTGTTCCAGACACATTGTGGCCTATGGGCTGAAGATGGATGCCCCAACGTTACAGAGGAAATTCGGGTGACTGTCCAGGCAGTAAGATGTCTCTGTCAATCCTAGTGTTTATATATTATCCTTCTGTGGTCTTTGATGGAGTTGAAGACAGATACTTATAATTATAGTTTTCCTTAGTTATGATAAAAGATAAGTTACATATAGAACTTTGAACTCACAAGGATGGTATGGATGATATTTTCTTTAAATCTTGCTAAAATATTGTAACTATGTTCTTATTTGATAACTGTTCTGTTATATACAATTTGACTGTGTTAAAGTTAAGACCTTTCTTTTTGTTTAAACAGAAAAGAGGAGATGTTGGGGAAGTCTTATGCTAATAAAGCACTGTCTGGCCAATAGGAATCTAGATAGGTGGGGCTAGGAATCCAGGAGGATTCTGGGTAGGAGAAACACAGGAGAGTCAACATGTAACGCCATTGGGGGTAGGAAGCCTGGAACTATTCTCCGGTAAGAGACATACTTAGATTAACAATTATGGGGTAATTAATTAAGTCAGAGCTAGCCAGTTAGAAACAAGCAAGGCCAACAGCTTCATAATGAATATAGCCTCCTGTGTGTTTATTTGGGACTGATGCGGCTCTAGAACCAGGCTGGCGCGACAGAGCCCAGGCGACTGGTGGGGGATAAACCAAAGTGGCTAGCAAAAGAAAAAGCTTAACAGACAGCCACTAGTCTAACCGTATACAAACACAGGCAGCCACTAGTCTAACCACATACAAGCACAGACAGCCACTATTCTAACCGTATACACAGACAGCCACTAGTCTAACCGTATACAACACAGACAGCCACTAGTCTAACCATATACAGCACAGACAGCCACTAGTCTAACCATATACAAACACAGACAGCCACTAGTCTAACCGTATACAAACACAGACAGCCACTAGTCTAACCATATACAGCACAGACAGCCACTAGTCTAACCATATACAAACACAGACAGCCACTAGTCTAATCACATACAAACACAGACAGCCACTAGTCTAACCGTATACAAACACAGGCAGCCACTAGTCTAACCGTATACAAACACAGACAGCCACTAGTCTAACCGTATACACAGACAGCCACTAGTCTAACCGTATACAAACACAGACAGCCACTAGTCTAATCACATACAAACACAGACAGCCACTATTCTAACCGTATACAAACACAGGCAGCCACTAGTCTAACCATATACAAACACAGACAGCCACTAGTCTAATCACATACAAACACAGGCAGCCACTAGTCTAACCGTATACAAACACAGACAGCCACTATTCTAACCGTATACAACACAGACAGCCACTAGTCTAACCGTATACAAACACAGACAGCCACTAGTCTAACCGTATACAAACACAGACAGCCACTAGTCTAACCGTATACAAACACAGGCAGCCACTAGTCTAACCGTATACAAACACAGACAGCCACTAGTCTAACCGTATACAACACAGACAGCCACTAGTCTAACCGTATACAAACACAGACAGCCACTAGTCTAACCATATACAGCACAGACAGCCACTAGTCTAACTATATACAGCACAGACAGCCACTAGTCTAACCACGCGCAGAAATGCATTAGTGATGAAAGAGCTACTATCAGTTCTGATGCACGATCTGCACGGGAGATCAAAAGGACGATGATATACACGATGGACATCAAAGAGGACAAAGGAGGACGCAGCATTCCCAGGTCAGTGGACAGTACCTGAACGTGCTGAAATGTAAATGTACCCTTTTCCCGGAATTAAGGGATGAGACATTTACCTCGGTCACAAACGTCGTGCAAACACTAACGATGAAACTGTACATTGAAGACTACTTTAAAACAATCCTAGTGCCCCGTAACCGTGGGCCCCACACCTATGAAGAAGTGCGTGGTGTTTAAAAATGGCCAACAGTTGGGATCTGCTCATTGCTCGGGTTGGGACACCTAGTGAAATGGTCACAAGAACCACATACGGGCTGTGTCCATCGTTTTCAAGCTGGGAGTAGTGAGGCATTCCTTTAACTCCAGCACTGCAGGGGCTGAGGCAGACTGATCTCTTTGCCCTCAAGGGCAGCCTGGTCTACAGATTGAGTTCCAGGCCAGGCGGGGTTACCATCATAGTGATCAATTCTTCTCTCCTAAAGCACAATGACCACGCCTTCCTCTTGAGGTTGGGAAACAAATGAGGCATTCACTTTGAGACTAGCCCCTGCAACCTAACAGGTACTAGAAAGCAGCTTGTATAATAATTTTTTTAAAATACAGCCTTAAAAAGTATACCTGGGAACATACTGTTTTATAAGCTTACTACACACGCACACATTTTAATAGAGCAAAGCCACACAAGGTGATAATGCTTCCCTGGGGCTCCCCATGGGGCACCTAAGCAAATACCCCAGTGGCAGGCAAGGGGCACCGCCCTTCAAGTTGTTGGTCGGGGGTCTGATAGACCCCACTACAAACAATAAAGGGTGGTGCCATTGCCCTCGGTTGCCCCTCAGAACTGGAAGGTGAGTCCCTATTGCTGAAGATACCATATACCTCAGACACAGGACTTGGAGGAACGGAGCCCGATCTGACCTGGAAGCGTCCTTCCTGAGGACTGAGTCTCATATTATCAGAACGACTACACAAGTTGCCAGGGAAGAAAAAAATCAACAGTTCTGCCCAGGTGCTAAAGCTGTGAACCACAGCAATGCCTGCCCTAACAGGGTTCCGATAGTGCAACAGTGGCACTTGTATCTTGGTAACAACCAACAGCTTTCTGTCTAAGGCCATCCAATAAGAGGGAATGCTTGATACCGTACACCTAGCCAATAACTATGACCACTTCCCTAAATCAATACGGCTTCTCTATTCACAACAGCAATGTTTACACCACAGGTAGGGGGGTCTCTCACTCCTCACCAAAGCAGCTTCATTCTGCAGCAGTTGGAGGCCACTTGAGGTCGCTTACCCCCGGTAGATACACCTATAGTACAAGTGTAGATGATGGGAGGAAACACTATAAGAGTTAAAGGACCAGGATGCTGGCTGCAAGACAGCATCCTCTAGACAAGCTAAGGATGCTGCACCCATGAAATCTCACACACATGGTTGCCTAAAACAGACATGCATAAGGACCATACTAGTTGATGTGCCAAGGGGATAGAGGAAATGTCCCAAGGCCTCACTCCTAGATGAAGAACTAAAGGCAGTCAAGGGCCACTGAGAGAGGGGGGAGCAACTTTCTCTAGGAACCTTATCCCAATATGCTATCCAATCTCAAGGGGCCAGTCCTAAACCCATGATTATGTATGTGAATAATACTACATGAACCTGATGGGCGTCTCTCTGTCTCTCTCTGTCTCTCTGTCTCTCTGTTTCTGTCTCTCTCTGTCTCTCTGTCGCTGTCTCTCTCTCTCTCTCACACACACACACACATACGTGTGTGTGTGTGTGTGTGTGTGCAACAATAATAATACAAGATGAGGCATGATCCCAGGAATGGAGTGCATTAAATGTTGGAGAAGAGAAAAGGGAGCACAGAAGTGATGTAAACACAGTATACTCAGTTACAAAATTCTCAAAAAAAAATTAAAGACATGGTTCAGTGGTTAAATGTACACACTGCCCTTCCAGGACAGGACTTGAGTTCCCAGAACCCATGTAGGGCAGATCACAACTTACTTGTAACTCCAGCTCCAGAAGCCCCCAATGCCTCCTTCTGCTTCCCATGGGCACGCACGTACATTTGGCAAGCATTCACATGAACACATGAATAAAAATTTTTTAAACTGTAGATGTGTATGTGCTGGCTTGGAGAAGGCAAAGAGATCCCAGAAGAGTCCTGCAAAGATGTATGGGGGCCAAGAACGGAGTGAGGTCTTTCCTCACGGGCAGCATAACGGGGGCTTCACCTATACACTAAGACTCGGAGTTATATTTGCCTTCTTAGAACTTGCTGTATTATGAAAGGAAATGACAGGTCGGGGAAAATGGCTGTCAGTAAAGTATTTACCTTGCAAGCACATGGGTCTAAGTTCACCCCAGACTCCACATTAGGAGTTTAAAGAAAACACAGGCATGGCAGCACAGTCTTACCATCTCAGTACTAGAAGGCTGAGGGCTCACTGACCAGGCAGCTTGGCCTACACGGTGGTGAGTTCAAAGCCACTCAGAGAGCCTGTCTCATAGACAGGAACCCAGGAACAATAAATAAGGAGACTCTTGGCCTCCATACGCCATCCCCACACACATAACAAACTCACACAAGAAAAGACAACAGAACTTACAGCATCCAATGATGCTGTAGTGTTTGGGAACCACAAGTTGGAGGGGCTCTCTATGGACAAACTTAGTAACACATATTTTCTGACGAGGCAGAACTGCTGTCAGGAATTTAACCACATGCACAGACACATACCTAAGGAGATTTCACTAGATTACACACAAGAAAACTAATAACACAGACTGTCACTGTCTGCGACAACATTGGAACATGGAGACCCTGCAAGATGACGCCTCAGTGCCACATACCAGGGTCCTCTGGAGCGGTAAAGGATGAGGAACTAACATGAAGACATAGATCCCTTGCCGGCTAGATGAGACCTTATCACTTTGCACCAAAATTAGACCTAGGTCTGGGAGGCAGGAAGGAAAATGTGGTACCACCAAAGAGATGAAGTCCCTAATACCAAGGCATCTTTAGAAAGGTCAGGGGCATCTCAGCCATGGCAGCAGAAGGCTGTGGGGACAGCAGCAGCACCTAACGCAGCAGAAGGCTGTGGGGACAGCAGCAGCACCTGTCGGCAGAGAAGCAGCCTGGAGAGGGATCAGGGAGAGATCATAAAGGCTGCCTGAGTGGTCAGAGCTGAGAAGAGGAAACAGGAATCAAGCAGGATGCCGGAAGAGAGGAGGGGTAGGTGTGTGTCTGTCTGTACCTGCACGTGGTGTGCAGAAGAGACAGTCAGACAGAAAAGCAGAGACACAGAGAGACCAGCAACGCCCAGAGCCCACATTGATGGATCACAGGGCCAGGGCTGGCTCAGTTTCAGGTCCGGGGATGGTGTGACTAAGCAAACGCTGACTTTTGGTTTCCAAGCTGAGATACAGACCCCCGCTGAAATCTCACACCTCTGATGTTGTGGGACAGCTGCCAGGGCACCGCCATGTCGGGACTCTGTCAGCACACAAAGTGGCAAGGGTCCCATGACCCCCTTTAGGGCTCTTTAGGAGACTGAAAGGATGCCTTCACCAACTGACACAGACGCTGGCAATGAGCCTCGGCCAGCCACCTGGATGCTTGTCAAGTCTAAATTGATGAGTTACTTAATAATCCATCCAATCTGTGCTGGGATTTTGCATACCAAGCATCCTGCTTTATCACCGCGAGACGTTTCCAGTAAATACATTAAGAACAGCCATTCAGAGGAAGGCCTGACGTCAAAGGCCAGGTCCTCTTGTCACCTAACAGACAGCAGGCAGCGTCCAAGTGTGCCGTCCTCAGAACAGCTAGGATGGCAAAAGCGCTGTAGCCACACGTACAGAACAGGACGACAGGGCAATTAGCGAATCCTGGGTCTTCGGATAGAGCAAATACTGTGCCAAGCACTGCAGAAGCCTCTCTCATTTAATACTCACAGCCCTCACACGCAATAGCAGTCTCTATTCCCGGGTCACCGATGAAGAAACTGAAGCTGCAGCAGGTTAGCAATGCTGAAGAGATCAAACGCTGGCCACAGGCTGGGCTCCCTCCCACATAGCATGCACAGCACAACACAGCACAGCACACCAGGACTCCCTGACACGGGTGCGTCTTGAAGAGAGAAAAGACCGCAGGCACCAGGCCACCCCAGGCCCACAGCAAGGCCTCGGCACCCTTGGTGCACCACTGCAGCTCCTAGAAGGTCATCTGTGAATGTGGCATGACATAGCCACGTCATGCCATGTGCGTGGTCACCCCACCCCCGCCCGGGGTGCTTCTGTATAGCAGTCTAGCCAAGAACAAAGCCAGAGGAAGCACATGATGTTCTGTCTTCAAGCACGCCTACCACAGTCCAGTCTTCAGTCGCAGGTCCCTTCAGTCACCCTTCAGTCAGCCTGCCACCCTTGACTCCACCCATCCTCTTAAATGTCCCCTAACTCACACTCAAGCATTGAGCTCACATGAGCTCTTGATGACTGGCCTTCAACATTTTCCTTCCAGAAGCTCCCTGTTCTCCCAACGCATGAACTCACCAAGGTGGAGATGGAGTTTTCCCACTGCTATCATCCCCACAGCTCCTCTCCAAGCACCTCTGACCAGCATGCTGTGGGTCTCACCTACTGCACGGCATTTTTACCTCAAGGACTACTCTCGGGAACAGTAAGCGACCGTGGTGAGCCAGGTGGAGAGGCCTGCACAAGCAAACACTACTTCCGAGCCACAAGCCTGAAGGCGGGCACTGGCTGTTACTAACCAGGACCTGGCGTGCACGACACTGACCTGCGTCTCCTTCCTCCTCACCCAGATTCAGCACAATGATGCAGATGTGCTTCCGCAGCTGGCGCGGGTTGGAGAACTTCCGGCAGCACTTGCTACACTCCAAGCTGCCAGGGGCCAGGCCACTCCCTTCCTCTGGAGCCAGGGGTCCATCCTCGCTGGGGTTCACGAGGCTCTCTACCATCTCCTCTTCGGTGCTGGGCTTCTTTGTGGAACCCTTAGGCCTGCCTCTCTTTCTCTTCATAACCAAAAAATCTGTAAAAGAAACAGCAGTCACAGGAGGGAACAGGGCAGGACAGTTACTCAGCCTCTACTGTCTAAGTACGGTCACGTTCTGTGTTTTATTAAAAATGGAAAGTCTGAAGCGGCTCCCCAAATTACCAGCTGCAAATATCTCTGATGCTAATGCTACTGCATCTACTAATGGTAATCGATTCTGCAATATCCTGCTTCAAAATTGCCAACTGGTCAGAACCTCCGCACACACTCCTTCACTAAAGCTGCAAGGGGGCACAGGTTCAAGTTGTGGTGATGGCTGGCGGCACACAAATCCTGCCCCTTATTAAGCCTCACGTCCACATAAACCCAGTTCTAGAAAGTGCCTCAGGACTCCTTTGCAAACGGTTTTCGGGGACTGCTGAGAGTAACACATTCCTGACAGGTTGGGCAACGATTCTGACTATGTCAAAGACTCAAGCTGGCCTGGTAAAAAGGAAGGGGAGGGGGGAGCATTATAATGTAAAGTCACAAATTAGAGGGTGAAAGATAACAACATTTTTCAAGGAGCCTATTAACGTAGGGATTTTTAAATAGCATGATCAGAACTGCTTCCGAATGAGTTCCAAATCACGTTACAGCAGCATTCTGGTCCCTGAGTGCTCATCATGAATACACCCCCAGAATGAAGGTGGATCCAGCAGGAGCGGGAGCAGTGGGTGGACCTGCACATACAGTCATGTGACGGGGACTAATGTAGTTTTATGGATGTGACATGTCTGGAAGGAACGCTGAGACAGTCTGAGCAGGGGCATGGCCCCAGCTTGGTGACACCCCAATATGGGAGCTGGCATTCGACAACCCCTCAGGGTTGAGGGGAGCGGTCCTAGGGCTTGGTACCACCTTAGGTGAAGGCTTGGCTGTGGAAACACCAGCCACTTTGTTCACCGCCAGCACTGTGGGACCCTTTAATTAAGAAGGCCACCCAAGTCCACCAGACAGGGAGGTGGGAGCACCATTTATAAGGCAGGCAGCTCGACTGTGGTTATCCAGTCAACAGAACCCCTCAAGCCAGGGCTCCCAAGCATGGGGACTCTGGGTGCTGGAAAGGACAGGCAGTTTCCTGGGAATGGAGCTACAAAGCCAAGCGCAGGTCAGCCCTGCTTAAGGACCTAGTCCTCTGCCTTCTGCGGCCTAGGCACCCAGCACAATTCCAGACTTCATTCCATCCCACTACGGCACTGGAGTGGGTAAAAATGGAGTGAGCAGTGCTCATTGATAGGAAAACACACTATGGACCTAAGGACCAGACAAAGCAGTCAACAGACTGAAGCCCTTTGGTCCCTTTGCCAGAACTGGGTACCACCGAGGACAGGCTGTGTTCCAGGAGGACCAGTTGCTGGGCATTGGAGTCTCAAGAAAGGAACCCAGTAATGCACTAATAACAAAGCCCTTATGTCAAAAGTCTAGAAACTTCCTATGACTCTTCTTTATAGCAACACATGTAACATGAGGGAACAATTACTCCAAGGAGCAGCATTAGCAGACTCTATAGACACCCACCTCACACCCATCAGCTAAGTTGAACCCAGTGGCCCAGCTCTAACCCCAGGATGAGCGATGTCTGCTGTGCAGACAGAATCTGCTCTCTGAATACTGAGTGTACAGCTGTGTAGCCAAGAAGAATTTAACCTACAGAGAGGTCTGGCCCTTGCCCTGGGTGACCTCCAGGCCCTTATGTCCTTCCTGATAGGTGTGTCTGTGCGTGAAGGCTTTGGCCTAGGTGACATGTGATGGGAATGTTGCAACATGACATAGCACCTCCTGACCTCCAGAGGAACCAGAGGGAAAGGGACCGGAAGCCGCAGAAGGGTGGAGATCACACAGAAGCAGTGTGTCTTCCAGACCCCAGCAACAGCTGTGTTCCGTGATAGCTTGAGAGACTTCTGGGGGAGTCTTGATCTCACCGCGCATGAAGAATGGGAGGAGGTATTGGCACCCAGCACTGTGTGAGAAACCCAAAGCTCCACGAGAGCCATCCTAGAACTAGCTACAGCCCTCCATGCAGGACCTGAGGAAAACCTGAACCTGACGAAAACCCCAATTCCCCAAAATTGCAGCTAGCCACTCAAAGAGGGTGGTCCTAACAGTTAGGGAGTCTGCATGGGACCGACCAAGCCCTCTGCATGTGTGTGACAGTTGTGCAGCTTAGACTGTCTGTAAGGCTCCTAGCAGTGAGATCAGGACGTGTCCCTGGCACTGAGCTGGCTTTGGGGAACCTGTTCCCTAGCCTCGATGCAGGAGGAGGTGCTTGGTGCTACCTCAACTTGATGGGCCAAGCTTTGTTCCAGCCTATGGGAGGCCTGCACCCTTTCTCTCTCTTTTTTTTTTTTTTTTTTTTGTTTTTGTTTTTACGAGACAGGGTTTCTCTGTATTGTTTTGGAGGCTATCGGTCCAGCCCAGCCTCGAACTCACAGAGATCCGCCTGCCTCTGCCCCCGAAGTGCTGGGATTAAAGGCGTGCGCCACCACCGCCCGGCGCACCCTTCCTCAAGATGGAGAAGGAGTGGATGGGGAGGGGGGCAAATGGGAGTCTGGGGTGGAGGAAGGAAATGGGAGGAGAGGGAGGAGGGGAAACGGTGGTCAGTATGTAAAATGAAAGAAAACATGTTAATAATAAAATAAAATAAAAACAAAAAGGGTGGTCCTGAGGCCTTTCCCCCACCCCAAAACTGTGGCTGTTGTGTTGTGGAGAATTGTGCCCCCACACAGAGGACTGGGAAAGTCGGCTGTAAAGGGTGCCCCATGCTTTGTCCAGAGACATGCTGGGCTGGAGTGTGCCGGTGACGCATGGTGGGAGCCCAGTCATCAGCGGGACAAAGGATCTGTGAGAGCCTCTGCCAGTAAACTGGGGCTGTCTGCGGGCAGAGTCCTCCTGACTACGCCTTCCATCCCTTAGCGAGTAACCCAGTGCCCTGACCCCACAAAGCCAGACAAACTACACTAAATAAGCAATGTGGAATCTGGTGGTTAAGGAAGAAATAAAACTAGCCCTGAAAGCTTCCAACACAACAGCCGCAAAACTAATCTCCCATCCTCTACATCCATAATTCAGATCCTCGAAACCAATTAGTTAGGGAAAAATGAAATATTCATAGATGAGCTTGGAATAATTTAAGTTCTGAAAACAAGTTGCTGCTGTCAACCACCCATGTTTCATGAAGAGCCGAGAATTCTGGGGCTGGGAGGAAACCCACCAGAACCTCAAGTCAAAGCATCAGGATAGAAAGGGCTGCTCGGCTTCCTCCTCTGCCCCTCCCTGAATCCCTTACCTCAGCCTGTCACTGAGCTCTGGCCCTTTGTCCTCAAGTCTGTCTAGTGAGCACTCTTTCCAGTCTCAAGCGACTGTGTTCCCTCACGTCTGTACAAGCCTCCTGTCCCAGGCCTTTCCGCCAGAGTCCTTGCCCCTCACCATTTCCTGGCTCTGGAGTGCTCCCTTGTTGGGGCTCTGTAGTGCTCCTTGTTGGGTAAATCTGCCGCAATCCTCAGGCAAGGCATGGGGGCTCTGTGCACCAGGCATGATGTATCGCTGTCTTCTCAGAAGTGCAGCATCTCTGGTTGCTCACAGCACCCAGACCCTCCTACACTGGGCTGTTAGCTTCCCTCACAGTGGGAGGGCTGGCAGGGGAGATCGACCCTCTCTTAAGATTCTGCCACTCCATCCTACGCCAGCCTCCCAGACACACGTGTCTCAGGAGCTGCTGGAGGACATGAAGGCAGAGGGCAGCGGGGGGTAAGGAGGCAGTGACCCGTGCTGTGTGGGACTTACTGGGGAAGCACTGGTTTAAGCCACGTGGGCTCCGACAAGGAACCCTTCCTCTGTGCTCCTAGAAGTGAGCCCAGTAAACTACTGGTTCACCAAGACAGGCTGCGATCAAAGCTTTTCTCTGCTCCGTCATTATTGCTCTATTTTGGGTAAACAGACGTTGTTCATGTTTCCCTAGGAAAAGTGACACACCAGGCTTTCTCTAGGTCCTTTAGTACATGGCACACGTGCCTGCATGCACGCACGCGCGCACACACACGCACGCACACACAGAGAGAGGAGAACAAGCCCCCACTTCTCCTGATTTCCCTTACACACTGTCCAGTGCAGTTGCTCAGAGTCTACTGCATATGCACATATGTCCTGCCTTCCTTCCCTCACCCATGTCCACTTCCTTCCCTGTAAGCCAAACACAAACGTACATCCTAGAATGTGGCCTAGTCCAAATCATAGCACCACCTCCTTGGTGCGGCCAACAGCTCCTGAGGCAGGACCAGCCATGTCCTCACTTGACTTCACAGTCACACACACACACGGACACGGACACACGGACACACACAGACACACGGACACACACAGACACATGCACTCACGCACACACACACGGACACACACAGACACACGCACACACACACACGGACACACACAGACACACGCACACACGGACACACACGGACACACACAGACACACACACACACACACACACGGAATGCACACTCAATCACCACTTCGTACATCCTTTTCCTCTCCTCCTAATATAAACCCTGAGGCTTGAGCTGCCTTTTAATTCCTGGGTCTCACTGGATCTTAAACAGAACTGGAGAGGAGTCAGCAGGTAAGAAAAACACCATCACTGTGTGATGATAGCCAATGAGGCTTCTGGAGAATGAGCTGTGTCTTGTGTTCTGATTTTTCAACAAAAGAAAGGGGTGGAGGGCTGTGGTCGTTTACAGTAGAGCCATGGTGTATCTGAGCCCTTGTCGTCAACTTTCTTTGTCATAAAAAGCACCCTTGTGGAAACAGCGGAGACCTGAGGACTGCGCACAGTGGTTCGGGGTCCCAGCCTGACGGGATTCAGTCCGCCCAGAGACTGCCAGCTTCCAAGTCCCAGTCTCCACCCACGGGACAGACGACGTGAGGGTCCAGCCTCACCAGAGTTTGCTAAGATCCCAATACTGGGAAGGCCTCCATCCATGCAAGAGGAAAGCCACCAGGGTATTGGTCCTGCTCCCATCCACTGGAAAGGGGACACCCACCAAGGAAGGAAGAGACTCCTTCTGCACCCACAGGAAAAAATAATGGGAAAGAGACAATACAAAAACACACCCACCACAGAAAAACCAATATGATACCACCAGAAACTAGAGAATCTACACCCGCAAGACCTGAACAGTCCATTGCGGAAGAAGCAGAGGAGAAAGACCTTAAAAACAACTTCATGAAAATGATAGAGGCCCTCAAAGAAGATATGAGAAAAATCCCTTAAAGACATGGAAGAAAAAACAAACCAAAAAAATACAAGAAATGGAGGAAAAAACAATCCAAAAAATGCAAGAAATGGAAGAAAAGACAAACCAAAAACTTCAACAAATGAATGAAAGAGAGGAAAACACAGAGCAAAAATTAGAAGAAACAATTAAAAAAGTACAAGAATTGAAAGCTGAAATAGAGACAATAAAGAAACACAGTCTGAAAGAATGCTGGAAATAGAAAAGCTGGGCAAACGGTCAGGTACTACAGATACAAGCATAACCAACAGAATACAAGAGATGGAAGACAGAATCTCAGGTGTTGAAGATACACTAGGGGAAATAGATTCATCGACCAAAGAAAATCTTAAGTCCAACAAATCTCTAACACACAATATCCAGGAAATATGGGACACCGTGAAAAGACCAAACCTAAGAATGGTAGGTATAGAAGAAATCCACCTCAATGGGGCAGAAAACCATAAAAGAAAATTTGTACAACTTAAAGAAAGGCATGCCAATGAAAGTACAAAAAGCCTACAGAACACCAAATAGAGGAAACCACAAAAGGAAACCCCCTCGCCACATAATATTAAAAACCCCGAACACACAGAACAAAGAAAGAATATTAAGAGCAGGAAAGGAAAAAGGTCAAGTAACATACAAAGGCAAACCTATCAGAATCACACCTGACTTCTTCATGGAAACTCTGAAAGTCAGAAGGTCCTGGATAGATATTCTACAAACACTAAGAGGCCATGGATGCCAGCCCAGACTGCTATACCCAGCAGAGCTCTCAATCACTATAGATGGAGAAAACAAGATATTCCATGACAAAATCAAATTTAAACAATACATATCCATTAACCCAGCCCTACAGAAAGTTCTGGAAGGAAAACCCCAAACCAAGGGAGTTAACTACAACCAGAAAAAACATAGGCAATAGATAATCCCCCCTTACCAACAGCCAAAAGAAAAAGGGTGGAAACCCACATATAATTTCACCACCATCAACTATTCCAAAACAAACAAGAATGAGCAGTCACGGGTCATTAATATCCCTCAATATTAATGGTCTTAACTTGCCCATAAAGAGACACAGGCTAACAGAATGGATTCAAAGACAGAATACATCCTTCTGCTGGATACAAGAAACACACCTCAGTCTCTAAGACAGACATTACCTCAGAATTAAGGGTTGGGAAAAGATTTTCCAATCAAATGTACCCAAGAAACAAGCGGGGGTAGCAATCCTAATATCTAACAAATTAAATTTCAAAATAAAATCAATCAAAAGAGATGAAGGAGGGCACTTCATACTCATCACAGGAGAAATCCACCAAGATGAAGTTTCAATTTTGAGCATTTATACCCCAAATACAAAAGCACCCACATTCATAAAAGAAACATTACTAAAACTCAAATCACATATAAAGCCCCACACACTTATAGTGGGAGACTTCAACACCCCACTCTCACCTCTATGCAGGACTACCAGACAGAAACTTAACAAAGAAGCAAAGGAACTAATAGAAGTTATAACCCAATTGGGATTAAGAGACATCTATAGAACATTCCATCCAAACACAAAAGAATATACCTTCTTCTCAGCGCCACATGGAACCTTCTCAAAAATCGACCATATATTTAGCAACATATCAAACCTCAACAGGTACAAAAAAATTGGAATAACTCCATGCACCTTATCAGACCACCATGCGTTAAAATTAGAATTCAACAACAACACAAATTGCAGAAAACCTACAAAATCGTGGAAGTTTAATGATGCACAATTGCACCATTCCTGGGTCAATGAAGAAATAAAAAAAGAAATTAAAGACTTCCTAGAATTCAATGAGAATAAAGACACAACATACCCAAACTTATGGGACACTTTGAAAGCAGTGCTATGGGGGAAGTTCATAGCACTAAGTGCCCACATGAAGAAACTGGAGGATAGTTATACTAGAGAATTAACAGCACTACTGAAAGCTCTAGAACACAAAGAAACAAATTCACCCAGGAGGAGTAGACACCAGGAAATAATCAAATTGAGGGCTGAAAACAATAAAGCTGAGACTAGGAAACAATATAAAAAAAATCAATGTAACAAAGAGTTGGTTCTTTGAGAAAATCAACAAGATAGACAAACCTTTATCCAAACTTACGAAACGACAGAGTGTGAACATGCAAATTAACAAAATCAGAAAGAAAAAGGGGGACATAACAACAGACACTGAGGAAATCCAGAGAATCATCAGGTCATACTTTGAAAGCCTGTACTCCACACAATTTGAAAATCTAAAGGAAATGGACAATTTTCTGGATAGATATCACTTGCAAAAATTAAATCTAGAACAGATATGCAATGTAAATAGACCTATAACACCTAAGGAAATAGAAGCAGTCATCAAAAGTCTCCCAACAACAACAACAACAAAAAAAAAGCCCAGGGCCAGATGGCCTCAGTGCAGAATTCTACCAGAAATTCAAAGAACAGCTTATACCAATTCTTCTCAAAGTATTCCAGGCAACAGAAGCAGAAGGGTCCTTGCCAAACTCTTTCTACGAGGCTTCAATAACCTTGATACCCAAGCCACACAAAGACACAACTAAGAAAGAGAACTTCAGACCAATATCCCTCATGAACATTGATGCAAAAATACTCAATAAAATACTGGCAAACCAGATCCAAAAACACATCAGAAAACTCATCCACCATGATCAAGTGGATTCATCCCAGGCATGCAGGGTTGGTTCAACATACGAAAATCCATCAATGTAATCCACTATGTAAACAAGCTGAAAAACAAAAATCACATGATCATCTCACTGGATGCTGAAAAAGCCTTTGACAAAATCCACTACCCCTTCATGATAAAGGTCTTGGAGAGATCTGAGATAACAGGAACTTACCTCAACATAATAAAAGCTATATACAGCAAACCAATAGCCAACATCAAACTAAATGGACAGAAACTCAATGCAATTCCCCCAAGATCAGGAACAAGGCAAGGCTGTCCCCTCTCCCCATACCTCTTCAATGTTGTACTGGAAGTTCTAGCTAGAGCAATAATACAACAAAAGGAGATCAAGGGGATACAAATTGGAAAAGAAAAGGTCAAAGTTTCACCATTTGCAGATGTTATGATAGTTTACATAAGTGACCCAAAAGACTCTACCACGGAACTCCTGCAGGTGATAAATACTTTCAGCAAAGTGGCAGGCTACAAGATCAACTCAAGAAAATCAGTAACCCTACTATATACAGATGATAAAAGGGCTGAAAAAGAAATCAGAGAAACATCACCCTTTACAATTGCCACAAACAACATAAAATACCTTGGGGTAATGCTAACCAAACAAGTGAAAGACCTGTATCACAAGAACTTTGAATCTTTAAAGAAAGAAATTAAAGAAGCCCTCAGAAAATGCAAAGATCTCCCATGCTCTTGGATAGGTAGGATCAATGTAGTAAAAATGGCAATCCTGCCAAAAGCAATCTACAGATTCAATGCAATCCCCATTAAAATCCCAGCACAATTCTTCACAGACCTTGAAAGAACAATAATCAATTCTGCATGGAAAAACAAAAGACCCAGGATAGCCAAAACAACCCTGTTCAACAAGGCAACGTCCAGAGGCATCACTATCCCTGACCTCAAGCTCTATTATAGAGCTATAGTCCTGAAAACAGCTTGGTATTGGCACAAAAATGGACAGGTAGACCAATGGAATCGAATTGAAAACCTGTATATTAACCCACACACGTATGAACATCTGATCTTTGACAAAGAAGCTAAAAATATACAATGGAATAAAGAAAGCATCTTCAACAAATGGTGCTGGCATAACTGGAGGCTGGCATGTAGAAGA